>NC_140592.1:381827774-384227774 GCF_964204655.1 Triturus cristatus | reverse complement strand
TGGTAGAATTGTTTCCAGCATCTACGCAGTTATTTTTCCCAGTAAATAGGACTTATGTGATTCTTGCCTGAGGCATTTTAATCCTGTTATACAGTCACAGCCCTTCAGGTACTCTGGGGCCTTTTCACAAGCCGCAATTTGTGGTACATTGAATAGTACTAAAATAACACTACTAAACATACTAAAAATGCTATTCACTCATGTTGAGGCTTCCTCTATGCTCCTCCTATCTTTCATGCGTGGATATCTCTGCCCAGGGTGGTAGAAAGGTCTATCTCTGTGGCTAATAGTACTAGAAGTAACTTTATATTTGTAAATTTGGCTCCAGCTTGTGTTTTAGTGTGTGGAAAACTAAGTCTACACTTTGCAGGAGATTAATACTTGGAAATGGTGACTAGCCAAAGGGAACACATTTACTACAAAGTATAAGAGTAGATTTAAGCACGTAGATTTACTCGCATGCATCTTTATAATCGTGAATAAGACCCTATATGTCCAAGGATAGAGTCCTGAACCCCATGGGCATCACATTCCTACAAATACTATGGTAGGGTGATTCCACATTGGTCCCCGTGGTTGATGATGACAGAAGGCAGGAAACCGCCTTTAACAGCAATTTGTAACTGGCTAATAATTTGCTGGTTGGGGCGAGAGGAGACAGCATCTGTGGCAGTGGCAAACTGAGCATTCCAAAAACCAGCAAATTCTGGCAGGGTCCTGGGATCTGCCTGTGCCCGCCAAACTCGGTGCTTGTTCCTCTAACGGGGCCTCTCTGGGCTCGAAGTGCGATTTGTTTTAATTTTTAAACCTCAAGCTGCTCAAAACAATTTGGTGGTTTTGTGTCAGCCATAGCGAAGATGACCCCTTTTCAGCATGAGTTCCAACTCATGGCTTATGAATGGCGCTCTGATTCGGCAGGAGAACCTGTGAGGGTGGAGCCTGCGGAAGAGGAGTTAGAACCAGATGAGCGGGAACTAACTTCTGAACAGCAGCGCCTCAATGAGGGTTATTCCCTGAACTTAGTAGAACTTGTGCTGCGGAGGCAAACAATTATGCATTGTTTGTCTGCCGATCATAAAGAAAATGCTACTGCCATGTGCTGCCTTTCTTCCAAACCATAACACCTGGTCAAGGGATGGCCCAAGTCCTCTTCGACTAGGAGAAACAAGCATTTAGAAAAGCAAAGTTTTTAACAAACCTTAACTAATACTTAACACAGGAGCTGGATGGATAGGAGTAGTGCGTGCTTCCCTTTCTCTCAAATTCATGACAGTACTAGAACACAGAGTCATACACGATGCATGCTTTTTCATGCACATGCAGCAAAAGCTCCATGTTCAGGCTTCGTGTGTGTGTCTGTGAGAGCATGTGTGCGTGTGTGTATGTGCTTGTGTGTGTGGAGTTTTGCTGTGGAGTGCTGGTGTGTGGGGATGGTGTCAGATGAGTTCATTAGTGTTTGTTGTGATCATAATGTTTTGGATTGAAGGGCAGTGTTGGCGTGAGTCATGTGCATTGGTGGACTGATGTGTGTATTCATGGGATGGTGTGTTTGTTATTGTGATCATGTGCTATTTTGTGAAAGGCTTTCATGTTTCCTGTCACCGCACCTGCAGTATCCTGATAAGCTTGTTTTTCCTTTTCCTGCTCAACTACATTTTCACGATGCCTAGCCCATCAGTTGCAGCTGAGGGTCAAATAGGCAAAGGGTAACTCCTGTGGGAACTTCCTTGTTTAGCTTCATCAGGGCTGCTTCGGCTGTAGGCCATACTCCCCTTCACACTAATTAAACAAGCATTTACAATGCAATGGTCTCGGCATTGTTAAAGTTAGAGCTATTGGCATTGCTCATGACATTATTTTTGTTTATGTTTTTGTTTTTAAAACATTTAAAGAAACAGCATTGTTATTTACAATGCCAATAGCTTAATCACTCTCAAATGCGAGACCTTTTGCATTTGCACCCACACACAGAGCCACATACACAAAGCCACCCACACACACAGAGCCACCCACACAGAGCAACCCACACACAAACAGAGCCCCCCACAGAGCCACCTACACACAGTTACCCACACACAGAACCACCACGCATAGAGCCACCTACAAAAAACCCACACACACAGAGCCACACACACAGAGCCGCCCACACACACACAGAGCCTCCCACACACACAGAGCCTCCCACACACACAGAGCCTCCCACACACACAGAGTTGGCAGATTACTCAGTGTCAGAATGACAATGTTTCCGGCCCTGATTTTTAATCATGAAATCAACGGATTCTACAAACCAAGTCATACACTGTTTTTAAATGCATAGCCCGATACTGTAGTGCTTGTGTACAGTCAACATGGAGCGACCGGACTTTCGTGAACTTTATTGGGCTGATTTCTTACAGGTGTGCATTTCGTCACGTGTAAGGATAGTAATTACTAGACGACATCGTTAAGCTGCACTGGCCATGCTGTGTGGGGTTGACAGCAGCGGAATAAGAAGGCAGGCTGCAGAGCAGGGTTGAGGGACATTGACAGAGTTGTAATAGGAAGCTGCAGGGCGGGTTTGAGGTACATTCTCAGCTGTGTGTGGGCCCCACATACTGGGAAAGTAAAGGTAGCTTTATGGCAGGGTTGAGGTGCATTATCAGAGCTGCTGCCTATTGGAATAGGAAAGGGGCTGAAGGTCAGGAGTGGGGTGCCCTATCAGAGCTGAAATATGATGTCCCAATATTGGAGTGAGAGAGTGTGAGGGAAAGCAGGGTTGAGGTGCCCTTGCAGAGCTGTGTGTAATAGAAGGTAAAGCTGCGGGAAAGGGTGGACGGGTAACAGCAGAGCAGGGCAGGCCCCAGACAAGGAAACACAGAGGGAGTTGTCGGGTAGGAGACAAGACGTGCACACGCAGAAGAGTGGACCCCACACTGGGTTTGACAAGCCTGTGCTCCCCCCCCTCCCACACACACGCACGCAGAGCGGCCTCTTACCGGAAGCCAGGACGGGGCGGATACCAATGTCCGTCACGCGGAATGTTCCGGATCGCCGTGATCATCAACGGATCCTGTGATATGCCTTTGGCGGAAGGAGAGATCACAATCTCCCTGTGGTCTTTAATCCTCGGACGGGACTGCCTGAATGAACCTTGAGAGGGATGTCTTCAACAAATCAGTACTAATGAGCATTGGCAGAGCCTATAGGTCTTGCCTCTGAAAGGCTTTAGCAGACATTTTGGATTTGCCAGTGCTTGTTGGCGAAGCCAGATGCTATCGGCCGAAAGGAAACGACGCTTGTTGCCAGTGCTGGTCACCAGCGCAAAAGCGCAATGACTATCCAATAGCGGGGAAATCTTCAGAAACATTTCGGGCCTCCTTACACTGTTGTGGGCCAATGTGCAATAAGACAATGTAGACAGTTCGTGTTGAATTGTGTGTTTTACAACACAGGCCCAGTGAATGATTTCTGCAAGTCTACAGCGTGTCTTGCTCATGCTGCCTGCACGTGCCAGTAGGCTCTCTGATTGGTTGACAAGGTCCACCAATCACAGTGCTTATTTGGTAGTTGCCAACCAATCAAAGAGCCGACTGGCGCGTGTAGGCTGCTATCGGCAGAAAGGAAACGACGCTTGTTGCCAGTGCTGTTCACCAGCGCAGTATTTACCAGGTGGTAAGCCATAACATAAATCCATTGCCTTCCATCATTGCTTATCCTCCTCTCAATGCACACACCTCATTTTTAACACTCTCATACTCACCTAATATCTCATAGCAAGCTTAACTATATTCATGTATACTGCAAAATGTTCTTAACTCTCCAACCACACCTCAACCCCATTAGTCGCTCAGCAACAGGTCATCAGCTGATGTGACGACTTACACACTCATACAAATCTTGATATTCTCTTTATCCCATGCACCTACCTCGCACTTACACTCACATCAGCTCCCACCATTTTATGAATTCCTTCTTGAAGCTGTACAACGCGCACTCATTCAGTCATAAACTTGCCATCATCCACTGAATCTCAGTCTAGATCATAAGTCTCTCTTAATACTCCTCCTATGAACACATTTTGCCTGTCTGAACCTCTCCTGCACCACCCCACAATATATAATCTCATATATTGCCCACCTGGATATATATATAGGCAACACTGAAACCCAGGTATGGATTTACCGTGCGCTATCAGCTCTTCACCAGGGAGACCGTGTGCACGTAGTGAGCTGATAGCGCGTGTAGACCCGGCCCTAAAATAAAAGTGCTGGTGCTAAGCACCGGCACAAATTAAGGAGACACCCGAATCCGCACTCTTGTCGCCTTCCCCAGAGCAGCCCTTTTTAAGCAACTCCCCATTGGCCCAGGACCCCGCTCTGATAGGCCGCAACCTCGGCCTCATATTTCTTCTTCAGGACGACGGCTCTGAGCTCGAACGGCCACCGTGCCTCGGGACTTTGCTCGGACCACTTCTGGCACAGTCTCTTGGCCTGCTCAGGGACGGACAACCTGGGACACTCTGCCCTGAGCTGAGACAGGTACGAGGAGGCAAATTGGAAGAAGGCGGTAAGCGGCTTCTTGGGGGGCGTGGGTGTCTTTGTGGGGCTGGACACGGGCGGGCACCGCACCCCCTCGTTCTCGCTCCCAGCGCTCCTTGTCACCCTGGGCCAGATGCTCGAACATCGCCCTCTCCCGGGCTGTGGTGCTACGCCACCGCTCGCTGCAGGCCTGTGAGAGCACGGCCACGCTCACCCGCGCATCCGGGTGTCTCCTGCAGATCTCTGCCCTACAGGCCTGCACGAAGAAGGAAAAGGGGGACATGCACGCCCAGGGCTTCTCCGATTTACCCATGGCGACTGCAGGGATGGAGGGAGCCGGTCAGGCAGCGCCTCCAGCCTAAGCGAAAAATCTGGTGGGCTTAGAACTCCGGCGACGAGGGAACTGCGGGTCAGGAACACAAAACAAAGGAAGTGGGTGGGTAGACTCTATAATCAATAAAGCCCCAGGGAGGTGGCGGTCCCCGGGGCTGTGGGGGCCCCACGGGCCCCCGCTACATAATAAAATTGCCCGCGGGACTTGGCCCACCCGGGGGCTTTGAAAACGAAGCGCGGTCGCTTTGTTTTTTAAATTTATCGGACAGATTCGCCCACCCAGCGCGCCCCGCCCGAAAATTTAAAAACAAAATGCTTTTTATGGGCCTGGGGGTCCCTGCGGGACCCCCTGAGCAGGACTGAGGGGTCAGGGGGTTTTTACCCTGCCCCCTTTTCTAGTTTTTTAAATCTTTCTTTTACCTTTTTCTTTCTCCCTCGTCGGAGGCACAAGATGGCAGCCAATCAGAGGCAAGCTCCTGCTTGTGTGGTTAGGCTCTGCCGAGATATCGAAAGTTTTATTTTTTTATGTTCTGTGGAACTATTGAACGGATTTACACCATTTAACAAAAAGGACTCTTTCTGAACCAAGGGCTACCCTTTTGCCAAATTTGGTGTAATTCCGTTCAGCAGTTCGGGCTGTAGCTTTGTCTAAAGTTTCCTATGGAAAATAACATGGGGAAAACGTGTTTTGGGACCCCCTTTCTTCTCGGCCCCCGCTTGGCGAATCACCCAAAAACTTTCAAGACAGGAGCTGACTGGAGCTGATCACTAGTTTTGAAAATTTTGCGAAGATTCGTCAACCGGGGCCAAACTTTGGCGCCGTATGACGAATCTCCCCGAAGTTTTCAAAACTCGTAGGGCGCCCCGGTCAGCTCCTATCCTGAAAGTTTCGGTGTGATTCGCCAAGCGGGGGCCGAGAAAAAAGGGGGGTCCCAAAACGCGTTTTCTCCATGTTATTTTCCATAGGAAACTTTAGACACGACTACAGCCCGAACTGCAGAACGGAATTACACCAAATATGGAAAAGAGGTAGCCCTTGGTTCAGAAAGAGACCTTTTATTTAAATGGTGTAAATCCGTTCAGTAGTCAGTGGCGTAGCTGGGGGGGGGGGCGGTGGGGGCGGTCCACCCCAGGCGGCGCTATTTTGGGGGCGGACAAAGGCATTCAAATAAGGCTCGGCTTGCTTTCGTGGACGTTCGGGGACGGGCAGAGAAGGAATAGGACTCGGGCAATGTCCTCTTCTTTTTTGTGCTGGCAGCTGTCCCTCCCTCTCTTCCTATTATTCCCTCTCTTTCTGTCTTGCTCCGCACTTACTGAAAACCGTAACTTGAAGAAACGGTTCACAACCGCTTTCCTTCTTTCATTTAGTTGCTTCCCTGTGAAATGGATCCAAAAAAGAAAAACACTCTTGTGGGAAATGCCCTTTTCCTGACATTTTTCTATTCCAAAGTGCAGCGGGATGGAGAGAAATAGAAGGTTTTAAATATGAAAAATAAATACATAACTAAATAAAGCAAGACAGAGTGGTTGCAAAGTGGCCAGATTGGTTTTATTCACATCCAAACACATCAGCCTCACTTTACAGACTTTGCAGTGAAGCGCTACTTTTGTTTTCTCGTCTTTCTTTGAACAGCATTGTTGTCCCCAGGTGGGGAAGGGCACCATTCCTGGAGGTACTGCAATACCTGGTTGATGGGTGGATTGGAAAACAAAATGCGTACCATGGCTCTGTTTATGGATGTGGTCTTTTTAAACCATACTGCTTACGTTTATTAAGGATATAAGCAATATACATTGAAACGGTTCCCTTCAGGGCCCTGTAGTCATGTACTTAAGTTTTCAGGTAAAACCACTCACTGATTTCTGAATAGTGAGTGAGAGATCGTTAAGGTAACCATGTTGTTTCTGCTTACATTTCACATGCTTTACTTAATCTTGCATTCCCTATGAGTGTTTGCTTTTACTTTTTGTTTTTAGGCAGAATATTACTATTATCAAGTGCATAATTTGAATTGAGCCACATCCAAGTGTTTATAGCGGGCACAATTAGGTTGTGCGAGTTTCTCTCAGTGGGGCAGTATGGTGTTCAGTGGGGGAGAGGATGTGGCACTATGGCCAGAGCTGTCGAATTTGGAACTGGGCAACTGGGTTCAGCCTTCATGACCAGTCCACCAGACCACTCTACTGAGGGAGCATATTCCCATGCTAGACCTTTCAAGGCCCCACTAGCCCTTAGAAGGCTTGATGTCTTAGCATAAGCAGGTGTACCCTAGTGGTGTCAATTGTGAGTTAACCTTGAAGGCCTGTCCACCACAATCCATACTGAAGTTCATCTCCAGTCTTGCAGGCAGGCCTACGAAGCAGCACACCCTAGAGCAACAGTGATCCAGTTACTGTGACTCTGTCACTGAGGTCACATGAACCTTGAGCAGGTTACGGCGGTGCGAACGGTGTGACCGCACAGGGTACCTATTTCGGGTGGGTGCGTAGTGTTTGCAAATATATGATGGTTTAAAAAAAGCTTGCTGCCTCCTTCCTGGCCTCCAGCAATTTTCAGAAACAATAAAAATGTCATGATAACTTCAGTGATTAATGTTCTTCCTAGAGAGAGATCCCAGTTTTGTCTAGTGGAAGGGTTGACTCCTGGAAAGGTAGCACAGAGGGTTAATGTGCCTGCTGCAAAGAACATGTACCATGCAGATCACAAAGTGGACTGCTTTAATGGGGGGACCATGATGAATGGTCATTTAATGTCAGCTGTAGATGATGGATCCCTGAACAGTGTCATGTATGTGCATGTTTGCATTTTGCTGAGGGGATTACCAGGCAATGGTTCACGCAGCTCTCTGATGGATGTCACATGCGATTTTTCTGAGTCCCCAGATAGATCATGCAGTCTGTGTGTTCTTTTTTGTACTGCCAGTCACCGGTGTATTCAACTGTGTAGCCTTGGACCATGTCATGTATGTGCATGTAACATGCATGATCGAGATAACTATTAGCGGAGATACTACGAGTCTCTCGGTCCTCTTTCAAGTGCTTGCTGTCCATTTTCTTCAGCAACCCCCCCCCCCCCCAGGGGCGGCAATCTGAGGGATAGCCCCGGACGCCACAGGCTCTAGCTACGCCTCTGTTAGTAGTTCCAGAGAAATTCAAAAAATAGAGGTCAAAAAATCAATTTCCCATAGGAAAGTTTAGACACGGCTACAGCTCAAACAGCTGAACGGAATTACACCAAATTTGGCAAAAAGGTAGCCCTTGGTTCAGAAAGATACCTTTTTTTTAAATGGTGTAAATCCGTTCAGTAGTTGCTGAGAAAATAAAAAAATAAAAGTTTCGATAATTAGAGACACGGAGGATCCGCGCACCCTCCCGACCACGAGCTGCATTCTAATTGGCTGGCAACACTTCAAACCAGGAAGTGTTGGCAGCCATCTTGTGCCTCGGTAGAACCAAGGCACAAGAAAAGAGAAAAAGAAACGCGCAAAACAAGAAAAGGGGGCAGGGTAGAAACACCCTGACCCCTAGGCCTGCTCAGGGGGTTCCACAAGGACCCCCAGGGCCAAAAAAAGGCATTTTTGTTTTTAAATCGGCCGAATTCGCACTGGGTGTGCGAATATGGCCACGAAAATTAAAAAAACGAAGCTCGGGCTCCTGCGCTTCGTTTAATTAAGCCCCCGGGTGGACCAGGTCCCAGGGGCAGTAAAAAAATGTGTGAGGAGCCCAACCCCCCCACACTGCCTCAGGGAGCGCCACCCCCGGGGCTTGTTTTTTTAAAGCTTGCCCCGGGGACCACCACCCCCCGGGGCTTTCAATAGTAATAATCACAGGGGGGCACACTGCCCCCCGCAGCCCCGGGGACCACCACCACCCGGGGCTTCTTTTTAAAAAAAAGGGGGCTTTGCATAAATATTTGCAGGGGGCACACGGCTCCCCACAGCCCGGGGGACCGCCACACCCGGGGCTTTCATTAGTAATAATCACGGGGGGCACACTGCCCCCCCGCAGCCCCAGGCACCGCCACCCCGGGGCTTCTTTTTCTTTAAAAACAAATACCTGTGTGGGGGGGCTCACCCCCCACACATCCCGAGGACGCCACCTCCCCGGGGCACTAATATTTAAATGCAGAGGTCCTTAATGGACCCCCGAGCCCTGGGTACCACCACCCCCCGGGGCTGTGCTTTGGATGTGAGGGGGGCCGTGCGGCCCCCCTCCTGGAGCCAGTGATGGCCCTGGGGTCTGTCACCCCCAGGGCCATCTCCTGCAGTGTCCCAGGGTGCCCACCCCGGGACACTGCAGTTTGCTATGACTGGGCGGGAGCCTCGCTTAGCAGCTCCCCATGTGGAAAAGCAATGCCGGCTCCCACAGGAGGCGGGGAGCCGGCAGGGACTGTGGGGGCATTGGGGCTCCCCCCACGGTCCCCAACGGAGAGGGCCAGCCCCGGTGTCACCAGATCCACTGACCTGAAGTGATGCCCAGTCCACGGGAACGAAGAGAGCTCTCCACACTCCCCAAAGACAGCCCCCCTGATATGGAAAAGAGATTCTCTCATACAGGAAGGCTAGCCCAGGGAGATGCGGGGAATGATATCCAACACAGGTAGCCTCTTCTGACTCCCCAAAAGGTTCAAGGAAAGCAAATTCAAAATTAGTGTCCTAGGAGAGAAAACAAGAAATGCCCCAAATGAAATTCTATCCCCTTATGTAAATCTCAAAAACTTCGTAAGGATATTATGCCTGTCCTGCAGAGGCAGTCGTTCCACTTACCAGCCAGATTTGATAAGGAACGTATGAACTTTGTGAGTGATTCGAAGAACAAGGTAAATCAGGCACATCAGATATTTCCTTCACAGTCCGCAGAAGATCCGAAGAAGAAGAGGCAGATAAATCCAAAAAGGTTTGCTTTCAATGTCCAAACATGTTTAAAGGCGGGGGAGGAGCCTAGCGCGTGACCAAGATGGCCGCATGGGTGCAAGGCTCCCGAGGACCTCCGCGACCTCCTACATCTATCCTGTCTTCATCCTGATTTGGTTGAGGGGACTGTGTTGGTGAACCTGAGCCGAGGTGGTGCCCGTTTTCCGTTTTTGAATCGGACCCCGTGTCCCGTTATGGGCATCGATTGAACTTTGCGGCCTGCTCCTCTCCTGACCCCGGACTTGAGTTGGGGGGTGATCCAGTGGAGAGGTGAATAACAACGGCGGGACGAGCCTGGCGAGTCGCGTACCCCGCACTTTCACTTTCGCTTTTGCGCCCCCTTGACATCATCGCGAGTGGGATCACGGCGCTCCTTTGTGTGGTGGTTGCCTCGCTGGGAGACCCTGCCTGCCCTGCGGGGACCTGCTCCACCTTCCGCAGGAGACCTCTGGGGTCCTTCGCCTCGATTGTTCACCCTCCGCTGCAGGACTCGTGGGTGTACGGCATACAGGACGATGGCGACGAAGCAGGATGGAGAGAGGCTGAAGGCCAAATAGGCCCGGCGTGGCGCTGCAACTCAGGCCAACATTATGGATCGCTACACCCTACCGAAAGGTTCTCCTGGCGGGTTGCATAAATCTCCTGAGTGCCCTGTGGATGCCTCGGATTTGCCGACGGATCTGACTTTACAGGACGTCATGGGCGCCATAGCGGAGATGAAGACCTCGGTGGGTCAACAGTTTGATACCCTGGCGCACAAACTCGACGCAGTTCTCATCGATGTTAACTTTGTTAGGGCAGACCTTTCCAAGACAAATGACAGGGTTGACTCTTTGGCCCACACCGCGTCGGGCCTCACGACTGAGGTGGCGGCTCTCGAGACGGAGGTGCGTCGGCTCCGGCAGGCCAGCGCGCTCACGGATCGGCGACTGGAGGATTTCGAGGGTAGGGCCCGGAGGAACAACGTTCGCATTATCGGGGTGCCTGAGGGACTGGAGGATTCCGCAGCGGATCTCTTTGTGGAGGATCTGATCTCTAATCGTCTGCAGCCTCGAGGTTTGAGTAAATTCTTTGCAGTGGAGAGGGCCCATAGAGTTCCGGGTGGCAAGCCGAAGGTCGGAGCTCCACCGCGGCCTCTCATTGCCCGTATCTTCAACTTTCGGGACAGGGATGCGATTTTACAAGCCTCTAGAGTGCAGGGGCCGCTTAAGCTTGAGAACGTGGAGGTGAATTTCTATCCTGACTTCACGCAAGCGGTCCAGAAGCAGAGGCTTGGTTTCATGGGCGTCAAGCGTCGGCTCCGGGATATGAACTTGAAATATGCCATGCTGTTTCCGGCCAGACTGCGTGTGGAGTCCGAGGGTCGTTCTCATTTCTTCGACCGTCCGGAGACGGCTGGGGACTGGTTGGACAATTTGCCTAGGGGACATGATCGAGATGGGAAGGGGGCCGCGGGAGGAGAGTGCCCACTGGATCGGGCCTGAGGTATTGACACTGGGGCTAATTCCTGATGAAGCCACCTTTCGGCTGTGCTTAGGGTTTCTTTGACTGTCGTGCCTAGTTCCCCCTCGCTGGGAGGTTGTGGGGTGACTCGAGGGGGTTCTCTCTCCTTCTCTCGGGGGTCTTTGTAGTTTAGTTCATGCAAGGGCGACAGGCACACTGCAAGTTGGGGGGGCTTTTCGGCCTCATGCAGGGGTGCAGGGAGGGGGGAGTTTCGTTTGGAATGTTGGGTTGGGGTTGGGTATTGTTTGTTTGTACCACAAGGCAGGAATATTGTTGTGTTATTTTCATGGTGCTCTCTGGGAGGGGTCTGATTGGTTTTGGCTGTGATGGGGGGTAGGGGATTGAGACTTCTTTCCTGGAATGTTAACGGACTGGGGGACAGGATAAAACGGGGGGTGGTCCTGCAGTTTTTAAAACGAATTTCACCTGATATTGTATTCTTGCAGGAAACACACCTTATTGGTAATTCCTTCTGTGCTATGAATAGGCGGGGCTATCGCCTCGTGGCGCATTCGGGCTTCACCTCTGGTTCAAGGGGTGTGGGCATCATGGTTAAAACCTCGCTCCCGTTGGAGGTTGACGAGGTGCTCCATGATGACAGGGGGCGCTATGCGGCTCTGGTGGGTAGATGGGAGGGTAAAGTGGTTGTTTTGGTTTCGGTTTATGTCCCGCCGGGGTTGCAGACGACTACTTTTGCTGATTTGGGGCGCCTTCTTCTTGGGCTGCCGGAGGGGATTCTAGTGGTTGGAGGGGATTTTAACGCTGTGGTTTCCGGATCTGCGGATCGTCACCCGCCCAGGGATCTCCCCCGGGCCCAAACTTGGTTGTCTGGCCTCTTGGACACCCTGGGACTGGTGGATTGTTGGCGGCTAAAACACCCAGCGCAGACACAGTACACCTTTCATTCTGGGGCTCATGGTAGTCTCTCGAGACTTAATTACGTACTGATGCCAGCGGCGCAGGCGGGGAGGGTCGGGGAGGTGCGACATCTGGCTCGGGGTATTTCAGACCACTCCCCACTCTTATTACACTTTGATATTGTATCCGGGATGGAGGGGAGGGTGGTCCCGATCAACCCCTGGTACCTGCGCAATCCCGCAATTCGCGCGGATTTGATTAAATCCCTTGATCAATATTTTGGAGACAATGTGGGATCGGTCTCGTCTGCTGTTTCTCTGTGGGAGGCGTTTAAGACGGTACTCCGGGGGGAGGCCCTGTCCCTCATTTCCCATTCCAAGAGGTGTGAGCGGGAGGAGGTGACCCGTATTGAGTCTGAGATAACTGAGTTGGAGGGCGACCTGGATTGTGGTGTCACGGATGATAAGCTGCATGCTCTCCGACTCAAACAAGCGGACTACAAGGCCCTTGTCACCGAAGCGGCCAAGGGCCTGAGTAGGGAGCAACAGGGGCGTCTGTATGACATGGGTGATAAGGCTGGAAAACTGATTGCGTGGCTGGATAAAAGGGAGAGAGCGAGTCGAGTTGTTCCACTGGTTGAGAGAGTGGATGGGGTGTGTGTTACTGATCCGGTGGAAATTGTTGATTGCTTCGCAGAATATTTCCGCGGGGTGTATTCCCCGGTATCCTCTTGCTCGGAGGAGGATTCTCGCGACCTGCTTAAAGATATTGCGTTGCCTTCCCTCTCGGAGGAGGATAAATCGTTGATGGATGCGACTCCGACATCTGAGGAGATCGCCCTGGCCATACGTTCGGTCGCCTCTGGTAAGGCCATGGGTCCTAATGGCCTTCCCATTGAGTTGTACAAATTGCGGCCGGATACACTGGCGCCACATCTTCGTGATATGTTCCTCGAGGCCCGGGCGGTGGGTTCCCTCCCACTGGACCAACGTCTAGCCACTATTGTGGTTATTCACAAGGAGGGGAGGCCGCGTGATCGGGTCACGTCTTACAGGCCCATTTCGCTTTTGAATGCGGAACCGAAAATTCTGGCCAAGGTGCTGGCTACTCGGCTGGCCAGCGTGGTGTGCGATCTGATCCATCAGGACCAATCCGGTTTTATCCCTCATCGCAACACCGCGCTTAATCTGCGGCGTCTGCATGGGGTGCTCTCGAGGGTTCCGTTCATACGCGAGCCGGCCATTTTGGCGTCCCTGGACGCCACTATGGCGTTCGACACGCTTGAGTGGCCATATATCTGGGCGATGCTGGAGAAGTTCGGGTTTGGACCGGGATTCATTGGCTGGGTGAAATTGTTGTATTCCGGACCGCTGGCACAGGTGGTGGTGAATGGTAGAGTATCGGCTCCTTTTGAATTGGGCAGGGGCACGCGACAGGGTTGCCCGCTGTCGCCTCTCCTCTTTGCGCTCGCCTTGGAGCCCCTGGCGGAGTGGCTGCGGTGGCACCCTTCAATTCGTGGTCTCCGATGGACTCCTGAGTATGAGGATCGAGTCTCTCTCTACGCGGACGATATTCTTTTGTATCTCGCTTCCCCGCGTAAATCGTTGATTGTGTTAGTGGATGTACTGTATTCCTTTGGCCGTAACTCAGGCCTAGTCATCAACTGGGCTAAGTCCTGTGTATATGTCCTCTCAGGGGAGGCTCCTATCCTCCTGCGGGGTTGCCCTATCCAGGTTGCTCAACAGGGATTTAAGTATCTGGGTATTTTCATTACCCTGGACTCTGCGGCCCGATACACTCAGAACCTACTCCCCCCCCTCCAACGTTTGAAGGCGGATGTGGCGCGTTGGAGGCGCTTGCTGCTCTCGCCGCTCGGCCGGGCGGCGCTGTTTAAGATGATGTCGTTGCCACGGTTTTTATATGCCTTACAAAACACGATGGATGTCGTTCCGGCTAGTTACTTTAGAGAGGTGGAGGGTCTGCAACGCCAACTGTTTTGGGATGGGAGGCCGCGGATCGCCCTTGCGAAGCTGACGCTCCCGTGGTACGATGGGGGGGTCGCCCTCCCTGACATCAAACGTTATTACTGGGCCTCCCAGCTGGCTGCGATAAACCATGGGCTTTATGGGCCCGCCCTTAATACGGCCTTTGAAATGGACAAATTGTTGTTGCCGGGTGGCGACTACAATCGTGCGCTCTACTCTAGATCGCTCGACGCACGCTTGACGGGTCCGACGCGGGTCGCGGTACGAGTCTGGCATGCGGCAAACTCGGCGATGGGGTGGAAGGATCGGTTGACCCGGGCGACGCCATTGTATGCCTCTGAGCGACTGGGTTGTTTGTGGACGACGAAAGGCTTCGAGAGATGGGACACGATTGGCATCAGTAGGGTTGGCGATCTTTGGACGAAGAAGGGGTTTAAAACGCTTGATGTGCTGAAAGCGGAATATCAGTTGCATGATAGGGAGTACTTCCGGTATGTACAAGTTCGTCACGCGTTGTGTTCCGTATTCCCGGAGGTTGCGTCCATCCCGGAGTGCTCCCCTTTGGAGGATAGGGTGCTAGACGGACATGTACCGGATGGCACTATCTCATTGATCTATAAAAAACTCATCAACGATCGATCGGGACTGCTGACCGCCCTACGTGAGGCATGGGTCTCTGATGGACTGGAGCTGGACGACGAGGATTGGGTATCTGTGGTGGCCTCCCCGAAAGAGGTGGCCATACCGGCCCGCCTTCGTTTCGTCCAGCTCAAAATACTCCACAGAGTCTACGTTACGGGACCGGGCCTGATGCGTATGGGATATGCGGTGGATGGGATGTGTAAGCGTGGGTGTGGCTTGTTAGGGACCTTCTTCCACATTTTGTGGGAATGTCCGGAGGTGGCTCGATTCTGGCGCGGCGTGCATGCGGTTTTGCAAGCGGTCACGCATGTTGCCCTGTTTCCCGAGGCCAGGAGGTGTTTATTGAATGTGTGGGAGCCGACTGATTATACGGTGACCCAAACGTGGTGGGTGACATTGGGATATATGGTGGCCAAGCGTGACATAGCACAATTGTGGGGCTCCCAGAGGTCACCCACGATTTCGGTATGGGAGGAAAACATGGATTGGTGCATGTTCCGAGAAAAGGTGGTGTATGTGGCAAGAGGCAAGCCTGGGAAATGGGTAAAGGTGTGGGGCCCCTGGAACTCCTATCGCGGCGGGATTTGTACCCCACCACTGATGCCCGACTTGGCGGCGGCCCTGACTCCCTAGTCTGTGCGTTCCCTCTATTCTGTTATTGTGACCACTTTGTCTCTGCCCCTGCCCCTCTCTCCCTCCTATTCTCGTATGTTGGTAGGACCCTCCCGAGGGGAGCACATAATGTTGCCTAGATTTTTGCCGCCTTGTGGGTTTGTCTTTTCTTTTTCGTTTAAAATGAAACCGCCAATTGCGATGATTGGGCAACGTAGCCGCAAGTGCTATCTTTGATCGGTGGGACTCTTACTGCTTGCCTCTTGTATTTACACATGTGTTTTATGGTCTCACTGTTTACTAGCGGCCGGCCTTAAGGTTGTAGGCCCATACTTGTATATTTATTGAACTGTGTAATAAAGGTTTAAAAAAAAAAAAAAAAAAAAACATGTTTAAAGGCGTAAGTTCCACAAAAAGTCTGACTTTACAAATTCGTAGGCCTCTTAAGAGCATTCACAGTCTATTACTGAGAACATATGGAGATTTCCAAACATAGGGACTTTGGCACAAAATAAAGTATGGTTCAATTTCCCAAAAGGCCTTTTATTTCGGGGGCGTTTATTCAGCCCAATGTTGCCACTTGATATTGGGGCCAGGAATATTCCTGAATTGGCGCTTAAGCCAAAAAATAATCAGAGAGGTGCTACTGTAATAAACATGGTCGCGCATTAGATATATACGTGACCGCGGTTGCAGCGAGAAAAAGGACACGGCCGCGAATTACCTTCAAATGCGGCCGCGGAGTCACACACTGCTCAAATAAAAAAATAGGTGCTGCTCATTAAATGCCTTTAGCGCTACTGTGCAATATTAGGCAAAGGCTCCATCCACAAAAAGAATCAGGGAGCGGTAGCGTGCCAGCTGGCAAAAGAAAAGGAACAAAAAGGATTGGCAGACCAAAAGAAATAGGATTTAATACCTCCACAGAAAAACAGGTTTCAAGGATGATCTCCACGAAGGAACAGGAAGTGGGCGTGGTCTCAAGGGTGAAGTTTCCGGAAGCCAAGCACTGGGTCCATCTGCTGGCCTGCATTTATATCCTTAAGGGAGCGTGTATAAATTCCTCTTCTTCTTCAGTCCCTTAAGGGAGCGTATATAAATTCCTGTCTTTCTTCAGCATGGCAAGGGAATCTCGCAAAACGTTCTCTATCTCTGCAGAGCAGGCATTGCTACCCCTGACTAACAGTGGGGCCATTTGATGGTAAAAGAGACTTGAGCTGTGACACCCAGGGGATGGGGTCCCCAGGGCTAGAAGTGGCCCAGGACGGGCACCACGTGGCCCCCTCCCCTACACATTTTTTTTTTTAAAGGAAGGCTGGCTCCGGGGGATGGGGTCCCCGGGGCCATAATTGGCCTGACAAGGGGGGCCACGCAGTCCCCCTCTCCCCCCCCAAATAAATAAAAAAATAAAGGCCGGCCCCGGGGGATGGGGTCCCCGGGGCCAACAGAGGCCTCAGGAGGGGGGCCATGCAGCCCCCCTCCCAAAAAAAATATATATTTATGATGCCATGCCCTGGGGGATGGGGTCCCCGGGGCTGGAATTGGCCACAGGAGGGGGCCCACGCGGCCCCCTTCCCGTTCAATTTTTTTTAAAATGGGGCAAGGCCCTGGGGGATGGGGTCCCCAGGGCCCAAAAAAAGTAAAAAGAAGGGGGGCCACACAGCCCCCCTTCTAAAAATACATAACAATGCAAAACACCCTGATCGTGCCGGAGGCCCCGTCCCCTCCCAGCAATACTCTGCAAAAGCACCCTGTGGCACGTTTTACAATGGGGAATTAATTCCCCTTCAATACTGGGGGTCCCTGGGAGCCAACTAGCCCACCAGGTACCTCCAGTAAGCGCCACAGGGCTGCGTTGCAGAGAGGTGGTCCAGGCCACGCCCCTTTTTACACCTCTCTGCAATGCAGCTCTGTGGCGCTTACTGGAGGTACCTGGTGGGCTAGTTGGACCCCAGGGACCCTCAGGATTCAAGGGGACTTAATCCCCCAACTTAAAACGCGCCACGGGTATCCTAGCACCAACACAGGCACCAATGCACAATGGTGCAATGTTTCGTGCGTAACTGGCAGGATAGTTTTTGTGCAGGAAGAGATACCATCCTGCAAAAAAACAATCCTTAGAAGCTTATTCCTCTTGCTATGTATCCTGCAAAATGCAGCACCCATGGAAAGAGAAAGTAAAGAGGAGGAATGTAGCTATTTCTCCTCGTTCCGCCTCTTTCGGGTAGGTGCACTAATCTGGGGAAACCCAAGTTTACTGCCTTTAGTAAATCTGTGTAACTTGGGAATGCCCATGCTCCACCCTTGTGACACCTACTCAACGCAGCTGTGTTACTTTCTTTACAAAGCAATGCAAAACAGCCCTTGCAGCTTTTTTTAAATCTCAAAAAGCATTTTGCATCATGGCTGCACCAAAAAGGGGGCGCAACCATTACAAAAATGTTTTGTAAATCTATGCCGAAATTTCTCAAAAATAGCGTGTCCAGAAAGCTTCACCATATTTAAAAACAGTGGCATCATTGTGCTCATTCGTCAAAAAGATGACTGGAAATTAAATCATATAGCCTGCATGTGAAACAATAGATGAAAAGTGCTGCTTTATACTCCAAAAGGGATGTTACATACCTTACTAAGTACTATTGTGGATTACGTATCAATTTCTAAAGAAGTGCTTTCATTTCCCGAAAGTGTATCATTATTTTATGCTAAAGAACTGCCATGTGCCTCTTAAACATTATCCTAAATCAAGTTTACCTGCTCTTTTTTTCTTCAAAGTGTCATTATTAGCCCCAAAAGTGCCCTTAAATGTTCTGAATGTGCCTTAAAGGGATGTAAATAAGGACTTCATGCCAAAACAACCCTCTGCATAGCGTACACAGTGTAAAGTCCTGGGGCTTCACCCTGGCTTTGCTCATAGAACTGTTGTGCACGCATTGATTACTTCGTGCTTGGATTACAGAAATGCCATATACCTGGGAGTCTCAACGTCTCTTTTGAATATACTACAGATTGTACAGAATGCTGCTGGCAGACTCTTATGCCATGTTCCTTGGCATTTCTCAGTCTCAGTCCATCTCCTTCATTGGCTGACCATCGAGAAGCGGGTCATATTTAAAGCACTATGTTTTATATACAGGCCTAGGAATCAAAATGCCCCTAAATATCTAAATAGTTTGGTCCCCCCGTATGTTCCAAATCTTCTACGTTCATGTAGCTTGATCCTTGCTGTCATCCCTCGGGTGAAATTGGCGAGGCAAGGAGGATGTTCCTTTAAATATTTAGGATATAAACCTTGACATGCGCTACCTCTGGGGGTAAGATTAACCGCACCCTCTCTAGAGCTCTTTCGTAAGAAGATGTAGACCTCCCTTTTTCAGTTACTGACTGAGCATCCCCTCGCCTGTTTGCTCTAGTGCTGGGAAGCCCTGTGTGGGTAATCATGAACTTTATAAATGTAACTCTATCAATTCAGTTCATCCTAAATTTGATCATAGAGACACGAAAGCCCTGTCTCTAGTCTCTGAATCTGATTATTCAGGCACTTCTGATATTGTATTAATATGCGAAGACAGTTGTTTCAAAATTGAATAGGCCAGCATCCACATAAGAGCTTGCTATTGCCACATCTGGTTAAATGATGTGATTGAAATGTGTCTACTCTGTTCCTGTCTCTTCCTGAGGGAATCACAGTTTGCACAGTACCTTAATTGACACTTTACTTTCCCTCTCTTTCTCTCTCTCCATGCTATAATGGCAGTGCCCGTCTCCTACTCTGAGACTGCCTCTATAGAAAGAGCCCAATTCACAAACTGCATGTTTGTAGTAAGTACGCTAGTACTACTAAACTACTACAAAATGCAGTTGATAAAACTCACAAACGTATGAGTGGAGACCTCCCCCTAACCCCCGCCTGTATTTTCTATATGTAGATCTATGCACATGTAATCCTACAATTTAGTAGTGGGAGACAATTGGTGTGTTCCAACATCACAAGCGTAAACGCGCTTGCCTTAACCACGCATATCCTTTAACCACACGTATGCGTGGTTAAGGCAGTGCGCGGTCTAGCTGCTGGCTGCTGCTGGGCAGAAGCAGGAAGACCTCGCCAGGAAGAGGAAGAGGACGTTGTGAGGTAAGTGGGGCGGGCTGGGGACTAGTTTTCAGGGCTGGGGGATGGTCGGGTTCGTTTTTAGGGCTAGAGGGGTCAGGTAGTTTTTTTAATTTGGGGTTAGGGTTTTAGGCCTAAGAGCAGTTGAAGGGGTTGGGCTTGTTTTAGGGACAGCGCAGGGGATGGGATGGGGTCGGGTAGTGTATGTTAAGGGGTAGGGACTGCACGGGGTGGGAGGGGGTCTGGATAGTGTATGTTAAGGGGCAGGGTATAAGGCATAGGGGGATGGGAATGGGTAGTTGGGGAGTTTTTAGGGCTTAGGGGAGGGTGGGGTGGTTTTTAGGGCTTGGGGTAGTATTTTAAATTAGGGGTTAGAGGTTTAGGCCTAAGGGCAGTGGTAGGGGTTGGGCTTGTTTTAGGGACAGCACAGGGTTGGAGGGGATCAGGTAGTGCGTGTTAAGAGTTAGGGACAGCACAAGGATGGGAGGGGGTCGGGGTAGTATATGTTAAACGGCAGGGTTTTAGGCCTCAGGGCAGGGGGAGGTGAATGTGTCGTTTTCAGGTATTGGGTCTCAGGGCAGGCAGGCAGGTAGGGGGTTTGTAGCTTCGGGCAAGGGGAGGGAGGTCGGAGTAGTGGGGACCTTAGCCATGAATACCCCTTTACCATTATTGCCTTTACCTTTGTGTGGTAAAGGAATGCGTGGTTAATACACATTTGTGGTATGGGCTACGTGGTAGAGGCTTGCGTGGTTTAGCCATGCGTGCTTCTATCATAACCTTTAGTAGTATATGTAGGAGGGACAAGGAGGAGCAGCTGGAAAATCAGGAATACTTACTTCTAAATGGGAGGGACATATTGAGGGATTAGGGAGGGGTAAGGGTGGGTTTAGGGAGGGACCGACTACAATATACACCCACCCACAAAAATGCAAGACCTTTGCTGTTCACAAACTCCTTATCTCAAGTTACTACAGCCAAAGGGCCCCAAAAGAGTAGTAAATGTACCCGAGCCAAGCCTACGAGCTGGAGCAATGCTGATTTGCATATGGCTGGGTCCAATCTTAGGTGGCATGTTGTCCAAAAATCAATGGCCTGGAATTCAGCCCAAGTAATTACCAGTGGCTTAGATTAGTTCAAGCGTTACATTCATCACTTTATGGTGCTTTTTTGCTTTTTGTAATCTTCAGTCCTGGAGTAAGTAAAGCACCATGCTTGCCCACTCATAGGTACTGCAACACAATTATGATTATTAGTATATACTTTATTCCAATACAAATTGTACTCATAAAAGTGGGATATCAAACAGTTAAAAACATCCAATAAAAAATTTGAAATTTTGAAGACAAACACATGAAAGTCAGCATATAATTAAAAATTACACCTGCCCCCCTCAAAAGGTTGTAAAACACAGGATCCCGGATTTAAAACCAAGCTGCAAATCGATAAAGTGTTCATTGTGCGACAGACTCTAAAAGCTGCTTTTAAATAGTCACCCAAGTGAATTGTTTCCTCCTCATCCACCAAATGAAAAAGAATATTCAATGCATCCCACAAATTCTTAATACATTGTTTCCTTAAAAGGGAATTAGAAAATGTTTTTAATACATTTGGAGGACCAAGATAAAGAATCCAGACCCGTGTTAAAACCCAGTGGGAAGCACAGCAAATATTTCACTGTGCCAGTCCTATACTGGAACAGAAGGCTCTGACCCATCGACCCCTGACTCTAGTCAGATATCCTGCGATTTTGTCTATAGGAGCTGCTAATATGTAGGTTGCCACGCTCACCTTTTGGCTCTCCAATCACATTCTTTCAGAAGCAGCCTGATCATATAGAGCCCTCTGTAACAGTTTTTTACTGATGTGTAAACTACTGGTAGAGGTCGGTAAAGACTTATTCTAGGTTAACAGACCGAAGGTTGGATCCAATACTGGCAAGCCATGGAATCTCAGTACCATTTTCACAACTAAGGCAATCCATGATGATATCTCTGGATAAACAAACCTTCTTATTTTTCCAGATGGATAGCCATTGTCAGGCCTTAATGTTGTCCTCGATATAAGGAATATCTAATTCTCTGTGGCAAATAAAGGTGGAGGAAGAAATTGGTGCCCTAAGAGCCTGTCTGCAAAACGTATTTTCCTCAGCCTCAATAGGGTTACTATATAATATAAAATATAATATCAAATAAAATACAGGATTTCAACTTTAAAAAACATTTGGTGCTGTTTGAGGAATCTTCACCAAACGTTCAGAAACAAGTGAATCCACCTCAGCTTCTTCCTGGAAAGCTTGGGCTGTAAAAAAGGTGGATCTCAAAATGCATTTTCATCATGCAATTTTCCATAGGAAAAATGAACAGCGATAAAGTAAAGACAGGTGAATGGAATTACACTAAATTTGTAGAAAGCTAGATCTGTGCATTCGTTTTCTGATTTGGTGTAAATCTGTTTAGACGCTTTTGAGAAATTAAGGTTCAACGTTTATGTATATATAGTGGCACGGACCCACCAGATCTAATGATAAGATCTGATTGGCTGCCACCACATCAAAAAAGATGTGACAGCCATATTAGGAAGGACTCCGAACTCACATATATCTTTTTCTTTGAGGAAGCTGCTGCATTAATTACGGGGAAAGGGCATGTGACTCCTCAACCCAGCCTCTCTAAGGCCCAAGGACCCCATCCCCAAGGCTGAACTAATACTTGTGGGCGGGGTGGCATGCTTCCCCCCCTCCACGAGTCTCAGAGAGACACCAGGAACCCCATCCCCTGGGGCCCAAGCAAAGCAGTGTCCCAAGGACCCCATCCTCCCGGATACTGTCTTGTTCCCTACCAGGGACAGTATGGGCATGGAATATAAATCAAATTCCATGCCCGTACTCTCCTGGGCAGGGAATATAATTTTGCTCCCACCTTGCAGGAGCAGAGAAAAAAGCTGCTCCCGCCCAGACCGGAGTAAAGCAAACGCGTCAGCTTCTGCCAGATGGGTACTGGCTGGGGAGCTGGCAGGGGCTGTGGGATCCTTGGGGCTCCCCCTACACACCCCAAAAAGGGGTATGTTGAGGGTGGTCCAGATGGGTACCTGGACACCCACTTTAAAATAATGGGCAGCTCCGGTCGACATCCAGTATGGGTGCTGTCTAGGGAGCAGACAAGGACCTGCTGGGGCCTTGAGGCTCCCCCTGTGGCCAGGCCCTGTGCCCAACCCTACAACCACATGATGTACATCTTACTTTATGTGAAAAAAAAATGAAATTGTCTGAAAAAAAAGGTTACAATGATTTTGTAATTAGGAATTGTAAAAAAATGTTACTTTACATTAAAGAAACCTTGGGAATTCACATAAAATTCAAAGGGTAAAGAGACTTCATAGGAGAAAATGTTGGTCAAAATATAGCATTTTAAATTAACAAAATCACTGAAATTCCCCAGTTATCTCAAGCAAATGTAACTTGTGCCCTAAGGTACAAAAGTAGGGGAGAGGATGTAGCCTTACGGCTAGAGCGGTCGACCTCAAAGCTGGGGAACCGTGTTTGAGTCTCGACAACAACGCTCAACATCCTGTGATTCTGGGCAAATCACTTACTCTCACAAGAAGGGGGGCCCCTGAATAGGATAAAGGTAGAAACGGGCAGGGAAAGTACACAATATACTCAAAAGAAGGGGTTCTCTACCTGTATGACTCAGTGCGTGCAAAAAGTCACGAGTTATACAAAACAAGGCCAGTGCATGAGGCGAATTAGTAGTGAACCACAACAAGGAGGAACAATATATAAAAAAGGGCTTTTATTCAAATTTAATATTATAGGACATCGCCATATTTTCATAATAAATATAAATATCCAGAACACATCCCATGGCAAAATCACTCAAACCTCAGACATACCTTCTCATATACTCGCATTCTCACACGCCTACCAATATCAGACATTCACTCGCAATATACATGAATAGAGATCCCCAGGGAAAGGGATACAAGAGAACACATGAGGCCTGGCAATGAATTACACAGGTACCTCATGGAAAAGTAAACATATAAATCAAAATACATGAATCAAGAACAATCAATAATACAATGGAGAGGCAAATATTCAAAAATATTAAATTTTATTTTTTTTATTTTTTTTATTCTCTTTTTTATTTTACCATTTTGCACATATAATAAATCTTGTCACCATACATTTCAGCAAATTCATAGAGTTCTTTAACATCATTTACACACAACAAATTCATTACAATTACAAATCAAATAAATCAAATACCCGTAATGAGATTTTAAACATATACTATAATCAACCTTATTCGACTGCCTAGGATTAATTGAACCCTGCCTTCCACTTAGTAATAGGTTCCCATATTTTTAACCCAAGGTGTCTTTTTCTCTTTCCCTTCCTTTCATATATAGACTTTTCTAAATTGTATACTTGCAAAAGATTAGCTAGCCATATTTGCCAGCCTGGGGGGTTCTTATCCAGCCATGCTCTGGCTATCATTAGTCTAAAGACTGCCATGGCTATAAACATAAATTCCCTTTGCGGCAAGTCAGAGTCTGGGCTGATCCCCATTAGAATCCACAATGGCGTAAGTGTACGTTGTATACCTAAAGATCTATTTATAAATACCTCTATATCTTTTATCAAGGTATACAATTGGGGACAGGTTGCGAAAACATGTACAATATCCGCTCCCATCATATTACAACGAGAGCAAGAAGTCCCTGTATTACCCCCCCACTTGGAAATTCTGGCAGGAGTGTAATATAATGAATATAGGGTTTTATAGTGTTGTGATTGCAAGGGAGCCGAACACAAAATTGTGTAGCCCAATTCCAGTGACTCTGAAAACCACTGTTCTTTCCCACTAAGAGCTACAGCCCATTTTTGCTGTATTTCTCAATGTCATCTGGTTTCCCCTTTATCAGACTTGCATACAAACTCCTGATTGTGCAGTCCCCCAACGTCTTAATCTTCTCTAAGATTTCGTTCTCTGCAAACCCAGCGGGTCCCCCCTTTTTATTATTCAAAAAGCTTCTTACTTGAAGATACTTAAAGAACCCATGTCTATCAATACCAAATTTATTTGATAAGTCAGTGAACTGCAACACTCCCTCAGAATCCATAATGTCACCTATCTGAGCTATTCCCTTATCTGCCCACTCCGCCATTGTCCTATCAGCAAAGACTACCGCTGGAAAAGACCTATTCTTATAGAGTTTAGTATATCTATTAAGTCTTCCCAAGCCAGCATTTGTAAGGAAAGCTTTCCATACTTTAATAGCCCCGATGATAGTCTTAAAGCGCGTTCTTTTATAGTACCCAAACTCAATACAATTCAGGAAGCAGTTTTCCGAATCCTCCCCGAGCACGGTGGCATAGATTTTAGTTGAATTCGAGGTGATTCTTACATTAGTTTCACCCCCTCCGATCAATCCCTGGATATATTGCAGTGTTGCAGCCCAATAATATAACCTAAAATCAGGTGCACCCCACCCGCCCCTCTCTCTAGGAAGTGAAATAAACCTATAAGCCCTTCGTGTCTTACCTTGTGCCCAAATGAATCTATTTAATATTGCCTCCAGCGCGTTAAACCATATGGCCTCAAAAGACAAGGGGATAGATCTAAAGAAGTAAAGGAATCTGGGCAAAATTAACATTTTGATGACATTGGTACAAACAAACCAGGGATAAATGTAAATTGTGCATTCTTTCCAAATCCAATTTTACCTTATTAAGCAGTGGGGTCATGTTCCCCTCTACCAATTTCTCTAAATCTGCTGTAATTATTACCCCGAGATATACTGCTGATCTAACCACCCTTGTGTCCTTACAGTTAGAATATCTATTCTCAACTATTTGAGTCTTAGGTCTATTCAATCTGTAGCCTGATATTTGTCCAAACATTTGTGCGGTCTCTTCCACTTCCGTGATTGCCAATGTGGGGTTAGGTGTCAAAATGGCCACGTCATCAGCGTATGCCAGCGTTTTAACCATTATAGTATTGCACTTCATAGGAGAAATGCGCTGGTTGTCTTCCAACCTTCTTAACAGAGGATCTAAGTATAAAGCAAAAAGAAGGGGGGACAAGGGACACCCCTGCCTAGTGCCCCTTGTGATCTTAACTGAGAGCGAACTTCCCCTGTTAACTCTTATTTTAGCTGTCGGATCTTTATATAGTGTTTGGATGGCTGCTATATATCCTGCACCTATACCGCACCACTTTAAGACCGACCACAAGTAATTCCAGGAGACCCGGTCAAACGCCTTCTCTGCGTCTAAAAAGAGAGCTGCCATAGGGTCTCCTAGAGTGCCTGCTGCGTCAAACGCTGTGATTACCTGTCTCACATGACACGTAGTTCCCTTCCCTGGAATAAAGCCATGTTGTACGGGACTAACCAGAGTTTCAATGATGCCAGCCAATCTAATTGCCAACATTTTTGAGTAGACTTTGACGTCTGAGTTCATTAACGTAATTGGCCTATATGAACCTGGTAACGACGCGGGCTTCCCTTTTTTTAAAATCACTATAATGTCCGCCCCTCCCCATGATTCGGGACTTGCATCCCCTTTCTGTGCCTGCACCATAATATCAAACATGTCCCTTTAAAACACCCTTTGAAAGACTTTATAAAATTCCACCGGGATCTGGTCCGGTCCAGCTGCCTTACCGGGAGGTAATTTAGACAATGCCATGGTGAGTTCGTCCCTTTGGAGTGGGGCATCTAACATATCTTTAGCTTCCTCTGATAGTGAGGGGGAAGGAGTACCATCAAGATAGCTCTCTATCTCATTTGTCCAATCTCCAGGGTCAGAGGTGTAAAGTTCCACTTAGAATTGCCTAAAAACCTCCCTCACTTTATCGGGTTCCGTAGAGGTAGCACCTTGACTATCAGTAATCTCCTTTACCTCTGTAGTAGCTAACTTCTGCCTAGTCCGGACAGCTAAAATATGACCCACCCTTTCACTTAATTCATAAGCATTTTCTTTCCTGATGAGGAAGTCCTCAGCAGCTTTCCTGGCAATAGATTCTGTGATTTCAGCTCGGAGTATTGCAATTTTAAGCAGTTGTTGCTCCAATGGGCGGTGATTCTGTATATCAAGGGCCATCAATTCTTCCTCCTTAAGTAATCTGTTTAGAGCTTCTTCGGTCCTGAGTCTCTCCTTTTTATTTCTTGCTAAGACAAAACTCAGAGTCTCACCCCTAACCCCAGCCTTGAACGCATCCCATACCACCCCTGGAGGTGCTGTTCCCCGATTCGTATCCCAAAAATTCCTAATCAAAGAATCCATAAACTCCCGATATACCTCATCATTTAATAATTTTCTTTCAAAAGTCCATTGGGTGACCTTATTTTGCAGCTTCCCTATAATAACTGATAAAACCAATGGATTATGATCTGAAAGAGCACGGGGGTATTTATCAATCCGCGAACCCTGCATCAAGGATCTAGAAATTAGAAAATAATCCAGCCTAACCAAGACCTTATGGGGAGCTGAATAGAATGTACTACCATCTATATATGGTTGTAATTTAATCCATGGGTCTTCCAGGGAGTTATGATATACCATATCTGAGAGAGCCCTGTATGTATTCTTCTTCCTCCCATTATACTGCTCACCTGGCTTCAAAAATGAACTGGTATGATCATGAATATTAAGGTCACCGCAGCAGACAATTGGCTCTGGCCACTGTGCCAGCTCTGTGTCTAAATATTGGAAAATATCAGGGTCATCCTCTGTTGAGCCATAAATACTAACTAACGTAAACCTTGCTCCCTTGAAGATTATTTCCGTTATAACCCAACGACCCCACTGATCTTCCTGTTTCCTTCCCACAGTCCCACCCCCGCTTCTCCCCAGTATTGCAACCCCTCTTGTTCTTGTCCCGTGTTTAGAATGAGCCAATAACGAAAAACCAAGCTGCTCCAGTAGGTAACCCCTTGAGCCTTCTATGTGTGTTTCCTGGAGGCAAACAAAATCTAATCGGAATGACTTTAATAGGGCTGCAACTCTTACTCTTTTATTGGGGTCGTTGAGCCCACAAACATTCATTGTAGCAATTCTACAAGCCATATCTTAAAGCAAGTGGCCACGTGATAAGTACTTCCATTATCAATGATCAATGATTTTGCTTTGCCATTCATTATACTGTGCTGGACTGGATTTTGTATTCCAGATTCTTGCCTATTTTCGCCCCCCCCCAGTTCCCCCCTAATCCACCCCAACCTCCCCAACCCCCGCCCAACCTTCCCACCCTACCCACCCACCCCCCGCCTTGTACAGGCAAATAGGTCAGCTATGACCTATGTGTGGCTGCTTATGAGCTGCAGTTGTCACCTCCCTCTCCGAAAAGCAACAAAAAAGAAAAATTCCAATTGCCAAATTCTGATAATTCCCCTCAGATGGTCCCCCCCCCCTCCTCAGTGTTGCATTTTGGCGCTTAATCCGCCCTCTCTCCCAACCCCCTTTTCTAGCCTTTTAGCTCCTCTAGAAACATTCTTGTATGACCCCTTGTAATTACTTTCAATCTAGCAGGGAAGAGAAGATAGGCTTCTGAGCCTAGTTTTTGAAATGGAGCGATTAGTTGTCTTAGCTTCCATCTCCTCTCCACTGTCACGTGACAAAAATCGGGCCGAGCAAAAAATGTAGAGCCATTAAAAGATCTCTTTGAATCTGGTCTGGCCTTATCTATTATCTCCTGTCTTAATAGATAGTTCCCTATATACACTAGCATAGCCCTGGGCAAGCTCCCTTGCCCATTAGGCCCTTTCTTCCTTTGTGTAAGAGGGAATCTGTGAGCCCGCTGTACTTCAAGCTCCCACTGCCACTGAGCCTCGGGAAAAGCCCCTTTCAACAAGTTGATTACAAACCCTCTCGGATCTTGCCCTTCCAACCCTTCCGCCAGTCGCAAAAGTCTAGCATTGTTCCGTCGTTGGCGGTTTTCAAAGTCTTCCAACTTCCACTGCAAATCTTCTACCACTTTCTCTTGAGTGGATTTGGATGACCGCCAATCAGCCATGTCGTCTTCTAACTTCCCAGTCCTTTCTTCCACCAACGCTACTCTATCCGCTACCTCTTCATACAATTTATTCATTTTTTTGAGGGAAGATTGTATCTTTTTGTTGTCTTGCCTGGTCCTGCGACTCGCCGCCCTTGCCTCCCCCTGCATCTGTTTCAGGGTACTGAATATCAAATCTAATGGTGTCTGCTGAGGTATTTCCCCAGCTGCGCCCTGGGTGTCTTCCTGGTACATACTTGAGGTGGCTGAGTAATCCCATAATAATTTTTTACTCGTACTCGAGGGGGATTTCTGTTGCCCTAACTTAATCAACTTTTTCTGCGTAGTTTTCCCATCTGCCGTAGAGGATTCGGTGTCCGAGCCCCCAGATAAGCTGACTTCACTGGATTCAGTTGACTCAGTTGACTCTTCATTCAATGAGAAAAAACGATCCCCCTCTGGAGAACCTGCCCCCCTATTATCGGAGCATTTAGGGTGGGCAACTGTGAGGTGCTGATTTTGTAAGGTTCTCTCACCCCCTCCTTCATGGGGTGTTGTAAGATTAGAAACAGCCATCCCTGCTTCCACCTGCAGCAAAGCGTCCAACATCTCAGTGTTCCCACTGCTTTTTATAAACTCATTATGCTCCTCGATCTCTGCCCCCCCTCGCCTTGCTTTGTTGAAGCCTTCGCCCTCACCTGCCTCTTTTGGTCGTATTCACCGCACAGGACTGGTTCCTCCACTCTAGGCAGAGCGGGCGCCTTCTCCGTCTGATTTACCAGCGAGGTTGTGTGTTGCTTAGCAACCACGTTGTCAGCGTTGTTAGCGTCCTCGCGGGGCTCGGGAGCGTCCGTTTCCCGGTTTGAATCCGGCCTCACCGAAGATGTACTCCCTACCGAGCCGCCGGAGAATAGCTCAGCCAGAGTGGATTGGTGAAGGACTGCATCTTTTACGGTGAGAGTTCTTGACCCGGCGCTTTTTGTCTCACCTAAATCCTGCAGCTCATTCTGGCGAGGCTTCCCATCTTCTGTAGAATCGGGGGTTGAATTACTTTGCTCGTCGGTTCCCCTCTCTGTTGTCTTTTTTCCCCAAGCAGATTGAGGGATCGGCTTCTTGTTAAGGGGGGGGGGGGTTTTGGGCACCGCTCGTGGACATGTCCTTATTGCTCGCTTTAGGCCCGCGGTTTGATACCCTCGAGCTACTGCCAGTCTGCTCCTGTCGTTGCGTGCGTACAGGCATCTTATGCGGTAACGATAACCCGCTGAATAGATAGTAGAGGGGTCTCAAGCTGCGAGTTAGCAAGCGCTCAAAAGTGTACCAGTATTCAGGCAGTGTATTCAATCGCTTCTGTGCCTCCACGCCAAAAGCAGCCCAACTTTCCAGCTTCGGGGGGGCCAACTTCATCCTAGTTTATGGCATCGTTCAAAATCCGTAAGGAGAGGGATTAGAGGCGACTGCTCTCTACAACCCGTCAGCGGCCATCTTGCCTCTTGTCCTAAAAAAATATTAAATATTCTTAAAGAACATTAGTGGGGGGATTTTCTCTATTTCAATCCATTCCAACAAGTCTAATCCAGCGCCGACGCGCGTTTCGGTGTTAGCCCCGGTGTGTGCATCACCTTTCTCAGGGCGACAAAATCAACAGCACAAAAGCTGTGGGATGTGCCTGCAAAGAAAATGGATATTACAAGACAGATATGGATACCGAGATGCAAATTATTAAGTTCATTTGACAATTAGAGGATAAAAATCATTAACTGTGGTTCACATGACACTGGAAAAATCGTTTGGAAAAGTTGAATGGTGGAAGGATCTTGTGCACAAACAACACATTGCAATGGAAAGACAAATTCAGACAAACTATAGTGATAGTCACACAATCAAAATAAAATAGAGGATAAAGAATAAAATAGAATAAAGTAAAAAGCTGATACAAAGACTCACTGATAATGACTAGTACAGAGAAGAAGATGACGAAACAGGCCAAGTCAAAAAGAAAGAGAAATTATATAAGATTAGTAAGTGATAGGCAATAATTAAGCAAGGAAATGGTGAAAAAGGATAAACAGTAAAATAAGGTCCCAATAATTGACCTTCTAGTGGCTCTCACAAGTTACCTTGACGGCAAGACAAGTGTTGGGTGGATAAGGTGAGGAGCTAATCGCAATATACAGAGATGGAGCCTATGGAAGTGAAGGAATAGAAAAAAAGTATAAGCGCCAGCTGGGGCCAAGTCCCTCAAGGGTGATGGTAGAAAAGAGGTTAGAAAATTCTGGCTTTTAACCTTGGCTGCAGACACGCACTATATACGTGATGGAAGAGAGTAGGTACAAATCTAAAGAACGTTTGGCCTGTGCGGGGGCACAGAAAGAAAAAAGAGAAATATATCCACATTAATACAAGGAGCCTTACAAAAGGAACTCCTAGAGTCGCATCCGCGACGGAAACAGGATCTGGTAGGTGAAGGCGGGGTAAGGAAGGCTGCAGCTGCGAGTCGGTGGTCCCTAGCAGAAGGTGGCGAGGGGGAATCACCAGATCCCAAGATGCAGTCAAAGTTTATCATAAAAGGTCCCAGGCAAAAGCGTCAACAAAATTCCTAGCAGCAGAGCAGATGAAAACCATAAGCCGCATTCAGGGACATTGTCGAATAGCGGTATTACAGTCTTGCATCCTTAATGTAACATGCAATGAGGAAAGGGCAATAAGCTGCACGGGGCGCAACCTACCTAGATCTAATTGAAGGTTCCAAAATGAAAGGTCTGCGCTGAGGGGCAGCTTGTCCCGTCAAAATGGCTGCAGTAATGGTAAGGGCGCATGAAGGGGGCTCCGTTAGCTACGGTAAACATAAACATGAATTCAGGAGAGCGCTAAAGAGAGATACCACAGTTAAGACAATGCAAACTTAAAAGCGGGTGAAGAAACGCGGCCGAATGAGGAAGCTCTTACCGATCGGTCAGGAAATCTGTCAGGTGAGCGGCATGGTAGCTAGAGCGGTATGAAGGCTCCTGTGATAAAGGGAGCAAAGGTAGGGTCAACTAATTTAAACTCGTCGATTTGGCGGAGGCCACCAATCGGCATCGCATACCAGAAGCATCTGACTCAAAGGTGAGTCAGGTGATAGCGAGGTCAAATGGAGTCGATACTGAGAGAAAGAGCTCCTCCCGTTAGGATTGTGACCCGAGTGTATAAAGATTGATTAAAGGCCTCCGCAAAGGGAATATAAAGCGAAGGAAATATAACGCGGGGTGTCGGATCGTGACCCGAGTACATGAAAATTAATTAAAGAACTCCAAAAAGGAAATATAAGGCGGAGTGTCAGATGAGATGTCCGAGAGCATGTAAACCATTAGCCTTCCATAAAAGCAAAATAAGGCAAAAGATCGAGTGCGCCATCTCAAGATAGGAAACAGAAAAAATAAGGAGATAAAAAGCCAAAATGGGAAAAATCTAGTGGATAAGGGAAAAAAAACCACTAAGGATGTGGTTGAAAAAATAAACAAATTACAACTAGTGAGAACTAAGATACATAAACGATACATATGCGTATAGCTGTAGTATCCAGACCTGGAGTGGAACGGACTTTTTCCAGAATAGTTCAGCGTAGATCTTCTTCAGAATGTCCAACTGATGCCCAATGATTAACTAGGGGGGCCGTATGTTTAAGCAGCCTGATGTTGGAGTTATGCTCGCCAATGCGGGTTCTGCAGTCTCTTAAAGTTTCTTCCACATATACCAGATCGCATGGCCCCAAGATGACATACACAATGTTGGACGATCGGCAGTTGGTCATTTCGTTTAAAAATACGGTGCGTTCGTTAATACAGATTTGGTCACTAACTATCGCGTTGGCACACGCATTGCAGGAACCGCATTTATGGTTTCCTTTAACGGGCTGTCCCCTAGTGATCGATCTTTGGGTTGGGGCGATCTTCTTAGAGCTTTTGACCATCACCAGCATGTTTCTCAGATGTTTATTCCTCTTGAAGGCAAAGAGGGGTTTTTCTAACTGCGGTGATTGGTGATCCAGGTTTAAGAGGTGCCACTGAGAGTTAATGATTAGTCGCACTTTGTTCTCAATCGTAGAGTGTTTTGTTACGCAAATCAGTTGGTCAGGTTGGTCTTTTTGTTTAGGCTGAAACATGGTGTGGCGGTCATAGTACCTTGCCCTCTTAAGGGCATCTTTCACAAGTTTGTTGGGGTACCCCCTCGCTGTTCATTTTGTCTTGAGGGTCTCTGCATGTTCCAGATAGCTCCTAATGCTGGTACAAAACCTACGGAGACGTAGGAATTGACTGAATGGAATTCCATCCTTTTGGCATCTGGGGTGGAAGCTGTTAAAATGCAGGAGTGTGTTCCTGGATGTGGGTTTAGTGTATAATTACACTGTGAGTTGGGAATCAGCATGTTCAATCCACACATCCAGGAATTCCAGTTTATATGTACTAGTATGCGTGGTAAATTTCAAATTGGGGTCTGCTAAGTTTAACCACATGATAAACTCGTCCAAGGTATGCTGGTCACCTCGCCAGATGAAAATAATATCATCGATGAAGCGGGACCAGTAAAGTATGTTCTCGTAGAACGGGGCCACTTCATTGTATATGTTGAGGTTTTCAAAGTGCGCCATATAGAGGCAGGCTACGCTGGGGGCACATGCCGCACCCATGCTGACTCCCTGTATTTGATTGGAATAAGGAGCCCTCAAATTCAAAGAAATTTTCAGATAAGACAACCTCGAGGCATTGAAGGATAAAGATGGAATTGATCAGGGTGGGTTCTGCCTCAACTATGTCCTTGATAACACTAAGCGCTTACTGTTTGGGAATGTTTGTGTATAAGGACTCGAGTTCCATAGTGACAAGGATTTCATTCTTGTCGTTGTAAGGTAAACCCTCTATTTTTGTAATGAAGTGGCCCGTATCCTTAATGTAGGGCAGACACAAGAGGTTGTGAAAATCGGTCCACATATTTGGACAGAGGTTCGGTGGCCGCCCTGATGGTAGAGACAATGGGTCTAAGGGGGGTCCAATTCGTTTTTGTGTGTCTTGGGGACCCCATAGATGATGGGGATACGGGTGAAAGAGGATGTTAAGAATTCAGCTTCCTTTTGACAGATCTCTCCTCTTTCGACCGCCACCTCCACTAATTTAAGGGTGCGTTTTTTCAATTTGGGTTCAGGATTTGACATAATTTTCTTGTAATGTCTTGGAGAGCCCAGAAGGCAGTCAATTTTTTCTCTGTATTTGTTGGAATCAAAGATCACAATACCTCCACCCTTGTCGCAAGGCTTGATCGTCAGGGTGGTATCATCTTTTAATCTTTTGAGAACAGTATTCCCTTCACTAGTAATTTTAAAGGAGGGATTTGGGATGTATTTGACGGTCTTGTGTATCTTGTTGAGGACAGCCTTTTCGAACATTTCAACTTCAGGTCCGACCAGTTTGTTGCCTGGATTGAAAGTAGACGGTGGTTTGAGGCCAGATCTTTTGTCTTCTGTAATGTTCTGTAATGTTGGCAGTCCTATTTAGGATAAACTTCTTGAGTCTCACCTTGCGAAAGAAGGAATGAATGTCCCTAATGAGTTCACATTTATTAAGATGGGTGGTGGGGACAAAAGAGAGTCCTTCCGCTAGGAGATCCACTGCGTGTGGATGAATGGTACTGGAAGACAGGTTGAAAATGTAAATAGTACTTATGTTCGCCAGTACTGATGGTGGCGTGTCTGAATATATTTCTGAGGTGGCTCCTGTTCCTCAAATTGATTCCTCTGTGCTTGTCCCGACCGTGGTAGAACCCTCTCTGTTGCTCTTGGCCCGATTGGAACCCTCTCTGTTGGTCTGGGCCTGGTTGGAACCCTCTCTGTTGTTGGTTCCGATATCTGGGGCGAAAATTACCCCTTCGGTTGCCTATACGATTCTCTGGTGGGGTCCTTTCAGAGTTAAATCTAGATTGATGGTTATGGTATGAGTGACCCTCACTGTCAGAGTCAGTCGTATCAGAGAACGTGGTAACACGTTGGTATCCCCAATTGGTGCTGTTACTACTTGTGGGGCTATCACTGTTGGTGTTAAAAAAAACTCTCAGTTAGGTAGGGATAAGTTTGTTCTTGGGTGAACAGGTGGATAGCTTTCATCAGTTTTTCAGTCTTCCTTTTCAGGAGATATTCGCAAAAAGAGTCCAGCTCATAGGTGATTTCCTCGAGCTTCTTTTTGCCCTCCTCTACGCTATTCGACTGTTTATGTTTCTCCTCAAGCTCTTGAATTTCTTTATTCAAAATGTCCACTTCCTCCCTCGTTGTCTTAATAATCAAAATCATCCAGTCCCTGGAGCATCTGTTGGAAATGAGAGCCCATTTCTCCAGGAACTGTCTGATTTCGATGAAGAGGCCCGGAATGTTTCGGACCCTAAGGCTGAGAGGTATGGTACCTGACTTTAGGGACTCAAGCATGAAGTTTGCATGAGATTCAGTGCGTTAAGATTTTTTCCTTGGATTGAACAATTTGGTCCATTCCTCATTGAGTCCTTTGGACAGGGTAAAGAGCTGGTCATTGCCCGGGGCTTGTCCTAACAAACGGGCAAGGTCCTCATCGGAAAAGCCAAAGGTTTTAATGCTTTCCGTAGACATGGGGAAGATGGCTGGAGTTAGTGAGCAACACAAGGGACTTTTTGCACGCACTCATACAGGTAGAGAACCCTCTCTTTTGAGTATTTTGTGCAAATCACGTACTCTCCCCATGCCTAACAAAATGAATGTGTCCAAGTGGAACGAAAACTGGTGCTCATGTAAAGCGCTCTGATACCCGATATCTCTGGGTCTAGTTTGCGCCATATAAAACACTTTAAAAAAAAGCAACTATAAATCACGCCCTTGTCATGCACTACAGGTTACCTCACATATTACATCAATCAGGACATGTTCCATGACACCATTAATAACATGAATGCAACAACTAAAATTACCTCCTTGATGACAACACTGTGCATGGGCGGGGGCATGAGTTATAGTTACTTTAGGGCACAAGTTTTAATTCCTCGAGATAACTAAAGCTGGTGGATATCAGTGGGTGAGTAAGTAAGAAAAGTTTATTGTTTAGTTAGTTAAAACCATAACAATTTGAGCACATAGATCAATTGTGATTAAAACGAAGATTTAAAATAATTTCAACAATATCAAGGTAAAATTAACACACAGTATTATGAAACATCAATTGTAAATTAATTCGTGTCGTAAAAACGGATGTATGACGTTACAACGCATACATTTACATTGTGGTACACTACATCGCGGTTTTGACAACGCAAGTCGTTACAACGACTTGCGCTAGATGGCGCTCTAAGATAAGGAATAGGATTTAGGAGTAGTATAATTTACTATTCCAACTCCAGTCTACGTTCAGTAAGGAAGGTGTTGGATAGTAAATTATACTATTCCTTGTCCTAGAGCGCCATCTAGCGCAAGTCGTTGTAACGACTTGCGTTGTAAATACCGCGATGTAATGGCATCGCGATGTAATCCCCGCGTTGTAAACGATGTTTCCCCGTAAAAACATCCTATAGTGTACATCTAGCTTACATAGGACGCTACTCTGACTTTAGTGGTTCAGCAAACCCTTTACATTAAAATAATTTTTTTTAAAGCACTATTTGTCGGGTATCAAACTTATAATTTGCATTTCTGACCGGGTGAGATTTTAAAGTTTATAAGTCTCTGGATACCTTATCTACCGGATTGACCAGTCAGTGACCCTATGATGAATCATATGTGTTTGCTGACGGAGATTGTTATTAGTGGGCTATACAGCCTCCTTCTTCTTACGGTGATGATCTTACTGGTAAAGTTAAATTGGCATTTCTCCCCCAATGAAAAAAAACCTCATCGAAAGCAAGAGGTATTTTACTTTAGATCAGCTTATACATAAAGGCATTCTTAAATCTTTTGCACAATTGACAGATGAGTTTAATCTTCCATCGCATCAAACAACAAATTACTTACAACTAAATATCTGTCTTAATAAAATTTTAGGACCACGTCCATGGTTGCTACAAAATTCATCAGTAGTGTCATACCTACATACTTGGGGGATTCATAAGGGAGTTATATCAGGCTTATGCAAAACATTTATGTCACACCTATTCTCTCAATCCTTAACATGTGATTTACGTATCAAATGGCAAACACGTCTATCAGTCTCATATGAGGATGAGGAATGGGTGGATTTGTTAGAAAATCTAGATAAAGGGGCTAGAGAAGCTAGAATGAAATTTTGTTTATTTAAAATTCTACATGACTGGCATTGGTCACCGGTAAAACTGCATAAAGCAGGATTACTTCCACATACCAATTGCTGGAGATGTGATGCTCCCGGTTGTGACATAGTCCACATTATTTGCAACTGCCCTATGGTCCAAGTCTATTGGTCTTATATCAGTCAAGTTTTACAGAATACTATATCTTTACACTTACTGTTAACACCAGCTACCATTCTTCTGCATGATCTAAGAAATTTCCAAAATCTTTCAAAGCCACAATGTCGGCTTATGCATACTGCTTTTGCCATAGCTAAAATATGTATATTAAGACAGTGGAAGTCTCCGATTCCACCATCTCAAGAGTCTTGGATGGCGGCTATGATTCAGACTGCCTCATATGAAAGAGTCATTTATAATCTACAAGATCATACAGATCTGTTTAAACAAGTTTGGGCTCCTTTTTTGCAAACAAATGATGAGTCTATAATAAACAGTGTTGTTCGTCCTTTATTGGATATTCCAAAAAATTAGTCTATATACAGTATCTAATTTTCTATCCTTTTTTACCTTCTTTACTTTTCATACTGTTTTATACTTGTTTTCCCTTTTCAGCTATGTGGTTGTAGACAAGAATAGTAGAGCTAGGAGATTCTGTTGGATGTAAATATTATATTATAACAGCACACTCATTATATAAAGGACAAAATATATATTATATCATTACTCTCGATATATATAATAATTCTACTTACCTTCTTAAAATGTGATAATATGTGGTTTAATAATTTAGTAATTTAATACTTTTATCATTCATCAACTCAACGCAACAATATATCAACTTTTCTTGAGTGTATTATCTAGTCATTTAATACTTTGATCTTCTTTTTTGAATATTGAATAGTTAAGATTTAGGATTTCTTTATTATATTAGCTAGTGTTTTATCATATTTAGATTTTATCTTTCGCATACATTTTCTCTTAATCTGTTACTTAATATTTATTACAAATTCATTTGTTTGTTCATTTACCAAATGTATATCAGATATACTGCTATGTATGTTTTGATGAATCAGTCTACTTACTTACCTATATATCTATTAATATTTAGCTTCGGTAATTGTTTTAAAAAATATTGGATTGTATATTGTATTTTGTAAAATGCTAATAAAAAATTTCAACACAAAAAAAACTCTTTATTAGGCCTTAGCTTTCACAACCTGATCATGCATTCGGAGGAACATGATCAATTTAAAATTCATTTGGGGGTCAGATGGATCTAGCCCTTTCATAATGCCAGACCTGCAGGTTCGTATTCCTCTGTCCAGGAAGGCTTTCCTTAATAAAATGACTCGTGCTGGTTGTAATTTCTGACAAATACATCTCAGATGAATAAGATCTTCTTTTTGACTGCCGCAAAGGCGACACACTTTTGAGTCAATTAAATTCAAAAGACTTTATTAGACTGCTTTTTCAGACAATCATAAAAGTGCATAAAAACAATACATTCATTACACATAGTTAAAAATGCAAATAATATTATATACAATACTCTATAAAATTCAAGATTTAAAAAAACTTATGCACCAGAGCAATCATAGTAGTCTCAAAACTTATAACACAATTGATTTCCTGTGAATAAGTACTTTTTAAAAAAAACGTTTCTATCTTCCAGATTCTATGTACATCATCCAGGAGCTGTAACACAAGAAGTGCCGGACGGCATTGTCTCAGTCCCAACTCCTTTAAAATTGGTGCAATCCAAGCTTTCCTTAAATTCCTATAGAATTTACAAAATAGAAAAACTATATAGTAGATTGTTCAGACAAATTGTAACACCGACACAGACCCAGTATTCGATACCAGTCATTCATCCTAGGAAAGCTCACTAGCCTGTGGAGAATACCACACCTAAATCTGGTTAATAAAAACCTTTCATAGCCACCAGGTACAACTGTTAAATAGTATTGTATACTAAAATATGTTAAAATCAATTGATTATACTGGACTGTAGGCTTTAAAATCTCTGTTGGCAATGTTATGGAGTCCAAAAACGAGAGACATTCTTTTTTTAGATCTTTTCTGGTAATAGACTGCATAGTTTTTGGGTCATTAAAATATTCAAAATGATCCAAATCAGACATGAAATTTCTACTAAACCTCAACCAAGGAATCTTTAATGCTCCTTCATGTTTTAGACTGTCTGCTAAGATATCCTGGTTTAACTTTGTTTCGGATTTTGTCCAAATCCTGTGCCACAGGAGAATAGGCTCCGTCTTCATTAAATCGGAAATATATGGTAAGCCCAGCTCTATATGGGAAACATAAGAAGATAGACTACTCGGAACTGCTAAAATATATCTCAGAAACGTATTTTCCACGATTTGCAGCGGGTGCGTGTCAGCAAAGCCCCACACCCCTGACCCATACATCGCAGTTGAGATACATTTTGCTTTGTAGATCTGTATGAGCTCCACTGGCGATCTTCTGCCTAGTTTTCTAGAAAAATTGGCAAGAGCCATTGTTGATCTTAAAAATGCCAGTTTTGTTGCCATTATTGCCTGTGTCCATGAATCACTATGATCAAAAAGTATTCCAAGGTATGCAAATCTTTTTGTGTGCCCTATTTTCTGTCCTTCGATAAACATATCCCTGCACTTATCACTCCCACGGCCACACCTCATTATATATGTTTTTGAGATGTTCACCTTAAGATCCAAATGACCCATAAACTTAGTAAAACTATCTAATACCCTTTGTAGGCCTAATTGGGTACGGGACATTACAACCGCGTCATCTGCATAAAGGAGAGCAGGTTTTGAGCGACCAGCTATTTGTGGGAAATCTTTGTTATCCTTGAGCAGCGCCTTACTTAAATCATTAATATAAAGATTAAAAATAAAAGGAGCCAGGACACAGCCTTGCCTGACTCCCCTCCTAATTGGAAATGAGGCTGTACATCCTCCACCCAAGCCAAATCGAACTCGGGCCTTAGCATCGCTGTATAAACATCTCAAAAAGTGGATGATTTGTATGTCCACCCCTATCGACTCAAGAATCGCTCATAGCTCAGTGTGTCTCACAGAGTCGAAAGCAGCGGTAAGGTCCACAAATGCTAAAAACAGTCTGCCTTTCTTCACCCGCGTGTACTTCCCAGCTAAAATAGCTAAATTTAGACTCTGCTCAACTTTCCCTAGGCCCTCTCGGAAGCCATATTGGATATCAGAAAGGACTTTCTTTTCCCCAGCCCACTCTTGTAATCGTTCCAGAGCTATGCGTCCGGCCACTTTAGTCAAAGAATCCAATAATGAAATAGGCCTATATCACCTAGGTTCTTGACGGTCCCCCTTTTTAAAAATTGGAACGAATGTCGATTCAACCCAGGTAGTCAAAAAGGGGGCAGAACAACTAGCCTTTATTACCTGGGTAATAATTGGCCCCCATAGCTCCATGTTTAATTTAAAGAGATCAACGGGGACCCCGTCAGGACCCTGGGCCTTACCACCCAGACTTACAGAAAGTGCACGATTCACTTCCTCCAGAGTAAACTGGAGGTCAGAGTAATGGGCCTCAGGGTTGATGGAAACTACCCTATTAGAGTTTGTTATATGGGTTTCAAAATCAAAATTTCCCTCTGTATTATATACACCAGAGAAATAGTCAATCCACTGTTTCTCAGATATAGCGATTTCTATTGATGGGCCTTCCCCAGAATTCAGAAAAGGTGCTTTTACCACCTTCCAGAAGGCCGCACTGTCTCCCTGTTTAGAGGCCGCACTCAGAGATTCCCAGGCTTCGTTTCTTGTTGCCTTTTTTCTTTCTCTTAGTACTAATCTGTAATGCCCTCTTACCTTTCTTATCTCTTCTAAATTTTTCGGAGTTTTGTGTAATTGCCTTTTTAAATTGGAGTAGGCCCGCGTACACTTTGGATCAAACCATCCACAAGATTTTCTTTTGTTCTGAGAAGGGACAACTAGTGACTCACTGATAACCTTTGAAATTAGCTGAAAAGAGAGAATAATGTTTTCTGAGGTAGCTACCTCACTCAGACAAGTATCAAAAGCCGATCTGCACTTAGCTATTACTTGTTCAGTGACCTCTACAGAATACACCATCGACCAGCGCAGACTATAGCCATTTATCTTATTGATAGACATGTCTGTTAGTAGCTGGCCCACTTTATCACATTTACGCAACTTACTAGAGGGTATTAAAACTGACAGGCACAGAGGAAAACAGTCACTCAATGAGTTATCGTCTACATAGAAAGAATCTAATCTATAAGCATGACTGTTTGATATTAAAATATAGTCTATAGTGGAAAACCAGCCCCTTCCATTAAAGGTAAGGGACATTGAGACAGGTTTAGTACATAACTCATTTGCGAAGCCCAAGTCCAAACGAAAAACCAATTCATTATACATTTCCCCAAGTGGTACATGTCGAAAGTGGGTATTACTAATGTCTTCTTCATTTGTAATACCACACGTTTTACCCTCCTCATTATGACACAAAGCACAATTAAAATCTCCTGCCATGATTAACATTGTATCTCTATGGGTAATACTACATAGTGACTGCAGGTTATTACTCAATTTCATTATCACGTCTCTTACTTTATCTGTAGGTATATTATTATAAAAATTTGACAATACGATACAGTGTTTACCATCAACATGTATTAAGATCAATTGATAATATATGTCCTCTGCATACAGCTCTATTTTTTTTAATTTCCAGCCTATTAGATATATACGTGCTAAGGCCTCCCTTTGCTCTACCACTTAGGCCTTCAGCAGCTGAGATATGGAATGTTTTAAATACATTGATATGAATTATCTCCTTTGACCACGTTTCCTGAAAACATAATACATTATGAGCTAGTACATATTCCCCAAAGATGGGATTGTTCTGTTTTGACAATAAACCAGCAATGTTCCAGGATACTAATTTTCAATATACTCTAACAACATTTTCTTGGGAACCAGATGGCAATACTACGCTGGCTGATACATCATCTCTGATAGATGGTAATTCTTCTAAGATAATATTAATAGAAGATTTGGGGGTGTCAGCCAAAATTGAGTTTATAATGCCTATATCCAGTACCTCCTGATCTTGGGGAGTAGGAGATTGCAAATGGTTCACTAGAGCTGTTTGCTCCTGATCTGTTATAATTTTATCTTTATCTGGGTCTTCTAGTGAGCAAAAAATTTCATAGCGATTACTCACTGGACAGTGTATGTGGGCCAATCATTCCCTGAGGGTATATCCCCTATAAGGTTGTGTCTCGAGGCTCTGGGAGGTTGGTAAAAATACCCCAGTGGAAAAATATTTATACTCCGTGGTAGAATTACATGGTTCCTGGCCGTATCAAGAATAGACTGTACTAATCTTGGGGATCTAAAAGTTAAAACCACACAATCACCTGTTTATGACTTACTAGACTTGCCAACCCAGGGTATTCTACGCACCATTTTAAGCTCAGAAAAAAGAACACTGGTCATGCCGGTCCTAACACTCAGTAGATGTAACAACTTGTTCCTCAAAGTTGACCAGTGTTCAGGAGCATTAGGCGGGACATTTGGCAACACTATCATGTAGGCAGTGCCTTTGGGTGGAAGATGTAAATTCAGATTGTTGTTGCAGGGATCTCCCTGGTTGGTTCTATGTAAATACTGAGGGTTCATATCTCTTACCCTGTCTACTAGCGGAGTACCCCCCATTATGGTTGATTGTGCATTTAGAAGATTTGGGCCCTTCATGCTCTTAGAATTTGATCCATCCGGACTTAGCAAAGGCCTTAGCCTGATCCGATATAGGTGGGAACAATCTTTGAGTAAGGGGGTTAACCTGAGCTGGCTCTCTGCCCATACTAACATGCAAACTAGGACACTGTATTTGTCCTCGACCACTAGATGGGTCAGCTGTGTGTTCGCTAACCACTGCACTGTTTCCCCTAATAGGCAGCATGTCTCCCCCTCTACTTGTGTTTTGGCAAACTAGAGTATTATTATTTGCAAGCCCCTCCAATTTTGTGAGTCTATCCTCAATTTGAGATAGCTTTTGTGAGAGTGGGTCGAACAGGACAGACACCATTTTCTCCAGCCTCTGCCAACAAACATCCTCCTGTAAGCATGAGGATGGACATTTGTTACTGCAGGCATCGAGGTTGAACTAAATCCCTGGTCGCAATCTCTTTCAGTAAATCTAGTTTTGCATCTCACGACCTTTGGTGAATTCTCTTTTTGTTTTTGTCTCTGCGGGCCCCTACCCTTCCTCTTCTTAGAAGGTGGTTCATAGCTGTTGTTTTGACATGTGGCAGCCTTCTGACCCCTAGTAATTACAGTGGGCTTACTTATTCTATTAGTTGACCCAAGGGGTGTGACAGATTCAGTCTCTAAGGATGGTGTCTGATTTCCTTGGGGGGGGGAGTATTTTCAATATTATGTTGCAGTGGGAGCCCTTCGTGCATTGTTTTATTTGAGGGTGGCTGCATTTCTAAAGATAGCCTACGCTCAGTTAACTCAATCTCGTGAATTAGAGCTGATTCCGCCCTCAGAAGGAAGGCATCTAGTGTCCCCACTACTCCCTGCACTGTGGCAAACTTGTGTTTACTCATTTCATACAACTCTGTGATTAACAAGCAGTACCTTACAATGAACTTGACTATTTTGTGCCCAAAATGCTGATGGTATGGCCCAGCCCGGCCTCCTCCAGCCTCTGACGGGCACGAACGGGCCCGCCCTTGGCCCAGGCTTTGCCCGGGCGCGTCCCACGCTGCGGGAGTCCAAGGCCGTTATTATGCGCCTCCCGGCGCAGGGACACCGCGTTGGCACCACCTGGTGCTTGGAGCCCTGGGAAATGTAGTTCAAATGGGCCGATAGTCCTCAAGGGCCCATCAAAGTGACTCCGTGCAAAGAATAAAGTGCTACTGCAGGATGAGGAGAAAGAGGGCACCCGCGCTGCTGGAGCCCAAGGCCGTTTTTATGCGCCTCCCGGCGCAGGGAGACCGCGTTGGCGGCTTCTGGCACTTGGAGCCCTAAGAGATGTAGTTCAAATGGGCCGATAGTCCTCAAGGGCCCGTCAAAGTGACTCCGTACAAAGAATAAAGTGCTACTGCAGGCTGAGGAGAAAGAGGGCACATTTGAGTCAATATTTGTCCAGTTGTGAGCGTCTGCAAATGAGGGATACCTTCCGAACCACATTTCCATTAATTGTCATTTTAAATGGACAGAAAATGTATGATCTAGTTAAAGGGTTAAAAGAACTTTATAGTTGTTGATCACCGTCCATGAATTGGATCTTAGACTAAAAATGCTTTTGTCCAATATTAACAAGTGAAATTTTGCAGCTTTGTTTATTGCTAGCTTAAATGCTGGAAAAGGCATATTTTTATTTCAAAGATCAAAAGTACAAGTCGATTTAAGTGCCTTGTGCAGAAATTGATTAAAAAGTGATTTTTTATCTTTGTCAAGTTCAGTCCATAGTGCCTCATTAAGGCTAGAGTTCTCCATGTTTTGTTTTACACGATATCAAACCTTTATTGAGGTATAGAGTTGGCATAATGTTTCGTTCATTAGCCCAAATACCAGACGCATTTGTGCTGGCGAAGAAGTCCGGGGAAGTTGAAAAACCCTTTTAAAAACGCTAGTTATGAAGGAGGACTGAATTTTTCCCGTATAAGGTGGCACTAGCATAAGTTAAAGTTGGGAGCATTTTGGCTGCTATTGCCAAGAGCAAAGGCCTAAATGATGGACCCTCCAATTTTTTTGCCAGCGACCTGTAAGCAAACGTTAGTGCACTTGCATGCCATGCAATATAATTTTTCTGCTCACGATGGGATAGTTTATCTATATAAAATCCCAGATATTTATAACTATATACGTTCTCCAGAGGTTTGCCTTCTAGCCAGATGTTCTGGTGTGGGGCTGACAGATTGCTGATAAGCCTTGTTTTTGTTTGTGATGTGTTGATTTCTAAAAATTCAGAAAGTTCGCTTAACAATCTGGTCTGGCCAACCTTAGTTAAACTTAGAAGGACGATGTTGACTGCATAAGCAAGATGTGAAAGTGGTAACGAACCTAAGTGCGGTGAGTGAGAATTGATTTTGCTAAGCTTTTTGGACAAGTCTGATATAAATGAATTAAACAAGTGCGGGGCCAACACATATTCCTTTTTCAGGCCCATGTTTGTATACACTTTTCTCGAGTCTCTGGAGCCATCTCCAAGTTTTACTCAAACCCAGGTGACTGTATAAAATAGCGTTAAACCTCTTAAAATTCTTTCGGGTATGTTCCAGGCTTGTAGTTTGGCCCACAAAAGTTTCCAATCCACACTATCAAACGCGCCTTTTAGGTCAATATAACAGAAATTTCAGTGCTGTTGTTTAAAACAGTATGCTTTAACTGACATTTTCAACTAACTATAACGTCCCTTTAAACCTTTAACCTTTGGTGTTATCAGTGAATATATACATATATACATATAAATATATACAAATACGTGTAGAATATTTTGTTATACAAATTTTCACATGAAGGCCATATTCACCACAGAATCACCCGCCCTAAAGATGTTCGGCAGCACAACAGTGGCATTTGTGTGAAGTGTTTAACTGCCAGAATCACCGCTGACTGATAGACATGGTGCGCCCGCCAACATGAGGTCGGGTCATTACAGAATTGATGGATGCTGGTTACTAAACTAGCACCTGCGATTACATGCCTATATATAGTCATATCTGCGGATGGACGAGGGATAAACACCTTTTAACTTAGCCCACATTGCTTTAAATGGGAAGAGAAGTCAACAATTAGAAATTAATGTATTGATGCTCTGTATGCAGCGGCGGCTCCTCCACGATAGGGGAGGAGCGTCGCCCCATGCCTAGGTTAGAGTCAGCAAATGAAAAATAAAACGATGTTCTAGCATTGTTTATTTTTCATTTGACGGCTCTGAACCAGGTTGTGCAGGGATGGGCGTAGTGTGGCATGGGAGGAGAAGTGCTATGTGCACTCCCTAAGTGTGCATATGTGTTTGGCCGGCTGTCTCAGGCCGGCCAAACACACATGCATACTTAGGTTACTCCAGCCTGGCTGCACTGAACAGCCAGGCTGGAGAAACCCCACAGACTCCCTGTTCTGAGCGGAGCGACTTTTCTACCCGCTCAGGACATTACCCGTACTACTCTCATCGCATGAGAGCAGCACGGGGATTGGATGGGAGTCTGCTATGACCAGGAAGAGGACAGGAGGCCCGACGGGATGCGGGAGGCAGCCGGTGGCTTCAGGTAAGTTCTTTTTTTATATATATATTATTACTAACACCTCTCCCACGTTCCCTCCACCCTCCTCACCACCCTTTGTGGCAGCCGCCACTGAGTGTGTGACTTGTTTCTACCAAGAGCGTTACAACAAACAAATGATGGACGGAATGCTGACAATGCATACATTCTCCCCCAGTCAAGAGATCTGGGTTATATCCATCGTTCTTTTGCCCACTACACCACCCCAGTTTAGACATGGCCATATGCAAATCAGTCTTGACCCTGTGCCTCATGGGAACAGTCCAGCCCGAACTGCCAAGCCATGTCTTCCCTGGACCGGAATCAAGCATCCTAGGACCGGTTTCTGGCTATCAGCCGTCATCAGCCAGGATAGCTTGACTCCAGTAGCGTAGTGAGCACGGGTCCCACGTCTGGGAATACCCATCCCACTTAGGGCGAAAAGCGTTACAACAAACAAATGATGGACGGAATGCTGACAATGCATACATTCTCCCCCACTCAAGAGATCTGGGTTAAATCCATCGTTCTTTTGCCCACTACACCACCCCAGTTTAGACATGGACATATGCAAATCAGTCTTGACCCTGTGCCTCATGGGAACAGTCCAGCCCGAACTGCCAAGCCATGTCTTCCCTGGACCGGAATCAAGCATCCTAGTACCGGTTTCTGGCTATCAGCCGTCATCAGCCAGGATAGCTTGACTCCAGTAGCGTAGTGAGCACGGGTCCCACGTCTGGGAATACCCATCCCACTTAGGGCGAAAAGCGTTACAACAAACAAATGATGGACGGAATGCTGACAATGCATACATTCTCCCCCAGTCAAGAGATCTGGGTTAAATCCATTGTTCTTTTGCCCACTACACCACCCCAGTTTAGACATGGCCATATGCAAATCAGTCTTGACCCTGTGCCTCATGGGAACAGTCCAGCCCAAACTGCCAAGCCATGTCTTCCCTGGACCGGAATCAAGCATCCTAGGACCGGTTTCTGGCTATCAGCCGTCATCAGCCAGGATAGCTTGACTCCAGTAGCGTAGTGAGCACGGGTCCCACGTCTGGGAATACCCATCCCACTTAGGGCGAAAAGCGTTACAACAAACAAATGATGGACGGAATGCTGACAATGCATACATTCTCCCCCAGTCAAGAGATCTGGGTTAAATCCATTGTTCTTTTGCCCACTACACCACCCCAGTTTAGACATGGCCATATGCAAATCAGTCTTGACCCTGTGCCTCATGGGAACAGTCCAGCCCGAACTGCCAAGCCATGTCTTCCCTGGACCGGAATCAAGCATCCTAGGACCGGTTTCTGGCTATCAGCCGTCATCAGCCAGGATAGCTTGACTCCAGTAGCGTAGTGAGCACGGGTCCCACGTCTGGGAATACCCATCCCACTTAGGGCGAAAAGCGTTACAACAAACAAATGATGGACGGAATGCTGACAATGCATACATTCTCCCCCAGTCAAGAAATCTGGGTTAAATCCATCGTTCTTTTGCCCACTACACCACCCCAGTTTAGACATGGCCATATGCAAATCAGTCTTGACCCTGTGCCTCATGGGAACAGTCCAGCCCGAACTGCCAAGCCATGTCTTCCCTGGACCGGAATCAAGCATCCTAGGACCGGTTTCTGGCTATCAGCCATCATCAGCCAGGATAGCTTGACTCCAGTAGCGTAGTGAGCACGGGTCCCACGTCTGGGAATACCCATCCCACTTAGGGCGAAAAGCGTTACAACAAACAAATGATGGACGGAATGCTGACAATGCATACATTCTCCCCCAGTCAAGAGATCTGGGTTAAATCCATCGTTCTTTTGCCCACTACACCACCCCAGTTTAGACATGGCCATATGCAAATCAGTCTTGACCCTGTGCCTCATGGGAACAGTCCAGCCCGAACTGCCAAGCCATGTCTTCCCTGGACCGGAATCAAGCATCCTAGGACCGGTTTCTGGCTATCAGCCGTCATCAGCCAGGATAGCTTGACTCCAGTAGCGTAGTGAGCACGGGTCCCACGTCTGGGAATACCCATCCCACTTAGGGCGAAAAGCGTTACAACAAACAAATGATGGACGGAATGCTGACAAAGCATACATTCTCCCCCAGTCAAGAGATCTGGGTTAAATCCATCGTTCTTTTGCCCACTACACCACCCCAGTTTAGACATGGCCATATGCAAATCAGTCTTGACCCTGTGCCTCATGGGAACAGTCCAGCCCGAACTGCCAAGCCATGTCTTCCCTGGACCGGAATCAAGCATCCTAGGACCGGGTTCTGGCTATCAGCCGTCATCAGCCAGGATAGCTTGACTCCAGTAGCGTAGTGAGCACGGGTCCCACGTCTGGGAATACCCATCCCACTTAGGGCGAAAAGCGTTACAACAAACAAATGATGGACGGAATGCAGAGTCACATAATTACTGTAATAGTGATACGAGCTGACTGGAACAATGACTGGAATAATGAATGTTTAACAATGCACATTGGGACAACGGATGTATAATTGGACCCAAGTATGGAGAATGAGCAGTCTGTTCTCTCTTGATACGTTTCATTATCCAGTGGGAATGTGGCAGGAAATGTTTAAAGATGTGGCAACTGATACTTTGTTTATGAACTGGTATTGAGAAAGGTATAATTGCTGAACCGTGTCTGCCTGGTCAGAATAAATTACAGCTCTGAAACCCAAAGAGTACTCTGGGTTTTCCCTGTGTGGAATTTCTTGTCATACAAATGTTCACGTGAAGGCCACGTTCACCACGAAGGCTTCCACCCAAAGGATGTTTGGCAGCACAACAGTGGCATTTGTGTGAAATATATATTTATTTATGTGTGTGTGTGTGTGTGTTTTAGTGTTAAAAAGTTAGGTTAAATAAAAGTGTATGTATTTCATAATTTTAAAATGTAATAATAAACTTATTTTTTTAGTAAATGAAACTTTTAAACAATAAAAAAATTACAAATGCGTACAAAACATATAGCTTTTAATTAATTTCACTAACTATTAATTAAATAGTAAAATGCTAGTGAGGTTTTTTTTTACATTTTATGAAAAAAATGATATTTCTACATTTGTATATTTTATGTATTTAATCATTATTTATTTGATGAGTTAATGTGCTGTATTGTGCACCACCTCCTGACTTGAGGAGGTAGAAATATGTAAGTCTGCACTTGGGTATACATCGGGATTTGAAATGGTAAATAGCAAAAAAGTATAGACTTACACTTAAGTGCAGTAGTAGATTTACACACGAATATATCTCCATAAGTAAATTTACATTTGTGAAACAGCTCCAAAGTACTTACGATCACAGTATCTATCACTCTTGAATTGTTTTATAATACAACCACAACAGACAATACAGAAACTGATAAGGGTGTTTAGAAAAGTTTAAATCAGTCCTCTGTATTTATACACAAAAATATGAATATTCAAATATTTCTTATAATTCACTATCTAAATTTATCAATAATTACATATCACTATAAAAATATGCACTCTTGCAACAATCACAACTAAACTGCAGAATAAGAGAGTCCAAGCAAATATGAAACTTTTTAAAATTATCTATACACTCATTAAATCTCCTCAACATGTATTTCTACTTCTTGTCGTGATGCTTCCATGCACACATAACTTTGTTGTATCTTGAATGCAATGGCATCACAGATTTAGGTCCCCACTAATTTAAGCCACCATGGAAGCATGCAAGATCCACTTGTGTTGGCTCTTTGGCTTCTGGAATGTATCTTGACTCATATGTATTATATAAATAAATTGAAGACCTTTTATGGATATATTAACTAGCATATTAGGTCTATCCACATCCTCAGCCCATAAGTAACTTGTACTGCTGCAGTATCACAAGACATGACTCGTTCTAACTTCCAAAAGATCAACGCAGTTTGGCCTCCCTCAGTGTGAGACCTTCCACATGAATTGTGGTCCAATAAATTCAACAGACTATTTTAGGTCTGGCAATAGCCAGGACCTTTTAAGTTTACTGAAATCATATACATTTATACTTTTAGGGGTTTTCATCCAGCCATTTTCATCCATTGGTCTGTTGTTGTGTCAGTCACATTTTTCTTCTGCCCACTACAGCATACTGCAAGAAGCAGCTGATCAGTCTACTTTGGCGGCAGGCTAGCTTCACTGGGGAACACATCCACACACAAAGTAGCTCCCTTAACACTAGATGCTATTATGGAAATGTGTATTTTTTTAGACTAAAAAATTATTTTTTATGTGCCCAGCAGCTCCTGAAACAGGGACGATCTGCAAAAACAATGATGAAGCAACACATACATTGGCAAAGCCAAAAGATTGACATCCAATGCCAGACCTATTGGTTTGTCACTGCTTGTTTTCATGGAACATCAATTCGGATCCAGCATATTTGTTCATGTATTTTCCGGTTGTTGTTTAGATATATTAAAGACTGTGTCTGCTGAAAATGGTATCTTTAATTTTTGCTACACTTTCTTGGCCATCTTTATTTTGGGCAATCAGTTTCACTATACTTGCGAATGTCAGTTAGGTAACACAGATTAGCTACTAACACTTGCTCATCATGGGCGCCATTGGTGAACAAGGGAACACTGCTTCCAAGCATGTTAGCTGCCAACATATACATGTGTTTCTCTGAATGTTTTTAACCGATAGTTATGCTTCTGGTGCTAAATGCAACCAGGGAAAAAATTCTGTCCTGTCCCTGGCCCCCACACATTATCAATTTAGAATTTTAGTAAAAGATCCAACCTTTTGCAAAATAGCTGTAGTTGTTGTAGTGATGGTTTTCTATACACATAAAATACTTTCCTTTTGTCTACTCTTGGTTTATTGTAATTGACTCCTTCTGTCGATGTCTTTATCGCTTCACCCTGTATTTGCAAATCCAGTTCCCTGCCCTTTCTTTGCAGACGTCACGTGTGGTCAGTGTTCTTTCTACCCACAGCAATTGTCGTCTCAGCCACTCATCTGCTCTGTGTTTTCCTCCCACAGAGGATGACTACTCCATCATCCAGCAGGAGATTCAGATTGTAAAGAGCTGCTCGCATCACAATATAGTGGCCTACTATGGCAGCTATATCAGGTGAGAAACCCATGACGCAGAGGCCCGAGGTTGGGATACCATTATTTAATGTTTGCAGATTTACTGATGCATGTTGGCCATTTTGTGTGAGTAGAAGATGTTAATCATGAAAAAGTGGATGTTAGGGCTGAGTGAAGGCACAGTTCTTGACTCTTCAATAGCACATGGCTTATTTCAGTATTGTTTGTGTCAGGCATTTCAGTAGCTTCTTAATCTTTTCAAGTAACTCAAGAGTTCTTATCTGCAAACATCCTCAATTTCCGCTGACATATCTGAAATGCACCTTTCCTCTCTGAACTTTCTTTGCTGGTAAAATGTGTTGTATTTGCCTCTTTATCTTTCCTGTCTTTGGTTGGCAGTGCCTCCCACTTTCTCCCTGGCACCTGGTTGGTTAAAATAGCTAACTCATTGTTTTTCTGCTCTCTCTGGTTTTTAATGTATACCCTTTCTATCACTGTTTTTCCCTCCGAAATCTCTTCTGTGCAAGTAATGAATGTTTTTTTTTCGGTAATCTCTTTCTATACTTGGTAATTTCTGGTCACAGTCCTTACAATATGTGGGTGCGCCAAAGTTTGTGGGTACAGGCTAGAACAATTGTGCTCATTAATCTAAAAATTAGTTCCACCCCAAACCCTCCCAAACTGAGCAAACCTGAACTTCCTGTTCACAGATAAATTCCTGTATATGATACTTAGGAGTTAATTTATATGTCGAAGCTACAGAAAGCACAGAAGGAAGAGGAGAGACACAGGTTATGACAAAGAAGAGTAGGATTTAGACCCTCACTTTGGGTAGCCTCTTAATTAAAACAGGTACCAGCCGCATTGGAATTATGAGATTTGCAGAAACTCAGCAGATCTATTCAGGTTCACCTGGGTATTTTGGCTGCAGAAAGTTGAAATCTCTGGGTGAAACTCAGGTGAGAAGTGAGATATTAGTGTCGGAATCAGACTTGAATTATTGATTGCCCTAGTAATTCCTCATTTTCAAGGGCCCTTCAGTGCCCCATTTATAATCCTCCAGGAACACCATCCCCTAGTGTATCCAGTACTCCCAGTATTGTTAGTTTTATGGACATCAACCACTTCGCTAATATATTATTACCAATTCAGTATTTCATCAATGGTGTGCGAACACATTACCTGATACAGAGATGTCATGCAAATCGTTGTTAGTTACACGGAAGTGCCCCTTTTCTATCTCTCCCTGCAACAGAACTTTCTAAGTGTCTGAGAAATAAAAAATTATCATCACCTACAAATTCAAAATGACAGTGTAACCCATTTGGCCACACAGTGACACCTCAAAGTTGGTAGAGGGGATTACATACATGTTTATTACAAATTCAGAGGCAAGCTGATATACACAAGTAATAAGAATACTTAATAGAAATACAGAATCACTATGGGCAAACCAAATCGTCTGACAGAATTTAATTTCAACAACATGAAACAAAATCGATATTCAGTAATGACAATGCAGAAAATCTAAAATAATATCTGATGATCAGAATTTGATTAACGCTCCCCTTGCCTATGCATGAGTAAAGTCAGATTATCTTGCTAAACCTACCCTGATTAGTAAGACCGGAAAAGCCCTAAGTTGATCCAGTAAGGCAGAAAGGTGTCAGCATTATAGAGAGTTCTGCAGAAGTCTTCTCAAATCAAAAGCATTGTATAGCATAAAGTCACACAATTGGAATGTGCATATAGGTCTGTACCTCTTGGATTCAGAAAGAAATATGAGAAACCCAAAGTGTGATCACCAATTAAACCCACAAAGAACATTCGAGAATCTCATATCACCTGTCCTATAACTCGCCCACCTTCTCACGGTGGAAGCCTGGCAACTACACTTAAATTCCTTTCTTCTGAACTGCACATTGAGGTATCCTTGCATTCATTTGGTCTTCAGATACAGCATGGACTCTAGTCCTCCCTTGGCTCATTAGCCTTTTATCGTACTTGCCAATGATACTTCTTTCCAGCCTCACTATCTCTTTTGCACAATGAGCCTTTCTCTAACCATGAGATTATGCAAAAGCACCTGTAGGACAGAAAAACATGGCAACCCAACCAAACTTCTCATTGAAGGTTAAACTTTAAAAATCCATATGCTTAGGGACTTCCGTCAAGTTAATGTGGGAAACATTTCAGTACACATTTAAATGCATGTTTATGGATACATATGCAGTTCCAAAATAGATGCAGAGTACTATTCTAATGAATACATGATTATATAAGAGTGAACATTATTGTTCAAACCACATAAATGCAGATATGTATGGGAACTGCAATTCGATGTTCCTGTAAGGAAAACATTAGTATGCACACTCGTATATATGTCAAGATTACACAGGTAAATGCACTTTCTGTAGCTGTTCAGTGCACCACATTACATTAATGATATTAAATCACACAAATACATGAGGCCATGTGTAAATATATGTAGCTTGGTTGAAACGTAAAAGGGTGGTGCCAAAACTACGCTGCTCCTGGAGTGTGGTTTTTGCACTCACAAAGCCTTCTTTCTTGTCTACTGAAGTTTTCGTAAGTGCAAAAACATTTGTCACATTATCCCTAATTGTAGTTAGACATTTCTAATAGAAGTTCATAGAAATGACTTACATAAGATGTGATTTCCTAGATTTCTTGTTAGAATTATCCTCTTGAATTTAGAGAGAGGTGATATGCTTACCCACTCAATATCTTGACAAGATTGAATTTGAAGTCATTTTGATTTATTTTGAATGCCCCAGTCAATTCAAAATCTAACAATGCCAGAACATAGTATAATTCAGGCTCAAAGGTTGAGCATTTTATAGCTAAAGATTTGATCTTAGTTAACAATTTCCAACCTTGGGGTTTTATGACTTAAATCTCAATTCTTCCTCTTTTACTCTTAAACTAATAAGGATCTCCATACGTTTGAGCACAACGTCACATTACTGGCAGTGGAGAGCCATAGCCAACACAACAAGAAGTTGTCAGAACTCATCAGAAGGATGCAGAATGCATCAGGGGGAGCCATTGTCATCACTGCATGCTACTTCATTACTGCCTCCCCTTGCTCGTACATATGACTTCAGCTGACTGTACCGGTATTTCTGCATGCACATAGCTGTTCTTTGTGCTACTGTTCTCTTGTCTGTCACTCTTTGTGGAAATCCACAGTCTCAACTCCTCTTCATTTCCAGGCAGCTGGAGGGTCTCCTCCATTGCTTGTCTATTCCATGATTTCGAAACTCCTTCTGTCACTCTCTTATCTTCTCATCATATTTGTCTTCTATTGATGGGTGCATTGAGGGCCAGCGATTGACTTGTGTGCATCTTGCAGAAGGTTGTCAGGCCCTTAATTTTGCATGTTCTTCCTCCTCTAACACTCATTTCCCCTGATGAGGCTCACCAAGTCCAAAACATTTCCTCAGTCTTGGCTCTGTCTACCACTGAACTTCACTAAACCCAGCCAAGACCCCACCAGTTAAGCAGTCCAGTCCCCAGCCAAAGGGTCTTAAGCCCAGTTTTCCACCCAAATATGGGTACCCCTCGTCTACAGTCTCCTCTGTCTGTGCATTCATAATCTTTCTGTTTGTTGATCATCTGATGCTGATCGGAGTATCAAACATTAAGCCTTCTGATGCCATTGGCCTGTGGGCTTACTTGCTAGTTCAGGGTGCTGGATGTTAAGCTCTTCCTTCAGCATTGCGGTTATAACACCACACCCACAGCCCTTTGGTTCTTATGTATTTGGGCAATCCCAGCCCTCGCTGATATGAGTTTGGTCACCTCATACAAGACCACTTTAATTTCTAATGTCTTTTCTCCCCTTGTCATGAAGTGACATTTAACCAGCTTCCATGTGGTCAGTGGCCTTTGTTAGGAATCTCTCAGCCATTCTACCCTGGGCTCCCATACAGTCCACCTGTTTAGTACACGTACACTCTCAAACGGTACTCCAAATCCTTTCTTCCCCTTGTTTGCTTGAGCCTCTTGTGGCTTCAGAGATCCTTCTTTTTAACTTACTCTGGTTTTCATTGCATCCCTTGTGTGCCTTATCTATGGTCTCTCTACAGCTTGCATTATCTGTCATTTTCACCCTCTCTCACTTTAGTAACACTTGTCCTGCCATTATTACTCATATTTTCTTGTTGTTACCCTTTAACTTAGCCATCCCAGTACTGTCTCTCTTTGATTCATGAAACATGTACTTTCATCCTCTTTCTAGTCTCCGTTTGACTAGGAGAACCTTTTCCTTTTTCCTCTCTAAGCTTTTTCATAGTAGTCTTTCTCTTGTTGATAATGCCTTTCTTTTCATCTTCTTGCCAGTTTTTCTCAAGCATTTGATGCATTACTCTTCTACCTTTGTGTCTGTATTACAGGTATAACAAGTTATGGATCTGCATGGAGTACTGTGGAGGGGGCTCGCTTCAGGATCTCTACCATGGTAAGACTGGGATATTATGGTGAAGAGTCAGTGTGTACAAAGCTGAGATTTTGGGGTAGATGGGTCTCCTTGTGCCAAGCAGGGGATTTTTAGTGGTGGACTCTTTTTTTACCAAGCTCATATGTTGTGTTGGTGGGGTCTTCTTGTACCAAGTTGCTGTGTTGTGATGATGGGCTCACTTTGAACCAAGCTAGAATGTTGTGTTTACGGGGATCACCTGGTACCTAATTATGAGGTTTTGTTGGGGGGTGGAGGGGTTTTGTTTGTACCAAGCAGGGTTGTAGCAGTAGTAAGCTCTGTTTGTACCAACTAGGATGTAGTGGTGGCTGGGTCTTTTTTGTACCAAGTTGGGGTTTTCTGGTACTGCATCTGCTAGTACCAAATTAGAGTACTGTGGTGGTTGAGCCTTCATGTTGAAAACTGAGGTTTTGTGGTGCTGGGCTCTGCTTTATCAAATGGGGGGTGTTGCGATAGTTGTATCTGTGTGTGCTAAGCTCAGATGTTGTGTTGGAATTTCTAACAAGTGGTTTTAAAACTGTCTACAATCAATGTAGGGATCTAAGGGTTCAACTCCACTCCAGTAATTGTAATCAACATGACGATCGATTGGGACTTTGATTTAATTTCTTCAAATGTCTGATTTACATCCACTGTTTATTATGTTTGCCATCTTCACCTGTACAATGTCACACACTGAGAACTACTTACCGGGCAGCATGTCACCAATTAAAAAAAAAATACAAATTGTAATCACTGAAACCATTTCATTTTCAAAGAAATGGCAAACATGGACCAGACAGTTGCAATTGGCCTTTGGAAGAAGCCATTCATTGAGTTTTTCTATGTTCTCTCCTCGGTTGATTGCACAATTATGGCAATGGCACTCTAAATATTAATAAACCCAAGACAAAATGCAGCAGACCCAGGGTCGCCACACCTATCCCATGTTCCTAAACAATTACCAAATCAGAGAGTCAGTTCCGGTCTGTGTGCACTCACTATATACACCTGCTGCCAAGATGCAACCCTTAGAACAAGGACATTCCAGTTATACGGACTAGAGGTGCACCACAATCAATAACATCCTATGAACAACAAATTCCCATTCAAATTCCAAAATGTGTCCAGTTCTTCACTTTATTTTCTTGTGCCTATTCTTTTAAAAACATCACACATTTGCAGCAAAGACAGCCAACGGGTTTCATCCATAAAAATGGCCTTCTTCAGTGCACATTCAGTTTCAATATTCAAGTTTCAGATCAAAGTTCATAAAAACAGCACCACTTGCAGATTAAATATTCACGTTTCTGTTCAAACACCACTTCTAATCCCACTATAATTGCTGCGTGGGGAGTTAGGGGCTCATTATGATGCCCACCATCATAACGGTGATGGGACCGCCCGCCAGAGGTGCGGCGGTCCCACCAGTGCAATTATGATGCGCCCACCATACTGGCAGGCGCATCCTGGCCTTTTACCATTGCGGACAGTGCTGCTGGCTGCAGCACTGTCCGCAATGGTAAAAGAGCATGCACAGCATTTCCCTGCACCAGGTGGCAGGCACCATGCAGTGCCTGCCACTTGGTGCATGGAACTGCAGGGGGGCACCATGGGTACCCCCCCAGTGCACCCCCCACAGAGGGGGCCTGCAACGGGCCCCCAAAGCAAATCCCTGCCAGCCATTCCATGGTGGCATCGCCATCATGGAAAGACATTCACAACACCCACATCCTAATATGGCGGACGGTGCCTGCTAGGCACCGCCACCATTTTAGTGGCCCAGCTCCACCCAGCAGGCAATCGTAACAATTGCCACCGGTGAAAAAGCGGCGCACGGACTTTGCGTCTGTCGTGATACCCACCGATATCATTATATGGCGGGGGTAAATCTCATGACGATGGCGGAACGATCGCCACCACCGGCCCGGCGGTGGCGATCGTTTCGCCATCGTAATGAGCCACTTAGTCTCAAACCAACCAGTTATTCACACCAAGAATGTCAAAGTATGTCTGATCTTCTACTGACATCCAACAATCAGTATCAATGAGCATTCAGGTCATCTCATTGGTCATGGTGAAAAAACACACCACTCCACTACATGATATGTGAGGGGGTGCTCTTGTGCGGCTTTCTGCACAAATTGTAGTGCCAATTCAGGACAAGTTGTCCCCTCCATTTATTTACATGATAATTCAATATGACTTACCTTAGCTGGTAACCCCAAAGGTTACCAGGTAAGGAGTGATGTGGAAGACAGAAGGGCGAGGTGTTGGGTGGTGGGGGTATATGGGCAAAAACCAGGTATGGGGAGGGACATAATCGCAGGCCAGGTGGTGGTGGGCTGCCACGGCAATCAGGCAGGGCAGTCCTTGTGGGGACGTTGGGTGGCAAAGTGGAGCGAGGGACATTAAACTGTGCCAAATCTTAAGAAGTTTAAATAAATTCCATTTATGCAGTGCATCTTAAGCCTTTGTAAATACCTCAAAACACTCACCAGTCAGCTTGTCAACCAATTAGCTGACACATAAGATTGCCGATGACCAGTCGCTCAGCTTCCAGCTGCTCAAGCAGGTATTTTAGCTGCCGGGCTGGGAAGTGTGCAGCCGCTGTAACCATCTTACACAGGCACCTCAAGTCCGACAAGATGAGACGAGATGACATATAGACAAGCACAGGTCTACTGCCGCACACAGGAAGATTACAAAGGCAACACTCCATACCTTTACCCAAAGGAAAAACTGATTTGCATGTCTTATATAACTCATTCTGATTCAAGTATATTAATTCACGTACTGGAAAATAATAAACACACCGATGTTGTGACATGAGAGACTTACCATTTAATTTTCTGGTAATATATTTTGTTTAATCAGATACTCATTTATAGCAGCATCTTTTTAGGGCAGTTTCAGACGGTCTGTTTTCCTATACTATGGCTTGGTGGGTGTAAACATAGGTTACCATTGGACTCATTTTACAGGGTAAAGGTCAGATTGCAGCTCATGTAAAGGACAGGGCATATTACACAGCAGAATTGGTTGACATTCTCGGTGATCTGGCTGGTGTAAGACAATACTAATGACGACTAATGTTGAATATCTTTCTTTTGACAGTAACAGGACCTCTGTCTGAGCATCAGATTGCCTATGTCTGCCGAGAAATGCTGCAGGTGAGACTGAAGGCACAATTTCAACCATAAAAAACAATATGGCTGCCTGAGTGCACACCATTTTCCCAGCTCACAGTGCCTCAGGTATTGTCATTGGCCATCTGGCACGATTTCCAGTTGACAAAATGGCTTGACTGAGAAGTTTTCTTCACTTAAGATTTATAATATTTGATCTGGCTGCAGAAACTGTTATTAAAAATGTGTCTTTTGAAAATCAAGATTCCTGTTTTCACATGATTTTTCCTTTGTCTTTCTCATCCATGCTGTTGTGAATTTAGGGCTTGGCCTACCTCCACAATCAAGGAAAGATTCACAGAGACATAAAGGTAATGAAAATAAGGAAAGCTTGAAAAATGTTCTTGCATTATTATTTCTAGCTAATATGTTGTCAGTGTACTCAAATGACATAGAAATAGATGCAGCAATGGACCAAGATCACTCAGCTGTAGGTTGACCAAGGCAACATCAGAAGAATTTATTAAGAAAAGTCCAGGAAACTTTTTAATGTTATTGAACGGGTTTCTTAAGGTTTTTAGGGCTTGTCAGGTCTGGGAGGACATAATGTTCTGTCACAGGCCAACCCACAGTCAGCTGACGTTAATACAGTCTGGCAATTTTGCTATAGTTGACTAGGCATAATACTGCTTCTCTGGTTTCTGTCATACTAATTGCAGGACTTACTATTCTAGGTATTTTCAGTCTCTAGGCTGAGGCCTCCATTGACCCCATGCCACTTTCTTTTCTTCTAGCTTGCAAGGATGAGGGTTTACACAACTGATCAAACCCCCACATTCTGCAAAAGAAACACTGTGTAGGAAAGTAGGATCTGCTCTTTTGGTTACCCCCACTTTTTGCCTGGTGCTATGCTGTTTCTGACTAATCTGACTGGGATCCTGCTAATCAGGACCCCAGTTTCTCTGCTTTCTCCCCTAAATTGTTATGGTAAGTACTTAGATGCATGCCAAATTGCATACTGGGGTACCCTTATAAGTCCCTAGTATATGGGACTAAGGTACCCAGGGCATAGGTACCCCAGGGGCCCACCATAGGATGAAGTATACATTATGCCACCCATGGGAGACCATTCAAACTGTCACTACAGGGCTGCCATTGCAGCCTGTGTAAGCTGGTGCTAACACCACTTATGAAAGATATAGGTTCCCAATATCTAGGGTCACTGCACTTAAAACCTATAAGTCACCCCTACAGAAGGCCTTTTCAATCCTCAATACAGGGTGCTCGGTTCTAAGTGTGAGGGTGCCCCTGCATGAGCAGGACACCCCTACAGCCTCCGGAGGCCATTCTCCTGGGTTGCAAGTGAGACAGCCATATAACATACAGAGGGGCACAGTGTCATTGCATCATGAGCATCTCGAAACTGGCTATATTGAACCCTGTCATGTTTGGTATCAAGCACTGTAAATGCCTTCCGTTAGGCCCTCAGTGCTCCTGGTACCAGCCTTCTAGACCCAAACAGCACAACATGGCTGCTGCTGAACAAAGACACGATTCTGCCCTCCTGCTGCTCAGCCAAGCTTGAGCAGGGAAGGCAGAACAAAGGACATCCTGTCACAGCGAGGTGTGACCACCTCCCAGACAGGGTTTAGTGTGTTGGGGCCAGGTAGGAGCTCTTGCCAGCATCACTCAGTCTGCTTGAAGGGCACATTTGGTGCCCTCCTTGCATAGTCCAGTTCAGACCAGCTCAGGGAGCCGTTGGCTCCCGCTCTGGCGTGAAACTGGACAAAGGACATGGGACTATCCTAATCACTGTCCAACCCCTCCCCTGGGAGGGAACTCTGAATTGTCCCAACCCTTTCCTTAGGGTACTTAAGGGCTTAACTGAGGGTGGGTGCCTAGATTCTAGATTTCAGACACCACTTCAACTTCGACCGTCTGGGCACTCTGGACTTCATTCTCGGCATCAAGGCTGCCTCAGGAAGACTGCTGCAGTTCCTGACCTCATCGTCCTGTTCGTCTGCTGCAACGTCCATGCCTGTGCTCCATACAGGAAACCTTCCAAGGCCTGTGGGCCTTTAAGACACCTGAAGGAATCTCCCTTGAAGTGAAGGAGTCACTTCCCTGCATCTGTAGACAGCGCAACTAAGCTGACCGGTCTGCTGATCCTGGGCTCCCACGGACTCCAAAAGGCTCAGCAACACAGGTGGTGGTTCTTCACATCCCTCGAGGCCTGCCCTGTCCTCTCACCAAGTTTGAGGCCAGTATCCCTCATAGGAGCTGCAAGAACTGAACCCCCGTGCACCACATCGACTTGCCCTTGCAAAGTCTTGTTGGCTTCCTTCCATCAAGATCTTCTGTCTCCAAGTAGCCCCAACCTCAAGCATCTCCAGTGACCAGAATCTTAGACTACACCACATCACTTGCACCGTGGCCTGCATCTTTTAGTGAGCTTGAGGTCCTCTTGCAACTCCAGTGCCTCCGGCCTGTGGGTCCTATTGGGGGTCACCTTTGAATTCTTTGGACTCTCGTGATTGCTCGGGGCCTGCCCCGACTCTGCAGCTTGTGGTGAGATGCCTGGACCTTGCTAGTCCTGACACTGCACCTTCTTCGCTTTCCATGTTGTTTGCAGTTGCCAAGGCTTGGTGGTGCTCCCGTCCGGACTCCGACCCCTCAACTCTCGACATCCGACGTGGGACAGCTCGTAAACGGTCCTGGCCTTCCACAGCATCGCCTGATCCTCACAGTTGCAGCTCCAAGGTCACTGTCATCTTCCCTGCAACATCCAGCATTGGTGGGCACTCATCTTCCATTCCCCCTCGTCATTCCAGAGTGACCTAGACTCTGTCCCTTCTGCTTGCACGTACTCTTCACCTCAAATTCACCTTTGGGTGCCACTGGACACTTTTACCATCCCCAGCAGCGGCATCTTACTGAAGTCCTCCATTGGGTTTGACGGCGGTTTTCAACACCACTTCACACCTATGCATCTGGCTTCCCTGGTGTAGGTAACTTGGGTAATAGGGTATCCACTGGGGGTGGCTCTCCAACCTTCTATATTCCATGGGGTTTCTTCCAAGTCCACTGGGAAGGGTCCTCTTTCTTTAAAATTGCAACTGCGACTTACACGTTGATTTGTACGAAGAATGTGGTTGTGTTCCCACACTGCACACGACATCTGTGGGGCTCCTAGATACTCACCTATGGTGGTTCCTTTGGTCCCCGACACTTCTACGTCCTCTGGGTATATTCTTGACTTGAGTCGTGGTTCGCAAACCACTATTTTAGTATATGGTTTGGTCTCCCCCTGGGGACCATTGTGTATTCTGTGCTACGTACGTGTTTCTATTGCAAAGTATTGGGTACATTGTGTATATCTCCGGGTAGGAGATATCTGTATGTGTTAGTGAGTGTCTCCTAATAAATACATATGTTTATAAATACATAGTGTGGTTCTTTTTCACTTAATCAATACCGATAAGATTAAGTTCAGGTAAAACAAGCTGCTTTACACTGTTTTTGCATTAAGCCTGAAGGCTGCTCGTCACAGCTACCACTTAGAGAGCTTTTGAAGGTTCTCTAAGACCACTAAAATCACCATTAGGGTTGTCTGGATCAGTGCATGGTATCCACTTACATAAGTGTACATCATATACTGAACCAGCCTACAGTACTCTGGATATAATTTTGTTAAAAGATAAATGCATTTTCATCATTAACACATACCTCTGCATCTGATTCGATAACTACTGGGTTGAATTTCAGCTGCTCACACTACCATGGGTAAGGGCAAGTAATATTCCAGAGATCAAGTGCTTGCAATATTCCCATATCATTGTTGAGCCAAGAACTAGTCTGTAGAAGCCATTTAACAGCATTTGATGGCCCACGCAATACAGTCTTTGACTTGCTTCCTGAAAACATACCATCATAAAGTGCGCTGTCGCCTCACGATAGTACTGGTTCAGTGCCCATCCAAAGAAAATGGCACTCTCATAACACCTGCCACCCCCATCAGCACATGCCGTGTATATTTCTAGAGCAGGACGTTGGTCTCCAGTTGAAGGTCTTTTTGTATTTTCCACGCCTCTGTCAGTACTGCGATTACTATGATGTCTGTCAGTTTCAGTTTATGAAAAATCGTTTTGGACCTCAACTGAGCTCAACCATTGTAAACATCATACAAGTAGAGCACTTTCCACACTTGTCCAGTGAACTATATATAATTACTAAAACATCTTTAAGAAACACTTAAAAAATTAAAATAGATTAAAACAAACCTATTCATACTGTTAAGACATTGTAAAACTAATGATTTGATCTAAATCATTTATATTAAATGTCATATGTAATTGATTTAAAAAGCAATTCAGTGGTGCTACTAGTGCCGAACCGGTGAAAAGTATGTGTTTCAGACTTTGCTTTCCACCCCGGCATAGATGGCTCAAGGTGGAATCCTGTTTTTGACCTAACCATCCGCCGTTGTAAGCCTTCAAAGGGAGAATACCTAATCTTAAATGAAGTATAACTCTTCGTACACTGTGTTCCAAAGCTAAGGACTGATATTTTTTGGGACTGTTTAAGCAATACCGTCTCTGGAAGTGTGTTATACATTTTTAGGTTGAAGCCTACCAGACAGCGCATTATTGTTTGTGCGCTTTATACTTTTATCAGTAAAACGATGTGATTGCAAATGTAATGGTCATTTCAATTGAAGACGTGTTGTCTGTAATGGCAGTAGGCTACAATACCACGCATACTCTATGTTACCCCACTCCACTCTACTTTGCACCACCCCACGCCTCTGCCCTCTACTCTACTCTGCACCACTCTACACTATGCCACACCACTCCACACTGCAACACTGCACTCTTATCTACACCACTCCACTCAATGCCTCTCTACACCACTCTACTCTATGCCAATGCACTCTACCCCACAATACTCTACTATGTACCACTGCCTCTTTGCCACTACACTCGACACAACTCTATGCCACTGCACTCTACACCACTGCACTCTACTCTGTACCACTCCACTGTACGCCAGTGCACTCTATGGCAATCCCTTCTCCTCCACTCTAATCAACTCTGGACCACTGCACTCTACTCTGAAACAATCTACTCTATGCCACTGCACTCAGAGCTACTGCACTCAGCGCTACTCCACTCTACTCTGCACCACTCTATGCCATTGCACTCTATTTCAATGCACTCTTCAGCAATATACTCATAACCAATGCACTCTATGTCATTGTACTCTGTCACTGCCAGCTATGCCACCCTAATCTGCATCACTGTATCCTATGCCACTACTCTCTATGCCACTCTACTCTGAGACATTGAACTCTATGTCAATGCACTCCACACTGCACTCTACAACAGCGTGCTCTGCAACACTGCACTCTCTGCCACTAGACTTTATGCCACTCTTCACTATGCCACTGCACTCTATGTCACTGAACTCTGCGCCACTCCACTCCACGCAACTCCACGCTATGCTACTGTATTATACACCTCTGCACTCTATGCCACTGCACTCTACACAATGCTCTCTACACCACTTTATTCAAAACCAATTCCCTCTACACCACTGTGCTCTATGTCAATCTACTCTGCACCACTGTACTGTATGCCACTATACTCTACTCTACGCCACACCATGTCACTTTACTTTGCACCACTCTACTCCGCTGCTCTCTACCTCACTCTACTCTGCACCACTCTACACCCCTGCACTCTCTGCCCCTGCACTCTATTCTGCACTGCTCCACACTGTGCCACTCTACTACAATCTACACCACTGCACTCTACACCACTCTACTCTACAACTGTGCACTCTACCCTGTACGCCTCCATTCTACCCTGCACGCCTCCACTCTATGCCACTTCAGTCTATGCCCCTCTCCTCCACTCTGCACCACTCTACCCTATGCCATTGCAGTCTACTCTGCACTACTCTACTCTATGTCACTACACTCCATGTCACTGCACTCTACGCCAATGCACTCTACATCACTTTACTCAAAAACAATACACTCTATGTCACTGTCTTCTACGCCAATCTACTCTGTACCACTGCACTTTACACCACTTCACTCTAAGCCACTCTACTCCACTCTACTATACCCCACTCTACTACACATCACTCTGTGATGCTCTACTCCATCAGACTCTGCTCCACTGACACTCTACTCCACTCTATGCCACTCTGCTCCACACTATGCCATTCTACGACACTACTCCACTCTATGACACTCTACCCAACTCCCTCTATGCCACTCCATGCCATTTTACTCCAATCTATTCTATTCTATGAAACACCATCCCACTCTATGACACTCCACTCTGACACTCTATGCCACTCTGCTTTATGACACCCTATGCTGCTCCACTCAACACCACTCAATTCTACAACACTCTGCTCCACTCCACTCTATGACAATTCACTCCACTCTATGCCACTCCATTCTGCAACACTATACTCTGCTCTACACAAAACCCTCTACGCCACTCCACTCTGCTCTACACCACTTCTGGACACTCTGTGCCACTCCATTATATAACACTCTACTCAACTCTGACACTCTCCTACACTCTATGCCACTCAGCTCTACTGCCCTTCCACTCTACGACACTCTACTTCCTCCACGACACTCACCTCTACTGTACACCACTCAACTTCACTCTACATCATTCCATAAAACTCCACTTTATGACACTCACCTCCACACCACTCTCATTTACCCCACTAACTTCTAGCCATTCTGAACAGCAGCCACTCTGGTGTACACCATTGCTAAAACATATTGGCAAAGACAATAGCTCTTGCATAGGCCAGACATATTGGTCTTGCCAATGTTTGTTAAGTTTGTTCAATGTATGCTGTCCAGAGTAAAACTGAATCTGAGGACTACGTACATTCTAATCTTTCTAACACCAGTACGTTTTAGACCAGGGTCTCCAACCTTTTCTGTGATAGGAGCTACTTTTGTTCAATGGAAATCATCACAAGCTACTATTATTATTAGTGTTGTAATAGTGACTGTAACTGACAAGATTATATTAGCGCCCTCTATATATAGGATTACCATCCGCGATCTCCTCATTACATCAGGCACTGTTGCTAGCTTTAATATAGACAGTGCTATGCCAATGTGGAATGCCTCTCCGTGGTAATACTTACCAGCTATATGAGTTCTGAAAATACACACATTTTCATCTCAAATACGTGATTTAAATTTTTAATATACACATATTAATTCAAGCAAGCAAAAGTGTTTAATTTTGTAGAATGGGCTGCACAAAGGAGAACTATTTTTAGGTAGTTGGGGAGCTACCAGTAGCTCACGAGCTATTAGTTGGAGTAGCCTATTTTAGACACTACCAAGGTTTCAAATTTTAGAAGCTTCCTCAGTCAACTACTCGAAGCATGAATTATATTGTATGTCCAGCAACATATTTATGCAAAGATTGGGCATATGTACTGGCCAAGTTCAACTCTAACCTCAATGCCTGAACTGGAACTGCTGGGCCAACCATACAAATGTTCCGTAAAATCTTGCCCTCATGAAAATTCATGAAAGAACAGTTATCCATGGGGGTGTATTCCACAGAGTAGAATAAGGTATGTAGAATTCTAGTTTTAGAAATACCCAATAAATACATAAAATGTCTCTTTTGCATAGATTTATAAAAATGTGTTTAAAGCATAAGCATGGGGTGGGGCCTTGTGCCCCATTGTTGAGAAATGGTATTTGTTTACAATGTTGTGAGAACATATTCTACCAAGATGGGAATATATATCTTGACGTGTTCCATTCACTCTACCCCTAAATACCATCCAAATGGTTTACAATATTTCCTACCCTTGAAAGCAACCACATTGGTTTTGGATATATTGATTTTTTAGGAAAACCTCCCTTGCATAAGCATTTAGGAAGATGCTCTGTAGGGGAGCTAGAAGCAGAACACATCCAGCGTCTGCACCATCTAATGCCATTAGCTATGTTAGCTGCTTCATTGTTAATAACTGTTCGCTAAAACCTATAAATAAATGTCACCACGTAACGCCCTCAGAAAGCACAGTTCTGAGTAAATGGGACTTCTCAACCCCCCACAACCCTTCTTATAAGCCTGTCAGAGGCCCTGATCTCCACTCTCTTGATACTTAGTGTTAGACCCGGCCTCGTAGCATGGCTCTTCCTGTCCTCGCACTAGCTAACCTGGTACCTGGGACCCCAAGCACACGGCCCAGCCGATCCTTCCCACCAGAACACACACACGCGACCCGGGCATCCCCGTCCATGGCCTCTCTCCTTTCCGCCACCCCGGGCACGCGTGCCCACTTCATGCACCAAGATGGCCGCCCGGCCCCAGCACAACTCGGGCCTAGAGGCGCCACTCCGGCTGGAGGACATCACGCTTCCAGGGGATGAGAGAGGGAGGAGCCGTTTCTATCGCACCTCTGAACTCCCCTGGGACGATGGGTTTCGATCGGCCCTCCGGCCTCCCTGAGGGCTGGCTCCACGCCTGCTGGGTGTCTGGGACTCCTCCCGACCCGGCCCTGAAAGGATCAAAAGACAATGGCAGGAAACCTCGACAAGCGGCCCCCAGGTGACAAGACCCCTGCCTGCACAGACTCCGGACATCAAAGAGGGGTCGACCTATAACAAGGGGTGCTCTGGGACTGTCCGGCAGATTCGCCTTGGAACATCTGAGCCCTGCTGAGTGACTCGCGGCTCCCTGAAGATCGTAAGACCTCCGAACTTGTGCTTGAGCCCAGCTGAGTGACTCGCGGCTCCCTGAAGATCGTAAGACCTCCGAACTTGTGCCTGAGCCTGCTGAGTGACTCGCGGCTCCCTGAAGATCGTAAGACCTCCGAACTTGTGCTTGAGCCCTGCTGAGTGACTCGCGGCTCCCTGAAGATCGTAAGACCTTCGAACTTGTGCTTGAGCCTGCTGAGTGACTCGCGGCTCCCCCAGACTCTCTTTGGTCCCGCCGGACCCCACGACGACAAGCGTATCCCCCGGCTCGAGGATTGTGAGCTGTGCGCCGGGTACGCTCCTGCATTTGATCCATATCCCCCCAAAGACTGTCCCGCTACCTCCTACCCCCGCCAAGACTCTGTGAGCCCACGCTCTGCTTGTAAATATCTGCCTTGCGGATCATAAAGATCCTACCACTTCGATTTGATAAAGCTTGAATCCTAAGAACCCTCGGTGTGGTGTCTCTTTGTCGTGTGGTGCCGAGTGTACGATCCTAGATACGAGATTCCTCCCCTGCGGAGTCTCCCGCCAGTGCCCGGCTACGATACTTTGAGGGTGGGTCTCAGGACAGTCAGGGCCCCCTCCAGGCCCCTCTGAGGTCGCCTTCTAACATTGGTGGCAAGCGACGGGATTCGGGCCCATAACCTAGAGATCGTACCGTGAACGACTGACGCACTACCGACAAAGATGGCAGAAGGAAGCGCCATGAGCCCCGCAGAAACCAACACCAACAGGGTGTTCCAGGTGGAACAACTAGAAGAATACACGCACAAAGAACTGAAGCAATTCTGCAAAGAACTTAAAATCGCTACCACCGGTCTCAACACCAAAGAAGATTTGCAGAAAGCACTGAAAGCTTGGGTGGATGCCGGGGCCTCCCGCCCAGAAGGCATGGGGGAGCGACACGACGAAGCAGAACCCCCCCAAGGCGAAAGCAGCAGCAATCAGGTGTGAGGCTTCGTGCCAGACGGGGGCCTTTCCCCGGAAGAACTCGCAGACAGAGAGAGAAGTCGCAATCACGAACTCGAGTTAGCCAAACTCAAAATCGAAGGCGAATTGAAATTAGCGGAAAAAAAGCTAGCAGTAGAACAAATGCGCGTACAAGGCGAATTGGAAGAGAAGAAGCTCCAACGGGAGCACGAAGGAAGGAAGCTCCAACTAGAGCACGAACGCAGCTTGAAGGAGATCGAGCTCAAAGCCAGAAACGAGGAAGGGAGGCCCCCGGGGAACCGAGAGGCGGCCTCCCCGGCGGAACAGAAGGTCCACATCCCCAAGGACGTGGTCAAAGAATATTATAAAAATGATGACATTCAACAATGGTTCAGGGCCTACGAGGTCGCCATGACCTCTCATCGGGTCCCGCAGAAGGACTGGGGGGCAGGGCTGTGGGGACGGTTCCTGAGCGAAGGAAGGGACACCCTGCTCGACCTACCCATCTCCCTGCAGACCTCCTACAGCCACATGAAAGAGGCTCTCCTCACCAGGTACGGCCTCACCCCCGAGATGTACCGTCAGCGATTCCGGGACTGCAGGAAGATCCCGGGCACCACCTGGGTGGAGTATGTAAACTTTTTCAGTCGGGCCTTCGATGGGTGGATCAAGGGCAGCAGGGTCACCACCCTCGAGGAAGTCACCGACCTCATGTTGTGGGAACACCTGGCTGCGAACTGCTTTGTGGAACTACGCCAGCATCTGCTCGACAGCAAACTCACCGATCCCAGGAAGCTGGCTGTGGAAGCAGACCGCTGGACCAACACCCGGGTCCCCCGGAGCATTGTAGGAGAATAACCCCGAGCCAGTCAGGGACCACCCCGCCAGAGAGGGGGAGGGAACCAGGGAGGGCAGAGAGAGTCCCAGTCGAGTCCCCCGAAGACCCAACCTCCACCTTTCCCGGCGCCCCCCCACCAGTCCCCGGACCCCCCGGGAGACGGGGGCACCGGGTAACCATCACTTGTTTCCGTTGTCAGAGGCCCGGGCACTACGCCAATGACCCGGAGTGCCCCATGGCCCCCCAGGTCCCCCCTGCTGCAAACCCTGCTAGACAGATAGCCAACGTAGCCCTGGGGGAGGAGGTTGAGGACACCGGGGAGTGGGAACCCGCAGCTATGGCCCTAGTATCCCTGGGAGATAGAGAGATGGTCCCTGGTAGCCTCCTGCCCTCCAACACGAAGAAGTACGGGCAGCTCGTCAAGATCAATGGCCACCAAATAGAAGCCCTGCAAGACACCGGGGCCAGCATCACCGGTGTCCTCAGGCACTTAGTCCCCGAGGAGCAGATCCTACCCAACGTCTTTTGCCCCGTAATTTCCGCAGATAATAGAGAGAGTATGTGTCAGGTAGCCCTGGTGCCGTTTGAGTGGGGAGGGGTGATAGGTAAACTGAGGGTTGCCGTAAGAACCTCCCAGCCGGTCGACTGCCTCTTAGGGAACGACCTGGAGAGTTCTCCCTGGAAGTACGTCGAGCGCAAGGCCCACCTAGGAATGATGGGACTCCCCGAGTGGGTGTGCGCCACCACCCGATCTATGTCCGCCCGACTCACCCCCCTGGGGGAAGTCGAGGACACCCCGACCGAGGGAGTCAGAGCAGTCCCCGCCGAGGGTCCTCCCGTCCCCCCATCGGGAGGGTCAGTCGCCAGCGATGAACCCTCACCGTCCGACACCATCCCGGTCCCCGAGTTAGGCGATCTGGCCAAATTGGCCCCGTGGCGCCACGAGGGCGGGCCCACCCGGGAGGAGTTCTGCCGGGAGCAAGCCACCTGTCCTTCCCTGGTCGGACTGCGGCACCAGGCCGAGGGCCAAGCCGCAGGCGACCAAACCGGAACGCACCGAGTTTATTGGGAAAATAACCTCTTGTACAGTGAGCAGAAGTCGGTGGAGCTAGGATCCGGCCGGGTGCTGGTGGTACCCCTACCCTTCCGAGACTTCCTCCTAGGCTTGGCCCACGACGTCCCCCTCGCCGGCCACCTGGGTCAGAACAAGACCTACAGCCGTCTCGTGACTCACTTTTACTGGCCTAGGATGAAAGCAGCTGTAGAAGCCCACTGCAAGTCCTGTCCCACGTGCCAGGCTAGTGGGAAGAGTGGGGGGAAGCGCAAGGCTCCCCTCCAACCCTTCCCGGTCGTCAGTACCCCATTCGAACGAGTCGGGATCGACATCGTGGGGCCCCTGGATCCCCCCACCTCCCAAGGTCACCGTTTCATCCTGGTCCTAGTGGATCACGCCACCCGATACCCTGAGGCGATCCCCCTACGCACCGTCACGGCTCTCGTGGTGGGCCGAGCCCTGATGGGGATCTTTTCCCGGGTGGGTTTTCCCCGCGAGGTCGTGAGCGATCACGGCACTAATTTTATCTCAAAATACATGACGTCCCTGTGGCAACAATGTGGAGTGTCCTATAAGTTCACCACCCCGTACCATCCCCAAGGGAACGGCCTAGTAGAAAGGTTTAACCGGACTCTGAAAGGGATGATCAACGGCCTAGAAGAACCCCTCCGGCGTAAGTGGGACGTCCTGCTCCCCTGCCTCCTGTTCGCTTACCGGGAAGTCCCACAGAAGTCCTTGGGGTTCAGCCCATTTGAATTACTATATGGACACCCCGTCCGAGGTCCCCTCAGCTTGGTTAAGGAAGGGTGGGAGGCAGCACCCCAGACCACCCCACGAGATGTGTTCCAATACGTTCTGGCCCTCCGGAACCAGACCAGGAAGTTCCGAGAGCTGGCCGAGGCCAACCTGGAGGCAAGCCAAGAAGAGATGAAGCGCTGGTACGACCAGAATGCCACTCTGGTCGAGTTCCAGCCGGGCCAGCAGGTATGGGTCATGGCCCCCGTGAAGCCTGGCGCCCTCCAGGACAAGTGGACCGGGCCCTTCAAAGTGATTGAGCGGAAGAGTCCAGTCACGTACTTGGTGGACGTCCAGTCGCCCCGGGATCCCCTGTGGGTCCTACACGTGAACCGCCTCAAGCCTCACTTCGTGCGGACAGAACTGAGCCTCCTGCTGGCCACCGATGACAGGGCCGAAGATGAGTCCGATCCCCTCCCGGACCTCCTGTGTGTCAGGGAGAAGGATGGCTCCGTGGAAGGAGTGAACCTCTCCCCATCCCTCACTGACCAGCAACAAGCGGACTGTTGCCAGCTCCTAGGACAATTCTCCGACCTCTTCTCCCTGATCCCCCGAGTCACCGACTGGTGTGTCCATGACGTGGACACCGGGGACAGCCCGCCAGTAAGACACCGAGCCTACCGAGTCCCTGACCGGGTCCGGTCCTGCATTCAAGCTGAAGTCTCGAAGATGTTGACCCTGGGGGTGATCGAGCCATCCGATAGTCCCTGGGCCAGCCCCGTGGTCCTAGTTCCGAAGGCAGCGGCCCCCGGTGTCGCCCCCGAGCTCCGATTCTGCGTGGACTACCGGGGGCTCAATGACGTCACCCGGGCCGATGCCCACCCCATTCCCCGAGCCGACGAGCTCATTGACCGACTCGGGGCGGCCCGGTTCCTCAGCACATTCTACCTCACCTGCGGATACTGGCAGATTGCGCTCACAGAGGAAGCCAAGGAGCGGTCCGCCTTCTCCACCCCAGATGGGCATTATCGCTTCCACGTAATGCCCTTCGGAATGAAAAATGCCCCGGCCACCTTCCAGCGACTGGTGAATAGGGTCCTGGCCGGGATGGAACAGTTCAGTGCGGCCTATCTAGACGACATCGCCGTTTTCAGTTCCGGATGGAGTGAGCACCTCCAGCACCTCCGGAGAGTGCTAACCGCCCTGCGCCAGGCAGGCCTCACAGTAAAAGCCAGCAAGTGCCAGATTGGGCAAGGATCAGTAGTCTACCTGGGGCACCAGGTCGGGAGCGGTCAGGTCGCCCCTCTACAGCCGAAGATCGACGCCATCCTAGCCTGGGAACCACCCACCACCCAAACGGAGGTCCGAGCCTTCCTGGGCCTCACTGGCTACTACCGAAGATTCATCCGGGGGTATGGCAGCCTGGTTGGCCCCCTCACCGAACTCACATCCAAAAAACAGCCCAAGAGGGTGCAGTGGACGACTGCCTGCCAGGAAGCGTTCGATGCCCTAAAGAAGGCCATGTGCACGGCCCCCGTCCTCCAGGCTCCCGACTACTCCAAGGAGTTTGTAGTCCAGACCGATGCCTCCGAGCATGGCATTGGAGCCGTCCTGTCCCAGGTGAATGACCAAGGCCTAGACCAGCCCATCGCCTTCCTCAGCCGGCGGATGTTGCCCAGAGAACAGAGGTGGAGCACCATTGAGCGCAAAGCATTTGCCGTAGTCTGGGCCCTCAAGAAGCTGCGCCCTTACCTGTTTGGCACCCATTTCAAAGTCCAAACCGACCATCGGCCCTTGCGATGGCTCATGCAGATGCGAGGAGAAAACCCCAAGCTACTGCGGTGGTCAATCTCCCTCCAGGGGATGCATTTCACCGTAGAACATCGCCCTGGTACGGACCACGCCAACGCTGACGGCCTCTCCCGGTTCTTCCGCCTCAGCGAAGAGAACCCCCCAAGATGATGGGTAGTTCTCTCCGGCTTTCAGCTGGGGGGGACGCGTGTTAGACCCGGCCTCGTAGCATGGCTCTTCCTGTCCTCGCACTACCTAACCTGGTACCTGGGACCCCAAGCACACGGCCCAGCCGATCCTTCCCACCAGAACACACACACGCGACCCGGGCATCCCCGTCCATGGCCTCTCTCCTTTCGGCCACCCCGGGCACGCTTGCCCACTTCATGCACCAAGATGGCCGCCCGGCCCCAGCACAACCCGGGCCTAGAGGCGCCACTCCGGCTGGAGGACATCACGCTTCCAGGGGATGAGAGAGGGAGGAGCTGTTTCTATCGCACCTCTGAACTCCCCTGGGACGATGGGTTTCGATCGGCCCTCCGGCCTCCCTGAGGGCTGGCTCCACGCCTGCTGGGTGTCTGGGACTCCTCCCGACCCGGCCCTGAAAGGATCAAAAGACAATGGCAGGAAACCTCGACAAGCGACCCCCAGGTGACAAGACCCCTGCCTGCACAGACTCCTTGACATCAAAGAGGGGTCGACCTATAACAAGGGGTGCTCTGGGACTGTCCGGCAGATTCGCCTTGGAACATATGAGCCCTGCTGAGTGACTCGCGGCTCCCTGAAGATCGTAAGACCTCCGAACTTGTGCTTGAGCCCTGCTGAGTGACTCGCGGCTCCCTGAAGATCGTAAGACCTCCTAACTTGTGCTTGAGCCCTGCTGAGTGACTCGCGGCTCCCTGAAGATCGTAAGACCTCCGAACTTGTGCCTGAGCCTGCTGAGTGACTCGCGGCTCCCTGAAGATCGTAAGACCTCCGAACTTGTGCTTGAGCCCTGCTGAGTGACTCGCGGCTCCCTGAAGATCGTAAGACCTCCGAACTTGTGCTTGAGCCTGCTGAGTGACTCGCGGCTCCCCCAGACTCTCTTTGGTCCCGCCGGACCCCACGACGACAAGCGTATCCCCCGGCTCGAGGATTGTGAGCTGTGCGCCGGGTACGCTCCTGCATTTGATCCATATCCCCCCAAAGACTGTCCCGCTACCTCCTACCCCCGCCAAGACTCTGTGAGCCCACGCTCTGCTTGTAAATATCTGCCTTGCGGATCATAAAGATCCTACCACTTCGATTTGATAAAGCTTGAATCCTAAGAACCCTCGGTGTGGTGTCTCTTTGTCGTGTGGTGCCGAGTGTACGATCCTAGATACGAGATTCCTCCCCTGCGGAGTCTCCCGCCAGTGCCCGGCTACGATACTTTGAGGGTGGGTCTCAGGACAGTCAGGGCCCCCTCCGGGCCCCTCTGAGGTCGCCTTCTAACACTTAGGGACTAATTACGAGTTTGGTGGACAGGTTACTTCATCACAAATGTAACGGATATCCCATCCGCCATATTACGAGTTCTATTATGTTCCATTGGATATAATGGAACTCGTAATACGGCAGACAGGATATCTGTCATGTTTGTGTTGGTGTAACCCATTCTGCAAAACTTGGAATCAGGCCCCTAGTGATCCCTGCCTTCTTGGCCAGGGTCTCTTTGTTGCCTGCATTGCATTTGCTAGTGTGCCAGAAGCATTGAGGGCCAAGCAGAATGCCACTGTGCCATGCATTTTTGTCCCTGATCGCCATCCTTTCTGTTTTCTCAAAGTATGAATCAGGGGGGAAAAAACTAAAATCAATGTCAGCGATATGCAGAGGGTTTTATCCCTCTTTATCAGGGTAATTGCTTCTTTGCCCTGTCAAGGACCACCTAGCCTTGCATGGCACTCAGATGAAGAGAACATAAATAATGGTGACCTAGTGGTTCTGTGGTAACTTCTTCTAAATGGAGCCGAGGAATTCTGAGGTTGGTGAATGGGGTATCTAATATATTTTGGCGGATGTCATGCATTTGCCGACCTAAAAATGGTACCCAGTATTTTCTGTGGTCGGGATGTGTATCTAGGTAGTTGAATGTGCCCTAGAGGAAGAGAACGTGTCTTGTAATCACCCCAAACACCATGATGTAATTGTTAGTGGCATTGTATCCATGTCTCTAAATTTTTGTGTTTGTGTCCCAATGTCCTTGCCTTTCTGTTCCAGTGTCGATATCTTTCTGTTTTCTTGTCCTCATAGCCCTCTATCATGGTTCATGTTTCCATATCCCAGCGTCTGTGTTTCAGTGTTTATGTCCTTGTCTTCTTATTCCGGTGTTCTTGCTTCCATATCCTAATGCCCAAGACTTCCTGCTAAGAGTCTGTGGCTCCTTGATTATGCTTGTGTATGTGTGTGCTCATGTGTATGTATATGTGCGAATGTGGTCATGGTGGAGATGCAATTTGAGAAGTCAGGGGAAAATAACTATACGCCATCAGCTCAAACGCACAACTGGGGTCCTTCCTACCTGGAAACCTCATCACTTGTTGCAAATACCTAGTGGTTTGCAAGCTCCTTCAAAAGATAGAACCACAGCGAATACTTACATTTCATTCTGTTTGTGTATTTCTTCCAGGGGGCAAACATTCTTCTCAACGAAAACGGAGAAGTGAAGCTAGGTGAGTTTGTACTAATTCCTTTAGCTTGTTTCCTTTGAGATTAAACTGCTGTGAGTTGATGTGAGTACTTCTGAAATTAAGTAATGCGCATCACCAGCGGCAGCACGATTCAGAGGTAGGGGGTGGGGGCAGGGGCAGGAGGACGAGGGGGAAGCGGGCAGCAAAAAATAAAATAAAAAACGTACTATCTCGCCACTTCCTCGCTGCATCTCTCCTCTGTAGTGCTCCCTCGCTGACCTGAACATCCAGAAGCACATCCAGGTTCCCAGTCAGCCAATCACAATGGTGCCTTAGCAGCGTTGTGATTGGTCTGAGCGCCGTGTTTTGGTGCTCAGATGCTGACTGGGAGCATGGGCATGTTCTCCACGCAGGCTGTAATGCAGCCTGCATTAAGAACATGCAAAGTGCGTAAGACTGTTTTGGGCAGCCCGAGAGGGCAGGCCAAGCAGTCATTGCGCACTTAGGAGTGTGCTACCACTCCTCTCCTGCCCTGCCCCCTCTCGCAAATCTGGGGAAGTAGGAGAAAATAAAATGATAATACTGCAAGTTATAGTCATTTAAATTTCTCTTTGTTTCACTGTTAAAAAGCACTGATATGTATATTCACAAAGGATCATCCCTAAATTCTCACAGAGGGATGCATGCACTAATCGGGAGAGGGTCTCCCAGAATTTTTTATAAATGTGCTATTTTATTGACCTCAATAGGGTCTACCGTTTTTGTTGAACCATTAAAATGTTAATTAAGTTGTAAACAAACGAACCATTCGGATTTTTTTAATAGATTTTACAAAATGTCGCGGAACATAATGTCAAAGATCAAAATATATAAAGATAAGGCTCATACTTCAACAAATACAGCATTATTCAAAGCAGAGCACCCAAAAAGTTAAGTCTGGATTTACCGAATCAATCCCAGAGGGGCTAAAACCCCTAGGTAAATCTGAAACAGTGCTCGCCTCACCCCCGTCCTCCCTGATTCAGTTGTCTTTTCAATAACTTAAGATTCCAAAACGCAACAAATGGCTGCCATGTTCCACGGTTAGAGATAATTTGGAGGCTTCAAGCATATCCAGGCAAAGCTATCAACCCAACATTGAAAAGGTTGTGTGTCAAAATGTTGAGTGACAAAATTATACCGGTAACATTACTGAGTGCAAGATTTGACTACCACTATATCATCAAGGTAAGAGTATATAGGTCAGTGGAGATTTACTAATGCAAAGTCCACATTTGTGTATTTCTGAGATATAAATATCATCTAGGTACATGGATGTAGAGTTAAGAATACGAAATATATGGTTACATAAATATGCTTATATTGACTATATTATGGTAATCAAATTCCTGGAGTCGATATTTTTGCAGTTTAATATCCGCCATGCAAAATTGTTGTAGTAAACCTTACTCCAGAGTAACATATATCAGAATTTTTTTTAAGAAAAGACTCACAACAAACCTGTAATAAAGGACAACTATCTAGGACGTGGGACGAATTTCCCAGTTTCTTGCTGTACCTGGTTCTCAGTGAGCTAGGTCTTGCTTTTCACTTAAACGGGATAACAGAATTTATTTAGCGACGATGCACATTAAAACAAAGCTGTTACTGTGTTTTGCCTTGTATTTGCATCAAATTCACATAGCTTAGTGAGCCACAAAGATGTTTTCTTGTTAAATCAAGGAAAATCTCATTAATCCACCACATTCTTATTGCAGCAATCAATAAATTAAGCATAATAGACTCCTGTTCTTGTATATGTAAAGAGGTCTTCTATCCTCTCAGCATGGTATTAGAGAAGGCTACCATCAATTTTGGGTTGAATTTTTAGCTATTTTTATTTGGAGCTTGATCATGAGTTTGGCAGTCCTCATGCAGAGTGCCTCCTCAGCTCTCCGCGGGAGGGCCGCCAAACCCATAGTGAGACCCCCCCGCTGGATTACGACTGGAATCCATATTGGGCAGATGGTGCTGCGGCAGACCCACTATGGTGCCTTTACAAGGCTCAAAAGAAAGCCTTAGAAAGGTACCGCCAAGGGACCTCCCCTGCACGTTCCTGTATGGGAAGAAATGCACCATGTTGTGCATTTCTTCCTGTGCAGGATCCCGGGTGTGCAATACCAGGGGGGCACAGCATGTACCCCCCTGCATGCACCCCCAGGCTCGGAGGTAGCAGGTTGCCCTGTAAGGGCCCCCTGAGTTGCCTCTCCACCAACCATTTCATGGCAGGCTCACCACCTTGGAAAGGCTGTCAAAAAGGCAACTCTTAACATGCCTGGCAGTGCCGCAGCAGCACTGCCAGCATATTACTCTGCCTGACGGCACTCGTAATGTGGCGCGCGGTGCCGCAGTGTGGCAGGGGCAGGACTGGCTCAACGGGTTCGGCGGGCCGATTAACCGCCAAACTCATAATCAGGCCCTATGTGTATTTTTAAGTTTTTAAAATTAGCAAAAAATTCAAATAAAACTGTGTTTTGCCAACTCTGCCAAATAATTGAGCAAAAAATATTGTAGTACAATGAATATTGTGCCAAAAATATTGTGGACTCAAATATATTGTGCAACACAATATAGAAGCTAAAAATATAGTTTTCCAGGAAAGTAATGTCATTTTTTAAAATATCGTTCTATATATATTATTGTTTTCGTTAAAATAGTTGTATGAAATATTGTTCTTCATTCATTTAAAATGTGTGTTAGTTGTAATATTATTAAGTTTTGGTAGTATTTTTATAGCATGGTTTGCATATTTAATTCAATTGTTTTAAATTTCATTAGTAATTTTTAATTTAGTAGCAGTTTGTTGGGTTAGTAGGGTATCAGCGTGGGAAATTATTTTAATATAAAATATTGTTTTATATTTGTAATTAATTTAAATGAATAAAAGTATTAAGTGATATTTAAATATATAAATTAGCTTAACAAATTGATTCTTGCTTTAATGTGTAGAGTTTTAATTTATTGTTAATTTGTTGATAAATGTATTTAATAAAAAATAAGTCAAAAATATTTGTATTTTTATTGTTTGTTTTAATTGTACTTGTTTTGTTTAATAATTCATGTAATATTAATAATGTTTCTTTTATATGTTAGTTTAATTTATTTGTGGGGTGTTTCATTTTTGAGTGCGGGAGGGAAGTTTATTTATTTAAGATATGTTTAATTTTCTATATTTTTGTTTAAATAATTTTGTAATATGTAATATATCTTTTATGCAGCTAATCAAACTTATTTTTTCTATAATGAAGATATCTTTCATTTTAAATATGATTAAATATTTGCATTTTGTTATGTATTTAAATTTATTAAAATTAAATCTGCAGGAATTGGAACATTAAGAGCCTCATTACGATCCGCCTGACACCACTCGGTCCTGGGTCGGTGATCCAGACTGGCTCATTACAATGCGACCGATCACTATTCGGTCGCATGCTCCCGTTTCTCAATGGGAGCTCGTATTACATCGGTAAACCGGCCATAACACAAGCTCCCATTGAGAAAAGGGAGGTGCAGTTCATCCCTGCACCCGGTGCCTGCCACCGGGTGCAGGGATCAACAGGGGGCTTGGCCCCTAACCAGAGGCCGCAAGCACAAGGGGACCCTGCTTGGGGCCCCCAAACATGCTTTCCATGCCAGCCTGTCTGACACGGAAACCATGACGGAAACCGTGCATCCTAATCTCAAAAGCGGAAAGGCCCGCCCTTGAAATTACTGGACGCCCTCCGACTGGCCGAAGGGAAGCCAACTGGAATGGCCAGCCAGTTTACTTTCTGACTGCCTAGATTGTGATTTAGTGGTCGTAAACTAAACCGAGGGCCCGATTACGATGCAGTCTTTACAGGCTGCATCGTGATCGGCCCCTATGTGTAACCCCTCCTATGTCATACAGTTTCCTATGGTTGTTCACTGGACTGGTAATACTAAATCTAACCTTTCCAATGCCCAACTTCATTCCTGCTTATGCTTATGTTAAAATGGGGTTAGTAAATCAAATCCCTCCAAACTCTCTCCCCGCAGTTGCTAAAACTGGAGTGGAAACTGTAAATCTAATCTCTACAAAGTCCAAACCTTTCCATACTGTTGCTCAGATTGGAATGGGAATTGTAAAGCTAACCCTGCCAACGCCCAAAACTTTCCCTGCTTTTACTTATGTTGAATTTATAATATTAAATCTGACTCCTTCAAAGTCCAACACTTTCTCCACTATTGTTTATTTTGGACTGGTATTCATTTTGTTATTTTTTTGTTTTTACATTTTGATTACAGTTTAAATCATTTATAAAAGTAAATATTTTGTATTTTTTATTAAAATGTATTTTTCTTGGTTTCATTTGTTTTTATTTAAATTTAATATATGGTTCTGTTTTATACATGTGTTTGTTATCTTTAATATGTAAATTATTGTTAAAAAGGTTGTCATTTTTTTAAATTGATTAAATATTGTTTTATATTTTAAAGCATATATATACATATATATTTATGTATATTCTTTTAATTTACAGTGATAATTAAAGCTTAATTATATCATTATTTTGAACTTTAATGTTTTGATAAAGTATGTAACTCAATTATTTTTGTTGACAATATGTTTTACATGCTTCTTCTGTTCCACAATATTTTTATACACACCATTTTGTCATACAACCATGCCAACGGCATTGGCTCAGTGCAATAGACCGGCCTATAGTTTTAACAGTGAGGGTGGAAGTGAGTTACAGGCCTTAGCAATGATAACTGTAAGAGATCTACCATCTAGGCAAACCTGGTGAAAGCTTGGAACCACTATTAAATTGGCATTGTGAGAGCCTTGAGACCTCACAGGACAGTATTGAAGGCATATCCTTTGTAAGCAGGTGGAAGAGGTCTCATAGAGAAGACATCTTTTATGAAATGAAATTAAATTACATTTAAATGTGTAAAGTGCTCTACTATCCATGGGTGTCTAGACACTAGATCGCAGAAAAAAGGAGTCATCCTGTGAGACAGAATCAATAGAGGATATTATCACGAAAACCTACTGGTTAAAAAGCCATGTTTTTAGAGCTTTCGAGAAAGAGAGCAGGTCAGATTTGTTTTTAAAGCCTGGCATTGCAGAATATAAAGCTTCTGCCTCCCCAGTCGGCTTTTCTGACCTTGGGAATGACAAGCTTGGCTGTAGAAGATGAGCGCATAGATCTTTTAGGAACGTACCATTGGAAGCTTTTTTTAGGATATTCCGAACGTGATTTATGCAGAGCTTTAAATGCAATGCAAAAATAATTAAACTCAATCCGTTTTTTGGATGGGCAGCCAATGTAGTGAGGGTAACATATATGGGAAACTGACTGATATTTAGGAATCGCCAGGAGCGATTACTGGAGGATCTGTAATTTATTTAAATATCTTTTCTGATCAGCATTTATTTCAGTTGTTTTTCTCACCCTCAATCCAGAGTGCTCCAACCCCCGATTTCTGCAAAAACTTTCCCCAAGGAAACTTATTTGGTCTAACATTTCCTTTTTCATTTTCCCTCCAAGGTTACACTTTCTAATAGTAGCTCCCAGTACTAATCTACATCATTGTAGCAAAGCCACCAATGTATTCTTTATAGCAGAACCACAATTGAGGGATAATCTTCATTCCTCAAAGGCAAACAAACTTCAATCTGACAAACAACTTCATCCAGGAATGTCCCATCAATCTTACAGAGTGTATTTTATTTTGAGCCAACAAAAGCGTTCAAGAGGGAGGTTGAAAGATCTGAGATATGATTCGAGCCAACAACAGATTTCTCAGCCAATTTTTGTATTGTACGTAGAACCTCATACAATGCTTGCATCATCTCTGATATGTGCACTTACTTTTCACGAACATGGTACAAAAGAGGGGATTCTGAGAGACAAAAGTCTATGGGGCCTAATCACAAACTTTATTTTGTACTACATTTTGTAGTACTACAGTAATGATACAAATGCACTCCAAAATGCTATCCACAAACTTAGGTGCAGAGCGTACGCCTTCGCATCTCCCACAATTTTCTGTTCGGAGATCGCTGACTCAACTGCGGAGTCTCCACACACAGAAGGATGCATTTTAGTAGCAAATGTCACATGGATAGAGGGGAGTGGCTGAAAAATGGGGAATACTTACTTTAAAGGGGAGGGGATTAGGCAGAGGTAAGGAGGTTAGGGAGGGATATGCTCCCATCAACAAAAGAACAAGCCTACTGCTATTCACAAACTGTCCTTCTAAAATTACGACAACAAAAAAGGGACTCAAAATGGTAGTAAATTACTCCAGCTCTAGGCTGAATAAGTTCAGCACCACACATGGCCAACCACTGGTATTACAAAAACCCTCCTGTAAGAGACCTCACCTTCATCCTAAAGCATAGGGAGGCGTGAAAAGGTGTATTTAACTAAAATAAATTGACAAAATATTTCATTTGAAATATTAATGCAAATTAAATGTATGTATTTACTTTAAATGTGGTACAAAAGAAAAAATGCTATACCACCATTAACTTGATTTTAAATGAAATCTTTAATTAAATTAAATATATTAAATTAAATACAAACTATATTTCTGAAGTTAAAATAAAAAGATAAATTCCTACCTAATATTTTAATATTTTTTAACATTAAATTATATTTATTTATATTTTTTACTATTTCAAATATTGTATTTAATTTAATGTTATTTCCAATGGGTTTTATAATAAGTCCCTATGTTATTTTCTATCGGAGAATGGTGCACCATCAGTGGTTAGCCATCTGTGGTGATTGACAAACTACTGTTTTCCAGTAGTCACTAACAATCATATATTAGGCTCCACCCCCCGTTTTACTGGGTAGAGACATGTAAGTCTACACTTTTGACTAACGTTGCACTCTGAATTTTTGAATAGCCAACGGTAGTAGAGTTACTCAAAAGTGTAAGAGTAAACTCCATGTGTAAATTACTGACAAGTGTATGTTACCTTTGTGAATAGGCCCATATGTGTTACAAACAGAAAATATATTTTGTAATATAATAAATGGAGAGTCCTAAAGCCAGAAGAGTTTCATGTCTCCACCTCTGGAGCTATGTGAAAATCTAATGAGCCTTGGGTTGCTATAAAGGCAGGTGACCAATTCAGGTGGTGAGTGAGAGATTTGAATTGCAATTGCCCCACTCAAGCACCATCCTCTCTTTGTTTTCCCCTTAAGAGCAGCAACAGTCCTGGGTATGAGTTTAGCTTTTAAAGTGCTCATTGTATGTCATGGCCGCAACAGCAGCCACAAAGTCCCAAGTCAAAGCACACAGTGCTGTATGCAGACGGGGCACAGAGGGCAACTAGCCAATCTGTGCAGTGGATGGGAGTTTTGACCTGCAAATTACCCACTCAGGCAACTCCCTCCCCTCTGCATCCTCTTTAGAATAGTCACAGTCCCAGGCATTACTTCAGCTTTCTGAGTGTGCAGTATACATACATCGTTAAAGTGACAGCAGCTAAAAAACAATATCTCAGGTCAAAGTGCACAGTGCATACACTATCTTTTGACAAAATCAATTAATGAATCTCTTCAGACCTAATAAGATTAGTTTCCCTATCCCGTCCAGTAACGCTGAGCTGCATTGTAATTAGCAGATTATTGAAATCTGGGGAATATCAAGAGCTATGGCAGTAGCCTGATTTCAGGAGGATATTCCTAAAGATGTTTTCTCAGATGTTATGCCCATTAAAGTGTTCTCTTTCCAATTTTGAATTTTTAACTTCTCTTTATTTTTATTTTTTTTATTTTTCTTTGCTGCTGTGTTCTGGACTTCACGTCAACATTTTGATTTTATTGTCAGCAATAACATCACTTAATTCGAAAAAAAAGAACATCTTAGGCCTCGATTAGTGGTGCTCAGGGTTGGATAATTATCGAACCCAATAAAAATGGCATTGAATTCAAACTTTTAATGTGTGCAGTAATTATCTCCGGTTCTTAGGTTTGCCTGAAAATAGGTCATAACTTGCAGAGTTCAGTCCTGCCTGCCAGTGGCGGCTGGTATCTACGGATGGGAGGGGGCACAGGCAAACAAAAGAACAAAGAAATAAAAATATTGGATCATGTCCGACGACGTCCTCCTCAGTCTGACCTCTTCTGCTGAGACTGCAGTGCAGGCCCCAGCAAACTCTTTCGACCAATCCTGGCCTGCTCACGCACTGTTAACCAGCATGTAAGCAGTGCCCTGAATGGTAGGAACAGCCTCCCCTGGCGCTCCGGAAATCACTGGATGCCTGCACTTGCTGTCAACCTAGCTGTCTTCAGACAGCTGAGTTGAGACATTTAAAGTGCACATGTGTGGCTGGCCATCTCAAGACAGCTGGCCAAAGAGACGCGCACGGTACGATAAAAAATAAAATGGCAATGAATTGCCATTTTATTTTTCATCTCTGGGGCTTTGGGGGGCACTTAAGATCGGCAACGCTCCTCCGCTCCAATTGAGGAGATGGCCCGGCTTTCTGCACCAAAATCTGCATGAGCCAGCATTCCCCAGTCATTTTCTCCTATAATTATATCAGTTGGTTTGATCTGCTAAACTTCACATAGGAGAAATCGCTGAGCAAAGTTGCCTTTGCTTGAAGTCATGTTTGTGAAGCTCATATTCTTAATGCAGTTCACAGGTTAGGATCGATGAAGTCCCAGAGATTTAAGCGAGCTGAAAGGGTACTAGTGTGATGAAGAAAAGGATTCAGTAGGGGGGTGTGGCTAACCGCCGAATATGGCGGATGCACAGTAAGCGAGCTCCGCGCCCGGACTGTTGAATTCTGGCTTTAATCCTACCAGATCGGTCGACATCAGCTACCCATATCCTACTGGGGCCCTATGGTGGGCCCAGAGACACAACAGCGATGAGTTTCGTGCAGAGGGCTGGCTGATCTGCTCAGAAGCGGAGAGGACCCGGGAGCTATGTGGTGGCCGCATGGGCCGTGACCAGAGCAGCGGAGCTGTGGGCTGAGGGCGGCATTGCCGGCGGACGGTGGTGCTGGCATATGAATACAAAATAGGGAGCCCCCTGCTACTCACCCCAGTAGCTGCCCTGGCTCTCTGAAGGACGCTGACCCTGGAACGTGTGGGCCTGTGGCCGGTCGTGACCCTGGGCCCGTGCTGCGCGAGCCCTGCTGATCTGCGCCGGACTGGAGGTGAACTGCGGAGGACCCCTTTCCTTGCCGCTCGAGCTGACTAATGCCTGGAGGTGAGCCGAGGCGGAGCAAGTGGTGTGCCTGTCCATGCTTAGAGAGCAGAGATGCGGCGAGCGTGGGGAGGCGGCCCACGCTGTGATGGCCCTTGGGAGCGCTGCCGGAGGTGGAGGGTGAGGCCTGCGGTGCCCGGACCGATTCAGGGAGGAGGCATGAGAACCTCTGGGTCCACTTTGTGAGGATCGTGGAGGCGTGCCTTGCGGGACAGAGCCGTCGGAACTGGGGATACCTGGAGTGCCTTCGGAGCCTAGCTACAACCTGGTGAGACTGAAACTTGGCCCAATCGCCCCCCTCCCCTTCACGTAGAACTACTGGGACCTATAAAAACATTTATGGGTGAGCACTTAAAGGCGGTCAAGGGATCCCCAAGCTGACTGTGCCGGTACCCGAGAGCTGCGACCCAAATTTGGTTTGGCTGGCACTGAATGGGTTGTAGGCCACTGTGGGCTGCGAGAGGCTGTTTAACCCACCATCACGGGCACGGTCCTGACAACTGCGCCGCTGTCTCCCTACGCGGGCTGGGCTCTGCTGGGGGCCCCTGAAATAAGGCGCTCACCGGGCACTGCACGTTGATTCGGGAAGGGGCTGGGCCGTGCTGGCAGGGATCAGCGAGACAACTAGCAACACAGGAGCTCTCACCATTCCGGACACATGAAGGACCGAGCTGAACCATCGACGGAGACAAGGGTGGGCGTGCCACGGAACCAGGCACTGCTGGCCGCCTGATGCACACTAGAGGAGACTTGTGGCATGGTCGCTGGAAGACCCGGTGTCCACGCTGAGGCCTGCTGCCGTACCCCAATGACAGGAGTGGGCTGTACGGTGGAACTGGCTTGCACGGACGCCAATAACTGCCCTGCAGGGCCTGCGGAGACTAACTCTGAGATGGCGAGTAGGCGCAGGTATGGAACGTATGCATTGCATGTGAGGTCCTGGGCCTGGGTTCAGTGCCGTTTCCAATACAAATACATGTGGCTACCGCCTCCCCTGCCTAGAGCCACCCCCCCATAGCGGGCGGCTCTATACTCGACCCACACAAGTAACAGACCCGGCTAGAAATCACAGCAGGAGTCATTCAGCGAAGTGGGCTGCAACTTTTCCAACAGGATAGCACAGGATACTCTACCAAAATGGGAAACCCCAAGGGCAAGGCACCAGACAATACCACCACTGACACCCAGCCAATGGAGGACAAAGACACTGCCACCAAAAATACGAACATATTCCACCTACTAATACAGCACCCCCACAGACAAATTAGACCTAATACTACAGGAGGTCCGGGACTTGAAAAAGGCAATCGCGCAGAAAATTGGCACCCTGACCTCCGGGCTCACTCTCCTCAAGGCAGACCATAACAAGCTTGCTGCCACTCTCAAAGATAAGAAAACTGCTATAGTGGAGCTACTACGACAGCATAAAGAGCATGGGGAGCAACTCGCACAACTGCAACAACAAGTAGCTGGACTGCAAGACAGGGTGGATGATGTGGAGGGACGGGCCCGCTGCAGTAATCTCCGAGTCATAGGTATGCCTGAACGCTGTGAGGGGCCAAATGCCACAGCTTTCATGGAACAATGGTTTAGGGACCGTGTAGCACCGGAGGAATTATCTGATTTTTTCTGTGTCGAGTGGGCGCATTGAATCCCCACTGGCAGGCCGACGGCTGGGGCCCCACCCCGCCCTATCATTGTTAAGATATTGAACTTCAGAGACAGGGATATGCTGCTGCAGAAAGCGAGGGAAATCCAATACGAAAATCAGAGAGTGTCCCTATACCCGGATTACACCATTCTGGTACAACGTAAACGCTCCCAACATCAAGATGTCAAAAAACAACTCAGGGCACTGAACCTCTAATACGCTCTGTTATTCATGGCCAGATTAAAAGTAATATAGGACCAAAAAACTCAGTTTTTTTAAACACCGGAGGAAGCGGAAGAATGGATAGAAATGATGTTTCCTCCAAATGGGTCTGACCCATCTTCACAGAGCATTGCTGCTTCTCCATGGCTGAGACAGACCCACCGGGCACGGCACCCGAGACTCAGCAATACATCCCAGGCTGTAAACCCCACACCGCAACAAGCGCTGAAGGACCAGACGGAGGCGCTGGCAACGGCCAGTAAGTTCAGGGAAGGCACGCATCGCATCTCGTCGGACTCCTCTGAAGACAACTCTGTCCACACTGACTCGGAGGGCAGTCTAGCATTATTCAGCAATATCATGCCTCAAACTGCTGAAAGCTTCTTGGAAAATGCTAACAGTGTTCTACGATGTAACATACGCTTGATAATGATGTAAATGTATGATCAACCCTTTTGGCCGCAACATAAAAGTTGCACTGATGTCCCGATCTTGCCAAAATTACCGTTATGCGTGGTCCGGGCCGCATTGAGCTCGCATATCTTTAACTCCACAAGGCAGACTGTTAGAATGCAAGCCCCTAACGCGAAAGCAACAACTACAATGTTAACTGTTAGCACTGTTATGCACATGGTTTGGACCAGCACAGTTCCAGTTGCTGGACCGAGTATTCAGGGTTATAGGTTAGGAGTTATGAAAGACTGGCCCACCCTCTATACTGCTGCACACGCCACCACTCCTATTACGCTAACTGCACACCCAGAGACGCCGCAAATAGTAAACACTTGCAAGATAGCTATAACATAATCACCTGGAACTTCCGGGGTCTGGGGTCCATCCATAAGAGGCACAGAATTCATGCACAACTAAATAGACGACGCACACACATAGCTTGCCTCCAAGAATCCCACCTTACAGCGGCTGAGGCAGCTAAACTGCACAAGAAATGGAGGGGACAGGTATTCTCCACGGCATACTCTGCATTTGCCAGAGGCGCAACCATATGGATCAAGAATGTGGTCCCTTTTAGACTGCTGGAACAGCGCGCAGATCCTTTGGAGAGATATATCCTGGTGCGAGGCACATTAGATGGAACACAAGTAGTATTGAGAAGTATGTACGTCCCCAATTTTGACCAGTCCAAATTTCTACTGAGCATTAACCCTGTATTGACGTCCTGGGCAGCGTACCCGTGGATATTGGATGGGGACTATAATGTGGTGTTGGACATCACAATTGACAGGTCGAACCCCCCTCTCCAAGGGGCTGGCTCTACCAGGCAAGCTGATGCATTGTGTAGGTGGGTTGAGAACTGGGCACTGGGGGATGTCTGGCATCTGAGAAACCCAAAAAGCATGGGGTACTCGTTTTACTAACACATGCACCAGCTGCATACTAGAATAGACAGGATCTTCTGTTCGGCACCCACCACCACCCAGGTCACACACACTACATATCTAGGTAAGACATTCTCGGACCACAACCCCTTGGAGATCACCCACGCCTGGGGTAGAATTCCTGCCCCGGTCCCTACCTGGAAGCTGTGGCCTCCAATGCTTGAGGATGCTGTCTTCCGTGACGCCATATCTACGGGCATTAATCATTATTTTGCGGAGAATTCCGGCACTGCCTCCATGCCCCAAGAGGAATGGGATGCATTTAAGATGGTAATAAGGGGGATAGCCATTAGTACTACAGCCGGGGCCAGGCAGGAAACACAAAACAGCATACAAGAGGTCGAAAATTCCATGAACGCATTAGAACAGGAAGTAGTAACGGATCCTACTAAGGGCACACATTTGCAGGAAATCCGGATAAAGCATGCAGAGCTCCTTGAAACACTATGGCACATAGATTACACTGCATATACACACACGAACACGCCGAAGCCGACAAGGCTGGTCCTCTTCTGGCACGCATACTAAGGGATGATCCCCCACATACCTCAATACACAAGATAACAATGATGTGTGGGGCCATTGTGGACACGCAACGAGAGATAAATGACGCTTTCTGCGAATACTACCAATCACTATACCAGTCCCCCCGCACCACTGGCAGATGATTCCCCCCATTTATTTCTCACGGATTTACCGTTCCCTAAACTTAACAAGGCGGCACAAGATGCTCTATCCGGACCCATCACGGGTGTGGAAATTAAGGAGGCCATCCGAGATCTCCCGCGGAACAAGGCCCCTGGCCTTGATGTCCTACCGGCCGAATTCTTCGTCACATTCTCTGATGCATTGGTACCACAGCTGGAGCTCTTATATAAGTTGGCAACAGACACTGGAATATTACCTCACACCACAATGCAGGCATTGGTGGTGTCCCTCCCCAAACCAGGCTGTACCGCAACAGACATTTCGGGATACAGACCCCTATCCCTACTCACAACAGAATACAAAATATTGGCCAAGGTGCTCTTGCGCCGGTTACTTCCTTACCTACATAAATTAATCCATCCTGACCATGCGGCTTCGTGCCGGTGCGGAGTACTTCGCTCAGTATCCGGAGGCTATACCATGTTATGACGTCAACCCCACCGGCCAACAGTAACGCAGAATGCATAATCCTAGATCTGAAACAGGCTTTTGACACTCTCAGGTGGGATTATATGACCCCGGTACTTGAAAAATTTGGAATTGCCCCAGATTATTTGAAATGGATCAAGATACTGTACTCATTCCCTACTGCGAGGGCCCGTACCAGTAAACACATTTCAGGGGAATACCCGAACGGCAGCGGCACCCGCCAGGGCTGCCCGTTGTCCCCCTTATTATTTGTGCTAGCCCTAGAGCCATTGGCCCTTAATCTATTGCTAATGGCAGCACAGAAGGGTATAAGACTGGAAAATGCCACGCACATGTTGTCTGCCTATGCAGACGACATTATACTATACGCCAATGACCTGACCAAAGAACTAACACCGATGCCGGGCATTTTTACTAACTTTGCACAACTCTCAGGACTCATAATCAACGAGAACAAATCATATGCCTTTTTCTTCCACCCGGGATCCACCCAGAAGCGATCCAATTTGAGCAGCACTCCTTAACAGTCGCTGTTCACACATTTAAATACTTGAGCATACAAATTTACAGATCCGCTCCGGAGCTTATAGACGGTAATCTAAATAAGTCTAAACAGGCACTCCGGTCACAGGTGACATTCTGGGCCTCACTACCGCTCTCTGTGATGGGCCGGGTGGCGATCTAAAAAATGGTGGTCCTATCCCACCTGCTATACTTCTTCACAAATTTACCAGTAGTGATCCCGACCCCCACACTCAAATCCCTAGACATGATGTTGACTGACTTGATATAGGGTAAAGGCCGCCGCAGGGTGGGGCTAGCTAAGCTACAAATGGACACGGACAAGGGTGGCCTGGGTGCCCCAGATTTCGCAATTTGCACGAAATAGATTACACAACATCTGCGATCGACTGAGTGGAATTGCACACACTATTACTGCCATGTACTGCTATACCCCCCAACGCCCCGACACTTCTTCGCACAGCGCTCGCGTACTGGAAAAAAAACCTCCATTACATGCGTCTCTGTCCTCCGTACTCTGACGACACACCGCTCCTGGGCATCCCTACACCTACTGGTCTACTCACCAAGTAGAGACTTCTTGCTTGGTCAGAGAGTGGTGTCACTACAGTCTGCGCCCTGTTCAATGAGGGCACCCTTATGGACCATGGGAATTTTACCAGACACTAAGGGGTTACTGAAAGACTATACCTCAGGCATGCCGCGATTGTTCAATGCGTTAAAAAACACTGAGCCCCACTTAGAGAAGCACCTGCGCGACACGAGCTGGTCCATATGACCTATCTAATGGGAGAGGGACGCCATCTTACTAAATGGCTGTACAAAGGCATTAAAATGCACACCGGCATCCCCCTAATGGACTTACGTAACAAATGGTCCGTGGACCTCGACAAAGAGCTGTCAGACAAGGAATGGTGCATGATTTTAGAATATCCCCAAAAAATACCTGGGAACGCAAAATTTAAGTTCATTCAGTATATGGTGCTCCATAGGTCATATCTCACCCCACATCGACTGCAGCACATGTTTCCGAACACGCAACACCACTGTCCCAGGTGCAAGCTAGAGGAGGCAGACCTGCTTCACATGCTGTGGCTGTGCCCAGTGATATTCCATTACTGGTCAGAAGTGATTAGGCTGATTGCTTCTGCAACTGGGAATCCCGTGCTGCACACAGCAGGTACTGCCTACTAGGACTGACCCGACAACTCAAGGCGCAGAAAGTGACACTTTGCTTTACAGACCTAACCCTATTCATAGCCAAACGATCTCTCACAATGTGGTGGAAGTCAGCTCAACCCCCAACACTCTATGGGTGGCATGGGGAGGTGGTGTGATGGGGAAGAGCAGAAAGTGCAGCAATTAGGAGGGAGGAAGCCCGCCGGTTACGCAAAAAGGTGATCTCTATGGACTGGGTTATAATATTGGAAGCCTTTAAGACACTGGATCCAGCGCCGGTCTCCGTAGTACAGAACTAGTAGTACTTACCAATAGCGCAGGCCCTTCCAATTACGCAGGGGAACCCTAAATGCAGTCCTGGGACAGTATAACACCAAGATTACACATTTAAACAGAGTACTGATATGCTGTGAGCAAGTGGCGGGATTTTTCTGAAAACCTGTCAAGCTAAGGATAGGGTCAGACGAGTTTAGGGAAGGGAGGGAGGGTTGGGTTACGTTACGTTAACTGTTGTAACTTGATAATGATATCATTAGGTTTCACATATTTTTGATATGTCGTAATAATTGGACTATGTGACAAAGATGGTCTAATATACTGTTACAAAGAAAGGACTTATGTGATTTCATAATGTCGCAATATATGCATAGAGGTACGGCCTGTAGCTCAAGACTTCCGTATCCTAATTACACCAAACAATTTGATGTATCTAGTATAAAACTCTGCTCTCACATGGATGTAAACTCAAAAAACTTCTAATAAAATATGTTTAAAAATGCAGACGACATTATACTATATGCCAGTGACCTGACCAAAGAACTAACACAGATGCCGGGCATTTTTACTAACTTTGCACAACTCTCAGGACTCATAATCAACGAGAACAAATCATATGCCTTTTTCTTCCACCCGGGATCCACCCAGAAGCGATCCAATTTGGGCAGCACTCCTTAACAGTCGCTGTTCACACATTTAAATACTTGAGCATACAAATTTACAGATCCGCTCTGGACCTTATAGACGGTAATCTAAATAAGTCTAAACAGGCACATGAAGCATGACAGGGAATTGAATGCACCTGCTGATTCCTCTCTGTTTGGTCCTTTCAGGGGCTCACTATGCCCTTGAAATGATCACTACTGAAGATTTATTTTTTGCAAATTGCTTTATTATCTCTCTGCATAGAAAGGTAGATAACGCTAAAAGCACAGCCGAGGGTTAGTGAAGATGATATAAGGGTCAGACAGGTCTACAGGGCAATCAGGCAGTGCCCAATGAGCAGGCCTCACAGTACAGTTTGTGGGCCAGTTTGGGGGCTTTTTGTGGGCCTGTTTTAGGGTCATCTGGGTCGTTTTTGGCTGTTGATTTCCCTGATCATAAAACAGATATTGTCTGCAGCACAATCAAATCCATGCAGTCTCCCATAATGTCCCATACACTTATACCCCAAGTCTTTGCAAGTTCAGAACTGCCCCAATTTGCACACATGAGCCACTTTTTAAGGTATTTAATTCTCTAATGAGGGTCACTATTATTTTTGGGCCCAAGCCTATTTTCTGTCCCAGTCGACCTTGGATGATTTCTGACAAAGTACCCATATATTTGACTGAGCTGCATAGTATGCATAGTATGCCGTACGTCAGAAGCTCATCATGATTATCATGAAGATTCATTTGAGCATGTGTAATGTTTTTAATTCATGAGGTCTTTTATGTGTTTATTTTTGAGGTATAGTTAACATGTAGGAGTTCATTTATCTGGTGGCTAGACCGGTTCACTGATAGAATTTCAATGTTAAAAATATTGAAAAAAATATATAGACTACAAAAATATTGACTCCCATACCTACACAGGTAAGTACAAAAAGATTGAATCAAAAATATCGATGTTAAAAAAATAGATGTAAAAAATATCGACTTAAAAATATATCAAATGAAATAACATATGTTAAATATTAATATTAATGTTGACAAAATAAATTAAATGTAATATACATTTTTACAAAATGTTGCAAATAAACTTAATTTAAAATAATAAACACTCATACATAATAATTTATCCATATATATATATTTATGTTTAACATAATTAAGAAACTATTATCTTTAATTTATTTTAATTTATTTTAAAACTTTAAAATTATAAAATTATATAAAAATGAAATATATATATAAATAATTTAAAATATAAAAAACAAAAATCTAGAATACATTAAAGCATTAAATTATGAAAAAATACTTAAACATAAATTGCCCAATACAATCAGTGCAACAGTAGGAAAAGTGTTGGATAGCAAAATAATTAAATGTACTATTCCAACTCCAGTGAGTCCAACAGTAGGGAAAGTGTTGGATAACAGAGGGGTCAAAATTACTATTCCCACTCCAGCGAGTGCAACAGCAGGGATAGTGTTGGATAGCGGAGGGGTAAAAATTGCTATTCCCACTCCAGTAAGAGCAACATTAGGGAAAGTGTTGGATAACCGAGGGGTAAAAATTACTATTCCCACTCCACTGAGTGCAACAGTAGAATAAGTGTTGGATAGTGGAGAGATAAAAATTACTATTCCCACTCCAGTGAGTGCAACAATAGGGAAAGGGTTGGATAGCGGAGGGGTAAAACTTACTATTTCCACTCCAATAAGAGCAACATTAGGGAAAGTGTGGAATAGCGGAGGGACAAGAATTACTATTCCCACGCCAAGGAGTGCAACAGTAGGGAAAATGTTGGATAGCGGAGGGGTAAAAAAATGTATTCCTACTCCAGTGAGTGCAACAGTAGGGAAGGTGTTGGACAGCGGAGATGTAAAAATTACTATTCCCACTCCAGTTAGTTCAACAGTGGAGAAAGTGTTGGATAGCGGAGGGGTAAAAATGACTATTCCCACTATAGTGAGTGCAACAGTACAGAAAGTGTTAAATAGCGGAGGGGTAACATTTACTAGTCCCACTCCAGTAAGAGCAACAGTAGGATAGGTGTTGGATAGCGGAGAGGTAAAAAGTACTATTCCCACTCCAGTGAGAGCAACAGTAGGGAAAGTGCTGGATAGCGGAGGGCAAAAATTACTATTCCAACTCCAGTGAGTGCAACAGTAGGGAAAGTGTTGGATAGCGGAGGTGTACAATTTACTATTCCAACTCCAGTGAGAGCAACAGTAGGGAAAGTGTTGGATAGCGGAGGGGTAAAAATTACTATTTCCACTCTAGAGAGTGCAACAGTAGGGAAAGTGTTGGATAGCAGAGAGGTAAAAATTACTATTCCAATTCCAGTGAGTGCAACAGTAGGGAAAGTGCAGGATAGTGGAGAGATAAAAATTACTATTTCAACTCCAGTGAGTGCAACAGTAAGGAAAGTGCTGGATAGCGGAGGAGTAAAATTACTATTCCCACTCCAGTGAATGCAACAGTAGGTAAAGTGTTGGATAGCGGAGAAAAAGAAATACCATTCCCACTCAAACACTTAGAAAAAATATATTTAATAAAAATAAACAAATAAAAATGAATAAACAAAATTAAAAAAAATACAAATAAAATATATTAAACATATAAAAAGAACACATATTAGAATACTAATTACATATAACAGAAACCTACAAATATTATATAAAAATAAAATAATAAATACATTTACAAAAAAGTTTTCTTTTAAACCGCACCAATAACTTAACACTTCAACATTAAGGTGCCAATTCTGATCCGGGTTGGAAAGCACTCCGACCGAGCCGGATCCGGAGTGTTTTCCGATGAGCCGGAGGCCTGCAGTCCGACCCAGTGAGTACGATGCGGCCGTATGCTGCCGGACTCGGTTCGGTCGGACTCCCATAAAAGTCAATGGGAGCCGGTCGTATGACGCGTACATGGGCTCCCATTGACTGAATGGGTACGTCGCGGAGAAGTGCGACCCCTACAGTGGGTACGCATCGGTGCCATCTGCACTGTACATGCCTGTATTGGGGAGACCCATAGGTCTCCCCCTGTGTCCGAGTCATAGGGCTGCGGGTGTCAGGGGGTCCGACGCGGACCCCAAGGGCAACCACCCGGACGTTTTGTGAGCCGGACACTCCGGCTAGGACAGGCTGTCCGACACGTGCATCGTACTGGCTCGGTTGTAAATCGCATCCATTGCACGTCATGGTTAGCTTCCGACCGAGAAGTACGGAGCGGTTTGGACCTGGAAACGACTCGGTCAGTGAATTTCACGTAGCTCGCATCGTACTTGCTCGCTCGTACAGCTGTACGAGTCGGCCGGAAAACACTACTACGTCTCATAGTTTTTCGGGCCGGATCACGTTTGGTGCCCTTCCGACCCAGATCAGAATTGGCCCGAATGTATTTACATAATTAACGTAATTAATAATTAATTAAAAGAATATTATTATTAAAAAACTAATAAACATTCATTGACTACACGCACTTTAACACTATAATAGCCACAACACACACCTAACTTCAACTATAAAATAATAAAAACTTATTTTAAAATTAAAAACTATTGCTATTAACAACTAATAATTAAATAATTAAAATATATTTAGGACTTACCCTTTACTCCTTTAAAAGTAAAAATATCACACAAGAAAATAAACAATTACTCAAAATAAATATAAAAAAATTAACATTAATCAACAACTATATATAATTAATTATACACTAATTACATCCCACCCTTTACTCCTATAAAAACCACAACACACACCGAAAATTAATTACACAATTACCTTAATTAATTACCATTTAATTTATTAAAATTAATTAACAACCAATTATTAATTCATCAATTAAAAATAAATTCCTTCCTACCCTTTACACATATAAACACCACAACACTCACCTAAAATTAATTAGACAATTACCAAAATGAATAACCAATTAATTCATTAAAAATAATCAACAACCAATTATTAATTAATTAATTAAATATGAATTACTTCCCACCCTTTACACCTATAAACACCACAACATACACCTACAATTAGTTACACACTTACCATAATTAATTATCAATTAATTAATTAAAATTAATTAATAACCAATTATTAATTAATTATAATAAATTACTTTACACATGTAACACTATAACATCTCAATTAAACAAATATTAATAAATGAATGTAATAAAAAATATATATAATTAAATTACTTCCCACCCTATTCCCCTGCAAACCCACAACCCCCTACCGAACTAAAAACATAAAATTCGAATGAAAAAAAATCATAAATTTAATATAATTAAATTACTTCCCACCCTATTCCCCTATAATCCCACAACCCGCTACGGAACTAAAAACACAAAATTCTACTTTAAAAAAAATCATACATTTTATATAATTAAATTACTTCCCACCCTATTCCCCTATAAACCCACAACCTGCTATGGAACTAAAAGAGCAAAATTCAAATCTATTTTTTTTCAATAACTACTAAAAATGTAACACATATATTAAAAATACAAACAATTCTTGTACAAAAAAACATACATCACATACATATAAAATATATACTAAAATACATAACAATTATTAAAAAACCATATTTTCAACAACTATACTTTTGAAAATATTAAACACTTATTTTAAAAATCGTTATTACTTACCTTAAGTCGATATTCTTGACCACAATAGTATTGCTGTTGATATTTCTTTCCCACAATATTAATGACTTGATATTTGTGCAACTCAATATTTTGTACTCGATATTCTGTCTCTGCACCGGCTAGACCATCGCGGGGAGGGCTGCGCACTATAATTAGATACCACCATTTTCTGTGTCTGATCTCTGTGCCTACAGTGCATCCACCAATTCAGCTTGCTTTGTTAAATAATGTTTTTATGTTGTTTTGTTTTTTTCTACAATCCGAAAAAACGATTTTGAACTTGACTGATTTACTTAAGACTGCTGAATATCTTTTAACAATACATATGTTTTCATCCTTTCCACCAGCTGATTTCGGAATCTCTGCTCAAATCACTGCCACCTTAGCCAAGAGAATGTCTTTCATCGGGACCCCATATTGGTAAAGCAGACATAAAAAGTGGGAGTGGGCAAGGCGTTATGCTAGCATGTTTATTTTCTGCTAAATAAAGGCACATGTGCACAGAGAGCAAAGAGAGAGAGAAAGAGTTAAAGTAAGAGAAAGAGAGAGCTGGGGTGCATGTGTGTGTGTGTGTGAGTGCACCTCTGTTTCTTCTGTCTGTTTATATGCATATGCGTGTATCTCCATGTATCTGTGCCTACCCACTTCTCAATGCTTCTTTCTTTTATATGTACCTGCTAGCAGTGGTTCTTTGTATCTGAACACCTCCCTTGTCTCTATACATGTTTACATTTCCCCTAGTCTCTGCACGCAAATCAAACACAAAAGCACACATAGAAATGGCACACTTTCCTGTTGTACTTTCAACCAGAAGCAGCCCATGCTGGTAAGAATGGAAAGGCGGTTGGGCTGGCTTGGGTGGGAATTCAACAGACGACGAACAGAGAAAATTAATTATTTATTTCGCTTTCCCTCGTCGTCTCTCGAATCCGCCCCACCTGGCCCCATCACTCTTACTATTTATAGGACATTACATTGCGAAAAATAAAGTAATTGATCTCCTTACTTGGACTTAAATGCTTTCTTCTACCTGCAGTAAACTTATGGGCCTGATTCAGAAACTGCATTTTGTAGTACTTAAAATGATACTGCAGTAGCACTACTCATGACGACAACACACTAACCTACGTGTGGAGACCTTCGCCACTCCTATCTTTTCTCTGTGGAGATCTCAAGGCAGTGTTGTGATTGTAAGAGTTGCATTCCATGGCATACCTAAGGAGATTATTTCATTATTTGCTATTGAGCACTCCATGGGACTGCATGTGTTTCCCTGCTATCTCCCTATGAATTTGGAACTTTTAATCAACCATTAAACAAGGAACCTACTTAAGGGAGAATAATGTGACTCACCTTGTTGGACTACAATTACCATCATGCCAGTGAGCAGAAGCCACGCCCACTTAGGGCGGTTCAATTCAATAAATAACAATTTGAATGCAAAGGTGAGCTGTCCGTGTTTGAATGGAAGAGCCCATGAGGAAGAGGCGTATTGGCCTCGAAACGCGTCGGGTATGGGAGTGAAAGCTTGAGAAGCAGGCAGGTGAACCTTTGAGAGGCCAACAGTCCGGATGGGCGGAACATCGTCGTGTGCCCTCTCGGAGTTCAAGGGCGATTTGTGGAGAAATATATATATATATATATATATCCAATTCAGACCACCCCATGCGGAAGAGATCAGAGGACACCACGGGGACTTTTCGGAAGGTTCTCTTTATTAGGAGAGTGCAGGGCATAATGCATTTCGGCGTTTAGGTGTGCCTTCTTCAGACGCCCTTCACAAGACAAGGATTACACTTTCACCTCCCTTTTGTGCTGCTAAGGTCCTCCCCCTGGGCGGGAAGTCAGGTGGCTCCTCCGGATTACTTGCAGCTCCCGTCAGGTGAGTAGAGACTACAGCCCCCATCATGCACCAAAGTGGAAAGTATCCTTGGCTGAGTCCATGCTCAGTGAGCACTCTAATACCTGGCAAAAGGGTTTTTTTCTTGAAGAAAGTGAATCCACACTGAGTCACACCAAGTCCTCCTTGGTTCCCCAACGTTGTGCCTATTACACCAGAGTCTGACCGGGCCTCACAACGCGGATATAATAATCCTGCTGACACGTGAAGTCACGCACTGCTCCTGGCAGAGGCCGCATATCCGAACTGGTTGCTGAGGCGGGTCTGCGTGATCCGATACCTCGGAAGAAGAAAGTGTTTCCACTGATGCCAGCAATACGCAGTCCTCTTTAAGAACGGGTCCTCTTATACGTGCTGCCAGCAAGCACATCAAAATATCCAATTCAGACCACCCCATGCGGAAGAGATCAGAGGACACAGCGGGGTCTTTTCAGAAGGTTCTCTTTATTAGGAGAGTGCAGGGCATAATGCATTTCGGCGTTTAGGTGTGCCTTCTTCAGACACCATTCACAAGACAAGGATTACACTTTCACCTCCCTTTTGTGCTGCTAAGGTCCTCCCCCTGGGCGGGAAGTCAGGTGGCTCCTCCGGATTACTTGCAGCTCCCGTCAGGTGAGTAGAGACTACAGCCCCCATCATGCACCAAAGTGGAAAGTATCCTTGGCTGAGTCCATGCTCAGTGAGCACTCTAATACCTGGCAAAAGGGTTTTTTTCTTGAAGAAAGTGAATCCACACTGAGTCACACCAAGTCCTCCTTGGTTCCCCAACGTTCTGCCTATTACACCAGAGTCTGACCGGGCCTCACAACGTGGATATAATAATCCTGCTGATACGTGAAGTCACGCACTGCTCCTGGCAGACGCCGCATATCCGAACTGGTTGCTGAGGCGGGTCTGCGTGATCCGATACCTCGGAAGAAGAAAGTGTTTCCACTGATGCCAGCAATACGCAGTCCTCTTTAAGAACGGGTCCTCTTATACGTGCTGCCAGCAAGCACATCAAAATATCCAATTCAGACCACCCCATGCGGAAGAGATCAGAGGACACAGCGGGGTCTTTTCAGAAGGTTCTCTTTATTAGGAGAGTGCAGGGCATAATACATTTCGGCGTTTAGGTGTGCCTTCTTCAGACACCATTCACAAGACAAGGATTACACTTTCACCTCCCTTTTGTGCTGCTAAGGTCCTCCCCCTGGACCGGAAGTCAGGTGGCTCCTCCGGATTACTTGCAGCTGCCGTCAGGTGAGTAGAGACTACATCCCCATCATGCACCGCAGTGGAAAGTATCCTTAGCGGAGTCCATCGCTCAGTGAGCACTGTAATACCTGGCAAAAGGTTTTTTTTCTTGAAGAAAGGTAATCCACACTGAGTCACACCGAGTCTTCCTTGGGTCCCCAACGTTCTGCCTCTTACACCAGAGTCTGACCGGGCCACACAACGCGGATATAATAATCCTGCTGATACGTGAAGTCATGCACTGCTCCTGGCAGAGGCCACATGTCCGAACTGGTTGCTGAGGCGGGTCTGCGTGATCAGATACCTCGGAAGAAGAAAGTGTTTTCACTGATGCCAGCAATACGCAGTCCTCTTTAAGAATGGGTCCTCTTATACGTGCTGCCAGCAAGCACGTCAATATAGCCAATTCAAACCACCCCATGCGGAAGAGATCAGAGGACACAGCGGGTACTTTTCGGAAGGTTCTCTTTATTAGGAGAGTGCAGGGCATAATGCATTTCGGCGTTTAGGTGTGCCTTCTTCAGGCGCCCTTCACATGACAAGGATTACACTTTCACCTCCCTTTTGAGCTGCTAAGGTCCTCCCCCTGGGCGGGAAGTCAGGTGGCTCCTCCGGATTACTTGCAGCTGCAGTCAGGTGAGTAGAGACTACAGCCCCCATCATGCACCACAGTGGAAAGTATCCTTGGCGGAGTCCATGCTCAGTGAGCACTGTAATACCTGGCAAAAGGGTTTTTTTCTTGAAGAAAGTGAATCCACACTAAGTCACACTGAGTCCTCCTTGGGACCCCAATGTTCTGCCTCTTACACTAGAGTCTGACCGGGCCACACAACGCGGATATAATAATCCTGCTGATACGTGAAGTCATGCACTGCTCCTGGCAGAGGCCGCATGTCCGAACTGGTATACATATATATATGTGTGTGTGTGCAGAAGTTAGAGAGAGTAAATGTAACTCCCACTTCAAATAAATGCACTTTTCCCCAGCGTAGGATAGGAACTCTGCCCTAAATCCCCCCACCCGCCGTTGTATACACTTTCCCCACTGTTTCCAGTTAGAACAGTAAATCTAATTACTCCAAATATGTCTTCAATGTTATTCATCTGGAGCAGAATAATGCACTTGACCTCCCAAATAAATACACTTTTCCCACTGTTAGTAGGACAGGATTAGAATAAATATGATGCTGCTGCTTTTGTTCACAAGGCACTAGAACTGGCAGTGTGGTGAGGACTATTTCATATGAGGACTGATTTGGATGCAGTTAGTCCCAGCCAATATTAGCAGGTATGGGCTAAAATGATGCATTCTTTTGTGGTCCAGAGTAATTACCAGTGAATTAGATCATTTCAAGTATTCCACCCATCACTTTCTGTGTTAACTGCTTCACCAAATACCACAGAGTAGAAGAACTAGAATTAAGTGTCTCTGATCTGGTTTTTCAATTAGTTGAAACCTTTTCACAAGAAAGCCATGGAAGCCCAGAAAGAAATTGCATGTTGAAGTCCAATTTTGAGGACCTAAGACTCACATCTAGGACAGAAGACACCCATTACATGTTATTATTAACAATACTAATAATACTAACAATAATACTAACAATAATAATAATACTAACAATAATAATAATAATAATTCTCATTATTATTAACAATACTACTAATAATAATAATAATTATTATTATTAATACCAATAACAACAATAATAATAATAATTATTATTATTATCAGTATTATTATTAGTATTATTAACAATACGAATAATACTACTACTACCACTACTACTACTACTACTACTAATAATAATAATAATAATAACAATAAATTGTTATTATTATTACTGTTATTATTATTAATAATAATATTTAGGTTTGGTGCAGTTTCCATTACTGCCCACAAGGTGGTGGCATTTCCATATATTATGAATAAAGGGTGTTGTGTAATAAGGAGCTGCTCTAGTACAGTGTCCTTCAATTGGTAGAGTTAATGCTAAATGTAGCGCATAGTCCATGTGTAATTTCCTCCTTGAACTCTCCCAATAGGCAGTAATCTTACATGCTTATTGGTGTGTATACTGGTGTCTGTGAAAGTCTTTGTTTTTCCTGTGTACATTTCCCTTTGTTTGGTTTTGCTAATTCTTCCTACATGATTACACTTGTACCTACGACTGAAGTGTTAAATATCTGTCTTGTGAGGGACGTGTACCCTAAGGGGTCCCGCTACATAGATTACTCATGACACAGCCTCACTTTTTCCCTGTTCTCAGTAAATTAGCTACTGCAATTTCATGAAAGCTGTGTTCAGATTGTCTGTGGAGGAGACTGTGGGGAAGGATATGTCACTATGCACTGCTAAAGTATGTGTGTGTGCGTGTGTGTGAGTGGGCATGTTTAACACAGACTGGGGGAGCTGACCGCTCCTCACATTGTTGGTCTACCCTGACAAAGCCACACAAGCAGTATCTCTGTGACAACCATCACATTTCGGAGGTCAGTACCTTTAGTGTGTTTAGGTACATTCAAGCGATTGCGTCAAAAAACTAAGGTGCCTATTTCTCAAATAGTGGCGCCTCTAAAAAAGGGTAGGAATACAGGCCATTCCTGACATTTCCCCCCGCGCTGGCGCACAATGGGCCACCTAGTGCCAACGCAGGCACCTTTGCACCATATTGGAAGGGGCCTGCGTTGAATGCAGGATTGTGTTTGTGCAGGAAGGGGCATCTTCCTGTACAAAAACAATCCTGAGAGGCATTAGCCTCTTTCCATGTGTGCTGGAGAATGCAGCACAAATAGAAAAAGGAATTAATAAGTAGAAATAAAGATATTCTCCTCTTTACGCCTCTCCTGGGGAGGCACATCTTTTTGGCACATTCCCAGGTTTACATGGTCTTGTAAATCTGGGAATGCATCAAAAACTTTGGGTGTTGGGTTGGAGCATCAACGCAATGCCCATTGTAAAGCCTAACCATGGCAGAGTAGCGCAACACAACAATTTACGCTGCGTTGCATTATTCTAGATTTTTAAAGCCACGCAAAGTTTTCTGTGACTTCAGCAAATCTGACTTAAGTCAGTCAAAGAACTTTATTTGGTCATTGTGACCATCAAAGTGCAAACAAGTACAAAATAGTGGATTCACCATCTCAAACATTGCCATAATTCATTCTACAGACTAATGGTTTGTGTCGCTCTTGCACCACGTTGCATGGTGCAAGAGCGATACAAACCGCGTCATAAATATGGCCCTAAAAACACAGTTATATTTGTGTTGATCTGCTGTATAAGGTACTGCATTATCAAGCCAAAGGTGGACATAAAATAGTAAATACACACTCAGTTGCGGCCAATGACCGGTCCACGTGTATATAGGTATGTCATGTTGTGTGTGTAAGGGGGTTTGTCTTTACCCATGTCTGACTAGTACCCGATTTGCGTGTGCATGTCTGTAATAAAATTAATGTTTTTGTCTGACTATTTACGTTTAGACATATATTTATCTTTTTTCAAAATGTTTGTGGTTTATTGTGGTTTAGGTGCAGGCATGTATGCTGTGTCAATAAATACTCATTTTTTAACCTTTTCTCCCCACCCCAGGATGGCTCCGGAAGTAGCTGCTGTGGAGATGAAGGGAGGGTACAATGAACTGTGTGACATTTGGTCAGTTGGTATCACAGCCATAGAACTGGCAGAACTGCAGCCACCACTGTTTGACCTGCACCCTCTCAGGTAGTTTTTCGTGTGTGCCTCTTCTTCTGCCTGAGTGTCCTTCCAACGTCATTGTTCTCTCTGTCTTTGGGCACCTTAATGTCTTTGGCGGTCCAACCAGTGACATATAGGGGTTTAGGAAAATTGAAATTCGATAGATATAGTAGAACACTTGTTTTTTTTTCATGCAAAATGATGGCTAGGAATATATGCTTTAGGCTTGTCCGGCCATGTCAGAAGCTTTTAGAGGTAAAAAACAAAAATTGTGATGCACTTTTTGGCTTCCCATCTAAGTTTCAGCTCGTGATTAAGAAAACAAGGGGCATATTTACAAGGGCTTTATCTCCGCTTTTTTGGCTTACAAAGCCAAAAAAACAGAGATAAAACCAGCGCCCTATTTACAAGAGGGTGCTAACATGCATAATCGCATGTTAGCACCCTTTTTCCAAACGCCTCACTTTGCATCTCCAATGAGATGCAAAGTGGACGTTACTGGGCGTACCCAAGATGGACTACCTTGCAAATATCACTGATGTTTACATCGCGATATTTGCAAAACAACCCACATGATTTTAGCACACATTAGATTTTGGCGAAAACGTCTGTTTTCGCCAAAACCTAACGTCTACTAAAATCCTGATTTAGCCATCCCTAACATAGGCGGTGGATTATGCTGATACCAGCAAGGTTATCGCCCTTTTGCAAGGAACATCGCTGAAAAACCAGCGATGTTCCCTGCAAAAGGGCGATAACCTCACTATCTCTGGAATTTTTATCGCCCTGGAGTAACGCGTTGTTAATAACGCGCTACCAGGGCGATAAATACCAGAGGATAGCCTGCTAAGCACGGCCAGCGATAATTATCGCTGGCCGTTGTTAATATGCACCCAAGTACGCTGGGAAAATGGAAAACACTAGAACACTTGCTTGTGTTCATATAAAATGGTGGCAAACATTTAACATTCTAGGCACATTCCGTTTATATAATGGGTCAAGGGCCAAAACCTTTGTGAGGCTCTTTTTGCCTTCCCATCTAAGCTGCAGGTTGAAATTAAGAAAACAAGTACGCTGGAAAATTGAAAACATAGTATTTGGTGCCATCTAGTGGTACTCTGCATTACCTGCCTCATGAAGGAAAAGGTTAGCCCTATTTTGTTAATTATTATGTACATTTATATTTAAGAGGAATGCAGCGCCCCCAAAATGTGCGGGGCCAGGGGCAAAGAGCCCTTTTTGCCCTCCCCATGTAGCCAACCTGGGCACATTTGTTTTCGTTTACCTCCTACACTGGTGTTTAACTCCGTGTCCACTTATGGATGCTTGTCTCTGTTCTTATGATCTATTGTTTGCCCCTAGGTTTTATGTAGTTAGCGTGTTCATGCACTCCTCTGCGTGTTACTATGTATGTTAGTCTTAAGGATAGGGAGTAAGTATGCACCAAATGGCAAACACACATAACATATATGATGCCTGCTTAAAAACTCGGGGCAAGATTTATCAAGAGTTTGTGTTGCAAAGGCAGCGCAAGCCCTTAAGCTAGATTTATTATGTCACGCAGAGACACTTGGATTGACTCTGCGTGGCTTGGCAAATCTGGAGTAACGCAAGCCAGTGCAATTTGCTGCTTTGCGTTACTCAGTCCTGAACAGGCGTTCCAAGGGTGGAGCATGGCCGGAGCGTTAGTGTTCCCACACATCGACCTATGGATTTTGGCACATTCCCAGATTTACTACCAGTAGTAAACCTCGGAATGCGTCAAACAGGTACACCATTCCACGGGAGGTGCAACACTTTTTTCCCTCTTTCTACATATGTGGCATTTTGTAGCACATATAGAAAGAGGAGAAAGCCTCAGAGGATTGTTTTTGTGCAGGAAGGTGTTCCTTCCTGCACCAAAACTATCCTGACTGTAATACGGACACCCTTTTACCATGGTGCAAAGGGGGCCTGCATTGCGGCTTGGAAGCCACAAGTGCCCAGCACAGAGGAAGAGCAGGAATGCGCCATATCTTACTAGATACTGCACATTCCTGCCCTCTCCATTTGATGCAGTGCACCAAGTTGTCATGCTGTATAACATAGTGACAAATATTAGGAAATGTGACCCTTGATATCATCAAACCACCTATCGATAGATGCATCTTCCTCTAACCACCTTCCTTTGTTCAAATATCCTGTTCAATGAGAGAGCTTGAGGAAGCCCCAGGAGTCTCTCATCTGGGATGACCCAGGGGTTGGTTCCTATGTGGGGAGTGAGACAGCAAGTTTACAACCCACCCCTCCCCATAATTTAGCAGCTCACTGAGGAAAAAATCAGACGATGGACAAACATATGGTGCCTTCTGTGGATTTAAAACTATTCTAAAATTATTTTGTTGTCAATTTGAGATTGGCTTGCAGTGAAGGTTGGTCGGTTGAGGTTCTGTAGTATTGGTATTATCACAGTGTAATTATGAATGCAGAATGTAGAATTAGAATGGTTGGTATGTTCTTGGTATTTAAGTAGGTGTATAGAATGTTGAGTTCAAGAAGATACTGTGTATTACATATGCTCGCTGTACGAGGTTGTTCAACAAAGAAGAAGTTGCACAGCTTACCTGTGACCCTGATTGCTACAGAAATTGGTAACGAGCTGAGCAACCTTCTGAAACAATGGATTTGTACTGGGCGTAATTTTGGATGATCCTGACGTGTTGCTGTGGGGATTGTCTTGTGCGCTGTTGGTGAACTTAGATTTTCCTGCGATCATTTTTGGGGGATTTTCAGCAACTTGTGAAAGCCCTTATCGCCCTAGATAACCTGCATCCTGGTTTGGGCTGTCTTGGCAGATGCAGAAATGGGGGTTTGGGGATTGTGCAACTCGAGTCCAGTTTGCTGCATGGGTTGAAACATGCCTGTTTTGATTCTGCGAGGCAGTGTCTGCCTCGATCATCATTGGTGGCACTGTTGTGGCTGCAATCAGGAGTATTTGGGCTCAATTGGAGCAAAAAGTGAAGCTTGCTTAGTCAAAACTTGGTGCCTCCTCGTGCTGTGCCTTGCTCTTCGTTACCAGCATGCGAGGGTGTGCACACGCATTGTAACGTGCCTTCAGATCCCTGTGTCTCCCTGACAATGACGAGGCCCTACGTGTCAATCTGCTTCCATTCCTGGATGTCACAGTATGGCAACCAGAGGGGCACTTCACACTGCGGATCACAGTGATTACCCCCGGGTCCCTTATGTCCTCGTCCCATTCATTGACAAAGTGGAGATAACCATCTCCCGACAGAAAAAAAGACAGTGGAATGCTTGGACCCTAACCCTGCCCCTCCCACTGGGAATACATAAGCAGTACTTACCCAGCATTCCGCCTGTTCTTTTTAAGGTCTCGCCTGAGCCAGCGCGCATGCGCTGCCCTGCGAGACATTTAGTAAGGACTTTAAACTTTGGAACACACGCTCGTGCGTGTGCTTTTGTTTTCTTCACCCGCTATTGGCCTTTTGTTAGAACCGGCGGTCTCTAGTTGGCAGAGGTATCCACTTCTGACAAATAGGGACCCACCAACTCTAGTCAGGGCAAAGGGATCACACACTCAGATAACCCCTGCTCACCCCCTTGGTAGCTTGGCAGAGCAGACAGGCTTATCTCAGAGGCAGTGTGTTAAGCATTTATGACCACATACAGTAATAAAGTGAATACACTACAAATGGACACAACACAGGAGTTATTATAAAAATAGTATCTTTATATAAGGCTTACCACAAGACCAAATAACGACAAAAATATACCACAATCTTAATAAATACTCTTTGGAAGGAAAATGATAGTTCAGGTAAAGTTTTCTTCTTAGGAAATAAGTCTTTAGCAACAAAAGGAAGTATTCTTCTGAAAACACAGTTCTTGGCAACAATGTGACCCCCACAGGAGTCACACGACGTCGAGTTTACGATATTCCCAAGGTTCGGCGTCGACCGCGAGGAGCGCTACGTCGAGCCTGGAGTTGCAACAGACCCCACAAACACAGTACCTTTGGAAATGAAGAAAACGATGATCCACGGCGTCGAGATGTTGGCGTCGAGGTCGGCGTCGATCGTGCCTCGGATTCGGGTCGATCCACAGCGGCGTCGAGAGGTGTCGGGCCGGAGCAGCGCTCATGGCGTCGAGAAGGGCGTCGAGTCGATGCGATCAGCAGCGGCGTCGAGACGGGGTCACTTGGAGCTGGAGCCGATACTCACTACTCACTGGCGTCGATACCGGCGTCAAGACGGGGTCACTTGGTGCTGGAGCCGATACTCACTACTCCTGGCGTTGCTACTGGCGTCGATCGGGCCCGGCGGCCGGCGTCGAATGCTTGGAACACTGGAGCCGTTACTCACGATGTCGAGCTGGATTCGGCGGCGTCCGGCGACGTTGAGACTGCAGATTTCCCCTGTGCACCGGAAACAACACTTTCCAGCAACCAGCAATTCAGTAGAGGGTGAAGTCCTTTGGCCCTGTGACTTCAGCAGGAGGCTGGCACTCTTCCAGCCCTTGGAGATTTTCTAGCAAGCTTTTGAGAGTACACACCAAGTTCCTCTCTCCTTGTTCCTTGGCAAAAATAAAGAAGCAGCTTCAGGTTCCCCCCAGCAAACAGCACACTGGCAGAAGGGGGAGGCAAGTCCTTGGATCAGCATGCTTCTTGTCCTTGGTAGAGGTTTCCTTGTCAGAAGTGATCTGAGTTCTTGGTTCAGGGGTCCTTCTTTTATACCCCTTTTCTGCTTTGTTCCCTTTGTCCAAGCAGGGAAATTCCCCCCATCCCAGGTTTGTTGTGGGTGTTGCCAAGCAGAGGCACCTGGCCTATTCACTGAGCAGGGCAGGGTCATCAGCCGCCCATAAGGAGGCGGAGCCAGTATTGTCACTGGCAGGAGCAGGGCTATCAGTCGCCCGGCAGGAGGTGGAGCCAGCATTGTGTCAGGCAGGGCAGGCTATCAGGGACTACTCCTCCCTCACTCTAAGTGTAAATGCCTCATTCACCCCACACTGACTCATTCAGACCTCTGGAGCCACCCAGCCCCTGACACATACACCAAACCAGAAGAGACCGGTGGATAGTTGGACAAGAAAATAGCCACTTTCTAAAAGGGCTATTTTCAAACACAGAATTTAAAGACCATCCATCCTAAAGGATGTGTTATTAAATTCTGAGTTCAGGGATACTAAACTCGACCTGCTACCATGCTCCCTGAGTCAGATAGATTAGAATGGTGTTAATAATCAGTCTGCCCATTCTGGCCTATGGGAGGCAGGTAGCCCTTCAATAGTAAAAAACGAAAATGGCTGTAATTCACTATTAGGTCATGCCACACACATCAGGGCATGACCTACCTTTTGCCAACAATGCACCCAGCCCTAGGGCCTACCATAGAGGTGTCTGAAATGTGGCAAAGTGAAGGTTTTAGAGACTGGCAAGTAGGTTACCTTGCCAAGTCGACATGGCAGTCAGGGACTGCACACAGGCTCTGCGATGGCAGGCCTGGGACACATTTTACAAGCTGCTTCTGTGGTTGGCACAACCAGTGCTGCAAGCCCACCAGCAGCAGTTAACTTACATGCCCTTGGCACACGCAGTGCACTAGACTAGGGTCTGAACAGTAAGTCAACCAAGCCAATCATGGTAACACCAATCAATGTAACAATTTAACATAGGGAGCACTTGCACTGTGGCACTGATCAGCAGTGGCACAGTGCCCAAAGCAATATTCCAGCAAAAACATCGCAAACAGAGGAGGCAAACAGAAAAAAATGGAGGAGAGACTCATGCCAATGATGCCAGGTCCAACACGTGTCCCCTCCAGCTGAAATGTGGGGAGAACTACCCTTCACCTAGGGAGTCCTCATCACTAAGGCGGAAAAATCTGGACAGACCATCAGCATTGGCGTGATCTGTACCAGGGCGGTGTTCCACCGTAAAGTCCATCACCTGTAGGGAAATGGACCACCTCAACAGCTTTGGGTTTTCACCCCTCATCTGCATTAACCATCTGAGGGGCCTGTGGTCTGTCTTAACCCGGAAGTGAGTCCCAAACAGGTAGGGTCTTAGCTTCTTCAGCGCCCAGACCACAGCAAATGCCTCACGCTCTATCGCACTCCACCTCTGTTCCCTGGAAAGTAACCTCCGGCTGATGAAGGCTACAGGTAAGTCTCGGCCCTCCTCATTCATCTGTGCTAGAACAGCCCCCACACCATGCTCTGAAGCGTCTGTCTGGACAATGAACTCTTTTGAAAAGTTGGGCGCCTGGAGGACCGGTGCTGTACACATTGCAGTTTTCAGGGTGTCAAAGGCTTTCTGACAGGCGTCAGTCCAGATCACAAGTCTCGGCTGCTTCCTGGAAGTCAGCGAGGTCAAGGGGTGCACAATGTTGCCATACCCCTTGACAAACCTCCTGTAGTAACCCGTGAGACCCTGGAAGGCTCTCACCTGAGTCTGGGTTTTGGGCGGTTCCCAAGCCAGGATGGTATCTATCTTGGGTTGCAGGGGGGCCACCTTGCCGCTCCCTACTTGGTGCCCCAAGTACACCACTGAACCCTGCCCAATCTGGCACTTACTGGCCTTGATTGTGAGGCCTGCTCTGCGCAGGGCCAACGACACTTCCTGGAGGTGGCGCAAGTGTTCCTCCCAGCTGGCGCTGAACACTGCTATGTCGTCCAGGTAGGCGGCGCTGAAATCCTCCAGTCCAGCCAATACCTGGTTGACCAACCTCTGGAATGTGGCAGGGGCATTCTTCATCCCAAAGGGCATAACCCGGAACTGGTAGTGCCCATCTGGTGTGGAGAATGCAGACCTCTCTTTTGCCCCATCAGTCAGGGGGATCTGCCAGTACCCAGACGTTAGATCAAACGTACTAAGGTACCGGGCAGCCCCCAACCGATCTATGAGCTCATCAGCTCTGGGGATGGGGTGCGCGTCAGTCTTGGTGACCGAATTGAGTCCTCGGTAATCCACACAGAACCGAAGTTCTGGTGAAGCACCAGGCGCTGCAGCCTTTGGGACCAAGACCACTGGGCTGGCCCAAGGACTGCTAGAGGCCTCAACCACCCCTAAGGCAAACATCTTGGAGACCTCCTCCTTGATATATGCTCTGACCTTGTCAGTCACCCTGTAGGCCTTGTGCCTCACAGGAGTGCTGTCCCCGGTGTCCACATCGTGGACACACCAATGAGTGACACCAGGGATTAAGGAGAACAGATCAGGGAATTGTCCCAACAGACGGCGACCCATCTTGCTCTTTTGCACACAGGAGGTCAGGAAGAGGCTCACTCTCCTCCTCCATTCCAGCATCTGTGGCTAGGAGCATGCCCACTTCGGACCTTTCTAAGTGGGGCTTTAACCGGTTGACATGCAGGATCCTCAAGGGGTTCCTGGGAGACTTCAAGTCCACCAAGTAGGTGACATCACTCTTTTTCTCCACAACCTCAAATGGTCCAGTCCACCTGTCCTTGAGCGCACAAGGTTCTACAGGGGCCATGACCCAAACTTTCTGACCAGGTTGAAGCTCAACCAGAGTGGCATTCTGGTCGTACCACTGCTTCATCTCTTCCTGGCTGGCCTCCAGATTTGCCTGAGCAAGATCTCTGAAGCGCCGAGTCTGGTTCCTAAAGGCCAGCATGTAACTGTATACATCCTGGGGAGGTTTCCTTGGAGATTGCTCCCAACCTTCTTTGACCAGACTCAAAGGCCCTCTTACTGGGTGTCTATACAAAAGCTCAAAGGGACTGAACCCAAGAGACTTTTGTGGCACCCCACGGTAAGCAAACAGCAGGCATGGTAAGAGGACGTCCCCTTTACGCCTCATTGGTTCTTCAAGACCCATAATCATGCCTTTTAGGGTCCGGTTGAATCTCTCAACCAGCCCATTACCTTGAGGGTGGTAAGGAGTGGTAAACTTGTAGGTTACCCCACACTCCTTCCACAGAGACTTCATATAATTAGAAATGAAGTTGGTGCCCAGGTCTGAGACCACCTCTCTGGAGAACCCCATGCGGGAGAAAACACCCATCAGTGCCCGTCCCACCACGGGGGACGTCACTGTGCGGAGAGGGATGGCTTCCGGGTACCGGGCGGCATGGTCCACCAAGACCAGGATAAACCTGTTGTCCATGGCTGTCTTGGGGTCCAGTGGCCCCACAATGTCAATCCCCACTCGCTCAAAGGGGGTACTGACGACGGGAAAAGGTTGGAGGGGAGCCTTCTGCTTCAGCCCACTTTTCCCACTTGCCTGGCAAGTTTGGCAGGTCCTACAATGGATGTCTGAATCCCTTCTCATCTGGGGCCAATAAAAATGGGTGACAAGCCTGTCATAGGTCTTGTCCTGCCCCAGATGTCCAGCTAACGGAACGTCATGAGTCAACCCCAATAGGAAGGCTCTGAAGCGCTGGGGTACCACCAGCACACGGGCTGACCCAGGCTCAGAAGCCTTAGGCTCGCTATACAGGAGGTCGTTCTCCCAGTAAATCCAATGTGATCCTGACTGATCACCTGTCGTTTGGGCTGAGGCCTGCTGCCTCATACCCACAAGAGAAGGGCACACTTTCTGTTCAGCACAAAATTCCTCCCTGGAGGGACCACCATCCTGCTGCCAATGGGTCAGCTCGGGCAGGTCTCCCAGTTCAGCAACTTGTTCCCCTGTAGGTTCCAGGGCATCCCCCTCAGGGTCTGCTCCCTCCTGGATCGTGGGAACGATGGGGGACGGTTTCCTGCGCCCCCTGCCTCTTCTCTTCATGGTTGGGTCCTGGGCCATACTTTCAGGCTCCGGGACCCCATCAACACCCTTACTAGATGACATGCACCGGGTGGTCGCACACACCCACTCCGGCAGACCCAACATTTCCAGATGCGCTTTCGCTCCACCTTAGCCCAAGGGGAGTCCTCCAAATCATTGCCCAGGAGACAATCAACAGGCATGGCGGGCCTCACAGCAACCTGAAGAGTACCTGAGACCCCCCCCCCACTCAAAAGGAACTTGAGCTACCTCACACTTACTCTGTGAGTTGTCAGCAGCTACAACGGGGTAGAATGCATGAGGGACCACCTGCTCTCTGGACACCAAGTGACACTTGACAGCTGTCACACTTGCTCCGGTGTCTCTGAGAGCTTCCACCCTATGGCCATTAATGGTCACCCACTGCCTATATTTCTTAGTGTTACTAGGCAGAGGGGTTGGAGGGACCATTTCCACGTCTCCTAAAGAGACCAGGGACATTTCTGCGGGACCCCACCCACCGGGGGCACCCATCTCTCTCCCTCCCAGGGCTACACTCGCTACCTGACGGGGGGTGCACGCGGCGGTGCATTCGAATCCTTCATGGGACACTGGGGATCATAATAACGGTGTCCCACCTGCTTACAAACGTAGCAGGTCATTGGGCCCCTGGGAACAGGTTTACCTGTCGGGACCTCTGGCTTCTTTACAGGGGGAGGCTGGGAACCCTTCCCTTGGTTCCCTTGGGGATTACTTTGGGGCCCTTTCTGAAACTCCCTCTGTTTACCCCTGTTCCCCCCCACTCTTCTGCTGGGGACCCTGCCCACCCTTGGCCGAGTCTCCCACTGGACCCTTGTGGACCCTGGTACTGACCCAGCGGTCCGCCTCCTCAGCAAGTTTTCTAGGGTTAGATATCTTGCTACCAATAAGGTGCTGGCGTAGCTCTGGAAAACAGTTATTAGACAAGTGCTCCCACGCAAATAAATCATAAAGAGCATCATAACTATCCACCTTGCTACCCTTTACCCAACCATCCATGGCTCTGCAAAAAAAAGACACATATTCAACCCACGTAGTACCAGGCAACTTCTTACATTCTCTAAAGGCTTGTCGGTACTTTTCTGGAGTTAAGCCATACCTCAACATTAAAGCATCTTTCATATGAGTATAACACATCCTTTCCTCATCAGGCATGTCCAACAAGGTATCTCTCCCTTCATTGACAAAGCGACCCCACAACCCCGCTCCCCAATCTTTCTCAGGGACCCGGTGGGCCAACAATGCTAACTCATATGCTTTAAACCATTGACCAATATCTTCATTTCTACTGTAATCTTTGATCACATCTTTGGGAAAATAAAACCTACTTTCTGCAGGCACAGATGGAGTGCTGCCACCAGAGGGATTCAACTCTAAACTCTTAGTTTTAAGCTCCATCTCCCTCAACATCTTCTCACGTTCAAACGCTAATTTCTCTCTTTCAAAATCTAATCTCTTGTTCTCCATTTCAGCTTCTCTTTTGCTTCTTGCATTCTCTAACTCCAACTGCCCTCCTAATTTAAGTTTTGCCATTTCTAACTTGTACTCCCTCTCCTTCTCCCTGTCTTCCAACTCTTCAGGAGAAAGGCTCTTAGAGGAAACACTGCTGCCGGGAGATGCCACGTGCCCATTCATGGGCTCTTCCACTTCCTCTTCCGGTACCACCACCGGATCAGAGGGATTTCTGGCCTGTAACCAGGCCTTCAGCGCTTTAAGGAAGTCCTCTCTCACTCTGAGACCTGTGGTAGGAACTTTAAACTGCTTGCAAAATTGCTCTAGCTCCTTTTTCTTGTACTTATTTATCAATTTTTTATCAAATTCCTCCACAACAATACCAGCAGGGATAGCAGCTCCGGCATCCTCCATGGTCAAAACTGGCAGTGTTTAAATAATAAGCTCCAGGAAAGCGGAGAACAAAAATAGAAGATCCTACCAAAACAGATTATGGCTGCGCTATGGTCTGCTTTCACTATGTAGCGTACACTAATCACTGCACATGAGTCATAAATGCAAAGTTCAATCCTCACCGCTGACCACCAATGTTAGAACCGGCGGTCTCTAGTTGGCAGAGGTATACACTTCTGACAAATAGGGACCCACCAACTGTAGTCAGGGCAAGGGGATTACACACTCAGATAACCCCTGCTCACCCCCTTGGTAGCTTGGCAGAGCAGACAGGCTTATCTCAGAGGCAGTGTGTTAAGCATTTATGACCACATACAGTAATAAAGTGAATACATTACAAATGGACACAACACAGGAGTTATTATAAAAATAGTATCTTTATATAAGGCTTAGCACAAGACCAAATAACGACAAAAATATACCACAATCTTAATAAATACTCTTTGGAAGGAAAATGATAGTTCAGGTAAAGTTTTCTTCTTAGGAAATAAGTCTTTAGCAACAAAAGGAAGTATTCTTCTGAAAACACAGTTCTTGGCAACAATGTGACCCCCACAGGAGTTACACGACGTCGAGTTTACGATATTCCCAAGGTTCGGCGTCGACCGCGAGGAGCGCTACGTCGAGCCTGGAGTTGCAACAGACCCCACAAACACAGTACCTTTGGAAATGAAGAACACGATGATCCACGGCGTCGAGATGTCGGCGTCGAGGTCGGCGTCGATCGTGCCTCGGATTCGGGTCGATCCGCAGCGGCGTCGAGAGGTGTCGGGCTGGAGCAGCGCTCACGGCATCAAGAAGGGCGTCGAGTCGATGCGATCAGCAGCGGTGTCGAGACGGGGTCGCTTGGAGCTGGAGCCGATACTCACTACTCACTGGCGTCGATACCGGTGTCAAGACGGGGTCACTTGGAGCTGGAGCCGATACTCACTACTCCTGGCGTTGCCACTGGCGTCGATCGGGCCCGGCGGCCGGCTTCGAAGGCTCGGAACACTGGAGCCGTTACTCACAATGTCGAGCTGGATTCGGCGGCGTCCGGCGACGTCGAGACTGCAGATTTCCCCTGTGCACTGGAAACAACACTTTTCAGCAACCAGCAATTCAGTAGAGGGTGAAGTCCTTTGGCCCTGTGACTTCAGCAGGAGGCTGGCACTCTTCCAGCCCTTGGAGATTTTCTAGCAAGCTTTTGAGAGTACACACCAAGTTCCTCTCTCCTTGTTCCTTGGCAAAAATAAAGAAGCAGCTTCAGGTTCCCCCCAGCAAACAGCACACTGGCAGAAGGGGGAGGCAAGTCCTTGGATCAGCAGGCTTCTTGTCCTTGGTAGAGGTTTCCTTGTCAGAAGTGATCTGAGTTCTTGGTTCAGGGGTCCTTCTTTTATACCCCTTTTCTGCTTTGTTCCCTTTGTCCAAGCAGGGAAATTCCCCCATCCCAGGTTTCTTGTGGGTGTTGCCAAGCAGAGGCACCTGGCCTATTCACTGAGCAGGGCAGGGTCATCAGCCGCCCAGCAGGAGGCGGAGCCAGTATTGTCACTGGCAGGAGCAGGGCTATCAGTCGCCCGGCAGGAGGTGGAGCCAGCATTGTGTCAGGCAGGGCAGGCTATCAGGGACTACTCCTCCCTCACTCTAAGTGTAAATGCCTCATTCACCCCACACTGACTCATTCAGACCTCTGGAGCCACCCAGCCCCTGACACACACACCAAACCAGCAGAGACCGGTGGATAGTTGGACAAGAAAATAGCCACTTTCTAAAAGGGCTATTTTCAAACACAGAATTTAAAAACCATCCATCCTAAAGGATGTGTTATTAAATTCTGAGTTCAGGGATACTAAACTCGACCTGCTACCATGCTCCCTGAGTCAGATAGATTAGAATGGTGTTAATAATCAGTCTGCCCATTCTGGCCTATGGGAGGCAGGTAGCCCTCCAATAGTAAAAAACGAAAATGGCTGTAATTCACTATTAGGTCATGCCACACACATCAGGGCATGACCTACCTTTTACCAACAATGCACCCAGCCCTAGGGCCTACCATAGAGGTGTCTGAAATGTGGCAAAGTGAAGGTTTTAGAGACTGGCAAGTAGGTTACCTTGCCAAGTCGACATGGCAGTCAGGGACTGCACACAGGCTCTGCGATGGCAGGCCTGGGACACATTTTACAAGCTGCTTCTGTGGGTGGCACAACCAGTGCTGCAAGCCCACCAGCAGCAGTTAACATACATGCCCTTGGCACACGCAGTGCACTAGACTAGGGTCTGAACAGTAAGTCAACCAAGCCAATCATGGTAACACCAATGTAACAATTTAACATAGGGAGCACTTGCACTGTGGCGCTGATCAGCAGTGGCACAGTGCCCGAAGCAATATTCCAGCAAAAACATCGTAAACAGAGGAGGCAAACAGAAACAAATGGAGGAGAGACTCATGCCAATGATGCCAGGTCTAACACCTTTGCACGTGTCTTTCTAAGAAACACAGCACGCAATTTGCCAAAGGCGGGTGCATGTACCGCCTTCTATCTGTCCTGGCCTAGGATCCGAGGGAGCGAGGACGGCTTTCCTCCCTCGTCATTGCTCATTAAGCACAGCATGCACTTTCAGCTCCAAACGCGGTCGCTTTTACTTTCGCGTACCACTCTTTTTTTATTTATTTATTTACTAGAGCGCCATAATGCCTTTCTGCACAGAACAACCCTCCCACCTCCCGAGCATCAACCAGAGCGATGCTGTGGCTTGTTTCTTTTCTTTGTGAGCCACTCTCACTGCAGGCACGACGTATTTTGTTTTATTAACGGAGCATTGCGCTTTTATGCGCTTTAAATTTTAAATGCAGTACTGGGCTGTACAGAGCTTTCATTGCTGTGCGTGCGGTCCATAAATGGATATTTGTTTGTTGTGTAGTGTGCAGTACTGGGCTGTACAGAGCTCTCATTGCTGTGCGTGCGCTACAAACGGATGTAATAGGCTCTTGCTCTACAAGGTCTGCTTGCTGTTTGTTTTGCAAATTCATACAGTGCAAACTGAACTCAAGAGTAGTAGAGACCTTTACAAGACACCCAGTTACATTACACAAGAGCACATTCACACAGGAACACATTGCCTTTTAGAAGGCATGGGAGATTAACTAATTTGCCCAGAATCACACATTGGTAAGCCAACCCCGTGACTCGAACAACACCAGCTTCCGCATGCGATCATCATGCGTGATTAATCAGTTAATCGCACCCGATCATCATGCGTGATTAAACAATTAATCTCCCCATGGTCCCTCTGTTTACTAAAAACGTGGTGCTAAGGAACATTCACATGCGCTATAAGAAGGGACCACCCCGTTAAATCTGTTTCGTGTTCTATCTACTCGCTGTTTTTTATATCTAATATTTGGCCTCTTTCTGCTCTCCCATGTGCCCCCTTCGAGATCCTCCTCTCCATCCGCATTCTGCCAGCACCCTCCTACCCAATAGTCATCCACCACCACCATGTCCACCACCACGTCCACCACCACCACGTCCACCACCACCACGTCCACCACCATGTCCACCACCACCATGTCCACCACCACGTCCACCACCACCACCACGTCCACCATGTCCACCCCCACCACCATGTCCACAACCACCATGTCCACCACCACCATGTCCACCACCACCATGTCCACTACCACGTCCACCATGTCCACCACCACCACCATGTCCACCACCACATCCACCACCACCATCACCATGTCCACCACCATGTCCAACACCACGTCCACCACCACCACGTCCACTGCCAACACCACCACCACATCCACCACGGTCACCTCCACGTCCACCACCACCATGTCCACCACGTCCACCACCACCCCCAAGTCCACCACCACATCGACCACAACCATGTCCACCACCACCACCATGTCCACAACCACCACATCCACCACCACGTTCACCACATCCACCACCACCATGTCCACCATGTCCACCAAGTCCACCACCACCACATCCACCACCACCACCAAGTCCACCACCACCACATCCACCAGCACCGCCATGTCCAGCACCACCACATCCACCACCACCACATGCACCACATCCACCACATCCACCACCACGTCCACCACCACCACAACGTCCACCACCACTACGTCCACCACCACCACGTCCACCACCACCACCATGTCCACCACCACCACATCCACCACCACATCCACCATTACCACCACGTCCACCACCACATCCACCACCATGTCCACCACCACCACCATGTCCACCACCATCACCACGTCCACCCCACCCCACCATGTCCACTACCACCACATCCACCACACCACATCCACCACCACCACATCCACCACCACCACATCCACCACCACCACCACCAGCACCATGTCCACCACCACCACGTCCACCACCACCATGTCCACCACCACCATCATGTCCACCACCACCACATCCACCACCACCACGTCCACTACCACCACCACGTCCAACACCACCACTACGTCCACCACCACCAGCACCACGTCCACCACCACAACGTCCGCCACCACCATATCCACCACCACCACCACATCTACCACCACTACCATGTCCACCACCACCACATCCACCACCAACACGTCCACCACCACCACCACATCCACCACCACCATGTCCGCCACCACCACATACACCACCACGTCCACCACCACCACGTCCACCACCACCATGTCCACCACCACCACCACGTCCACCACCACATCCACATCCACCACCACCATGATGTCCACCACCATGTCCACCACCATGTCCACCACCACCACTTCCACCACCACCACCATGTCCACCTCCACCACCATCACCACATCCACCACCACGTCCACCACGTCCACCACCATCACCACGTCCTCCACCACCATGTCCACCACCACCACCACGTCCACCACCACCACATCCACCACCACCACATCCACCACCACCATGTCCACCACCACCACCACGTCCACCACCCACCACCACCATGTCCACCACCACCACCACATCCACCACCACCACTCGTGACAGGTAAAGTGTCACTGGAGGGCAGGGGTAATAGGAGTGTCAACCCTGGCTGTACATGGGACATTTAAGGATGCATTGGGTGCGAGAAGACGGGAATAGGGCCTAGAAGTATTACACCAGACCCAAGATACATTTTAAAGAGGCGCAATGTCACAGGGGCACCTGTAAAAGCACTTGCAGCATCTCTACCTCACAGTAACATACCTGCAAGAGCCACTCACTCAAAACAAGCATTACATAGCAAATAGGTCTTGCCTTTGGGACCTTATAAGTGTTTAGCCATGCAACACTTGATATTGTTGCACCAAGGATATTGTGCTGGATAACTAAACACTTATATGGTCCCAAAGGCGAGACCTATTGGCTATGCCAATGCTTTTTTCTGAGTGTCCACCTTGCTTTCTGGGTGCTACGGGCTGGAGGTACTTGTGCCTTCTGGCCTGCGTTCTCGGCTGTCGGTCTCAGTCAGCTCTGTTTTGTGCCTGGTTTCGCTGGAGCTGCAGGAGTCTGGTTCATCTAGGCCCCTTGGTTGGCGCTGGCCTGTGGTGTTTTCCTCGGCCTTGGTTCCCTGGTGGGGGTCCGTGTGTCCCTGCCTTGTGTGGGAGTTTCTCTTTGGCTGGGTTGGGTTGCGGCTTCCCCTGTTGCTCAGACGTTCATTCTTCTTTTGCCCTTCTTGTGCCCTGCATTTTTTTTCCTCTGCCGCTGTCCTGCGACTGTTGGCTCCTTGGCCCTTCTATGGCTGTGTTTTTTTGGGTCTTCTGTGCTGCTCTGCTGGGGGTCTTCTTGTCTTCTCCTTGGTGGTGTAGCAGTCTGGGAGTTGTGCTCTGGTCGTCGGGCTTGCGGCTGCTTCTGCCTGGCCTCTGGCGGTGCCCCTTTTTGGTCCTAGTATGCCTTCCGCCCTTCCTGCCTGTGGGCGCCTAGCCTGCGGCCTTGTCTCTCTGTGGGATTCTGCTCTTGTCCGCTCTCGGATTTCAGTGTAGGCCTGGTTGTTTCCTGGTTGGGAGCCCGCTTGGGTCTCCCTGGTGTGGTTGGCTTCCTTCCTCGGGGTCCAGCCTGGTTTGTGCCTCTTTTTGGCAGGGTTGCTCGCTTGCGACGCTCCTGTGATCCCTGGTGGGGCTCTATTGGAGCTGGCTGTGCGTTGGTTTTCTACCGGCTCTGGCATGTGTTTTCCCCTGGTGTCCTCGCTGTGTGTTTTCTGGCGTGTCCTGCACCTGTGGGGTGGCTGGTCCCTCTGCTGTTGGGTTCTGGTCCTTGCGGGTGTAGTGGGTTCATGCCGTTGTGTCCTCTTGGCTCCGGCTGGGCCTGTTTTGGCCTGTCGCCCGCTCTCGTCTTTCCTGCTTGCTTGCTCCCACTGTGGATGTCGGTGGGGTGGCATGCCCTCCCCCTGGAGGGCTAGTGTGGGGGCTCCTGTGGTGTTCCTCTTGCCTGTGCACTGGCTGCTGCTCCCCGGGGATCTCTGGCTGTGTTTTTGGGGTTTGGTGGCCTGCTGCCTTCCCTCCCTTTCTGTGCCTACTCTCCTGTGTTTTCTGTGGTTCTGCTGGGTCGGTCCTGTTTTGGGCCTGGTTGGGGGGTTCCGCCTGGTCCTTCTGGGTGCTGGGGGCTTCCTCTGGCCTGTTGTCCTTCTGTTGGGCGGGGGCGGCCTGACCTGCTTCGCCTGTTGTGTTGTCTCTGGGCCTGCTTGCTCTCTGCCTTCCGGTTTGTCCGTTTCCCTGCTGGGGGCTCTTTCTCTGCTGTGGCTTCTTCGGGCCTTGATTCCCCTGTCGGGAGGTGGGGGCTGTGTTCTCGGCTCTTGCTGGTCCGACCCTTTGGGCTGTTACCCTGTTTGGGTTTCGGCGTGGTTGCAGTTTGGTGCCGGGGGTTTCTGCGCCCTTCCGGTCTTTGTGGTGCCTGTGCTCTGCTGGGGCCTTGCCCCTCTTTGGCCTTCCCCGGGTGTGGGTTGGCCCGGGGTCCATCTGTTTGGGTGGGTTGCTTAACTTTTGGCTCTGGTTTCCCGTCTGCTTTACCTGCTTTCTGCCCTGGGAGTTTATCCCCTGCTTCTGCCTGCCCTGGGTGCGTGCTGGGCTGTGGTGTTTGGGTTGCCTGTGCAGTCTGCTTGGCTTCTGCTCTGGCGTCGGTTGCCTCTGTGGCTGGGCTAGTTTTGGGGGTTCTTTCCTCTCGGGTTGGGGTTTCTGGGCTGTGGTGCTTGGGCCTGTCGCACCTTTTGGGTCCCTGTGGACTCCGGGTTGTGGACCCGGTCTTTGCTGGCCTCTGTGTTGTTGGTTGTGCTTTCTGCCTGTTCTTTTTGGGCGCGTCTCTGGCTGGCCTGTTCTTTTGCAGGTCCCTGGTTTGCCTCGTTTGCTGCTGGTGTTGGCTTCCTTGGGGTTCCCTTGATCTGGCCTTGGGTTCTCCAGGTCATTTTGGTCGGCTGGTTGTTCTGTTTGGGGCTAGTTGCGCCTCCTCTCTGGTGCTTGGTGTCTGCCTTCTCTGGGCTGTGCCTTCATGCTCCGGTAAATCCCTTTGTTGGGTCTCGTTTGGTGGTGTATCGCTACATGTGGCTGCTGATTCGGGATCAACTTACACAATTATTGTAGAGAGTGTTTGGTAGAAACATTTTATTTCAGTATTTGGAGACCATTTAGAACAGTCAGATGTTAATTCTGAAAGCTATACAGGGGTGAAAATTGATATGGTTTGCCTGAGGCAGTTGGTGCTCAGATTCAAAAATAGACATGCTCTGTGCAAATTGTACAACTTCCTCCATGCTGAGATGGAAAGATAAATACTGAACAAATACTAGTGGCTTGTGAGAGAGAAGACACCAGAAAATGGTTTTTGGAAGAATTCTCATCAGTGTTCAGTGGGAAAATGGGTACATTGAGGAGTTTTGCTCATCAATTCAGGCTAAAGCACGGTGCTATCAAAACAGTCATAAGGCACACAATATTACATTTGTTGTCAGGGAAGAGGTGACATTGGAATTGGATAAACTGATAGAAGCCTGCATTACTGAGCCAGTGGAGGCGCCTGAATGGACTTCTTCATTGGTAGCAGCCAGATGTGCAAACAGCAAGATATGTTTGTCTTAAGGGGTCCATGAAGTTATTATAGCTTTTGCATCTCAATCCCTATCACCCACAAACGAGAAGTACTCTGTAATAGAAAGAGAAACTTTAGCATGTGTATGGGCGCTGCAGCATTATCACAACTTCTTTTGGGGAAGGAAATTTATTGTAAAATCAGATTATAAGCCTTTGACAAAGCTGCTAACTACTGAAGGCTTATCCAGAGTTTCTGCATGAATTGCAAGATTCTCTATGTGCCTACAGAATTTTCTGTATGAGGTTTAGTATGTGCCTAGAAAAAAAATATAATAGCAAATTTCTTGGGCAAGTTGTTGCTGCCTCTCGGGGAGGTAGATGATAGTCCTTGAAATGATGTGTGTGTTGTAGGAGTCTTTACAAACAATGAATCCAAAAGTATGCAGAAGAAGGAGTAGATGAAGGCGTATGATGATAACGATATTTGAAAATTGTAAAAAAAAAATTGTGAATGTTGGGGAGACTGTGCAAAGGCAGAGCTTATTGGTGAGATGAAGGCGTATTGGGAAGTCAGAGATGAGTTGGGAGTGGAAGACGTGTTTGTGGTGCAAAGTGGTAATGTAATACCGCCATGTAAAACGAGAAGTAAAATTGTGTCAATAAGTCACGAAAAGCATGCAGGCCTAACACATACCAAAAGAAATATTAAGGCATTATACTGGCGGCTTAAAATAGATGCTGAAACTGAGAGATTTGTGGAATTGTGCATGGCGTGGGAGAGAACTGCCGAATCCCAGAAAGTGCTCAATCCCTCTAAGTTCTGTAGGATTTCTTAATCTACCATGGGAAGATGTTGCACTGGGCATCATAGGACCTGTTATGTGGAATGATGGTGCTTATAAATATATTTTAGTGTTGATGGATATGTTCTCTAAATGGCTTGAAGTAGAAGTTGACAAAGTGGGCTCCAGGACTGTAATTACGTTTTTGAAGGTTGTATTTTTGAGAGGGGGTTTTACAATATTCTTGCTTACAGACAATAGAGATCAGTTCAAGTCTGAGGAAATGAAAAATTTCCTGGAGTTTGCTGGTATTACCCAGAAATGTGCAGCAGTCTATCAGCTAGATAGTCAGGGAAGAAATATTGGGAAATTGAGTTAAGGAAGATGGTATGGACATATAGGCTATTCAGTTTGGAATAATGAGTGGTCATGTAACAGATTCCAAAGAAAATCCTGTTTGGATGCAAAGGGGGAAAAGTAACATGGGATGCGGAAGAGTTAAAAAGGTGTATTTTAGTGACCCAGGAGAATAATCAGGTATATATCCATACCAAGCATGGTGTACATAATGTGGAATTGGTGGCTGGTCAATGGGTGAAGTCTGCTAAGAAAGTTGCTAAGGGGAAAAGCAAATTTTGCAGTCCCAAGCAAATTGTGAAGATGATAAACAATACTGTGGAGTTGGGTGATGGCACTATCTCTCATATGAGCCACTTAGCAATGGCCAGGTGTAATGAAAATGGTATGGGAAAAGGTGATCACGGTGGAAGGGAGTGAAGTGACAAATATTGGTCGATAAATTTTGATTCAGAGATTGCAAATGAAGAAGTTGCATATCAAGATAAGCAAGAAGAGGCATAATGGATCTCAGCAATACATATCCCCGCCGTCCCCTCACAACTTCCACAGTTCATCCCCAAAGTTTGAAGTTAATACTCTCTATCAGCAGTTCCACAACCGGTATGCATTCATCACTCACCACACTACATAGCGCCCATACGCCAGCATGGGGATACACATACCTCCGGGCCCACGGGAAACGTATCCAGCCAGGTTCTTACACATGTCTACCAAAGTATTTGGACCTGCTAAACAGGTAGCACCCAGAATGTACCACCGAGAAATGTTACTTGTGTACTGTATGAAAAGCTATTGTAACCCCGATCATCAGCAGATATTCTCCTTTTTGTCCTTACTGCAAACATATGTTGTTCTTTTATAATTGTACTACATCAGTCTGCTATGTGTTATGCTAAAACCCAATAAACAAATTTAAACAAAAAAAAAGATAAGCAAGAAGAGATGGATAGTCTGGTGGGAGGAGAGAAGGGTTAGAGTGAGCTGCAGAATGAGTTGAGTAGTCCTGAAAATGATACTGTGAGCGATAACAATCAGAGTGGTCATATAGAGTGTATGAGGACAAGTACATTAAGCAGAAATATTTTTTTTTAAACTAGCATTTTAGAGGATTATGTTTGTGGCATATAGTATAGCATACATATAGGGTACTTTTATTATAGTGTATGTAACTATGTATCGCATATTCTTGTAATTTTTCCCTCTCTATTGTTTTATAATGGACTGTCGTTTTATTTATTAAAGGGAACGGATGGATAGTATTAGGATTATCATAGTGTAATTATGGATGCAAAATTTAGAATTAGAATGGTTGGTATGTTTTAGGTATTATGTAGGTGTATAGAATGTTGTGGTCAGATGTTTCTATGCCTTACTTATGCTTGTATCGGTTCACCGTGCTGTACGAGTTTGTTCAAATAAAGAAGAATTTGCACAGCTTGCCAGTGTCCCTGATTACTGTAGGGCCCTTAACTCTCTAGTGCTACCCAGAGGTAGCTGTCTCTGCTACCATGCATCTAACCTGGTAAACTCCTTGTTATTCCTCAGTATTAATAATATAGTTTGGTATAGTGATATTGTACAAAGTATATATATCACAAATGTGTAGGATGTTTATGATTTGTCAATGATATCATTTGTAATTTTATGCACCCATATTTGTCATGTTCAAGTTAAATTTGGCAACGGTTTCATGATACTTCTCATGTTCACATTTTGTAACAGACTAGGCCACTACATAATCCAAGGATAGTCTTATATTCATCTGCATGAATTTACACTCATTTGCACAGACGATTCCTTTCAGACCTGTGTTTGACTTTTTTTTGTTCCTTTCTCTGAGTATGCCCTTCTCTTTGCAGACAGACCTTTGTCCCTTTACTCGTCTTTGCAACCAGTCTTTCTCTGCTGCATACTTCTATGTGTATGTGCCTCTGCCTGTCTGCACTTTCATGTTGACACTTGCCTGTTTCTCTTTGCTTCCATCTAGTGTTTCCATGTGTTCCCCCTTTCTATGTCTATCTGTAAATTTGTGCCACTCTGTCTGATTCTTGGCATAGAGCACTATGCACCACTTTCTGAATGCAATCAGTTTATCCCAGTAAATCTGACCCCACACGGCTATCAACAATACAGATGGGCTTCAGGGTTATTTGGGATTAGAAACTGAGGGGCACATTTACTATTAATTCACGCAACACATCACAACAGGGGAACTTGCTGCACTGCATTACATGAAAGGGAGAGAGCAAAAATGCCCCTATTTACAAAGATATGGAGCAATTTTGCTCTCACCTTGCACTAGTGCACAGTTTACTGCCTAGCACCCTGGCAGGCACCCTTGCATCATGGTGCTAGGGGCCCGCTTTACAGGTAGGATTGTTTTTTTGCTGAAAGGGATACTATCATAGAGGCATATATTTCTCTTTCTATGAGTGCTGCACAATGCAGCACACATGAAAAGAAGAACTAACAAGGAGAAATTAGTCATTACTGGAGGAATCGGTAATATGGTACCCCAGTCTACTGGTAATTTCTCATTCTCCTGAGAGTTTCACTAAGGGAATTCTGCTGTCACAGTATCCTTGGCCTAATTTATTAATGCTAATAATAGATTTAGGAAATCAAATATGTTATGATGCAGAATCGATCGTTGCTTCACTCCCAGTACTAATAGAGTTCTCGGTCATTTGGGTTTCCTGGCTGCCTCAGAGGGCCGTAGACACCGAAGGCTCAGCTTCTATGGTATGTGGGCAGATTTACTTACATTTCACACAGGGCAGCAAGGAAAGTTGCTTGCTGCCCTGCGTGTTACTCCCACCAGCATCTGGCAGGGTGGGCACCGCCTATCACTACCTCTGTACATTACATGTCTCTATGCTGAAATACCATCCAGGATCATCAGGGATTTATACAAGGTCATCCATCATGACAATAACTTAACTATAATATTGACTTTGCATTTGGCAAGGGGAGATCTTTTTTTGTGCTTTTGAAGAAAACTTGTCAGGTATTACTTACTATGGCAGATGTTTACGTGGTCACAGATAGAGAGAGCTCTACAGCTGTGCCTCATCCCTGTCAAATAGCCATCTTCTCAAGTGCTTTCACAACCTAATAAGTTGTTATGTAATATAAATAAGTACTTTGAACCTCATTTTACTACTTATGGGTTAACTTGGTTCTGTGACTTTAGAGTTCATCTTCATGGCTGCTTTGGTGGAATGTCTATAGCTGCTGACAGGGGGACAGGACATATGAGAATGTTTCTACATCAAACAGTTGCCATGCTCTCACTGTGAGGGTTGTATGAGAGAGTGACAAGACTGGGTGATTAATATGTAAAATACTGAAAGAGAAGAAAACATGATCTAAATAAAACATGTTTTAACTCTGCATGCTTTGTTTAATCTCTCCTCTCCCTTCTTCAGGGTTCTTTTCCTGATGTCCAAGAGTGGCTACCAGCCTCCGAAGCTGAAAGATAAATCTAAGTGGTGAGTCTGATGCGTCATGGGCCATGGCACAGAGAGGAGATTTCTGCTAAATAGACATTGACATCCATCTTCTCTGAGTGACACTGGAGATACTAGTGAAGTCAGTTTCAGTGCCTACTAAGGCGAAAAAACACCTTACAAATCAAGTCTACATCTCTGCAAAAGCTGTGTCTAAGCCCAATTTCCTATAATACCATGGTTTATTTGATGCTTTCTTTTCTTCTCTGCTTTATAACCTGCTCGTCCTTTTATGTAGCTTCAAAAAGTAAGGAGTTGGGTGAGCCTTAGCTCCCCAGCTTGGTAGGAAGACAAATGCATGTAAATGAGTAATCACAGATCCTAAAGGTGGATCCACTCATTATGAAGGAGGCCAGTTGCAGATATGTTGTGGCCTCTGGAAATATACATCCCAAAATAGCAGGCAGTTTTTAATTTGGAAAAAGCAGGGGCACTGCTAAATGCCAATTTCCTGATTTCCAAGGTAGCATAGTCTTAATCTTATGTCTTTTTCTTTCACCACCCTGTTCTTCCGCTATATTTACCTCATGCATTTGGATTCTTTTGCATTCTGGCTTTCTCCCTCTGTCACTGTTTTTCTCTTATTTTCTTATCCATTGTTTCTCCTTTTCTGCCTGTCTCGTACTCTAGGTCAAACTCTGCTAAATAATGATTGCTTGTGCCAGCTCAAATTAAGCCATGCTAGGATTCCTGGATCAATTTGGCTGAAAACCTGCACAGTGATTTATACACATGTCCATGCAACAAAGGACTGCTCCATATCACAGGCTGGTGGTAAATATTGTGTCTCCACTAAACAAGTAGGGCATATAGGTGCAGTGCCCTCAACTGTTAGTCCTGTATTTAAAAGAGATATTCAGTACAAATAATATTGTGCCTCCTCTCTAATCTTTGAGAAAAAACACAAGAGAAGCTCTTATGAAACAGGCCTTTCAGATATGAAAGCTCAACCATAATCTATAGTGAGGTAACCACTTGTTATGAATGTAATAATCATAGTGATTGTACACAAAACATAGAAAACAACTGGCCTAAATACCATTTGCACTAGAGAGATTGTGACTCTGAAGTACTCCCTGTTGAACCTGGCTCGCTCTGCAGGGTCCCCCCCAAACGTTTTGCCTTTTACCCTCCAGTTTTTGCTGGATTCGTTTTTTGTTGGCCTTAGGACTCTGTGCACTTCCACTGCTAATCAGTGCTAAAATGCTTTCACTCACTCCCGTAAATATGGTTTAATTGACTAACTCCTGATTGGCATATTTAATTTACTTATAAGTCCCATTTAGAGTGGCAAACAGTATACCCAGGGCCTGTAAATTAAATGCTACTAGTGGACCTGCAACACTTATTGTGCTGCCCACTTAAGTAGTCCCTTAAAACATGTCCCAGGCCTGCCATTGCAGCCTGGATGCAGTTTTGAACTGCCTAGTCGACTTGGCAGTACAACCCTCTTGCCAAGCCTTAAACTCTTCTTTTATTGTATATTAGTCACCCCTAAGGAAGGCCCTATGTCGCCTATAGGGCAGAGTGCAGTGCAATTAAATAATTGGACACGTACTATTTAGTCTTTTAAATCCTGGCAGTGAAAAACACCTACATTTGTTTTTCACTATTGTGAGGCTAACCACTTCCATAGGATAACATTGGGTTCATTTATTACATTTGATAAGTGATACATTTCAATCGGGAGCTGGTAGGAATGTGGAGCTTGGAGTCCAAAGAATTGTAATTTAAAACACTTTTTAATGGCAAAGTTGGATTTTAGGTCACAATTCTGATGATGCCACTTTTAGAAAGTTTGCATTTTCTTGTCCTAACCATTTGATGACTGCAGCCTACATTCTGGTTCACATGTCTAGGTGTAGTTGGCAGTTGGCAGTTGGCTTTTGTGTATTGCTCCCAGACAATAACACAAAGGAGGTATAGGTGTTGGTAGGATGGACCATCTCTGACTTGATGAGGTGAAGGATCTGTCACCTACCACACTTGCACATCACAAAGTACAAGTTATTAAATTTAATTAGCTGTCATTTTAATTAGCTGTCATTTCTAATTGGTAGCAGGTAGCTGTGTTGTGTTTGGTGTCTTTGGAATTGTAATGAAAAAGCCTATTTAACTGTAATGTTGGGATTTTGATTACAATTTTGAAAATGCCACTTTAGAAATTTGGCATTTTCCTCCCCTTAGCCCTTTTGTGCTTGCAGTCTGGCTTTGGTCACATGATTGTACGTAGCTGACAGTTAGACTTTGTGAATTCCTCTGAGACAATCACACAGTAGAGGGATTGGGTGCGCCTGAATGGGTCATCTGCTGGCAGGATGGGAGCTGGCAGAGCTGAGCACAGCCCCACTTGCAATTGAATAGGGTGTGCTCTGCCTTCACACAAAAGACCTATCACCTCCACATTGTCACTGCAGCGAGCTTGGAACCAGTGGAGGGGATTCAGGTAATGCCATGCACTTCAAAGACACTGTCTAGAAACTTCTCCCACCTTCTAGAAGGAGGACACCAGGGTATACAAATAAGACCTCAGACACCAACTCTTCAGTTCACTCCTGGACCTGTGGAAGGACTCTCAGAGAACTACCTGCTGTGCACTCTGCAAGACTGTTTTTCTGTACCTGGAAGGACTGATTTGCTGCCTGAAGCCTTCCTTGAACCCCAGGGCCAACCCTGCTGTTGAGCCCTGTATCTTCACATGAACCCAGGATTATCAGAGGGAAGCCAAGGGCTAGTGTTCTGGCTTCCTGCTCCAAGCCACAGGGACACTAAAGGCTCCCACCATTTTGAACCCACACCTGTACCCAGCCTTAGTGAGCCCTGAACCCCCAAGGTTTGTCCCACCAGTCCAGGCCCCTTGCTTGTGGTGCTACATGTGCCCAGATGGTCAAAGTCCAAAACTGAGGACTTAAACAATTCTTAGCCAAAAACTGCTCTGAGAATTAGGAGGAGATCGGGACCAACCTGATTGCCTATCCATCAAAGGTGCATCGCCAGTCAAATTCGCTGTTTTTCCCACTACATCCTTTTCTGCAGCAGCAAATCCTGTTCAGCTGTCCTTTGCCAAAGGGGTATCCAACCTCATGGAACTGTCTTCGGCTACAGCACTCTTCTTGGTCGCGCTGGAGATTTTCAACATCCAAAAAAGAAACCAAGTATGAACATAGAACTCTTCACCAAGGCTTTGACCCAAGGCTCCCCAACAAGGACGCTCCCTCCTAGAACATCGCCTGCAGACTTGCCCCACTGAAATTTACCTTCTCAGAAAATTTTTCTCAAAATTTCTTACAGTCCGAAAGTAACCACTAACCAGGCTCAATCCAGTTCTTGTATGCGAACAGTGATCCATTGAAGTTGCCATATTTTTCGATTTTAACCCAGTCTTGTTTGGCTAGCTGTCCCAGTTGGCACCTTGAGCCTTTAGGCTGTAGTTTTCATTAAAAACTTTACCAATTCATAACTCCGGTCCCACTGATTGGATATTTGTTGTTTTGGTGTCTAATAATTTATGACAATTTACTCTAGATTTCTAAATTGGTGTGAGATTTTTCTTGTGTTCTGTTTTCACTTTATTACTGTTTGTTTGCAGCATAAATACTTTACGCATAGCTTCTAAGTTAAGCCTGGCTGATTTTTGAGCCAAGCTACCCAGTGTTAAGCACATGTTAACTTAGTGACTTTTTGTGGCTCACCGTGCAAGGGATTAAGGCTGTTGCTTGACCAAGACTCACACCAAGGTCAACTAACAACTCAACTTCTCACAATCCCTTAGTCATGTTGAGCAGTTAAGTGAATTAAGTCAGCAATGCATCACAGTGTTGGAGGGCCAAATATCATTTTCCTTGCTGCCTGGCATGTAATACTCCACATTTGGAGGGTTCGCAGAGTCCACATTCACTAATGTCTTAATTAGTTCAAGATATCTTTCTAAATATCTGTCAACTATACCTGTCTCAATTTCAATATCTTGAGGTGTCTGTTGATATATGTACAAGAAAACTAGAATTGAGCTGGTTATTTCAGCCTCATATCTTCTAGGATTTGAACAGTTCTATACACATGAACACTGAAATATCATAAATCACTCATTTCACTTTTCCACTTTCCTTCCTGTGGCTTTAGAAGCCTCATTACTTTATCATTACTTTAGTGTTAACGTTGACCTTACTTTTACAACCGCTAGTGTTGTGACTCTAATTCCTCTGATGAATCGTCTGTGCCTTAGCAACTTACATGTGTTTCTGTCTAGTGCTAGAGCAGTGTCGTAAGCGCCCTTTAGTTCCACTCTTTAGGTCTTCTATGTGCTGACTGCATCTCACGGCCGGAACAAACAGAGAAGTTGGTGTACATAAAAATGTGTAGGATCATGCAACACAGCTCCTCCATCTTGTTGTACAACTGAATGTGGAGGAGAAAATGCCATGGTTCTCAGGGATCTGCAGAGCATGCCACCATAAAACAGGACACATATCTGTCATACAGGATTTCGGCCCAGCTCCCAGTACTATACACACTGGGACACTGCTATTTTAATGAAATATTGATACTGACTGGAAAGGTTTTGCAAAGATTCTTGCCTTGAGATTAGAAAATGAAATGTCCAAACTGCTTCACGTGGACCACACTGTTCTTATTACATATACGTTTTCTCTCATTGTAAAATCCATGTGTTTTTGTGATGGAATTTTAAAGGCTCCTTCTAGGAAACCCAGGAGCAACACTCACCTGAGATGCTAAAAGGGCATTTGATTGCATTGTCTTGGGGACCTTACAGGCAGGCTCTTCGCTGGCCTGCTACTGTCCCTAAATTCACAATTTTGGGCAAGCTTGTTTACACAGATGCCAAAGTTTGTGTTTTTGCAAATGGTCCTATTTCACCATTCATTTGTCTTAATATTTACATTGGAACATTGCCTCGTGAATATTAGAACAAGTCTGAAAATATAAGTGATTAAATCAATAAAAATGAAATTCTTCAGTATGTAGATGATATTATTATTTACATGGCAACCCGAGGGTTTCCTACAGTCATTCTTTACTGAGGTCAATGCGTTCTGTTCTGTTTTGAGCACAATTAATACAGTTATCGAAAAGTCATAGTTGCTTCTAATAATCTATGTATGCAGAATGATGATTACTAATTTCAAAGTGTACTTCCACTGAAAATTACAAATTCGCTGGAACAAATAATTCTGCAGGAAGGTTGACTTAAACCTCTCTTCTTTCCTCAGGTTCAAAGAACAACTCATAACTGTTCTAAGAAAACATTTTTAAAAAAGTAAAATAGAGTGTGGTTTAAATGTCCTCATCTTTAATCTTACCTTACTCTTTTTGACTGAGGCAGACTTGTTCAGGTTGGATCAAACAGAAAATAGAATTATATTTGATTGGACTTTAAAACGTGTTTCTAAGATATGTGCTTGGCCACAGTGCCAACATTAAAACATCTCCCTAATATGAATACAAGCAAAAGAGATTACTATTTTGAACATTTCTTGATGTATAATCTCTTTGAAGATGCCGAAAACGTACTATCATTAATAAAGACGGAGAGAGGAAGATGTGAATCAGTGCTATCCTTGGTTAATAAGCAATTCAGTTTCACCTTTTACTGAGCTGCAACAAACAATACTCTTCTGAAATCCTTTTCCCAATGCCTAATCATTTAATCAACTTGTATGTCTTGACCGGTCTCTAACTTACAGGGTGATACTCAAATTTGATAAGATCAGAAGGCATTTTGAGGTTGGGCCAATGCCCACCCAATGCCACATTTATATGTGTCATTGAAAACTTTCCCTAAAGAAAGAAAAGAAGCAACAGTTGGATTAGAAATAATGATGGTTCTCTCTTGGCAAGTAAATCAACAGAGTAACTTTATTGCCTCATGTGCACTATAACTTTGTTTACAAAGAATTATTAAGTCATATTAGAGTCTCTATGATAGGTGATGAAAAAGCCTTTGTTTTTCTCTTTCTGTACATGATCTGGCACATTCATTTGCACTAGAATTAGCAGTGAGTTTGCACAAGTTTTGGTTATTGATATGTCACTCCATTACAGACATATGAGGCATCTCTAGCTTGCTTTCTGTATATTGAGTCCTCCTGACCTCTTAGGTCATGATAGCTCAATGAAATTATTAGGTCTAATGTCTGTGGTTACAATACGGCATAATTGCCTCAGTTTGGAAGCGCTAATTCTGACCTCCCCTAACTTTATATCTTGATTACAATTCTACATGGTTGGCTATGACCAGAACATGACAAAATGAAGTGGAGCACGTCCTGAAGAATCGAGCTTATATTATTCTACTGTAAAAAAGTTTTTTAAATTAATAAACCTAATTAAAATAACAATAACTTCATTTAATTAAAATGAGTTCATGAATTATTATATCAAACAACATTTCTTGTAAAGCCTCACTAAAGGACGATCACCAACATTAAACTTCATATTAACCCACACAGACAACAATCAAAGTGGCCAAACGCAAAAGAAAACTATTGTTGAACTCCAGTCTGCAAGTAATCAAATCAAGCAAAAATGTACGTATTGTGTCCCAGTTCTATCTACTGAAACAGTTGATTAACAAGCTTTATTTTTTCTAACATACTCTAAAATACCACTCAAACAGTAAACATGATGGCAATTCCTGAAAGCCTCCCATTTAACTGAATAAGGGAACAACTTATGTTCTTATGCTGCTGTGAATAGTTTCCATGATTATTTAGCAACAAACACAAATTACTAATGATGAAAACCATGAACATTAAACCCACATTTAAAATCCACTTTTGTTTCCATCTACAAATGTATATATAAGAATGATTCAATAACTAAGGGCCTGATTATGACTTTGACGGTAAATTAACCGCCATAGCTTTACGGCGATGTGACCGCCCGCTTCCCTGGTGGTCCGACCGACTGATTAGGAAGTGAGCAAGAACACCGCCTCCAGACTACCGCTGATATCAGAACTCCTGTTGCTACAGCAGGAAAGGCAGAGGCGGTGATGAAGGCGGTGGCAGCATGTGTACCACAGTGCAAATTATGACCTGCCTTTCCGCCGGCCTTTTCTTGGCAGGGACACCGTCATGTGAGTTGGCAGAAAGACAATAAATTTGCCCTAAAATAGTTCCAAGTGCACCAGTGACATCACACAATGGCACATTCACCCATGTGCCATTGTGTGATGTCACTGGTGCACTTGGAAAGAGCTCCGATACCTTTAAGTGGGGTTCTCGCTAAACCAAACTGCAGGGGAAAAAAACACACAAAAAACAGACGCCCGATTGGCTGGGATCACGTTCTGGGTGTGTCCAGCAGTCTGCAGTGTGAGCGGCATAGGAATTACTCCTCTGCTATGGAACTTCTAGCCCCGGGGAAACTCGTACTTAGGCAGGCTGGGAGGCGGAATGCTTGGTAGAGTAGTCGGTCCTGCTGCAGTGGCAGGACGGCAGTAAGACTGCATAACTCATAATCGGGCCATCAATTCTCCAATTAACTTTTTACTGCTTCAGATAGCTTATGCATTATTGAAAGTTCCACATTTCCTGGTTAAGCAAAATGAATTGCCCATTCTGATGTGGGCAAGTATTCAACTGTTTTGCTTGCACGCATACAAACATAGAAACAGACACACACCTATAAATACACACACAAACAAATACATCTTCTCAACAAGCAACTTCCTTTCTGTACAAATGGTGTATTTTTCTAAATTGCCATATATGCTTTACAACCAAGCTTCAAACATATTTGTGTCACTATTGATTGTATGGTTTGTATGTGAACTGTGTGAATTATTCATAAAATGTTTGATTGTATTTAGAATTCAGATAGCGTAGGCAACAAAAAATGTTTCCAATCGCCTATCAAAATCAAAACTCTTCTTTGAAGTGCAATCCCCAGTTACTATACTAAAGTGTTAGGCTGTAGCTGTGGATTAAGAAGGAAACTTCATAAAGAGTAAACTGATAATGTTGCTTCATTCCAAAAATTCAACAATAATGAAAGGCCTCAACCGCTGTTGTCAAAAACTCTATGTTTTTCCATTTCTACTTAAAGACATTCGCTCTAATACTACACACCACACACTAAGGGCCATATGTAGGTAGCTAAATACCGGTCGGTAACGGCCGAAATTCAGTAAATATCCCGTTACCGACCGATATTTAGGCATTTGAGATGTAGGAGGCATGATTTAAGGATTAGGTAATTTACCGAATCGGTAATGGATCGGTAAAATACCGAATCGGTAAAATACAGATTCTGTAAATTACCGAATCCTTAAATCATATGTAGGGAGCACTCAAGTGAGTGTTTTCTTGTATTCAGGATTCGGTATTTACCACCAAATACAGGTTGGTGATAAATATCGAATACCTTTCAAAAATCTATTTCTTGCTGTTTTGACAGTGCCATGTGGCAGACATTCATGCCCTTAGGGCATGTATGTGCGCCACATGTGCACACATGCACGATTCAGGGGTGCAACAGGGTGTCAATGTGACACCCTGCCACCCTTGAATATGCTCCCCCTATTACCGATTCGGTATTTACCGAATTGGTAATGGTGAATGGCTTCCCATTGATTCCTATGGGCCTCCAGGCCCATAGGAATCAATGGGAAGGTATGCCTCATTACCGATTCGGTAAATACCGAATCAGTAATACCGAATCTTTCCGAATCGGTAAAATTTACCGATTTTTTACCTACATACTATTTACCGATTCTTAAATACGAATCGGTAAAATTCGGTATTTATGATTCGGTAAATAGTATGTTACCTACATATGGCCCTATATATCTGATTACCATCTTTTCCTGACACAGAGGACCATCACTAATCAGTCTGTAGTAATTGCCTCTGGAAAAATTAAATTTTGCCTGGATGACTGTTAAAAGACCCATGGTAATAATCATAGTCTGAATTTGTTTTCAGAAAACACCTGCATTCAGCTAAGCCCAGAATCCCTCTCGGTTCTGGCCCCTACTCTTTTGTCCAGCTTCTCTTTCCTGGCCATTTATCTGTTTTTTTCAGTTTGTTTTTTTAGAGTTGTATATAGTGCGAACTTGACCTAAAGGTATCAGAGCGCTTTACATGAGCACCAGTTACGTTGCAGATGGACACATTCATTTTTGTTGGGCATGGGGAGATTAAGTGATTTGCTCAGATAAAATAAAATCAGTTTTGTTTCTTCTGCAGTTTACTTTTGGACTGTATTTAATGCAACAAAAACGTATTGACTGTTAAAAAATTCTTTTTTTTTAATAGAAGTGAAGTCCGATTTTTAGGATGCCACCCAGAGTCAAAATTCTGTGTTGGAGCATGCTTCAAATACCTGACATGCACTATTCTATTACTAATAAATACTAATCCGGCATTAATTTTTGTATTTATAATGATTATTTAACCACTTTTCTAGAAACAGTCCTTACTGCAAACCATGTGAACTCCAAGCCCATCCTTCATAGATCAGCCATTCTACTTGACTTGTCACATCAGCAGAATTCTCAGGTGAACTCACTGGACTTGGACTTGAACTCACTTGGTTTATAACTTCTCATAGAAAAATCCACCACTAGGGCTACTGCTTTTGAGAGCTACAATGCGCCAGTCTGCCCTTGACCCCGTTGAGCCATCTAAGGCAACAGACCAGCTAATTGTAAGTGCCAGTTGTCCAATTGAGTTTAACAATAAACAGGTCGTCTTGGTGTCCACGGGAATGCTTCAGGGTGTCTAGTGCATCTTGGGAAATGCATAACGATTTCATTTGCAGGATTTCCCTTCAGGTTAGGGCAAACTGAAGGCCCCCCATAAAATGAGTCAACTCGAGGTGACTGACCAGCAAATTAATCCACCATGGCTAATCAAACACGTAGGCTCATGAATGCTCTTCCTTTTGACCTTAGAAACTGTTAGTCCTTGTTGGTCTTCTGCAAGAACTTAAAGACGTTGCTGTTTAGTGACTCTATTTGATCTCTTTTTCCTCTGATTTTCGTTCTTTTATCTCTGCTTAGCTGCAGCGGCCTCCACACTTTCAGCACCTGGAGACCCTGTTGGGTAGCTGTGCGCTTTATAAATGTAAATACAAATACAATTAACTTCTAATAATTTGATAATGTATTTAAAGATAGTAGCCTAAATATATATTTCTTTATTTACTCATATATATTTCCTAGTAAAACAAAAACACGTTTTCGATTTAACCACATTTGCCTATTATCATAAAACAAAACATTTCAAAAGTAATGCGTTTTTCCATCAGAGAGGTTCCTATTTCAATATATATGTTTGAACACTAATTCAGGTTACAGTTCTGATATTAACTCATTTTACATGTCTAGGCACTAAGCTCTACGATAATCTATACTTGTACATACTGAAGTAACTGTATAATAAAAGATGCTTCAGTAATATTGTACACTACGACTCTCTTTGCTTGCTATTAATGTTGATGTTTCCAGAGGTTTTACATATAAATTATTTTATTTTCCGGTATCTCTTTGCCAATGATAGTCTGTTTGGCTGCTGTTATTAAAATAATTTATCTTTACTCATGCTCAGAAATCCTTTGACATCTACTCTAATGATCCTTTCCATGTCCTCTTCTTCAATTCTCTGTAGATATAAAAAAAATATATATATATTTTTTACTATTAAATTCCTCCCTTATTTGAACCTGGAAATTATTTATCAGTAGGGGAATTTAATCTGCTCTTGTGCTGAACTGTCTACAGTTTCTATTGTTCACACCTATAGGAACAGTGCAAAGATTTTCGGTGCCAGGCACGAAAGTTTATAGCGCCTTCCATTCCCTCCTGGAAATAGAGCCATAATCGCATCTCTTAGCTGCAATGTAGTACTCTCTGCTGCCCCAAGGTGGTATGCCTGAAGGTGGCTCACATTCCTTATAGTCGCTCCAGACTTCTATATCGGTCCTCCTTTCTGCTTCTCTCCTTTTGACCACATCTATCAGAGTGCACACAGAATCTACAGGTCGATGATGGACATGCTAATATGTACATATTCAAGTGACATGGCATCGTCAACTAATCCCTGCTTTGTTCAACACATTCCCTTCTAATTTAATGTGTAAGCTTATTTGCATCATGTCACATCTGGTGTCCTCTGGGACCTTGTTCATGCTACAAATATAAAAATACTCAATATAGCGGGCAGTACCACAGCATCAGACATGAGGCAAAAGCAAACAGGTAGGAGACAGATAGGGAGAGAATTGAGGAAGGAGGAAAGATATATGGCAAGCTCGAAGGGGCAAATAGAGTACTCGCAATGCAAGCAGGTTAGAGTGAAGGAGGTCCAGGGAAAGATGGGCAGGCAGCAAATAGAAGAAGGTGCACATGGACAGAGAGTCGGCACTTAACTGGACCCCAGTGGGAGCGAAGACAATCATAACGGCTATTCTTTCGTAAATCTTTTCACAGAGCTGGGAAACACACTAAAGCACTCTGACTGCACGCTGCATTGTTGTGCTGCAATAGCAGTGTGGCGTCTAAAGAATGCGCTGACCTTGGAGCACTGAATTTAATTTGATGCAAAAATTGAAATGAAGTTGCACTTACCACATTGCCTTTATTTATATCCAGTTCATTTCTCTATCTTATTGCCATTTCTGTACATAAGCGATATAAACATCGGCCTAGAGCGCCCCCAGACGGTTCACAACAGAGGCAACACTAACATATAGCCTTGCATTCTCTGGAAGCAAGTCTTGAATAATGCACACAAAAATAAGGAGTGAAAAGATCCAAATAATATAACAAGCCTGGGGCACGAAAATATCCTGAGGAGGGGTCGTATGTCAAAATATTGTTTCAAGGATATCATTGTACAACAATATCATGGCCAAAATGTCAAGGAAAGAATATCAAGAAGGGTGGTGCATTTAGTTGAGTATAGATTTACTGTTTTTAGCTCCACTTCTACGTACCTTGATCATATTTAGATTTATATCATCAATATGCATAGATGTAGAGTTAAGCAATAAAAACCTATACTATATAAACGTATCTTGTCAACATTTGGTCCTCAATATTTTACCCACGACATTATGGTAGAATGATATCCTTGAAACCATATTCTGGTGGCTTAGCTTGAGAAGGCACTGCTTAGTCCCATATTTACAAAGGTTTCTGTTTACGTATTAGAATTGTCTAAACGCCTTAGAGCCTTATTACGTGATTGGTGGTACGGGAGCGGGCGGTTCACCACGCCCTGTTCCCGCACCACCAAACCTGAATGCTGGAGGCCAGATTATAAAATAAATTGTTGTCCGGTGGGTGGGCAGAAAGCGGTCACGCGGTGGTGCAGCATAAATGCTCAATGAGCCTTTAATACTGCTCAAATACGGGACCACCACAGCGCGTTCCAGCAGGGCATGGACTGTAAAGTCCATGCCATACTAGAACAGGGAGGTGCAACATGTGCTCCCCTGTATGCACCTACCTGCATGGGGCAAGGATGGCCCTGTAGGGCCCCCTTTGTTTTCCAAATTCTTGCTTTTACATGGCGGTGCTGACCACCATGTAAGGCTGGCGGTCGGGCAACTCAAAATATGCATGGCGGTGCCACAGCAGCACCACCAGCATATTCTGAGCCTCTGACCGCCGCAACCCCACCAGGGGCCGCGCTTCTCTGTAGGTTGCGGTGGTAACATGGTGATCTGGCCACCAAACTTATAATACGGCGGTTGGATCGGTAGTGTAGCAGTGGCTTGACCGCCGCGCCTCTGCGAGTCTGGCAGTCCATGGACTGCCAGACTCGTAATAAGGCCCTAAGATTGAAATTTAACAACACTTAGAGATATTTGTATGTGTGATTTCTTGCCTACTGGATAAAGGAAGTCTTGTTTTTACAATAATGCCTCTTGTGAATTCGGCATGTTGCTGTATTAATGACAGTTCTCTCTTTGTCCTCTGCAGGGCCACTGCATTTCATAACTTTATTAAAGTGACACTGACGAAGAATGCAAAGAAGAGACCCAGTGCTGCTAAAATGCTGAATGTAAGTGAAGGTTTGGAGTATGGTCTGAGGAAGGCTTCACTTTTCTACAAGAGAAAGGTACACAAATTCCAACAGGCAGTGTTTCATTTGTGAAACAAAAAAGTGCAGCAGACCAATGTGTTTTTTAGCTGCCCACAACAGGTGCTTCAGAATACTAAATACATTACTTCATTCCATCTCCTATCTCTTTCTTCCAAGATTCTCACCTCCTGTCTCCCTAACTCACTGTTGATGGTTGTCTTTCATCTCTGCTTTCTCGATGTGATATTGTTTTCCTCTCCCCCTTCTTTCTCCCTTATCTGCTTTTCTCTATCTCTTACTATGGTTCAAAATCTGATAATTAAAAATATCCCCCGCCCCCAATAATAAGTGCTCGCGCCCACCACCTGTAACCACCAGCACAAATTTAGCACTGCCACTAGTGGTGCCTTTTGTGGCATCTGACAACGACATCAAGCGCCTGATTTGGCTGCTAGGGGCAACAAGTGAAACTCTTGGTAGTTTTCAACCTTTGCCCATTCTGGTCAATGACGTTCAGCTTTGAGAACTGTGAGGTTTGGAATAACATTCCATGTCATTGGACAGAGGCACACCCACAGTTTAAAAATGGAGGGCTGGGGGGGCAAAGCTACATGACATCAGATCTACGTCAAGTTTTGACAGGGTAAATTCAGGAACTGCCAGTTAATGATTATTGCAATTTCACAATGTAAATTCCCAATTTTCAAGTGCGCGTTTTTGGAAGGTCAGCTATCTCAACTTTGATGTGCCTTTAGCCCCAGCAGAAAATAGTGATATAAAAGGGCATTTGCGGGCAGATCCTGGCAATGCCTAGCTCTATTTGTGAAAGTCTAAAACATGTTTATTACACACAAAAAAGAAAAATAGTGATGTCACAGTGCAAAGAGACAGAGCTTTTCTTCCCAAAGCAGTTACACATCTAATAATAACTCCTATACAAATTTCCCCAACCTTTATACATTTTCTTCACATGGGCAGTCAAAGAAGGCTGCACATTACAGAAACCAAAACGTTAGATGATGAGAAGTAGCAAAAAAATGGCTTTGCAATTATAAAACTGCAAAAGACAATGAGAAAGGCTCAACAGTGTGAAGATCTCAGACACTGAGAAAGCTTGATTGAATATTCTTGCCTTGCAATGACAACCACAAAACAAGCCTAAGAAGTGAGAGAATTTAAAACTGTAAATATTGCATGGTCATGCAAAACTGCTGCAGGTTAAACAACATGGGCCCACATGCATCAAAGCAAAAACCGGTCGCAAACAGGCAGATTCTCAGAATCTGCCCCTTTGCGACTGGTATTTTTGTATTTGGGATGCATCATCCCAAATGCAAAAATCGCAATTTAAGTAATCTCTAAATTGCGATTACTTAAATTGCGATTGCATTAAAGTAAAAATATTAGCGATTTCGCTAATAGGGGGAGCAAATTACCATGAAGTTGAACTTCATGGTAATTTGCAAAAACTTTGAAAGATGCACTAAAGTGCATTTTTCAAAGTTCCATTTTACACACGCACATGCCCTTGGGGCATGTGTGTGTGCAAGATGTACTCATATGCAGATTTCAGGGGTGCAACAGGGTGTCCTGTTGACACCCTGGCACCCTTGAAATTGCATGAGCAATTTGCGAATCTCTAATTGAGAATCGCAAATTGAGAAAGTCTTCCCATTCATTCCTATGGGCCTCTAGGTCCATAGGAATGAATGGGGAGGTATTCCTTAATTGCGACTCACAATTTGCGAGTCGCAATTAAGGAATGTTTACAAATCGCTATTTTGTAAGCGATTTCTACATGCATAGCCTTTTGCTATTCCTTATTAGCGAATCCTTATTTTTCGCTAATAAGGAATCGCAAATGGCATTTTTGATGCATGTGCCTGTTGGTGTTAATTATTTGTTGTATATTTCAGCATAAACCACATGAATTCACACTGAGAAGATCATAAACAGAATTGAAGGGGGGTTCATCCCAGTTTCTATGAAGGGAAAGCAAAATAGGCTGTGTGAGTGACAAAGCTGTGTCCTTGTGAGGCAGTAAAGAGCCCATGGACAGAAAAGAAGGACACGATCTGCCTTGAGTGAGCATGTGGCCAAAATTGGCAGCTGCTAGAAATTGGGTCCTGGTTGACTGGGGTGTGAGCCCTGGTCAAGCAGCAACCGCATTCCTAGTCAGGGTAAGGCACAAGCGTAACCTCAAATTAACCTGTGCTCAACCACCTGCTAGCTTGGCTCAGAGCAGTCAGGCTTAACTTAGAGGCATTGTGTAAAGTATTTATGCAACACTTCAAACAGTGAAACATTGACAACACCACACAAAAAGGATTCCACATCAACTCAGAGCTTCCTTCAATAAAACAAGACCAAAACGACCACATCCAATTAGTGGTAGGTCAAAATAGCGGTAAAAAGCACAAAGCACCTACTGTGGATATCTGGTCGCTCTGAACTGGAAGATAGTCACAGGTTCAGGCCAACTGTGATGGAGCTCGGGATGGCTTCAGGGAACCAGTTAGGCTAGCTGAACAAAATTCCTTAACATCTGGTTTGTGGAGCATTGCGTGAATCCGTGTTGAATATGCTTCATGCAGCCGAGGTGATGCGTCAGTTCCGAGGTGCAGCAAGTCTGCGGTGCGAGGTCCTGTTGCGTCGACATCGAGGATCCCGTCAACGGGGCTTGCAATGTAATGTCGAGGAAGCGGCATGTAGATGGTGAGATGCGTTGGTTGTGAAGTTCTGCGAGGCTGCGATGTGTAGTCCGGCGTCGTCATCAAGGCTGCAATTGACAAGAGATGTGAGGGCACGAGCCGAGGATGCATTGCACAATGGCGGTTCTGAAGGCGATGTGGACTGCGGTGGTGGTGTGAGTCTTTGCAACGGATCCAATCCAGTCAGCAGCAGAGATGCGTCAGTTCTGCTCAGGGTTGCGCTGGCAGCAGAGGAGAGGCATCAGTTTTGCTGGATCCACAGAGGCTGGCAAAGTACCTTAAGCCCACTTTAAAGGTCTAGGACGGGGGTAGCACCACTTGGCAGGGTGGACTCACAGATGGCAGCATCTAGGTGCAAATGCAAGGTGGTTGGAAGCCTGGTTTGTCCCTGAGGCGTCAGATCAGGAGACCAGCCAACTAGTCCTTGGAGTCACTCTGGGTTCTGGGTTCAAGAGGTGCAGATCCAGCCCTTCCCACCCAGGCAAGAGGGCAGCAGGCAGCAGGGGGGTGTGGCTTGGCCGACCAAGATTGCAGATGCTATCCTGTAGCACTCCACTAGCTAGCCCGACAATCGCCATCCATCTGAGCCATACAGCAGCCCATGCTGGTGCTCTAGCAACAGCGGTGCGTTTGGAGTCTCCCCTCAGGATTGGCACCCAAGGAATGGCAATGATTGTTGTAGCGGGGCCTGGCACCTGCCGTGAGTGGTGACCATGCTCAACATGGCAGCAGCAGAGGAAGCCGGAGCGAGGCGTGGGCCGCCTGGGTGCTGAGGGGGCTCGAATGGAGGTGAGCCTTTCAACATCGCACCACTTCTGTGGTGTCTTCGGCAGTAGCTTTCCCCTTGCTGTGAAATTGGGGCAAGGTGAGGTGAGCCTTCGAGGTGCAGTGCAGCTTACAAGAGTCGGGCCAAGAGTGAAGGTCCACTAGAAGGAGGAGGCCTCCCCCATCACAGAAGATATGAGTGGCATTGACGGTGCTGGCCCATGACCCACCCGGCTGGGAGCCCCTGCTGTGTCCTGTTAAGTGAGCCAAGGGAGGCCGGGACCGGTGACCTGTGTCCCAGGTCCCTGCTGCTGCACCACGCTGGAGGAGTGCCGGGCTGGTGGTTCAGGGGCGGCAGTGAGAGGGATGTGGGGACGACCGCGTGATCCCCCTGAGGTCCAATAAAGACTTCACGAGGTGAGAGGCGGCGCTGACGGGCAGGGTGAGCAGGTCACATAGATGGATTAATCCCCCCATGTGGCCCAGCCAGCTATCGAGCCTAACCTGGTGCGGTAGACCCAGCTGGACTTGGCTACGCTTTCCCCTCAGGCTGCAGCTTCGCTTTGGGCCTGCTGGGTCAACAGGGGGCAGTCCAGAGGGGAGCCCTTGCTTGCCATGCAACTGGCTGAAGAGTCAACAATCGAGGCGAGAGCCTCCCACCCCCAGGATGGAAAATGTACTATTCCAACTCCAATAACTTCAACAGTAAGGAAAGTGTTGGATTACGGAGCGGTAAAATTTACTATTCCCACTCCAGTCAGTGCAACAGTAGGGAAAAGGTTGGATTGCGGCGGGGTAACATTTACTATTCCCAGTCCAGTCAGTGTAACAGTAGGGAAAGTGTTGGATTGTGGAGGGGTAACATTTACTATTCCCACTCCAGTCAGTGCAACAGTAGGGAAAGTGTTGGATTGTGGAGGGGTAAAATGTACTATTCCCACTCAAGTCAGTGCAACATTAGAAACAAACACATTCTCTTCAACACAGTAAAATAGTTTCAAAAACGTAGTCAAGAAATACAAAAATGTAATAAACTAAATATGTTATGTTATGTTAATTTCATTTCATGAGCGCACGGTTACCCGAGGGTGTCCTGGCGCTGGCTACTGTCTATCTAAATTACAGAGTATGTATTGGCCTATGTGGCAACAGCCAGGTTTTCAGCCCCTTCCTAAATGTCAGCAGCTCCGTGGTGCTCCTGAGGTGAAAAGGAAGCTCGTTCCATGCCCGAGCGGCGCAAGTGACAAAGCTTCTACCACCCCAGCTAGCTTTTTTTAGCTAGAGGTATAACTTCTTTAGCTTCAGCAGAACGAAGAGCTCTTCTGGGGATGTACCATTGGAAGCGCCGTTACAAGTAGTCTGGGCCTGTTCCGTGAAGGGCTTTGAAAACCGTACACAGGGATTTTAAATGAACCTGTTGTTTCACCGGGAGCCAATGTAGCCTTTTCATTTCTTTTTTAACAGAAACAAATTTAGGTGTCCCAGTCAGCAGTCTGGTTGCTGCATTTTGTACTAGTTGAAGCTTGTTTAGGTGTTTCCTTTGAATATTAAGGTGTATTCTTTTGAATATTAAATACATATTACAATGTTAAATACATAACATAAATAATGACAAATATTATTATAAATAAAATGCAAGGATATTTTTCATTTAAATAAATAATTTTATTTAAAAATTATTTAACAAAAATAATTGTTAAATATTTTTATTTTAGTTACTTCCCACCCTATAATCCTACAAACTCACAACCCACACCTAAAACTTATCATAAAAAACGAATTATTTACACTATTAACATAAATATTTATCAATAAACTAGCTATCATTAATTACAAAATAATTATTAGCTAATTATAACTAATTTGCTTCCCACAAAATACCCCCACAATACGCACAACACGCTCCTAAAATTTAACCTAGCAAAAAAGTCATTACGCAATTAACATAATTAGTACTTAACCAAAATTGATTTACTTCTCACCCAATACTCCTACAAAACCCACTACCCACACCTAAAATGTGACGACAAAAAAAATTGCACAATTACCATAATTAGTTATCAATTAAATAATTATTATTAATTAAAAATGAAATATTAACTACTCATATTTAATTTACTTCCGACCCTGTACCCCTATAAACCCCACAACCAGCACCTAAACAAAAAAATTAAAAATTAAAAATTATGCAATTAATTATCAACTAAATGATTATTATTAATTAACAACTAATTACAAATTCATTAGAATTAATTTACTTCCCACCCCGTACTCCTACAAACCCCACAAACGCACATAAAATAAAAAAATATGAATTACACCATTAACATAATTATCAATTAAATGATTAATTTTATTTAGCAAATAATTATACATTAATAGGAATTCATTTACTTCCCACCCTGTACTCCTATAAAACCCACAATCCACACAGAAAAACAATATATATTTGCACAGTTAACATAATTTATTATCAATTAAATAAGTAATATTAATTAACAAGCTAATTGTTTGGTAATTAAAATCAAACTACTTCCCACCCAGTAACCCTGTAAACCTCAAAACCCCAACCCTAAAATGTAAATAAAATAAAAAATAGTGCACAATTGACATAATTAATTATCAATTAAAAAAATATTCATTAAAAATGAATTATTCATTTATCATAACTAAATTACTTCCCACCCTGTACCCATGTAAACCCACAACCCACTACGATACTAAAAATTACAACAGATATTTAAATTAAATTTAATAACTATATTAAAAAATATAAACAATATTCATACAAAAACATGGCATCGTATACATATAACTAAAATACATAACAATAATTAAAAATCAATATTATAAACAACAATATTTTTGTAAACAATAGTATAAACTTCGAGATTTTTAAAATCTATATTGCCTACCTTAAAATCGATATTCTTGACAACTATATTCTTGCAGACTGTATTTCCATATCACAATATTTTGGACACCTTATTTTAGTAGAACAATATTTAAATTTAGATATTTTCTCCGAATACCCTTGCTGGCGATAAAAGACAGACAAATACATAAAATGGACGAGTGGAACAGGGAATGTTCAAGTACCAAGACATCTGTGGCGCTCTCTTGGTGCACCTTTACCTGGCCTGCAGTAAACGCTTATCTCTGCATTGAGTCATCTGGTCTGCTCCTACAGTGCTACTCTAACTTTTTTTTTTGTTGCAGTTGCACTATAACACCCATGGTTTAGACAAAGCCAGGTCTTCCAAAATCAGTGCTTATCATGATCTGTGCTAAAAACTCCTAACCCACCATTGAGACATCTGCAGATCTTTGACAAAGCATCTCTGCCTGATTTGCATGACACTCTGGAATCACATGCTTGAGATATAGACCTCACTCAAAATGCTCCTCTATCACAAAGCACGCCTGTCCCCAGGCCTCTAACATGCATAACTATCCCAGAATTGAGAAATTCACAGTAGTCTCACGTCCAGACTTGTACCATTTAGCAGTTTTTCAGTGCTAAGAAATCCACATAGATCAGAGAATACTCCTCTCTCCTTGCTTACTATGTGCATAGGAAAGCCAATGCTGAGAAACACAAAACACTATTACATTGGCTGAATGCATGTTATTGAGAATTTGAAATATTCCCTTTACCCTTTGGAGATAGTTTAGGGGTCCATAGTACATTCTGCAGAGATCTGTGTAACCTGCACATTGTCAGCCTCAAAATACTTATAAAGGGTGTATTGCATGTACATCCACTCTTTGTGTTTCTCTGCATGTTAGAGACAGAGAACAAAATATCAGGGTACTAAAGGGCACATGTCAAAGGTGTCCCACCCACACTGTTCACACTCCACCACCCCAGTGGTTGCACCTGTGGTGTAGATTGTGAAAAATGATGGTGCCTAACATTACACTGCATTGTGTCTGGCATGATAAAATTGTGTCTAGGGTTATAGTCCATTGTGTTTGGCATGTCACATCATGACATCTGGACGTATCCTACATGGGTAGTGCTTTGGCTAACATAAGCCTTATTGGTTTGAACTCGTCTCACATTGTCTAGCGCGCTACTCATGGTGTCTACAGTCTATCATATATCCCACTGGTGCTGGGTGTGATTCTTTTTGATCTCCAGGATCCATATTCTTCTGCTCTCTTCTTATGTTGCTGCTTTTTCTTTCAGCACCAATTTGTAGCTCAGTCCGGCCTAAGCCGAGCTTTGGCCCATGAACTTCTGGACAAACTCCGAAACCCAGAGAAGCACTCAAGATACCTTGACACAGAGGAGGAGGAGGAACTAGATGTGAGTAGAAAGGACATGACTGAAGACATGGTGGGAAGAGGTTGGGGTGATGGGGATGTATACAGATAAAGAAAGGGAGAGTAACTGGGAATGATGGCACTATAAAAGAGCTGATGGATTTAATGAAGGGTGTACCACCTTTAGGCAATTCAAACTTGCACATCTAGTTCTCCCCATCTCCCCTCATCTGAGGTTCAGGGACATTCTTACCACTTCTCCTGCTTACCTGTGTCTACTAGTGTTTAAGGAGCAGCCTTGCTCTGGTTTAAATTATCTCTGACGAACTGTACTTAAAAAGTGGGTCCCTTTTCTTGTGCACCAAGCTCTGTCAACTGTGGGTGCCAAAAGGGTCACCTCTTCAACATATTTTTTAAACTGTTATCTGACATGAGAAGCTTATAATCTCAGCCTCCTTTTGTACACAGACAACCACAGGTCCACCTCAGGCTATGAGAAGGATCGAGGAAATGGTATTGGGTAGCCAATAGTTTGAAAGTCGTCTAGGCTCAAATTCTGCTCATCAAACTCAACAAGAATACTAAGATACAACTCTTGAGGTCCATAGACACTCACCAACTCATTCCTCTCTACACAATAAATTATATACCATGTGGACCTATACAGAGGGTTCGCAACAATTGGGACTTTATCATACTTTCATCACTGACCTGTTCTTTGCATCCTAATGAATGCAACCTTCATAACCCTTGCTATCACCCCCCCACACATAGCTCCAGATAAACTCCCCACCCTGGAACAGCCACTCAAATGTTCCTTTGAACCTCGTATGCCCACTTTGAGTCCAGTTTATAACTATTCTTTCTATGCTGAGCTCCTAACAAAGAACATTTAAATGTCAATGAGTTCAGAAACATGCAGCATGATTCATATTTTAAGTCAGCTGTTAGGTAACATGACTTTCCTTTATTGACCCATGAAAATGAGAGATTTTAATTTCTGATCATGTGGATAGAGACTTTCCTGTACTACGACCCATGCAGACACCTGAGATCTGCCTCCTAGCACCTAATCTGTGTCCATTCCTACAGATATCTAACCTTTAGTATAGGATCACTGCATGCCCACAGATCAATACTTCTGAAAGCCTTTACCAGCAAATCAAATTTACCAATATACAATAGACATTGATAAGACACAGGTGACAACCCACTTAAGCAGAATTCAGAAGATAGCAAATCCATCCTAACGACAGCTGATAACGCAGGATAAACCTATGAAGGGTAAAAAGACAACCCCAATACACGTCTCATGGTGACACCCCTGGAAGACTGTTGAAAATGATGTTGTCAAAGGTGAGTGGCCTATAATTGTAGCAGTCAACATCACTCTTGAACATCCATATTAGTAAATATACAGTAAAAAGGGTAGCCACATTACAAATGTCCCATGGTGACACTCATGGAAGTCTCTGAAAGACAATTTAGTCATAAAATAACTGGCCTTTAAATGTACCAGGCAATATCACTCTTGCATAGTCATAAGCAGTAGAAATTGCCTGATAAATCCATTTGCTAACAGAGGATGGCTTTTTCCCAATAATAATTGGCCTATTACAGAATAAATAAAATAGATTGAGGAAATGCATAAATGTAAATGTAAATGTTGTAGACTTGTAAAGCGCACAGCTGCCCCAGCAACAGGGCGTCCCGGCGCTGTAGAGGCACCTGGATTTAGAAAAATAAAACTGAACACTCACTGCAAGATACTACTGATGTAAATTCAGGTCAAAACAGCACACCTGGCCCAAGAATTACCTTGACTTGAAAAACTCTAAAGTAAACATTTGTGAATTACCAAGGCACCTATCTAACATTGTTTAAGGGCTAAGGCGACTTTGTCCATATAGAAGCCATTTGCTTGCAGAAATATCTTCTAGGGGCTCAATATACATAACATTCACGGCCGTGATTACCAAAAGTAGATCCCAGGAGGTGACTAGTGAGGAATTAAATTAGAGACCTATATTCAAAACTGTGCAGTGGCTGAGAACCATCCGTGTGAGACATTCCAGTCAATTACTTCTTTCATGCACAGATAGGTGCAACCACATCCTGGAGGAAAGTTTCACATATCTTTGCAGGACCTGTTCCCAATTAGCTGCAAGACAAATCGGTAAAGATGGCTTGCCACTGACATGTGGAGCTGCATGGTCACTCTTCTCTCTGTCTCATATAGAAAAGAGTAAGGGGTGGACTTGGACTAGTGTAGTCATACAGTGGAATTTAGACCACCCAAAATAATAATAATTAAATCTCAAAAACTTGAATATAAAACACCAGATAAAAACCATGCTAAATAGAGACATACATTTGGAGTAGATAAACATTGTGAGAACAGTAAAGCCGGACGCACTTGTCTAAAGTTCAACGTCAACAAAAGTGGGTGGATAAATTTATAGCAAATTGGGTTAAATCTAGGACAAATAAAAACAATGTACAAAGTATCTGGAATGGAAACCATGTCACAAGTACATACAAGAAGCCCAGAAGCTTTATGCCACCCATTAGTAGCAGATGCAAAAAGAACAGATGATGGACGGAATGCTGAACAAATCAAACATTTACCCTTAGTCACAGATCTGGGTAAAAGCCATTGTTTTCTTGCACACCACGCCATTTCAGTTTAGACCTAGCCATATGCAAATCAGTCTTGACTCTGCTTTCCATGGAAACAGTCTAGCCCGAACTGCCAGTCCAGTTCCTACCTGAACCAGAAACTAGCATCCTGGGACAGGTTTCGGGGTATCACCCCTCATCAGCCAGGACCAGTTTGTATCTGGAGGTGTAGCGAGCACGGCACCCATGTCTGGGCATACCCTTCCCACTTAGGATGACAAATGCAAAAAGAACAGCTGATGGCCAGAATGCTGAACAAATCGAACATTCCTGGTCCAGGGCTCACTGTGCCCCTGGATTCAAGGTAGCCCGGCTGATGAAGTATTCCCTACTCAGCCTACTCTTTGGGCCATTAGGCCCTACCCTATTGCGGGGAACAGGATGGGATCTTCAAAAGTGGGGTCGATTGACATCCCTAAGAGGGGGGTATTAAGTGCATCGTAAGGGACATTTAATTGCATGTCTATGTCATGCAACCCACTCTCCACTTTCTCTACAATTCAAGAAAAATGACCCAAAGTCCCCCCCAGCTTTCCCACCATCTCTTACAAATTAGTCAAACATACATTAAGCGCTTCAAAGGATACAGAAATTTTCATGTCCAGACATTGTGATAGTCCATGACAATTACATGATTGCATAGAGACAGCCTCTGACAAATTTGACTTCTTGCTCTTTTTCCCAAGTTTGCTTTCTGGGATGAGCTGGCTGGAGGATACAGGAATCCTATTTCTTGTCCTTCCACTTGTTTTTGTAGGTCTGTCCGGTGTGGTGCTGGGTACAATGCATACATTTTTTGAAGCCCCACAGCACCCACCCTATCAGATAACTCAGCATTACTGGTTGGAGAGACCTGGATAAACATGGCAAGTGGCAAGGCCTCTACTTGAGCAGATACAGAATTAACCTCAGAGCGATTAAGAGCCAATTGATTTTCAACAATGATAATTTCTTGTGATAGAACACCCACAGCATTACTGAGGAAAGTTAGTGTTGAGTTCTGTGAATGTATTGAAAAATAAGGGGGGCACCCAATATTCCAAACGCATCTGGGTGAAAGAACTAACAAAAAACAAAATGATGCGACGGAACAGATCAAAAAGATATTTCTTTCACAACATGAAGGATACCATAAATTACTCCTTCACAAAAAATTACTTGTATGTTGAAATAAATCATCCATTGGTTATATCATTGTTCGGACACAGTTTCGCTCGATAAATCTCTTTTTATCCACATATCAAGACAATTTCAAATATTCATCTCATACAAAATTGAATAAGCAACAATCCATTACTCAAAAAAACATACAAAACAAAGGACATTTAGTCAATTCCTTATTCCCCTACAAACAATATATATATAATGGATGCAACCATTATTATCATAAGCATTCCATAGCATTAGAGTCGCCCCATGGGACAGTACTGGGGAGAGGAAAACGGTTTTACCCCCCGATATAACTTATTGGTACTGTCTATATCTCAATTCGATCAAAAGTTTAAATTCTTCCGGGGCTCTTAATACAAAACAATAGTCTGTGGCCTCATTTCGACCACGTTCGCTGACTCCCCTTTCCTCTTCCACTCACACTGCCAAAAATACAGAATATATCATGAATAAAGCAGATAAAAACTACACAAATCATTCACCCTGTTCGACAAAGAGTCAAAAGCAGATGTAAAGGGATGGCCCGGCCTCCCCTGGTCTCTGACAGGCACAGATGGGCCCACTCTTGGCCTGGTCTTTGCCTGGGCATGTCCCACATACATCCCATGCCTCGGAATGTATGCGGGCCTTTTTAAGCACCTGGCCCGTGCGGTGATGCCCACCCTGCCTCCTCACTCAGGGCTCTCTGGGGAGTGTAGTCAGCGTCTCCACAAACAGCAACAGGCACGCAAAAATGTCATATATGACCGAAAAGCAGACCTGATTTTGATTGCCACCAAAAATGAGAAATAACTGGCACTTTTCTACATTATTTGATAGAGCAGCTGGAACTTGGCTATATAAGCTCAACATGTAGTTATCCACAGGTAGACATTCAAAGTAGCAAACAACCTTTTGATAGCCACTTCAACTGTTTTCTGGTTGAGTCTACTGAGATTGTAGTCTGGATTGTGTCCTCAATATTGAGGTACGAGAATATTATAACCAAAATATGGAGGAGGTAGGTGCATATAGGTGTGTATAGAATTACTATTCTTAGCTCCACATCTATGTACTTCCAAGATGTATATTGTCAAGGTACATATATGCGGAGTTGAATATGGAACAGAAAACTTATCTGTTGATACCTTCGCCCTCGATATTTTGGTCATGATATTCTTCTAATGCAATATTCTGTACCTACACCAATCTGCTAAAAAGGCTTCTTTGAATGAGACTGTAGTTTGAGAGGACTAAATTGCCAGGAATTCATATATTTTAACCACATACTGAAAGTCAGCTACAAATCTCTAAGAGTTGTTACCGGTCAAGATCAGAAGCTTGAAAGGGAAAAGACTCATTTTCTGAGATGCAGCATCCTATGTGTTAATTTTCAGAGTTTCAACATATTCACCATGGCACAGTGCCTAAGTAATCTGATGCTGTGCTTCATGAGCTTGAGACTTACACCCATCTGACTTTCTTGGGGGTGAGTCATGACCTGCTCATTTTTCCTGACTACAAAAACCACATTTTAGCTGATCATCTGCTGTGGATCCAACTTGAAAATTACATGTTACTGTGGTTGATAGGAGTTATTAAAGCCCTCTGGATAATCAACTGATCCAGAGGAGCAACAGCCTCAGAGAACTTATGGCGATGCCAATGAGAAGCATGGTCAAACTAGAGACTGATCCTACCATTTGGGACAACTACTAAATATGCGGTGAAGATATATTTGGCCACTTTTCCATTTTAAATAGCATATTGGCATTTCTTCTGCCATCACTAGATTGTCAAACTGACCTACAGTCAGGGCACCTGAAAGATGAAGCCTACCTCGAGGGGTCACTGCTTTTCCTTGGCAATCCAAAAGTTGCCCATACAGTAACATTGCCATATTTTTCCAATTTGTTTTGAGCAGTAAAACAAATCGTTTTATTCCCCTCTTCCAAGTGGATGCCCTTCATCCATACTTCTCATTTTCCTGCCGTTAAACCTATAGAGCTCAAACTTATTCACAAAGGTAAATTGACACGTGTAAATTTACTCACGTGTAAATCTTTTATTTCACCTGGAAGTAACCTTATACTATTTTTCTACTTTTCACCATTTCCAAATGTAAAGTTAATCTTAGGAGAAAACCTATATGGGTTTACCCCCAAGAAGAACCTCCTGCACCAGGTTTAACAGTGTAAATCTACTGCTATAACATTTTACATGTAAATGGAGACCTGTGCCACTGTGGCAAAGATCTCCCTATGAGAAAGTATAAGGAAAATTATTAACGTATAATGTTTAAATAGATACTAAATGTAACATAATAATGGAAAATAATTGCCTATATGTATTTTAAAGCTAGAATTAATACAATAAAAACTTACAGCACATTGATATAAATGTGTATTAAATAATGAGTTAATCAATATATAAATATTTAATGTTTAAAGAATAGTTGAACATCGCACTTATAGTAAAAATGTGTATTCCTGTTTAATATATACACTACAATAAAAGGCTAGTTTCAACACCTTTTGTACGGCTGCTTTCAGCACCCCGTCTACCATTGCCTTCAGAGAAGTTCTGCATTCAGCCTGAGACATTCTATAAATAGCAGATGCATGAGGACACTCACTAGATTTTGCAGGATGCCCTAATGCCCAAACATTATATATTAAACTGATGAAAGTGGGCCCTACACACACAACAGGAGAATGAGAACCAGCAAGTTCAGTATGGGCACAACCAAAGAGAATAATAAGGGCCCTATTCACAAACTGCTTTTGTAGTACATGAAGTAGGACTACAGTTTTACTGCTCAAGTACTACAAAATGCTATTTACTACCTCCTCCACCCCTATCTTTTCTGTACCAAAATCTTAGTCACGTGTGTGGAGATTTCTGCACACGCAGGTCTACCTTTTGGTTGTAAATGTGGGAGGGGCGGGGTGTGGTTGGAAAATTGTCAATACTTGCACCTAAATGAGAGGGGTTTAGGAAGGGGGTAAAAGGCATTTAGGGGCAGACATTCAAGTAGAAACACCTACCCACAAATGAGTAACTACACTACTAATCACAAACTACACTTAAAATCACAAAGCTTTCTATAAGAATAATTACTTGCTAGTGTAAAGAGTTTCATCAGTGTCAGAAATAGTTTTGTCAGTTTCGTATCTGCATATATTTGCACAGGATAAGAAATGCATCTCACATGTGAAAGAAAAGCAATAGGTGTGTGTACAATAGCCAACAGCTTGGGTGTTTCGGTCTGGGGTTTTGTCAATGAAAGACTGTAAAAGGCTTGGAAATGAAAAATAATCGCATGACATAATGTCTGTTAGTTTCAACATGTAGGAAGCCACATCTAAGCAACTCAGACATGGTTGCGTGTGTCAAAGTGGGCACAGCCACACACATGGTGGACTAGACTCTGCATTTTAAAAACATAGGGGGCCATTATGAAGGTGGGCGGATCGCCACCACCCGACTGGCGATGGCGATCCGCCCGCCATAACTCCCCACCCGCCTGCCATTTACCCCCCGCCATATTACCATGGCGAGGGGTACCGCGGCGGACGGAAAGACCGTCCGCCGCTTTTCCGCCAGCAGGCAGGCCCTACCGGGCGGAAAAGGCCCACAATATGGTGGCAGTGCCTTGCAGGCACCACCATCCGTATTATGATGATTGCGGTGGGCATGCCTTTCCATGGCGGGGACACCGCCATAGAAAGGCATGCAGAGAATGACATTGGCACCCCTGGCTGGTGTCATTAGATCATTTGGCTTCCAACTCACCTCTTACGTTGATGACAATCAAATAGTACTATCACTGATGGAAGGGAGGGAAATGAAAACCGGGGCACGTTTCCATGACTGTATGGGGGCCATCTCGCACTGGATGGCCTCTAATTGGCTAAAACTGAACTCCACCAAGACCGAGGTCATAAAGTTTGGCAACAATCCACGTGTGTGTACACCGGACTGGTGGCCAGAAGATCTTGGTGTATGCCCCCCACAAGGAAAGCAAAAAACCTGGGGGTACTGCTGGACAATAGGTTCACCATGAGTGACCAAATAAGCATGGTGATCTCAGCTTGTTTTCTAGTCCTGAGGATTATAATGAAAATTAAGTTCTTCCTGTCTGAAAATAGCCTCAAGACAGTGATTACGGCTCTTATAATGTCGCGTCTGGATTACTGCAATGGACTCTACTCCAACGCTCAAAAGCAGCACAATAATCGGCTCAACTAGCCCAAAATGCAGCGGCAAGAGTGCTGTCAGGTACCCCTAATTTTGTTTCCGTGAGAAAGGAGCTAAGGCAACTTAACTGGCTCCCGGTGAAACAAAGAGTTTGCTTCAAGGCACCGTGTTTAAGGCCATTAATGGAGCAGGACCCGACTTCCTTAGGCGTAAATTCCTCTGGTATGTCCGGGGGAGAATTCTACACTCCTCAGGAGCCAAATACGTTCAAGTCCCCCCATTTAAAAGAGTCAACTGGAGAGGTAGGAGTTTCATTAACTGTGCCTCCAGAGCTTGGAACGAGCTTCCCCTCTATCTTAGGAGTGCCCCGGATCTCCTCTCCTTTAGGAAAGGGTTAAAGACCTGGCTCTTTGCGCAGTAGCATACTTTCTATTACCCCAGCAACCTGTGCTAGCGCCAGGACACCCCAGGGTAACCGTGCGCTCTACAAATGCAACTAACATAACATAACATTGGGGGCCCATTGGGAGCCCCCGGGGGGATGGGGGTGGGGGGCTGCACTAAGGGGGTACTTATTGTACCCCCTTCATTGCCATACACAAGGTGGCAGGAACCGCGCGGTGCCTGTCACGTTGTGCATTGCAATGCACAGCATGCCTATTTAACATTGCGGCGGGTGCTGCTTTCGGCACCACCCGCCGCAATGTTAAATTCCAAAATGCGCCCGCCAGTGTGGCGGGCGCATCCTAATTGGCCTTGCGGGACCACCGCACCTCTGGTGGTCGGTCCCGTTTTCCGTTTTGGTGGCAGGCGACAAAGTCTGCCCGCCATCGTAATGGGGCCCATAATATGTTAGAACACCATGCAGTCAGCCCTAGTGGTCATATTTTTATGTATGTATACTTGCCAATAAACATAGTCCTACATTAAAGAGAAACTAGTAATATTAGGTCAAATACAGTAGAACTTGGTTTGTGAGGAGCAGCCCTTAAACAGTCTACTATAGAGGAAAAAGAGAGAAACAAGTAGAGGATGCTTATACGTTGGGGTCTGCAAGCAAATCGTGTTTCACTAGTTTAGACATTGAGGCAACTTATCTGAAACCTGGCAAAAGATAGGACCCCCAGTTTCACATCCAATGAGGAGTGCCAATGTAGTCGGTACCCTTAAAATGTGGAAATTCTATGGAATGGTGAGTTCTGGTCGAGAGGCATAACATTCCGTTCTATTAGCACTGTGCCCAATCCTATGATCAGACAATGGAAAGCGAAACAGAAGATTGGTTCATATGCATTATGGATCACTTACATGATGAGAAGCAATGTCCTCATCCAGACTAGTGTAGGTATGTGGCCATGGTCTAACATGTAAATGTCAAATAGAAAAAGTGAGAATGGTATTGTAAGAAGGATCTTTGTGTTCAAGCCAGCTTTATGCCTTAAAGCACGTCACACCGTGATACTTATTTCCTTAGTTAATATTGGGTAATGTGGCGGGCAATCCATTCACCTAAGTCCCATTTTCACCATTGCACTACAAGTAAACTTGTGGGTTTTTTTCTCTTTTATAACAGCTTTCTCCAGTGGCACCACGCAAGATCCAGTCCACTCACCGCCATGTGAGAGCCGAACGGACAGGCTCTGATAACAACTGTATGTATCCCTTGATGTTCGGTCACCCGTGCTTTGACTCCACAGGTGTGCTTCAAGGGTCTGAGAGGTGTGACCTGGAGAACCAAGAAAGTGGAAACGTGTGCCACTGAAATGCAGCTCACAGGAGCTGCTTCTTACACCAGCCTGAAGATATACTCCGATTTGTATGTCTCTACTACCTTTTCAAGGCCCATGGAGGCATTGTAGTTATCCAGCCCACAAGGGGCCTCCATTCGAAATTCGTCATATCTCTCACAAAAAGGAGCTAAATACTCTTGTTTTGAAGCTGCACACATGCAGGAACCTTTCCTTGGATTAAGAATCATTTCCACATTATTACCACGTTAAAGGCCCTCTAACTAAACTGTTTACTAGCCAGTGATTCAGTGCTCTTAGGTCATAACAGCATTATGAATTTACTTGGAGTACACATCCTTAACTGCGAACCATAATTATGGTAGTCTGAACCAAGTAGCATATAATCATTATCCAAATTGACAATTTCACTTTCTTGATGATAACTGGCCTCTACACATTGATCTTATTGCTCTCCTTGCCTTCCACTAAAATTGAAATCCTAAGAACTAAGATGAAGTCCTTGGCATAGCTTTTTTTTTTTAGGTAGTACCACATATTACCCTAATTTCTAACCTATTACCACCTTTGTTTATGAGGAGTAATTAGCTGACACACCATGTCCTGGTGAGAATTTTGATCTATTAGGTATTTGTCTTCACTTCGCCATCTTGTTGTTTATACTCTTCATGCCTAAATAAGATCTTCTAGTCTGGGACTTAATATACTAAGGCATATTCCAAAAACGAAATACAGTCAGCACTGTTCCTAATCAAAATATCTATATCTACTAGACACGAGGGAGATCCTAAATAAATAAAGTGTAGAGAAAATCTATCATTCAAATTACCCTGTCATGATCATGTAAACTTGCCATCCCTTAATTTTGCTTTAAAAAAAAAAATTGTTGAACATAAACAATATATTGTACGTCAACACCACTCTGCTAGACATTAATGTTACCAGAACCAAAATATTAAGTAATGTAAATAGTATAGCATTTCGAAATACCAGATTAAATTGATCTATAAACCTCTTAATTGTTCAAAAGGATTATTAAAGGTTGAGTGTCTCAAGGTAGGAATAAAATATTATATATGGGAGGACAATGAATATAAAAGTAAAAAGATGGAAGGGAAAGGAACTACTCACATTATGATAATAATCGTAATGTTGATATGACAAGTAGGATTCAGGAGGTACTGGGGAGTTGTGGGGATGGGCAAGCGTAGCTCACATGCTCCGCCGTTAGCACACATGATCTGCCCCATCTCCTACCATCGTTGCAGATTGGGTCAAGACATAGCCTCAGCAGGAAGCTACTGCGGAGATTCTTGTGAGACTCCCTCGATTTAAGCTATAGAAAGTGGGAGGCAGCTATATGTAGAAACAAAGAAACATCAGAGCCCAAATGAGCTCGTCCACTTGAGGATTGCTAGGTCAAACGTGAGCAACAAGAAAGGTCTCTGTGTGCTTTCATTTTGGGAACGGCTTTGCTACGTCGACAGAGGTGAGTGCTGCGTGCGGAGAGGAGTCGGGGTGGGGTAGCATTTCGCCTTGGATCTGTCACTTCTGGATGTGTGGCAAAAGTAGCAGCTGCTCTCGTTTTGTTAATTGCTTGCCAGAGTTGTGAAACCTATGAGCGCGTACCTCCCCCAATTTGACCCTCTTGTTTGTGCATTCGAGCAATAGCTGAGATGGACTTGGATTTTGATGGACTTGAGTTTCTGAGGCTAAACTTACGTTGGAAGCAATAGGGAAAGAAAAAAGAAATTCTGGATCAAATATGGCACAAAGCTCCTTAAAAATATGAGAAAGCAGCCTTTTAAAGTAGTGAATATAGCCAGATATTTGGACTCTTCTCCAACTTTGGCTCAGAGGGCAAATAGACGCGCCGCGCAAGCAAAATCAGGTACTGCTCAAGCTAACTGCAGACTTCAGTTGAGAATGGAGTCTAAGCTGCCAGCAAGTTCTGCAAGTTTAGAGGAGAATCCATTTAGTATCCAAGAGTGAAGTGTGATAGGGGCTGGAAACGTAACATCTCAGCAGGTTGCTGAATGCTCAATTGACATTTCTTTAAAGATCGAATATCGAGCTCGGAATAATGAGACGAGGATAGCTAGAGACAGATTTGAATCGGGTTAAAACAAAAGAATACCCCTTGTTTGTAAAGGGGAAATTAGCTGCTTCCATCCTCATGGCTTCATCTCAGTTCACCGCTGCAGGCGCTTCGCCAGTAGTGCAGACCCCCGCATATACGATAAGCTTGTGCTCTGTTCAGGTCAAGCTTGTTGCTTCGCATGCTTCACTACCCATGAGTGCAGTACTTAACAGTGGTATAAATGACCAGCTGCAATCTTAGACAGTGGTGGCCCTCCGACCCCTGGAAAAGCAGAGGCAACAGCAGCAGGATCAGCAACAGGAGTACAGGGGAAACGCAGGTAGCGGTGGACACAATGTCAAAGTATGCTCAACATTATTCTGTATTAGATACAGGAGTTCAAGGTCTCACAGGCAATCAAAATAGCAGTCTTGCCTGAGAGACTGTCTATAATTGAAGAAACTATGTTACAACTCCCAGAGAGACTGAAGGAGGCCGAGTTCAGAATTTATGGACTGGATATCAGGTCACTACTATGCAGGAAGAGGTCAGCCAGCTTTGAAAACAAAGTTCTTTTTTGGAAACTAAGATTGAGGAGCTTGAAAACCACTCACAACATACTAACTTGTGCATAGTAGGGGTGCCAGAGGGCAGTGAGGGTCAACAGGTTTCCAAATGATGGATTTATTTAGCAAGACTCATGTGCTGTCTGAACACTTGGGGGATCTAACCATAACAAGGGCCCATCAAACTCCAGCCCAACATCTTCCCAGCTTGAAATTTCCACGCACTATCCTGGTCAAATTTACAGATTAATGAGTAAAGGAACATATCTTGGCTAAAGCATTTTAAGAAAAAATTGTTGTCTTCCCCGGAGATAACCTCACTTTTGTATTTTCACAGATATGTCAGCACCAGCGGCTCCTCATCATAAAGCCTTAGTAAAAATGCTAGACTTGTTTAGGACTCAGGGTGCCCAAGCATCCATAGCACAAGTGTCTAAAATGAAGGTGCTGGGAAAAGGGAAATTATGTCCAGTTACTAGTCTTGTAGAGGCTCGACAGTTCCTTCGGAAAATCTCTAATCAATAATGAATGTTTTTGTTTCCGTGCAATGATGTTGATGGTCTATGGTCGGCGAGGGCGGGTGCTGCTGGGGGGTCACATGCGCACCAGAGTGCAACTCCATGGCTCCCCATATTGCTGCAAGAGCTGCAAGGGGGGTAACGTTGACATTCCTCCTTCGCAGGGACGGGGTTTTTTGTGGGTCACTTGTGTGGGTATTTTCAGGTTCGAGTCATGGGTAGAGGGAGCACTTGTCATTAAAATGAGCCGAATCGTAACAGGATTTGGAGTACTGTTGATCAGTGACATGAAAGCTGCGTTAGCTAGGAAAAGGGTATCTATATAATGGGGTTCAAGGTTAAGCTTATCTTTTGCAATGTCAATGGCATTGCAAATAGGCGTAATTTTGGGAGGCTGATAAGGTGGTTGACGTCTTTCTCCCTCAAGGTTTTATTTTTACAGGAGACTCATCTAAAGAACAATGACCCAGATATTTGTATCCGGAAGCAACATCCCTATGCATACTTTGATTGGACAGGGCTTGCAGTAAGGGGTTTGGCTACTTTTGGGGGGAAGAGGGTTGATTGACTGGTAAGCAAAGTAATCAGGGATCCACATGATAGGTGGACATGGCTTAAGGTAGTTGCTAATGAAACCCCTATGAATCTAGTCAACAACTGTGCCCTAGTTACCGATGACATAGGTCCATTACTGCAGATTTACAATATCGCTATGGGGGCCGCAGGACTGCTAATTCCAGGAGGGGATTTTAATTGTTTTCAGGATTTGGCATTAAATACATCCAATAAATCCAAGAAGCAATTAAACCCCCAAACTAAGAGAGTGGTTGATACTTTGAAGCAAGATTTTCAATGAATTGATCCATGGCGTTCTGATCATCCAGGCATTTTATAGTACACATTCTTATCATATCGTTTTCATACTGCTTCTCATTGGGATTTTTTTCTTATTTCCCAATCAATTAAAAGGGTTGGCTCGAATATTGAGCATAAATGCCTTCTCTGACAACTCGCTAGTCTCTTTCATGGTAATGTTGGAAACAATAAGGAGGGAAAAGCTTAGGTGGCAGCTTGATCGATCCCTACTCTCCAATCAAGAATGGCTTCTTGAAATGAGGAAATTAATTGTTCAATCAATCAATCAGGTTTTTTTTAAAGCGCACTACTCATCCGTGAGGGTCTCAAGATGCCGGTGGGGGGCTGTGCAGCTTTGGCTCAGCTGTTTCTGGAGGTGTGCAGGGTAGGGGAGCATCTGATGTTTACTGGGAGCTCGTTCCAGGCCTTGGCCGTGACATAGGAGAAAGCTCTTCCACCTGCTCTGGTTCTGCAGATACATGGGGTCTCTGCTAGGGCGAGGTCGGAGGAGCGTAGGTTTCTTTTGGGTACGTGGAATGAGAATCTTTCGTTGAGGTATTTGGGTCTGATGTTGTGGAGGTATTTGTATGCGTGAGGAAGCAGCTTGAAAGTCACTCTCTTCTCGACGGCGAGCCAGTGGAGGTCTCGCAGGTGCTGGGTCATGTGCTCATGTCGTGGAGTTGTGAGGACGAGTCTGGCTTCGGTGTTTTGGATGATCTGGAGTTTGTGTGGCAGGGATTTGTTGATACCGATGTAGAGGGCATTCCCATAGTCCAATCTGCTGGTTATGAGTGCATGGGTGGCGGTCTTTCTTACTTCAGGGGGGATCCACTTGAGGGTCTTCCGGAGGGGGTTAAAGCAGGTGGTGGCGATGGCGTTGATATGGCGAATCATGGTGAGGGAAAAGTCTAGAATGATGAGAGGTTCCAGGCGTGGTCCGTCGGGGTGAGTGGGTTTCCGAGGGCTGAGGGCCACCAGGTGTTGTCCCAGGTGGTGGGGGAGGGTCCGAGGACGAGGACCTCTGTCTTCTCCGAGTTGAGCTGTAGGCAACTGTTGCTTATCCAGGTGGCTACTTCTTTCATTTCCTCCTGGAAACCGAGTCTGGTGTCTTTGGGGTTCTTCGTGAGGAAGAGGATGAGCTGAGTTTCTTTGGCATAGGATACTATACTGAGCCCATGCTGTCTGACGATGGCTGCAAGGGGGGCCATTAAGATGTTGAAGAGCGTGGGGCTGAGTTAAGATCCTTGGGGTACTCCGCAGTTTATCTCTGTGGGTTCGGAGAGGAAGGGTGGGAGTCTGATCCTTTGGGTTCTGTCGGCGAGGAAGGACTGAAGCCAGTCGAGGGTGGTTCCCCGTATGCCGGCGTCCAGGTGTCTGGCTGCAAGAGTGCGGTGGGAGATGGTGTCAAAGGCTGCGGAGAGTTATTGCAGGATGAGGACTGTGGTGTGGCCCTGGTTGAGTAGCACACGGATGTCGTCGGTGGCGGTGATGAGGGTGGTTTAGGTGCTGTGGTTACTGCAGAACCCAGACTGGGAGGAGTCGAGGATGGCGTTCTCTTGTCAGCTGGGCATCTACGAATGTTTTATGACTTTGGCTGCAAAGGGAAGGAGAGAGATGGGTTGGTAGTTTTTCAGGTCCGTCGGGTCAGCTGAGGGTTTCTTGAGGAGGTGCTTGACCTCTGCCTGCTTCCAATCATCAGAAAAGATGCCGGATTCGAAGGAGGCGTTGATAGTGCACCGTAGTTTGGGTGCTATGGTGGTAGCGGTTCTGTGGAAGATGTGCAGCGGGCAGGGGTCCGTTGGGGCTCCTGAGTATGTGCTCTTCATGGTCGTGGTGGTATCTTCGGTGGTGACCTGTGTCCAGGTGGAGATGGTGGGCTGGCTATCAATGCAGAGGGGAGGGTGGTTTCTGGTGTCTGTTCGCTTAAGTAGAGGGCTTTGATTTTCAGGTTTAAGTTAGAGCCAAGCTTGTTGCAGAGGTCCTAGGACGGTGTGATGTCCGTGGCTTCACTGGGGGGTTTGGTGAACTGCTGGATGAGGTTGAAGAGTTCTTTTGAGTTGCTGGCATTGGTGAGGATTTTGTTCTGGATGAAGGTCCTCTTGGTCGCTCTGTTGAGTTGAGTATTCTGTTGTGGCGTTCTTGTAGGTGTCTGGTCCTCAGTGGGTTTGCTGCTTCTCCAGAATTTTTCAAGATGTCTGCCGGAGCGTCTGGCTTCTTGGAGGTCAGTGGTGAACCAGGTGGCCTTCCGAGGGTGTTGTTTGTCAGTGTGGCAGAGGGTGCCAGCTTGTCTGCACAGCTAGAGATCCAGCGATGTAGTTCCTTGGCTGCAGAGTTGGCGTCGGTCGTGGCAGAGGGGGGGTCGTAAATGAGGGTGGAGTTGAGGTGCTCCTCTGTGACCTTGCTCCAGTTCCTTTTTTGATGGGCGTGGGACAGGCTTGTGTATGGGGGTGGTGTTGAAGGAGAAGTGTACGCAGTGGTGGTCTGTCCAGAGGGGCTGCAAGGTGTGGATGAAGTGGACTTTGGTCCCTCCTGCGAAGATGGGGTCGAGGATGTCTCAGGCTTTGTGGGTGGGGGTGGTGATGAGGTGCTTCAATCCGAGGTTGGTGAGGTTGTCCAGTGGGGCTGTCAAGTCAGGGTCACTGATGTTGTCGAGGTGGAAGTTCAGGTCTCCGATGAGTATGTTGTGCATGGAGGCGATGGCGTGGGGCGCGATTAGGTCAGCGATGGAGGTGGCGAAAGAGGTGCGAGGCCCAGGGGGTCTGTAAGTGAGGGTGCCACGAAGTGTGGTTGTGGGGCTGGTCTGGATCTGGAAGTGGAGGTGGAGGTGTTGGAGAGGGAGTCGCTGGAGCTGCAGCTGGGGAGTCGGAGGGAGCTCTTGTTTGCAACGGCAAGCCCCCTCACGGGCTGTTGGGGCAGTCCTTCCTCTGGATCTTGTATCTGTCGGGAATGGCGGTGGCGATATCGGGCAGAGGCTATTTTCTTTTGTATAATTTATTTTCAGTGTGGGAAGCTTTTAAGGTCAGATTTCAGGGGCAGATTATTGCTTAGAAAGCTCGCCAAGATAAATTGCGTACATACCAAATAGTTGAATTGTAATTCGTAGTAGCTCAATCCCTTCAGAACAAGAATAGGCCTCTGAGTACAGAGCCTTCTTTAGAGAACCATCTTGAAAAGGCTAAACAAACTTTGAGAGATTTTCTTATAATGAAAGAAATCAATAGCTCTAAAGCATATCAGCAAAAGGTATATGTATACAACTTGTAAGCACGTTTTGGCCTGGTACCCGGCTTAAGCAAGATGCCGCGATAGTAAGGACATTTGCGAATCCAGACACCCAAAAATTAGTTACTGTGAAGGCTGATGTGTCCCTGGTTTTTCGGCAGCCTTATAGAACCCTGTATGAAACCAAATACTCAATCTCGCAATCTAGCTTGTGTCAGTATTTTCGATCCATAAAGCTACCTCACCTGTCAAATTCTGTGACCAATGAAATCACCACTAATATAACAGTGGCAGAGGTTCAGGAAGCTCTTGCAAAAATGGCAAATGGAAAGGTGTGTGGCAATGACAGTTTTCCGACATTTTATAAAGCATTTATAACTGACCTCGCATGTTTCCTAACTTATCTATTTCATTTTATTAAGGAGGGTGGCAAAGTTCCCTCTAATTTTAAGGAATTAACTATTGTTAGCTTCTTAAAAAAATATAAAAACCCTAGTAATGTTAATTCATATCAACCCATTAGTATATTGAATGCTGATTATATGATATTGATGAAAATATGGGCTATGCTTATTATTCCGGCTGCTCAGGCTTGAATCCACATAGATCAGAGTGGGTTTGTGGCCAACCCTTTTGATGGCTGCACACACTGTTTTCTTAATGTAGGCATTAGACTACTTCTCAGTTAATCAGATCAGTGCAGCAGTAAGGATGATTGATACAGAGAAAGCCTTTGATCTGGTTATCTGGGAGGCGCTGTTTTCCGGTCTAAAGAAGTTTGGTTTCCCCAATCAGTTTATCTCAATGCTGGAGACATTTTACCTAGGGGCTCAGGCAAAGATTTTTGTGAATTTCAGCCTCGTGGAAACAGCGGCAATCAATAGAGGAACCCGTCAGGGGTGTCCTCTAACCCCAATATTTTGTAAATTTTTCATTGAGCCTCTGGCTGTCAGGATTCGGAATAATGAAGCAATATGTGCTCCGGACTCCGGTATGCCTCAATTGAAGTTGTTTGCAGATGACATCATTTTTTATTTTAAACTCTATAAGGTGAATGTGCAGAGGGTTCTGGATGAGACTGAGCAGTTTACGAGGATTGGGGGGTATAAAATGAATCAAAATAAAACAGAGCTGCTCCTGTTCAATACTCCAGTTGGTGATCTTCCCGTTTCTCCGCAGCAGCAAGGCTGCTTTCAAAGCCCAGTACGCTATCTAAGTCTATATGTGACCAATAACTACTCTCCGCTATTTCAACAGAACTACATTGAAATGTTTAAGAAGATTTGGGGGCTACTGGAAAGATGGGCGTCTCTCCCCCTTACTATGATCGGTAGTGCCGCACTTATCAAAATGTCTATTTTACCATTACTTAGATTTCTTTTTCAAATGTTCCTATCATTGTTTGTAATAGTTATTTAAGGATTTGGATGCACTTTTTAAAAATGTTGTCTGGAATAAAATTGCCCCAAGGGTTAAATACTCGGTTTTGCAATTAGATATTTTACAGGGAGGGTTGGCGCTCCCTCATGTGTGGAAATACTATGAAGCATCCTTGCTCAATATCTTGGCGAGATCGCTAGAGGGAAGAGGAGAAGTAGATCTTTTTTTCTTGAAAACATGATGCAGGAAGCAGAACCCAAGCTGCCAGTTTTTATTAAGACAGCAAAGTTCTCAAAGAAAACTAGGTACAAGGTGCTCCAGGATCTGGGAAGTCAGTTGAAAGCCATGCATGCATTAAATCATAATGCAGTGGGTTATACGTATCTCAAATTGCAGGAGTATCACTGAGTTGGATTGACAATAATCACGTACTGAGTTCAGGTTTTAGAATTCGTGTGGCTTCAAGGAGCTTGGCCATTTTATTCTGAGGCGTAAATGCATTGTATGGCAAGAACTTCTCGCACGTGGTGGTAATTAGTGCAATAGTTTCTTTTTTAGTTTCCAGCAGATTACGTATTTCATTATTAATAACTGCCAGGAAACTAGCAAAGATATCCATCCTGCTATGAGCTCACTTTTAAGGACTAAGCTCCAAGGAGTTGGAAATTGGTATAGGTTATTGCTCAATTACATGGTCCATCAACAGGTGACTACCATTTTAGAAAATATCTCTAAAAATCATCTAGGTTGAGGATCATTGTTTTTGTTGCCAACAGACAGTGGCTGGGATCTGGCTCCATTTCTTTTTATACTTATCACAAGCTGAGACAATTCTGGGAAAAAAATGTTTCTGCTATCAGCCTTGGCCTTCAGGCCAAGTTAATTCCAGAGGCATGTGTGTTATTTTCTGGGGTCTCCAAGCAGAGTCAGAGCACCAGCATCGGCAAGTGGGGCAGGAGTTTGTATCAATTGCATCCTCAACTGCTCGCTCTTTGATTCTTCAAAACTGGAGAACACGAAAGGTCTCAACATCCTGGATTGGTTGGAAAAACTGCTCAGTACAGAACGTTTGAGAAGGGATATGGAAAACTGGTTGGAGGTTTAAATTTAAAGAGATTTACTGACACTGACAGTATCTTGACTCAGTTAAAAAGGCAGGCTCGACCTGCTTTTAGCATAATTGGAGATAATTCAAGGTTGTTCATATTCCCTTGAATTAAAAAATGGTTAATTCAGCTTTATCACAGTTTCTAGCAAGGGTCTGCATGTATTTTTCCTGTTTTCAATATGCATAATGTCATAAGTCATGTTTCTGAGACCTGATATGCTCGAGCAGCTGTAGCACAATAGCACTTTAGTATCTCAGTTCAGAGGAGCACTGTAATGTGCCATTCAGTTGTCTCGCTTGTGGGCTGGGATAGTCTGCCTATTAATATTGCCATTTACTGGTTTGATGCTTGTGGTTTTTTTGCAGTATGCACTATGAAATTATATTTTTCTCATTAGTACTGTATAAATCAGGATTATTGATATGATATTTGCTATTTCCAATGCATGGAGTGACATATGCAATTCGATTCAATGCACTTCATTCAGTTTATACCATGTTAGAACCATAAAAGCATCACAAAAATTGTACAATGTTAAGATATAAATACATATAAAATATCAAAGAAAATAAATTATTTACCAGGTTAAAAATGTACAATGGATGTCCATATCAAAAACAACCATAATCCTGATTAATTATAAAACAAAGCCTGCCCTGTTCAGGATATTGACACTAAGCTAATAAGATTTAAGCAGATAAAACATTATAAGGTACAATTATATTACACATTGCACAATCAGAGTTCATCCTCCATGGAGCACTGTGATCTCGTAGACTAAGGTATATTTTCTATGCTAATAATGAGTCCCTAGTAGGCAGCACTTTAGAATGGAACATGGCTACCCGATGACAAACTAGATTATCATCAAGCTTCATAGAGTGCAGTGATGGAAGGGTGCAGCGGGTCAGCAACTAGTCAATTATTTTCCTGTCTATAGATTTGGAGTTTAACTGAATATATAATGAGTCCAAATAAAAGAAAGGAGACATTAAACCATATGATAAAGTTATGAAAATCACTATCTAGGAGGTTTTGTAATTTTAACTTGCATAGTAGTTGTTCATTAATAGTTCTGAATTTTATTAAAACTCCTTCTTTGAAATACAAGGTGTTCACTGGCAAGAGTGGCCTTAAAGTTTTGCCTTTTTTGTAAAAGTTGTAAATGCAATTCTTGAACATCAGGTACCATATTAAAGAGTAATTGACAGAAGCAGTTTACCCTGATTAAATTGAACTAAAAATTACATTCTCACTGACTGATCAGTGAACAACATTTGCACCTGCTGTTCTCTCCAAATGTTGGTACAAAATGTACAATCTATTTAATTGTGAAAGGGTGGTTCAAAATTGCAATGATGCCAGTGAACCTTATGCGCTCTGGCCCCATATGTGCTCAGATAACCTAGTTAACAGGATTTTGCCATAGTCTATTTTAATTAGGAGCCAATGTTTGGACTACTGTCTTTAGATCTTACTTTGGAATAAATTATTTCATTTTCCATCATAACTGCAGTTGATATTGAACTCCCTTAACAATCTTTTTTTATGGCTTCATTGAGATGGAGCCTACTTTTAAGATCTTTAGGGGGGTAATCAACCTTAGTCTCTAGGAGATTTCCAGTGACAAATATGTCTGTTTATTCTAAAATAAAGCTTCCTGTTATCACAGTGCTTGTGTTGATTTATGTGGTAATTTATGCCATGATCCATTAGCGTGTCTCCCAATGACTCCTTTTAAAGGTCAGATAAATGGGTAGCGAGGATGAAACTCTAAAGAAAATCATGTGGCTTGGGGTATTGACCGGCCCAGTTTCTTGGAGGTGATGCCCTCCTTTTGGCAGCACCAACTCTGAGTTTTCATATTTCACTAGAGTATCGATTCGCCCAAATGGGGGAAGTGAAGTTATGGTGGGGACTGCAGGGAAGGAGACTTGAAAGGAAAAAGGTCAGTCAACAATTCTTATTTCTACCTCCATGAAGAATTTGTTTTCATTTCACACATGAAGAACCTGTTTGTTTCCACTGAGAGAGCAAAGTCCAGAAAGACAGCTGATTATGTTAAATAACAAAAAGTTCTTGATATTCCTGAATCAAAAGCTGTGACAGTTATTTTCAAGGTTCATTGAAAGTTCCCAAAACAAGCTTAAATATCCAAAGATAAATCTCTACTGAGGGGGAACTAGGAGTTAGTTCCTAGTGCATCTCTTGTGCTATGGTTAGTTGATCTCCCTTTACCAGCCACTTGTGTAGGCCTAAACATGCCCCTAACTCTCCTCCTTATCAGAGTGCTGTTATTTCCTAATTTACCAAAAGAATTTCTGACCGATCGTCAGAAGACTGTACCTCATCTGAACGTCTAATGAAGGTGCCCTTTCAAGCTAAAATATATGATTAAGAGCCAGATTTGTATTTTGTATAATCATGCATAATTTCTAATAATATTTCCAAATTTTCTTGTAATTGGATGAAAGCCAATTGCACGAATTTTGCACACCTGGATTGTAAAGTTTTTTTGTTGAGTTACTTTTTGAAGACAGTGATAGTTGGGAACGGAAGAAGGCACTGGATTCGAATGAGGTTACTCCTGGATTTGGTGTTCATTTTTTTTTGAGTAACCGCATTCCTAGGCTGAACGATCAGGAATATGGGCCAAATTGATCAAGGGCAATGCAAGCCCTTAAGTGAGATTTACTGTGTCACACAGAGCCACCTTGTGCGGTTCTGCGTGGCATAGTAAATCCGAAGTAACACAAGGCGGTGCAATTTTCTGGCTTGCATTACTCTGCCCTGGGAGGGTATTCTGTGGTTGGAACGACGGTTTTCCCAAGCACCCACTCATGATTTTAGGCGCATTTCCAAATTTACTAATACCAGTAACCCTGGGAATGTGTCAACATGGTACACCTTAACAGGGGAGGCATAAAGAGGAGAAATATATTTATTTCTTTTCTTTTTTTCCACTTTTTTCATGTGCTGTATTCTGCAGCACACACAGAAAGAGAAAACAAGTCTCAGAGGATTATTTTTGTGCAGGAAAGTGTTCCTTCTTGCACAAAAACAATCCTCACTGTAATGCAGGAGCTTGGCAGCGACAAGTTTGCCAGCGCTGAAAGAGAACAGGAGTACGTTATATCTTAGCAGATACTGCTCATTCCTGCCCTCTCCATTTGATGCAATGCAGCGCAACACATTGTCTTACTGCGTTGGGTTGTACCAATTAGTAAATGTCCCCTTATGTCTCAGTTTTGTCAATCCCATTTAAAGGAGTTCTGATCAGCGACAAGCTGTTTTCATAGACTGCAGTGATGGGAGAGTGGAGGGCTTGATTTGTAGTGTGTATATGTTGCTGCAGGGGGTCAGCAACTAGTCAATTATTTTCCTATCTATAGATTTGGAGTTTAACTGAATATATAATGAGGTTTGTTAGTTGACAACCAAGAGGGTCTAACTTTTTTCTCAAATCGTGATAATAACTTTAAGGATTTATGCTATTCTTCTGCTTTATGTTTTGGCTTTTGTGAGGGGGATTTAAACAAACTGGCAAAGCCAATTGAGTCTCTAGCTCCTAGCCTTGGTTTGTTAGGTTCATCTACCAAGGTATTCAACACTCCTATCTGGATGGTTTGGTTTTGCATAATATACATGTATTGCTCCAAGTGAAAGAGAATAATGGGGAATTAGATGTACCATTTTTTCATATTAGAGGACAAACTTGTTGGACTAGCGATGAAGCTTTCTGGTAAGATGTCAAAGTGTAGGATTGGGAGTTTTTTGCATGAGATGGAATCCAGGAAGTAACAAAATGCCCCACTAGTCCTACTAAGGTCAAATAGTTTTGGTGGACGACTCCTATAATATGGTGCGGTGCTATTATCAGGGGCACTGGGTCACCAAGACCAGATCAAGACACAATAATACTTCAAAGGCTAAACTCATTCTAGAGTAGTTGTGTAGGTAGAATTAGGAATTATGCTGCAAGACCTGACATACTATTTTGTAGCCTCGACATTCAATTATTGTGACCTTTGATGGCTGATAATGGAAATAAATGTTGGTTGTATGTCAAAGCATAACATATCTTGTCATTGCAGTGCATCAGTTCCGCTTTGAGCAGCTGCTGATGCAGGAGACGGACTCCTATTTTGAAAAGGTATAGTGATTTTCTAACATGCTAACCTTCCAAAGTTCACCCTTATCATACCATACATCATCTGGCCTTTCCACCAATCATAACGCCTTTTACTGTGCTGTCCTTAGAAACAGAGGGGCAGATTTACCATTCTTTCACGCAGAGCAGTACAGCAAGCCTTGCTGCAGTGCCTAAAAGTAAAGGGCAGGAACGCACCGTATTTACCATTATAAGGCGCAGTCCTGTGTTTTGCTGGCGCACAATGTGCTGCCTTGCGCCAACGCATGTGCCCTTGCACCATGGTGCTAGGGTGCCTGTGTTGCAGGCAGGATTGTTTTGGGGCAGGAAGCGACATCTTCGTGCACAAAAGTATTCCTAAGGGGCATTTTCCTCTTTCTAAGTGGGCTGCAAAATGCAGCACACATAGAACGGGGAAAAAAGTAGGAGAAATAACTATACTTCTCCTTGTTGCGCCTCCCCTGGGAAGGCACAGTGGCAGCTTCTAGGGGTTGGTGCCATTTAGGAAAAAAGATGACTTACCTGCTGAATGCCGGCCACCACCTCTCCTCCATCCTCCCTCTGTTCCTGTCTCCCGGCAGCACCCGGGCTCACAGACTCCCCTAGCCAATGATGACGCTGCTGTCACCAGCATGACAGCAGCGATGTGATTGGTCTGAGCGACCTGGTTCGGCAGTCAGAAAAGCTGTGGGAACCTGTGCATGTTCTCCACCCGGGCTGTTCAATACAGCCAGGTGGAGTTCATGCTAAATGTGCATGACTGTTTGGCCGGCCCAAGACAGCAGATCAAACCACCACACGCACTTAAATGCACCAATCACTCCTCTTCATGCTGGCTGTGACGACAGCTGAGCTCTGCCCCATAAAACTGCCTCAGTATGGAAAAAGATGAAAATAACATTGTGTTATAATCATTTTATTTTTCCTTTTGCACTGCTCTTAGAGAAGTTGGGCGGTGCTTCTCCACCTTAGCGTAGGAGCCGCCACTGGGTAGGTGTAGCATTTTGATGCAATCCCAGGTTTATCAGTGTTGGTAAATATGGGGATGAGCGAAAAAACCATGGGTGGATGCATGGGAACACCCACGCTCCACCCATGGAATGCCTCCCTGGGGCAGAGTAAACCAAGGCAGTGATTTGTGCTGCCTTGTATTACTCCATATTTATCAAGCCATGTAGGGCCACCCAAGGTGGCCTTGCATGGCTTCATAAATCTGACTTTAGTGTTGTGTCGCCCTTGCGCCCCCTTGCATAGAGCAAGGGCAATGGAACATAATGATAAATATGTCCCAAAGACCCTTAAACTCCATGAAGCCCAAAATGAGGCTGGTAGGGCTGTAACTTACCTAGGAAGACGAGAACATGCCTTGCCACAATAGGATCCCTGCACTGAACCAATTCAGGGTTAAGCGGCCCGCCTTTTCCTACTTATCCATCCACAATCTGGTTAAAGAATGCGTTAATTACCAGATTGCCACATATCATTCTGCAAGGAGCCTTCTCAGCTCTAACTAGCCCTGCTTAAAAATGCCACCACAAGATCTTTTATTACTAAAGGTGGCAGACGTTTCTCTGTTCATTCCCCTAACATTCGGAATATTGTTCCTCTGTTTAGACCACCACTTCCCTACCGGAATTCAGTATAAATCTGAAGACTATCTTGTTTGGCTTCGGTTGCATTTTAAATCAGTTCCAAAATACTGACCTTCAGGCACATGGTGGTGTAAATGTTTAGTTATTCAGCCAGTCTATTGTACCTTAGATCTTCATATACCCTTTAATGCTTATCCTCATCTTTCCCCCCCTGTCCTTATCACTGTCCACCCTCCCTGTCCTCTTTGAACCTAGCTAATTTCAGACGCTGCACAAATGTTCTACGGCTTGTGCAGTTGTATCACAAGCAGATCGTCATGGGAGATGCTCACTTGAGCCTTACATCCTGATTTTGCAGAGCACTCTCCATCTCAGTGTGATTGCTTGATTCTAAAGTTTTCCATTTTTTCTTATAGGATCAACCCCTGTGTGTTGGCCGTGCCTCCAGGTCTCAAAGAACCTCGACAGCTACAGACACCTCCAGGTATGAGTTGCCCCTGTACGTCGAAAGGTAGAAGATGAGAGAGGTACCAAACATGATGAGAAATCCCATATCACCAGCCAGTCGTAACACATGTCAAATGCTGTCCTCACCTGTACATTGTTCGGTTATTTCTTCCACTCAGGAAGGCAGAGGAGGCAAGTGTATGCCATACAGATTGTGTGCCAGATAAAACTAAACACCCATGATTACAATAAGGGGTGCATTGCTATTCATAGCAAAATATCTAAGTAGGCTCAGATAATAGCTTAGTAGAGAAAAATATTATGGAATGGGGTGCTACATTTAATGCATGCAATGTGAAAGTTTAACCTTCACATTTATTACATTTTCAAAAATGATGTAGAGTAAATTACCACACAAATAATATAAAAAGCGATCCAGGGCTCCTAAATCAGACAGCTCTTACCAGATCCACCCAAGTAACAAACGTACAGTAGTCGATGGTGAGGTTCTGGATTGCACTTGACCTGGTCCTGAGGAGAGAAGCAAAATAGCTCATATTCACAAACGTCTAAAACCAGAACCTTTCACATAGGCATTCAACTGAAAGACTTCACATGGGATAATGATCAAAGGATGTTAGAGAGCACTTCTTCTACTGCTACTGCCATTTAACAGTTACTGTCTCTAGTTTTTGAGATCTGCAGTTAGCATACCTTTGAGTTTTGTGAAATTCTATGTAATATAATTACATATAGAAGCTTTCAGCCACCCCTCCTGATTCATTGATCTGTTATTGTGTCATTTACCTTTTTTACACCTACTAGAGCATACAGCTTGGCGTACAAGGTCAGCCCACTTCTGCCATTGGCGAATTTCACTGTGAATGATGGCATTCTGTCCTTTCAAAAGAAGCACATCCACTCATAAAGTAGTTCCCTTCAGTGCAAGGGGCTCATATGGCAACGTGCACTTTTTGAGACCAAAAGATATTTTTGTTTTTTGACAAAAATATTGTGTAGATTTTGAGGTCTCAGCAGCTCCACCAACAATAAGGTTTTGCCACAGCCATTTCAAAACAAGCTCTAACAAATACAAAAGGCTGGGGTAAATGAAAGACCTGTTGCTCTGTTAGTGCTTATTTTCTAAACATCTGAGGCCTGTGACTTGGCAACACGTAGCGCATTTCCAAAATAAGCTAAATTAATAAAGTTTACAAGTACTAATTTAAGTGCCAAAATGTGTACTGAACCGGTCACACTATAAGCCTCATTGCAATTGCTCTATTATTTCCTGTAATGCTACCCTTCACATTTAGTACTGGTACCTTGGAGATTGGTATTTTCCTGTGCAGTAACATTCCGAGTTCCACAACTTAATGTGTGTGAAAAAGTGTCAACCCCCCCTCCCTTGCCTCCGCATTTCAGCTGTGTGAAAATTTTAATTTATATGTTTTTTTCCTGCACAAATTCCACCAAGTTTCACCTGAAGAAAATCATGGGGGGGGAGGGGTATAGTGTGTACAGTAATTTCAAGCATTGGGTGTAGTAATCACAGCAAAATTCAGAATTCCATTTTATGTACACACTCTCCATCTAGGCAGCTGGAGTGGAGGTAGCCCTACCTTTGCCCACCCCAAGGGAAACTGCCAGGCAGGGTGGCAGGATCTGAGTCATAACACCCCCTTCCCCCTATAGAACGTGGCCACCTGACACGCCAAAGGTGGCCCTATTGTGAATCCGATGCTGCCAATGATTGTCGAAGGTGACTCACTGGTTGGTTCAAAAGTAAATGTGGTGGCAGAACAGCATGTTTGGTTGAGGAGGAGCCCCGGCAATTTATGGAATGAGCATCCACTTGAGCAAGCTCTAAATTACCTCCTAAATCCTTTGTTTCCCTCATATTGTGAACGAAAATAAAGGTAACTCAGTGAACATGAAGGTTTTATTAAAAATAAAGGTTCCCACTGGACATTCAGGAAAAATGACAAACTAAAAGACCTGCAGCTCTTTGCATAACTGCACGCACTAGTAAGTGATAGAAATTCTCATTCGTAGGCTAAACATAGATTTATTTATTGGAGAAAGCCAAAAAAAGGACCAAACAATCCTCTAACGTATGAGCTCAATTCAGATAAAGTGAGGAAGACGTCAGTACTCTATGGATATTTTCTCCCACCGTGGCTCACATTTTCAGCCTTTAGACTCTTGAGTGCAGTCCTCAGGAGTACACATGCAAGCCTTATGAAACTGTAGATTTACAATTGTGAACCTCATGCTCTAGCCTTATTCTTTGAGAACTGTCTTTGGGAGGACACTGCTCATGGGTTAAGGAGTGGATTTAACTTTTTCCTACCTGGAAATATATTTCGCTCTCCTATGCCTCCAAAAATGAACTGCTATTAAAAAAATTCTACATCACGTTTGCACCTTTACTAGTTCCTTTTTAGCAGCAAATGTACTTGTACTTGCCACCCCAGTTCAGACCCAGCCATATGCAAATCAGTCTGGACCCTGTGCCTCATGAGAACAGTCCAGCCCAAACTGCCAAGCCAGGTTGTCACTGGACCGGAACAAGCATTGCAGGACCCATTTCGGGATAACACCTCTCATTAGCCAGGCTAGCTTTAATCCAGTGGCGAAATGAATAAGTAACCCATGTCTGGGCATACCCTGCCAACTTAGGGCACTCACTGAGGAAAATAGTTTTAACTCAAACACTAAAATGTCAGGAAACAATGATCATCATAAGTGCAAGACCTGTGAAAAATAGTACACATACACACATCAAATCTGACTCCTTTTCATACAGCACTGGTGAAGGTTCTGGACCTGAAGTTCTAGCTATGGTTCAATCAGTTGATAGACACCTGGCAAACACCAAGTTTGATTCACTGGGTGAAGCTTTTCCAGGCGCAGGACTTCTGATGCCTAACTGAACATACAACCTGGTCAAGGTAGGATGAAGATGAAGGCAACTGAGGATACCTCACTCTCTAACCCATCTCCAGTCAAACTAGGAGTCCCCCAAGGATCCACATGATCCTCAAGATTTCATGCCTTTTTCCACCCTGCTGGACCAAGTTAATTACTTTGCCCCCCAGCCGAGGCAATAAATGCCTCCCCACACAAAAGGAGCAATTATCAGTGATTGACTCAGTTCCTGAGAAGAAAGAGGTGCAGAGAAAAATCTGCATCTGGTAATTAGCTTGTTACACTCCACATGGGCTGGGACAGTCCAGACACACTAAATACAGGAGAAAGCCCAGGCATTTGCAGCCAACACAGGAGGGGATCCTCTTTGAAGTTTTGGTGGGATGCTATCTGGCATTGATGTCAACAATGGATGGATCTGAGGCCCTGAGACGAGCTCTGCACAGAGAAAACCTGACAGTGCCATATTGGACTGTCCCAGAATGCAGTGCAGGTTGGTTGGGACAAGAGTGGCAGATGATATGGAATCCTAGGATTGGGCAGGGGTGCTTGGTACTTGAAATTCCCACCCACACTTAAAAACCCTTGCACAAGGAAGAAACAGTGAGCAAGACCCTACACCTGGATGGGAACAGCAGCAACACCATGGACAATTAGAAGGAGAAGCCACCTGATGCCCCTGATGGACTAAGGACTGTCTGCAGCTGACCCCCTGGACTAGATGGATCTCTTTAGGGCCAGTGTCACTGGCCCTTTTATGCCCCCTGGGGCTACTTGTACACCACTGATCCCCAAATGCCCTGCAAGAGAGCCAGGACACCATTCGTTCTGTGGAGGGCAAAGCAGAGAAGAAGGTTGGCACAGAAGGGCAGGGAACCAGCTTCCCACAGGGTGTGCCCATTTGAGGCCAGGGGACCTGCTGGAACCCCTCCAGGTGGCTAGAGTGCACCACCAGGAGCAAAATGAGCCACAGATAGTTTAAATAAGCTCATTGGGACTTGAGCTTTGCAGCTTTAAAGGATAGGGGGCCATATATAGGTAGGGACACATTTACCACTTCATAAATACCGAATTTTACCGATTCGGTATTTATGAAGTGGTAAATGATATGTAGGTAATTGGTCAGTAAATATTACCGATTCGGAATGATTCGGTAATTACCGAATCGGTATTTACCGATTCGGTAATGAGGCATACCTTCCCATTGATGGGAAGGTATGCCTCATTACCGAATCGGTAAATACCGATTCGGTAATGGGGGGAACACAGGCAAGGGTGGCAGGGTGTCACATTGACACCCTGTTGCACCCCTGAAACGGCCATGTGTGCACATGTGGCACACATACATGCCCTAAGGGCATGTATGTCTGCCACATGTGCACACTTCTAAGCGCTTTTAATTGCTTTTCGTCATCAATACTTTATTTACCACCAACTATTAGTTGGTGGTAAATACCGACTCGAAACAACACCCACACAGTCCCCCTACATCCTGATTTCTGTATTCGGAATTTACCGAATCGGTAAAATTACCGAATCGGTAATTTTACCGATTCGGTAAATTCCGAATACAGAAATTCACCCCCTACATACCAAAAGCCAAAATACCGGTCGGTAACGGTATAATTAACGAAAATCGGCCGTTACCGACCGGTATTTGGCTACCTACATGAGGCCCTTAATCTTTGACACCCTGCTCGAGAAACAGAGCGCATGTGACCTGCTCGGAAATGGAGCAAAATGGCTCTGCTTCAATTTTTTAAAATTACCCTGGGGTGGGCCAGTGCCAGGGGTCAATGCAACAATGTTTTAAATATTCCTGGTGGGAGGGGCATGTATAGAGTCCAACTCCACAAATGTTCTACCACCCAGGAGGCCCTCATTTCTCCAGGGTTTGGTGCAAAATAAATTGGTTACTTAAAAAGCAGGGTTCCAGGACCCCTTCTCCTGGAACCCACACACAAAGGAGGGCCCACCACTGCAGTACCCATCTGCACTCCATGTCGTTGGCAGATAGTAAGCCTTTCTCCATGCTGGCTAAAGGCAGGAGCATGCACAGGAGAGAAAAAAGCTAGACAACATGAGAGTGGGCTCCCTGCATTGCACTTTTATAAAAATAAAAAAAGACAGAGTAGAGGCTGGGGGTTCCCTGAATGGGACTGGGGCACCCATCTTAAAAAAAAACACAAAAGAAAAAAACGCAGTGTGAGAACCCGCTAATTACTTATTCACCGCTCCGACTGAGGGAGCGCTCCTTAATGCCTTGTGACTTTTCATGACTTTTACAGTTCCTGACTTTAGTGGTGCCCCAAAATGGGAGTGAAGCAGCACCCCCCCAGAAATGTATTAAAGCTTTCAACCCTAAGTCTCCTGTATCTTTGAATCCATGACCCCAGAAGATGTTTTCAGTATTTTAAAGTTTTCCTGGGGTGAGCTCTGTTCTACAGCTTGGGAGTACAATGATTCCTAGATTTTGATTCTATGGGTTCATGTTAAGTGGTAAAATAAAGGCATCAACACATGTCTAATGTGGTTATGGATACAATTGCCATATTGATAACATTTGTTGATTAACAATCCAATGCTTATTGATAGTGATTATATTTGAACATGGATACTGACTCGATTGGTCTTAATGGTAAATCCCAGTATGTGATGATTACATTTATTTCAGTGTGGTGACTCCTTGACAAAGCCAATAGTTTTGCCTTATATTTTGATGTGGTAACCTCTTACAAATCCAATTGGACTGCATTATTTAAAATGACACCACCTTAAATTATAATGTTATAGTAGTAATATAGGTGGGGTAAAGGGCATGTTATGATTATGGGGATAATGAACCACAATTGTGATTTCAGAATGTCACCAAAGTTATTTCTACCTATCTTATGTACATATTTGTAAATTAATGCATAGTAGTTAGTAATGTGTGGGTAATAAATGTATCTTTCCTTTTTCAATGATAAAAGCACTGACTGGACAAATAATCATTGAGTGTTGTTATTGTGTGCCAGCAAATTACGATTATTATACCACACCAACTTCCTTGAGTAGACCTTGAACTACTTTATTTTGCTACCCTGAGAGAGTCAATTGCTACAAGGAGACAATTATGGACTTATTTCTAGTGCATGCCTGACATCCCGCACAGTAACCCAATTTCTTCCAATTATTCACCATTAGTGCAATAAAAAATGGAAAACCAAGAGCTGGAGCAGGACTTTCACTGGCAGCAGTGGTAAATGAAATAAAATGCTTTTAAATGTATATTGTGAGCATGAGTGTAGGTGAGACAGTGTTTGTATGAGAACATGTATGAGCATGTATGAGTGTGTGTGAGTGAAAATGAGTAAGTGATAAGTAGTGTGTGATAATGAGACTGACTGTCAATAAGTGAATATGAGTGAGTTGGAGAGAGTGAGAATGAATGAAACAGTGGTTCAAGTGAGTGAATGTGAATGAATGAGTAAGAATTACTAAGTGTTAGAGAATTTGAGTGAGTGTGAATTAGAATGGGTGCAAGTGAGAATGAGTGAGGTCACGAGTGAGAATGTATGATTGAGAATAGAAGTGAGTACAAGTGAGTGAGAAAGTATGGATGAGTGAGTAAGAGTAAGTGTGAGGGAGAGTGAGTGTGAATGAATCGGTAAAAATGAGTGAGTGAGAGTAATAATGGGTGCAAGAGTGTGAATGAGGATCAATAAGTGCAAGGGAATGAGACTGAATGAGTATGAGTGAGTTTGAGTGAGGATGAGTTTGAGTAAAAGTAAGGGAGTGCAAGTGAGAACATTGTGTTGTGCTTTAAATCTGCCATTGTCCCTGGCAAACTAAAGGTAACTGGCTTTTAGAGGCATCCATGGTAAATGCAGACCCTGACATATTGGAGGCAATTCTTAGAATGGTAGGCTCCTGTGATAAAATACCGGCTCTCAAGTGTGTTGGGAGGGAAGAAGCCCTACCAAGCTGACAGGAGCACTTATCTGGAAAACAACAATGTTTTCTAAATTCAGTTCAACAGTTTTAACCAAATTTAAATACTTTATCTGTTGCTGAAGCTTCTTCTTAGATTTTATTCAGTAAATTAGTATCATTCTGCCAATGGTTCCTTGGTAGCAAAGAATTTTCAACCCAAATATTTATTCAACCCAATGCATTTCGGGTCAATCATGGCCCTTCATCAGGGGTCTCATCAACATGTTTCAGTCTTTGTGTTGCATTACCCGCTGGCGGAGCAGGGATTGGCAGCAACGTCAGGCTGCAACCATAAATAAAAGGGTAACTAGTCCGTTATGGTTGCAGCCTGACGTTTCTGCCGATCTCTGCTTCTCCAGCGGGTCAACGACACCACTTCCGGCACCATGACCTGAAGGAACCACAGAGTGCACTGCTGCCTTCGCACCATAACCCTGCTCCCAGTGACGACGACGCCCGCCACCGCCATCGAACCTCTGATTGCTCCATGACCTGTCGGCACCGCACTCTGCACCGCCTCGCTTCACACTGCAGCCCTGGTATCCCCGACAATGAGACAATGCCGTCACCGATGCCGCTGCTTGCACCATTACCTGTGGACACCGCTTGTGGAGAACATATAGCACTGCCTTGCTTTGCACCGCAGCCCTGGTATCACCGATGCTTCTGCTCCAAGCTGACATCTACGGCGCTGCTTGCCCGTGGTTTGGGGGCACTGCTCTTAAGCTACACGATGCACCGCCCTATCCCACACAGCAGCCTTGGCTTACTGACACCATCGCCATCGACTCCAGTTCATCAACCGACGCCGCTACCTGCACCACGATCTGTGGGCACCGGATACCACTTTGATCTGTCTCTCACCACAGCCTTGGGTCTACCGACAACAGCGATTAATCAATGACGATGATGCTGCCTGCACTATGACCTGTCAGCACCGCATCAAACCCCTTCCCACTTCACACTGCAGCCCTGGTATCACTGACGCCGCTGGATGACCGCCACCAAGCCACTGTCTCCACTGCAACCTAAGGGCACCGCATGTCGCATCACTTCACTTCACACCGCAGCCACAACGCCTGCCAATGCCGGCGCTTCTGGCTGCAAACTCACGGAGTTCGGCCTCCAATGCATGTGACTTCAAGGGCCCGATGACTCTTGCACCAACTTCTGGAACCGACGCCTGCCGACACTGCTCCTCTGGAGCTCACCCCAAGGTTCCACGCCTTGCATCTCTAAAGCTACTGTTTTACGGGTCTCTCTGACACCGTAGCTGGCCTGTGATAATGCAACCGGCTGGAACTGTTGGATTTGTCTGTTCAGGACACCATGATAGCCCCGGACGGAGCTATCAACTTCAAGTAACTGTTTAAAAAAACAATATTTGCATTATTTGTGTTTTGATCACAGTATGTTAGGTTTTTATGGTTTTGGTCTTGTTTTGACCAGATGAATATTGGATATATTTCTAAAACTTGTGTGGTGTCCTTCTGTAGGGTTTTCACTGCATTACTGTTTGTTATGAAATTCTTAACACATTGCCTCTGAGATAAGCATGACTGCTCATTCCAAGCTATTAAGGGGGTGAACAGGGGTTATTTTAGAAGTGTAATCCCCTTATCTTGACAAGAGTGGTGGATTCTCCCTGGCTTAGGTGCATACCCTAGTCAGCCAGAAAACCCATTTTTCACAGGCACCCATTCAAAAAAATTTAAAAAATTGAGTCATCTCATGTGGGGTGTCAGGTTTCATTGGCTTAGCCCCCAATGGAATGACTTATTGAATATTTAATGAGTGCTCTTTCAAAGCCTATTGCTATTCAGCACATTTATGTAAAAAGTGTTTTTTAAATAGACCATTTAACCCAAATATCTTCAAAATGTACTCTGAGGAGAATATCCCCATACCTCCCTAGAAGAGGTCGGGCTTTGCTTGTTGAAATTCACAGAAAGTGTTACTCCCCAAGACTTTCAAAGATTACCAGCTTCCACGCCAAAACATAAGATAAACAGTTTCTTGATCAGCATTCTTTATTTTTCTCAGCTTTTACTGGGACACATTTTTAAAGAAGCTTTTGCCATGTGTCATTATTGTGAATACATGAAAAATTATACATTTGAATAAAACCTTCACCTTTGTGCTTCTAACAAATAATAGTGCCTTGCTAATAATCACAAAACTAAATGCATTAAGAATAAAGACTAATTTAAACCAATAATATTAATTAATATTCAGTATATTAATACATGTGTACTTAACAACTATTGTTTTAGAGCCTCTTTTTTCCTCTCCCTCTGATATTTTAATACAGTTGTCTTTCTGAAATGTACTAGAGGAACTAATAAATCATTACAGTTTGTGGTATAAATAATTCAGGTCCCCAGTGCTATTCTATGTTTTGTGACATGTATTCTCTTCAGACGAACATATAATTTTTCTTGTAAAACAAAGAATAACTACCTGGAATATTGTGTCAGCCCCATAATATGGGTGGATGGAAAATACACATTGGTCTGTGGTGTGTTGGTATATTATCTACCAGTTATTATGAAGCTTCAGCTGCAACACTAGTTCAAGCCTGACACCCCGTAATTGGCTTAGTTTCAGTTTCTTCAATGTGTTCCTTTTTACTCTATAGTTCTCCTCTAGCTTCCAAAGTAACTCGCATCTCTCCTGCTTGTCTTTCAATCTTCGCAGGGAGGAGGGCGATAGCAGTGAAGTGGATGATGACTACGACGACGTAGAGATGTAAGTCCTGACTCTACTATATCATGTAATGGAGAGTGATTCTCTTCTCTTCCTTTTTCATCTTATTCCATTCTGTCGTTCACCTTGTTTCCTAATCTGTAAAGTGAGGCTTGCTCTGTGTGGGGCTTGCTCTTCCAGAAGACAAGAAAAGGCAGCAGCTCTAGGGTGCCACCTAGTGGCAGTGCAAATTTATTGAATAAAGGTCTTCTGCAGGGTAAGAGGAGTCCTCCGAGATACCTAATTCTAATTTTGCCTGGAATAGTGAAAATACTTACATAGGTACTATGCCTTTGTTGTCACATTTACCCACTCTGGCGCAATACGTCACTCTTTATCTACCATGCTACTAGAATGTTATCATTAAAAAATAGACAAACTGGCAACAATGACAAAACCTGATCCTTTTGCTCCTAAATTGATGTAGTGCAAGTCTTCAAATGACAGATACATTCAGTTCTCTCCCCCAGGCTACCTAATATCATATTTTTATTCTACAAACATTCCTGATTTGAAAACACTTTTTCTATTACTTTCCCAGAAATATTTCCTAGCTCCTAGTCCAGAATTCTAAACTAGCTGGGAATTTTATCATGTGAGTGGATCAGTCAGACAATACTGACACCTGTTATTTCATGCCCAACGTGAACGTGCTAAAGTTATCCCAGTTATTTAAGGATTAAACACAACAAAATGGGCACATTATTGACATATGTTTAGCATAAGAGTGTAGTGAAGACCTTACCAGTGTTTGCATAACCTGGTCACTTGACCCATCTCCAACATTCCTTTTATAGATAAAATTACTAAGGATGGCAGTACTTTCCTTTTTGTACCTCCCACCACCTCCTGGCTTTGGCTTTTTTATTAGATATCTCAATGGTGCTCTACATTGTTTCTCACAGAACGCCCCGACAATAAGTTATAAGAGATTGTCACCAGTAGCACAGCACTGGCATGGCTTGCCTCTCACCACATGATGTGTGTGGTAAAGCAGATCTTCTACCAGACATAAATTCTTTCAGTTAATTCCTTTTTCCATTTAGTATTTTGGTCCATGCCTTTGCCTTTTGATTACATTTTTTTTTTTTAAGGTTCTGGCCTATGCGGATGATATTGCCATTATTACATCAGAGCCAGAGAAGGCAATTAATTATAATTATTATTCTTTATTGTTTGATTAAATAAAATCTTACAATGAGACAACAAACGCAACCAGCTATAAAAATCCAGGTTAATAAATGTAGGACAAGAAAAAATAGTAAAAGCAAGAATAAATAATACAATATTTTTTAGGTGAATTAAATTTGATAAAATCCATTTCATAATGCTATTTACATTACAGTACATGTAGATTTGAATTTTTGCTGATCTAATTTGGATCCCATTCTTACTAAAAACTTTTCAAAGGCAGAATTCATTATTATATCATCGGAGTGTAAACATATTTTCACAGCTTGCCTGCAAGTCTGTACTCCTCGAGCATTAAAATGTTTCTTAAGTATGTTTTTACTTTCAATTTCCAATTCTGGGCAGACACTCAGCAGGTGAGTAATGTTCTCCTCTCCTAATTTACAAAGCCTACATAGCGTGTCTTCTTCTGACCTTAGCCACGGATGAAGATTACATAAGCCCGGTAGTGCGCCAAAACAAGCTTTTGTGAAGATTTGTTTATATTTCAAAGTCCACGGGGTTTCAAAGTATGATTTAACTTTCACTTTTGGAAAACCATTCATTATTGGCCAAGCGTGTTTTCTTTTTGTAAATAAGTCTTTATCCCTTAGCAGCGATAGATTGTTTGTTATTTTATTAATAGCTTTTTTAAATGGTTCAGGAGTTATTCTAGTCCCCCAGTTTGGGGTTTCAACGTATTCTTCTAATGCAGCTTGTAAGTATTTACATTCATTTCCTGCCATACTAATTGAGACATTTGATTTTCATTGTCATTTTTTATTCTATTTTATACTTTTATAAATTGTCCTTTTCTCGCATATAGTTGGTAAGTTAGTAAGTCCAAACTCCAGCCTTATTTGCGCTTGCGATGCATTATTAGGCAAGTAAAAGAGGGTTTTGAAGGTTTTTGTGACCGCATTATTGATGATCACAGTGTCTTTCCCACACAGGGCTTCGCTACCATATGTTAAGGTAGGCAGCAATCTTGCCGATATAACTTTTAAGAATGGTCGGTAACTCAGCTCACTTAATGATTTCTGCAAGCTTCTAAAATGCAGCTATCAAAGCATTTGCTTTCCTTTGGATATCCGTTTTTTGCAAGAGAAAATTTCCATTATCATCCAATAATACTCCCGAGTATTTGTATGATTCCACTTGTTCTAAATGCGTTTTCTCCAGAAACCATTTGGATTTATATTTTAATCTTGAATTTTTGCTGATCACCATAACTTTTTTCTTTGTTTTGTTTATCACCATTCGTTTTCTTTTGAATATGATATTCGATCTATTAACCGTTGTAACACCACTTTTGTTTGGCTTAGAAGGATGTCATCGTCTGCGTATAGTAAATTTGATATCTGCATGTTGGCTAGTTTAGGAGGGTGTGCATTTACTTCATTCAGTGCATTAGTAGGATCTGCTAAAAACAAGTTAAAAAGTAAGGGGCCAATACGCACTCTTGCTTTAACCCTGCCATGGTTAAAATTTCCTTTGTTAGCGTCGAACCATCCCCCATACGTACTCCAACCCAAGTGTCAGCATAGAGAAGTTGAATTGATTTTAAAAGGGACACTGGGATATCTTGCTCCTTCAATTTTCTCCACAGAAGTTGTCTGTGCACACAATCAAAGGCCAATCTAAAATCAACAAAGCACTAATACAAGGGTTGTCTCATTGAGGTACATTTATCCATTAGCACTGATAAGGCTAATATATTTGTTGTAGTGCCCAGTCCTTTAATAAATCCTGTTTGGTTGGGCGGGAGTATCTGGTTCTCCTTTGCCCATACTCATAGATTTGGTAATAAAACTCCCGCAAATAATTTGGCATCTGTGTCTTGAAGAGTAATTAATCTATATATTTCCGGGTGGGCCCAATTTCCTTTTTTATAAATTGCCGATATTAATGACCCTCACCGGATTCGGGTATTGTCAATGTCCGGACAATTTCTTTAAAGACCGCTGTTAGATATTCTGACCATAGAGCCGGATCTTCCTTAGAAAGTGAGAAAGGAATACCATTGGGACCTGGTGCCCCATCTTTTTGTTTCGGTATTAATTTTTATATTTGAATTATTGTTATATCAAATTCATGGTTCAGTTCCTGACTTACTGTATCAATCACATCCCATTTGCTATCCAGATACATTGATTACCTGTCAGAGTTTAAATGTGTTGCCAGAAAAATAACCCACTCTTTTTCAGTCAGTGCAGATGATACCTCTGATTTATTAGGTCGTACTAGACCATTTATCGTTTTCCAGAATTCCCTAGAGTTCGTTTGATTACTAGCATGGAAAACTTTAGCCTAAAGAACATGCTTTGCATGGTTTCTTTCGTTCCAGATTAATTTCCTCAAATTTTGATTAATATTTTGTAATTTAATAGACAATTCATTGTTATTTGGGAACTTTGTTAACTGTCTCCTAAAGTTGTTACGAGTCCTTCTCATATTCCTTATTGTATAGGATAAATTAATTTTATTTTTATTTCTTTTCCCCATTCCCGTCGTTTGTTTTTTCTTAACTTTGGGCGCTAATTCATATAATTTTACTAATATACGTGTAAAGTTTACCCATGGATCAATTGGAGATAAAAAGATTTTTTTTTCGAAACATTCTTTGGCCAATTTTTGCGCCAGTGTATTAGTGTTGTATTTGGTATGAGCTGTCCAGATAAGTCTCCTATAGTTGACAGTTCCAGTCTGTCCTGTTGTTGTCAAATATGTTTGATAATTTATACTGGGCAAATTTGTGGTGAGTATTTGCTGACTATGACCACTGTCAGGCACCTTCCCAAGATGGTACGAAGTAATATTACTGAAGATGTTTAATGATACAATCGTATAGTCAATTCGTGACTTTGAATTTTGTGACTAAAAGGTCCAAGATGGTGGTGAGTCTTGAGGGAATCTCCCATTTAGTATTCTTAGACCCATTGCTTCTATATCCTTAACAAAATGTATAACCACTTTGCTTTGTCTGGGCTTCGTTACTGTATATGTTGTTTGCTGGGGAATTGCCCATTGATGATCCTGTAACTGAGCAATGTTGTCTTTTGTAAAGGGCACAAGCAGGTTTAAATTAAAATCCCCTGAAATTAGAAAGTCTGTGAAAGGGTCATGCATCATTTGCTGCAACAGAAAACTGGTAAGTGTAGTACACATGTTGGTCCTTGAACTTGGTGTAGGGTGTATATATAAATTAATTAGTATTAAAGATTTTGATTTCAATTGATTGCTTGCCTTATATCATAACTGTTAGAAAGTTAGGGTTGTTCGTATCCACTTGCTCATGCTCCACTCACAAATCGATGGCTATGAATGTAGCTAGGCCCCCACTGGGGCAACAATATTTATGTTGCTTGATTGCGGGCTCAAAGTATCCAAAGTATCTAACATTACAGGATTAATATTCCATGTTTCCTGTAATAAAATAGCCTGATAGGAATTAGACATAGAGTTTAAGTGGGCATTATTTACCTTATTACATACCCCATTTATATTCTATGAGCATAGTTTTAATATTTCACTGTCCTTATTTTCTTTTTTTATTGTACATCTTGCTGTGTTCTGTCATGGATTATTATTGCCATGAAGAGCCATAGATATCCATTTTTCATTTATTCTAATTAACTTTTCTCTTTTGCTTTGGTTCAATGTCATTTCACTTACTTGCTCCAATTTTCCAAGGGAATTTTTTTAATATAGAGAATACTTGCTTTTTGCTGTTTCTTTGTTGAAGATCCGGATTCTCTTCTTTGATGAAAGGACTTGGATATACCTTTGCTGCTGGCTTACTAATTAATATTCCACAGCTGTAAAAAAATTATTTTTAATTCAGAATTAATTCCGCTAAAGAGCCAGAGTTCAAGGTTATCAATGTTAGTTTCAGGCTACTTTCTGTATTTGGTAAGAATCCAATACTTTCAATGTTTTTGCTTGTCACATTTTCCAACGACGGGATAAACTTAAAGAGGCAGAGAATGTTTCCTCTATTCAGTGTGTCTTGCCTGCCTCGAGAGTCATATACCGGTTTGAAAATCAGTTCTACCATTCCATTAACAGAGGATTCCTCTTTCCTGTCTTTTTCAATACCTTGTGGAACTTTATTTGTGACTAGTTTCTCCTCTCCATTCCTTACGATGACCAAGTGATTCCTATTAGAAACATTCCGGTTCTCCTCAGCTTGTTCTAACATATCGTTTTGGTTCACATTTATATAACTTAATGTATTTATTTGATTTACTAGGTTTTGGGAGTATTGATGGTTTTGACATTGAGTTGTATTAAGACTTGAACTTTGAGCTGTATTATGATGTACGCGGAATGTACTTTGTACTACTGGTCCAATATGTTTTTTTTCTACATCATCTTTCTCCGGATCTTTAGTTTTCTGAGGATTTGACACACTCTTTGGTTGATCCCTCTTTTCCAATGATACACTTTTTTTATCCTCAGATGACTTCTCTGAGATACAATAGTTTCCTAGAAGCGTAACTTCCTTTTCCTTTGGTTTGATTTTTATCCCCTCCTTCTCTGATTCATTAGAGGTTCTTCTAGTTTTACCCAATGTAGTGGATATCTTTGTTTGTCGGAGCAAAACCAAAGGGGATGATGGACGGAATATCTTTGTTTGTCTACATGTTTTGTTAATTTGCTCGCTCAATTGTTTTCCGCTTGTATCTTTGGTGAATATAGCAAAATATTTCTTGCTTTTGTTATTCTCTATATAAGACTGTTCTCCATGTGATTCTTTTTCCTGTTTACCCGTTGTTTCCTTACATCGTTTTTCTCCGCCACTACCCAATTCACTTGGTACTTCATCTTGAGATTGTATTGCAATTATGGATTCATGTTTGGCCTTAATTCTTGCCTTTCATAGTTTTTTCCTATGTTTCTTTGTCATACTGAATAATGGAACTGCTTCCTTAATCTCCAAGTCTTCAGTAGTATCCTCTATACAAGGGACCAATGGTTTTGTATCCATTGGCAACTTCCCATCTTGCTGTAGGTTCTGACCTGCTGTCGATGTTGAATTATCCACGCTTACTAAGTCAATTGTAGCACTGAATTGTTCAGCATCTCTTAGGTGTATAATATTATTGTTATCTCCAATGTCCTTTTTTATTTTGCTGCTACCCTCTTTGTATTTGTTTTTTTCCTTTTGAAGACTCCATTTAACATCTTCCAGTATTGTATTCATTGCATCCGGTATTGTTGCCAGTTTGTTAATTATTGTGGCACATGCACAATTCAGGTATGTTGCAGCAGCTTGAGTTTGAGCTCTAATTATCAGACAATTTAGCTGTGCCAATTTTTTATCAATTCCGGCTACTGCATTTGCCAACACGTTAAGTAATTCAATTTGAATCTCCATTTTGCTAGACTGGTATGTCAATGCTTCTAAGGTTAATGATGATGTTTGATAAAAGATATCCCAAATAGACCCCAAGTCCTGATTGCCTATAAGTTGGGGTTTGTGATCCTGCTGGGGTCTGTGCTCCTTGTAGGTGGTATTTTCAGAACCCGCTAGGGGAGTTTGTTGCTCTTCAGTTGCTTTTTTGGGCTGACCATATCGATATGTTCGCCACTGCCTTTCCTACTGCACAGTGTACTACTGCTATTAGTACTGTTGGAGTATGCAATTTCCTCTCTTGTTCCTAATTTTTCGTTGGTTCCTTGTAGAGTATCTAGTTCTAGTTCTAGAATTTGGTCATTGTAGGTCATTAGAATTTGTTCATTGGAGGGTAAGCTGCTCTCCTCTTCCTTATTTAGTTCGGCAACTGTACCTACATCAGTTCTTATTTCTGAGATTCCCCCGGGGGTAAAACTACTATTACTAATAACCCTGGACTGATTAACCTGGGTGGCATCTACTATGCTCTCTTTAGGTCCTTGATTAGCCACCTGCCTAGAGAGTATAGTATCGACCGCCATCTCAACCTTTTTCCTTATTTCTACTTTAGCCTCTATAGGCAGCGGGCCCTCGTTATCAGCTTTTTCTGGGATATCTCTTCCCGGGATATCCCCAGCACATCCATGTCATTTTGTTCCGTTTGAGTAGCTGATATTATATATAGCATTTCAGGGTAGGGTAGGTCTATCGGGACCGTACCCGATAGACCAGGCCGTCTCCGCAACACCAAGGCGCCCCTACACTTCGTAGTAGCAATGTCCCCACCAAGCCACCGCTAACTCGCTGTGAAGCCCCTCCTGCTAAGCCAGAAAGCCTGTAAGCCCGTAAGCCGTAAACCAAGGTTCGTTTTTTAATTCCTCTCCGGCTCTGACACAATCTCCCCCGGCACAGTCCTTCAACCATGCTAGGGGGAGAATAGAGGGGTGGTAGATACATCAAACATCATTAAAATCATTAAAATCCAATCAAACACGGCTGCCACTACACCTGCTACGGCCGCAGCTCCGCAGCTCCGGCATTCCAACGCCCCAACGCTCCAACACTGACGGCAGAGAAAAGCAAAACCTGGATTCCTCTCTGTCACATACAGTGCTCTGAAACCAAAGAAGGCAATTAAGGGAATCGAGAGCATGGAGGAGGAATTTGGGAGCAGATCAGGATATCTCCTAAATAAGGGGAAGACGTAAATAATCACCCCGCGGCAAGGTACCATACAAGATCAACGCCAAACCAAATCGACCATGTATCTAGGGGTTATTATTAGTTCAAACATAGATGCGATATGGTCTAGTAACCTTGACCCCATGCTGTATGATATTGGCATGAAATTGAGACGCCTTGATAGACTGCATCTAACAATCATAGGCAGGGTCAATGTACTAAAAATAAAAATCTTCCCCAGAGTGTTATATCTTTTTTGCTCTCTTCCCCTCGAACTGACAGATACTATAATACAGAAAATGAATTCAATGTTCTCAAACTTTAAATGGCACTACCCAAAAACTTGACGGGCCTTAAAAACATTAACACTTCTTCAAGGTAGAGGGGGGTGGGCTGTTCCCAACTTGTTGTTTTACTATTGGGCAGCCGCTCAGCAACCGATGGATACTCTGCTCGTGACAGGTAGGGCGAGAACTGAGGCCTCAAATTTACCTACCATTTACAATTTAGCTATCGGGGAAGAGACGGGAGATCTGTTCTGAAGGCAGCTGGAACCCAGCTACTATAGAAAGACACGGTTCAAGTGCATAAAGGCTGCTCTGAAGATCTGGGGTAAAGTCAGTAGATTACAAAATATCTCAAAGTATAATCAATAGTCGCCCCTATGGCACGCCTCCCTCTTACCGGTGGAGACGTACGATGCCATGAGTAGAGGTTGGGAGCAGGCTGGAATAGAAAGGATAGCAAGCCTATTTAACAATTCAGAGATTATCCCATTTCCAGAACTAGTTCAGAATCTAGGGATAGATAATAAGAAGCAGTTCAAATATATACAGGTCAGGGAGTGCTTAAAGGACTTACCTACAAGGTTTCTCAGCCTGGAGAAAATACCAGTAATATACCGGGGGAATGGCAGGATCAGAGACTACTATACGATTTTACTAGAAACTCTCCTCGATGATCGGGAAAAAACAGAGGTAAAATGGGCGGGAAAATGGGGGATGAGGAGATCGATTTAGACATGTCAATCGAACTAGGGAAGAAGATCTTCTTGTCAGCAAACCTAAAAGCCCAGCATTACAAAACCCTCTTCAACCTGTACTATACACCTGCAAAACGTTTTGAGTGGGGGAAGAAGGAGAATGACAGCTGCCCTAGATGCCAAGCTAGTCCGGCGGTCATCATACACATGTTTTATGCATATAGTAGATTGATGCCTTTGTAAACCGGTATAGAGATTTTTTGGCAGCAGATAACTAACAGGGTGATTCTAATTATCTCAGCTCTGATGTTATTGGGCTATGATACTAGGGCTAGTCTATCGACATTGCAAAGAGATTTTGTATTAATTACAATAGCTGTAGCTAGACTACTGATAACTTCAGCATGGAAGGATATTGAGCCCCCTACATATCAGGCATGGTACCATTCCTTGCTTAATATTTATACACAAGAAACAGCATTATATAAGAGCAAAGGCCTCCGGGCTAGGGACAAGGGCAGAAAGATCTGGGTACCTCTGACTGCTTGGTTCAGCAACAAGGCAGGATGAAGAGTTCGACATAAACAAAGCTCTTTGAAACACTTCTGGAAGAAATAGATAACCTTAGGGACTAGCTGTGGGTCTCCATAGAGATGTCAGCGAGGAAATTGGTAACATTGGTCTAAACGTATAAAATGTTTTTTTTATTATCTCTCTTTTTTTATTTATTCTTTGAGAAAATATATCTTTTTGGCTCTAAAAATGGACAGTTGTGTTATTAATGACCTTCTAGTTTTTTATTGATGAAACTATTGAAACTGTAACGTATTTCTTTTTTTTAAATCATTGCATCTTTTCTGGCTAAAACAATAAAAAAATTATTCCATTTCATTAATGTGGTCACTTACCTCTGGCATCTACCATCATTGATGGTTGCCACCCTCCTGTTCCCTCTTTCAAAAAGGGCCAGCTGAATTTACCTGTAAAGACATGTTTCTTCCAAAGAAGAATGCAAATAATCCCATAGATGTTTCAACCATATTGGACCTCATTACAGAAGGACAGCTTTAGTAGCGAAGGCCCAGTGACTTGTGGGTTTCATGTCTTCACATACTTTTCCCACCTTAAATGACTTCTTGAGAGAAATAAAAAGTAATGAATGGAATGTTTAAAATAAACTAGGCCACTGGTATAAACTCTGAGAGTTGTCTCATTTCCATTCATTTGGTGTTTTTGCACCCCATGCTATTAGAGACAATGACCAACTTATGCAAATCAATCTTGTCCCACATTGCAAGCGAAGGTCCAGCTCATCTGCTAGGCCAGAATAAGTTATCTGCCTCAGTGCCAAAATAGATCAGGGACATGAAACCAGTACACAGATGCATAAGTACACCAATATGCAAGCAAAGACAGGTACACAAAAACAACTACCCATATAAAGAAGAATATATGTCTATTGTTGTTTAGTTTGCACCTTCTTTAATTAATTTTGAGACTGACAGCTTTCCTTCTTCTATTGCAGTGGCACAGTAGCCATCGACATTCCTCCCCCTTTGCCACCTAAGGTGAGTCTCCACCATCACATAGCATCATACTGTCTTCTGATAAATGTACCCCGGAATTTTCTAGTATGATATAATTTTGGCACAGTATACCACTTAACTGATATATAAGCCTCTTTCTGTGGTTCCAGCCCAAATGCCGTACAACGTCAACAGGGCTAGGCAGCACGGAGGATCTCCTGAAAATGCCAGTCTTCCTCACACGGTGTTCGAGCGGTCCAACAACAGGAAGAGCATCCACAAGACAGTTCAATGCCAGGGGTTTGCACCTGTCTGCCAGCTCAGGTAAGATGAGACTCTGGCAGGGTAGCTACGAGCCCAGAGACCTTGTCGGTGAGACAAGGTGCCATGAATGTTGAGATTTGGTTTCCAGGGATCAGAAAGTACAATGGCCCAGTTTACAGGGAGATGTTCATGCAGTCCAATTTAGGTGCAAGAGCAGACAATGGAGATAAAAGATGCAGTACATGAGATGACAGTGCTTGAAGGAAACAGAAATTATATGGGAGTGTGTTGAGACAACATTAAATACAATGGTAGCCTAAGCCATCTGCAGCGAATGGAGAGATCTGAGAAGGAGGCGATGGGCGTTCTTGGAATAACAAAAGGATGTTGTGGTAAAGCAACAAGCAGTGAAGTCCCATAATGTGCCAGAAGGAATGAATACACCTACAGCTGGGTGAAAAGAATCTTGTATGGAGCAACTGGGCTTAAGGCGAGTATGCCCTCTATTAATTGCCCTCTATTAATAATTATACAGGAGTCCTTGAATGCAGCACATTTTTTAGCAATCTTCTGTGTGACTTCCTTTCATCTACTACTGATCATTACAGCCAGTGCACCCTTCATGGACCAACCATTTAGTATCCCCTACCACATTCTGGACCTTCAATGGGTAGTAAGGGATGCTTATGGAGGGACTGTAAGGAACAATCGGATTGGTTCACTTGGTTTGCCCTAATGAATGATATAATCTTCCTGTGATGTGAGCTTGCAGCTGGGGCAGTGCAACAGGGTGAGAGCTGACAAGCCAAAGCAAGTGATAAAGGGAGATATTTTGATGCCCTTTAGGGTGTGGTCACCTTGCCTGTGGACTCAGGCCACCGACGCAACTCTTCACTGAGAAACAAGGAAGAAAGATGTAAGATGACAAATAATTTGATTGGAGTGGCACTTTTATTCAATAAGCCAAGAACATATCAATAAATGCGTATCAATTCATTATCTATGCAAAACCATTAAGAAACCTGACTTCACTCCGTCAGGGATAAACCGCATGATCATTATAATGCTCAGAAGTCTAGAAACCTGGCTGGAATCAGGACCTGCAAAATGGTATAATTGACATCAGTACGAAATTAAAAAGACACAGAATACATTTTCATGAAAATATAGCCCTAGAGGCAAGCTTTTCTACAGAGAGTTAGACATGCAAGATTAACATTTCAAGAGACCTTACATGCAAGGAATTGGGTGTGGATGAAAGATGCCGAGAACAATCAAAGATTAAAAAGGCAAAAAGGTTATCTAGATTGGGATGTACCACCTGAGAAAGAGGCTTTGAAGTCCCAAATCAGATAAATGGCCGGCCGGAGAACCCACGCATGTGATGGACACAGCAGCGGAGTTCTGGCTTCTAATTGGGGTGCTAGATCTAATATACCCAAAAATGCAGAACGGACTTTCTGACGCAGGTGGCTTGACCGCATGTCCTAGGACACGGAACTGGTCAGGTGGTTGAAAACAAAGAACATCTTGTCTTGTACATGTCTCTAAAAAAATGTAGGAGCGGAACTTAAGACAGGTGCTCCTATCGCAAAGCTGCGGCTGTGGCTTCACTTGGCCAAGCTAGGTTTCGAAAATAATAATGTAGCAAGATGCACCAACTGGTTCCAGCTGGTCTTTGTGTACGTGCATGTGTGGGTGTCTTGCAAGTGTGTTGTGGAAAGTTACTGGACTGTACGTGGTTGCCCAAGCTACCTCGTTGTGCTCAGCGCAAGCAGAAGCATGTTTTGAAAATCATTTAGGGCCTGGTGGATTTTATTATTATGAGGCGGTGGCCTTTGCCCTTTGGCTCGGGCCTGTGTGCTGGGGGTTCAAGAGACCTGTGGGCCCTCATTTACTGATTGTGTAGAGTGAAAAAATGGTCACTTTAGCATAATTCTAGATTTTCTCTGGCAGGGCCTATATAGAGACCTTCATGCTGCTGAGGTCGATAAAAATGCTCTATTTGGTGATCAGATGGTAAAACGTGATCCTCCATCACAAGGTAGCCTGATTGCCATCAGATCATTCGTACATTGGATGTGGCAAAAAAGTGTTTGTTTGGCAAGATGATGTATACAATCGTTTTAAAATTGGGAATAATAGGAAAATCCTAGCCATCCTATTCCTTAATAAACCTATTAAAGTCTTTAGAGATAGTGAATACTACTGCACTGTAACAGTATCCATAGCAGATTGAATAGTCCTTCTAAAAAAAAGTATGGGCCTCATTTAGACTATGGAGAAGTGCCTATCGTCCATCAGGGTGGCAGAAGTACTTTCCTCCTCCAGCCATGCTGAACTACCACCTTTCATATTTAGAATCTTTCCTGGCCTTGTGGAGATCTCTGTGCCTTCAAAGGAGTCCTGATCAGGGCAGCTTATTGAAAAGTATTTAAAGTTTGGTGACTGTCCACCAAGTTTCGGGTAACCGCTCATCAAATATTTTTTCTCTCAAAACAAGCTCCCAAAATGGCAATTTATTTTTGAAAAATAAAACCTAAATTACCCAGACACCGTGGGATATTTCTCCCAGGGTGTGTTGGTCATTTCTCTGTTTCTTTAGTTTGTAACCACCAGCGTTTCCCTGGCGGGCCCTAACTAATGAAAAATACATCAGCCCATCTGCTCTAAATAGGCCAGAGGGTCTGATGTACCTTTGCTGACAGACCCAACCCTGTTGGCCAGTCAAAGTAGGGTTTTGGATGGCTGAGGCAGGGCCAGTTCAGCCTTCAGAAACATGAGAGTCAACGCAACTCAAAATTAGAGCGGGCGGACAATCAGTTTGGCAGACAGGATACTCTGCCACATTTGGAACAGAGTACCCCTCTGTCAAACTATAAATCAAGTCCTATATGTTAAAAGCAAAATCATGGTATGCTTTGACTTCATTTTTGACTGTGGCAAATGTTAAACTGCTAAGCCTTATATAACTTCTTACTAAAATCATTCATGCAAAAAATACAAATATCATAACATATTTAAAAATAAACCAAGATATTAGTGCGTTGGACCAAACATATTGATCAGCACTTACTGCATTAGCAAATATATCAATTCAATCGACAATGGATTTGGTTAAAGAGCCAATGAAGTCCTCCTGAGTAAACATTAAATGGATAATTTTCTCCCTGACAGGTAGTGCTCCCGGTTTAACCTCGAACCCCCAGGGGTTGTTTGCTCACCATATTTAGAGGTCCCTGTCTGGCTGTTGTGGATCTTGGTGCCTTCATTGCATTCTCCGGAATGGCGAAAGATCTGTAGACACAGATGAATACGAGGCAGTGGCGTGTTTGTTTAAGCCTGTTCAGTATTTATTTTTGTCATTCTGAAACAACCTCCCAACGATTCAGTCTGTTTTTGCAAAAATAAAAAACACAAAAGCTGTGATAGGCAAGGAGTTTTCCCTGTGCATCAGGACCATTTTTTGATTTCTCTCCCTGTGGCTTCTAGGCAGGAAAAACCGGGGAGTAACCCAAGCCTCTTTTCAAGTTTCACCCTAAATAAAGAGGTGGTATTACCACTGTGACCTTGCAGCCCTGATGCAGGTGGGCTGCCAGGTCCAGAGCTTCCAATGGTGGAGGCAGCTAAGGTTCACTATCAGAAATCCAGCAACATTTGTAATCAAGTAATTCCCTCAACTAATATGTCACGTTAGTCCACATGCGTTTACAATGCATGCCATTACAACGCAGTTGTTACAACGACCACGTTGTTACATCGCATACCTTTACAACGCAAGTCGGAACAACAACTTGTTGTATGGGGAACTAGATGTTGGAATAGTATTTTTTACTATTCCAACTCCAGTCTGTGCAACAGTAGGGAAGGTGTTGGATTTTAAATCCAACACCTTCTGCCCCCTAACGCAAGTCGTTGTTCCGACTTGCCTTGTAAAGGTATGCGATGTAACAGCGCGGCCATTGTAACAACCATGTTGTAATGGCATGTGTTATCTCGCATGCGTGGTAAACGCTGTTTACCCCTCAGCTATATAATAGGTCGGGAACAGGTGTTTGTGGGGGCAGAGAGCTTTGCAAGCTCCAACGAACTCTAAATGAGCGGTTAGTAAATAATTATTTTAATTAGCTAACAGACAACAAAGGTACTATGGGACAGAATTAACCCTCACCCTATCAAATCTACTAATTAATAAAATATACTGTGTTTACCTGTCCATAAATTAAAATGTAATCTAAGGAATAGAAAATGAGAGAGAATATAGTAAAAACTATATGACACCATTCTTTATAGTAGTTCACCAGGTTCACCTCTGATACAGACTGATTCTTTGAAAGTTAAAGGATTATGTGTTTTAGATACGTTTTTCCCTGGTGGACATCAGCACAACATTGTCTGATAATATTGTCTCCGATACAATGACACCACTCTTTTATTACTTTTGAGACTTCTAGCATGCAACTAGAAAAAAGGTTACCCCCTATAATTATTCTTCTAGGTCTGGAATGGGGAGGAAAACCTTGTACTAGAAATATGAAAAGTCCCACTTGACCTGTGCTACTTAATTCTTACAAACTTTATTTTGGTCGAATGACCATAAAAGTACAATGTGCAAAACAGTGCATAGCGAGCAATTTAAAAGAGATAACATTTGAAATTTGACACGGTTTACACAATACAGGAACAACTGTTGAGGATTGGGCTAGTACTAAGTGGCAATCAACTTTATATGCCCATAATTATATACCCTCCTTAATGTGCATATGTGACTAATGGCAGCCAAAACCTCATGGAAGACCATATGTTGGACTAAAAAAGGGTCCGCTACACCATCTATGATCTCCAAATATCAATTTCTAAAGGTTCCATATGTATTTTCGCAGATAAAATGATAAAACACTGTATGTGATTGCACAGTTAATACAATTTGGGCAAATAGATCAGGGCTTCCGTGTTTTCCTCCGAAACCCCAGGTGGCCCAGAAATTCTGCGACTGAACATGCAAACAGAAGTCTTGGATAGATCTTAAGATTCGCTGTGCTTCATCATAATTACAGGTTTCTAACTGCTTGCATATTGGTTTGAGCCAATTTGCTTTTGGAAGTGAATAGGCTGGACAAGCAAACAAAACATGCGCAGATGATTCAGTGGCTGTGGTGCAACTAGGACATAACTGGGATGCTGTTGAATTGCGATACCAGTTACTTGTGGAAGAATTCAGGGGAAGTATGCCAAGCTTGAACTGGATGTAAAGCTTCCTGTCGTTGGGTATCTGAATGATATCTAAGTAGCTTTCCAGGGATCTAACCAATTTGAAATCCATGAACTCCAAGGTTAGTCTTCCCCATGATGTATTACTGAGTTCAGTCTGTGCTACCCAGTCCCAAAACGGGGGATTTAACAAGGTCTTTGGGAGGAAGCGATAGAGGATCCGCATTGTCCCAATGGCCCTATTAGTCAATGTCAGTCAATAGCCATTTCACATTACTTATCTAGTCTATCGTCAGCCGCGGTGCGTCCATTGGGGCGTAGGGGCGTAGCCCCACTAGCCACATCGCCCCCTAAATTCGTGCAAGTGAAGCAAATGATTTGAAGCAATTTCACAACTCCGCAGTCTCGCGCTGCTGGGACACGCACGCGGCAATCCACTGAAGGGGGAGGAGTGGGGCGGGGCTGCGGCAGCACTCAACACAGTTTGAGTGACAGACTGTCACTGATAGCGGCGAGTGCGCATGTTTGAGTTTGGGCTGTGACCAGCCCGTACATGCGCACTGTGAGCCACTACCATACTCAGTAAGCGAGGGAGGGGGGGGGGAACCCGAGAGGCTGTCGCAGCTCCCCAGTCTATTAGGGGCGGGCCGTATTCGTGCCCTAGCCAATCCTGGTGCTGCTAATGCAGCGTCCGGATTGGTTGCGACTGCGAGTGAGACACTTGCCGCGCAGTCTGAAGTTGTTCCTGCTCCTGACCGGCCCAGACCTGTTCCTGCAATCCTAGTCCGGACCGGCCGAGGAACTGGAGACAGACAGAGGTGGCGCGGGATCGGGATCAGGTACGTTTTTTGTTTTTTAAGTTACCCCCCCCCCTCCGAGAAGGAGGTGGTAAATGCTTGCGTGATCTATTTGGCTGGCAGTGTTGTGGTGTTGGAAGGGCTGAGTAGGTGAGTTTTGTTCTAAGGTGTGGGGAGGGCAGAGTTGGTAAGAGCAGAGCTGACTCTAGGGTGGAGGAGACTGGCCATTGCAGCTTCCCATAGCATCGCACATGTCTTTGGAAGTGGTGTCTCCACACCCAGGATTACCAGATCCGGCGTTTGCAGACCCGGTAAACCTGCACCAGGTGAAAAGGGCTGGAGTTGTAAACACCTCTGAGGGATACCGCTTCAAGCCATTCGGTATGAAGGCCGTAGTGCCTTTCCCTCCGCGCCTCTTATCTCAGCCTCACACACACCTTCCATGCCTCGTCCACAGTTTTGTAAATTCCTGCAACCATTCACGCCTTCTCCTCCCGAACCCCCTGGACCCTATTTCCGGCCCCTCCCAGACTCCAAGGTGACTATATCCCTCTCAGACTCTTTGGGGCCGCTGTTCCTTCCATCACTGGAGAGCTTGTTTTTAACCCTGACGCCTTCTTCATGACCGTGCCATTGAATGCAGGCCTCTGTGCTCCAACCTGAGCATGATTAAAGCCACTTTTCATTCCAGCGCCATTGGGGCGACCTTCCTGCTGCAAAAACAACAATTGACGGACAGAATGTAGAACAATGTCATACATTCACCCCAGTACAGAGATCTGGGCCTAAATCCATCGTTTTTTTGCTCACCATGCCGTTCCAGTTTGAACCCAGCCATATGCAAATCAGTCTTGACCCTGTGCCTCATGGGAACAGTCCAGACCGAACTGCCAAGCCAGGTCCTCCCTGGACTGGAAACAAGCATCCTAGGACCGGTTTCTGGCATTTCAGCCGTCTTCAGCCAGGCTTGCTTGATTTTCAGTGGCATGGAGAGCAAGGGACCCACGTCTGGGCATACCCTTTCCACTCGGGGTGACAAATGCAAAAACAACAATTGATGGACAGAATGTAGAACAATGTCATACATTCACCCCAGTACAGAGATCTGGGCCTAAATCCATCGTTTTTTTGCTCACCATGCCGTTCCAGTTTGAACCCAGCCATATGCAAATCAGTCTTGACCCTGTGCCTCATGGGAACAGTCCAGACCGAACTGCCAAGCCAGGTCCTCCCTGGACTGGAAACAAGCATCCTAGGACCGGTTTCTGGCATTTCAGCCGTCTTCAGCCAGGCTTGCTTGATTTTCAGTGGCATGGAGAGCAAGGGACCCATGTCTGGGCATACCCTTTCCACTCGGGGTGACAAATGCAAAAACAACAATTGATGGACAGAATGTAGAACAATGTCATACATTCACCCCAGTACAGAGATCTGGGCCTAAATCCATCGTTTTTTTGCTCACCATGCCGTTCCAGTTTGAACCCAGCCATATGCAAATCAGTCTTGACCCTGTGCCTCATGGGAACAGTCCAGACCGAACTGCCAAGCCAGGTCCTCCCTGGACTGGAAACAAGCATCCTAGGACCGGTTTCTGGCATTTCAGCCGTCTTCAGCCAGGCTTGCTTGATTTTCAGTGGCATGGAGAGCAAGGGACCCACGTCTGGGCATACCCTTTCCACTCGGGGTGACAAATGCAAAAACAACAATTGATGGACAGAATGTAGAACAATGTCATACATTCACCCCAGTACAGAGATCTGGGCCTAAATCCATCGTTTTTTTGCTCACCATGCCGTTCCAGTTTGAACCCAGCCATATGCAAATCAGTCTTGACCCTGTGCCTCATGGGAACAGTCCAGACCGAACTGCCAAGCCAGGTCCTCCCTGGACTGGAAACAAGCATCCTAGGACCGGTTTCTGGCATTTCAGCCGTCTTCAGCCAGGCTTGCTTGATTTTCAGTGGCATGGAGAGCAAGGGACCCACGTCTGGGCATACCCTTTCCACTCGGGGTGACAAATGCAAAAACAACAATTGATGGACAGAATGTAGAACAATGTCATACATTCACCCCAGTACAGAGATCTGGGCCTAAATCCATCGTTTTTTTGCTCACCATGCCGTTCCAGTTTGAACCCAGCCATATGCAAATCAGTCTTGACCCTGTGCCTCATGGGAACAGTCCAGACCGAACTGCCAAGCCAGGTCCTCCCTGGACTGGAAACAAGCATCCTAGGACCGGTTTCTGGCATTTCAGCCGTCTTCAGCCAGGCTTGCTTGATTTTCAGTGGCATGGAGAGCAAGGGACCCACGTCTGGGCATACCCTTTCCACTCGGGGTGACAAATGCAAAAACAACAATTGATGGACAGAATGTAGAACAATGTCATACATTCACCCCAGTACAGAGATCTGGGCCTAAATCCATCGTTTTTTTGCTCACCATGCCGTTCCAGTTTGAACCCAGCCATATGCAAATCAGTCTTGACCCTGTGCCTCATGGGAACAGTCCAGACCGAACTGCCAAGCCAGGTCCTCCCTGGACTGGAAACAAGCATCCTAGGACCGGTTTCTGGCATTTCAGCCGTCTTCAGCCAGGCTTGCTTGATTTTCAGTGGCATGGAGAGCAAGGGACCCACGTCTGGGCATACCCTTTCCACTCGGGGTGACAAATGCAAAAACAACAATTGATGGACAGAATGTAGAACAATGTCATACATTCACCCCAGTACAGAGATCTGGGCCTAAATCCATCGTTTTTTTGCTCACCATGCCGTTCCAGTTTGAACCCAGCCATATGCAAATCAGTCTTGACCCTGTGCCTCATGGGAACAGTCCAGACCGAACTGCCAAGCCAGGTCCTCCCTGGACTGGAAACAAGCATCCTAGGACCGGTTTCTGGCATTTCAGCCGTCTTCAGCCAGGCTTGCTTGATTTTCAGTGGCATGGAGAGCAAGGGACCCACGTCTGGGCATACCCTTTCCACTCGGGGTGACAAATGCAAAAACAACAATTGATGGACAGAATGTAGAACAATGTCATACATTCACCCCAGTACAGAGATCTGGGCCTAAATCCATCGTTTTTTTGCTCACCATGCCGTTCCAGTTTGAACCCAGCCATATGCAAATCAGTCTTGACCCTGTGCCTCATGGGAACAGTCCAGACCGAACTGCCAAGCCAGGTCCTCCCTGGACTGGAAACAAGCATCCTAGGACCGGTTTCTGGCATTTCAGCCGTCTTCAGCCAGGCTTGCTTGATTTTCAGTGGCATGGAGAGCAAGGGACCCACGTCTGGGCATACCCTTTCCACTCGGGGTGACAAATGCAAAAACAACAATTGATGGACAGAATGTAGAACAATGTCATACATTCACCCCAGTACAGAGATCTGGGCCTAAATCCATCGTTTTTTTGCTCACCATGCCGTTCCAGTTTGAACCCAGCCATATGCAAATCAGTCTTGACCCTGTGCCTCATGGGAACAGTCCAGACCGAACTGCCAAGCCAGGTCCTCCCTGGACTGGAAACAAGCATCCTAGGACCGGTTTCTGGCATTTCAGCCGTCTTCAGCCAGGCTTGCTTGATTTTCAGTGGCATGGAGAGCAAGGGACCCACGTCTGGGCATACCCTTTCCACTCGGGGTGACAAATGCAAAAACAACAATTGATGGACAGAATGTAGAACAATGTCATACATTCACCCCAGTACAGAGATCTGGGCCTAAATCCATCGTTTTTTTGCTCACCATGCCGTTCCAGTTTGAACCCAGCCATATGCAAATCAGTCTTGACCCTGTGCCTCATGGGAACAGTCCAGACCGAACTGCCAAGCCAGGTCCTCCCTGGACTGGAAACAAGCATCCTAGGACCGGTTTCTGGCATTTCAGCCGTCTTCAGCCAGGCTTGCTTGATTTTCAGTGGCATGGAGAGCAAGGGACCCACGTCTGGGCATACCCTTTCCACTCGGGGTGACAAATGCAAAAACAACAATTGATGGACAGAATGTAGAACAATGTCATACATTCACCCCAGTACAGAGATCTGGGCCTAAATCCATCGTTTTTTTGCTCACCATGCCGTTCCAGTTTGAACCCAGCCATATGCAAATCAGTCTTGACCCTGTGCCTCATGGGAACAGTCCAGACCGAACTGCCAAGCCAGGTCCTCCCTGGACTGGAAACAAGCATCCTAGGACCGGTTTCTGGCATTTCAGCCGTCTTCAGCCAGGCTTGCTTGATTTTCAGTGGCATGGAGAGCAAGGGACCCACGTCTGGGCATACCCTTTCCACTCGGGGTGACAAATGCAAAAACAACAATTGATGGACAGAATGTAGAACAATGTCATACATTCACCCCAGTACAGAGATCTGGGCCTAAATCCATCGTTTTTTTGCTCACCATGCCGTTCCAGTTTGAACCCAGCCATATGCAAATCAGTCTTGACCCTGTGCCTCATGGGAACAGTCCAGACCGAACTGCCAAGCCAGGTCCTCCCTGGACTGGAAACAAGCATCCTAGGACCGGTTTCTGGCATTTCAGCCGTCTTCAGCCAGGCTTGCTTGATTTTCAGTGGCATGGAGAGCAAGGGACCCACGTCTGGGCATACCCTTTCCACTCGGGGTGACAAATGCAAAAACAACAATTGATGGACAGAATGTAGAACAATGTCATACATTCACCCCAGTACAGAGATCTGGGCCTAAATCCATCGTTTTTTTGCTCACCATGCCGTTCCAGTTTGAACCCAGCCATATGCAAATCAGTCTTGACCCTGTGCCTCATGGGAACAGTCCAGACCGAACTGCCAAGCCAGGTCCTCCCTGGACTGGAAACAAGCATCCTAGGACCGGTTTCTGGCATTTCAGCCGTCTTCAGCCAGGCTTGCTTGATTTTCAGTGGCATGGAGAGCAAGGGACCCACGTCTGGGCATACCCTTTCCACTCGGGGTGACAAATGCAAAAACAACAATTGATGGACAGAATGTAGAACAATGTCATACATTCACCCCAGTACAGAGATCTGGGCCTAAATCCATCGTTTTTTTGCTCACCATGCCGTTCCAGTTTGAACCCAGCCATATGCAAATCAGTCTTGACCCTGTGCCTCATGGGAACAGTCCAGACCGAACTGCCAAGCCAGGTCCTCCCTGGACTGGAAACAAGCATCCTAGGACCGGTTTCTGGCATTTCAGCCGTCTTCAGCCAGGCTTGCTTGATTTTCAGTGGCATGGAGAGCAAGGGACCCACGTCACCACCCCCTTTTGTACCACTTTGTTCGCCATAAGTTGGCAGGGTATGCTCAGACGTGAGTCCCTTGCTCACTTTGCCACTGGATTCAAGCAAGCCTGGCTGAAGACGGCTGAAATGCCAGAAACCGGTCCTAGGAAGCTTGTTTCCGGTCCAGGGAAGGCATGGCTTGGCAGTTCGGGCTGGACTGTTCCCATGAGGTACAGGGTCAGACTGATTTGCATATGGCCATGTCTGAACTGGGGTGGCAGAGTGGGCTAAAGAACGGTGATGGATCAAACCCAGATCTGTTGACTGGGTGTGAGTGTTTGATTGGTTCTGATGCTCCGTCCATCACCACCTCCTTTTGTACCACGACCTTCCTGCTGCTGCATACACCGCACAACTGAGTCTGAGTACACGTTTCAGCTCTCAGCGCTTTCTGAAACATAAACAACCTCTTGACACACGTTTCATTCATTCTCCCTTAATGCCCCTGCTTTACACCAGCGTTTATCTAGTGCCTAGTGGACGGCAGCAGGCGCCAGCCTGAAAATACAAACTCCAATTATATTATCTGCAAAAGAGCTTGATTACTTTTTAATGAACAATGTATTTGATTTAAAGTAAAGAGTATGGAATGTGATTTTTTTTTTACTGGTTTTAAAATGGGAGTTGTAAGCTGTGAACAATATGTGTGTCGGATTGGTAATTTTCTCACGTTTCTAGCTGTGGGTGACATATATCAAAATATATGAATTAGTGATTTAATAAAGACATATAGGATGCTCACCATTTTTACCAACTGGATGAGCTACTATGGTGTTGGTCATTAAATGGTGCGAATACAGCCCCTAGCAGTGCATACTTTTCCAGCAGAACGCATTGGTGACTTAAAGACATATCTACAAAAACATGTTTGGGGTCAGAACCGGAACATGTTTTTCCATATGTACAATACCATGTTACCGAATCACAATTTGTGTTTAGCGATCCAGTGTGCTTAGACGACCCTACCAAATATGCAAACTCCAGTGCTATGTATGAATGTTTGTGACCGAATTATGGCTGCAAAACATTCATTTTTACAGACACCTTTAGGGTCGTGATAACCATTCGCAAATGTGAATGCGGAACACATATTTTTAGGAGCACGCTGTGGTTAACATAATGGGATGCATTTAAAAAAAAAAGATGCTCTATTAAACATCAATCACAGACTTGGCAGCTGCGATGGCAGAATTACCTAATGGGTCACAAATTGTGACCTACCTCATTTATATTGTACTTCTAGAGTGCACTGCCACTCCCAGAGAAGCACTGAGGTGCTAAGGCGGTAGGTCTACTATGACGCCCTCCTTAGAAATCGCTATTACTAATTTTTAAATTTTTGTACATTAGGAATTGTGATTTTCTACTAGTGATTCACACAGAATCACAATAAGCAGCTACCTATGTTATGCCATCTATTAATGTAATAACTGCACTTTCACAATTGCTTTATTAACCTTCCTGCTTTCTCAAATTTGCTTGAAAATGCACGATTTTTCTTCTTTTTTTTCAAAATGTTCGTGGGGGGGGGTAACCCCCCAAAACCCCCCTTTTGGGGTTCGAGCTCGCTCGCTGCGTTCGCTCGCTACGGTGCTGTATGCTAATTCGTTTGCGCCCCACCACTTTAAAATCTCACCCACCGCCCCTGTCTATCTTGTTATACTTGTCCAAGGAACTAACTTCCTTAAGAGCATTGGCATAATAAAGTAGTTCAGGAGTCTCTTCCAGATTAACAGAGGGCATAATTTGGCCTTCTCTGCGATGGATTTCCTGCCCATATCCAACCTTAGATGGTGAAGTGGTGTACTCTGAGATATGGATACCAAGCTCCCCAGAAAATTGTGCTCGGATTTAGAGAGGTTGTCCATTATTTCAGAGCCCCACAGCTCGGCCCCATATAGGGCGGAGCTCACTGCTTTGCAATCGTAAATCTGCAGGGCAGCAGCATCAGGTTTGCTAAATGATGTGCAGTGTTCTTTCCTGAGGGCCCCAACTATTTGCTCATGTTTAAGGGTCATCTTGGTCATGTGAGGTTTCCAGGTCATATCTTCAGATTGCTTTATGCCCAGGTCGTCGAAGGTGCTGACCCTCTCGAGAGGTACACCGACCAGAGTCGGTTTCCTTCTATAGGATTTGTGAGGATTTATCGTTTTGTTGTATTGATCTCTAAGCCTTGCATATCGTAAAAAATGTTAAATTGGTTGAAGAGCAACTGGAGCCCCCCTGGTATCTTTGACATCAACAAAGTGCCGTCTGTAAACCAAAGGGTCACAATGTTTTCCCTCCCCAGCATGGCTGCATATGCTGGAGTCTCATAGAAACTGGAGTACGTTGTTCATGAAGAGGGAAAAAAGTGTTGGTGCCAGTACACACCCTTGATGTATGCCTCTGTTGACATTAATTGGGTCTGTAATCTGGCCCTGCTCCCCCTAGCGCACTTTGGCCTAATTAGCCTCATGGAAGAGAATAACTAGAGATAAAATCTCCTTAGGCATCCCCATATCTTTTAGCAGTTGCCACAGATTATTTCTTGGGATGAGGTCAAAGGCTGTCTTCAAGTCGATAAATGCTACATGCAGGCTCTCCAGGCCAATTACCACGGTCTTCCAAAATAAAAGAAGAAAGCGAAACACCTGGTCTATTGTCCTTGTCTTGCCCAAAATTGGCTTGGTAAGGGATTAAAATGTTATTATTGCATATCCGTTCCTGGATCCTGGCCAAAAGGGCACGGCAGATCACTTTTTGTATGGAGTCAATACGGCTAATGGGCCTATAGTTGCAAGGTAGGTTCCTGTCACCCTTCTTTCTTATGGGATCAGTTCTGCTCCCTTCTGTGAGTCTGGGATTGGGGCACCTTCTGCTATGGAATTGGAAAGTATCATAATGTAGCTTGAGCAATTATCTCCATCGTATAGAAAGAGATCGCCTGGGACTCCATCTGGGCCTGGAGCTTTTGCTTGAACAATTGAGTCTATTGAGACCTGACTATGGCTAACAATTGCTAATGGTTCTGATCCCCAACTAGAATATACTTAATATTCAATGTCATTTAATAAACATACCTTGTCAACAAGTATGATAAAATACAAGATATAAAAAATAAAATATGTTTGATAAATTACATTGCATATTGAGTATATTCTAGTTGGGGATCAGAACCATTAGCACTTGTTAGACATATATGAAGTAATACAGGTCTAGTGGGATTTTTCTAATTTTTACTTTTGCCATTCTTCTGGCATGCAAACCATAAGCGGAATGCTCAAAAAACGTGCACCTTGTTACGCACGCTATGAATTGCCAGTGGTTCACAGACTACATAGTGACACCCATTTGCCTTTTCTTGAAGGTGAAATCTTCGGCACCCTTCCCTAAAATTGTCCACCAAGAGAATTAGCACTAGATCAACTTCAGAAGCATGTTTAAGGGTAAGGACTCCCTCGATCATAACAGCAGCGATTGTCAGCAGGGCAGAAGATAGCCATAGATACCAGCAGAGACACCAAAATGGTCAGAGCCTTTGCAACACAGGAATCTATTAGAGCATACCACCACACAACATAGCTTCTAGTTGGGGGAACTGCATCTTCATCACTTGAAAAATGGACACTAAGCAGTTCGGGTAGATTTATTAGGTGTCGACCTCAACTTCCACCAGCCAGTCTGCCGGGCATCTCTCTGACCCTCAACAGAACTTAATGTGTCCAAATACAAAATGGAACACCAGAGGGATTGTATAAGGGATAATGATATACAGAAGCTACAGTTGTGTTGTTGACAGAGCAACATTTTCACTAACCACCTACAGCAGCATCTCCATCAATAGTGAAAATGTTTTTAGGCAGAGAAAATCCTATATTGTGAAGGGATATTGCTAATGCATGTTCCTTGGAAATATGGTAGCCTGAGTGAACGGTGATCTAACACTAACTCGAACACAGTCACAATATGACTCCTTCCAGGAAGAAGTCAGTACATACACAGGTTAACCCCAGGATGGACACTACTGAGACACTATTGAATCTGGGTAAGCAGGACTTGACATACAGTGAAAGGGATGAGTGTGGGGAGGCACTTGGGCGGCAGTAGGAAAAAATCACTTGTTTGTTTTTGTAGTTACATGGTTGTATGTTTTCAGCCTATGCGAGATGGATTATAATTGTATGCATATCCAAATGACAAAATCAATAAAATGTATTATTAAAAAAAACTTCCAGACAACTCCACTCGTCTGGACTACTACTTGCACACATCCCATGCATATGGGACTCCAGATCCAGCAGCCAAGCCTTCTCCTACATCGCTTCTAAAGTGTACAACGACCTGTGCAACGACCTTTCACTACACATTAGAGGCTCCTCCTCACTTCTTGAATTCTGAAAGAAGCTGAAGACCAGGCTGTTCAACTTGTCCTAGGTGGCCCTTAGCTTATCTAGAAACACACCTGCTCAGTGCCAGGACACCTCCCCCCAGGGTATAGTGTACCCTACTGCATAACAGAACATAGTAAGCATACACTGGTGCTTTAAGCTGTAACTAACCAGCCTTGATAGTCAGAATTTAGGGCTCATTTTATAGATGTCTCTAATTGATATTCACAATGCACTGAAGGCAGCTGTGTGAGCTATGAGTAGCCAATGTAACAAATGAAGAGCAGGGGTGATGTGATCACTTGTTTTGATGTAAAGTACAAGTCTCACTGTTGAGTTTTTACGTATTAGAGACTGCACAATAGGTAGAATGGTGGCCTACGTAAAGGCCAGCCTGCCCGTGTTTAATGTTGCAAGAACTCTTTATGGGAAGGCTAGAAAAGGGAATATTTGTCTTAAGTATTTTGATATAAGTCTATATGGAACTTTGCAATTTTAGGTTTTGTTTGCAATTCTAATTTGTTCTTGGCAATTAAATGGGGTGCGCTGGTTGACCTTTTGGAACGTTTGTGAGAGTATGAATACTCCTTTCTTGTCCGCCTATTTTTGAGAATGTACCTAATGGATATTAGGGCGAATTCTTGGATTTTCGAGGGTTTAAAACCCACCTGAGCTCAGTCTTGGGCTCCCTTAGTGCCACCTATCTGTGATGGGTCAGATAACAGCCATTACTAGACCCACTGAAATTGTGAGATGTTTACCTTCAGGGAGAATTATCAGCTGCAGAAAATAGCCAAAATCTGTGACTGGAAGTCTGGGCCTAAATGTGAAATTGTTTTGGAAATGGGGCCTGAAATTACCGATTCCCCCAGTAATTTCTCAGGACCCTCAGGGTTCATATTGTAATAAGCTGGTTTTCTCCCACCCCAGTATCAGTAATTCTCAGGATAGAGAAATACTAGTCCATTTCTCCTGTTACTCATAATGAGGGCCTAAGTGGATGTTGGCTATTAGATAGTGTTGCAGTCTGGTGTTGACTGAGCTTCGAATAGTTTAGTGGATATTTGAGATGACTCTGTAGTTGTCTGAATCCTGTCGGCTTGGTGAAGAGTGGTGCTTTTTATTAAGATGCATATTTATTTATTTGTTGGTCGTTTTGTACAGTGCAATGTGACCAATTTCAATTACTTCAAAGTGCTGAACTCTGGAAGTTAAAGCTTATTTTGGTTGTGCTGGTGGGCCATTAATGTCTGATTGGTGGGGTGAAACATTGGGACATATTTTCAGCAGAATACCGAAGCGTGGAGTTAAGCCAAAATTGCTAACGCCGCGCTTTGCCATTCTGAAAACGCAGGGATGCTCAGTATTCAGAAGAATGCGACGCACCCCTGCATTTCCGCTAGCGCTGGCGCTAAATGAAACTGCCTAGCGCCAACGCAGGCCCCCACCGTACCATAGTGCAAGGATATCTGCGCTGGAGGGAATGATTGTTTGTGTCCAGGAAGGGGTCCCTTCCTGCACATAAACAATCCATAATGCTGATTTGAAACTCACATGTGTGCTGCATTGTGCAGCACACACAGAAGTTGCAAATCGCCATTTGTTTAATGATCGTTTATGTGCAGGAAGGGACAACTTCCTGCACATACACAATCATTCATGGCGATTTGCTATTACTATGTGTGCTGCTCAATGCAGCACACATAGAACAGCAAAAACGATTAATCATTTAAATGGCTTTATGCCGCTTTGTAAATAAGACAAAGGGATTATCACCAAAGGAACATCGCAAAAAGTGACATTCCTGTAGCGATAGGGGCTTGTAAGTATGCCCCATTGTCCGATGTTATTTAGTCGCAACTCTTGTGTGGAGATCAGTTTTTTGTAAGTTAGGGTTGTGGTTGCTTTCTGAATCTCAAATAGTTTATTGCAGCTGCAGGTTTCAGTTCAGTGCATTCCACAACAGTGGACTCTCAAGGGCCTGTTTTTATGTTTCTGGCCTGTGAACCTTTGTTGGGTGATGTGGTGTGCAGTCATTGAGTGAGAATTCATGGTTGGGTCCTTGTTGGGAATATATGGAGGAAGGTTTGAATCTTTAGCTGGTACTCATGCTGTAACTATGGCTACTGATGCTCAAAGCAAAACAAAGTTTCATCCTGGGTGTCTGGAAGCACTATGTATGGGGAAAGCACTGTTCTAAAGAAACTTTGGGGCATATTCACAAGGGAATGGCGAAGCATGGCGTTAAGCAAAATTTGCTAACGCCACACTCACCCATTCTGAAAACACAACGAAGTGCCATATTTACAAGAATGCAAAGCACTCCTGCATTTGCCCTAGTGTTGGCACTAAATCTACCTGGCTAGCGCCAGCGCAGGCACTCTTTCACCATAGTGCAAGGGTGTCTACGTTAGGGGGAATGATTGTTTATGTGCAGGAAGGGACACCTTAAATAAATAATCCAGAATGGCGTATTGTAACTTCTATGTGTGCTGCACTGTGAAGCACACATAAAAGCTGCAAATCGTCATTTTTTTCATTATTTTTTATGTGCAGGAAGAGACACCTTCCTGCACATGAACATTCATTAATGACAATTTGCTGTTTCTATGTGTGCACAATGCAGCACACATAGAAACGGCAAAACGGAGGAGAAATTAAGCATTTCTCCTCTTTTCGCCATGTTAAGGTCAGGTTTTCCCTGGTCTTAATTTTGGCACTACCTCCTATTTACGCCACCCTTGTAAATGGGGGGCAGCATCAAAATCAATGGGTGTTACGGCGGAACGGCGACCGCAACACCCATTTCATGCCCCTTTCATACTAAGTGTAAGCGTCAAAGGGGGCCTTATTTACAAGGCGGCGTTAAGCCATGTTAATTGGCTCAACGACACCTTATAAATAGGTCGAAGGGTGTGTCGTAACAGAAACATCATAAAAAGTGACGGTCTCGTGGTGTTAGGGGTTTCTAAATATACCCTTTTGAGTCTTGTGTTTGTGGCAGATTTCTAGCAAGCAGCTTAAAAACAGCCTACCATGTTTCACCCAATATCACTGCAAATAAAAAAGACTGAACTAATAACGCGAATATTATTTGACAGTGTGTGAGAATGTGGAACATATGTTTATTGAAAGGGTTTTTCTTTAACTTTCTCCTTTCTATCCCTTGTGCCTTAGATCCAAACCTGTGGGCGAGGCAACTGAATGAGGAACAACCGCCTTTACTACCTCCTAAAAGTGAGAAGAAAGCAAGACCGGTAAAGCTCCCATCACTCTATTTCGGTGCTCACTAGCCAAAAAGTGAATAAAGTACCTCTACAGGGTTATAGGCTTGGCAGGGCCCATAATGAATGACTGACTTACATGCACGTTTTGTAATGGGTTTTTATCTCAGTGCATGAATGTAGCTACTTATGTCCAGTGAGGAAATCAGAATGGAGGCTTGGGCAACAGAATTTACCATTAAGGTGCATTTAGAATGGGGGTCGTTATTATTATTCTTGCCCATCATTGTCAGGTTTTTCCTGGCGGTGACAGACAGAAAATAAGATAATACACCGTCACCAGCATCTGCAATACATTTACATGCTTAAAATAGCCTGCACTATTCGGGATGGATTTCAGATCTCTTGTGCACACACGTTTTTGATGTTCCCCATAGCAATGGGATTAAATTGTGGTGCACTGCGCTGCTTGATAGGGAAAGGGCAGGAATGAGCCGTATTTAACATTGTAAGGTGAATTCCTAGCTTTTTCCAGCGCTGGTGCACAATGTGCTGCTTAGCGCCATCGCAGGCACCCTTGTACCATGATGCAAGGGTGCCTGTGCTGTTAGCAGTATTGTTTTGTGCCAGAAGGGGCACAGGTTTATCAAGCCACTTAGGGCCACACGAGGTGGCCTTGCATGGCTTGATAAATCACGTCTCAAGGTTTGCATCACTTTTGCATCCTGTTGCGTGGAGCAAAGGCGACGCAACCCTTGATAAATGTGGCCCTTAATTTGTAAAAGAAAGAGTGTCAGTGCCAGCAGTTGGTGCAATTAAACCTCAGCGTGCCGAATACAAATACCAGTAGTTTTTAATCCACTGCCAGATATTCCCTGCCCTTTTTTTCTTGCATTTACAGGTTTTTGCTTTTTGTAATGGTTTTTGCTATCTTTTTCATCCTCGGTCTTTCCAAACTATGAATTTTTACCTCTTACACTGTAAATATCTGATACGGCAAAAATAAGTGCCAGTCTCCAAAAATAAGTGCCAATGCTCCCCCCCTCCCCCCCCCCCGCAGGCAAACACAGGCTGATGATCAGCACTGCTTCCACAGGCTTGAGATGTTTGGCATTTATTTTGGTTTCCTCATCCTCAAGTGATCAATTTTCCCATGGATAATCCAACATGCACAACAAACAGACGTGTTCCCTACCTGCATTGCATACCCCAGGCCCCACCACTCATGAAATACTTCTGCAGTATCAGCACAGTATTGATGGGAGTGTAAATCTGAGCATTGCCACCATCCAAGATGCAATATTACTCAAACCGGCCTGAAGAACTGATGGTCCGGGCAACGTTTCCGATGAAAGGGGAAAGATAATTTGGGTATCGTCTGCATAAGAAAAGAGGGACAACCCAGCCTCTTCTGCGATCACTGCCAGAGGTTTAATGTATATATTGAACAGAAGGGGGTTTAAAATGGAGCCCTGGGGTACCCCGTGCGGAGAAAAATAGATTTTAGAAGTAGCCTTCAGTGAGAAGACTTGAAATGTCCGCTTGGCGAGAAAAGATGAAAACCAACCAAGTGCCAGGCCAGAAATGCCAAGGGACTGATGGGATTTGATTAACACGGTGTGAGATACCGTGTCAAACGCGGCACTCAAATCGAGCAATATAAGAGCCACCGTGTCCCCAGAGTCCAGACGTTGCCGTACCATTTCTGTAACTCCAAGGAGAGTTGTCTTGGTCGAAAAACTGGCTCTAAAGCCAGACTGAGAGGGATGTAAGTAGTTGGAGGATTCAATAAACTGAGTTAGTTGTAGGTTTATGTGCTTTTCCAGAATTTTAGAGTAAATAGGGAGCAAAGAAATTGGCCTAAAATTTGATGGCTGGGCAGAATCGGCATTAGCCTTCTTCAAGAGGGGAAGAACGATGGCATGCTTCCAGGCGGATGGAACCATAGCCTCTTGTAAGGAAGCATTGAGTAGCTCTATGATTAATATCATTGATGGTATATCAAGCTGTTGTAGTATTGAGACAGGAAGAATATCACAAGGGGAGCCTGATTTAATACTGCCTAGGATCTTTTTAAAAGAATTAATATCAAGAGGCACCCAGGATGCTAACTTAGTGATCGGCTCAACCGTGCAGGTAAGTTCACTGACAGAGGTCAGTGGAGAAGGGACGGTTAACTGGCACTGACATGCTTTCTTAAATGGCAAAAAAAAGATATGCTTTGCTCCAATCAGGCACACTGAGCACATAATGCATTTATTCTGATGGGTAATGAATGTATTTTCTGCTGCAAAGGAATGATGCTTCTGCAGCAGGTGTTAAACGTTTAGGATCATTGCAACAACTATACAACAGGACTATCTCTTTCACAGAGAATACATTTTGAAATGTAGTTTAAAATGCTGAATGCGTTATCATTCCATTACTCATCTCACTAAGGTATCCCATACCCTCACATACTCAGTCACTCTATGACTGAATTATTTTCAAAACCAACAACCCCACCATGTTTTTTGTTTGACCCTCACACACCCTAAACCAGGATGTGCTCAACCGTAATCCAGGGAGCACTTTGGATATTGATCTCAATGGGGTCTACTGCAGATATGAATAAAAATACCTAAAGGTCACCCAGCTATGCCTCTCTCCCCTCTCCAGAAGAACCAATGGTCTGGGGGATCAGTGTTGTACTATATTTCAATTAAACAGTTCTTGGATGAATACCTGCCCCTCGCCCCCATACCCTCTTCTAAAACGGTGTTTTACCTACTGTGCATGTGTGGACCTTGACTCAAGGTCTGAAGCTCCTTTGATTTGTGAAAATATCACTTGTGTGAATGCTACATAGTTGTGTTTGGCTTCAGCTGCACACTGCATTATGTCAGAGGACCTTACCGTGGGATGGAGGGTCACATTGTGTGTCCCAACACAGGAGTCACTGCTTGCACCTTTTGAGCGTGTGAGTGGTGCCCACAGACACCATGTTGTTAGAATACTCTTCTCTCGCTCCATAATACTGTTTACTTTTCTCTACCTTTTTCTAGGTTTCTGCTGGCCACGAACATCCAACCACAGTCAAAAGACGAGTAAGTGCTGCACCATATATTGGGCGCGTTTAGGATAACTTCTTAAAAATCAGACACGGAGTAAGGTCTGTGTGGCAAGTGCTGTTGCCTAGATGTACTAAGCGATTGTGCTGCACTATTTTCAGCACCACAGGACTTTTATAATGATTAGTAAATTAACGTAATGCTTTGGTCTACTTGCACCGGATAGCACCCATGCATTAATGTACTAAATAACCTCCTTATGTCTTCTTTTGTTGCACCACTTGAAGAGAGCTCATCATCACTCCTATGTTTCTTATGCATCTGTAGATGTTCCTTCTTCACATTTCATACCTTCATTGAAGGTTGGGATGAATAATGATAAATTACCCGTTTTGTTATACATAAAAGTGTCTATGTTGTGAGATTGCTCAAGAAATAGGCTTGGCACTTGTCCATGTTTGACCTATATAATTTTGTTTGGACTGATCTAATCGGTTTTGAGTGAGCACATGTCCCAGCATAATCAATGCTGTGTTTGGTCTATATAAGTGTTTGGATATATCAGGGAGAGTACCTAGCTAATTAGAGCCTTTAGAGCTGGGCAGTAAGATACTTGTAAACAGTGGGGCCCATTTTGTTCACCCAGAGTTTTATATACCGCAAACTTGACCCAAAGGTATCAGAGAGCTTTACATGAGCACTAGTTGCTTACACAAGGACACATTCATTTTTGTGAGGCACGGGGAGAGTAAGTGATTTTCCCAAAATCACAGGATGTTGAGTGTCTTTGCCAAGACTCGAACCCGGTTCCCCAGATTTGAGATAGCCCTAGCCGTTAGCCTACATCCTCTCCCATTTAGAGTCTGATAAGCAGACTGACGAGCTGCTTCTTGCACTGTGAAGGTGGTAAATGTATGCTGAGGACTCTATGTAGTGTGAGGTGACAGGGAGGGAGGTGGGAAAGTTAAGGCATGGTAATATTCCCCCTGTTAGAAGAAATCACAGGGATGAGACTTGGCTGTCGCAGCCATATTTATAACACGGATTGTTCTTGTCTGCTCCATGGCACGCCTTTAAGCAAGTGCACCTGATGTAAACAGAAACTGTGCACCCTACTACAATGAATGTGCTGCAACCAGGGCAGCAGCAGACCCTCACCTGCCCTGGGAGCAGCACTTCCAGTGAAATACGGAGCAGCTGCTTCAAAGTCACTGTGTGTTTCTCTGTGCAGGCAGCTAGTCACCTGCACTTTGAAGAGGTGTCAGAGATCTCCCTGCAGGCGGGTGCAGCGAGTGACTGCTCCCACCTGCAGGGGAATGTCTGGGGGGCCCATGGCACCACCTTTAACCTCTTGAGGGGACTGCTCTCTGGGGGTACACTGACAGTTCACCACCTTTTTGTGGTGCACTTTCAGTGCACCTCCTAAGGGCAATCTTTGCCTCTGTGCCATGTCCATAATATGGTGTGAGTACAGAGACAAAGTGATTCCCTCATTTGCACTGGGCCACGCCCACATGCAAGTGTGGGAATGTTCTATTAGGATAGGGCTGGTGCTTCATGTGCATCTGCCCTATCAGTATTACAGAAGGGGCCGCACAAGTGTCTGCAAACCCTTCTGTAATACTAGTGGCAAGGGGCACATTTGGTGCACATGCTCTTTACTCCCACAGGGCACCATTGGTAATACAGCCCCAGGTAACAACACAAGAAACATTCTAGGAAACCGTCAACATATATAGCAGAAACCCCCAGGATCATTCTAAGGGAAAACCTGGTCTTACCCTGGCGCAATGAGGAGACATGTTTAATTTCTCCTCGTTTTCGCTGTTTTCATGTGTGCTGCGTTGTGCAGCACATCATGTGTGCTGCTTTGTGCAGCATACATGGAAAAAGCAAAACACCATTTATTCTGTGCAGGAAGGTGTCCCTTTCTGCACATAAACAATCATTTAAAAAAATGACATATTGCAACTTCTATGTGTGCTGCACCCATAGAAATCACAAAACGCCATTTAAAGATTGTTTATGTGCAGGAAGGGACACCTTCCTGCACATGAACAATCTTCCCCTGCAACGCAGACACCCTTGCACTATGGTGCAAGGGTTCCTGCGTTGGCGCTAGGCAGCTAAAATTTGCGCCAGGGCAGGGGAAAACACAGGGCTGCACCATATTGTTGTAAATATGGTGCAGTCCTGCGTTTCAGAAGTGGTGGAGTGCGGCGTTAAGCCAAGAAGGCTAACGCCGCACTCAGTCACTTCTATTGTAAATATGCCCTTTAGAGATCCAGTGCTGTAACTGCTAAGTGATCAATGCACATATAAAGAGGTGGACTGCTCAAAAGTCCCTTCCAGACTGCATGTTCTCCCATCTACTGCATTACATGGGCAGGCATTTACAGACCCCCCCATTTCATCTTGCATTGGAAAGCGGTATACTTGCACTCTTCAGCAGATCTGAAGTACTTCCTCAGGTAATTCCAGTTAGACAGCATGTACATCTATCTTTTATGCAATCACTGTTTTATTGCCGTCTATGTCACCTTCTTCATGTCCTACCCTGTGCCTGTCCGAGACCAAGCTCAATATATTTGCTACTTTCATCCCACAAATTCTGCTGATAGCTCTGATTTCAAATGATTAGCTGTTGATTTGTGAATACGACCTGGGTCTTATACCAGAGTGTAATCATTCTCCTATTTAAATAGGCTATTGCAGAGGAGCGTGGTGTTGATTTTATTTAGCGTGTAACTTCTTTGTATGTTTTGTGTGTATTAATTTTAGGTGCAAAACGTTGAAATGGCTCAGGGGCTCCTGGTTTCCAGGTGTTATTCAATGGGGCTTACAGAAGTCAAAGGTTTAAGAACCACTGATTTAGAAGCTTTTATACTTCACATGGGTCAAACAGGTGTCATTATTGTAGCAGGCTCTCATAAATCCCTCAGATGCAGTTTTACACAGACTTCTTGCATTTGGCAATGTGTGTCTTTACAGCATGTGGTCTGACCATCTTTTCTCAATCACACAGGTCAGTACACTTTTTAAGAAGATATTTATTGGTTGTCCACTAAAACTTACTTCCTGCACTTCATGGACTCATCCCAGCACCAAAGGTAATTCATTTGTTCTACTTTATTCCACTTTTGTGGTGCTTTTTTCCTTTGTCTTTCCTTAATAACCTTCAACCTATTTTTAAAGGCATGTAGTGAACGTGTCAATAGGAGACACGTTTCCAATTCTGGTGTTATGGCCTTTGCCATTCTGCTTCTAAAATAGTAATCCCTATAAAGATTAATTTAAACTATGTTTTTTTTTACATATCTTCTTCACATATCCTTATATTCATAATCAGATAAATTTAGGCCTGTTTGTGTGTTTGGCACAATATAGTTTCCAGAGTTTTTGGAACAGCTTTGCTGCTTGGTTAGGGCGCAGCACAGCACTGTGTTTGTACAGCGTCTGTGCAGCAACTGGGCCAGGTCTTTCTAGCACAGATGCCCTATCCAGCACAGCACCAAGGAGCTTTTTGCCATGAGTGCAGAACTCCTGTTATATCAATAAAATGTATGAGGCTGGATAATTTTCTTGAATTTATTCGAATGTCTCATGAATGTCCACAAGGATCTGTATTCACTCTTGGGCCCAGGTTTACTAAATGTTCATACAACACAGCAACCACCTTTGCTGTGGAATATTGCACATGGGAAAAACAAAGTGCATATCTACTAAGATTAGCCTGCTGCTGGTGTCATCCCCTACTTTGGCGCTTAAAAAGGCTGGCTTGCATGGTGCTCAGACTCAGGTCAGACTGGCCGTAGCAGGCACTGGGCACTTCCCCGGTAGGTTGGCAGGGTGGGGGCTAGTTTTGGGCCCCCGGTAACAAAAGCGGCAGCGGTGAGACGGGAGTGGTGCTTTCAACTAGCACCACCCCACCACCGCGTCCCCGGGACAGGCCGAGATGTTTGCCAGGGCCGGTTTAGGTTCCCAGTACGGCCCTGCTCAGACTTGCACCACTGTGCAGAGGTGAGTTGCCTTGTATAGGGGATTTGTGCAGGAGGCATTTCCATCCAGTAGATTTACTCACATGAATGTATGCTGTGCACCAAAGCAAATATGCAATGTGTCTGTTTTTTGGAAAAGCGAACTTATTTCCCCTTGTTTACACCTGTTTTAAGTAGGTTGTAGATTTTAATACCAATCAAGATTTGTCTATCTTAAAAGATGTGACTTGGCATCACAGCAAGATGTGACTTGGCATCAAAGCCTATGTGTGATTGCGCTGACCCATTAAAGCTCCCTTGATGGAAAGCTGCTCAAAGCACCTTTTGAATTGTGTAATGTTTACTTTCCAGCAAGGAACACATTTTGTGCTGTAAAGGTAATAGAATGCACCTATTTGCATCACTGTGTGTTACATTACATAATGCTAGCACCGAAGCAAAGACTTAGAAAATCTGGGCCTTGGAATGTGCTGCAGTATGCCATCTTCGGCAACAAATGATGGAGGGAATGCTGAATTAATCAAACCTTCACCCCTAGTTAAGAGATCCGGGTGAACCCATCGTTCTTTTGTTCACTACACCACCACAGCTCAGACCCAGCCATATGCAAATCTGTTTTGACCCTTTGGCAGGGGTCTTGACATCAGGGATGAAAGATCGGTCCACGGGATTGCTGCCTACTTTTCACAATGCCTGTAGCTGTCCCTCAAACAATGGACGTTGTCTATCATGGACATCGTCCACCTTATGAATGGCTACCGACTGTCTTTGGCTGTCAGCCACTATTCAGTGCTATGGAACTGCAGATGGTGAATACCATTTCGTGCCCCACTTTGCCTGCTGCTTCAAAAATATTTGCAAATTGCCATTTTAGATACTTTTGCTAATTACAATGTCGCTTTAGTACATTGCTGTTTGGGATTTTACAATGTAAAGCCTAACAATTGGTGCATCGTAGGCTTTGAAAAAGCCAAACCCCTGTACTACATATGAGCCTGTGTTTGGAAACATTTATAGGGGGAGATTTATTAAGATTTCGCGTCGTTTTTGTGTCACTAAAGTGACGCAAATTGGCGCAATTCTTTTCCCCTTATTTACTTTCCAGCGCTAAACTTGTTTAGCGCTGGAAATAGCAGAAAAGTAATGTGAAGTAGCGCATAGATGGTGCTTTACATTACTTTGCTCCATGGGGGCGTACCAAGGGTGGAGCATGGGCGTCCCCATGCAACCACCCAAGTTTTCTCACGCTAAACCCAATTTACTAAATAAAGTATATCAGGTTTAGCATGAGAAAACTGCGCCCTTTTCAAGTAGGCGCACAGAAGAAAAAATGCTTTCATTTCGCCTTCCTTTTCGAACTTTGCAATTGTGCTGCACTGTGCAGCACGCAAACAAAGTGGGAAAAACTTTGCAAGACTAATGCACATACCCTAGCTCTATGGCGCTGAGGTGTGTGCTTTGTGCACGGTAGCTGTAATCAGCGCCGGTGCAAGGCAAAGGGAAGGAGAGAGCCATATCTCTGAAGATATGGTGCTCTCCTGCTCCCTCTCTGGCGCGCAATGCAGCGCAGCCTGGGGGGGTCCTGCGCTGTGTGAATTTTTTGTAAATCTCCCCCATAGTTTGGTAGATTCTATCAATGAAGTTTTCTCGGCCATAGGGATAGCATGGTGAAGAAAATTGAAATGATGGATTCTAGCATTTTCTCCAGAAATCAGATATATTCTCAGTAGGGGGTCAGCAAGAGATGAATTTAACCCTTTGAGAGAAGAAGTCTTGAAATTCCTTTCTGAAACGTTTTCAAGTCATTCAATTGTTTGGAAGTTAGAATACTTCTGTCATGAAAAGTTCAAAAGTAAGTGGCCCCATGGGACAAAAATAATGGAAATCATTAGTTAGGTATATTAGTTAGGTATATAAGCAGACAGAATCCTCCTGCGTTCTGTTTTAGCTTTTAATCAAGAGGAAAATGCACAACAGATCAAAATTTGGAAATTGTAAGAGTATTAACTCAGAAGAATGGAGGGAGGGACTCATGGAGAAAAAAAGGGAAGATGTATGTTAATCAATTGGGGATACTTCTGATGTTGAAAAACTAAGACTGGCTTAAATGAGGTATAGGGTTCACCAATAAGTGAACTTTAACCGGAGTTCCCTTCTTCAGTCATCTCACCTAAGCAAGTATGCAACATCAAACAGCAAGTTGCAACAGAAAGTCAAAGTCAAATGCAGTTGTGGTACCGGCTAGTTCCTAACTGTTTACCAAAGTTGCACACCCCAGAGATCCGACTGATAATAAATCTCTAATCGTACAATCAATACCAAAACATGGGAGGGTAAACTCACTATTTAAAATGTTATTTAGTCATCGACTGAAAGTTAATTCATTTCTCAGTTGCTGATATTCTGGGGACATCCGATACTCCATTCGTCCAAATGAAAAAGTATTCATGCTGAGAAAATTTGCAACTTTTTTATTCATTCATCTTGATAGTATTCCAATAAATATTCAATGATCCAGCCAATGCGTTTCGTCCTTGCCTCAGAACTTAATCAGGTCAATCATCATTCTTGAGATCCAATCATCAAAACGTTATCTACACCGTTCCTATAACATATATTCCTATTTAGACTTTTAGGAATAAGCCAGGACGTCTTTAGGGGCTTGTTGTCCACTTAGGGTTTTTTGGGTATACATATTCACAGAAATTCCAACTGCCCGGGTCTGACGAGCGTTCTAAATAAATAAGTTGCAAATTTCCTGAGCATAAATACTTTTTTATTTGGACAAATGGAGTATGGGATGTCTCCTGATAATAAGCAACTGAACTGAGAAATCAATGCACTTTGAGTCAATGAATTAAATAACATTTTGAATTTTGAGATTGCCCTCCAATGTTTTGGTATTGATCACACAGCAAGTTGTTTCATGTCATCAGAGTAGATTTACAAAGAAACAGCGCGACGCAGCACAGCAACCCTTTGGTCATAAGGTCAGCTGATGTGTTGAAAGGTTTGGGGTGATTGCCATATTTACTATTTCTATTACTCTCTTCCTTGCGCTGGTGCTCTTTAAGGTTGCCTAGCTTCACACAAAACATTGCACCATACAGCAAAGGTGTGTGTGCTGTCAAGCATAGCTTTTGTACTGGAAGTATACCCCTTCCATACAAAATTCTATGCTTTGATAATTGTGTTAAACATTTGAAATGTTAGGAGAAACTAAAACATTTCCCAACTTTGCACCTACCTCAAGGAGACTTAATTTTCTTTTGCAAAGTCAGCTAGCTTTTGTACTTCTGGTTTTGCATCAGAAACCGTGGGTGGTAGTGTTAAATCGCCCATGGAATGCCCTCTTGATGGAATTAGAGCAAAGTAACACAAAGTTCTATTTGCGCTACAAAAGGGCAGCTTTTTGCACTGAAAAGAAAATACCATACCAAGACTTTGCATGGCTTTAAGTCATATTGTGTGACTTTGAGGCAGTGCAAAGTCATGTTCAATCTGCACAATTTTTTTTCATTCAACAGCTGTTTTCAAATGCTTTTGACACAACCACCACACACCAAGACAAAGCTATTTAAATATGGATAAGATAACAACCACTAGCATTTCCTTAATAAGTTGAAACTGATATGCTATTCTTAATACATGAGTCTATGCCTTCTTCGCTTCCTAGTTTCCTAGTTGACTCTTTTTGATTGTTTTGTTCTATGCAAACCTTTTCTGGTCCAGCTGCACTATACAAATATTTAAATAAATAAATACAAATTATGAGACCACACAACTAGGGAGTCAAAGTATACTGGGCGTCACATGGCCAGAGATTTTTAATTCAGAAAATTAAGCTGCCTTTTGACAAATATGGAATCACATTGACAAATATCTTCCCGCGAGCAAGTTCAATGATCCAAAGCACTATACCATTGAAAAAGTTTACTAAGGTTTACAGATCTGCATGATTTGTTTTGTCGCAGAAACACACCTAATCCTGGGGTCAGAAGAAGGAATCTTTGCCTTGAATCGGAGTGAGCAGCAAGCTACGTTAGAGATGGTGAGACATCGACAAGTTGGTCAACCACACTCAAAAACTGCTCTCCATTCCTGGATCCCAAAAATATTCTTCTTCATTGGTAATCTAGTATCAAGAAGTCACTGCAGTACAGTCTTTAAAAATTCATGTCTAGAATTGCAGCAAATGCCTTAAAGTGTTTGTACTGGCAATATCAAAGCCAGAATATTGACTGGTCACAATATTGTGACCACACTATCAAGGGACAAATATCGAAAGGTAAGTTTGTATAGATTTTCAATACCTAACTCCACATATACTGATCTTGATGATGATATGCATGAGCACCATTTGACTCGTATATGATTCTCATGGCAAGCAAGGTATGATGGATTTGCACTTTATTATACACATGTGATTCCACTTTACATATATGTTTATGTTTTAGATCATGCATTTGCACTTTGGATTGTGGGAATGTGAATATGATTTGCATGACAAGTAGGGTATGATGCATCTGTACTTTACTTATAAATATGTGATTACACTTTATATATGTTACCTACTGGCGGTCGCCAGTAGGTACTTATAGTTAGGACCTAGTGCCAATATCTTTGGCTTCGTTTGAGGAATCTTCACGAAATTTGCAAAACTAATGGGGTAGTCAGCTCAGCTGATGTGTTGAAAGGTTTGGGGTGATTCGTCAAGCGGGGCCGAGAAAAAGGGGGGGTCCCAAAACCTTTTTCTCCATGTTAATTTCCATAGGAAACTGTTGACGCAGCTACAGCCTGAACTGCTGAGCGGAATTACACCAAATTTGGCAGAAATGTAGCTCTTAATCCAGAGTTCACTCTTTCTGTTAAATGGTGTGAATCCGTTCAGTAGTTTAAGTTCTCAGATATACAAATATGGCCACGGAGGATCCGCAAACACTCCCGATCTCATGCCTGAGATCTGATTGGTTACCAACACTTCAAACTAGGAAGTGTTGACAGCCATCTTGTGACTTGGTTAAATTGAGTCACAAGGAAAAAGGTAAAAAAAGGTGAAAAATCAAGAAAAGGGGGCAAGGTAGAAACACTCTGACCCCCTAGGCCTGCTCAGGGGGTCCCACAGGGAACCCCCGGGCCACAAAAAGCATTAAAAAAAAAAAAAAAGAATCTGCGGGATTCGCGTTGGATTTGTGAATCCAGGCCAAAAATATTTTTCAACAAGACACGGGTTCCTGGGCTTCATTTAATTAGGCCGGTGGGCCAGGTCCCAGAGGCAATAATCAAAATGCTTGCGGGGCTAATTTTTTTGAATGTGGGGGGCTCCTGCTGCCCCCTCAGGCACCTCTGGGGACCGCCACCTCCCTGGGGCTAATTATCTTCAATGCGGGGGCAACACAGCCTCCCACATCCCCAAGGACCACCACCTCCCAGGGGTTATTTTTAAAAGTAAAGTGTGGGGGGGCTTGAGCTCCCCACAAAGCCCCAGGGACCACCACCTCCCTGGGGCACAAATTAAGTAAATGCGGGGTTCCACTGCGGCCCCCCGGCCCCGAGGACCACCACCTCCCCAGGGCTTAGGAGAAGATGGGAGGGGGGCTTTGTGGCCCCCCCACCAGGAGCTCTCCATGGCCCTGGGGACTGCCACCCTCCAGGGCCGGCTCCAGCAATGTCCCGGAGTGCCCACCACCATGCCATAGCAAACACTACTTTACTTCATGGAAGCGAGAGCATGGAAAATGCATGTTAGCAGCTCCCTCTGCCCAAAAGCAATGCTGGCTCCCGCAGGAGGCGGGGAGCCGTCAGTGACCACGGGGGCCATGAAGCTCCCCCCGCATTCCCCACAAGATGCCAAGCCCGGGGGATGGTGTCCTGGGGCTAAAAATGGCCCAGGAGGGGGGCAGCTCGGCCACACAGCAGTTAAAAAAAAAATTGGCTGGGCCTTGGCGATGGGGCTCCCGGGGCAAAAATCAGCCTGGAGAGGGGGGCCGCACGACCCCTCTCCCGCAATCAATTATAATTAAAGCATAGGCCTAGCCCCGGAGGATGGGCCCCCGGGGCCAAAATAGGCCTAGGGAGGGGGGCCGCGCAGCCCCCTTTCCTAAATAATAAAAAATACACGAACCAGCAACTTGCCAGAGGCCCTGCCCCCTTTCTCCATGACTCTGCAAACGTGCTTCCTGGTGTGCTCTTGGTTGGGGGATGAAGTCCCCATCGCTGCTGAGGGTCCATATATATATATATATTCACTGAAAAAACCATAGGTTTCAGGCCTGATATAGTTAGGAATTAGCATTTAAAAAACCTTAGAAATTCACTGAAAAAACAATAGGTTTTAGGGGTGTTATAGTTAGCTGGACATTTCACTCGAACAAAACCATTGAAATTCCTCCGATATAGTTAGTTGTACTAACTACATCTCGTGTGCCCGCAATCCACTGCTGATGATGTCACATATTACATCATTCATGACATGGTCAGTGACATCACTGATGACATCTCAAATGACATCACTGATGACATCACTGATGACATCATCCAGTGAATGTGGTTTGGTTCGTTATTTAAATATGTATGATATATATATATAGCAATTTGCATTGAAGAATGGGTGGATATATAAATATAAATATCTGGATGAAGGATTTAGTAGCAGTGTGATTGACTGTTTACTTGACTAATTTATAGTGTCTCACTAAATATATTGGATAGTGACAAAACTGTGTGAATATCTGTATCACTTTGTCAGTTGTTGTGTAAACTGCTGCACCAGTTGGTTACTAGCTACGTGAAAGTCTATATTATTTATTGATTAGTTAACTGAGTATTTGTATGGAAGAGTGAATGTGTGTATGGTTCGGTGGGGGGTGTGTGACTGCCCAAAGATGTGTGAATAGTTGATTCAGTAGGTTTCTGAAGTTAAAACTACATGTTATAACAGTTGTTTGGGTGAGTGAATATCTTTATGGGTGTGGCGATGAGCCAATATATGTCTCAATGGTACATGTCCAACAAACTAGAAAAATAAAAGCCAGTGTGTGTGTCAGTAGTTGTATATAAATAAGTATACATAAGACTCAGTGATTGTATGAGTGACTGTATGGATAACTGTATAGTTGTAATAGTGTTTTTATAACACACTAAGTATGAGTTATTATCTATATGAATAGATGAAGTGGTGTTTTTATAAGTGTATAGCTAAGTAAAAGTAAGTATGATCCATTGTTTGCATAAGTGAGTAGGATGACTTCATAAATGATTAGGATGTGTGCTGGTGTGTAATGTCGATATAGGTGTATAAGTATATTTGATAGTGTTCTATTTATCATTGACAGCATGTATGAGTGAATCTATAGGTAAGTGATTAGATGTGTGTATACATCTAGGAATCACTGAGTGGGTGTTTAGAAACTTGTATTGGTGTGTCAATGGTTTTAAATCTGGTACTCTCTTTTTTACAGTGAGTGATGAAAGGTTATACTAGTGTATGATGAGGTGTATCTGATTGTCACGTGGATGATGTCATCAGTGATGTCATTTGAGATGTCATTAGTGATGTCACTGACTATGTCATGAATGATGTAATATGTGACATCATCAGCAGTGGATTGCGGGCGCGCGAGATGTAGTTAGTACAACTAACTATATCGGAGGAATTTCAATGGTTTTGTTTGAGTGAAATGTCTAGCTAACTATAACACCCCTAAAACCTATTGTTTTTTCAGTGAATTTCTAAGGTATTTTTAAATGCTAGTTCCTAACTATATCAGGCCTGAAACCTATGGCTTTTTCAGTGAATTTCAAAGGTTTTTTAAATGCTAATTCCTAACTATATCAGGCCTGAAACCTATGTTTTTTTCAGAGAATTTCAAAGGCTTTTTAAATGCTAATTCCTAACTATATCAGGCCTGAAACCTATGGGTTTTTCAGTGAATTTCAAAGGTTTTGTAAATGACAATTTTTAATGTATTAATTGTTATACTGCTTTTTTGACACTGATTTACTACATTGTTTAAACTGTTTATTTTTAGATATTTTATTTTTTTATTTACATTATACATTACAATACAAAATATACTTTCTCAGAATGAATTACTTTATTTTAAATACTTTGCAAATAGGCAATAGACTTTTAAGTACAGTAGTTACAGTTGCTGCAATGGGCAACACAATTTCAAACACAAAGCAACATTGAGCTCAATGTGAATTTCTAGTCAAATGCAATTAGTTACTTTATGGATTACTTTTCTAACCACAGGACTGGATGCTAGATTCAGTCCTTGGACATCTCCTGTAAACAGTTGAGTAAAAGCGTTTCGGTTACAGTAGTGATTTTTAAGGATTATTATTGTATTTTAAAAGTTGACAGAACATTTTTCACATAGAATCACCAATGTTATCCTACGGCAGAAAATTCACTTAGCAGGTAAGTAGTGTTATCGTTACTTTTTCTTACTCAGTTGTGGATCCTGGATCCAGCACAGGTGAATCTCTTGTAAACAGTTGAAATAATGTGTTTAAGTCATACAGACAATTTTTTAGGAATATTTTTAGTTTGTGAAAATAGACACTTAGAAACTTTTCTACTTAAAAGCACACAATGGATTCCTATGGAAGGAAATACAAGTTACTGGTAAGTACGCTTAGAATTATTTTTCAGAGTCAGTGCTGGGCTAAAAGATGCAGCCCTGGGTTCTCTCCTGAGAACAGGTGAGTAAATCGTAATTCATAGTTCGGCTGATTTTAGAGGAATATTTGTACGTTTCAAAAATGGACACAAACTTTTCTGCTGAAAACCACACAATGTATTCCTATGGAAGGAAATACAAGTTACTGGTAAGTACGCTTAGAATTATTTTTCAGGGTCAGTGCTGGGCTACAAGATGCAGCCCTGGGTTCTCTCCTGAGAACAGGTGAGTAAATCGGAATTCGTAGTTCGGCTGATTTTAGAGGAATATTTGTACGTTTCAAAAATGGACACTTTGAAACTTTTCTGCTGAAAACCACACAATGGATTTCTATGGAAGGAAATACAAGTTACTGGTAAGTACGCTCAGAATTATTTTTCAGGGTCAGTGCTGGGCTAAAAGATGCAGCCCTGGGTTCTCTTCTGAGAACAGGTGAGTAAATCGGAATTTGTAGTTTGGTTGATTTTAGAGGAATATTTGTAAGTTTCAAAAATGGACACTGAAACTTTTCTGCTGAAAACCACACAATGGATTCCTATGGAAGGAAATACAAGTTACTGGTAAGTACGCTTAGACTTATATTTCAGGGTCAGTGCTGGGCTAAAAGATGCAGCCCTGGGTTCTCTCCTGAGAACAGGTGAGTAAATCGGAATTCGGAGTTCGGCTGATTTTAGAGGAATATTTGTACGTTTCAAAAATGGACACTGAAACTTTTCTGCTAAAAACCACACAATGGATTCCTATGGAAGGAAATACAAGTTACTGGTAAGTACGCTTAGAATTATTTTTCAGGGTCTGTGCTGCGCTAAAAGATGCAGCCCTGGGTTCTCTCCTGAGAACAGGTGAGCAAATCGGAATTCGTAGTTCGGTTGATTTTAGAGGAATATTTGTATGTTTCAAAAATGGACACTTAGAAACTTTTCTGCTGAAAACCACACAATGGATTCCTATGGAAGGAATTACAAGTTACTGGTAAGTACGCTTAGAATTATTTTTCAGGGTCAGTGCTGGGGTAAAAGATGCAGCCCTGGGTTCTCTCCTGAGAACAGGTGAGTAAATCGGAATTCGTAGTTCGGCTGATTTTAGAGGAATATTTGTACGTTTCAAAAATGGACACAAACTTTTCTGCTGAAAACCACACAATGGATTCCTATGGAAGGAAATACAAGTTACTGGTAAGTACGCTTAGAATTATTTTTCAGGGTCAGTGCTGGGCTAAAAGATGCAGCCCTGGGTTCTCTCCTGAGAACAGTTGAGTAAATCGGAATTCGTAGTTCGGTTGATTTTAGAGGAATATTTGTACGTTTCAAAAATGGACACTTAGAAACTTTTCTGCTGAAAACCACACAATGGATTCCTATGGAAGGAAATACAAGTTACTGGTAAGTACGCTTAAAATTATTTTTCAGGGTCAGTGCTGGGCTAAAAGATGCAGCCCTGGGTTCTCTCCTGATAACAGGTGAGTAAATTGGAATTCGTAGTTCGGCTGATTTTAGAGGAATATTTGTACGTTTCAAAAATGGACACTTAGAAACTTTTCTGCTGAAAACCACACAATGGATTCCTATGGAAGGAAATACAAGTTACTGGTAAGTACGCTTAGAATTATTTTACAGGGTCAGTGCTGGGCTAAAAGATGCAGCCCTGGGTTCTCTCCTGAGAACAGGTGAGTAAATCATAATTCGTAGTTCGGCTGATTTTAGAGGAATATTTGTACAATGGTAAAGTAAGGGGGCGGGGCCTGAGGTGACGTGTGCCAGCACGCCCTGTGGCGTGTTTTAAGTTGGGGAATTAATTCCTCTTCAATCCTGCGGTCCCCTGGGGACCAACTAGCCCACCAGGTACCTCCAGTATGCATCAGGGAGCTGCGTTGCAGAGCGGTGTTCAGAGGCCACGCCCCTGTTTACAACACTCTGCAACGCAGCTCCGTGGCGCTTCCTGGAGGTACCTGGTGGGATAGTTGGCCGCTAGGGGACCTCTGGATTGAAGAGGAATTAATTCCCCAACTTAAAACGCGCCACAGGGCGTGTTTGCACACATATCACCTCAGGTCCCGCCCCCTACCTTCACCACTGTGCAAACACGCCCGTGGCGTGTTTTAAGTTGGGGGAATAAGTCCCATTGAATCCTGAGGTCCCCTGGTGGCCAACTTGCCCACCAGGTACCTCCAGTATGCTCCAGGGAGCTGCGTTGCAGAGAGGTGTTCAGAGGCCACGCCCCTTTTTACAACACTCTGCAACGCAGCTCCGTGGCGCTTTCTGGAGGTACCTGGTTGGCTAGTTGGCCCCTAGGGGACCTCTGGATTGAAGAGGAATGAATTCCCCAACTTAAAATGCACCACAGGGCGTGTTTGCACAGTATCACCTCAGGCCCCGCCCCCTACCTTCACCACTGTGCAAACGCGCCCCGTGGCGCGTTTTAAGTTGGGGGATTAAGTCCCCTTGAATCCTGAGGTCCCCTAGCGGCCAACTTGACCACCAGGTACCTCCAGAAAGCGCCACGGAGCTGCGTTGCAGAGAGGTGTAAAAAGGGGTGTGGCCTCATTACACCTCTCTGCAACGCAGCCCCCTGGCCCATACTGGAGGTTCCTGGTGGGCTAGTTCGCCCCCAGGGACCCCCAGTATTCAAGGGGAATTAGTTCCCCCTCTGCAAACGCGCCAGTGGTGTAAGGATGGGGCGTGGCCTCCGGCCCGATTCGGGTCTTTTAGTTTTTTTATTTTTAGAAGGGGGGCTGTGTAGCCCCCCCCTTCTCTTTCCCTTTTTTGGCCCCGGGGACCCCATCCCCCGGGGCATGGCCCTTTTTAAAAAAAATTATGGAGGGGGCTGCGTAGCCCCCCTCCTCTGGCCATTTTAAGGCCCCGGGGACCCCATCCCCCGGGGCCGGCCATTGTTTGTTTATTTATTTAATTGGGGAGGGGGGCCACGTGGCCCCCCTCCCAGGCCACTTATGGCCCCTGGGACCCCATCCTCTATTGGGGGTCCCCAACGCCCCCACGGTCCCAGCCAGCTCCCCGCGTCCTGCAGAAGCCGACATTGCTTTTCAACATGAGGAGCAGCTAACATGCTGCTCCCCATGTGGAAAAGCAATCAGCTTTGCTTCATTGAAGCGAGAGCAGGGAAGCAAAGCAGTTTGCAATGACAGGGTGGGAGCCGCGAGGCTCCCGCCCTGTCATTGCAAACTGCAATTTCTCTGGTTTTGTACGATTGAAATGTCCAACTCCCTAAAACCTATGGTTTTTTCAGTGAATTTCTAAGGTTTTTTAAATGCTAATTTCTAACTATAACGTGCCTGAAACCTATGTTTTTTTCAGTGAATTTCAATGTTTTTTTAAATGCTAATTTCTAACTATAACGTGCCTGAAACCTATGGTTTTTTCAGTGAATTTCAAAGGTTTTTTAAATGCTAGTTTCTAACTATGCTACAGTGGTAGGACATGTTAAGAAAGAAGAAAAAACACACAGAAAGAAGCAAAAGAAATGCAGAAAGAAGCAACAGAAGTCTACAAAGACGAAGAAAAGTGCAGGAAGAAGCAAGACATGTGCAGAAAGAACCAACAGAGGAGCAGAAAGAGGCCTTGTTGCAAAATCATCCTGTGCCCACAACTTTTTCAGACGGGTACTGGTGGTAACTGACTCTGACTAACCAGGCCTAAAGCCAGTGCTATGCTAAAAGACACTTAGAATACAGTGAAAACACCTACATTCACTAGGAAACACTATGCGTTGGGGTACCCCTGTGATTAGCATGACCTCCTCTGTAAGGCCCTAGTACATAGGGCTGGGGGACTAAAACTACCTCTAAGTCAGAGGTGCAGAAATATGCTACTTTAACTAGTAGTGGCATTTGCAGCGTGGTGGGGAAAGGGTGCTGGGCGTCCAACCAACGCTCAAGAATTCCGCTGCGTCGGACTTACAGGAGGTACCAGCAGGGATTCTTGGCCCCCAAACTCCCTGAGGACTAAATTGGACTTCATCCCCATCTCGTAGTCTGCCACGAGGCACATTTGCAGAGTGGTAGAGAAAGCGGGCCATGGCCTCTGAAGACGTCTTAGCAATCCAACTGTGTGGGACTTGCTGGAGGTAACAAGAGGGGTAGTTGGCCCCCAAGGACATCCTTGGGGACCAACTTCCCAAACTATTACCTCCAGTCAGTCCCACAAAGCAGCATTGGTAAGTACTCGTACCAGGCCATGCTCACTTTGCCCACCCACCACTCTACAAACACACTCCCTGGCATGCTCTTGGATGTGGAATGAAGTCCCATTCACTGCTGGGGGTTCTTTAGGGGCTAACTAGCCTACCTTTTACCTCCAGTAGGCCCCACGCCGTGGGATTGGTGAGAGGTAGACAAAGGCCATGACCCCTTTCTCCACCACTCTGCAAACACGCCCCCTGGCACGTTGTAAGTTGGGGGATTATGTCCCCTTGAATTCTGAGGGTCCCTGGGATCCAACTCGCCCACCAGGTACCTCCAGTAAGCGCCACAGAGCTGCGTTGCAGAGAGGTGTAAAAAGGGGCGTGGCCTGGACCACCTCTCTGCAACGCAGACCTGTGGCACTTACTGGAGGTACCTGGTGGACTAGTTGGCCCCCAGGGGCCCTCAGGATTGAAGGGGACTTAATTCCCTAACTTAAAACACACCACAGGGCGTGTTTGCACATATGTCACCTCAGGCCCCACCCCCTCCCTTCACCACTGTGCAAACGCACCCCGTGGCACGTTTTAAGTTGGTGGATTAAGTCCCTTGAATCCTGAGGGTCCCTGGGGTCCAACTAGCCCACCTGGTACCTCCAGTAAGCGCCATAGAGCTGCATTGCAGAGAGGTGTAAAAAGGGGCATGGCCTGGACCACCTCTCTGCAACGCAGCCCTGTGGCGCTTACTGGAGGTACCCGGTGGGCTAGTTGGCCCCCAGGGGCCCTCAGGATTCAAGGGGAATTAATTCCCTAACTTAACACTTTCTGAACCAAGGGCAACCTTTTTGCCAAATTTGGTGTAATTCCGTTCAGCAGTTCGGACTGTAGCCGTGTCTAAAGTTTCCTATTGAAATTAACATGGAGAAAACACGTTTTGGGACCCCCCTTTTTACTCGGCCCCAGCTTGCCAAATCACCCAGAAACTTTCAAGACAGGAGCTGACCAGAGCGCCCCACTTGCATTGAAAATTTTGCGATGATTTTCTAACCAGTGCCAAAGTTATTGGAAAAGGAAAAAATGCTTTTTGAATAGAAACAAGGTCCTAACTAGAACTACCTACTGGCGATTGCCAGTAGGTAATATATATATATAGGTAGATATAGTTATGACCTATTTTCCATAGGAAATCCGCAACATACTATTTGGAATAACGTTGGTGCCGATTGACGAATCTCCGGGAAATTTTCCAAACTTTTGGCCAGCTCCGGTCTGCTCCTATCCTGAAAATTTCACGGTGATTCGTCAAGTGGGGGCCGAGAAAAAAGGGGGGTCCCAAAACGCGTTTTCCCCATGCATTTTCCCATAAGACCTGTTGACGCAGCTAATTACACCAAATTTGGCAAAGACGTAGTCCTCAGTTCAGACTCGTGCCTTTTGCTTAAATGGTGTAAATCCGTTCAGTAGTTCCTGAGAAAATTAGAGTTAAAAAGATAGATATATCTATGGCCTCGGAGGATCCGCGCACCCTCCCCGCACCCAGCGCGCACCCTGCCATGCACGAGCTGTATTCTAATTGGCTGTCAACACTCCAGATCAGGAAGTGTTGGCAGCCATCTTGTGCCTCGGTAGAACTGAGGCACAAGAAACCTATAAAACAAACGCGAAAAACGCGACAAGAGGGCAGGGTAGAAACACCCTGACCCCCTAGGCCTGCTCAGGGGGTCCCACAAGGACCACCAGGGCAAAAAAAAGCATTTTTTTAAAAAAGAAAATCGGCGAGGTTCGCGCACCCAGCGCGAATTTCGTCCGAAAATAAAAAAAAGAAGCGCGGGGCTCCCACACTTCTTTGGTAATTGGCCCCCGAGAAATTCCCCCGTTATAGTTAGTTCAGCTAACTATAACTCGCGCCCCCGCAATGCAGTGCTGATGACGTCACATATTACATCACTCATGACATGGTCAGTGACATCACTGATGACATCACTGATGACATTTAAAATGACATCACTAATGACATCACTGATGACATCATCCAGTGACTGTGTGTTTCTGTAAAGATTAAATATGTTTAATATATATAGGGAAAGGCGTATTGAAGAATGAGTGGATGTATAAGGGTCTGAATGGATGATTTAGTAGGTGCGTGACTGACTCTATAAGTGAGTGATTAAACGTATCTTACTGAATGCATGGGTTAGTGACTAAACTGTCTGAATGTCTGTATCTGTCTGTCTGTTGGTGTGTAAGCAGCTGCATGGGTTTGCGAATAGCTGCATGAGTGTCTATATGGGTCGTTGATTGGTTGTCTGAGTATTTGTATGGATGCCTGAGTGTTTGTGTGGGGGGTGTGACTCTGTGCATAGATGTGTGAGTGGGTGCATCTGTGATGGACTGTATGGGTGGGTGAGTGTGTGTATGGGTGTGTTAGAAAGTGAATGTATATATCAGTGGTACATGTGTGAGTAACTACATATGTGAAAAGCAGTATATATGTGTGTTGGAGTACATAAATGGCTATAAGTGAGAGTGTCTGATTGTGAGAGTGGCTGTATGGATGAGTGTGTGCTTGTATCAGTGATTGTATAAGAGCGTAAGAATGTGCTAGTATTTGTATGAGTAATTGAGGTGGTGTGTGTATAACTGTATAGGTGAGTAAATGGCAGTGTGATTAATTATTTGCATGACTGACTAGGTGTGTGAGTACCTCTATGGATGAGTGGCAGTGTGTGAGTTTCTATATAGGTGTATGAGTGCATATGATAGTCCTGAGTGACCATAAGTATGAGTGACTGTACGGGTGAGTGAGTGGATGTGTGTGTAAACCTAAGAATCAGTGAGTGGGTATGTAGTTATTGATGTTGGAGTGTCTATGGTTTTGAGAATGGCAGTCTATAATTTAGAGTGGGTGTATCAAAGGTTATATTAGGGTGTGAGAAGATGCATCAATGTATCACATGGATGATGTCATTAGTGATGTCATTTGAGATGTCATCAGTGATGTCATCAGTGATGTCACTGACCATGTCATGAGTGATGTAATATGTGACGTCATCAGCACTGCATTGCGGGGGCGCGAGTTATAGTTAGCTGAACTAACTATAACGGGGGAATTTCTCTTGTTTTGTATGAGTGAAATGTCCAACTAACTATAACTTTCCCTAAAACCTATGTTTTTTTCAGTGAATTTCTAAGGTTTTTTAAATGCTAATTTCTAACTATAACGTGCCTGAAACCTATGGTTTTTTCAGTGAACATATATATATCTTCAAGGTATGTAGATGTGGAGTTAAGACTAGTAAATTCATACCTTCTCCTGTGCCATTGTCGCTTTGATATTTTGTTCATCAATATTATGGTCAGGATATTGTGGCCTGTCAATATGATACCTTCTATATACCCTACCACAATCCCTTTATGTGGCCCTACCTCTTTTATCCTCGCCTAGCCAAGTCAGTATTTTCAAATTGCTTCAATATGGAACACTGTGTTAAGAATTTTACAGCATTTCCAAAAATACAAATGTATTACTCACAGCTTTCTCAATCCACATTTGGTCAAAGAAACATTTTATAGTGCTGAAGATGATTTCTTTGGAAAGGCGAATAATGTGTGCTTTTTAAAAAGGGTTCAAAGGGTGCTCAATAGTTTTCGAGTGGTTCACTATGAGCTCTTTTAGTGGAGAGGGGGTTGAATACTTATAGGAGATTTTAATGTCCATAGTGAAAGTGATGCCAATTCAGATGCTCAGACACTCTTGGCCAATTTATCTTTATTAGGCCTATCCCAGCTTAATGAAGGGCCAACTCATGCAGCTGGCCATACTTTGGACATTATATTCTCAAATTCTTCTAAGATCAAGTGCGAACCTCCCAAACAAATTAATTGGTCAGATCATTCAGTTATTGAATTCTATTTTCAGGACCTCACAGATCCTAAAAACTCTAACCGGACCACAGCCAATCTGCATAGGCAATGGCAGAAAGTCTCTTCGGAGAACTTTCAAAAAATTTTTATAAGGCCCCAATTTGCTGCATCTGACAATATTGAGGAGGCACTATCTAAATACAACTCGACTATTGTAAAAGCTATTGACCATATTGCGCCCATGAAATCCTGCGTGAGCCGCCCTAATCGCCCACAGGCAGCTTGGTTTACGGTTTACCTGCGAGCTCAAAAACAACTTTATAGGGGGCGTGGTCTGGCCACGTAGGAAGATGGCCGCCTAATTGAAGAGCTCTGCTCCGGGCCGGCACCCATATGGAGACAGCTTTATTTACAGCATCTCCAGGACTGTCACTGAAGAGTTCCTGAGCAAGCTGAAATCAGAGCCATGCCTGGGATATGTTTCCGTAGCCCAATGACCTCTTCTTGACCCCTGTTCAAGCTGTGGAATTTCTGAGAGAAAGGGCGCAGGCCGGGCCTTGTGAAGCCTTTGAAGCCCCGGGCCTCGCGTTGTCATCGCGCCTGCTTATCTGACTAGCTTGTGGCATTGACAGTGTGAAGATTCATGAGGTAGGCATTCTCCCCACTCTAACCCTCACAGCTCTATCATTATTTCAGTCAACAACTGCTGGTGGGAGTTTATACATGAAAATCCTTGGCAATGAAGTTATTTTAGTTAAGCTGGGAGTTTCCACACGCACTGCTCTTGATAAATGACGCTTTGACCACACATTGAATCACCTCAGAGTTGTGTCTGCGATCAGCACCTCTGGACTGCAACATTTTATTTCTAAATAATTGCTGGTTCATGTGTCACCTTTTTGTCTCTGAGACTGTTTTTTGAGCTAAACTCGCTCTAATTTCTGTCAGCTTGTCTCTGGAGGTAAATGAAAGCCTTTCGTCTTCCTTTCAACAATGTACAGACTGCTGGAATTTCTGTGTAAACTGCCTCTGACTAGGAAAAAAGAGCAAAATGAATTTATTTGTAATTTTAAACCTTTTGGCACAACTTGCTTCATCAATGCATAATCGCCGCCTCTCAATTTGTTTGTGTTACCTCACAACATCAGCTACCTGAGCCAATATACTGTTTTTTTTTTTTTAAATAAACAAAACCCAACAAATATATATATGTTTCATGTTGTGTCAAAACAAGTTACATAACTAAAATTCACTTCATTCTTATTGGCAAGCTTGATTCATTCTTCTTCTTTACTGCTTCAAATGTCTGCGGTAATGCCTAATAACAAGAACGGAAACAAGCCTACTAAGCAGTTAGCTTTTTGCCAATGCATTAAAACTATCAAGTAATATGTCTGCGAAGAGCTCTTCCTCATCACCACCTGCTCAACCTCGCACTACTTCCAAGGTAATATCAGGTGACACTATGGACCGTCTCTTTCAGGAAATTTCAACCATTAGTAGCCGCCTAACAGAAATGGACATTAACATTTCTTCCCTTGCATTGGAAACCAAATCAATAAGAGCAGATATTGTGCAATTTCATACTAAAACAGAAGGCTTGGATCAAGGCTTGACTGCTGTTGAAAATAAATTCGACACATTACAAAGCAGAGATCAAGAATTATTATTTCTCCGTAGCAAGCTGGTGGATTTGGAAGATCGCAGCAGGAGAGATAACATCCGTTTTTTTGGCTTTCCAGAGAAAATTGAAGGTCAGAATACTGGAGCCTTCTTAAATTATTCCAAAACTGGTTGGTATTCGATTTGAACCCATGCTTGAAATTCAACGTGCGCATCGTCTTGGCCCTCCGCGTAAGGATCTAAATTCCCGCCCAAGACCCCTCATTGCTTGCTTTTTGCGGCATGATCAGGTTCGACAACTACTGACTGCAGCACGTACACAGAATTCTTATAGTTATGAGGGTCATGAAATTCGTATGGCTGCTGATTTTTCCCGAGAAACTAATGAACGACGAAAAGCATTTTTATCCATGAGGCCTTTGCTGCGAAAAATGGACATCAAATACGGCTTGTTTGATCCAGCCCGTTTTCGTGTTACTAAGAATGGAGAATCAAGAGACTTCTACAATCCAGATGAGCTACAACGCTTCTTGGATGACATGATGCTGCAAGATATGGATATTCAACATAAGTCTACTCCTCAGACTTCTCAAAGTTTTCAATCTACTCATCACCTTCCAGATGGTAGACGTCGTATCACAGGTGAAGCTCGTCAACGTGGTAGAGAGCTTGAGAGATTGAACCGCACCAAAGAAGATAAAAACTCAGCCATACAGACAGTATCTAACTTTACTCAAGATCATCACAGAGACAAATCTCGCTCTCCTTTAAAGTCCACCTCTGATGGAGAGTAGTCCTTGACAACATATCTCTTCTCTTGCTAATTACAAGATTTAGCCTAAATCTCTCAGGTTTATGCTATACAGGGAGACAAGCATCCTCAACATTCCAGATGAGTATTTTCCGCACTCTTTCTGTATTTATTTACTCATTCTTGTTAATGGTTTCTAATATCTATTTGTGTATGCCTTCGATTTGAAACTTATTTAAGCAGTTTCCAAATTTTTATAAAAATGTATTTTATATATATTACTTATTATTGTACCTCATAGGACTTTTATGTGCTATCTCCAATAGATATATTTGTATTTATTCTAATGATAAATCTGTTTATAATCTCCTTTTCTACATACCTATTACTAATTTTAAGATGGAATATGGTTCTTAGTAGCGTATTTTCATTTTTTTAATAATTAATAACTATTCTAGTTCATGACTCCCATGTTCATATTTCACAGAAATATCCTACCTTTATATTCAGCAGATGGACATTATCTACACTATTTCTCTCTCTATTCCCTTATTATTGTTGCCAATGTTCAACATAAGATGTTTATCTTTTTCTTCTATATACTTTAAGGTTTGAATTTGTATATTTTAATAATTATTATATAAATATATTAATTGTTCCGCTTGGGATGAATGTTTATTACATTGGCCATTTTATTATTTATTATGCTGGTATTTATTGGATAATACTCTCTTTACTGTTTCTTTTCTCATATTTATTCAATTGCTAGTCTGTCATTTGAATTGTATTCATTTTACTGGTAATCCTTTTTACAACTATGCCTGCTAAATAATATTTATAGTTATGAATACAATCTATTATTTATTTGATCCTTTATGATATATCTAGAATGAAATATTCTTGTTTATATTATTGACACGTATGTCCCTTTAGAATATTCTATAGATCTCTTTATTCTATTTCCCAGACACGCCCAGGTACATGCTTTATAATGCTTGGTTCTTCCCTTCACAGATCACCATCAAGTATAATTGGGCTCTATAGATCCTAATATTTTCAATAATAATCGTTCCTGGTTTCTGCTTAGTACTCCTGGTGGGGGCCTTGCCTGGAGCGGTGTTCTTGTGAACCCAGACCCGCGGTTAAAGTTTTTGATCCTGTAGTACTCTGTACACCAGTTTATTGTAACTTGAACGTATTTCCTATTCTTTCTACACAATCCATTTTTTCTTCTTATTGACAAGCAGATTTTAAAACAATTTTTATACTTGTTACTGGAAAACCTTTCCTTCATAACTCATTTTATTCTGTCTACAAAAGTTAAACAAAATTTTCAATACTCCTGCAAATATGGTTGTTTCCCATGCCTTGTGTGCAATATCATGGAATGTTCATGGTTTGACGCATTATATTAAGAGGAATAAAGTTTTCTCATATCTCCAATCCAAAAAAGTAGATGTGGCTCTTCTTCAAGAGATACATCTTGACGAATTTGAATCAAAAAAATTGTGTAGAGACTGGGTAGGAAAGGTTTTCCACAGCAGTATTCATAGCGACAGTTCCTCAGACTCAGGTCCTACTCGCAAATGTGTTGTGGCAATTCTCATTCGAAAAACCCTTCCAGTTATGGTATCCAAAACATGGGTAGATCCAGACGGTCGTTATGTCTTTGCTAAACTGCATATTGGTGATACTCATATCTGTGTGGGATCAGTCTATGCCCCGACAGGTTCCAAAAAATCCTTTCTCCTACATCTGAATCGTTTGTTGTCAGAGATTGATGCTTCACAATACCTTATAGGGGGTGATTGGAATTTGGTGAGAGATCCGATTCTTGACAGGACAGGCCCTTTTGATAAACATAATGCTGCAGACAGGGCCCTCATGAATGACATAATTGATGATAACGGCCTTGTTGATCACTGGCGTCTTGCACACCCGGATGACACTGAATACACCTTCACGTCCCCCACTCATGGAACTCTTTCTTGGTTGGACTACTTTTTAATCTCCCAAGGTATAGTCCAATCAGTTCAGGAATCCCATATTTTGGAAGCATCAATATCTGATCACTCTCCAGTCTTATTACAGTTACAAACAGGGATGGCAAGACCAGGTCACAAACGTTGGAGGATGAATATTCAACGTCACAAAACTCCTAAGGATATAACACAATTACAGGATCATCTTCACAATTATCTTTCCTTAAATCAAGGTTCTGTGACTTCTGGCCGGACTATGTGGGCTGCTGCTAAAGCTACCATCCGGGGGCAACTTATGCGGGATGCAACTCAAGCCAATAGGAAAAATGCTACTCGACAGAAAGAATTAAAACAAGACATTGAGCAATTCACCCGTTTATATACCAAAAAACCCAATTTACAAAATCGTAAATCATTAGAACAAGCCCGTATGGCACTGAACAGTCTCTTGACTTCCAAGGCAGAATATGCCCTACAAAAAATGAAAGGGAGGCATTATGAACAGGGAGAAAAGGCGGGTAGACTTTTAGCAGCACAATTGCGACAAAGAGAAGTTGCTATGGCTATCCCAGTCTTAAAATCACTTACAGGTAATATGCTGACTCGCCCTCAGGATATAGTTAATGAATTCGCTTCCTACTATAAATCCCTTTATATTCCAGGCACCCAAATAGACCAAGATAAATTGACATCCTTTCTCGCAGAAATTGATTTACCTCTCCTTTCTGCAGAGGACAGAGCACTTTTAAATGCAGAAATCAGTAAAGAGGAAATATCACAAGCTATAGCCAAACTCCCATATCATAAAGCCCCGGGGGAGGATGGATTCCCTGCAGAATTTTATCGTTGGTCAGGCGACAATGTAGTGGATTGTTTACATGCTGCATTCCAAGAGGCTGAACACACATCTTCCCTAGGAAATCTCCCTAATAAAGCTATAATTGCCGTCCTACCTAAACCTGGGAAAGATCCATTATCTGTAGCAGTTATCGTCCTATATCACTTCTCAATTGTGACATAAAAATCCTAGCCAGTATTCTTGCCTCTCGCCTTCGTAAAGTTATTCCCTCCTTAATTCATCATACCCAAGTGGGATTTATACCTGGACCCTCCTCTCGAAATCATTTGCGTTCTTTAACTCACACTTTCACACTGCTAAAGTTCTTCAAGACGATACCATAGCATTATCTCTCGATGCCGAAAAGGCATTAGATCGAGTAGAATGGACATACCTATTCAAAATATTAAAACAATTTGGATTGGGAGACCAGTTTATAAATAAGGTACAATTGCTATATGAACAACCCACTGCATCAGTTAACTGTGGAGGTTTTGTTTCTGATCCATTCCCAATCCGTAGAGGAACTCGCCAGGGTTGCCCCTTGTCGCCTCTTTTGTTCTTATTGGCTATTGAACCTTTGGCAGCTGCAATACAACATTCACCCTCGATTGTTGGTATTCCTCTTCCATTGGGAGAATCTAAACGTTATCTCTATGCAGATGACATTCTACTTACCATTACTGACTTATCAAGATCATTACCATCACTACTTCAAATCATAGAGAATTTTTCTTCTTTTTCTGGGTATAAAATTAACTGGGATAAGTGTGAAGCACTTCCTATATCTGATGGCACCTCAAAACATGTGATACAAGGTTACCCCTTCCATTGGCAGTCTTCTCATTTAAACTATTTAGGTATTCTTGTGAATAAGGGAACAGAAGCCATGGTTCCGGATAATATAAATCCCTTACTTACCCAACTGCAACGCGATTTCGATAAGTGGAAAACCTTGCGTTTATCTTTGTGGGGTAGAGTACAAGCTGTGAAAATGGTCACTCTTCCACGTTTTCTTTACACACTAGGAATGCTTCCTCTCCATATTCCGTTATCCACACTACGTCTCATAGATTCTAAGATTAAATCCTTTATATGGGGCCCCATCAAACCCCGTTTAGCCATCAATAAACTTATTGCCCATCATTCCAATGGTGGTCTGAGTCTCCTCTCGATTGAACACTATTCAATTGCATTACAATTATCCCAACTTACATACGATAACTCTAACACGCCACAATGGGTACATACTGAAAGATTTCTCTTATCCTCTGAATCGGGTCTTTCTGCCTTATATGGGTCAGGTACCAGCCGTCTTGATCCCCGTAATCCTATGTTATCTGCAATGCCTAAAATTTGGCAAAGGTCACACCGTATTTTAGGCTTTAATCCTCGACTGTGTGTAAAGGCCCCAATATGGAATAACTCTGGAATACGTATTAAAGGGAAAACTCTCTTCTGGCCTACATGGAAATCGGCGGGTATCCTGACTATAGATCAGATTCTTCATAACGGAGACCTCAAATCTTTTTCACAATTAGTTGAGGAGTTTAAACTTCCCCTATCACAAAAGGATACCTATTTACAGCTATATAACTCTCTTCTTAAGGCTTTAGGCTCGAAACCCTGGACACTGCAAATTTCACCAATAACATTTTATCTTCATACTTGGGGGAGGCACAAAGGGGTTATCTCTGGTCTGTACAAAACACTCACAACGCAATTATTTTCTCATCTTTTATCTCATGACCTTCGTTCCAGATGGCAATCACGCCTAGGACTTTCCTATGAAAATAAACAATGGACAACCTTATTGGAAAACTTAGCTAAAGGCGCCCGAAAGGCTCGCTTAAAATTTTGTATATTTAAAATAATTCATGACTGGCACTGGTCTCCGGTAAAATTACATAAAGCAGGCCTATTACCGCATGCTAATTGTTGGAGATGTAATGCCTCTGGTTGTGACATTGTGCATATCATATGTAAATGTCCCATGGTGAAACTTTACTGGTTATATATAGGTCGATTTCTGCATAACACCGTCCCCTTACATTTACCACTCTCGCCAGCAACAATTTCACTGCATGATTTACAGGATTCCCCTACCCTTTCCAAACCGCAATGTCGTCTAGTTCACACTGCATTAGCTACTGCTAAAATTTGTATACTAAGACAATGGAAATCCTCATCTCCGCCATCACAAGAGTCTTGGCTTACAACAATGATCCAAATTGCCTCACATGAGAGAGTCATTTATAACATTCAAGATCAAACTGAATTGTTTTTACAGGTATGGGATCCTTTCCTGCAGGTAAAAGATATATCTGTTGCTAACCTTACTTCTTAGATTATTTTGTTCATTATATTGTATTGGTCTTTGGGTACTGTTAGTTCACTGACTTATGACTATGCTGCATTGTCTTCAATTAGTCAACCTTTTACTATTATATTTATCCATACTACTAGTGTGATTCTGTATTCTTTATAATGCATTCCCTTATAATATTCCAAATGAATTCTTTTAATGAAATAAGTAACTTATGTTTTACCAGTTTGACATTCTATCATTTTCAGATTTATTGATTTGTTGTCAAATTAATGGTTTAATGCTTTAATATTTTATATTCACTATTTAATATTTAATGATGTTTGTATTTCCTTTATTTGATATAATATGTTTTGCCCTTAATTTCCTTCTTTTTTCTGTTATTCTATGAATTTTGATACATTTGCTTTTATATTTACAATTATATTCATTAATTTTTCTCTACTATAACGTATTTTAAGATATGCAATGTTTTCATATATTTATTGTACCGTATTTATGAAATGCTAATAAAAAATTATAACACAAAAACAACTTTATAGAAAGTTGGAAAGAATATGGAGTGTCTCACATAATGAGATGGACAGAAATCAATATTATTCCACCCTGACCAGCTATCACAAAAATATAAAGACTGCACGCAAAACGCATATAACATCGCAGTTAACAAAGGCTGGTAACTCCTCAAAAACCCTGCATCAAATCCTCCAGTCCTTTATTAATCCGAAGGCATGTGAAAGCCTTGAGACCCCACCCAACAGCTGTGCGATGATATCGCCCTCTATTTTTCTCAAAAGATAGAGCTCATCTATGGTAAAATTACGGTAGCAGGCAATATGCAGCAGAGTCCTATGGTCTTGGACCAACCCAAATCGGCCAACCCTCAGTTACTAAAGAGCTTCCCCATCATCACTGTGGCTGAGGTCGAAACACTGACCCATCAGATAAAGTCTGGATCCCCTTCCGACCACATTCCTGCCAAAGTTATTCCATCTCTGACTAAACAGCTTGCGCCCGTGGTACAATCTCTTATCAATCTCTCCCTTACAGAGGGTCAAGTTCCACGGGAGTGGAAGGTCACCCAGGTCAGACCTATCCGCAAGAACTCTAAAACTCCGTGGACGGACCTTTCCAACCTTCGCCCCATCTCGCTTCTTCCATTTTTGAGCAAACTAATGGAGAAACATGTTAATATCCATCTTTCCAACTTTGTCGAACTGACTGGATGTTTAGACCATTCCCAGTCCAGTCTTAGGCCCAAATACAGCACCGAATCCGCGCTATTTTCAGTTACAGATAACATCAGAATGTCCCTAGACAAGGGCCATTCTATGATTCTGGTGCTGTTGGACCTATCCGCAGCGTTTGACACAGTTTCTCACAGTGTTTTGCTCAAAAGATTGGAAGAGGTGGGGCTAAGAGAATCAGCCTTACTATGGATGAAGAGTTTTCTGTCTGATCGCTCCCAGAGTGTTAATCTTGGCTCGTATCGTTCGGCTCCTATGGAATTGACCAAGGGAGTACCTCAGGGCTCATGTTTGAGCCCAACCTTATTCAACCTCTATGTTGCTCCCTTGGCCAATCTACTGAGGACATATGGGTTCATCCCCATATCATATGCCGACGATACGCAGCTTCTTTTCCCATTTAACAAATTTACGGCAGCAGTCCAGTCGGCCTTCTCCAATGGGATGAGGGCCACATCACAATGGATGGTAAATAATTTCTTACAATGCAACGTAGAAAAGACAGAGGTAATGCTTTTTGGAAAGGCCCCCCTCTTATGGACTCCAAGCTGGTGGCCATCTGATTTGGGCTCTTATCCTGCCCCTAAGCTCACAGTTAAAAATCTGGGCATTCGCCTAGACCGGGCCCTCAGCCTGAAGGAGCATGATGCCCAAACAGTTGGCTCCTGTTTTCATGTAATAGGCCTACTCCGTCTAGTTTTTCCTCTAATTCCTGATTCTACCCGTAAAACTCTAGTCCAGGATTTGGTTTTAAGCCGCCTGGACTATTGGAATGGCCTGCTGATCTCGGCCAATGATACCTTACTCAGCAGACTACAGGTAGTTCAGAACACAGCAGCACGGCTAGTCCTGAATGTTCCACCCAGGACCCCCTCCCACCTCCTCCTTGTTAAACTTCATTGGCTTCCTATCCGCCAACGGGTTAAATGTAAAATTTGCTGCACTATCCACAAGGCACTGCAGAATTTGGGCCCTTCCTATCTCTCTGAGAAATGCATACCATATGCACCCCCAAGATCTCTCCGTTCTAGCGGTAAACACCTTCTGGAGGTACCTCATGTAAGAAAGGCTAGATTAGGAGGAAAAGCTCTCTCCTACCTTGGCCCTCGCCTCTGGAATGAGCTCTCTCTCTCTCTTAGACAGTGATCAGAACATCTGAAATCCTGAAAACTGCTTAAAACCTTCTTATTCTGTGTTTGCTAAACCTGCTAGGAACCACTGCTTCTCCTCACAGTCTGCTTAAGAGCAGAGATACCCCTTCGGGGGTCGATTCTAGTGCTATACAAATAAATAAATAAATAGTGAATGAGGGGTTTGATAGAGGCACCATTTAATTTCTAGACTAATCAACATGTATTAGGTTGACATAATGATATACACCTAACAAGAATGTAAATGTGTAGCAAACCATATTTTCAGTTCATGATTCAATAACCAAAAAGTTGCAAAAGTAATGCATCATTAGAGAAATCAATTAAAATCTGATTTATAAGTGCCGGTCCATTCACTCTGTTGCAATCGAGAGCTATATATTGTCTTTAATTAGAATAATCTTTAACCTCAAAATGGTGATGGGGAAACTAAAATGAAAATAGAAGATTTTCTTTTAAAACATTAAATTAGGTGGTTAACGAAATACTTAATAAAAAAGAGTATATCAAGAGACCACACTACCCTGGAAGAGACTAGGAGGGTGTGAAAACCTGTGGTACTTTGTTGCTGAGTTGCAAGCAGCATGAAATGATATGTTATATTATATTATTTAGCACTCATACAGCACATATCTGCCACTATTGTGGGATAGTGGTGCTCATAAACTGTAGAGAGATTACTGTTTGGTATGTGGTTGTTGCATGTCCTATCCGGGAATAATTCACTGTGGTGTGTGAGGTCCTAAGACGTGATTTGTTCAGGTTATGGCAAACTCATTCCTGCAGGTATATAGCAGGTATGGATCAGAACATTTATTGGGTAAGGAATAGATGTAGCCTCATGCGGTAATCGTTCAGCATACCTGGTTGCTTAGTCATTACACAATGGATATGTTACCCAAGCCTGCACATTCTGCTTGTGCCGCTGTCTTCCTTCTCAGGATGAAGGTCGCCTGCATGAGGAGCTTCATCTCAGTCACAGCTCACAGCAGCTTCCATGACAGCTTCAATGTAAAGTGCCTGTCACTGAATTCAACATGGACACTGGCCTTATCTCATTCTGCAGCACCAACTTTAGTTATTCTGGGAAAAACTTTTGTCTCCTATGAGCACATAATAAAGAAAGGATATTGCGTTCTTGTATGTGTGTCCCTGGAACTGACAGTGCAGACTAAACAACAACAATGTCTATCAAAGTAAATGTGTGGAACAGGTGCTCATGGTAATAAAAAACATTTTCAAACCACCATTTTAAAAAGATGCTAAGTCAAAAAGGAAAACTAAAATGGAAGATAAGTGTAGTCCCTGTACCACGCTCAACTTCATAGCAGGATACGACTATAAAAAAGCAAAGACAATACGGTTATGTAAAAAGCCTTGTGTTTCATATAGACACTTTAACAGCACAAGCAGACTCAAAGTACATAAAAAATACCACATATTCTAAAAGTAAAAAAAACAAATTTCAACTATGCCAATTATTGAGTATAAGAGGCATCCGAAATGTAGGACGGCATCTCCGAAGTGGCTACATCAACCATGTCAGAGTATCGTTAGGGTGCAGGAGGGAGCCCGCATCCACAGACAACACATCGAAAGAAGTCTGAAGAGCAAGGTCTAAGCCACAAAGACAGCCCTCATCAGCCCATTCAGCAGATGCCAAAGGTGAAAGTGCCAGGGGTGCAGCATCATAAAAGTGCCCAGATGCCAGGAAACCTGAGGTCCAAGGAGCAGAATCACTTGACAACACAGCTGATGGGACCACAAAGGACGCACAAGCAGATGTATATCTGGTGACTGTGACAATTGCATAGCAAGGTAAATATCGAGCTCACACCCGAAAGAGCACCATAGACAGCGAAACACAGGCTGCGCTCTCTGAAATTGTAAGGGCCGGAAGGACAGAGTTCCGGAAATATTGGCTCTCCAAAATACTGTATCATGTGTTCACAACACAGAAACATATGTGGTAGTTCCATTTTAATTTGGCCTTACTGTGGGCATCCATTGCTGAGAACAATAGAACTAATGCAGCAACAAGGAGCTATAATACAAACGGAATACCTTCAAAAACGTTTGAGAATATGAAATGTAATAAAGCCAGAATAAGTCCAAGTACAGTCTGAAATGTAGAAACAAGTCCAGACCAAAATAACTTTTTATAAAAAAAAGGTGTGCCCCTCCAGTAGTGTTAGAAGCATTGCAAATATGTTGTACAAGCTCACCAAAATGCTGTGGCAATTGAGTTCATAAAAGTGATTGCATTACTGATGAGGAACATGGTACTTGGAGATCAAAAGTTCCTCAACCAGATGTAAGAGCCACATCTTTTTGAATCAGTAAGACTTTTAACCACAAAGTAACTTCCCCTGTAGAATGTGTGGGAGGATATAAAATATGCATACAGCAAGTCACAACCTTGGAAACTGACCACATACTGCAACAACTTTCATCATTTAAATTTAAATGGCAAATGGCTCCCAATAGAAACAAAAAAATTCAATCTTGATCAATTGTATGGGATCGCCCTTCAAATAACACGCTAAATTAGCCATGGATGCATTACAGACTCCATGAAGTGTTATTCTCTGCAGACTAAGGAGTGACCTAACGATGTTCCACACATGTCGACTAACAAAATACTTTTTGTTCTTGAGTAAGCATCTGTACTGAAAAGAGAGAAACCAAGCTTTGTGTAAAGAATGTGCACCCATGTTCTCATATCATTCTGTTTGAAAATGCCTAAGACATGATGTAAAAAGAAACGTTGAATTGGGAAGAGAAATGAAACCATGAATGAGCCAGACGGCAGATGCGGTTTCAGCAACCGAAAAAGGCAACTTTTCTAAATGTTCAACATTAAGCATAGTGTAGATGGCTTCTTTTTAAGCTGCTATTTTTGCATGCATGTCAATTTTTAAGACAAAAACAAATCAGGTGCATTCAAATAATTCCATGGCACTCTATTCAATTTTAAAACCTGCAAAGTCCAACTCAATTGTAAAATCAATCTTAACTGATGCTGAAGCATAGACATGTAATTTTTTATGATATCATATGCACATGAAACAACATTATTCAATGAATAAATACGAGTTGACAATGTGGTCATCCCATTATCGACAACAGCCAAAGATTTTTACAAAATTTCCTTAGCAATTTGTCTCCAACGTTCAGCAGCTTCTTGTTGAGAATTTTCCAAATGTCATTGTATTTGGCATATATAAAATGTTTAAATCGAGGAGATCTTGGAACCAACAGAAAATACTGCTAATCCATATTATCTGAAAGGAGGGATATGTGGCATTTAACTGCTGACAGTGTTGAATTTTTCAACCATTGCTGACATAGTTTCCCCCACGCTATTGGTTGTGATGTGACTTAATATACCGGGGGTCTGGCCTGCTTGCCTTAAACCCCATTGAAGAATTAATAAAATTAGCATTACTTCCATTGGTATCAACTGGCCATTTTATTTTATCTATCACAATGTGTAAATATGATCATAACAACTGTATCTATATGTGCTTCACTATTGAAATAAGGGGGAGAAAAAGAAAATAAAAATAAACAAATACAAATTTAAAAAATGCATAACATTTAAAAAAACAATACAAATACACAAAAAATAGCTTTAAATATAGCAACACTTGAAAGTCAGAGTTTCTAACTATTTATCCATATATGCACATATGTGACTTTATATAATACAACTTTACATCTCTTTATTATTTTCCATATGCATGTATACCTTTCTATGCAGTTATATATCTATTTATGTATTACATTACTCCATCTGTAGAAAAAAGAAAAAAGACCTTCAGCTCTCCCCAGAGCACTACTCTCTCTCATCCTATACCTCTCAATATATCCTCTTCCTCCTCTTTGACTGATCCTAAACGTCATTGTACTCTAGTGTCTCCCAATAACTTTTTCTAGACTCCTCCCTCCTCTATCCCTCCTTTGACGTATCCCACACCTCCTTTTACTACTATGATTTCCCAAATAACACTTTCTAGACTCTTCTTTCCTCTATCCTAATAAATCCAACTAACAGACTCAAAAGTCCAGTGCTCGAATTAACAACTATATTTCCCTATACTAATCCACTTTGGGTTCCAGAGTAGTGTGCTACTCCCCAAAAAGCACTTCAGCGCCTCATATGGGGTAATAAGCACTATATAAATACAATTACAATACAATATATTACAATACAATCTTTCTAGTCAATGGTCTTGGAGAAAAGCGCTGGGGTAACTTAGTCATCTTTGGCTATTCATTGGATTTTAAGTGGCTTGTTATCCATAAGGTTGTTGTTTCTCAGAACTGATTGGAGTTCTCTTACAAAGAGATTGCTGCTCAGGGGTTTAAAGCATGTTTTATGGCATTCCAGAAGGCAAGGTGTTTCTGTAATTTCCTTATGTGGAGGGAAAGGGAGTTTTCAAGTTTGCTGCCATGGATGGAGTAAAAATGACTTTCTAGTCAGGATTTGTTGAAAAATCGCACTTTAATTTAAAAGGGCTTCTAAGTTGGCGCTTCTGAAATTGCTTCTAAGTTGGTGTTTCTGGAATTTTGTTCAAGACATCTTGGTTGGGTGATTTAAGCCCAGTGCCTGAAAAAGCAATCCCACATGAAACTGAGCCAGTGCTGAGTTAAGGGGGCCAGACTAATATGATGCCATAGTTATAGATACAGGAGCAGAAAGACCGCTGACTTTTGGACCCATTGAAATATGTTTAGGAGGAATTTTAATGCCTTTAAGTATGGAAGTTGGCCTAATGTAAGCAAGAGAAAGCGTGATGTCAGACTGAACACTGTTGGGAAAACCTAGGCAAAGGGATGTCTGTCTAATGATTTTGGGTCTTTCATAGGGGATATTACTACAGAATGTATTTGGTGTCCCAAAGTTAGATCCACAACTCTGCAGATTAGGCAGAGACCTCTTGTGCAGGTCGCCAGTTTGATGATCTGTCATCAAATCATCAATGGTGATAAAGCATGGTGCCTTGATGTTATGATGTCATATTGACAATATATCTCGAAACAAGTGTTGTCGTCCCTTTTTACATTTTAGGCCACTTTCACCCAGTGTCCTAAAGATCTGTTACTGGTACACCATTCTTCTTTGTCTGAGGACCTGCATTTTGTGCTTGTGTGATTTAGTTGTAGGAGTGGCCTATATAAATTGATAATGTTCATAGCCTTTTTCACAGTAGTTTGTGTGATCTTTGGTTTTGAGACAATTCCCTCCATTGTAATGGAATCAAGACAGTTGAGGAATCCAATTGAATGTTGTTTGAAATGGCATATAATTAATTAATTATAGAGGATATGTACTGCCCTTTAAAGAGAAAACAACAGAAGTTATTCTGAACAAGGTATCTTGGGGCATATCATCAAGGCGGCGCAATGAAATTACCGCTACTTTTGCGGCTGTTTTCGGCCGAAAAGCGGCGATAATTTCATTGCCTTATCAGCAAAGCCACGCTATCGCATGTTTTGCTGATTTAGCCCCCGTTTCCAGCACGCCTAACTTTGCATCGCTAATGAGATGCAAAGTAGACGTGGCTGTGAAACCAACCAGGACAAATATCGCGTAGGCAGCTTCGTGATGTTAACCAAATATACACAAGAGGGTCCCTGTAAAATGAATATCAAGGGGAGAAAGCAGGGAGAAACAATCAGATAAACAACAAAAAAAACCATCAAAGATATATTCACATCGGAACTGTCCCACAAAAGAGGTAACACCTTTCTATAACATTATTTTGTTTTATTATCAAACATATTTATCTATTTCAATTAATTAATATCCATAACTTATCAATAAATACATATACATTAAATTTCATATGACGCCACCCTTCATCTGTAACAGAGGAGTCTCAAACATAAACGAAGCAGTCTACTTAATCCAGGTACATGACTCAACAACAAAAAAAAATAACATCACATCCACAAGAAAGAATAACAAGGAAATACAATTTGTCACAAACAAAAACAATTTAACAAAGACAAGACATAACAGTTATACACATCAAAGACAATATACACAACACAATTGTGCCGACGCGCGTTTCGGAATCCCATGTACCATCCTTCCTCAGGGGGCTGATGGTGTATTCAAGATATCAAATAGCTGATACATACATTTAAACTGACAAAGAATTTGACAATAATTGTTGAGGCTTCGTCAATAATATCTGTGGGAACAGTTATAACACCATTAGATTCTTCAATAAATCATACTATATATATTAAAAAAAATTATAAGAGCTTAACCTGAGAGACAAGAAGTGATATAATCAAAACACAAATAAAATAAAGTAAAAGAATAAACCAACCATGACCCATAAAAACCGAAATAAATCATAATAAAAAGACCATAAAGGAATCACCCAGTGAAAAGAATTAACTTGTGAACATAGAAAAGGCCAAATATGCCCAGAAGTAAAATTTACAGAAGTGTCAAATTCTACATACTTGTTACGCCAAAGTTGTTTATGGAAGATGCAGACTATCATAAATATAAAGCCGATCCTTCAAGCTATCTTCCTAGGATTCAATGCTTAACCGTATCTTCAGAGAAAATATTTATTCTGGGCTCAAATTATTCTATGTATCAGCTATTTAATAGAAATAGATTATGAGGTTTACAGACCTTGATTAGACGTTCTCTTATAAATCCTGAGTGTTGGTGTATAAAATGTTTTCAAACTCTTCCACGAGATCCACACAAAATTATGTACAAGATTATAGCTCCTCGGTTAAAATGAGGAGTCTTATTTACATAATGTCGCTGATTCTTATACTTATGGGAGTGTCTGTTTACTTAATGGTGCTGCTCATTTTTATGACTTTTATGTAATTAATATCTTATGTTCATAGTTTTTACAACAATGAGTGCTTGTTCACATAAGGTTGCTGATCTCACTTAAAAGATTGTTAATGCTTTGTATCTCTTTGTAACTCTGGGCATGTTGTATATAATGGAGTAAAGGCTAATGCGATTAATGTATTTTCAATGTTTGTTATTCTTTTATGGATTTTGTTTTAAATCTGAATAAAGATTTTGAAAGCTGAAATCTGAATAGGGGTTGCTGGGTGAAAAAGGCCTGTCTTATTCCGTTGTAACTCAGGTGTCACAGGAAAAAGACACAAAAGTGACGCAATTAGAGCAAAATATTTATTTGAGATGTACTTTCCAGCACAAAACTTGTTTTGCGCAAGAAAATCATCTGAAATTAATAGTAAAGGAGGTGTTCTATGGGTAGTACATAGTCATTTGCGTGCACCAACCCATGGCTTTTCATGTAAAACCCTCTATCTACTAAAAAGAAGTAGACATCATTTTGCATTAAAAAAATGCCATTTTGACGTTGGAGCTATAGAGAAGAAATGCTTTTATTTTTTCAATCTTTTCCAGCTTTGTATGTGTGATGCACTGTACTGCACACATACAAAGTAGGAAAGTTTAAAGGTTAGTCTAAGCATAGTGGTTTGTATTGGAAGGACACCCTTCCAGTGAAAAACCTATACTAAACAACATGTACAAACCCTTCCACTAAAGTGCAACGGTGTGTGCGTGGCACTGGTGGTTTGATTGTGCACCAGCACTGGGGAGAGAGCAGGATAGCACCATATGTATGTGAATATGGCGCTGTCCTGCTCTATTCCGCACACGCAGCACAACACACCATCTTTGGTTGCTGCGCTGTGTTGCAAGACATTTAGTAAATACCCCCTGAGAGTCAAACAAAAGTAATGCTACTTTACTACGGCCTACAAAACAACTAATTGGCATATTTTCAAGTTAATGTTAAAGTGTGGCATTAAGCACAAAAGGCGAACGCCACGATCTGCCGTTCTGAAAATGCAGGGTTGCACGTTATTTACAAAGATACGGCGTACCACTGCATTTTCCCTAGTGCTGGCGCTAAAGTAAGCTGCCTAGCACCAACGCAGGGAACCTTGCACCATAGTGCAAGGGTGCCTGCATTAAGGGAATGTTTGTTTTTGTGCAGGAAGGTGTCCCTTAATGCACATAAACAATCACAAATGGTGATTTGTAACTTCTATGTGTGCTGCATTGTGCAGCAAACATAGAAGTTGCAAATTGTCTTTTTTTGTAATTATTGTTTATGTACAGGAAGTGTGTTTTGCAGTTTCTATATGTGTTTGCCATGTTAAGACCAGGTTTTCCCTGGTCTTAATTTTGGCACTGTCTCCAATTTACACCACCCTTTTAAATAGGGAGCAGCGTCAAAATCAATGGGAGTTGCGGCAGAACACCCACCACAACACCCATTGCCCACCCCTTTCAAGCTAAGTATAGCGTGAAAGGGTGCCTTATTTACAAGGTGTTGTCAAGACATTTTATGTGGCTTAACATCACCTTGTAAATATGGCAAAGCCCCTATCGCCACAGGAACATTGTTAAAAGTGGCTTTCCTGTGGTTAATTCTCACTTCAGCATGCAGCAGCAAAGGCCAAAGCAGTACTTCTTGTTCATTTTTGACCTTGAAAACTTTCTAAAGATCCACAGGACCCCTGGGGATTTGCTTGAGCAGCTAAACTTCCTTAAAGAGTCATTGTGTAATTAGTATTTGTCAAATACACCTGCCTGAATCTCTGTAATTTACTGTGACCCAAGTAGAAACTAAGGAGCAGATTAACCATTCTTTCACACAGCGCAATGCAGCAAGACAGCTTGCTGCGCTGCGTGCAAAGGAGTGGACAAGGATGAACCGTATCTATCAAGATCTGGTGCATTCCTGGACTCTGCTTGCACAGTCAGCAGCCTAGCACCAACACAGACACCCTTGAGCCATGGAGCAAGGGTGCCTGTAGTACAGGCAGGATTGTGTTTGTGCATAAAGGGACACCTTCCTGCACAAATGCAATCCTTAGAGACATATTCCTTTGTCTAAGTGTGCTGCAGAATGCAGCACACTTAGAAAGAGGCAACAACAAGGAGAAATAAAGAAATTTCTACTCGTTGCTCCTCTGTTGGGAAAGCGTACAATTCTGATGCATTCCCAGGTCTATCAGTGTTGGTAAATCTGGGAATGCCTCAGAATACATCAATGGACGCGTGAGAACACCCATGTTCCACCCATGTAACACCCCCACCACTTACAGTAACACAAGGCAGCTGCTTGTGCTGCCTTGTGTTACTCCATATTTACCAAGCCACGCAGGGAAGGAGGCTTTGCATGACTTGGTAAATATCATCTAGGTTTTGCGTTACCTTGCGTGGTGCAAGTGCGACACAAAATTTTGATAAATCTGGCCCTGGATTCTGTCTTCAGTAGGCAGTACAAAAGGCCAAAGCAGTACTTCATTGTTTATTTCTGGCCTTGAAAATTGTCTAAAAACCCACATGACCCCTAAGTTGTTTGCTTGAGCAGACAAATCTGTTTGCAGAGTCATTTCAAACACACCCACCCAAATCTATGTAATTTTTCAGGGAGTTTAAAGTAGTTGAAGGTCCAACCAGCCATGGTTATGTACAGCAATCATTGCTGGTCAGGCACCAAATTGTGTAATGCTACACTGGTGCTTTGCAATTATACACCAATATTTGCCCAGAGTGACCCCTGGAAATATAGTATCTTTTTATCATCCACCTGGTGCAACTACACTTTTATTGGTCGATTTGGTTAATTAAATATTGTTTTTGCACTGCATTGTTTCAGAGCAAATATTGGTACAAAATTACAGTGCACCTGGCTGGGGTTACCGTTACACTGGTTCTATACCTTTGTGAGGGGTGACAAGTTCAGACCAGAAGGAAGCCTCAGTACTTACTGAATATACTGGAGAATTGATCTAAAATGACTACTGACCTACTTAGTAGTATTTGGGCTTATGCATGCATTGGAGTATATGTTATGAAACAACCACACAACTTCACACCATGAATGTTGTTCCTTCTGTGTTTTTTTGTATTCTAGATCTATTCTGGCAAAACCTCCTGGGTTTACTGTATCAGCAACGTGTTGATGTCCATTTCAGGTAAGACAAAGAGATTGAGCAAGAATATGTCAAATAGTAAGAGGAGCTAAAAAAGGGAAGATCGAAGGAGAGAATATAGTTGTGTAAATGGAACACTGAGAGGGCAGACGGCGAGAGACAGGATAGTGAAGAGTAGAACTGACAGAGCAAAGCGAGACAAGAGGGGAGTGTTTGCAAAGAGAGACGAGAAAGTGATCGAGGAGTTAGGAATAATGTAATGAAGCAATGACAGGGAAGAAAAAGCACAGCAAGAAGAAAGAACAACCTCAGAGAAGACAGGAAGACAATGGCAAAGGAAAGGGAAAGGAAAGGGACTGAGCAAGTACATAGAAGAAGGGAGGCGCTTGAGTAAAGAGGAGAAGGGTGAAGAAATTAGGAAGGAGAGACTACATGGAAAGCCAATAAAAATGAACCTGAGAAGAAAAGTGAATGGGAAAGAAACAAAGCAACAAGAGGGAAGCAAACATTCAACAATGGAAAGAAAAGAAGTAAGAAAAAGTGATGTGAGGGGAAGATATACAAAAGGTAGGGTACGATATCTGTTGCTGTCATGAGACAAGGTCATGGGGTGGTGAGAGGAAGACATGAAAGAGCTGATTAAATAACCAAAAGTGGAAAGTAACAGATGAAAGATGAGGACGGACGAAGGTGGGTTATTAAGATAAGAAATGTGAAGGATCACAATATCGCAGTAAATAATAATGTTGACAAGAATATTGTGTCAAAAATATTGTTTACAACAATATTGTGATCCTAATCTTATAATGGTAAGTACAAAAATATTGGGAAAAAATGTTGTTGACGCTATAATTGTCCAAAAATAGACAAGAATATCAATTTATTAAATATAGAGTTTAAAGTAGTAAATGATAAATATTTTAATATACAATTTTAATATAATGTAAATTAAAAATATATTCCACTAATACTTAATACTGTTTATAAACACATATATGTGTGTTTATATTTATATAAATATATATATGTACATATATATATATACATATAGTGTAACATATTTAATAAAAATATGTATTAACATTATATTAATGTTTTTATAACTTACATGTATTACTGTGAAAATGTATATATAATTAGTCAAAAATATTTATTTTACACTATATTATTGTTTTATATTTTAAATATATTAATATGGAAATATTTATACATACTATTCCCACTCCAGTCTGTGCAACAGTAGGGAAAGCATTGGTTTTTGAGGGATAAAATATGCTATTCCCACTCCAAAGAGCGCAGCTCTAGGGGAAGCCTTAGACTTAGGAGGGGTAAAAGTTACTATTCTCACTCCAATCTGTGCAAAAGTAGGGAAAGCGTTGGACTTTGGAGGGGTCAAATTTACCATTACCACTCCAGTCAGTGCAGCAGTAGAAAAGTGTTGGATTTTGGTAGGGTAAAATTTACTATTTCCACTCTAGTCTGTGCAACATTCAGAAATGTGTTGGATTGTGGAGGGGTGAAATGTACTAATGCAACAGTAAGGAATGTGTTGGACTTTGAAGGGGTAAAAATTACTATTCACACTACAGTCTCTGCAACAGTAGAAAAAGTGTTGGATTTCAGAGGGGTAAAATATACTATTTAGACTCCAAACAGTGAAACAGTAGGGAAATTGTTGGAGTTTGGAGGGGTAAAATTTACTATTCCCACTCCAGTCTGTGAAAGAGTAGGGAAAGCGTTGGAATGTGGAGGGGTGAGCGTTACTATTCCCACTCCAGTCTGTGCAACGGGAGGGAAAATGTTGACTTGCAAAGAAGGTAATTTTACTATTCCTACTGCAGTCTAAATAAGAGTAGAGAAAGTATTTCACTTCAAACACATCACATTTATATGTAACACCACAAATTTAGAAAAAACATTAAACTCTTAATATGAAAATGATCAATTGACATAAAATATATATGAAATAACAAATATAAAAACATTAATCAATTTACATAATTACTATTCAATAAAGAAATGAAGTATCAATTAATACATAATTGTTATTCAATTATTAATTAACTTACCACCCTTTACCACTACAAACCTAACAGCCCGCACCTCAAATATAGTTTAAAAAATAAGTATTCCATGATTAACATATTTATAAAATCAATTATATAATTAATTGACAATTAATAATTAATTGTTAATTATTTCTTAATTAACTTCCCAGCCTAGACACCTACAAACCTAGCAGACCGATTCTGAGGCTGGGTAGCCTCCAATCCACGTAATTTTTCTATAATTCACTATCAAAAACCCCTTCCCCTTTATCCAACTCCTGGAGATTTCTGCTTTTTAGGTCTCGCCTAGCTATTGCGTTTACGCAATTGCTATGCGAGACTCTAGTAAGGGGCATTTAAAAGTGCTCCCAAAAGTGGATTGCATGGCGAGCACGCGCACAATCACGTGCATCGTGCCGCCATGCAATCCGTTTGGCATCGTACTTCAAAGGGTCCGCTCCCCCGCCTGGAATGCGCTCCCCCGCCCCCGCCAAGCGCGCACACAAATTTGCTTTCACTTTACAGCAGTCTATTGCCTCCTGTCACACGCGTCCTCCTTTCTCAGTTACAATCATCTCGAGCATCAGCAGCCTTCGTCTAACTAAACTCACTTAGGGCCACGCATTTGGTGCTCCGAGTTTCTCGCTGTGCACTTTAACTGCAACTAAAACCCACGCAAGCCTCATGATATAATTAACAAAAACTAATTTATTCATACATAAAAGGCCATTGCCGTAAAATTGAATACTTAAAAAGACATCTGGTTATCCCAAAGGCGATTTACTCGTGACCCCGCAAAGATTTTGTGTCAAATGATCTCTTTTAAACAAACTCACTTCCTTCCCAAAGTGAGAGGCATATCCCCGTGAAGTTTCAATTGCAATTTTTTAATGTACTGGAATTTATTTGCTCGGTTCTTTCCACCTAAGTAATTCGTTTTAAAGCCTCAAGGTGTTGTTATAAAATATGAACAAGGCAGAATGTATTTTAAATGTTTATTCCCTTCATGTCTTCTGTTGCGGTTGCAAAGCATCATCTGTTGTTGGACTTTGCTGTTTGAAACACGCGGACTGATTGCAGATCTGTCCAGGAGGGACCCCTTAACCAGTCTTTGGATTTCTGATATTTGGCTTCACTTTATTGGGGTGAATGCTTCCTGCAGCTCACTCCACAGCCCCGCCAGCAATTAACCCCGGCAAATAACGTGCGTTTCTACAGCATCCTCACAGAAATAAGGGCGAGAGAAACTTGCTCAGCTACATTCTCCCAGAATCACTACTTGCACAAAAGAGCAACTGGACGTAAACAGGAACAAGCATTTGCAATGCAATAGGTCTCGCACTATAAAAGTGTGAGCAGTTGGCATTGCTAATAATAATGCAACACTAGCTATTGGCTTTGTAAATGATAATGGCATTTATTTATGTGTTTGTTTTATAAAATAGATTAAAAAAGGCATTGTCATGAACAATGCCAATAGCTTAAACTTTTGCAAATGCGAGACCTATTGCATTTCAAATGCTTGTTCCCTTGGCTATGATTTGGCAGGCTTTCTCTTTCTCCTCATTTTCTCTTTGTGTGTTTATCATATCTCTCGCTCTCAGGAAATGAACAATAAGGAAAAATAAAGAGCTGGTCCCCACCGGCAACTAGCAGCTCAAATTAAGCACTGTATGATACAGAGTGATAGCAATGACAGAGGACTGAAGGTAAGAGAATGGAGAAAGAGCATACAAAGAGAAGTAGGAGCTGTGGAATAAAGGTTAGTGACCAGAAAGTAGTCTCCTTCTATGAAACTTCTTTAAGGAGCACAAATACTGGAGTTTGGACCGCCCAAACAACACTGACAAAAGGGCTTCAGAGGAAAGTGATGTAAATACACATAGGCAGCAAAGCACAAGAGCCTCTGTCAGAGAACACTTGCTAAAAGAACAGCAAGGAGACAGGCAAAGCCTCCAAAAGGGGGACACAGGCAAGGTTTGCAAATGTAAGCCTAAAGAAACAATAGAAGCTGGGAGGAGGTAATTGGCTCAGAAGGGATACAAAGGAAGGCTAACCTGTGACTTCTGAGTAAAAAACTTACTGGTAGTCCCACAAAACAATTTAGTAGCCTCACAACTGAGAGAGAGGTTGCAAGGGGATAAATATGAAACGTTTTCTTTGTGAAGAAAGAGTCTTTTGCATTTATGATCCCCAATTGTTTAGCCAGGTGTTATGCTACTCACCCTTTGTTATTGTTCTCTCTTTTTTTGTCCAGGGAAAGCATCTCAGCTGCATTGTCACAGCCTCCTGGGCCTGTATGAGCAGGCGAAGAAGGAGCATCGGTCCATGGTTCACATCTCCACACATCGGCTACTGCCCAGGTACAGACACTACTGAGCCTCTAGTGATAGCATGGGGCACTCTGTCTACCTAGCAGGAGGTGCTAGGTATGAAAGTTAGAGACACTATTTCACTCATTAATTGGCCTATTGACACTGAGAACTCCCAGGCTGCCCCTCAATTGAAAACACGTATGAAGTTGCACACATAAGGAACAAAACAGCACAAAAGAGTGCTCTGCCATGAACCTAGGCCTTGCAGCAACAGAGAACAAAGATCTAAGAGAACCTTAAAGTATCTTTCTAAAAAGCATATTGAAAGCCTAATCACAGAATTTCAATCAACCTCAAGTAGGAACATCTCTCAAGAAGCCCACACCAACCCCTTCATTATGAGCACAATTAAACAAATAACTATGTTAATTTTGATTGAAATAAAAACACTAACTAGCCCTTTCGGTAACACCATAGACCTCACCCTCACAGGCCTGATGAATAAATGGAGATTGATAGATAAATACAGCATTGGAACTATAGACTTAATTACTTCAAAAAAATAGATTGTGTCTTCTTGACTGAGACCTAGCTGAATGAATCACCTCAACCAGTTGTGGATATACATGCCTTTTGGAATACTCTATCATCCTCCTGCCTAAAACTGAGAAAATAGTTGGGGTTAGCAGTGATTTGTCAAATCAGCATTAGATGTGAGAGACTTCAGATCAATGACCAGTTCTCCACATTTCAGAGCCTCTCAACAGCAATTGTAATGACTGACCCCGATCCTGTTATGCTGTATATCATCTACCATCCTCTAAAGACAGTAAAGACTTTAACCCCTTCGCTGCGGGGGGAATTCCGCCACAGCGCTGGGGGGTGTGGGGGGGCAGCGCGGTGGCGCTGTGCTCATGACGGAGCCAGTCCGTCATGAGCCACGGTTGAGCTGTGCTCATGACGGAGTGGTTCCGTCATGACTCCGCCCAGTTGCATTGTCCCCCCGCACAGGCGGGGAAACAGCGCCGCGTGGGCGGAGCGGCCGCCAACGGCCGCGGCATGACGGAACCGCTCCATCATGAGCACACGGCAACCGTGGCTCATGACGGCGTGGTTCCGTCATGAGCGCTGAAGGAGTTAAGGAACAGTATATTGAACTCATCTCTAAGTCGTTCAATTTAAACAACAACATCTTACTTGAAGACTTTAATCTGAATGGGGGGACGGAGAGAATACTCCGCATCTCTACTACCTGCATTTTTATTTAACAATAGTCTCGATCAACTTTGCACAACTCCCACCCACACAAAATGTGCAACCCTAGACCTGCCTATAGCAAAACAAAGTAGGATCAAGACTAATATTCCAATTTAGTACAACTGGTCCAATCGCTTATTCCTCCTTTTCCATCTCCATTTCTCACAAATGCTCATGACTGAGCAGTGCAGAAGATCTAAACAATTTTTGAGTGATTTGAGGAACTTGGGTTCTGACATTATTTCTTCAGAAGAGGCACAGATGGTACAAGATATTCTTGTATAGCAAAAGGTCAATGGACTTAACTTTAATCGAGTAAAAGCTTGGTAGGGACCATAGACACATTTGCCCCAAAATACTTAATAGACAGAAAGTTAGCAGATCAGCACATTGGTTTTCAAAAGAACTGAATGCCTGCAGGAAAATACGTAGGGCCTTTGAAGACATTTGACATCAAATCCCTCTTATGAGAACCTAACTCATCTCATAGCTGAAAGGAATAAATATACAAAAAATGAGATTTAAAGGAAACTCTCCCCATCTATTACACAAAAGAGATCAAGCAAGTAAACTGCTGTAAAAGCAACTCTTTGAAATTGTGATGCAAGACAGTCGTAAATCAGAAAACATGTGCAACATTTCTAACGAAAGATGAGAAGAGCTCACTAACTTTTTTGTAGAGAAGGTGAAATATATTCCACTCTCCATCACGCCCTAGGATCAGAGGTATAGCACTCCATTAAAAGCCAAAAACACCTGGACTAGCTTCGAACACGTCTTTCAATTTGAACTGGTTAAAATAATTGCCAAAACCAAAAACTACTCCTACTACTTGGAATTCTATCCCTTTGACTCTCCTAAAGTAAATTGGAATATTGAGTCTTATATACAACCCCCTTGGATAAAAAACACTTTAGACGTCGACCAGCTGGCCAACTGGTAATCTCCTAATACGCATGGGCAAACTCCATAAGAATTTTCCTCACACATTCCCATTCAGGTTCAACACTTGTTTGCTACTTTGCCACTTCTCATTTAAATCCCTTTAAGTCACTGGTATCTGGATATTAAAGCTACTCAGACTTACTTGATCTTGAAAAGTATAGCTCTAAAGTCTGTCAGAGCAATGGGGCCCAATAATTCATGTCTCTCTTAATTAGTCTTGCAGATACTATGTCCCTCATCACTTAACATACCTAGCAACACAGAGAATCCTGGACTGCATGCAGAATATTATATTGTGATAATTAGACTGTTATCAGACTTTCAGGCATGCGCCAAGTGGCACCTTCTTGGGGGGTCTCATTCTTCCAGATGAGCAGGGAGTGGTATACTGTTCGTACAAATATAGCAGGACTGATACAAACGTCACAGTATTGGAACTTAGTCCATTTATACCATAATTGAGTGTTGGTGGGTGGTTGGCTAGCTCACAGTACCACGTCTAACCCCTAAACCAACTAGGGTAACAGATGTTGTTGGCAACCTCGAACATGACACTCTGATTCCCAAGGAATCCGTGAAACAGATCTACCATTTCGTTTGGTCACTCTTGCACACTAAAGGTAAATACAAGAAAGATACGGCAATGCATTTTCAGATATTTATTGAAATGAGTGTATTCTTGAATAAAAAGCGTGAGCTGCAATTATTAGAAAGATGATACTTGTTAGTTATAATCAGCATTGTTAGAATAGTAAACAATATGAACAATTAAACCATGTTAATTGTTGCTAATGTTTGCCTACTCCTATCTGTATTTGTCGCTATACTAAAGAGAGCGTGGCAGTAGCATTATTCTGCCAGATCAATTGGGATAGCTTAACCCCCATGCCTTGGTCTCAAATGTCAGGAAGCTGGTCGCAATGCAAAGGTTATCTTCCATAGCAGGTTGGAAGTCAGAGTCTGCAGGGCTGCATCTCAGTCACAGTCTGCAGCGGTCCCGTGATAATACCCAGCATGGAAATGCTCCTCTCATAGAGCTTTAGCACAGAAGCCATTTATATAATACATTACTGTCCATTTCAAACTGTAGTAGAGGCACAGAGCACCTCATTTGGTTTTGTCTAGCTAAAATGAAGTGTCTCCTAACGAGCACCGAAAGAAAGGAAAACAGAGGCATTGTGTTCTTCATGTACAACCCTGGAACTAACTGTAGAGGCAACAGGGTTTCATTGCCTATCACAGATGCACATACAGCACATTCAACCGTTAACAGAAAAGTATAGGAAAGGCAACCTCGAGAAAGAGATATCAACCTAAGGAGTTGAATCTGAATTGGAGAATGAGCCACGCTACAGAAGGAGGACTGGGAAAACTCTGGCATGTTGAATTAACACGAGAAATTCTGTGCTTCTCTTGGCTCTCGTGTGTAAAAATGTCACAATATTTTAAGTTCTACAGTCTCTTGGGCTGAACTGTCTCAGTTCTGGTAAGTCATCCTGAATGTCAGCAGACTCATTTGCAAACCAGCCACCAACTGACAAACATCACACACACAGCGTTCTACTCACAACTAAACAGAAAACTGACAATCATCACACATACAGCGTTCTACTCACAACTAAACAGAATACATGCACAACAATCTCAGCACATGTTCCACACACATACTCCTTCTGGTGTACACAACACTTATATGTGGTGAGATAGTCTTCACCATACATCATGCCATTGCAGCTGCACATGAGCTATTTGCACGGAAATGCCTCTTTTTCCAAGATCACCTCAAACGTTTTGGACTGATGCTGCTGGTTTTCTGACTTTTAGAGTGCACTGAGGCCTGCTAATCAGACCTCAGTATCAGTGCTAAAGCCCCTAAACATATATTTTGGATTGGCTTGTACCAAATTGGCATAAATTAACTTACTTATACGTCCCAAGTGTATTGTACCAGGAGTAAACAGGGCATGTAAGTTAAGGTGTCCCTTAAGAGCTGCAACACCTATTGTGCCACCATGAGTGTGACAAAGTAAAACATGACTCCCAGTCTGCCACTGCAGACTAGTAGGGCAGTTTTAAACTGCTTACTCAACTTTGCTATTTAAATTAATGACAAAGTCCAGACCTCCCCTTTTAATATATATATAAGTCACCCCTACAGCACCGCAGGCCTGTTGAGTTCTAAGTCAGGGTGTTGTATATTGAAAAGCAGGACATGTATTTTTATGTGTCCTAACAGCAAAAAAAAACAAATTGTCATTTTTTCTGTGGATAGGCTAGTAGACCAGAGTTACACGCTGACAACTCAGCTGTGCTAACAGCTGAATAGGACTACTAAAGTTGATACTTCAAGGTATCAAAATAATCGTTACATTAAATCCAAGTTGATGCCCAAGTAGAATTATATTAACTTTCAAGTGAAAAGCATCTTTAGAAAGTTTCCACCCTGTTGCCCAAGTTTTCCAGAGGCAATTCACATATACTGGCCACAAGACAGCTTTCTGCCCTCCTGAGGAGAGGTGTAAACGTCTCCCAGGAAAGGAAATAATAGAAGCTTGCCATTGGAATAGGTGTTACCTCTCCCTGCCAGGAAGCCACACAGGGTGTGAGCCCAAAAGGTGAGCTTTAAAGGGAAAGCTGCAGTTGAAGGGCAAGTTGTGAACACACACTAGAGAGGTTACTCTTTTGTCCTGGTAGACATATTGGCATTGGGAACACAGAGGGGAAAATGGTTGCCAAACCATTTTTTTCATGGGCATGTAGCCCTCAGGTAGGCACACCTCTAGGGTGGGTTACCAAGCTCCACAAACCGAGAGAGGGGTCTTGCCACCTTGGGAGTGGGCTGAGTATTGAATTCTGGGATTGCTAGTTGACACACTTCGTAGGAAGTCATTATCAGCACTGGTAGTCCATAATGTTAGTAACTGCCACTTCCTCTGTATAAATATGGCACCACTGGCACATGGACCTCAGATCATGTCTGGACTGGAGAGAGTAGTTAAGAAGTACAGCCCTGCTGTTCCCTGGACTTGGCAAGAGAGGCTGCACCAAAGAATAGACTGCACGTGCTGATCCTTGGGCTAGCAAAGAAATGAATTTGCCTATGGTGCCTGACTCGAGGAAAAGTCTCTCTCAAGCCCCAAACAGGAGAGGTGAACTCCAAGAGTTCACCTCTCCAGGGCCACAAAAGCTGAAGAAACCTGCTTTGGCAAGTCAGTAACCATAATCCACTGACTGCCAACGTGCAGAATGAGAGACCAAGTGCCAATGCTCAGAAGTTGCACCTGAATCTGCTGGGTCTAAGAGAGTCATCAGAGTGCAGTTTGGTAGCCCAAGGAGGACACTAGCCCACGCTAAAGGTAACTGCTGATATTGTTGTGACAAGAGAACATGTACTTCAGTACAACTGGACTTTTGCTGGACTCACCAGGACTTTGAGGGTCATCAACCCTTGCGGCCAAAGATGCCCCTCCAATACCGTGGACTGAGGAGTAGTCCCAGGAAGCACCCTGTCGACCACACAGCATCCTCAGCATACTACAGTATCTTCAGCATCATGTATTCCTTGCATCAGGACCACTCTTTTGAAGTCTATGGTGGTTCTCCCTTGGAACCTGGCACTAGACTGGAGACTGCTTTGGTGACAAGGTAACTGTCCTACAACTCCATACAGGCCCCCCTTGACGCATTTGGTCACTCAAAGTGAGCAGGATTACCTGAAAACAATTCTTCAAACGTTTTACACATTATCCAAAGTTTCCGCTAAGCACAGTAGTTAACAACTGTGATTTGTGTTTTACCTAAAAAATCTTTATATCCGGAACCCTCGAGTTGATTGTTTTTGTTTTGCTGTCTAAAACTTCATAAAATAAGGTCTATTTTTGTAAATTGGTATTGGATTTCTTTCATGTTGTGTGACTTTCCTATATCATTGTCTTAGTACTTCTAAATGCTTCATAATTATTCCTTTGTTTAAGCCTGACTGCTCCAAGCCACTGCTACCGAGGGTAGAGCTAAGGTTTAACAAACGAACCTAACTTAACCCAAGAGACGGTATTGTGAGTGTATTACACAGTGAGGGCCCCCAATAACATCATATATTACACCACTTTCCTCACAATAACAAAGCAATAAAATAGAACTCAACACTCATTGACTACTAAATCATTTGGCCTAGTTCTAAAAAAAAGTTTAAAATACATGCAAGGATTTACATCACTCATTGAATGAATGTATGTTGACACTTGTTTTGCAATTTAGAACGGCTTCTGGGGGTATGCCTGTAAATTTATGACAGGCACAGGAGGTTTTCAAGCATACTTCTAGAAAATGAATGTGACTTTCAGGTGTAGCCATTTTCCCATTGCAAAATTATTCACAATGTACAGATTTCTTTAAGAGTGTGGGCTTCTCTACAGGGAAAAAGAATTCCCTGCAAATAAATCACTTCTCCTAAACCCTGCCAAATTTTTATGTGTTCGGTTTTTTTACTTATCCTGGAAAAGGATTCACTCCAGCCTTTGCTTGTGCAATTCTTCAACACAAGCAGTTTGGAGTCATTCACAAATTCACATGGCTAACCACCCTTTGTAACACCCATTTCCCACCACATGTGTAGGATTTACACCTGTGCAATTGTGTGGAGTTGTTGGTCATCCTTTTATAAATATCCAGCCAGGTAAATCGCAGCCATTTTCGGTCACTAACACATGTCTAAGGCTGAAAATGGCGTTTTGAATCCGATTGTCTTTCACGTGTGCAGAAATCAGATGTGTGATTATGCTGCCAGTAATGATAGTCTTACCACAGTACAGTTTGTTTGTTTGTTTCATCTGCTCTCAGTTATCTAGCTTGATTTTGTAAGTTGTACTAAAAGTGTTCCCCAAACATCATTAAAACCATACAGGATGCAACGTCCCAACCAAGCATATTCATCTTCAATGATCCTTGGAGAGCTTTTTTTGGAATAATGTGCTAAAGAAACAGAGTTCACCAAACACACTGGCATTGATAATGAGAGAAAAATTAGTGAATCAGTATTTCAATTTGTTCACAGTCTAATTTTTTCATGTTAAAATAACCGAAGACTATTATAATTTTTCAGCACTGAATTAAATGTAAAGTCAGTCTGTAGTCATCTTATTTCACGGGGGCCTGTATGAATGTGCTGGGAAATTATCCAGTTGTGTGCCCTTACCACTCCTGAGTTATTGATGCCTTGGGCTGCAGATATTGCTTATTCCAGGATGTGGTGGAGGGGTGATATCTAAGAATCACAAGTTGGTCCATGAATAATTCCCTAAAAAATTGGGAATTACTGGGGAACCACACCCATAGTTATGATGGCCCCGCCTGCCCCAAAGACTATTGCAGCCTCTTGTTTCCACTGCGGGGATGGCTAGAACAGAGATGTCCAATGTTGGTCTTTGGGGGCAGGAATGACGCCAGGTTTTCAAGTTATGCCCAGGGACTAAATTTACAAAACAAGAATTCATGCTTGATTATCAGGACAAGCGCTGACCTTGTAAACGAGTCCCTTTTAAATTCAGATTCTAAATGGGACCTGCTTAGAAAGTCATTGGTGATCTGAAAATTGTGGCACAGATTCCTTCTGCATGGGTTAAAGAATAACCCCCCTTCCTTAGAGGGTCCGTAGATTTCCCCTTGTGCGGCTTACATAGGATTATTCTAATATTTCCCCTCCACAATCTTTCTACTTTGTCATACTCCTGAACTAGTGGTCTCCAGAAATGTACACAGAAGTCCAGACAGGATATCGACCGTCACTGATGCTCTTCACCTTAGACCAGTGATACTCAGTGAGACCCTCTTGACCTGTACATGCGGCCCTACTGGTGAATAGCAGCAGGGCTGCTTTTACTTGCTGATATTAATATTCAGAATGTTTTTAAAAAAACTGGCAGGCATTAATTTGCAGGTTAAATGAAGTTATGAAGTAACTACAGTGGTGTCCTATACCACTTAACTTTAGTTAACCTGCAAATAAATGAGTGCCCGTTTATTAAACAATTATTTAGACCTCCTTACACAAACCCAGAATAATCCAGGCCCCTACCGCCACCCTGCTGGCATCAGTGCGGCCCTCAGTCACAACACAAACAATACTTTGTGGCCCCTGGGCAAAAGTTTGCGAGTACCCATGCTGTAGACCCTTTATCTCTTGTTGATGTTTTACGGGACCTTGAAATGCTGCTGGTGAAGCACTGTCATATATTCTGTAGATTTGTCTGAATGTAAATGTTTGTGTCTCTACAGGAAAAATCCAATATCCAGTAAGATCCCCGACACTAAGGGTTGTAGGAGGTGCAGCGTAGGTAAAGACAACTTTGGTTACTTTTTTAAAATCATGATTTCTCCTCTAAAGTTGTGTCTTCTTGTCCTCTGTCTTGGTTTTACCACAAGTTCTCCTCTCTAAATTCCACAGCCTGGTTTTTCTTTTCTTTTTATCCTCTGCACCAATATGAGATCTATTTTGTTTGCCTTTTCTTTACTACTCATTTATTTGTTCACACCACCTTTTCTCCTTCATGTTTCTAGAAGCCCTCTTTTCAGTCATGTCAGGAATCTTACAACTCCTTCATTTTTTTTCCTTCACCAACTCATAATATACCTTTCTTGCAGTCATTCCTCTTTTATTTGCTCCACTTGTCCGTTTCCTTCTTTATGTCTCTTCCCTGCCTTATTACACCCACCCCGGTGATGATGCAGTGAAACCTCAACATTTTTTCATAAAATCGCCATGAGATGCAAAACCGTTGTATAGTTAGATTAAATATCAACACAGTTGTGTTTTATATGTTAACTTGTACTGAGAGGGCGCAGCAGTTGGGTGATAGAAAGTGCATGGATTTCGCATGTTTTATTTATAATAAACGACAGAAAACCATCAACTGACAGCTTCAAGGTGCAATAAGACAAACAAAAAAACACTATAACGAGATACACCAAATAGTGTGAGTGTGTTGTGTGTGTGCCGGCATGTTTAACCCACACTGTAAGGACAGGATCGGTCCTCAGAGTTTTGTAAACCCTGACAGAAGCAGACAAATGCCTTTTATGTGAGGATCGATGCGCTTTGAGGACCGATCCCTGTAGTGTTTTTCGGTACTTTCGAGCAAGTCTATAGTAACGTAGTCCACGCTTGTAGGATGTAGTTTAAGTAGGTTTATTCAAGTAGATAACAAGTAGCTTAGATCCTGTACAGCAGGTAGTTAAGTTCAGTAGAGCAGCAGTTCGCTATATTTCCCTACCACGCGATACCAAAGGAGAAAACAATGGATTTAGGCCCAGATCTCTGTACTGGGGTGAATGTATGACATTGTTCTTCATTTTGTCCATCAACTGTTGTTTTTGCATTTGTCACCCCGAGTAGGACGGGTATGCCCAGACATGGGTCCCGTGCTCTCCATGCCACTGGAATCAAGCTATCCTGGCTGAAGAGGGGTGAAACCCCGAAACCGGTCCTAGGATGCTTGTTTCCAGTCCAGGGAGGACCTGGCTTGGCAGTTCGGGCTGGACTGTTCCCATGAGGCACAGGGTCAAGACTGATTTGCATATGGCTGGGTTCAAACTGGAATGGCATGGTGAGCAAAAAAACGATGGATTTAGGCCCAGATCTCTGTACTGGGGTGAATGCATGACATTGTTCTGCATTCTGTCCATCAACTGTTGTTTTTGCATATTTCCCTACCACAGCATCTACGCACGCATGGAGTCAGAACAGAAAATAGGCATTCCTATAAGGTCAATGATCAGAGCCCTGTTTTATGTTTTTTTTAAAAACATTTAAGTCTGCATTTATACCTGTCTCAGTAGTATTTAACCATATCTAGTTAGTTTTTTGTGAATAAATGAAGTTATCAAATTGTATATGTACACATTTATTTAACTGATAAATCTGCATGCATACTTTCATGAATGACATATTTCAGCAAATTATACAGCCAAATATAACATAAGATGAAACCACAGGTAAATATTAGCCTTATACTACAAATGTATGTTGACATATGCTGTTATTTAAGGAAATGTCATCCTTTTTTATCTCTATATTTTGCCAGATTCACAAAACGTAGATAGGCTTCCGAAAAGTAAGAGTCACAAATACAGCACAAACTTCACACCGTGTAGAATGCATCTGGTTCGCATGTCAGGTTTCTGTGGTAATAAACTCAAATTTGACTATTGCACGGTAGTGATAAATGTGTGAATGCATGGTTATTAGTACTGTTGCACAATTGGGCTATTGGGCCATATTTCTTTTTATTGCCATGGAATAAATATATATAGTCAATAAAAAAGTCAAATATCAAAGTGAAGTTATGCTTAGGTTGCTTATAACACCATAATGTTTGCTTTAAAAACGTCTGAAATTCTCTATACAAAATACAGTTAGAACGCTGTTATGGTTACAAAACAAAACCTAAAAGCCACTGAAAATAGGAAAATTATGGTTCAGTCTCTGACCTATAACTTGCCCCACTATGTTGTACTGATCATGGTGTGTGACATCGATGGATGAAAAAATCCCAGACATCTGAGCCCTTGCTTCCTTCATGCCATTCTTCTGACTCACCAAATCACTACATATCTGCCTTCTCCTCCAGTGCAGTTGCTCTGGATGGCCTTCACAGATTTGGCTCTCCTGACTGTGCCATTCCCTTAGAAAATGTGCATTGAGATTCTGTTTCACCCTCTCAGAACTCCTACTTCTCCCAATGTGGTGCTTTTTTCCACTTGTTGTCAAAGGAAATAGCAATGTTTCCTCTTGGACAAGATGACGACAATTGGCATCAAACCAGCATCTCAGAATGGTCTCTAGAATGTTACATAGTCCTTCGGATGTCTGAGAACATCACAGGAAGATCTTCCTGATAGGTGGGCCAGGGCTGTGGTCTCGCAAGAGGGACCGCAGACCTGGCTCACTAGAAACAAGTTGTGATAATATGATCCAACTTTTTTAAGAATGGCTAGGGGGACATCATTTTATTTTTTAATTTTAATTTTAAAATGGCCACCTATCATGTCAGAAGTTCACAGACTATTTTTCGAGGACATAGACTCAAGACAGCTGAAATGTCACTGATGGTCCAAGGCTAGGGGAGCAATTCCCCCTTTGTCACAAGATATTTTTTCCCCACTCAGTTTCTTTGCTCTCATTTCAAAACAAGATCTGTTGGATCCATGGGGCAGTCTAGGTTCCTTGTGAAGCAGGTTGTGGATAAGCAACTCAGGTCAGCTGAAAGGTAGGTGTGGGCTGCGAGGAGTCAGTCTCTTTTAGAGTGCACTCCCCTCTTGATTTTCCAGGTATTTAGTGGGGGGGATTCTTGCTTTGAGTCCTGCAACAATCACTTAGCAGGAATCTTTTTGGAATCAGCACTGTGGGAAAGGGTGAGTCTCCTTTTTCCAATAAGGCCTCTCCAAACTCAAGAGGGGTCCCGTAATCCTAGCTATAGAGACAACATAATCACTCCCCTTTTAGGTCAAAAGCGAGAAAAAGGTGAAAAACAAAACAGCAAGAAATGAAAATCAAGAAAAACAAAAAGAAAACACTTTGAAAAAAGTTTGAAAATGGAAAGTATTCGGCTAAGGTCGATGAAAGGAAGAATTTAGGTACAGGAAAGGGAATGTCTCTAAGCTAAGGTTAAGGTGTAGGTTACTTTGCAGGCTAGAATTAGGGCTAGAAGCCTTGGGATAAGCTAAGATTTTATTTGGGAATAGGTGAGACCACAGGTGTTGTGCTTGAGTTATGGTAAGTGTTACATTTATTGAAAGAGTAAGGGTCAGGGATAATATTAGGGTTATACTTAGGTTTAGGAGTAGTGAAGAAATATAGTATGAAGGTAAGGGTGTGTGTAAATGTTATGGTCAGGATTATGTAAGTGGTTAGAGGCAGACTGTGAATTAGGGATAGTATGTGGGAATCCCTTAAGCAAGGCTTAGGGCAATGTTAGTTTGAAGTCTAGAACAAGTGTTAGGACTAACTGTAAGTGTTGGTGTAGGATTAAGATATTAAATGGATCTCACATGGGAGTTACTTTTATGAGTAGGTGGAAAGCATTGAAGGTACAGCAAGGATTAGCAGTTAGGTTTTATGGTTTAAAGGAGAAAGAAAAATATTAGGGATGTTAAAATGGGTACATAAATGCTCCCTAAATGTTTTCTCGTTTTTTTGTGTATCCCATTTATAGATTTTCACTCTAGGGGTGTCTCACTATAAATTTTTCGCTTAAAATTTGAACAAAGCCTTGATGCCCAGACAAGCCTTTCTCCTCATGATCGGAGCATGGATGTGACCTCCATGTTCTTAGCATCTAAATGGAAGTGCTTTATATTTGGAAGGGACATCCATAGCACAGAAGGACATTATTTGTCAATTCACTGTTTTGGTTAATTCACCCTGAGGTCTAGTTTCATGAGGTCTCACCTGTGGCCAATGGGAACGCTTAACAAGTAGATTGACCAATTCATGGTCTGGTTGGGCTTTGGTAGATACACTAGGATGGCTGGGGGGAAATAGATTGACAATGGTGAGGTCACCAGAATTTTCTAGACTATTCTCGTTGCTGAAATTAAAGTTTCAAATGTTCTCTTGTTCTTCCTACAGCACAAAACCTCCAGACAGGCTGTCACTACCTTTGCGGGGCCTTAGAGTCCAGCATCATCCTTCTTCAGTGGTACGAGCCCATGCAGAGGTTCATGTTTGTGAAGGTAAGCAAGCCCTGCTGTAGTCATGGAAGCCAAGGTGAAAAGTGTAGTCCATCTTTTATGTCTACCTTCATCTCACTCCCCCTAACTGACGCCATTCAGGTTTGGGATAGCAGCTAATATGGAGCTCATGTCATTATTCTGATTTTACTTCCTTGCTGATAATCGCATTATGAGCCTCCCCTTATCAAATTGTTTTCTTATACTACCAGTAAAATGCTTGCCTTAGAATCTGTATTAATATAGTCAGTGAGAGGCATCATTAGTAATATGTGTGTTTCTGGAATATGGATCATGCTAATTTCAGGGTACCATGCCACTGTGTTTAACAAGGAATTGTTTACACGCTCTTCTGCATGTTTACATTATTGGCTAATGGTCAAGACATTCTTAAACACGTTTACCACTGTTGTTTTGGTTAGTGTGATCTGTTGAGAGGAGTTTGGCATTGTTTCATTATGAGATGTTACTGATAGACCGGTTTTCTTGGGAGGAGAGGATATTTAGTTGTCATCTTAGAGGCAGCGTTGCATAGAGTGCCCTTATATCTTTTGATCAGCATCAATTTTATTTTTATTTTATGGAAGGGTTTCTGGTTGCTAGTCGTACATATGTCAAGTGATTTTATTTTTCAATAACAAGCAGCAATTTAGAAGAAGGCTTGGAATCTTGTTAACTCTTGTTTTTCACTGGGAGGTTTGCAGTAGCGGCTGGTGATCTTCACATGTGGTGCGACATAACACTTCTCCTGAAATTCCAGTCCAACTTATTCTAGGAGGAGTCCTGGGGTGGTTCTCCCCATCAAAATCTTGAAAAAATGTGTCAAGTTTTGAATTTAACGGTGCAGCTTTCACTCAAATTTGCTCAAAATCCATTGGTGTATTAAGCCAATGAAACCTGATGTCCCCCATGAGTTGATCTCATTCTTTTCAAAACGTGCAGAGAATACCCTCCTATGTAAAAAGTTACCTCCATTGGGTCAGGGCCAGCATTCATTTTTGCCACCATATGTCATTTCTGTCCACTTATTTCAAGAACTATGAGTGACCCATTTGTCAAAAGCTATGTCTTGTATGATAAGAACAGTATTGTGTCATGTATGTCTGCCCACCCTCATAAACCATGATTGTCCTTCATAATGGCAAGAAATACCTCCAGCATGCCAGTGCCCAGCATTTTATCAGGGTGCCCATATGCCAAGAACTACCTCTAGTGTGCCAGAATAAGGAGTTAGTGAGGCGACGGCATTTTTCCATGGGCGTCCCTTGTGCCAAGATCTACCTCCAACATGCTACTGCCAGAACTTTGGCATGAGTGCTCGTTATGCCAAGAATTATTCCAGTATGCCAGTGACAGCATTTTGTCACAGGTGTCACAGGTGGCCCATACGCCCAGTATTACCTATAGTGTGCTATAAGGAGGCGGGGGTCAGTGAGGTACCAGAATTTTGACATGGGTGCCGCTTTTGAAAATAATTATGTCCTATATGCCAACACCGTAAATCAAGTAATACAAAACATCACGTGGGTCTCATTTAAATCAAGAAACCTCATAAGGCAATTAGAAGTTCTAAACACCAATTGGAAATATTAGATATATTAATTTAGTTAGTCCACAGCAGTACTACGAATACACTGTTGGAAGAACAATCATCATGACTCATTCACAAGAGAATAAAGTACTGGACCAAGTAAATTTCGGTCATACATGTATTACATTCATACATATATGTGAGTGTGTGAGTTTGTGTGTGTGTGCATGTGTGCGTGCGTGTGTATGCATGTGTGTGTGTGTGGAGGAATTTGTGTGAGCACCAGGAAAGAACTGTCAGAAGGAACATGCTAGATTTTTCCTGGGCAGATTTTGCCCCAGAAAGAGTATTTGCTGCAAAAGCGGCAGTGCGGTTGGTAAAGGAAGGAATTAAGAACAATACGCACGCCCCACCCGAAGGCTTACCAATTTGCGGGTCACAGCTTTAACAGTGAACATCAGAAGTGATCTATTTTGAAGTGGCAGTGGGGGGGTGTTGTTGGAGTGGACGCATAAAAAAACAAATATAAACACAGCGCCATGCGGAAACATGAAGCGCGGCCGGCGCCTGTGCAAAAAAAGTGACAGCAGCAAGGCGCGGAACCACAAACAGAACAGATGACACATAAATAGCAGAAAGGCACTAAATAAGGTAATGGGGAAACAGTTGGTCGGTGAATGTGATCCCATTCTTACGTACTGTGTAATGCCCTGAAGGACCCTATCTGGTGCTGCTGCTGTAAGCTGGTAAGTGGGAGCAGCGGGCCGCCCCATCTTCTCATTTTGGAAAAGCCAACTCATGGTTTAATGGAAGCGGGTGCAGGGCTTAAACTGCGCTTTCCACTGCCATCCCATCTCCATGTCAACACCATCTGGGGCATGGCCGACCCCAAGCTCCAGATGAACTAGATTTTAATCAAACATAAAAGAAAGACTCCTATATGGTGTCCGCTATGTTCGATTCCACTGATGAGAATTCAACGACACTGAAACAGAAGCAGGACTGCAAAGCTGCGCTGTAAAATAATTGTGTAAGAACTTTGTCTCCGCTCAGACCGTGATGCTTTTACAGCTTTATCCATGTATTTTTACTTATGATAAAAACTAGTATGTTCTCAGCAATAAACTTCACCCACCCGCTCACGCGAAATCATGTATTCAAATACTATACTGTTCTGCCATATTCCACAGTAATAACGAGATGATTGCAAATGAATATGCACTTGCGCAATACAGGAATTAACAGTGTTTTACAAGTAGCTTGCTACTCCATACTATCATTTTTGCCTGACTAGGAGATGACCATTACTGCTCCATTTTGGCCCATGTGGGTCGGAGGGTTGAAGCAGCAACGGGCCTAAAGCAACGTAAAAAACAAAGTTCTGTAAAACAAGAGATGAGGAAACTTAGGGGCCGATTACGATATTGGGTGGAAAGCCTCCTCCTGACAGTCGGGATTTCCTCGACTAGTCGGAGCCCTTCCAACCGGCTCGGTCAGTTTACATTCCGACTGACCGATTACAATGTTCGCAGTCGGTACGTAAACCGTGTGGTCATTCCGAAACAGTTCCAACTGGCTCTCGGAGTATCCGTGTCAGTCAGAACCGCATCGTACACCCCCATGGACAGCGTTTCCGTCCTCGGGATTACGATGTTGGTTTCCGACAGCCTTTCCGTGCTGGCCTTTCAGACACAAAAAGGCTGTCGGAAAGTGACTTTGGGGGCCCCTAGTAGGGCCCCCTTCATCCTGCAGCCTCCGGTTGGGGGCCGAGGGGGTACCTAAGGGACCTCCCTATATAACCCTGCACTGTGTGGCTGGCACAATGGGGTGCCCATGACAGGGTGCAGGGTTTTACACACACACACCATTTTCCCATAGGAGCCTGTGTTGTGGCCGGTTGTCGGGCGGAACACGAGCTCCAATAGGGAACAATGGGAATCCGACCAAACACTGTTTGGTCGCATCGTAATCGGGTAGGTGGAACTGCCGACCGCGAGTCGGTTGGGCCCGATTCCGAGTCGGTGTCGAGCAGAGGCTTTACGCCCGACATCGTAATGAGCCCCTAAGTGTAAGGAGACCGTTCTTGGCCAGTGCTCCTTAGCCTTGACCGGAAGTGATGTATCGCTGCTTGAATGACATAGGAGGCAGGAAAGAAGAGCAACGGGGGAGGGAGCCAATAGTAAGCAGCAGGAAGGGAAAAAAAGTGGTTTTATTGAATACAACAGGTCCTGCAGACAGCTCATGCGCACTGGTGCTTGACCTAAAAAGGACTTAAGAGCGTTTATATAAAATAAAAGTAATAAAGATGCCAAAATGCATCCGTGCTTCACCCCTCTTGTAACCTTAATAGAGTTTGTACAGTCACCATAAAGAGAGCTCAAATACCAACCTTATCACATCCAAAGAAGCAATTCTGGATTTAAATCTCAGGAATGGCAGTAGACCACTCCTATCCTTAGTATACTTTTCTCACCAGACTCTGACAATGTCATGAACTAAAGTACAGCAGTGAGCAGGGTAGAGAGCAAAATCCAGTTTTTAGTTTTGTAGGAAGAATTGTTGTTGCTTTTATTTTATGTTGTCAATGTTGATGTGGTTTGCTTTTCTCTTTAGTGCTTTGACTTTCCTCTGCCCAGAAACTTGCAAATGTTTGAAATGCTCATCATGCCCGGTGAAGAATATCCTGTCATTTGCATTGGGGTCAGCAAAGGACTCTCTGCCGACCAAATGGTCCAATTCGAAACAATCAACCTCAATTCCTTAACATCATGGTTCACTGACAGGCCAGACGGTAAGAGCACACTAGATTGTGATCATGAACCTTTGAGTGTGGTAGTTCATGCTGTGCCTGAGACATAAATGGGAGTCAGTGCACAAATGTTATTGCATGCTTGTACAAAGTACAATATATTATCTACTGGCGGTCGTTAGGACCGAGTTTCCATAGGAAATCTGAAAATTCTATTTTGAATAACTTTGGCGCCGGTTGACGAATCCTCGCAAAATTTTCAAAACTAATGGGGCGCTCCGCTCAGCTCCTACCCTGAAAGTCTCGGGGTGATTCGTCAAGCAGGGGCTGAGAAAAAAAGGGGGTCCCAAAACGCGTTTTCCCCATGCATTTTCCCATAGGACCTTTAGTCGAAGGTACAGCCCGAACGGCTGAACAGAATTACTTGAAATTTGGCAAAGAGGTAGTCCTCAGGTCAGGCATGTGCCTTTTGCATATATGGTGTCAATCTGTTCAGTAGTTCCTGAGAAAATTGCATTTAAAAGCACATAAATATCTATAAGCGCGCACCGTGCGCGCACCATAACGTGCGCGAGCGTAATTCTGATTGGTGGTTACATGTCAGTCAACATTCGAATCGGTCGAAATCAGGAAGTGTCGGCCGCCATTTTGTGTGTTTTGTGTGTGACAATGAAAAAGAAAGGTGGAGAACGTGAAAAGGGGGCAGGGTAGAGAGTTCCTGACCCCCTAGCCTTTGTCAGGGGGTCCCTGAAGGACCCCGAAGGGTGAAAAAAACATTTTATTTTTTTTCCAAAAAATCGCGGGGTGCGGTGAAAAACCTTAAAAAAAGAAATAATAACATTTTAAACGAGCCATTCCATATTACAGGATGCAGTCAATCTATAACTATATACATAGGTAGCTTATTGTAAAATAAATATATAAAAAATATAATAATACATACATAACTTAGCATTTAAAAAACCTTACAAATTCACTTAAAAAACCATAGGTTTCACACACGTTATAGTTAGGAATTAGCATTTAAAAAACCTTGCAAATTCACTTAAAAAACCATAGGTTTCACACATGTTATAGTTAGCTGGACATTTCACTCGTAAAAAACCAATTGAAATTCCCCCGTTATAGTTAGTTCAGATAACTATAACTCGCGCGACCGCCACTCTATCACAAGGATGATGTCATCAGTGATGTCATGAGTGATGTCACTGACCATGTCATGAGTGATGTAATATGTGACGTCATCAGCAGTGGATTGCGGGCGCGCGAGTTATAGTTATCTGAACTAACTATAACGGGGGAATTTCAATGGTTTTTTACGAGTGAAATGTCCACCTAACTATAACATGTGTGAAACCTATGGTTTTTTAAGTGAATATATATATATATATATATCTTTATATATATATTACCTACTGGCGATCGCCAGTAGGTAGTTATAGTTAGGATGTGTTTTCCATAGGAAGAGAGTTTTTTCATTTGCCAATAACTGTGGCGTCTTTTGATGAATCTTCGCAAACGTTTCAAAACTAATTTGCCGATCACTTCAGCTGCTGTCTTTAAAATTTCGTGTTGATCCTTCAAGCGGGGGGGCGAGAAAAGGGGAATCCCAAAACTCTTTTTCTCCTTGTTAATTTCCATAGGAAACTTTTGACATGGCTACAGCCTTAACTGCTTAACGGAATTACACCAAATTCGGCAGAAAGGTAGCTATTGGTCCAGAAAGCACTCTTTTTGTTAAATGGTGTAAATCTGTTCAATAGCTGCTGAGAAATTTAAAGATTTTTAAGATATACAACTGAAGCAGCAGAGGATCTGTGACCCCTCTGATCTTGTGCTTGAGATCTGATTGGCTGCCAACACTTCAATCAGGAAGCATTGGCAGCCATCTTGTGACTGAGTTGAATCGAGTCAAAAGAAAATCTTTTTTTTTTTTTTTTAAAGTAAAGGGGGCAGGGTAGAAACACCCTGATTCCCTACGCCTTTTGGGGGGTTCCCACAAGGAGCCCCAGGGCACAAAAAGCATTTGTTTTAAAAAAAGTCTTCAGAAGTCGCACTAGATCTGTGACTCCCACCAAAATGTAAAAAAAACAAAGACCAGACCCCCACGCTTTGTTTGAAATCAGCCCCTGGGTGGGACAGATCCCATGGGCATGTGTATATATAGCAGGGAGGCGCACAGGGCCCCCCTCCTTGAGCTTTTCAAAGCATCAGGGACACCCACCTCCCTGGGGTAGTCACATCATTATTAGCGGGGGCATCTCGCAGCTCCCGCACTGCGCTGGGGACTGCCACCTACACAGGGCTAAATATGACAGTAATGTGGGGGCCACGAGGTCCCCCCGCAACCCCAGGGACCACCACCTCTCCGGGGCAATTGAAATAAATGAATGGGGGGAGGGCCTTATGGCATCCCCACGTAGGACCAGGGACCGCCCCCTCCCCTGGGCTAAATTAAATAAAAATGCTATGGCCCTTCCCACGTAGTCCCGGGGACCACCACCTCCCCTGGGCTAAATGAAAGTAAAATGCTTGGGGGGCTCCAACACCCTCATGCAGCCCTGTGGACCGCCACATGCCCGGGCAAGTTTTTTAACTTAAAAATGGAGGCTGAGTGGCCCCTGTAGCCCCGGGGACCACTAACTCCCCAGGGCTTAATTTGCACAAGAGAGGGGCTGTGTGTCCCCCCTCGTGGAGCCCCACATGGACTTGGGAACCTCCAGTCCCCAGGGCCTGCTCCAGTAATATCTCTGGGTGCCCACTCTGGGACCAGTTTGCTATGGCTTGGTGGGAGCCTCTGGAGATGGGAGCCAGCAGGGACCGCGGGGACCTTCAGGCTTCCCCCGCAGTCCCCAATGAAGTGGCCAGGGGATGGGTCCCCAGGGCCAATATCTGCCTGGGGAGGGGGGACATACACCCCCTCCCCATTTAAAAAAATATATACAAAGACCTGGCCCAGGGGGATGGGGTCTCCGGGCTGAAATTGGCCTAAGGAGGGGGGCCACATGGCCCCCAGTTCCTTTACTTTACAAGGACAAAATCAATAAAAAAAGGCTGGGCCCCGGGGAATGGGGTCGCCTATGCCCAAAATGGCACATGGAATGGGGTCACGCGGCCCCTCTTCCTTTATTTTTAAAACATTAAATAATAGAAAAAAGAAAGTCCAGGCCCCGGGGAATGGGGTCCCCAAGCCCAAAATTGACCCAGGTAAGGGGGGCCACGCAGCCCCCCTTCCTTTAATTTACAAGGAAAAGAAAAAGGCTGGACCCGGGGGATGGGGTCCCTGGGATAAAAAATGGCCCAGAGAAGGGGGGCCATGCGGCCCCTCTTCCTTTATTTAAAAAAAATTAAATAGAAAAGAGAAAGACCAGGCCCCCTCCCTTTTTTATAAAAAAAGAATTAAAAAAAGACTCAGGCCCTGGGGGATTGGGTCCCCGGGCCCAAAACAGTCCAGAGAAGGGGGCCTTCCAAAAAAATAAAAGATTTTCTTTTTTTCAAAAAGCAGGAAACTCACCAAAGGCCTCGCCCCCTTTCTTCACCATTCTGCAAAAGCGCCTTCTGGTGCACTGCTGGTTGGGGGATAAAGCCCCCTTGACTGCTGAGTGTCTTAAGGGGCCAACAAGACCTCCTGTTACTTCCAGTAAGCCCCACACAGTGGGATTGCTGAGAGGTGGTCGGAGGCCATGCCTGTTTCTACACCACTCTTGGTCCACTGCTAATGGGGGCAAGCGGTTGCCTTGCCTCCTGAGGGCCTCAGGACCAAAGTGGGTTACATCCCCCAGGCAGCAGTGCACCAAGAAGTGCTTTTGCAGAGTTGTGGAGAAAGGGGGCGTGACCTCTGATGGCCTCTCAGCAATCCAGCTTTGCAGGTCTTGCTGGAGGTAACAGGAGGGGTGGTTGGCCCCCAAGGACCCTCAACAGCCAAGGGGAGTTTATCCCCCTTTAGTAGTGCACCAGGAGGCGTGTTTGCAGAGTGGTAGAGAATGGAGGCATGGCCTCCCACCCGGTCTCAGCAATTCTGATGTGTGGGACTTACTGGAGGTAACAGGTTGGGTAGTTAGCCTCCGAGGACATCCTTGAGTGCCAAATACCCCTCCTGTTATCTCCAATAAGACCCACACAGCAGGATTGCTAAGAGGTCTTAGGAGGCCATGCCCCTTTTCTCCACCACTTTGCAAACACAGCTTAAGGTTCACTACTGGTTGGGAGATGAAGTCCACCTTACTCCTGAGGAACCTTGGGGGCCAATAAGCCCTCCTGGTACCGCCTGTTAGTCCTATGCAGTGGGATTCCTTAGAGCTGGTTGGAGGCTCAGCCCCCTTTCTCCACCACTCTGCAAACATGACTACTAGTTAAAAAAACATAGAAATTCATTGAAAAAAAGAAAGGTTACAGGGATTTTATAGTTAGGAATTTGCATTTAAAAAACCTTAGGAATTCACTGAAAAAAACCAAAGGTTACAGGGACGTTATAGTTAAGAAATGGAATTTTAAAAAAGCCTAAGAAATTTCCTGAAAAAAACAAAGGCTACAGAGACGTTATAGTTAGGCTCAGTTGTCACTCGTACAAAACCAGAGAAATTCAGCCGTTACAGTTAGTGAGGTAACTATAACTCACGCCCCCACAATGCACTGCTTATGACCTCACATATTACATCACTCCTGATATGGTCAGTGACATTACTGATAACATCACTGATAACATCTCAAATGGCATCACTGATGACATCATCAACAGAATCTCTGACGGACCAACTCACACCCCCTTATAACCTGTCATACATCAACTCCAACTTCCACACTACCATTCTCAAACCCATTCAAAAACACATACCTGTATTTACACAGCCACTCACTGATTCATACATCAACACACACATCTACGCACTCATCCATACAGGCACTCACACACCCACTCATTCACTAATACAACCACTGTCATATCCACTCACACACCCATACAGCCACTCACACACTGAGCCAGTCGCTCATAGAGCTACTCACACACCTACTCGCCTACCCATACAGTCAATCATACAGCTACCTACTCACCCATACAGTTACACACACACTCACTCACTTACTCATACAGATACTAACGTGTAATTACTCACCTATATAGTCACTGACACAGCACACACTCACCCATACAACCATTCTCACATTCACTCACTCACCCAGTCAATCATATACCCCATCACTCACCTACACTACCTTTCACATAACCAGTTACTCACCCATATACCAATGAGAGATGCACTCACTCACTGACACAGCCATACACACACTCACTCACTCATACAGTCCCACACACAGGCACTTACTAACCTAAACAGCCACTGAGTCACCTACTCACTCATCACCAACCCACACAGATACTCAGACACCCATAGAGGTACTCAGACAAACAATCTCTCACCCATATAGGAACTCACATACCCACTGACACACCCATACATCCACTTAGACACCAACTGATAGATACAGATATTCACACAACCAGTCACTCACTCATACATTCACTGAGACACCTGATCACTCACTTATACAGTCAGTCACACACCTACTTAATCATCCATATAAGCACTCATACACCCACTGATTCACCAAGAGCCCTTGGTATATATTTTTAACACTTGTAACTTTTTTTAAACAGTCAGTCACCGGATTATGTCATCAGTGATGGCATTTCAAGATGTCATCAGTGATGTCATCAGTGATGTCACTGACCATGTCATCAGTGATGTTACTGACCATGTCATCAGTGATGTAATATGTGAGGTCATAAGGAGTGGATTGCGGGGCCGTGAGTTATAGTTACCTCATAACTATATATATATGTTATCTTCTGTAAAACTCTTTCTGGTGGAAGCTTTATTTACCTGTATGTTCCTTACGTCCTGAATCCTCCATTGGATGACAGGGTTTTGTTCTCCATTTTTGGCACGCTGTCAAGCACAGAACATGACTGATAAGATTGACATGATTACTGTCAGTGAGCAAATCTAATTTGGAACCCGATTATACCTAAACATCCACTCCACAGCGCAGGGAGGTGGGCAGCATTGAAGAACCTGTAAGTAGATAGAGAGTCCGCCAGTGCTAAACGTTACCTAAGTATTCAACATATTCTTCTGAAGGATAGTTCTAGTCTCAGATTCTCATCTTGTGAATCGATATGAAACCAATGTCCCCTACAAAGAGGTACATTTGGACTTATTTGGAACTTGATTATATCTAAAAATCCACTCTACAGAACAGGGAGCTGGGTAGCATTGGGGAACCTGCAAGTAGATAGAATGACCACCAGTGTGAGCATTTCCTAAGTATTCAAAGTATTCCTCGGATGGATCCTTCTATACACAAATTCTAATCTTGTGAATCAATATGAAAACAATGCCCCCTACAAAGTGGTCCATCTGAGATGTAGACTTTAAGTCAGGGAGTCCTACAACACTGACCAGGTAAAATTACCTGCCCTGTGGACTTGAGAATCAGTACAGTAGTACCTGTTGAAAGTATGGATGGTAGCAACATAGCAGATGTCCAAAATAGAAATACCCCATGCTAGAGCAGATGTTTCAGCCTTCACACTAGTGGGATGAGTCTTAAGTCTTCAGAAGGTTCAGTTTCTGGCCAAGGCATAACACAGTTTGATCAAAAAAACAATTGATCGGGGTATGGTTCAAAGGGGACTGCTTTACCCTTTTTGCGCTGGTGAAACCACCCAACAGCTGATGATCACAATGTGATACTCCTTAATTCCATCAATATGAAAGGTAAGGGCATGCTGTTGCTCCAATCAGTGTACTCCGCCTACTCCTCCTAGGATGGATGTAATGGAGAGTAGAACATAGGGACCATAATGGACTGCCCCGTATGGAAGGGTGACAACATTTTCAGAAGAAATGCTAAACAATTTTGTAGAACCAGTATGCCAGGAAAGAATGTTGTATATGGAGGTTGATCCAACAAAGCCTTAAGCTTACTAACGTGATGCCCTTGAAACTAATTTAACCCAGCAGACCACAAGTTACTGTACAGCCAGACTGCCAGCTAGACTTTGGAAATCAGACCTCGTTCAAACTTACGAGTAATATAAAACTGAACCAAAATCCCTAATCCCTCAATCCCTCTACTTTCCCATCCTCCAAAGTTTTTATGTATTTTCATTCTAATCCTTCTCTTAATAATGAGAGGCACATTTCCATTGACAACAATTTCATGTTTGATGATCAATACCACGTATTAAAGTAACTTTACCAACACTCGCTTTCTCTAATTCTCCGCTAGATTATGTTATACGTGACCATGGGCATGACTCAGACCATCTCAGATTATTATTATTGTCACGTTTCTCAAAAGGATTTATTAAACTAAGCTCTATCAATATTTCATGTACTTCAGAAGACTGTTAATATTGTAGCTCAACTATACTTGCAGTGTGTTTGTCATGTAGCACAGTGTGACCCTCACCTCTCATATTTACTCGGTGTGCAGCGTCCCTTGGTTTTTCTCATGAAGGCCCACACTGATAACTGATTTCAGAAATATACACATTTTTGATTCAGTTGGCCATATTTTGATTTTCATCAGACAAAATACAGGGTCAACTGATATTCCTAGGAACCTGGGTACATAAGTTACAATAGAGACAGTGGTTCCCTCTGAGGAAGTGTTAACCCTGTTACGAGTGGTATCTTTACAACTCTGGAGTCTCAGCACATAAAAAGATAGGAAAGTCCTATCTTTTTATGTGTGGATACTCTGCAGTTGTACAGATACTAATCATAAAATACCTTTGTGAATACAACAAAATCGTAAACTCATACAAAAATGTAAGTTTACCTTTGTGAATCAGACCCATCAACTCAAGATTAGAGTACAAACTCAAATTAGCACAGTAACGTTTCGACCCCTAGACATATACTTTTCAGAAGGGTCTTCATCAGTAAAATACAGGCAGCTGCCTAGAAGAATAAAATGACAATAGTTACCGTCCAAGTGAAGAATACGCTTGCTAGTACTGCATCAAATCCACTCTTACCTATCACCATGGGTCACATGCACAAGGAAATATCTCTTGGCACAAGTATTTCACTAGACTGTCAAATCTGCAAGCAACAAATTTACAAAACAATTCAGTGGTCCCTCTCAAACAAAATATTCACAAAACCAAGGGACGTGTGTGACAATCACCATGTGTAATACATATTACTACCTTAGTAGTGTGCAAAATAGTCCTAGATAGTGACCAAATTATATGAGTGTATTAATTATGCTGACTCCTGCTCATCTTGGAAAGTCAAAGAGCAACAGCAGGTAAAGATGTACTCTGCAGCTTTACCTATTTTCCCATGTTCGACCTTCCAAGATGAACATGATTCGGCATAATTAATATCTACCTTAATCCTGAGTTTATGTTTCTACAGTTATACATATATATGTATAATTGTGCACTTCTGCTCACTTCATGCACAAATCACCATCACTGTGCCGTTTTTGGAGCAACTACTTGGTATATTGTTTAGCTTGTGTTTATATGTAGAGTAAGTAAATAGCAGTTTTTAGATTTTCACTATTCTGGGCATAATTTTACCTAGGAAGCCAAGACTCAGAGCTTCCTCCTAGGGACCCACTATCTCTATTGTAACTATTGTGATTTTCAGCCTTGATAAAATTCCAGGCTTGCAGACCAAAAGAGGTGAAACACCTGAAAAAGAGAAAAAAGGATTAAACTGGGTGCAAACAAGAAATGTCAAGTAAAATGACTATCAAAATTGGGGAAAAAACATACAACTGGCAACAAGAGGCAATGTTCTGAGGAATCTCATGGAAAATTAAATAGTTGAACCTAACATTTCAAATGAAATTGTAAACAATTATTTTGATCCAACCGTGATACATTATATCATTAGCTTCTTGTCAAGTGTCAACGCTGTGTTAATAAATATGAATATATATACTAAGGGGATTTAAGGGTTGGCCCAGATAGAACAAACTGACACACTGACCGATTGAAGGAACACAGTATACCTACAACTTTTAGCTTTCTAGCCCATATTTAAAGATCCCTACAGGTTGATGGGGATCTCCATGCCTACGGTGCATTAGCTGGCAAGGAGGATGCACTGTAGTCACAGTTAAATGGTCCACTCTCTGCAGCCTTATGGTTCCCCCCACCTCTGAATGAGGCCATGGAACTACAAGTTTGGTGGGGCAGGGGGTTCTGACAATTCAAGGCGGAGTTCCCGCCCCAGGAAACCCTAAATGAGGCCCGTGATCCCAAAATGTTTAACTCATTAGAAAGTTCCTGTGCCCTCAGTGAAAACAATTGAAGGTTCATCAAAGCATACGTGTATCCGCAAGACACCGACCATGGAAACTTCTTAGTGTGTTAGATTTCTACAAGTTGTTTTATGTATGTATTTCTTGTACATCTGTAGTACAGCAGTTATGTGCCTGTCAGGCCTTTCCCATTCATGAGAAATCTGCGAATGAGCACATGATGCAAGGGGCCAACCATGTGTGTATTGAATCATGCGTCCTCTTGTTGCCTATCACAAATGGACTCTAATTTCCTGTTTTCTCTTTCAAGCAAGTTCTTTGTCCGTTCCAGTGCAAGTGACCCAGTTGGAGAATGACACAGTACTGGTTCTGATGGATCGTAAGTAAAAAGAATATTATTCAGAATTATTTTGTCCTCCTTCCCATTTCACATACTTTGCATTGTTGCACTATGTTGGCACACTTGCGACAATGTGACTACAAGAGTTATACAGAGTACCAGTCTATCTAGGGTTCAACACATGTCTCATTTTAAAAGCTATGTCCATCTTCATCACTAGGGGCAGCATCCATACTTGGCTTTAACCCCAACAAAGAAAATCAAGGATGCATTCTAAAATAACACTTGTTCACCTAAACAATAATTTGAGTTATATAAAACAAAAATATAGTTACATAAATACTGCTATCCTGGTCAGTGTCAGCAACTTTATTCTGATTGGATTAGAGTAGGACTGATATGATTTAAAAGCATAAAAATATTGTTGTGTTTGTAGAAACTTTAATGTTAATATTTGTACTCTGGATTTCTGTATTTTTCTATTCACAACTGAGGTTCTGGAAAAAAGTTTAACTTCCATTTTCAGAACACTGCATAGTTGATGAACCAAGTAAGTATGCATTTACATTTTAGCTTGATCTTTTTCTTTTTAACTAGATTGTTTTGGGAATTTTAACCTACTTATTTCTTAACTTTTTGGTGTTGCTGAACATGTCTTGCATGCACTTTTACCCGAGGAGGGCCTCTCTTCTTGGCCCCAATTCCCACAGATAAGCTAGAGATTTCTCAGAAATACCTACTTTTGGGTGCTAAATTGTTTGATCATCCTGGAGTTCAGCACAGCTTACTGAGACCTATTTGTGCAATATACTAACAATCCAGTTTCGAATACCCTTTTGATGAAAGAAACATCCTGCCACCCCATTCAAAAACTGACTTTGTAATGGCTTTCCCAAACTCCCAGTTAAGATTCCATTAAAGAAACAGCCCGTGTAGACAAATGTAGCCTCCTGCCCCCAATAGAAAGGCAAATGCAGACTTCATAACTGATCCTTGCACAGCCCCTCTTCCTGTCCCCTAAACCAAGAGTGCAGCTAGGCAAACACCACCTGGATCCCATGGGCATTAAACATGTTTTGAGATGTTCAGCTACATCACACTGAAACTACCGGAACTCTCAATTAATGCCACTCCTGATAATGTTGCCTGCTCCGAGATGCTGAAGCAACCTTCACTCTATTCTGAGATTACATATTTGATCCAGAGTAAAGGAGCTCCCTCACTTTGCTGGTACCTCTTGTCCTTTTGGCAGCATTTGACCTATTACATCACAACATACATTACATGCCAGCTCAAAGCTATAGCAGATTGCTTCACTCTATCCGCTGCTGGTTCCTGGTTTTAGATTGGTGAAGTATAAATCTAAACCAAACCAGTCACTAGCAGAGTCTTAGAAGCATCTCACTATCCCTCACACTCTTCAGCATTTTCATGAATCATTCAAAGGATCTCTAAAGACAGCACAACAGAAGTTTCTATTAATACAGGGACAACAACCAAAGTTTTGTGTGAGTCACAGACTCCAACATCAAATGTTAATATGTATCTGGAGGCATGAAACACAGGAAGTCCTAAGTCTGACAAAACTGCCTAAGCATGATGAACTGAAGTTCTGGTCCTGATTCTACTCTCCAATCACCTCTTACAGAGTCGATGGTTAGAAACTGTGGAGTAATCTCGATTGCCCGCCTCAGCTCTCCATGCAGATAGTAGCAGACACTAATTGTACCCGGATAATTGACATTACAATGCATTGCCATTACCCCGCATGCCGTTGCAATGCAAAACGTTACCCCAACTTTTTGTCGGGGGCCCTGGAAATTGGAATAGTTTAATTTACTATTCCAACTCCAGTGTGTGCAACAGTAGGGAAGGAGTTGGAATTAAATCCAACACCTTCTACCCACTGCTACACACCTTTTGCATTGCAACGGCATGCAGGGTAATGGCATGAGTTGTACGGCTTGCAGTGTAACTGCTGTTTCCAATTGTACCCACTACCAACTCAAGCTCGATGATGATTCCTTTTATTCCTCTCCAAAACTGTCCGTTCGTCATATATGCACTCAACAAACATTGTCCTATGCCAGTACTATCCATGCAAGCCTAAGTGGAAGCCGAATCCGCAGAATACAGAGAATATCAAACAAAGTGACCCTGCTCATCCTCGGCCTGAAGAAAATACACCCAGTCACAACACATCTTAGAACATTCTACTACTTTCAGAGTGGCCCTCCCTGCTCTTGTTATCTGACTGTTAAATCTTACCAGCTCTATGCTGCTAGCTCAGCAATTCTTTGCCTTTATTATCTTGTGATCAGTTAGTAATGCTGCACTAAGACTCCTGCTACTTGCTTCCTGTTGCATCAGCACCGGGAAGAAATTTAGTTTGTAGTGTATCCTATATACAACAAAGTAAACATAACATGTACTCTCCGACAAGCTTTAAACTACATTCTCTCGAAGAAAGTTCCTTCATCGACAACCTTCAATTGGCAAAATCATTTTTTCCTTTGCATCTCCTTTCACTGAAAACCTTATATCTTCTTCTATTTGCAATTCAATGTAAATGACATTCTTCCTTTGATTCATTAAAATTGCATGTTATTTAATTCACATACAAATTCATCATACTGGCAGGATTTGGGGAAGTATATTAATTTACTCTTTAATATTCTGTCTTTCAATTTGTTAATTTGAGCTTTCTTTTAACACATTTCCCATTGTCTCAATGGGTTTCAGATCAAGTGGGTATCTTCGCCGGGGGGAAGGGAGGGGGGTGATTTCTAAATATATCATTTGAAAATCCTAAGCAGCAAGCATAATCAATAATACATCTTTAAGGAAAAACAAAGCAGTGGAACATAATAACATAAATTGTGGAAATTATCAAAATGCATACCTATAAAAATTGAAATCCTTGGCAAGGTGATAAAAGATTCTAAGGGACATGTGTACACATATCGGCGGTTAAATGGGTGCCATCTTGGAAAACAGCCACTTTGTTTTCTTTTTTATGTAAGTCTTTTTTATTGATATTTCCATATTGAACAATCTACCAACTGAGCCAGAATGTAATATAAGGCACTTCCACATTCTCAAGAACATGGTAAACAATTAAACAATTCTATTACAGTATACATGCTGGTCTTGTTCCAAACATAGTTCATATGTGATTCAAGTACATAGACCAAAATAACGTGTCCATGGGTCCCATATCTTGAGTTTGAGGGGTCAACCTCTCGCTAGGTATACCTACTTCTCCATACTAGGGCTTGTATCCATCCCTTGAAACCATTCTCCTGCTGATCGTGCCATTAGAGATGTCCAGTGGTGTCCTAGTACTTTTTAGGAAGCCCTCCTCCTCCATTATTCCCCACTATAAGAGTTTGGAAGATAAGGTGATAGGGATTTGAAGCACTCTAGTGTTGGATTCCCAAAAAGCATCGGGGGAAAGATTCCAAGAAAGGGGGTTCAGACCCACAGAAGGAAGGCGGTGGTAAGTCCTCCAAGGAAACACCTTCAGAGGCTCAGGCCCATAAAAAGATGGCTAGTACATTGCACCCCACCTCTAGTGGTAAACAGAGTAGTGGGGACCTTAAGCTAAAACAAAATTCATGGACTGTAGGCTGTGCTTTGATTGTCAGCAGGTTGGCTCTATAGAGGGGACTCAGCTTATCCCAAGAAAAAGGTAGGCACTGGGGTTGTGAGTGTAGCCTTTGAGAATTATTCCTCAGATGAGAAAATCCTTGTAGCTTTTAACTAGGAAATTGGGCCAGAAGGTGAATTGGTGATTCCAGAGGGAAGTAGGCACTTTCATCCCATAGAGGTAAATGGAATTCCAATCACTGCCATGAGGAATACCTGTGCCAGTCACACCATTGTGCATGACAGGCTGATATCCTTAACCCAGTATTTACCTGGAGAGACTAACTACCAAAGTAAGGGCTGTCCCAGGCGAGGTGACTGTTAGGCCTATGGCTTTAGTGCCCCTAAAGATAGCTGGTTCTCTTAGTTGGAAGAGGGTGGTAGTCAGTTCAAACCTCCTTCTTGATTGTCTACTTGAAAATGATTTCCCAGAGGTTGGTCTGTGCCAAAATGAGGTACTGGTCCAGTGCCAGTCCTCTCCCAATGATTCTGGAGGTGCTCACTTACCGTTAGTACTAGTAGGCCCCAAAGAAAGAGAAAAAGGAAAATGTGTAGGAAAAGAGGGCAAATTTTGGCCAAGGTTACAGTGAGCCAAGGAGACCCTGCTCCTGTTGGAGAGGACTCCACTGTTGGCACTGGTGAAGCCCTACCTGCCCACAAGAAGTCCTGACTAGGCAGGCAACTGTTCAGCAGAAGGATGTGGCCCCACAGCTTACAGATGAGAGAGTGGAAGGGGGGTGTCTACTACAAGAGGTAGTAGCTGCCCAGTCCAAAATAGCAGCAAGACCCCCTGAACCCAAATAAACCTATTTGTTAGCCCATTCACCTGTCAGTGGAGAGCTAAAGGTATGGTTCTGAGTGCTGGCAGTTGTCAGCAGCCTATGCTGGGTTTTAGCCTTTATGGCTGCACTGTCCTTGGCATATGGACTAACCCCATGTCAGAAAGCAAGTTAGGCCCTCTGACCTTGCTATTTATGGTGGTGTTACTTCAGTTGTGGATAACATCTTTGGGTAAGCTGGGGGTTGCCCTGGCTAAGATGGAGTTAGCAGAGGTAGCTGCCTCTATCCCAAAGGAAAGGAGGAAAAGTCAGATAGTGCAGTTTAAAATGGGGCCTGTCAATGTTGGAATAGCTCAGCTGCCCAGATGCAGTGACCTGGTCAGAAGGATGTGTGGCAGAGTAGGCCCTGCATCAATGCAGCCTGTTCCCTTACTCTCTTCCTCATCAGGCGATTTCGACTCTCCCAGGTTGTGGCTGAGTCTCCTGGCCTGCTGGCTGGAGAAGGGAGGTGTGTAAGAAACTGGGCTTTTGTTGTAGTTTTCCCCCTACTTTGTGCTCCCTTTTCAGCAGATAGCTGCTGATGTTTTTACTCTGACAGTGCACTGAAGCCTGCAATTAGACCTTAGTGCCAGTGCTCCTTCCCCAAAACAAGATGTTGTCTAATTGTGCTACAATCGGCTAAAGACTTTAGCACCCCTGTAAGTCCCTAGCAAATGGTATCCCAGGTACAAAGGGCATGAGTGCTATAGAGGGTCCCAAAGGGCCACAGTATATCTTATGCCACCCTAAGAGGCCCACACACAAATTTCACACAGATTGCCATTGCAGGCTGGGGTGACATAGTGCAAACCATGAATGAAAACATGACATGACACACTCCTGTGTGCCATACCAAAGTCACTGCATCTAATATATGTGAGTCACCCCTACAGCAGCCCTTTGAGCCCTAAGGCAGGGTGCATTATATTTTATGTGAGGACATATCTGCATGAGCAGATATGCTCCTGTGATGTCTAGTTCAATTACTAGACATTATAAGTGAGCAGGGAAGCCGGCTTAAGGTATGTACTGGCACTGGTCGAAATGAGTTCCCTAGCTACATCATGGGTTCACTGAAACCAATGGTGTTTAGTATCAAACACCTGGTATTAATAAACCCACACTGATTTCAGTGATGGATGTATTAATACATGCACCCAGAGGGTACCTTAGAGGTACCCCCTGAAACCTAAGAGCCCTCTAGTGTGCTGGCTGGCTGGTCCAGTCTAGCCTGCCACCACAGACGAGTTTCTTACCACCAGGGGTGAGAGTCCACGCTCTCAGGAGTCATGACTAATGGCTGCTCTGCAGGAAGGTGTTTTATACTCCTCCAGCAAGGCTGGTAAATTAGCATTCCAAAGCAGGGAGCTTCAAAGAGCCCATCGCCTTTGGTATGTGATTCTGTCTTCCCTCAGCGTTGAAGGGATGCCCACCCCCTGACCAGGGATCATTTGGCACCAGGACAGGTGGAAAAAATGAGTAGGCAGAGAGGCTTGTCCACTCTCGGGCTAGTTCAACCCGTAAGGTGGGTTACCTGATGTGGATACAAAATGTAAAAGTCTGCCACCCTGTTGATAGCAGAATTAGGAACTCTGGGACAGGGTTATTCCCACTTCCCATAGGAAGTGATCATATAGGGGGAGGAGTGACCTCAGGGGTAAGTAACCCATGGCAAGTACTCTACACTCCCCGAAAACACCTAAATCTAGTATTTAGGTGAACCCATGGCAATAGGAAATCAAATTCCTGCCAACCTAAGAAGAAGAAGGACACCGAAGAGCCGTTAGAAGCAAGTACTATGGGGAGGCAACTGACTTGACGCCAACCCTGCCGGCCTGTCTGCTGTTCCCGCCAGATTACGCTAAAGTTGTCTTGTCTTACGCTACTGTGCCTCCATAAGCCTGGGAGGACTGTCTGCCTTCAACAATGACCCAGGAACTCCTGTGGCATAGCGGAGCTGCTTCCCTACATCCTTCAGGCACTCCAAAAGAACTGTAAGGACTCCAGACCGCCGAAAACCCGACTCCAGAAAGCACCTCTGCACACGTGCCCCCTAGCCCAAGTTGAAGTGGGCCAACACTGCCAACATGGTCCCCCGACACTCCAGATACAAAGTGCACCTTGGGTTTACTCACAGTAGACTCACCAATGCCGCCTGCAGCCTCGTTGTGCAGGTCTCCCTCTACCACGAATGTCTCTGGTGACCAAAACCCGATGCCCCAGAACACCTCTGAACCCAACCACCTTGGCCCTAGAAGAAGAGTACCAAAGGTGTCCCCGAGTATTGTAAGACATGAGCCTCCTTGTTGGTTCAGCCTCATTGGTCTCTCAGTCCCAGCTTGCAGCTTCTTTGCAACCATACCGTTCCCCATTGAAGTAAATGGGACACTCAACACCGTAACACACCTCTGCACTTGGACGCTCCAGAGCCTCCCGAGGTGATATGTTGGTGTGGCCCTGGACCTTGCCCCATAATCACCTTAAGTCCAGGAGATTGGTCCCGTAAGTTGCTGTGAAGTCCCCGAATACAGTACATTTTTTTCTCCCCCATAGGATAACATTGGGTAGCCAATGCTGAAAAGCACCTCAGCACCTGGTCGACCCAGTGCAGCCCGAGGTGGCCTGTTGGGGCTGCCTTGGACCTTGCCCCATTCTTACCTTAAGTCCTGGAGATTGGTCCTGTAAGTCGCTGTGAAGTGCCCAAATGCAGTACATGTTTTTCACCCATAGGATAACATAGGGCATCTGAGGGTGAAAAGCACCTCTGCACTCGGCCGTCGTAGTGCCGCCCGAGGTGACCTGTTGGTGCTGCCTTGGGCCTTGTGCCTTACTTACCTTAATTCCAGGAGATTGGTACCGTAATTTGTTGCGAAGTACCTGTATGCAGTGTATGTCTTTCCTCAACAAGATAACATTACTGCTTCAGAAATTGCTGTATCCATTAAAAAAAAATTACAAATTCATAACTCAAAAAGTACTTACCTGATTCCAATGATCTTCGTATTTAAATTCATATAAATTGTGTATTATTTTTCTACATTGGTGTTGGATTTCTTTGTTAAGTGTGGTCTCACTTACTGCCTTTGTGTGTGCAATAAATGCTTAGCACTACCCTCTGATATGTCTAACTGCTCACCCACACTACCACAAAAGAGAGCATTTGGGGTGTAATTTGTGCCTCTGTAATTCCTTTGAGATTTGCCTGGACTCTTTACATAGTGTACCTCTTGGTGGTCCACTATATAACTCCTAAACGAAGTGTACTAACATCCCCAGTCATTGGAAGAGTGTGAAATGTGTGTGTGTGTCTCCTTTAAGTTCACTCTGTACGTGTGTCTTCTTGTGCAAGAGAACACACCATACCATGTCCCCTGTATCTTCACCAGGTGCTCCCTTTGACCAGGAACCCAGTTCATAACTCAAAATAAAAACTCACATACTAATGGTTGATTGCAATACTCTGGTCTATATTAACATTTCCCTGATAAAGAGGGGATTCACAAGAGCCATCTCTCTGGTAACATGGAGAGAATTAATTCAACTATGCCTTAGAAAAGGAAACCACAGCCATCCTGATAGCTGAATCCCATAAACAGAGCGTGTGTTTTCAGTGAAACATTCATTCTCACACTTCCATACAGCCCCATTAGTTCTTAATCATCCTGAACTCAGGCACTACTCTCCATTAATGTCTTCTCATCTCACTCTAAACTCTGGCACCTTCATCCTCCCAATCAGATCCTCGAGGTCAAATCACCACACCCTCACAGCAATCTAGGAGGTAAAGTTAGGATCACATGAGCCGGTGTGAGAGTACCCCTCCTTCACCAAGGGCTTGGGCAGGCATTGGATGCCACGCTGGGAAGCTTTGCTTGGCATCCATGCAACGGGTCTGGGCTAAAGCTCACCCCCTGACATGAAAAACAGCGCAAACTGTGCCCCTTCTCACAGACTGGGTCAGAATACCATTTAGGCACCCCAAGCACCACATACTTTTGTGAAGTAGTCCAGGGCCTCTAGTTGTCAACAATGCTTTTTCATCTTCAATGCGCCTCATATGCTTCAGAAATAGGAGGAAGCCGGAGAACCTGCCCACTGGTATCTTGAACCAGCCTAGAGCTGGTCTGTCCAATTTTCAGGTTCCTAACGGTCCTGCCCCCCAACGCAGAAGGTCCTTCGCAGCTATAGTTCATAGATGACATTTAGGGGCAGATTTACAAGCCCCTTGCGACACTTTTGCGCCGCTGTTGCGTCACCTTTATGATGCAGCGGTAGCGCAAAAAATGCAGCCAATTTACAACGTGACGCATCTAGGGAGATGCGTCAAATTGTAAAGCGCGTATACCCGCGTCAGGTATAATATATGCAAGGTGGGCGTTCACACGCAGCAAAGGCTTGTAAAAGTGACGCAGTGAAATCTACAAGATTTCACTGCGTCACTTCTAGGACGCCAATGCGCCAAAACCTTATGCCTGCTTGAAGCAGGCGTAAGGAGTGATGCAGTGTAGTGGGAATAGACCTAAAAATGCATTGCTGGAGTTGCGTCGTGCTTGCGACACGGCTCCAGCAATGTCTGACTTTTGCCCCAACAGATGCAACAGAATTTCTGACGCATCTGTCAATCCTTGCGCCATTGTGCGCTGTATTGTAAATACGGCGCATACATTGTGGCGCAAGGGTTTCTCAGGGTGGCGCAGGGAAAGTGACGCATCTCTACAGATGCCTCACTTTCTTGTAAATCTGCCCCTGAGTTCCCAGATGACATTGGGACGTGGGGAAGAAGGGGACAATGGTTCAAGTGAAAACCCAACATATCTCAAAGAAATAGTCAACTAAGAGACAAGAACATTATCACTTCAGACACCCAATCAGCCAATCCCTTGATGGAGCTCCACACTGCCACAGCTGCACGCCAACAAGAGATTTAGGGCCATATGTAGGTGGCATACACTTTACCGATTCTTAAATACCGAATCTTACCGATTCGGTATTTAAGAATCGGTAAAGTGTGTGTAGGTAAAAATTCGGTAAATGTTACCGAATCGGAGTAAGTCGGTAATTACCGAATCGGTAATGAGGCATACCTTCCCATTGATTGAATCAATGGGAAGGTATGCCTCATTACCGAATCGGTAAATACCGATTCGGTAATGGGGGGAGCACATTCAAGGGTGGCAGGGTGTCACATTGACACCCTGTTGCACCCCTGATTCTTCCATGTGTGCACATGTGGCGCACATACATGCCCTAGGGGCATGTATGTCTGCCACATTGCACACTTCACAGTGCACAAAAATGCATTTTCACACCTATTCGTCATTTACCACCAACTATTAGTTGGTGGTAAATAACGAATCCCCACACCCACCACACAGTGCCCCTACATCTCATTACTGTATTCGGTATTTACCGAATCGGTAAAATTACCGATTCGGTAATTTTACCGATTCGGTAAATTACCGAATACAGAAATGAGCCCCCTACATGTCAACAGCCTAAATACCGGTCGGTAACGGTATAATTACCGAAAATCGGCCGTTACCGACCGGTATTGGGCTACGTACATGAGGCCCCTGGTCTCCATTGACACTCCCACTCATCCTTACACATAAATAAAGAGTGGTCGGGCCTGCTATCATGTTGGCAATATTCACGTAAACTGCTGATATGTGGAAAACTATGAAGTAGAAGAGCAACACTTACTCTAAAAGGTAAAATAACATTTCTTCCCATCCACTCCAATCCATCTGCAGAGATTTAGCCTAGAGGAGAGGGTCAGTTACAAATAAGGCTCTCCTGGATTCAAATTAACAGAACCCCTTTTATTTGTTTCACAGAAACAATCATGCTTGTGAACCTCCAGGGACATCAGTTGAGGGGGTTTCCCAAACTTCTGTACAGTATTGCCGTGGAATCTGTAGGTGAGTGACATTCCAAAATTATATTTTTACTTCTGTTTTCATGTTTCTCTGCTCTTTTTCGTACTTCCTCCAATTCGCATTGCTTTCTCCTTCTTCTATGGCCACACCGATTCTAACTTATTATTTCTCTCTCTCTAATTCTAATTTACCTCCATCTCTTACCTTCCAATAAGACTGCTCCCTCCCAGCCTTCTCACTTTCTCTCTCTTCTTCATTTTTCCACTTCCTCTCCTATGACCTATTCATTTTCTGCCCCAACTCAGGTGTCTCCTTTTACCATCATCCTTACCACCTCATTCTCATCCCTTCTTCATTTTCTCCATGCCCTCTGTTCAGTCCATTTTTACAAATGGCACAAGCAGCCCCAGAAGCATTGAAAAATAACCACTTGGCTGCTATGTATACGAGAGAGCTTGAGTCAGTCATCTAAGTCCTTTTATTACAAAAGTGACCTGACCCATGGGTGAGACCAAAATAGCATAACTGCAGGGGCAAGAATGATTATGACCCCACCTGTTGGGATCAATGACAGAATATCGAGGAGCAAAATATCGACCTGCCAAAATATCGATGGCAAAATATAGAATGACAGAATATCGACTTCCTATCTACAATCAGGTAAGTACAAAAATATTGAATCCAAAATATCGTAAATAATATAGTTTGTTAAAATATCGAATTTTTAAAATGTCTAAAAAGTTATGTAAAATAATGAAATAATAAATATAATTAAGTAAACCACTTCCAAATACTTAAATAACCTTAAAATTAATAAATAATTAAGGTAAATTGAAAAAACATGCATTTTTATTTTTTAAAACATATATATGTTAACTTAAAATGATTTAAAAATATTCAATATTTTTAGTGTTGGATAGCGGGAGGGTAAAAATTACTATTCCCATTCCAGTAAGTGCAACAGTATGGAAAGCGTTGGATAGTGTAGGGGTAAAAATTACTATTCCCACTCCAGAGAGTGCAACAGTAGGGAAAGCGTTGGATAGCGGGTAGGTAAAAATTACTATTCCCACTCCAGTGAGTGCAACAGTAGGGAATGCGTTGGATAGCGGAAGGGTAAAAATTACTATTCCCACTCCAGTGAGTGAAACAGTAATGAAAGTGTTGGATAGCGGGAGGGTAAAAATTACTATTCCCATTCCAGTGAGTGTCAACAGTAGGGAAAGCGTTGGATAGCGTAGGGGCAAAAATTACTATTCCCACTCCAGAGACTGCAACAGTAGGGAAAGCGTAGGATAGCGGGTAGGTAAAAATTACTATTCCCACTCCGGTGAGTGCAACACTAGAGAAAGCGTTGGACAGCGTAGGGGTAAAAATTACTATTCCCACTCCAGTGAGTGCAACAGTAGGGAAAGCGTTGGATAGCGTAAGGGTAAAAAATTACTATTCCCACTCCAGAGAGTGCAACAGTAGGGAAAGCGTTGGATAGCGTAGGGGTAAAAATTATTATTCCCACTCCAGTGAGTGCAACAGTAGGGAAAGCGTTGGATAGCGTAGGGGTAAAAATTACTATTCCCACTCCAGTGAGTGCAACAGTAGGGAAAGTGTTGGTTAGCAGGAGGGTAAAAAATATTATTCCCCCTCCAGTGAGTGCAACAGTAGGGAAAGTAATGATTTTATAATTAAATATAAATAAATTAATTATCAATACCTATTAATAATTAATTAACCACAAATTATTTTTCAATACCAAAAATTTATAAGTAATGCAAAATCTGTACCAATTGATAATTAATTAACAGTAAATTAATTATCAATACCAATAAATAAAAATAAATAATTACTTAATTACAATTAAATTACTTCCCACCCTATTCCCCTATAAACCCACAACCCGCTCCGAATAATAAATTAATACAATTAATATAATTATCAATTAAAAAATGTATAAAAATGAATTACCAATTAATAAAAATTAATTACCAATTAATAATTAATTAACAATACATTATTTATCAATACCATTAAATACAATTAAATAATTACCTAATTACAATTAAATTACTTCCCACCCTATTCCCCTATAAACCCACAACCCGCTACCGAACTAAAATGCAAAATTAAATTAAAAATAATTAATAATTACTAAAAATGTATATTTAATTTACTATAATTAAATTACTTCCCATCCTATTCCCCTATAAACCCACAACCCACTACGGAATTAAATTATGCAAAAATTAAATAACATAAAATTCATTACTTTAACAAAATAAAACCTACATACTTTTAACACATATACTAACACTTAAAACACTATAAAAAAATCGATATTTTTAGCAACTATATTATGACTGTCGATATTATGACAATCGATATTTCTTACCTGAATTTCGATATTCTGCACCACTATATTTTGGCAATTCGATATTCTGTCCATTCTATACAAAAAACTCGATATTTTGGCAATTCGATATTACAAATTCGATATTATGTCTGTTCACCACCTGTTGGACTGGCACATAGAACCACCTCAATGTTCTTCCTAGGGTCTAACAATATTTGGGTTTCATAACAACTGCAGAGCATCTTCTTGTTCTGAAATTTGTATTTATGTATTTATTTTACAGAGTTTTATATAGTGCGAACCTGACCCGAATCGGGTATCAGAGCGCTGTACATAGCACTAGTTACATTAGATGAGGACACATTCATTTTAGTTAGGCACAGGGAGATTAAGTGGTTTGCCCAGAATCACAGGATGCTCTGCGTCGTTGCCGAGACTCGAACCCGGTTCCCCAGATTCAAGGTCGACCGCCCTAGCCGTTAGGCCAACTAAATGCAGCTATTTTATCTTCCGTCCATTCCCACATAGCATCAGGCTTCAACAGTTCTCTCTTTGGTTTTGTCAGTGATGTAAGGTTATGATTAAACTATCCCCAATAAATGGCCATTCCTGTACTTCTGGTACATATTAGATAGATCTAACATCATGGCATTCTTAATGTCAACATTGTTCCCTCCACCAATAAATGCTACCCAACAAACACAATGTCTGACTTCAGAAATTCTCTGTTGGTGCGGTGAAGTATCAGCTCACTGTCAGAAATCCTCTTTAGTACAACTCATTGCAAAAAAAATACAACCTTGTGTCTGCACTAGTGCACGGCTGCTGTTTGTGCACCAGTACAGAGGTGAGTACATGAATGTGCAGTATTCTTGTAAATGACACCACAGGGTGCAGAAAAATTGCTTGTGGCACCGCGCTGCTCCATTGTCTTGTAAATATGCCCCACATTCTGTTATGCTATTAATCACCAGGAGTCAGATGAACAAAGGACATGCCAAATGGAATTTGCAACATTGGCAGGAGACAGGAACTGATAAAGTGTGGGATGTGGCCTGTGCTCACATCTAGTATAAGAATCCTGCTTTCACCTCAGGCTCTAAACATAAAGGCTACACTAAAGAAATTGTAAATTAAAAACAAAACACTGGCACTAAAGGGAATTACCTTGTGTGCAGATGTGCTCATTGTGAAAGAGAAAAATTCACTTAATCAAAGTGAAGTTAACCAGTGGCTGAAGTAGACCGACCCATAGCCCTGTGTTATATGCTGTGGTGGATGGAAGCTAAATGTGAATGACGCAACAACATGCCAATGGATAAAAGAGTTGGCTAAAAGCCCCTCTAAGTTAGTATATTATACATATACTTTTAGTACAATATAAAGGTCTAGGCTAACTCCAGACCTAAACAGGAAGAGACCAACCTTGTCTCTAGTCTTTCGTCGTTGTTTGCAGACCTGGCATGCCTTCTAAGGTCCATGACAAATAGCTGAACACCCACACATTTGGCTGGCTGAGGAACAGGAGAGCTTGAGCCTGTTCTCTTGGTCCTTTTTTAGGCCTCACTTACGGAGAGCAATAGCTTTTATCGGAGGCCTCATGTCACCAACATGCATACAGTAATGGTGTGCTTTTGGTCAACTCCTTCATCTATTGTTTTACAAAAGGATTGACTGTTATCTCGAGAGTGAAACTAAAGAGGGCATAACTACAAAGGCCGATGAGATCACCTTCACATCAGGTAACACCACCTTTACCCTACCCAGTGGCGTAACAAAGGCCCCTGCAGCCCCCGCAGGACGGGGAGGCCCCGAGCTCCATGGACCCCCTCAGCACAGTACCTTGGCCTAAGAGCTCCTGAGGAGTCCGGCGGGAGGGGGGGGGGGGGTATGCTCCTTGTCCTTTGGAGAGGGGCCCTATCAAGTTTTGTTACGCAACTGACTCTACCAGTCACAACACCCTCATCCCTTGTTCATCGCTAGCATCTTCTCCACCCCAGCACTCTTGTTCATTACATTCCATTGCCTTTGTCCCCCACTCCCTCACTCTCTATTGTATTTCCTTCCTATGATGCGCTCTTCCCTATTGTGTACATCTCTCGCAATGATTGGACACGCTTGTTTTAAATCATTACGAAATGCTGCCACCTCGTGGCAGATTGGAAGCTTGCAAAATGAAATTTGCATGTAGCCTCTTCAGTGTATACGTTTTCATTCCTTTGCACATGTACTATAATCATTTTCAGTTCGTAGCCCCTCATCTTGTGTCAATGTCTCCTATTCTCTCTCTCTTTCTCTCTCTCTCTAGCTCTCTCTCTCTTTCTCCACAATTTACTCGTCCTGTCTCTTTTATAGCCTGACGCGTTTCACTCCCATTTCCAATCTCTAGGTATTGGCGCCACCTTGTGGCTGGACAATAACATATAGCATACAATCATTCCCCATAAAATTTCATTCATGGCTGTCCAACAGGTCGCTTTCAATTACCTAGGTAAATAGGAGGGACTCCGTGAACAGAGAGGATTCAGTGGGGGTGTTCAACATTTTATCTTGTTTTCATGCTTTTTGTATTAAAAAAAAAAAGAAATAGTGAAATTCCATTAAAACTTTGTAGAATTAAGTCAAACTAATCTTTTGTAGAGAAATATTGTTCGCTGGCATAACAATGACTTTTTTTCACTCAGGCACCCACTTTGTGTAAGAAAAGTCGAGAGATACGAAGAGAAGACTGGTTCAAGCACAAAGGGGCAGATTTGCAAGGAACTGACGCACCTGCATAGATGCGTCAGTTTCCTTGCGTAAGCGCCGAATGTCCTTGCGCCACTATGGATGCGCTGTATTTACAATACAGTGCTCCATGGCGCAAGGATTTACAGATGTGTCAGAAATTCTGACACATCTGTTGGCGCAAAAGTGACGCACTGATGGAGTTGCTCATGGGAGTGACGCAACTCCAGATATGCGCAATAATAGATGGGTGAGTCCCATTCACAAAGCCCTGCGTCATTCCTTACGCCTGCTCTGAGCAGGCATAGGGATTCTGACGCAGTGAAGCCGTAGAGTGACGCAGTGAAATCTTGTAGATTTTACTGTGTCAGTTCTACATGGCTGTTTGTGTGGGAACGCCCACCCTGCATACATTATACCTGATGAAGGTATAATTTGATGCAGGGCTTTACAACGTGACGCATCTCCCTAGATGCGTAACGTTGTAAATGGGCCGCAACATTTATGCTGCGGCTGTGTCACAAAAGTGACACAACTGCAGCGCAAAAGTCACGCAAGGAGCTTGTAAATCTCCCCCAAAATGTCTCGCTGTGAGACCCCATCAGCACGCACAAATTATTTGAAACTGCATGCACAAATTACTTGAAACTACATATCGTGAATTTACCAGAAATGTTTTGAATTTCACATACAGCAAAATTCAAGAATTACATAAATATTAAAAGTGTAATTATTTCGCCCAGGTCAACCCTGGTATGCATGGGTGAAATTGGCTAGAACAGTTATAATTTTCAGTTGCGCAATAAACTGTTTCTGATTCTGCCACAAAATAAAAACCTTTTCCAGTTGTGAGCTGGAGAGATACAATGAATATCACAGATCCTCCGTGAAAGTTAGGGGCATATTTTCTAGAAAATGTTGTAGCGCAGAGCTACACCAAATTTGGCAGCGCCACTCTCTGACATTTTTAAAACACAGCGATGCACGTATTTCAGCACACCCCTGTATTTTCCCTAGCGCTGGCGCTAAATGTAGCTGCCTAGCACCAACGCAGGCACCCTTGCACCATAGTGCATTGCAGGGAAAGATTGTTTATGTGCATGAAGGTGTCCCTTCCTGCGCATAAACAATCCATAATGGATCTTTGTTACTTCTAGGTGTGCTGCATTGTGCATGCAGAAACTGTTCACACAACATTGCCAATCATGTAGTGACTGCCCTTGGCATGAAGAGACTGCGCTCCTTAATAGTGACAGGCAAGAATAGTCTACCCAGGCGTTAATAATTTACCCGGAGATGAAGAGCAGGCACAGGAATAATTCTTGGCATTACCAATCCTTACCTGCCTGCAGTGTCCGAGCCCAGGTGTGCACCAGGGAATGCAGAACCAACGCAGGGAATGCAGTGACAGGCAGGCATGCTGAGAATGGGCCTACTGAACTAAGTAGTTTAACATTACATCCAGTGTGCTGAGCTAAACCACACTTCTGAGCTGTGTGATAACCAGAGCCACTTGAATTATGTGGCAGTGGAGGGCCAAGTTATGCAACAGGGTTGAGTAAATTATGCGGCAAGAAAAGGCAAATTAAGCGGCACATTTTGTGATAGTATTAGTTTGTTATTTTTTAGGACTCGACCTTGCTATCGCGTAAGCGATCGCAAAGCGAGACTATAGAAAGCGGGTTTGAAAAGTGCTCCCAAAAAGCGGATTGCATGGCTAGCACGCGCACAATCACGCCCATCGTGCCGCCATGCAATCCGCCTTTTGGGAGCACTTCAAAGGGTCCGCTCCCCCACCCCCGCCAAGCGTGCGCGCTTCCGAGAGCGCCATTGTAAACAAGGCTGTTCTTATCTTGTCACATTAGATCGATCACGCTGGAAAAAGTGGACCCATCTGTGTTCTCCCAGTCCGTCTGTCTCGTCTCCCCTTTCTATGTTCTTCTATAGTTTCTGTACGTCTCTTCTGTCTCTCTGTTCTTGGACTCTGCCTGTCTCTCCCTTCTCTCTAGTCCTCTGTTCCCTGGCCTCTCTCTCTCTCTCCCTTATCTGTCTCTATTTTCTGATCCTTCTCTTCATTCCACCCAAGTCCTCGCACGTGACTGTCTCTTCTCTCTAGCCCTCTGCTCTCATGGTCTGTCTCGCTCTCCTCGCCGTGATCATCCCGTCTACATGATCCTTCTAATCTTCTCTGTTCTCCTAACATGTCTCGGACTCAACTCGCCGTCTTCCAGTCTGTCTGTCTCTCTCCGTCAGTTCTCTCTACTGCTCTATCAGGCAGCCTTTTCTCTCCCTCTGCTCCTTCAGTCTTTTCTCAGCCCCTAGTTCCTTGTTTCCCTCACTCCTCGCTGGTTGTCGTCTCGCACTTTATGTCCTTCTCGAGCCTCCGCTCTTCTCATCAGGATTCTCTCCCCTTGGCTGGATTCCCGCCTCTCGGTTCTTTTATGCGTTTCGCTATAATTCGCTCCGAAGGAAAGAGACAGGCAGAGAGAAATCAAATCCATGGGATGTCACGGAGCGTCGCCATGGCAACGGATGCAGGACGGGAATATACCTCCCTGTAACGCATCTCTCACAGACACTGGAAACCCCCCGAGCACCCGCGGGTGCCGCCTCCCACAATTGGTGGCACACCCATGATTACCGGCAACGAGTACCTATTGCACCTGTGGCATACACGCAAGCACCAGCAGGGGGCGCCTATCAGATCTGTAGCAGACTCACGATTACCAGCAAGGACTACCCTGTGGCATACACCCAAGCACCAGCTGGGGGCGCCTATCGGATCTGATTGCACGCGGCACCCATGATTACCAGCAAGGACTGACTACCTGTGGCATAAACGCAAGCACCAGCAGGGGGCGCCTCCGAGATCCGTGGCACACTTGAGACCACCGGCATGGAACACCTTCCACACACAAACACCAGCTGGGCCCGCCACTCACAGCTATGGAACACCCTCGCGCAGCAGCAAGGACAGAATCTTACACCTTGTCATCTGTGGGCTGCACGTGCACCCACATACGCCACCTCTCAGACACCTCGCGCACATGCACATCCTTGCACTTCGGTAGGGGCCGTTTTTGATATCCGTGCGCATCCATGCACACCAGCAGCGAAGGCCTCTGGGATCAGGGCCACATTCGCCCGCACCAATCAGCAAAGGGTGATTCTAAATTTTGTTGCACCCCGATTTACAGCCGCAGATGCTATCTCTCTAGCAGTTGAATTAGGACACTGACACATGCACAATCCCTGAAAAAAGGGCTCACTGTGACCCGTCAACAACAGCTTTTATGCAGGTGAGGGGCGACCAAAATGAAGACGCATGTCAGTGTGGCTGAGGTGCCTGCCTAGATCAGAGACTATTGATGGAGGATAAAGCCAACCACTGAAGTCTAGAAAATCTCTACATTTTCTAAGGCGGTCTTTTAGTGTATATGCATGAGGTGGGCACTGGGAATGGGGGTGACTTCCAAAGTCATGGAGGCTCAAGGAGAGGCTGAGGATGGGCGGACGTTATTGACTCACGCGGAGCAGCCGAGCGAGGATGTAGAGGTGGAGAGCACGAGCTTCAAGTCGCTGGGCGCAAAGGTGGGGATAACAAGATAAGCGCGCTTGCTCACCAGCTGCTATAATCCTGTTGACCTGCCATGAGGGGAGGCATCTATCGGGGAAACCTTGCCCGGTGAAACACCTCTGCCAATATCGCTGCCGTGAGGGAAACGGCCTAAGGAAACTCCATTTCCCAGGATCCCTTGCCCCGGGCGCCTGCCTAGCACGTCATCAGGCAGCGCCGGGGAGGGATTTAAGCCAGCAACAGGACCCGCAGCGCGGGACGCGTGCTTGCTCACCAGCTGCCATAATCCTGTCGACCTGCCGTGAGGGGAGGTATCTATCGGGGGAACCTTGCCCGGTGAAACACCTCTGCCAATATCGCTGCCGTGAGGGAAACGGCCTAAGGAAACTCCATTTCCCAGGATCCCTTGCCCCGGGCGCCTGCCTAGCACGTCATCAGGCAGCACCGGGGAGGGATTTAAGCCAGCAACAGGACCCGCAACGCGGGACGCGCGCTTGCTCACCAGCTGCCATAATCCTGTCGACCTGCCGTGAGGGGAGGCATCTATCGGGGGAACCTTGCCCGGTGAAACACCTCTGCCAATATCGCTGCCGTGAGGGAAACGGCCTAAGGAAACTCCATTTCCCAGGATCCCTTGCCCCGGGCGCCTGCCTAGCACGTCATCAGGCAGCGCCGGGGAGGGATTTAAGCCAGCAACAGGACCCGTAGCGCGGGACGCGTGCGGGCCGCGCCCACGCGCAGCCCGGGCCAAGGGCGGGCCCGTCCTTGCCCGTCATCGCCAGGAAGAGGCAGGGCTGGGCCCCCCCTCTAACGTAGACCGTTTGCAGGTGTACCTAAGATACTGTTGATTAGCTGTTGTTGGCAAGAAGGACGCCATCAGCTGTTCGGTTTATTTGCTTAAACACTCATCATGGGGAAAAGGATACCAGCTGCGCCCAGAAGAAATGGTAAGCAGAAAATACCTGTAACAACTTCCACTACCCCACTGCCTAGCTTGACAGCCATAGACAAAATGTTACAGAAGACTATCGGTGTTGTCGCTACGGCCATTCAGAACACTGAAAGGCGTCTTTCGCTTCCACCAAGTCTGCCCCTATTTATGCACCAAGAAAACTCATTGGATTCCCTGCTTGCTACATCTTATGCGGGGCTCCCGGGCGCAGACTCTAATGAGAACTGTATAATTGTAGATACAGCACCCCTTGGACATTTGTCTACAGACACCAGGCTCTCGTCAACTCCCACTATGTTAAGGTCAAGCATGAATAGGGACTCTGACTTTTCGTTACCCCCAGTTAATGATCAGACATACTTAGAGGGGACAGGATTATGCCCTGAATTTGATGTATTGGCCATAGACGGGGATAAAAGCACCAGCATATCGATGCAAACCAGGGGGCAGAAAGCTAAGAGGCAAAAAGCCAAGAGTAAACGGAAACATACAGAGCCAGCACCGAATGGGCACTTAAACCTAAAACAACTAAGGCAGTCACCCTTGAAGGTACGGATCAAATTGTTGCCAAAAGCAAAAGGGCACAATCTAGACAAGCTAATATTGATGCCCGAAATTCCCCAACTTCCCCTTTAGTTAAGCTGGATCAAACTATAGCAACCAATACAAGACAGATCCCGGCTCGTATTAGCCTACCCCCAGAGTGTGGAGCCTATGTATTGGTTTTAGTTAATGTGCCTAAATTAAGGAAGGACCAAGAGGAAAACTTTACAACTCTTAAAAATAGAACCCTCCACTGGTTATCTAGAAATTGTCATTTTCCTATGGAAGGAGCAGGGGAGATCATTCACACCCAAAGAGTGGGGTGGGTGGGCCCGTTGAGAAAAAAGTTTGAGGGGGACTGCATAATTATACATTTTAGGACCCCGCAATGGGCGCAATCCACGCTTGCAAAAGCCCCACAGCCCTCACCTTGGGAATATAGTACTACTCTCCTCCCTCTTGGATACTTCTACAGGCACTTAATAGACTCTAATTTTAATTTCGGGATCAATTCCCTAGCATATCGATCGGACCCAAATTTTAATATTAGGAACAACAGCCGACTGTATCACCAGGATCAAAATCCCAATTTTAGGACTGGTCTCCCATCAGGTAACTTGATCGCACCCCCAGCACACCTAATGTCACACCCATTCTTTCCCATTTTGCACCAGCATATCCCAAGGGAGGGGTCCCATGCAGGGACTAATCAAAATTTTAACATGACCCAGAATGAGTTGAGGTATACGTATAACATCCCAACTTACAACCGGTTTGACCACGCTTTTTCAAACCTAGAAGATCAGGATTGACTGGGGAATAGTGAAAGCAATATTGAATGTGTAGAGGTAGTTAATGCCACTGGGGAACATCCACATTCAACACAAATTAATACAACCCAGCCAATGGTAGCACAGGATGTTATTGTCCTATCCTCAGTCATATGTGAGGATACAACAACTTTACTAACCCAACCCAAGCAGAGCGCAAGGGACAAGTCTTTAGGTTCCCCCAGTCGTTCTGATTTGTCAATCCTTAGCTGGAACGTTGCTGGCTTAGAACCAAGACTGTCAGACCCTCAATGGGTCCAGCTACTGGATGGCAAAGACATTATTATGTTTCAAGAGACATGGGCTGTGGGAAATTTGCACATAGAGGGCTACCATTGCTTTAGTGTGACTGCATCTAAACCTGCTTTTGGTCGTGCAGTGGGAGGACTTTTTATTGGAATCAGGATATTGGCGGGTGGTACTATTAAAGATTTATCAGAAGGGAACCCAAATATTCAGGTTCTTGAATTTAAGCGAAAGACTAGGATTTATTTAATTAATTTTTATAATAATGATTTTTACTCCGTACCCAATAGGAACTATACAGCACTCTTCACGACTTTACGACATCTTGAAACAAACATAGGACTAGAAGAGGAGACAGGGATTTTAATTGGGGGAGATTTTAATGCGAAAATTATAAAAAAGTGTCGGCCTGAGGACAATAATCACTTAGATCAAGCTGAACGAAGGGGTATTGAACTAGCTAATTTGCTAAGTGAACATATTCTTAGCAATGCCATGGAAACAAGCCAAACCTCTTGGATGGCTTGCACCCCCCACGTTTAGAGGGAGGGACTGCCGCTCAACCATTGATTTTATTTTTACATCCCCCTATCTAGCAGACCGTGTAATAGAATCTAAAGTGATAGAGACATCATTTGGAGATCATAATCCCCTCACAATTACCTTACATTTAGGCCCCAGTCCGGTATATGTTAATTTAAACGGTGCAAGAGATATTATACCATCTGGTGATGGTCTCCGTTTAAAATGGAGGGGAATTGACTGTGGAGCCATACTCGCAAGTGTGAAAAACGAACACTTTGAATTAATTAATTCCTGTTTATTATTAGACGGGAATTGTCATAGAGTAATCACGGACTTTGGCAAACTGTGTTTAGCAATAAAAACTTCTTTGTCAGTCCCCCTACCTACAAAAGGGAAAGAGCCAAGGTGGTTTGATTCTGCCTGTTCTACAGCAAATAGGGAACTACGTAGGGCACTAACCACCAAGCCAAGGAGCCCAGTAGAGGTACAGACAGCTAGGAAACATTATAAATTAAAAATAGCTGAAAGGAAGGCTGCACTATTGATGGAACAGTGGGAATTGTTGGTTGGAAGCGCCAACCTGAAGAGCAGTGGCCCATTTGGTCAGCCGTTAGGAAAATGCGCGATATGGGCAAACATTTATCCCCAACCAGCTGTAATATAATCAGCAGCACCTGGGAGGCCCATTTTTCTAAAATATATGCTGCCCCCACCGAGGATGTAATTACCTCGGACTTGGGACAGCTGCGCAACTTGCAGATTGACCTTTATGAGGTAGAAGTAGACATTAGAGAGAGCCTTGGAAACAAGGCCCTAGTCCCAGATGGATTCCCTATAGATGTTATAAAGCACAGTCCGGACTTATGGGCACCAATTCTCCTTAATGGCTTTAATAGTCTGTCAGAAGTGCCCATGCCCAAAACTTGGGCCACCAGTATCATAGTCCCAATTTATAAAAAGGGCGACAGATCAGATCCAGCTAACTACCGTCCGATCTCGCTCTTGGATAATACTTTAAAAATACTCAGGCGAGGGAGGAGCCTAGCGCGCAACCAAGATGGCCGCGTAGGTGCGAGGCTCCCGAGGACCTCCGTGACCTCCTACATAAATCCTGACAATATCCTGTCCTAGATGAGGGGACTGTGTTGGTGAGCCCGAGCTGAGGTGTCACCCGTTTTCCGCTTCCAAATTGGACCTCGGACACCGGCGGGAGCACCGAGTGAGGTTTGCGGCCTTCTCCACGCCGGCCCCCCGGATTGGAGTTGTGGGGCGATCCGGAGACAAAGTGATCAACAGCGGCGGGCAGGGCCGGGCGACTCGCGTACCCCGCACTTTCACTTTCGCTTTTGCACCCTCCTTGCTGCGTAGGCGAGGTTGGGTTGCGGGGCGGTGTGCGGTGGTGTGGCCTCGTTGGGGTGCCCTGCCGGCCCGCCGGCTGTGATCCGTCCTGCGGACCTGTGGTTGCCCCCCCCCGGAGCCCGTGAACTGGTTTGTCGGCCTTTTCCGAGGTGATTGGCACGATTTGGGGACTGAAACCATGTCCACAAAGCAAGATGGCGACCGGGCAAAGGAGAAATCGACCCGCCGTGGCGCAGCCCATCAGTCCAACAACATGGACCGCTACACCCTCCAGAAGGGATCTCCTGAGGTGCCGCGTAGGTCCCCTGAGGGCCCGACTGATGCTCCTGCTCTGCCCGCGGATCTGACCCTGCGAGATGTCATGGGCGCTTTCGCCGAGATGAAGGCCTCGGTGGACCAGCGCTTTGACACACTGGCGCAGAAGATTGACTCGGTCCACGTGGATGTTGGCCTGGTGAGGGCCGATTTGTCTAAGACCAATGACCGGGTCGATTCTTTGGCCCACACCACCTCGGGCCTCACAACGGACGTAGCGGCCCTCCAAAAGGAGGTGCGCCGGCTTGGCCAGGCGAGCGCCCTGATGGATCGTCGACTGGAAGATTCCGAGGGTCGGGCCCGGAGGAACAATGTCCGCATTGTCGGGGTGCCGGAGGGACGTGAGGAGGCGGCGGCGGACCTGTTTGTGGAGGACCTGATTCTCACCCATCTCCAGCCCCGGGGGCTGAGTAAATTCTTTGCGGTGGAACGTGCCCACAGGGTTCCCGGAGGAAGACCTAAGGCCGGAGCCCCTCCGAGGCCTCTCATTGCCCGGATTTTCAACTTTTGGGACAGAGACGCTATCCTGCAGACTTCTCGGCTACAAGGACCGGTCAGACTCGACAATATGGACGTAAACTTCTACCCTGATTTCACCCCAGCGGTCCAGAAGCAGAGACTGAGCTTTCTCGGAGTTAAACGTCGTCTACGGGACCTGAACCTCAAGTATGCGATGCTTTTTCCAGCTAAGTTGCGGGTGGAGGTGGATGGCCGCACGCACTTTTTTGATCGTCCCGAAGCGGCCGGGGACTGGTTGGACTCTTTGCCCGGGGATCGGGGCCGGGGGGGTGGGGGGGGCGCGGTTGGAGGGGAGGGCTCGCCGGATCAGGACTGAGGGACTAATAGTAGGCCTCGCTCTGGACAACATTATCGTCACTTTTGACTGATTCGTGTAAGTTCCCCTCCTGTGGAGGTAGTACGGGGTCTCCTGGGGGCTCTCCCTCCTCCTCTGGGGGACTAGTTAGTTTAATCATTTATGGGGCGACAGGCACACTGCACTTTGGGGGGGCTGTTTGGGCTCATGCAGGGGTGCAGGGAGGGGGGAGTTTTGTTGGGATGGGTGGGTTGGGGTGGGGTGTTGTTTGTTTTTACCGCAAGGCAAACCCTTTATTGTATTGGTGTTTTCAAGGTGCTCTCAGGGGGACGAATGATGGCTTCTGTACGTGATGGGGGGTAGGGACCTGACTTTATTGTCTTGGAACGTTAATGGGCTGGGGGATAGGATCAAGCGAGGTGTGGTCCTGCAGTATCTGAAACGAACTTCGCCAGATGTGGTCTTTCTGCAGGAGACACACCTTATTGGTAATTCCTTTTGTGCCATGAATCGGCGTGGCTATCGTTTGGTGGCCCACTCGGGCTTCACGTCGGGCTCACGGGGGGTGGGCATCATGGTGAAGAACTCGCTCCCGTTGGAAATAGACGAGGTGCGCCATGATGAGAGGGGACGCTACACTGTCTTAGTCGGGAGAATGGAGGGCAAAGTAGTTGTCTTTGTATCAGTGTACGTCCCACCGGGGTTACAGTCTACCACTTTTGCAGACCTGGGGCGCCTCCTTCTTGACCTTCCGGGGGGGCTTTTGGTGGTTGGGGGGGACTTCAATGCGGTGGTTTCTGGGACCGTGGATCGCCACCCCCCTAGGGACCTCCCCCGGGCGCAGGCGTGGCTGTCCGGCTTTCTAGATACACTGGGATTGGTGGACTGCTGGCGCTTAAAACATCCCACGCAGCTGCAGTACACTTTCCACTCGGGTGCCCATGGTAGCCTCTCTCGGCTTGATTATGTCCTTGTCCCTGCGGCCTATGTGGGGAGGGTAGGAGAGGTACGCCATTTGGCGCGGGGTATTTCAGATCACTCCCCGCTCCTGTTGCACTTTGATGTCTTCCCGAGGGGGGAGGGCAGGGTAGCTCCAATCAACGCCTGGTACCTGCGCGACCCCACCATTCGCGCTGATTTGATTAAATCCTTGCAGCGGTATTTTGATGAGAATGTGGGGTCCGTCCCTTCGGCTATCTCCCTGTGGGAAGCCTTCAAGACAGTTCTTAGAGGGGAGGCCCTCTCCTTTATCTCCCATGCCCGGAGGCGCGAGCAGGAGGAGGTGACCCGGGTGGAGGCCGAAATTGCTGAATTGGAGGGTGATCTAGAGGGTGGGGTGACGGATGCTGCACTACATGTCCTACAACTTAAGCAGGCGGCCTACAGGGCCCTCGTCACGGAGGCGGCCAGGGGCCTCAGTAGAGAGCAACAGGGGCGACTGTATGATGTGGGTGATAAGGCTGGTAAACTGCTTGCGTGGTTGGATAAGAAGGAGAGAGCGAGTCGTGTGGTCCCGCTGATTGAGAGGATGGATGGTGTGCGTGTCACCGAGCCGGAAGACATTGTCTCTTGTTTCGCGGATTATTTCCGCGATGTGTATTCCCCGGTTTCTCCCTGCTCGGAGGAGGATTCCCATGCCCTGCTTAGGGATATCGCGCTGCCTTCCCTTTCGGTGGAGGACAGGGTGTCGTTAGATGCCGCTCCCACCTCCGACGAAATTGCCCTCGCCATACGCTCGGTCGCATCCGGCAAGGCCATGGGCCCGAACGGCATCCCTATCGAGTTGTATAAGCTGCGACCGGATGTACTGGCACCCCATCTCCGCGCGATGTTCCTGGCGGCCCACTCGCTGGGCTCCCTCCCGCCGGACCAGCGTCTGGCTACAATCGTGGTGATCCACAAGGAAGGGAGACCCCGGGACCGGGTTACATCCTATCGGCCCATCTCGCTCTTGAATGCGGAGCCCAAAATCCTCGCCAAGGTGCTAGCCAACCGGCTGGTCGGCGTGGTGGGCGATCTGGTCCACCAAGACCAGTCCGGCTTTATTCCCCATCGCAACACGGCCCTCAATCTGCGGCGCTTGCACGGGGTGCTCGCGCGTGTCCCGTTTGAGCGGGAGCCGGCCGTATTGGCGTCCTTAGACGCCACCATGGCGTTTGACACGCTCGAGTGGCCATACATTTGGGCGATGCTCGCGAAGTTTGGATTTGGCCCGGGGTTCATCAGCTGGGTCAAATTGTTGTATTCGGGCCCTTTGGCGCAGGTGGTGGTGAATGGAAGAGTATCGGTCCCATTCGAGCTGGGACGGGGCACGCGACAGGGCTGCCCCTTGTCGCCGCTCCTGTTCGCGCTGGCCTTGGAACCCCTGGCGGAGTGGCTGCGGTGGCACCCTTCCATCCGTGGTCTCCGTTGGACCCCCGAGTATGAGGACCGCGTGTCCCTATACGCTGACGATATCCTTTTGTACTTAGCCTCCCCGCGTAAATCACTGATTGTCCTGGTTGATGTTTTGCGCTCATTCGGCCGCAACTCAGGCCTTGTCATCAACTGGGCTAAATCATGTGTGTATGTGCTTTCCGGGGAGGCTCCCGTCCTCCCGCGGGGCTGTCCGATCCAGATTGCCTCTCAGGGGTTTCGGTACCTGGGTGTTTATATTACTCTGGACCCGGAGGCCCGCTACGAGCGGAATTTGCTTCCCCCCCTCCAGCGCTTGAAGGAGGACGTCGCGCGTTGGCGGCGCCTGCCGCTTTCGCCGCTCGGCCGGGCGGCATTGTTTAAGATGATGTCGTTGCCACGCTTCCTGTACGCTCTCCAGAACACTATGGATTTAGTCCCAGCGCGCTACTTCCGTGAGGTGGAGAGTCTACAGCGCCGCCTGTTCTGGGACGGGAGGCCGCGTATTGCCCTGGCGAAGTTGACGCTCCCATGGTACGACGGAGGGATTGCCCTCCCGGATATTAAACGGTATTACTGGGCCTCCCAGCTAGCTGCAATTAACCATGGCCTTTACGGGCCCGCCTTAAACCCGGCATTTGAAATGGACAAGATGCTCCTGCCTGGTGGCGACTATAACCGAGCGCTCTACTCCGGCGTGCCCGGCCCCCGCCTAACGGGACCTACGCGTGTCATGGTGCGAGTATGGCACGCGGCTAACGCAGCTATGGGGTGGAAGGACCGTTTGACCCGGGCATCACCGTTGTACGCGTCTGAGAGATTGGGCTCCCTGTGGACCTCGAAGGGCTTCGACAGGTGGGACACGATAGGCATCAGTAAAGTGGGGGATCTCTGGACGAGGGGGGGATTTAAAACATTCGAGACGCTGCAGACGGAGTTTCAGCTGCAGGGCAGTGAATACTTTCGGTACTTGCAGGTCCGTCACGCACTGGGCTCCGTCTTCCCAGACGTCGCCTCCATCCCGGAGTCTTCCCCCCTGGAGGATAGGGTGCTGGACGGCCACGTTCCGGACAGCACGATCTCCCTTATTTACAAAAAATTGATTAATGACTGATCGGGCTTGCTGACTGGCCTCCGCGAGGCTTGGGTTGCCGATGGGCTGGAGTTGGACGACGAGGACTGGATTTCCGCGGTGGCCTCTCCGAAGGAGGTGGCCATACCGGCTCGCCTTAGTTTCGTCCAGCTTAAGATACTCCACCGGGTTTACATGACGGGGCCAAGGCTTCTGCGTATGGGCTATGCTGAGGATGGGTTGTGTAAGCGTGGGTGTGGTGCTTTGGCTACTTTTTTGCATATTTTGTGGGAATGCCCGAAGGTGGAGCGATTCTGGCGTGGTGTGCATGAGGTCCTGCGAGTGGTTACGCATGTCGCGCTGCTGCCTGAAGCGAGGAGATGCCTGCTGAATGTGTGGGAACCAACTGACTACTCGGTTCCGCAGACGCGATGGGTGACTCTGGGATATATGATTGCTAAGCGTGACATTGCTCAACTGTGGGGATCCCAGAGGCCCCCGGCGGTGTCGGCCTGGAAAGAACACATGGATTGGTGCATGTTCCGAGAAAAGGTGGTGTATGTGGCGAGGGGTAAGCCTGGGGCATGGGTGAAAGTATGGGGCCCCTGGAACGCCTACCGCGGGGGTATCTGCGCGCCACCACTGCTGCCTGCTGCCTCACCAACCCCGTCCCCTTAGTTGACTCCTTTCCCCAGCCCCGGGCACAGAGTTCCCCCAGTCCTCGATCTGTTCCCCTTCCTCTCTTTAGACTCCTGTGGATGGCTGGGGTCCCCCATTCGGGGAGCACGTGCTGTTACTTTCGATTGCGGGTTGCCTTGCGGGTGTGATTTTTCGTGTTGTTTGTATAAAATGAAACCGTATTGTGGGGTCAGAGTGATGTGGCCCACGACGTTGATACCTCCTGATTTTGCTTCTCTGCAAGGCCAAGTGTTTTTGAACGTATGTCATATGCTCCTGTCATTCTAGCGGCCGGCCGGAAGGTTGTAGGCCCATACTTGTATATTCTTGAGATTGCAATAAACGGTTTCAAAAAAAAAAAAAATACTCAGGCGAGTCATTTATAACAGGGTGGTAGAGTGGACCGAAGATTCAGATTTACTGGACCCGTGTCAGATGGGATTCAGGAGCAAGGTGGGTACGGTGGAGCAATGTTTGAATTTAAAATTGATAATTGACAAGTATAACGTTGCTCGATCGTCCCCCATCTACCTTGCATTCATGGATCTTTCATCTGCTTTTGATTTAGTCAATAGATCTAAATTGTGGACCATGCTTCTTAATTATGGTCTGGATGAGGCCCTCGAACATTTCCTGGCTTACCTTTATACCGATCTAAAGGCACAAGTCAGGATTGGGACGGGTGGCGAAGTAGCCGGAGCCATAAAAATAGGTAGGGGTGTCAGACAGGGGTGCGTCCTAGCACCCCTGTTGTTCATTATCTATATTAATGGTATAGCAAAAGCACTGAAACAAGTGACTAAAGATGTGCCAATTATTCAGGGGTACCCTTTGCCAGTTTTATTATACGCAGACGATGCGGTCCTCATGGGCCGTACTCCAAACGCCCTCCGTTTGCTTGTGGAAACTTTTGTCCACCACATGGAGGCCCTAGATCTGCGTGTAAATTTAAAAAAATCTTTTATCATGTCATGTGGAACTGGGAAACGGAAGCTCAATACTATATATATAGGGTCAGATCAATTAGAATCTGTAAACTCTTTTCCATATTTAGGGTTGGTTTTCGCTGCGAACGGCTCATGGAGTGGGCACTCCGCCCATGCCATGGGCAAGTTCTCGAAAGCCACCAATTCAATATTGAGCCTCTCACGCCCAAAGAAAATAGGTGCTATTAGAGCCATTTAAAAAAAAATTAGATTACAGTGCATTCCTGCAGCTACTTATGGGGCTGAGGTTTGGGGTTCGGGAAAAAGTCCCGATATTCAGCGTGAAGAGAGTCGCTTTTGCAGGAAATTATTGGCCCCCTCAATCTCATCCTCTGAATTCATTTGTCATAAAGAGCTAAACCTCCCCTATGTCTGTGACTTTATTAGATCTAGACCAGCTCTATTCTGGATTAGGATTTGGAGGAACAACTCAGCCACCTTAACACAAGATATAATTAAAGACTGCCTCAAATGTGATCACGGCTTATTAATCCCCTGGCTCGCCGGAGTCTTAAAAACATTGTGTGCCGTGAACAGAGGCGATCTTTTCTCCGACCCATCCAGAATTGAACCTAAAGACAAGGTAGAGGTCAAACAAGCACTATATGCACTTTTTGACACAGAAAGAATGGAAAGGGAAACATCTAAACCTACCGTTGCCACATACATGGAGAATGATTTGTGTAGGCAACCGCTTCCACCTTATCTTACCCTCCCCATGTCTAATTGGGAAAGGTCCTTGTTATTTCGCCTTAGGGCAGGTTCTGTGAAATTTTTACTGGGCTTTCCCTTGGGTTATCATCATACAACAGAATATAACCCTTGCTCGTGTGATGGTATTAGTACACAGAATGACTCGCACTTCCTATTCTTCTGTAAATTTTATTTAAAATATATTAATTGGTTCCTAACACCTTATTTTAGGAAACGAAGACCCCTTTCTCTGGGGAAGTTTCGTTTAATGCTATTCTCCCTGGATACGGATGAACTAATTTTTCGCACCAGCACTTTCTTGAGACTCATAACACGTGTACGTAAAATGATGGAAAATCCCTGAATGTGAGCTGTATTGGTTTTAATAATTATGAAATTGTATTTTGAATTATTGTGATAATGAATTGTTCTTATTTCTGTACTTTTATGGATTTTATGAAATTCGAATAAAGGTCTTTTGAATTTAATTGAATTGAATCTCTCTAATCTGTGGCATGCCCATGACACCAGCAGAGGCCTCTGGCATACAGAGACGCACAAACGGGGCCTCCTTTCACAGATCTGTCGCAATCACATATGCACTAACACGGAACAGCCGCCTCCAAGATCTGTATCAAGAGCACCAACAGAGTGATCTGGGGCACATTCTCGTTACTCCATTAACCTAGTAGGCTACATTTCCACATGAGTCCACACCTACGAACAGTAAGCAGCGCATCTCTGCACGGGTGTATTCACCCGCTGAGCTGTCTTACTGGAAATTGATGTGAACTTGTCACGTGCAAGTAATTAGCACACACATCTCCGCAACAGGGGAAATTAACAATCGAGCATCCGTACCGGGTCTGGTCTTTGCAACCTGCCAGTAAGACCCTGCAGAAGGTACATTTGGCACCCGCGGCCTCGGAGTAATATACAGATCTGTATAGTAGGCGATCAACCTGCTGAGCGGTTTCACCGGTTCTAAACCACCAGTACCACGAAAGTGGATATATTACAATTTCAATACATTTATGTCTCGGATTACGGCTCTGGCCTGGTTTGCGGGCCGCGTCGATTGCCCAGGGAGCCACCTGGCAGCCTGCTGATCACTTTCGAGGCCGCTTTGATGTTCTCAGTGAGCCGCGCGGCCACTGAGAACATCAAAGCGCCCACAAAAGTGATCACCATTTGCCAGCCCCTCCCTTATCCCACTTCCTGCTTGTTTTTGTGGGCTTACACTCTCCATGCCCTCTGGCTCCTTCGTGCTGCTTTACCCTTCCCTCTGCTTGTGCTTCCTATCTCCTCCCACTCATGCTGTTCTTTCTTTTTATTTTAAAGTCATTTTACTAAGCGCCAACGCGAACTGAAGGTATCGGAGCGCTTGCCTCTCATCTACTCCTTTTCTACGTTTTTCTATCCCCCCTGAGCCTCTTTTCACTTTTTTCACTCTTGCCTTTCGTTTGCTTTTTCGCACTTCTGCATCTCCTCTTTCACCAGTTGTTGTGCCGGTTTCTGTGCCTTCTTAGCTTCTGCATTTGCAATGCAATAGGTCTCGCAGTTACACGAGTTAAAGCTATTGGCATTGTAAATGACAATGCCAATAGGCATTGTTATTTGCAATGTCAATAGCTCAAACTCACGTAAATGCGAGACCTAATGCATTGCAAATGCTTGTTACACTTGTTAACACTGTCTGGGCATTGGTTTCACCCTGTGTTAACATCCAAATGTAGCAATAAGCAACCAGTAAACCTTTTCACATGGTCTTCCACTGCACAGCAACATGTGCACTGCGTTTTAGCAACTTTTGAACCATTTGAGCTTGAAACTAAAACATTTTTTTTGTTAAAATCTGCAAATGCGGCTGATCTATAATTATGTGAAAATCGCCACGACCACCCAACTGCATAATTCCAGTGGCCCTGGTGATAACTTACACATGATATTACCATGACAAATAAATGACATCTACCCAGGGGGTTCCCAAAACATTGTTGAAGGGGGCTATCAGAACTGACTTGAATTTTGTCTCTTGCAGTTTATACCAACGACAGCATTCAAGCCTACTGGAAGCATGGCTGGCAAATCCGACACTACCCATCAACAGAGGTAGGCATGGCTTGGTTTGGAAAACTGTAGAAGACAGAAGGGAAGCCTGGCTTAGGAGATTCAAGTGTGCGCAACTGAAATATCATCAGGGCTTTAAGTAGGCCAGGTCCCTCCAGGTCTTAGATGCAGTAGTATTTTAGAATGGACCATGAAACAGGTCCCTATCTTGCTCTATATTCATGTTCTTTATTTTCATTAAAAAACGCAGATGATTTCTGAACAATTAATGTTATAAATGTTCAGGTAATCCATGTCAGTAATTTAGGGCCTGATTTAGATTTTGGCAGATTGGGTCCCGCCGTTGCTTTTTTGACAGTCTCCCTGCCCGCCGACTTGGCAGCCCGCCCACCGTATTTAGATGTTGTCAGATCTATGGACGAAAGACTGCCCAAGTCCCACTGACTCCACCAGGAATGTTTTTTGCCGCATCAATGGTGTTATAGGCAAAAGCGGCTGTCAGAGGGAGTCCCACCAAGAAGACCGCCGAGATGATTACAATGTGCCTCTCCGTTGAGGCAACTCTGGCGGAAACACCTCCAAACTTGAATTGGCAGAATCGATGGAAAAGAGGTGAAAACGTACCTTTTTTGAGGTTCCAACTTCTATTTCCATCTTGTACCCCATTGTCTGCCTCCTCCTTGTGCTTCTACTACTTCATCACGATGCTAAGCCACCCCTTTGTCTCCAGAATCTGTGGGGGTACATTCAACAGTGTGTGTAGGTTGTTGGTGTGCAATGTCATATGTAAAATAAAATGGCCATTCCACATTACCATTGATAGAATCACAACATATATGCGGAGTGAGATAATGATGACTAGTACCTACTGGTCCCCACACCACCATGACCTCACTCCATCAGGACTCTGCCGCCAGGACACCGCCAGCACAATGGGAACATCTAAATCGGCTTGGCGCAAGCCTGATGGCGACGTAGTACTGTTAGCCAGCAGAGAAGACCGCTGATGCGGTGGGAACCTGTCTATTGCCACAACATCTAAATTCGGAGGACAGACTGCCGCCCGCTCAACAGAGTACTTGAATCACCTGCGGTGGTGGGACAACGGTAGTACTGCTAAGATCTAAGTCAGGCCCTAAGTCCTGTTTATATTTCACACGTCTTACTAAATCTTGCACTTCATTATAGTGTTAGTTATTCCCAGGATGTTGCGTTTTTGTATTTTTTTTTTTCATGCAACATATTACTCTTGTATAGTGCATACTCTGACTGAGTCACCTTCAGGTATTTAAAACAGCCACGACTGAGAGCTCTGGAATTGAGGCTGAAGGCAGTGCAAGTTTCTCACAGTGCCAGTCAGTGTGTCAAAACGTGTTCAGAATACATGGTTGTCCAATCCTTGACTTCTCTCTAGTGCGCACACAGACAACAACTGACTATGCCAATAGCCCTGGATGGTGTTAGGTGTAAGTTAGTTGTTGTGTTATATATCTAGATACAATTAAAAAAACTCAGAAAGACACCAAAATACCAGTCCGCTTACACACTATGGGAATCATAGAAATTTAGAGTACGGGGCAGCATTATCATTCTTTTATTCAGCGCAACGTGTAAGGGAAAGGGCAAGAATGTGCCATACTTACCATTATATGGTGCATTCCTGACCTTTCCTAGCGCTGGCGCACTTTTGGCTGCCTAGCGTCAATGCAGGTACCCTTGTGTCATGTTGCAAGGGTGCCTGTGCTGCAGGCAGGATTGTGAAGGAAGGGACACCTTCCTGCACAAAACCATCCTGAGTGCAATGTTTCTCTTTCTATGTGTGCTGCAGGAATGTATGACGTTACAACTCATACATTTACAATGCATGCCTTTACAACGCAGTTTTTACATCGCAACATTCTTTACAACGCACACATTTACATCGCATACCATTACAACAAATTTTTTTAAACTACATTTACAACGTGTTCCATTACATCGCATTATACCTTTACAATGCATACCATTACAACGCATACCAGTACATTGCATTTAAGGTAAGTGTTGGATAGTGTAGGGGTAAAAATTACTATTCTAACTCCAGGGGGTGCAACAGTAGGGTAAGTGTTGGATAGTGTTGGGGTAAAAATTACTATTCTAACTCCAGGGGGTGCAACAGTAGGGTAAGTGTTGGATAGTGTAGGGGCACTATGCGTTGTAATGGTATGCATTGTAATGACATGCGATGTAATGTCTGCGTTGTAGTGACATGCATTGTAGTGTAATGCGTTGTAGTGACATGCAATGTAATGGCTGCGTTGTAGTGACATGCGTTGTAAAAGATGTTGCGATATAATGACTGCATTGTAAATGTAGTGTGATGTAATGGCTGCGTTGTAAAGGTTGTTTCCCGTGCTGCAGTATGCAGCACATGCAGAATGAGGAAAAAACAAGGAGAAATAAAGATATTTTTCCTCATTACGCCTCACCTGCGGGGTGGGGCAGAGCATTTTGAGGCATTCCCAAGTCTACCGCTAATGGTAAAACTGGGAATGCACCACAATCCATGGGCGGATGCGAGGGAATGCTCACGCTCCGCCCATGAAATGTCTCCCTGCTGTAGAGCAACGCAAGGCAGCGATTTGCACTGCTTTGCGTTACTCTGGATTTTTCGAGCCACGCAGGTCTTGCATGGCTTGATAAATCTCACCAAGATTTTGCATCACACTTGCGCCTCCTTGCGAGGCGCACGGGTGACACAAAACCCTGATAAATATGGGCCTACGTGTTGAAGCCAACGCTATAAGATCATAAGCCACACTTGTTTTAGAGACCTCCCCGCACCTTTTTCATCCCACTTAAAGCTCTGAAAGTCATTCACTCTAGAAGGTTCTGTTTGTGCTGAAAAGTGGCAATTCTGGTGTGATTCCACTCTTTCCGACTGCACTCCAGCCTCACTCACATTCCTCTCAGCAAGAACAGCAAGGGAACAAGAAGTACAAGCTTCCCTCACAAAGAACATGTACAGCATGCGCTCCAACACGATATATCATGGGAGATTGAATTGCAAGCTTCCCTCACGCGAAGACATGTGCTTGCAATGGCAGCCGCACTGCAAGCTTCCTTCACATAGAAGAGGCACTGCACAGGCAATAGCAATGTCATCTTCCCGCAACAGACGATAATATGAGTGGTGGTAATTCAAGCATTTCTCACATATATAACATATACCTGCAAGACACCACAGCGGCTCTGCAAGCTTCCTTGAATAAAGAACCACAAAATCTCCTGCAGAGGCAATGGAAGCTTCCCTCATACACAACCAGTAACATTTTAGCACTGTACGTTTACTCATTCATCCACTGAACAGATGCTGCATCGGTTCCTTGATATTCAGGTGTGGTATCTATGATGCAAGCAGTGCTCTTTTACATCACACTTTTATAACAGGTACAGCGTGGGTGGTACAACATCTCACTCCCATATCCGTTCAGATCAAATAATACCAAAGCAAGCTTCCTTCAGATATAACACGTGTACAACATGGGCAGCTGAAATGCAAGCTTCCCTTTAAAACATACAGCTCTGGTGCATCAGCGTCAGTTTACTTCCCAAACAGATAGAGCACACCCAGTTGAAGCATACCTAGTACCAGCAGGCTCAGAACATGACGCATATGTGCAGGGGTTACTCATACATGCATATCGGGTGCAGCATTAGCAGCGATACAATAACTCGGCATACCTCCTATAAGCAGGCGCCCTTGAGGCGCGAAGTACAGTTGGGACACCGCACAACATTTTCAGTGTAAATTCCTTTCATACAAAGCCTTGACCGTTAGGTGGCAGCAACGTCCAGTCTGTAGTACCCTTGTGTAGCTTCGTGCTCTAGTCTTCACGCTCGGCGTGATGACGTAGAGCGCGGCGGCCATTTTGGGTGCCGCGAGTTCGCGCTGAGCCAGCGTGCGGAGCGGACGTTTCCCCGGCGCTCTCCCAGAGTATTTGATTAATATGTATGAATAAACCTATACTTACCTCCAATACCTAGTAGTGGGCTGTTCTTCCAACCCTTGACCCCTACACTACAAATGGCAACGAGGTTCTGGGATCAGCAAGGAAGAGGGCCAAGAAGCTACTGACCTGGGTGATACACGTGGTGATACACGTGGCCAGGTGCTCCGGATACACAGCAATCGACCACCAACACATCAAGGGAGAGCGCGGCAGAGGGGACGCCCGGCGCAATAAGCAGCTAAAACACGCAGAAACGCACTTCACACCAGGCGGAGGTGTCCGGAGCTGCAGGATAATAGGGCCTGACCACGAGGCAAGTAGGACCGGCGCCACAGGCAACAGTCAGCTCCGAAGCACACGAAGTGCGAAAAGTGAGGCGCAGCAGATACAGGTCGGTCCACTGACGCGGAGTGACGAAAGGCCCAGGGAAGACAGGCACCCAAGCGCAGAAACAAGGTCCCACACATCCCAAAAGTGAGAGAAAGCGAGGGAGGCCCTGGCGGAGCAGGCAGAGCATAGCAGAGGGGGTGGAGCAGCGGCGCAACAGAGCCCCCCACGCCGGCAAAGACAAAGCGCGCCAGGCAGTCCAAGGGGAGAAGACGAGTCGCCAGGGAAGAGAGCAGAAATGTGCGCCCAACCGTCCTCGCTCACGACTCCGATCCCCTTCCTACCCAAACCGGGAGATCCCTCGATGAAATGGGAGGATTGGAGGGAATACTTTATGAACTATCTAGAAGCCCTGGAGGACGAGAATGGAGAAGCATTTCCCAGCAAAAGGAGGAAGAGGATATTGCTTCACAACCTAGGTCCGGAAGGCATCAGAGTATTTCAGAACATAGTTCCCACACCAAGGCAGGCAGCGGATGACGATGTGTTCCAGCACGCGATAGATGATTTAAATAAACACTACAGACCAGCGGTGTGCACGTCCACGGACAGATACAACTTTCAACAACGGAAACAAGCAGTGGGAGAGTCCATTGATGAATACGTAGCAGCGTTGAGGAAATTGGCAGTCACATGTAATTTTGGTACATTACATGATGAATTCATCAAGGACCAAATAGTCATGCACACCACTAACTCGACGATACAGGACAAGCTATGGGTCAACGGTGAGGCGACCCTGAAGGAAGTCATAGCCATGGTAAAAAAGGCGGAGCTTTCAAAGAGATGTGCGGAGGCGGCGAATAAAGAGACGGTCCCTAGGCCCATGGTGAACAAAGTTACGGAAGCGAAACCACCAGAGAGAGGCAAGGGAGCAACAGAGGACACGAGGACACAGACCAAATGGACGTCCAGACCAGCACCGGTGAGGAAACCGGGCAACGAAAGCAAGAACACGTGCTACAGGTGCGGCAGTCTGTCTCACCCAGCGTATGACAAGCGGTGTCCGTCATTCAAGGCCAAATGCATGTTTTGTGGGAGAGTTGGACATTACGAAAAAGTGTGTCGCCGCAAGCAAAAAAGGATAGCGGTCAAGTATGTCGCACAAGAGACAGAAGAAGAAGGAGAAAATTAGGAGGATGACGACAGTGTGCTGTGCATAGATGAACACATACTAGGGATCAACTGCAACCGCTCTAAGAAACCCCAATGCGACTTAGTGATAGGAGGAATCCCTATACAGATGGTAGCGGATTCCGGATCTCCCTACACCATAATACAACGAAATGTGTGGGACGAACACTTCAAGAGCCACCTGGGTTGCCATCTGGAGCCCCCAGACATTCGCCCAGTCACATTCACAGGAGACCCCATTCCCATGGTGGGATACTGCAATCTGAAATTCGAATTCAAGGAGCGAAGTGCTAGGTGCAAGTTATATGTGGCAGAGAAGGGACCCTCAGTCCTAGGGTGGATAGACCAAGGAGACCTGGGAATACAGTTGAACCCTGGAGGCATCACACAAGTCCTGATGACCGGTGAGGACCAGCGGCAAGATGCAGGAAAACTGAAGGAAGAATTTCCCACCGTGTTTGGCGGAAAGGTCGGCAAATTAACGAAATTCACACACAAGATAGAGCTCAAGGCAGACGCAAAACCGGCGTGCCATAAGGTGAGGAATATCCCGCTGGCGATCAGAGAACAGGTACAACAGGAATTACACAGGCTAGAAGAAAACGGAATCATAGAACCGATAACAAGCGCGGAGTGGTTGGCTCCGTTGGTGGTCGCCATGAAACCGAACGGCAAAATACGCCTGTGTGTGGACCTGAGGGAGCTGAACAAAAACATAATAGTAGAAAAGTTCCCCCTACCAGGAATTGACGAGATGCTAGCAAAAACCAAGGGGGTGAAATGGTTCTCGACCATCGATCTCACATCAGCATACCACCAGATAGCACTGCACCATACCTGCAGGAAGTTGACATCATTCATAACTCCCTTCGGGTGCTATCAATTCCGCAGGATGCCGTTTGGACTGGCTTAGGCAGCAGCCGTATTTCAGAAGCTAATGCACAAGCTATTCCGTGAAGTAGAAGGAGTGCAGTACTTCCAAGATGACATCCTGGTAATGGGCATGAACAAAGCAGACCACGATGCCAAGTTGTCGAAAGTCCTACAAGTCCTGGAACGCAATGGACTCACGGCAGAATAGGACAAGTGCCGGTTTGGTATGACGTCGGTCACATACTTAGGGCACGTGATCAGCGACCAAGGCATCACACCCAAACGGTCCAATGTCAAGGTGATATGTGAAGCACCACCCCCAAGACCAAGGAGGAAGTCAGGTCATTCCTCTGCATGGCCGACTTATATAGTAAATTCGTACAGCACTTTGCAACAAAAACACACCACTTGCGACAACTTCTCCGGGACAAGATCAACTTTGAATGGACGAAAGAAACACAGGAAGAGTTCCAGAGGATAAAAATGGACATCAGCACTGCTGTACCTCTGTGTGGATACGATCAGCAGGCTAGATCAGTCTTGACGACGGACGCGAGCGAGAGGGGCCTAGGAGCAGTCCTAATGCAGGAGTCAAAAGGAGGAGTACTGTCCACCCTCAGCTTTGCATCGAGATCATTGTCTCCCACGGAACAGAAGTATAGTGTGATAGAAAAAGAAATGTTGGTGGTAGTCTGGGCCATGGAAAAATTCTGCCAGTTCCTATGGGGCACGAGATTCAAACTGAGAAAAGACCACAAGCCACTCGTTGAAGTGCTCACGTCGTCGGGACATGCTACGGCGACACCCCGCATCGCGAAGATGACGTGGAAATTATTAGACTATAGGTATGATGTGGAACACATTCCAGGACAAAAGAACAAGGTAGCTTACTACCTCAGCCGAGCATCAGCTATGGAAGAAGCTCCAAGCACGTCTGAAGAGGAGGATACCAAAGTGGCATTCATGGAAGATCACGAACGTGTGATAAGCGAACAAGAGTGGAAGGAAGCGTACGAGACCGATGCAGATATAGGAGCAGTTAAGCACTGCTTACTAAAGGGATGGCCGGAAAAGAGGCATATGGAGGTGGCGCTCAGGAAGTTTTTTGAAGTAAGAGAGGAATTATCAGTTTGCGACCGGGGGATCTTCCTGAGGAGAGGAGAGAAGGTAGTTCCCCCGAACAAGTTGATCCCGCATTTACTGGCTCTCATTCACGAAGGACACCTTGGCATCGTAAAGACAAAGCTTAGGGCGAAGCAGATGTACTTGTGGCCGGCAATGGACAACCAGATAGAAAGGCACGTGCGAGAGTGTGACCAATGCCAAAGAGCGGACAAGTCCCAGAGCCTTATGCGACCACCCCAAGGGAAGTTTGACAACCCTGATAACCCATGGGAGGACCTATCGATAGACATTCTGGGTCCGATCTTGGACGGTAAGGGAATCCAGAAATACGTGTTAGTACTCGTAGACCGGTACTCCAAGTGGCCGGAGGTGGACATACAGGAAGACATGGACACAGAAAAAATATTTAAATTCCTAACGGCTGTTTTCCTTAGGGAAGATATTCCACGCTCCATCCTAAGCGACAATGGGCCTCAGTTTGTATCGGACAAATGGAATGCATACATGGGACGGAATGGCATAAAGGCCAAACACACATCCATATATCATCCGGCAGGAAATGGACTAGCTGAGAGGTTTAACAGAGTCATCATGGGGTCAGTACAGTCAGCGATAGGGACTGGAAAGGACTGGGAGAAGGAATTGAAGAACATGTAGGGGGCTTACAGGATTACCCCGACCAGCGCAGGATACAGCCCTTTCCAGATCCTATGGGGTAGAGACCCTTTCACGAAAGACAATGTAGCATGGAAGGAGCGCACCCTCACGAGCAAGTGGTCCCCAGCAGTAGTGCACCACAACCTAGAAAAAGCGCAAAGAATATACACAGAAAACTTTAACAAGAGAAGAAATGTCAAGGAGGCGGAGCTAGAGAGAGGAGAGTGGGTTCGAGTTAAACTAGCCCAGTTGAGAAGGAAAGGGGACAGTAAATTCAGCGCACCTTTGCAAGTGGAGGAGGTATATAACCGGTCTGCCCTACTGAGCGATGGGAAAGTTTGGTCACAGGACAGAATGTCGAAATGCAATAAGATTCTGCAATGTAATGGAAGAGAAAGAGGACAGGAGATACCTCCCCAAACCCTGGAAGCTGAAGCCAACCCAGCCGAAGCAAGCGCAGGAAACCCCGGAGAAAGAGAGAGAGCTGCAGAAGCAGAGGTCTGGAACGATCCCGGTGCCTCGGAGCTCTCGGAAAACTACAGTGGATCTCCGAGCAGGGGACTCCCCCTGAGTACTGAAGGTGGGGGAGCGAGAAACTCCCAAGAGGGGACTGAGCACACTTATGGCACCCCTGTAAGACGCACCCGCACCGGGAGAGCAGTGGTAAGACCGTCGAAGTATAGAGACTTTGAGATGGGAGATGGGAATGAGTCCGCCAACAAGTAGACTGTCAGATTACCTTATTGAAAAATGATTGTCCATAAATAAGGGAGATATGTAGCGTCGCGCTCTAGTCTTCACGCTCGGCGTGATGACGTAGAGCGCGGCGGCCATTTTGGGTGCTGCGAGTTCGCGCTGAGCCGGGGAGCGGAGCGGACTTTCCCCGGCGCTCTCCCAGAGTATTTGATTAATATGTATGAATAAACCTATACTTACCTCCAATACCTAGTAGTGGGCTGTTCTTCCAACCCTTGACCCCTACACTACACCTTGCAATATTAGTTATCGAGAGTCACCTTCAGAGAGACCACACGAGGATTTTTTTTTTGCAGCTTTATAGAGCACGAATTGTGCCCCGCGAGCTTTGGAGCGCCAGTTAAGTTACTCAAAGTCAGAATCTTTTATTAGGCGTAGGGAGATGAAGTGTATTGCACCAGTGCTTGAAATGAAGAAATAGAAGTGCAGGTACTCTGTATCAGAGTACCTGCTTGTTTCTGAGAAGTGCCGGTACTCTCCAATTAAAAGTATTACTTTTTTCTTGAGAAGTGCAGGTACCCTCCCTCTCAAAATAAAAAAGTTCCGGTACTCAGTTTCGGACCATTTAAAGCACTGATTTGCACCTAATCACAAGATGTTGAGACGATGCCGAGACTCGAGCTTGGCTCGCCAGTTCCAAAGTGGGCAGCGCTGTCCATAACGCCCTGCCCTCTCCTCAGTAGGAAGAGACTTTTTAAAGAGACTGGCATTGTCGTTCATTGGTTTATGCAAGGGGGGTAATCCCTGTGTCAGATTTATATTTCAACAGATGGTTACTGAAGGATTTCGGCATATAATTCTCTCTTTCGATGTTGATTTACGTAATCACGCTTTGTAGTTAGGGTGACAAACCATCCATAAATGTCACGGACAGTCCGTAATTTGGATCTCACGTCCGTTGTCCGTGATGATCCCATTTACGGACGCCTCTGTCCGTAATTTTGGGCATTGCAGGGAACAGTACTGTTCCCTGTAGGAAGCCTCTGCTCCCTGATGGGGCCACCTTGCACTCCTCCTTGGAGCACAAGAGCAGCCCCACCCCACCCATTGTCATTCTGTATGGGGCTGATGATTGCCACATACAGAATGACAATGGGCCAGTCAGGGCTGTTACAGCAAGGTGTTGCCTCCTCCAGCCTCTGTCTAGGGCAGGGCATTCTGTCAGATGGAAGAAATGTGCAAAAATGCCAATGCTGCTAGGTGAGAATCCAGTTCAAGAAAAGAAGCTGGCGAAAGAAGTTAAAAAGAAGGGGCTAGAGTTCTTTCACAGTCTCGTCATTTTAGAACTGATGCATTTTCAATATTATATTCAATGAAGCCATGGTTGTTGCTTTTGTATTTTATACAACTAACAACCATTGACAAAGCCAATAGTTTTGGCTTGTTATAGTTGTAACTTTACTTGTTGTGGTATATATCTGGATACAATGACAGAAGAGGCAAAATACCAGTCAGGCGGTACACTATACTAAGCATAGATTTTTAGCTTAGGTGTTTTAAGCCACGCCCTTAATTACTTCAAACACCCCCTTTTGAGAGACCCCCAGATTTTTTATCCCACGTAAAGCCCTGGAAACAACTCCATGTCACAGTCACCTCATGGCCTGGCACTGTGCATTATGCATGACTCATGACTTCCACTTTTTCAGATTGCCTATGTGCAGGGGCGTAGTGATCCCTACCCCCACCCCACCCCACCCCTTGCTTTAGGAACTACAGAAAGGGTGAAATTCTTGATGGGCCTCTTCTGTCTGCAACTCTGCAGACAAAGCCTCAACTCATAATTAATATGAAAAGGTTGGCGAGTGAGGGTAGTGGAGGGATGGGTGGATAGCTGGGTGGATTAGTGAAAGGGTGAATGGATAAATGAAAGGGTGAATGGATGGATGAGTGAGTGGAAGGATGGATGGATGAGTGAGTGGAAGGATGGATGAGAGAAAAGATAAATGAATGTATGTGTGGAAGGGTAGATGGATGGGTAAAGGAAGGATGGATGAGTGAAAGGATGGATGAGTGAACGGGTGGATGATGGGTGGATGATGGGTGAGTGAATGGGTGGATGGATGAGTGAAATGATCAATGGATTGATGAATTGATAAGTGAAAGGGTGAATGGATGGACAGATGAGTGAAAGGGTGGATGTAAGGATGGAAGAGTGAGTTAAAGGGGGCAGATGGACAAAAGGATGGACAGATGAGTGAAGGAGTGAAAGGGTGGATGGATGACAGAAAGGATGGATGAGTGATGGGTCAATCGATGGATTCATGAGTAGATGGATGGGTTGATGGATGGATGGAAGGAAGGATGACTAAGTGAAAGGTTCGATGGAGAGAGAAAGGGAGGCTGGATCGATGAGCGAAAGGGTGAATGGGTGGAAGGATGAGTGACTGGGTGGATGGATGAGTAAGTGAAAGGATGGCTGGATAGGTGAAAGCGTAAATGGCTGGATGGATGAGTGAATGGATGAATGGGTGGAAGATTGGATGGTTGAGTGTACGGATGGATAGGGCGAAAGGATGGATGTATGAGTGAAAGGGTGGATGGAGGGATGGATGAGTGAAATGATGGATGGAAGAATACATGATGGACAGGTTTACAAATGGTAGAATATGTTTGGATATGGATGGGCTTACTTATAGACTATTGTGCGACCTCCTCTGATGTGTCTGTAAAACTTACCTTTTGTCCCGCAGTTTTGTCCTGAATTTTGACCTGCTGTCCTTAATTTTTGTCCTGAATTTTGACCCTTTGTCCTTGTAAGGGTTTTTATGGCCTCCTGTTCAGAACAAGTTGGAACTGTATTACCTATTTACTGATAATTAAAGCCTGCATGACGCCAAACAATAATATATTTAAAATTTCACACAAAAAACAGCTGAAATATGTTTTGAGCTGTGCCCAAAAATCCTTAAAACGACGCTGGTTAGAGAGAGAGAGAGAGCGAGTGCTAGGAAGAGGTACTAAGAGAGAGAGAGGTTCTGATAGAGAAATCAATCAGATTGAGACAAAGTGAAAGAAACTTTAAAAAATACAATTTTACCAGGGGGACCTTAGAAGGAGAGGGTCCTGAGAAATTACCCATTTTGCCCATATCTTAAAACATCTCTGTTTTGACACACAAACACAGGAAAGTGCAAATTAAACCATGGTGCAAAGTCACAGGCAACTCAGAGGATAGAAAAAAAACATTTTACTTCTCTTTTTAATGTATAGTGTCTCAAATCTTACAGTGCATCCTAGTTAGGCATTTATACATTATCGATACGTAATGTGATGTATTATTCTGCACGATCGATGCAAACCCTCAGATCTAACACCCAAGCTATGGGCTTTGCTTATGAATTTCCAGTCAGTGTGACAATGGTGCCACGCAAAATGATTCATTAAATCAATTTGGCTATGATATGTCTGCCTTTACCTAGGTTTTCAGTCATCCTTAGTAGAATGCGTGGCAATTCGTGTGTTTGAGCACAAGTTGGTGGTCGAGAATCTACAAAAATATTTCCAACAGTGTAAGTCACGCAAGAACCCAATACCTAAAGTGAACTATGTTCTCACCCAGTGCCCAAGGTAATGATCTCTCCGGGGGCCAGGGGTTCCTTGTTCAAGTTTTAGAAATTTGTTGTCCTGGTAAAAAGGATGAGTGAATTGGTTATAAAATCAGGGTGACCAGCCACATTTGAAGGGACACTACCGTAAGAAATAGAGTGAAGTTAAAGACTACCCTGGCTCTCTCTGGAAGGAAACAGACAGCTACAGATTCCCACAAAGTCTTGATGCGACCTCACAATATTTAAAATTCAGAGTGTTTTAAGCAGAGCCTCCTCCCTCGTGCTTGTCTTGGGTTGCCTCATTGTTGCAATGTCCACTGATGCAAACTTGCCAATCATTAAAAAAATATTTTCCACTGGTGAAATAGCCCAAAGTTGTGGCTTTGCCAATGCTTGTTTATTTTGTTAATGTCAATTCATAACATTTTGGCTTTAAACACATCAGATCTTTGTCGAGCTTATACAGTAAACATAATTGACTTTGTATGTAATTGTGGCATCAAATCATCATCCAAAGTGGAGAGTCTGACTGGTAGAAGGACAGGCAATTCCACGAGTTAACATTAATGTATTCATTATACATTTTGGGCCATAGTTATGACAGGGTTGCATCGCGTTTATACCACGGAAAGGGGTGCATGCACGACGCAGCCCTTAAATGTGTTTTATCATGCCAGGCAAGGCCACCTTGCATGGCCCTGAGTGGCTTGATAAATCTAAAGTAACGCAACGCAGCCCTAATTGATGTGTTGCGTTACTCTGCCCCTGGAATGCGTTCCATGGGTGGTGCGTGGGTGTTCCCATGCAAACCCATGGATTTTGATTCATTCCCAGATGTACCATAAGTGGTAGACCTGGGAATGCGCCAAAACTGGTACGCCTCCGCAGGTGAGGTGTAACAAGGTGAAATGTGCTTATTTCTGCTAGTTTTTTGCTCTTTTTATGTGTGCTGCATTATGCAGCACACATAGAAATAGAAAAATGCTGCAGGGGATTGTTCTTGTGCAGAAAGGTGCCCCTTCCTGCACAAAAACAATCCTGCCTACAATGCAGGCACCCTTACACCATGGTGCAAGAATGCCCGCGTTGGTGGTAGACAGCACATGGTGCACCAGCGCTGGGAAAAGGCAGGAAGGCACCCTTATATGTTAAAAATGATGCACTCTTGCCCTTTCCCTGTCACACAGCACAGCAAATCAAGGTGGCTTACTGCGCTGCATCACATAATGATAAATATGCCCCCCCCCCCTCCCATTACTCTGCAGTTGTCTTTTTCTAGTGGATAAAGAAAAATATAAATTGCAAGTTCTGACAAGATTCCATTTAAAATGCTAACACAAGCCTGCAACAGTCACCAGATGTCCTCTTTATGTGTGAAGGGGGCGCAGAATAGTGGAATCGTGTAACCTCTGTGACATTATCATGGTAGTTGGAAAGCTGACCCTGGTGCCTGAGAGGGGGCATGTGTGATATTGGACAGGGCATATGAATATGTGGATACTCTGGAGCTGGCGATAAAGATAGAAACTGTTCTCTACGACTAACCCTAATAACATCGGAAGATTGAAAAAAGTACAAAAGTATTCCGAAATCTACACTGTCGACCAGGGTCTGAGGCTATATTGGGTAGTCAGGCAATGCCTATGGGCTGGTCTGACAGATCAGTTCATTGGTCAATTTTTATCAGTTTGTGGGCCTGTTTTAAGGCCAGGTAGCCCGGTTTTTACTGCTGATTTCCCTGATATTACCACAAGTATTGCCTGCAGCAAACACAAATGCATGCAGTCTTCCACACCTTGCAAAATACCCATACAGCCGGTCGTTACAAGTTAAAAACCTGTCTGCTGTGAATGTGGGCCACTTTTTTAGCTATCTGGTTTGCTAATGGGGGCCACTTTTGTTTTGATGCCATGGCCTATTTTTTCTTCCAGTCCGACCCTGCCCCCACCACTATTGCAGCAAAATAGACTTTAAACACATGACCCTATGCCGATACCTATGTAGCTAAATAACTTTTGGGCACTACAAAGTTGTCAAATGATTTGTTTTTCTTAGAATGTGTGTTGTCTTTTAAACTCATAAGATAATTGGGAGCCCCAATAAGCAAAAATGTGTATTACTTATTGCACACTACTTGGGAAAATGTGTCGAAACCCAGTGCAGGGCAAGCTAGAAACTCAGGTCCCATAGACTGTTACAAAAATATTGTTTAACAAGAATGTTGTGTTTTATATATTGTTGATAAAAATATCACCCCAGTAGAGTTAATAATAGAAAACCTATTCCCAATGGTACAACATTTTGTGAACAATATTAAGGAGACAATATTTCTGTTAAATAATGTTCTTGATAATGATATAGTGCCAAATAATATATGGTTATTGTTGTGTGACATATATATTTTGGTAAATGTTTTGTTCAAGGGTTTGAAACTTAACACATTAATGCATATGTATTGTATTGTATTGTGGGATTTCTACAGCCTTTTCCTACCTGTTGTTGATACCACACAGTCCTTTGAAGACTTAATATTCTAGAAATTTCCATGGCAAAAGCAGAATTCTGTGACTATAGAAAGGTGCACAATAAAGTTATTTTAGATTTTGCCGCGAATAACCTAATACATACAATATTTATTTAGTTCCAGAACATGCCCACAATGTTTATTTGCACTGTGGCTGAGAGCACAGGGGCGTAACACAGGCCCCCGCATCCCCCGCGGTGCGGGGGGCTTCCCAGCTGCAGGGGGCCCCCTCAGGACAGTATTCAGGTCTGAGAAATCCGGAGTGGGGGCCCCTCCGTGTACATTGCAGGGGGGCCCCTTAAACGTTTGTTACGCCACTGTGGGAGCGGGTGTCAGCCACGGGGCAGATTCTAAATCAGAGTTGTGATCATTGGTGGGTGTATTTTGTATATTTCTCAAACATACAGGCTCCCAGCTTGGCCTAATGGTGGCAATTCCTAGCAGATTGTGACAATGTAGGACCCACCCCTGTTGAAAAGTATGAAATTCTTGGCAGATTAGGGTCATTTTTTGGGTGATGTGGGCCACCACCTACATAATGTGTCCCCTTCCCTGTTCATTTAATGTGTGCATATCTGGTATGAAGGGGACATCAGTGGCATAATCAGGGCAGGCTTATCAATGGTGGTGCATGGTGCAACAATCTTTTTTGGCACCCCAATCCATGTTCTCCGCCTCAGATTTCCTTACTACCACCCGGCAAAAGTGCCCCACTTCTCTCAATGGCCCATCCCTCAGCTACATTTCATTTGCTCTGAAGCACTGATAAAAGCAGTCTTTCCTAATCTACTCAGCTATCCACATACAATATAGATCTGTGCTTTGCAGCAGGCAAGAATAACCCTATGCGCTACTTCACTGCGAGTCAAAACTGCCACTAGACAAAAACTCCGATCTCTCCAGCAGGAACATTAATCACAAGAGTTATCCTGACATTTTTATTGCTGCCTGAAAGTTGGACGCAGAAGGAAATCTGCAGTGTTTTTAAAACTTAAGTTATTTGTTAACACAGCGCCCAGCCCTGAGGTCAGTGCCCCCCTTCACATCAGTGCCCAGTGCGGCCGCACCAGTCGCACTCCCCTAAAGACGGCCCTGGGCATAATGGTGGCTTGATTACAGTGGCCCTAATTATAGCCATTACTACCATATTGTGGGGATCTCTGGCATGATGGATGGTGGCTCTGATAGAATAATTTCTATCTGAGACATATCGTTGGCCTTATTGACATCACACAGGCACAATGGAGGAGACTAACAAAGGTACCGAGTCCTGAAACTGAGCTACTTGTTGAAATAGTCACCAATAAGGGTGAATTAAAAATTCATAAAAACAGAGCTGTTATGGACAATTATAATGCACTCTAACGAGGCACACTAGGCCCCCATTTGTGTAGGGTTAGTATTGTATTTCATTCTTAGCAGAAAATGTCGGAATCTCCCACCCTAATCTCAATGACAGGTCCAGGCATTGAACCCTACCGTAGGGACGGCGGAAGCGACGCTTCCTTTGCCTTGAACTTGAGCCTGCCGCGACAGGGGAAGTCCCTGCTGCAGCCGCCCTGGCCCCGCCCCCGGGGACAGCGTTGCTAGGCAGGGACAGAAGGTCTCTCTCGGCCGAGGGATGGGAGGGGCGAGGGGCGCCTCCAGGCGAGTTAACGACCTGGAAATGATGAGGCCTTTTGAATGTAGCCCCCTCCTCCCCCTTTCTGTATTTCTGCATTACTCGACCCGTAGCCACTTATGTAGTAAGCGCGGTGCAAATTTAGTTGAGGACATTAACATTTCATTTAGGCTTGCTGTCCCAAGGCCGAGATGGAGCCCGCTTGCACTGCTAGAGGTGCACTGCAGAACCGACTTCAAGCCCCTGGTGTATAGTACTTTAGAATATTTATGGCTGGTATTAAATAACAAACGAGAATACCAGCGGTCAGTCACCTGCAGCTTGCTTTCAAAGAGTAATAGTCACTTCTCTCACCTGACTGGAAAGTTCCTATCAGGGGGGACATGCCACGACTTATTGAGGAAAACAAAAACGCCACTCTGGTTCACCCCTACCCATCTCCCTGCTCTCTACGGGGCATATTATCAAGGACAGCGTTAAAATGATCGCCGCTTTAGCGGCAGAAAAATGCCGCTAAAGCGGCGATAATGAGCTTGATAATATGCCGCAGAGAATTCCAATAGAAGCCCATGTTGACACCAGAACATGGGCTTCTATGGGAATTCTCAACGCCGTGTCTTGATAATATGCCCTTACCTTTCTATCTTTCTCCAATCACTATTTCTGGCTCTGTCATCTCTCTTCCTACCTTTTCTCACCCCTCTTCACCACTCTGTACTTCACTACCTAGCACCCTTTAAGTTACTCTTCACCTGACCTCTCTCTGACACGTTTACATTTCTCTCTCTGTGTCTCTCCTCTTTCTTTCTATCTCAACTTTCTCTATTTCATCTCTCTAATTATTTTGATTTACTTCACCAGTCTTTACCCACCCTTCCCTCTTGAACTTCTCTGGCTACATATTCCTCTGACTACCTCAATGCTACCTCAGTCTACCACCATCGAGCTCTCTGTCTCTTTCTCTGCCTTAGCTATCGTTCTGTCACCCGTCGCTCTGCACCTCACTGCTCTAATGTCACTTCTCCTCCACTAACTTAACCTCTCTCTTAACCCAACCTCTCTTTACTGCACCTTTCTCTCTCTCTCCATCCCAGGCCCGGCTCCAGGAATTTTTATTTGGGTGGGCCAAGGGTGCATTTGGGTGGGCCACTGCGGGCTTGATTTGTCACATATGTGTCTAGGCAGGCCTGCTTTAGGGCCCTCCTTTATCTCTTCTTAGTCTTACAAGGCCCAGTAAAACACACTCTTTTCCAAATCTCTTTCTAAATATTATCACTCTCAAAAAGTGTTTTTTCTATGTAATGTTCCTTTGATGGGAAAAGGAGGTTTCTGAGGTGGGAGTATCAGGCAACTGACACTTCTCGGGCTCCCTCTGTGCGAGCCTACTGGGAGAATCCCTCTGCATTACTACCTCCACCTGACCCCGGACTCTGCGATGCACTCCCTTACAGGCTCCCTCTGTGCGAGGCTTCAGGGAGAATCCCTCTTCATTACTACCTTCACCTGACCCCTGATTCTGCAGCGCACTCCCTTACAGACTTGATTATCCACTACTCCTCTCCAGTGCACATTATCTCACAGCTGACCTTGGGCCCCAGCCCCATATCAGGCATTATTGGGCTCCACTTTCATTTTTCCCGGTAAAAACATTAGTAAAATCACCTTCAAACTTAAAACATTGAATATAGCAGTAAATATAATTAGCATGCACTTTAAAGTATGTTCCACAGTAGCCCTTATGACCCGACTGCTAATTAAATAAACAAAAACAGAAAGGCCATGACAGGGCCGGGTTTAGCGCTAATGCGAAAGTCTTTTTTGGCGCCACACCAATAACCTCTTTCTCCGTAAATACCTTTACTACCACCTTCCAACAGTGCCCCTCATCCCTCCATGGCCCCCCCTATTGACCTCTTGCTCGGATTCCCTCACTGCCACGCGCCACAAGTGCCCCTCATCTCCCCATAGCCCCTCCCCCTCGTGGCCTCCTCCTCGGATTCCTTCACTGCCACCTACCACCAGTGCCCCTCATCTCAATGTAGCCCCTCCCCCTCATGACCTCCTCCTCAGACTCCCTCGCTACCACCCTCCACCAGTTCCCCTCGTCTCTCACTAGCTCCCCCATCCACCCCATGACCTCTTCCTCGGATTCCCTCACTGCCACACTCCAACAGTGCCCCTCATCGCTCCATATCCCCTCCATTACCTCCTCCTCAGATTCCCTCACTGCCATCCTCCAACAGTGCCCCTCATCTTTACGTAGCCCCTCTCTCGTATGCATTTCATTTGTTGTATAGCGCAACTCATATCAGTGTAGTGTGTGTCAGTACTTTACAACGCGCACACATTATACAGAGACAATGAATCATACTAGTATATAAATCAGTCTACAGGGAATGTCACATAAGCCAATGAGGATTACAAGGTGTATGAATCACATGTCATACATACTGGTGCGCAGTATATTTTAAGAGGGTTTGATCTGGGGAAACACAACCTTAGGATTTAAAGAGTATTCCATGGGGGTCAGCTTTACTGATAAAAATGTATATCTGCCCAAACATACTCATTTTAGCAACATTAGAATAATGAAAGACTGAGGAAGTTCTAACTATATCACAAAACAAAAAAATCAAAGTTCTAACTATACCATTCATGTTTTTATGCAGCTTTTTGATGACAGTTCATTGGTTACTGTCCTATGTTAGGATTGTAACTTCTAAACTGCAAGGAACACAAGGATCTCTGTGACAAAGGCAGTAACCCACTGAGTTTCCACATAAACTACAGTTCATCTACATTTAAAAAACTACTAACAGACAAATGATTGCTCTCCAGCAGGATCATTAACCACCAGCGTTATCTGGGCATTTTGTATCGTCTTATTGTTGGCCTGCATCGGCCATGATAATGATAAAAACTGTTTAAATGAAGCACTCACGAAGTATGTGTCCTGCTGGTTCTGTGCACATTTTAAACCAAAAAACAAATAGTAACTGTTGGACTTGGCCCTTCTGGCAGGTTCACCCCTGAACTTTTTTGCTTTTTACTGATGACTTGGTGTGGTGATTTTTTGGTTTCCTGCGCACTTTCCCTGTGTTCCAGGGTAAAGTGCGTGCGTGCTCTGAGTGCATGTGGTGAGATAGGCCTGCCCTCCCATAGGAATGCATGGGGAATGTATGTGTCCCTAGTAGTTCCTGATGAGTGGGGTGTGCAGGCCCGAGTTTGGTATGTGCGGACTCGTGGGAGTGAATGCTGCGCGATGATGTGTGTGGCGTGCATGTACCTAGTGTGGAAGTGCCACTTCTAGAAGTGGGCACTTCTGTGTGCAGTGTGTCTGTCGCGTGATTGGCTGGTCATGTCATGTGACGGGCTAGGGATTCCCCAGAGTCAGGATGAGTCACCCAGTGGTGAATAGGGAGATCAGCAGCTAGATGGGTGGGAGGAGTACACCTGGGTCCTGAATAGGGCAGGGATTTCCACACACAATGCTGGCTCCGCCCCCTGCGGTGCGACTGACGACCCTAGCCCTGCCAATGAATAGAGTGAGGGGCTGAGCACATCAAGGGTGCTCCCCAACCAGCTGCGACTGGTTTTCCCCCTCACCCTGAATCAAGAACAAAGGGTTTCAGTGTATAAAAATGGGGCTGTGTCCCCACAGAAACTGTTCTTTGCCAGGATCCTGCCTGAGGGGGGCTGCTGCTGCTGCTGGACCAGAGGACCGCCACTTGGACTACCTCCCTGCCTGGAGGCCCAGTGAGCTGGCTCTGGGTCCAGCCTTGCCCCCACCCCTGCCCTGCTGCATGCAGGGGAGAACTTTGCTGGACTTTGTGCTTCCTGGAATTTCTAAGCGCCTGGAAGCGCTGGACTTGCTTGCAGCGCTGAGAGCGCTTCCACTTCTGCCCTTAGCGCTAGGAGCACTTTATGTCTGAAAGCCGGTGCCCACCCGGCGTTTGCCCCATCTTCGCTGATCTTAAAGTCCCCTGGCAGGTGCCCACCCTGCCAGGGACATTGCCGTGGTCGTTGGCGGGTGCCCACCCCGCTTATTGGTCTTAATTTCACGGCGGGTGCCCACCCCACCGTGTATTCCATAGCGCGAGGGAGCCTACCCCTCCCACGAGTAAAAGAATCACCGCCGCGGCCGGGGAAGCGTAGGAAGTCAGGCAGCGCTGCCTAGGACAGGGGCGTGGCCCAACCAGGAAGCAGACGGGAGCCTACCCCGCGCTCCTGGGACTCTGGCGACAAAGGAGAAAGAAGCCGTGTGGTGACCCAGGGAAGCGGACGGGAGCCTACCCCCTGCTTCCCCGAAGCAGAGAGAGAGACAAGAAGAAGCGGAGCCGGAGGTTCGGCGGGAGCCCACCCCGCCTACCGGCGAAGAAGAGGGCCCCGGGCGTGCTGCTGCTTCAACACGAGACGAAGGAGAGCCGGTGAGTGGGGCGCGAGCTTCGGTGGTTGGGAGGTTGTCGGGCCACATTGGCGGTGACCGCCCCCCTGTGCAAGCTACCTCCCAGCTGCCCCATCTGACAGCGGGCAGCTGCGACGTGTGGAGGGTAGCTTTAATCACGAGTCCCCCGAGCGGGACTCCAACGGCAGGGGCATTTCTGTTGTGCCTGAGCCAGGCACCGAGGCCCCCATTGATCGTCTGAGAGCCCAGGAAGGCTCCCACGCCCGTGGGGCATTGTGTACTTCAGAGCGCGAGTACGCTCCAACGACGGGGGCAATATTTGTTTAGAGCCCTGAGAGGCTCTAGGGGGCATCTTGCGACGAGAGCCCAGACAGGCTCCAACGACTGCCCTGATTGTCCTAAGGGCCCAGCGGTGCCCAGGCCCCAGTCCCTACAGCTGCCCAGCACTTAGTGGGCAGCTGCATCGTTTAGGTTGTGCCCCTGTGCATTGTGCGCCTGGTTTGCGCAGCCTGCGCAGTCGCGCACTGACAGTTGGATATTGGCCATTTCTGCACCCCTGAGAGGCCAGTTGGCCTGGGGACAGTTTCTGCTGTGTTGTGCCCTCCCCTAGGGTACCTGGTGATTTTCATATATGTACTTTTGCGCCTGCGCAATGCCTTCATGATATTTTCTTTCCTAAACTGTGTTTACACCTCTAAATGTATTTTATGCATCCTGTGTTTATGTGCTTAGACCCCTACAGGTAGAGTGATACTTAGGTGGTTGTTTTCTCCCTAGTACAGGTGGTACTAGTAAGGTCCTAGTTCCCTGCGTGATATTCCTAAAGGTGGTTAGGGTTGCGTAGGTGGTACTTCCTGGTTACCAGTAGTTACTGGTTGTGTGCTATATGTTCTATTTTTAGTGCTACAGTGATTGTATGTGCTATGTTCTAAAATATTATTCCTACGTTCTAAGTGCTATTTCTAAAGAGTGCTAATTCCTGACAGTGGTCCATGTGGCCCTGTCCCCTGTATATATAATCCCTTGTAAATTCTGCCCGTGCCTGTTGGCACATTGTAAAGTGTGTGTTTTTATCTAATGTGTTGTGTATAATACAAAGGTTATTTTTATATAATACCTTGTGTGGAGTTTCCTTTGTGGTGGGCCTTGGGTGTTGTTGCTGGGTGCGTGCGCAAACGCTTTACACATCGCCTCAGGGATAAGCCTGTCTGCTCGTGCCAAGCTACCAAGGGGGTGAGCAGGGGTTATCTTTGGCGTGTAACTTCCTTGCCCTGACTAGAGTGGTGGTTTCTGCCTGACTTTGGCGCAAGCCTTAGCCAACCAGAAATCCCATTTCTAACATTGGTGATCAGCGGTGGGATTTGGACTTGCGTTTGCGCTGTACCGCAGCGGCAACTGGCCGCACTACAAAACTCTGCATTTAGATAAATCACATGGTATAGGGATTATTGTTCTAAGTTTGTTTTTAATTGTCATTTCTTTGGAAATGTGTTTTTGTGCACTGTGAGTTAGGTGTCCCTAGCTCGGGAGGGTAGATCATCCCCCTTAGTGCATTGTGTTTTCTGGATTCACCAGAGGGTGGGATCCAGTGGTGGCAGCGTAATAGTGTCCAGTACATTTGTCCCCCGCCCTGCGCCCAGAGTTGGTACCTGTGTCACGTGGTGGTCAGGTTGAGGAATCAGGGGTGGTAGGAACTGCCTTACCAGTCCGAGGGGAGGGTTGTGTGTGGATGAATGGTGTGTGGCACTAGGCAAGTGAGTGTGAGTTCTCTGGGTTAGAGAGCTTGCTGAATCTTTTTGTGAATTGTGTACTCCTGTTAAGCTCAGACCCCGAGGTTCCCTGTGTGATCTTTTCTCTAGAACGTCTGCCAGAATGGAGCCTGCTTTTGATCTCAGTGATCTAGTTTATTACAGTATGCAGGAGTTGGAAAGGTTCTGTAGAGAGAGAAACATAGGGGTGAGCGAGTCAGACACTGTGTACGAATTGAGGAACTACATGATTGGATGGCAAGCAGATGAATGGAAACGTGAGCGCAGTGAGGAAGAAAGGGCCCGGGCCTCACACCTGGAGGGTGGTGGGTCTGTGGGGAGCCCTGAAGACTCAGAAGAAGATGACAGTACCTGGACGCCAGTAGAGAGTGAGGACCCCGTAGGTAGGGAGTCCCTTGCTGGGTCCAGCGTAGGAGATAGCGCCTCATCCCTTTCCCTGTCCCCTGAGCACAGTGGTAGTTTTCTGGATTCCCCAGTGAGGGTGGAGTCCAGTGGTAGCAGCGTTATAGAGTGCAGTACAGAGAGTCCCATTCCCAGTTCCCCGAGTGTGGTACCTTGTTCCCGAGAGGAGGAGGAATATAGGTTGACGTTCAGGGCCAGTAGGAAGCTGTCCCACCATTCTTGGGAGGAGTTTTTGGGGGAATGTGATGATGCACTGTATGATTGGGTAAGGGTAAACACGAAACAGGATTTTAAAGGACTGTATAGTCTGATTATCAAGGAGCAGATGCTCAGTAGTTGTTCTCCAGGGTTGCGCCAACACCTGTTGAGGTATAACTCTTTTTGTCCATTTGAACTTGCAGAGGAAGCAGACCGCTGGGAAAGGGCCAGAGGTTCTCTAGTGTCATTAGTGAGTGATTCCAACAATAGTGGGTCAGAGATCCTCCAGCCCAGCGTGGTGGAGGAGGCTCAGTGTAGCCCAGCTAGGTCCCAGGATAGCGAGGAGGATGTAGGGGCTCACTGCCTGGCTCAGTGGAGCAGGAGTGAGGGGGTGACCGAGGGTCCCCAGACGCCCGAAACCCTGCCTCAGGACTTGGATGGTTTCATGAGGGAACACCAAGTTGGGGACCTAGGCTGTCCTGTTAGTCCACTTGAGGAAGATCTCTTAGTGAGTGGAGGACCTGGAGCACCTGTAACCAGGGTTCCTGTGGTTCTGGAGTCTGGCAGTACCACTCCGGTAGGGAGGGTACAGGAGTCCAGCGTGAGTGATTGGGGGATGAGTTCCCCAGTGGAAGAGCCGGTGGGTCAGGGACTTCCCAGTTGGGCTAGGATCCCGTGTAGTGACCAGGGTGACACCACTTCTGTTCTGGGGGATCTCCGCGCACTGTCAGGTGGACAGGGGACGGGAGATCAGCGCCAGTCAGACAGTCGCTCGACATATGTGTCATTTGATAGCCTCAGGGGGAGGGAGTGTAAGTCCCCCAAAATCCTGGAGTGCCAGGCGATTATTCCACCAAAGGTTCTAGGCCGGAGGTGGGAAGGCCAGGTTCGGGATCAGCCTGACCTGAAGGGTGGGACGTCTGTAATCAGCGTCCCGACCGGTTCTTCTTCCAGAGGTACCGCCCCAGTTGGTAGGGAGCAGGGCTCTGGAAGGGGGTGCAGAGGGTGGGAGAGCCCACCTCTGGCCCCGGTACAACCTGAGGGGTTAAACCCTGGGTTGGAATGGCGTTCTAGGTGTACCCCTCGCCAGAGGAGGAGGAACCCTAGGAGAAGAGGTAGGGGGGGAGAGCCTTCCCTGAGACTCCTGGTCCGCCTGAGGGTGTAGACCCTAGGCTGGAGAACCAGTGGCAGTCTAGTCCTGTCTTTCAGAGAGGAAGAGTGGAGAATGGCCGCTATGTGCCAGGGGTTACTACCCCCCACTCTGTGATTAGGCAAAGACCGGTGGCACCTGGGTGGCCTAGGGCCTGGTCTTGGCCGCGGACAGCTTGGGAGTACCAGTGGGGTAGCCCAGTTGGTCCAGACAGTGGTGTTAGAAAGAATTCCATGGGTTCACCGTGGCGTAGAACCGGAGGGTGTCCCTGCAGTTGCGGGCCCGCGTCCGTGTTCTATCGCCCCAAGCAGGGAAGTCCATCACGGTGGTGATTGGGCTGCCCTGCGTTTTGGCTGGAAGGGGGTTGTGTTGGACTTGGCCCTTCTGGCAGGTTCACCCCTGAACTTTTTTGCTTTTTACTGATGACTTGGTGTGGTGATTTTTTGGTTTCCTGCGCACTTTCCCTGTGTCCCAGGGTAAAGTGCGTGCGTGCTCTGAGTGCATGTGGTGAGATAGGCCTGCCCTCCCATAGGAATGCATGGGGAATGTATGTGTCCCTAGTAGTTCCTGATGCGTGGGGTGTGCAGGCCCGAGTTTGGTATGTGCGGACTCGTGGGAGTGAATGCTGCGCGATGATGTGTGCGGCGTGCATGTACCTAGTGTGGAAGTGCCACTTCTAGAAGTGGGCACTTCTGTGTGCAGTGTGTCTGTCGCGTGATTGGCTGGTCATGTCATGTGACGGGCTAGGGATTCCCCAGAGTCAGGATGAGTCACCCAGTGGTGAATAGGGAGATCAGCAGCTAGATGGGTGGGAGGAGTACACCTGGGTCCTGAATAGGGCAGGGATTTCCACACACAATGCTGGCTCCGCCCCCTGCGGTGCGACTGACGACCCTAGCCCTGCCAATGAATAGAGTGAGGGGCTGAGCACATCAAGGGTGCTCCCCAACCAGCTGCGACTGGTTTTCCCCCTCACCCTGAATCAAGAACAAAGGGTTTCAGTGTATAAAAATGGGGCTGTGTCCCCACAGAAACTGTTCTTTGCCAGGATCCTGCCTGAGGGGGGCTGCTGCTGCTGCTGGACCAGAGGACCGCCACTTGGACTACCTCCCTGCCTGGAGGCCCAGTGAGCTGGCTCTGGGTCCAGCCTTGCCCCCACCCCTGCCCTGCTGCATGCAGGGGAGAACTTTGCTGGACTTTGTGCTTCCTGGAATTTCTAAGCGCCTGGAAGCGCTGGACTTGCTTGCAGCGCTGAGAGCGCTTCCACTTCTGCCCTTAGCGCTAGGAGCACTTTATGTCTGAAAGCCGGTGCCCACCCGGCGTTTGCCCCATCTTCGCTGATCTTAAAGTCCCCTGGCAGGTGCCCACCCTGCCAGGGACATTGCCGTGGTCGTTGGCGGGTGCCCACCCCGCTTATTGGTCTTAATTTCACGGCGGGTGCCCACCCCACCGTGTATTCCATAGCGCGAGGGAGCCTACCCCTCCCACGAGTAAAAGAATCACCGCCGCGGCCGGGGAAGCGTAGGAAGTCAGGCAGCGCTGCCTAGAACAGGGGCGTGGCCCAACCAGGAAGCAGACGGGAGCCTACCCCGCGCTTCTGGGACTCTGGCGACAAAGGAGAAAGAAGCCGTGTGGTGACCCAGGGAAGCGGACGGGAGCCTACCCCGTGCTTCCCCGAAGCAGAGAGAGAGACAAGAAGAAGCGGAGCCGGAGGTTCGGCGGGAGCCCACCCCGCCTACCGGCGAAGAAGAGGGCCCCGGGCGTGCTGCTGCTTCAACACGAGACGAAGGAGAGCCGGTGAGTGGGGCGCGAGCTTCGGTGGTTGGGAGGTTGTCGGGCCACATTGGCGGTGACCGCCCCCCTGTGCAAGCTACCTCCCAGCTGCCCCATCTGACAGCGGGCAGCTGCGACGTGTGGAGGGTAGCTTTAATCACGAGTCCCCCGAGCGGGACTCCAACGGCAGGGGCATTTCTGTTGTGCCTGAGCCAGGCACCGAGGCCCCCATTGATCGTCTGAGAGCCCAGGAAGGCTCCCACGCCCGTGGGGCATTGTGTACTTCAGAGCGCGAGTACGCTCCAACGACGGGGGCAATATTTGTTTAGAGCCCTGAGAGGCTCTAGGGGGCATCTTGCGACGAGAGCCCAGACAGGCTCCAACGACTGCCCTGATTGTCCTAAGGGCCCAGCGGTGCCCAGGCCCCAGTCCCTACAGCTGCCCAGCACTTAGTGGGCAGCTGCATCGTTTAGGTTGTGCCCCTGTGCATTGTGCGCCTGGTTTGCGCAGCCTGCGCAGTCGCGCACTGACAGTTGGATATTGGCCATTTCTGCACCCCTGAGAGGCCAGTTGGCCTGGGGACAGTTTCTGCTGTGTTGTGCCCTCCCCTAGGGTACCTGGTGATTTTCATATATGTACTTTTGCGCCTGCGCAATGCCTTCATGATATTTTCTTTCCTAAACTGTGTTTACACCTCTAAATGTATTTTATGCATCCTGTGTTTATGTGCTTAGACCCCTACAGGTAGAGTGATACTTAGGTGGTTGTTTTCTCCCTAGTACAGGTGGTACTAGTAAGGTCCTAGTTCCCTGCGTGATATTCCTAAAGGTGGTTAGGGTTGCGTAGGTGGTACTTCCTGGTTACCAGTAGTTACTGGTTGTGTGCTATATGTTCTATTTTTAGTGCTACAGTGATTGTATGTGCTATGTTCTAAAATATTATTCCTACGTTCTAAGTGCTATTTCTAAAGAGTGCTAATTCCTGACAGTGGTCCATGTGGCCCTGTCCCCTGTATATATAATCCCTTGTAAATTCTGCCCGTGCCTGTTGGCACATTGTAAAGTGTGTGTTTTTATCTAATGTGTTGTGTATAATACAAAGGTTATTTTTATATAATACCTTGTGTGGAGTTTCCTTTGTGGTGGGCCTTGGGTGTTGTTGCTGGGTGCGTGCGCAAACGCTTTACACATCGCCTCAGGGATAAGCCTGTCTGCTCGTGCCAAGCTACCAAGGGGGTGAGCAGGGGTTATCTTTGGCGTGTAACTTCCTTGCCCTGACTAGAGTGGTGGTTTCTGCCTGACTTTGGCGCAAGCCTTAGCCAACCAGAAATCCCATTTCTAACAGTAACAAATTCTCTTACCTACTCCATTAGTCAAAGTTTGTGTCACAGCCTGATGTGATAAGCTGCTGCAGGGGTCAGGAAGGGTGAATAGGAATAAACAAACTCCTTTTCTCCTGCACTGCATAGAAAAAGAATATCCACGCAGCAGGACAGTAGGCAAAGGTTACCTTTGTCAAAGAAAGGATTTGTCCCTTTCGCCATGTGGAGATGAAGGGGTGAAAAAATAAACAAAGCCTCATTAACATGTAAATGGTCTTTTAAAGACCTGTGAAGTACTCGGGTGCGGCTGCGATAATCTCAACAAGCATTGGCATAGCCAATAGGTCTCGCCTTTGGGACCTTATAAGTGTTTAGCCATGCAACAGTTGCATAACTAAATACTTATAAGGTCCCAAAAGCGAGACCTATTGGCTATGCAAAGCGAAAGTGATCGCGATCTCGATCACACATCAAAGCGGCCGCGAAAGTTAAAGTAATCGCGGAAAAGCGCGACGCGTGAGCCCGCGCACATGCACTGTAGCTCTAGGCTGGCCTGGTAGCCGTTTTTGGAGCCCTCTCAATAAGTCTCGCCAGACCAGCGCATACGCTGGGTCAGGCGACACCTAAAAACTGTCTGTGTGTGTGCGCGCCAAGGAAGCTGTCTCAGCCTGGGCTGACACACACAACTGGGGGTTGAAGCACTCAGAGCCAAATAGCGTTGCGCCCCTGCCTTCAAGCCCTCACTGCGAGGGCCAAGGCTCCTGTTTGGGTGGGCCAGGCTCATGTTTGGGTGGGCCTGGCCCACCCGGCCCACCCGCTAGAACCGGGCCTGCTCCATCCCCCTGTACCTAATCTTTATCTTTCTCTCACCCCTCTCTGAATCGCACCACACTATTAATGACTCCTCTACCACAAATCTCTCTCTTCTTCACTCTCTACCTCATTTTTGTAGCGCACCTAGCTTTCTCTCTCTCTACCTAAACTCTCAGTTTACTTCCAATTCAGTCGCTACCTTACCTCTCAACCTCCTCTCACTTTATATCTCTGTTCCCGTTAACTCATCTCTCTCTCACTTCCTCACTCCTTTTCTGCTTCCTCTCTTTCTATATTTTTTTTCCTACCATTACCTCCTCAGTCTCCATCACTCATCTCTTTATGCAACACCTCTATTTCACCTCATCCTTTCTTCCTCACCTCTCTCTATCTCTCATCTAAAACGTCTTTCTTACTCACCTCTCTGTCTCGCTATCACCACTATCTTCCTCACCTTCTCTCTATATACCCCTTTATGACTTCACCACCTTTTTCTTTAATACTCACCTCTCTTTGTCCCTCTCACTCCGCTATTCTCTCTACCTCACTGCCCTCCTTACCTGACCAGTCTTTATATACGTCACTTCTCATTAGGTCTATCTCGTTACCTCAACCCTCACATTCAATCTTTCATCTCTGTTTACTATTCAGACTGCCACAGACCTTTACCTGTTTACCTCTACAGTTCTGCCTCGCCCTTTCTCTGTAACGCACCTGTCTTTATACCTTACCACTCTCTTTACATCACCCCTCTGCGCACCCCCTCTCCCCCTCATATTACATTTCTTTCTTATCATCGCTAGATTATTGCTATCACTGTACCCCACTCTAAAACTTTAACTATCTGTCTACCTCTCTTTCTCTACCTATCCAGGGGCGTGTGTAGCTTGGCCAACAAGATTAGAGGGTGTGAGCTACAGATTTCCCAACAATCATGCTGGGATATCATGTTAAAACACATTATATGAGAAGCATAACATAACAGGTGCTTAAAGGGCAGAGGAAAGAGAGAGGAGGGAAGATTGTTAGGGACACTTAAAACACATATTTTTTAAAACTAATCAACATTTTCAAGGCCTTCAAAACAGAGAGAGAGAGTGTGTGTGTTTTTTTGTCAGTGTGGGCATTTAAACATTTCCGGTGAAATCCGACAGACACTTCATTATACCTGACTGAAAGCACTCGCACCCCACTATTTACTACACAGGACATTTTTTAGGGGGTGTAACACCCCATCTGAATCTTCACCCCTGTATAGATATCTTTCTCTTTCCACCTCTCTATATCTTTCTTTGTGACAACCCAGTCTTTGCCTCTTTACATTATGCCTCCCCTATCTCACCTGTATCCCTTCTTCCTCTACTTCAAATCTTTCACTATGTCGTTTTCATGACCCCTGTGCAGTGGCGTCACTAGGGGGGTGCGGGGTGTGCGGACCGCACCAGGTGATACCCTCACGGGGGGTGACACCAAAGGGCCGGTCCGGTCGGCCCTGTGCCCTTCTTCCATCGTCCAACCTTTCCTTCTATTTTGCAGAGTCGAAGGTCACATTCTAGGCAGAGACATTTAAACCTAAAATAGTAAATCAGAGAGAAGGCAGGGTACCAGAAAATGATCTGATTTCACATGAGATACCAGATGTGGTCCCCGTTGACCTCTTTAAGGATAATTTGGCATTTGTCAAGGCTGTGTGCTTGCCCCCTTCCTTTTTAGTTTCTATATCAATGACCTAGATGATTATTTGATTTATCCTGCAGCCGATCAACCTAGGATCCTCCTAGGATAGGGTCCAGACAGTTACCAGTACTCATGTAAACGGATGACTGTGTGCTCACGGTTAGACAGGGAGGGGTCGCCAGAAGCTTTTAGATAGTTATGTGGGTTGTATGTTTGATTTTGATTTGATTTTAAAATTTATATAGCGCACGAATGGCCATGGGCGTCTAGGCGCTGTGCGGAAAGGTTTGCCAGAGATAACAGAAACTGGTAACTTTAGTTCGAAGATAGCCAAGTTTTTAGTGATTTTCTGAAGGAGAGAATTGTTGGGCTGTTTTTGATGTCCATCGGGAGAGAATTCCATAGTTTCTCTGTGTCCAGAACAAAGCTTCTGCCTCCCCAGCGGGCTTTGTTAAATTTGGGTGTTTGGAGGAGTTTGCTCTGTGATGATCTTAAGTTTCTGGCTGGATGGTACCAGGTGAAATGTTGTTTCAGGAACGAGGGACCGATCCTGTGCATAGCTTTGTAAGCTAGGCATAGGGATGTGAAGTCTATCCTTTTTTTCACTGGGAGCCATTAAAGTTTTCTTAAGCCTTGGTAAATGGATTGGAATTTGGGAATTTCCAGCAGCAATCTGGCAGCTGCGTTCTGCGGCCGCTGGAGTTTGAGCATATGCTGTTTTTGAAGGCCTGCATCCAGGGCGTTTCCGTAATCGAGTCTGGCCAAGGCCAGGACGGTCACCAGTGTTTTTACTGCTTTTGTGGGAATAAAAATACACACTTTACTGATTGTCTTAAGTGTCTGGAAGATTAAAGATGAGACATGATGTCTGAACAAGGTCTCTCTACCAATAAAGCAAAATCTTTTTGCCATAAAACTAAATGGCTCATATCTGTAAAAGAAGATTTGCAAGCTATCAATAGAATGAAATTGTTTGAAAATCTGTTGTGTATTGACCAATTGGCTAATTCCTTGGTTAAAGGTGAATTTTTAAGATCGATAGCTGAAAAGAGACTGGAGGGCGAACTGAGGAAGAGGATGGTGGTGACATACCTATGCATACATTATGCACAACACCTAGTATTCCGCCATAACTGCTTAAGGTGCAATGCCAGCAGAGATTTTACTTGATAAGGTTTAGGCTTGGCTTGGCCCATTTGTTGGTGTCCTATCCCTCCAACGTGTATACTATGAACAACCTGATGCCGTGGCCATGTAGCTCAATAGTGCCCCAATCTCAACTGCATATGTTATTTTTTGTGAGTTGTATAAAGAACGGAGAACACGGTTATTGAGACCTCTCTTGAGGAATTTAAATATTAGGAAGTGTAAACAGGCACTGGAGTTTCTGCAGTTGCTCCAAACTGATGAGGTATGTACAACTGTTCATAGATTCATTGCCTTTGTTATTAAACATAGGAGAGTAGTGGGGAAATAGAGGAGATCCAATGGGTGATTCTTTTTATCGCCATCTTCTTTACTAATGTTTTTATACATTATTCTTTTAAATGAATTGTATTGTGTGATTTTAACCTTTTTATGCACTAAGTCACTTTATTCATTGACCCATCTGAATATATTGTATGATTGATACAGTTTTTAAAGGAAAAATATTTAAATTGTTTTGTATTTTACATATGTGCTTCATAGATTATTGAATTTAGTTGGTCGGATTTCACCTGAGGTTATGGTGAAAATCCACACAACAGTGCTTTAAATCTCATTGTTGAAACCCGAAAATGTTAGTTGTGAAGGAGGATTTATTTGTGATTGCGAATATCTGGCAAGTATAGCTTCAATTTCAAATCATATGTACATGAGATTTATTTTATTAGTCTGATCTGGGTTTGTCACAAACATTTTGTTTACCTCTAATTTGGTTTTGTTAGCAACGAGTCGATTGTTGCAACGAGCTAAAGCATTAGGTGAAACCTATATCCTTGCATTGGTTGTTGTTTCTTTCTGCCCATTGCTCATTTTCTTGCACCCTATGTGTGACTGCTTGTTTGCTGCTTGACTATATCATATGTGTTACTGTGTGTTTGTCATCTGTGTGTGCCAGTGGCGGCTCGCCAAGGATGTGCTGTGGGGTGGTGGGGCGGAGGGTAACTCCGGCATACAGCCAAAGTGAATTAAGTAAATAAATAAAATAATTTACATTGTGCGAGCTGCAACACCAACTCGGCGATTCAGATCGCGCAATGTAAATTGTTTTATATATTTATTTCTTTACTTGATTCCTTTCTGCCATATGCCGGAGTTTACTACCCCCCACCCTGCCCCTCCCCATCCCCGCCTCACCACCCCGCAGCACACTCTTGGCGAGCCGCCACTGGTGTGTGCCAGTGTTTGTGAGTTGGTGAGTAAACATGGGTACCTGACTTTCCCAGGCACCTTTCTAACAGGCCACCGTGCTCAAACCTCAGTTATGACTCTTTTGTCAGGCTCTTTGCCCATTCCCCAAGATTTTTGGCTCCTAAACTCGCTCGTTCCTTCCGTCCCTCTATTTTATTTTCCTGCTTTCTCCTAAACAGCAGAGGCCTACTATTGGCCTATTAACTACTACCCTACTTTGGGAACGTTCATGCCATTCACAAGGAATCTTCCTCATTCTCTCTCTCCTCGTCCCTCCTTTCGACTCTGGTTTCTCACCAGTGTGTTTACCTTAGAGCAGCATAAACAAACATAATGTGACACATGACTCTAGGTCTCTCTGCATGAGGAACTGCATAGCAAGCGATTCATGTGCATGAGTGCCTGGTAACTTGTGTATACGGGTGTGTTTGTCACTGTTTTATCACATATAAGCAACTGCTGCTATGTACATTCCCAACAGGGATTTTGGGCCTTTTATAGGAACATGGTTGGGGAAATACAGGGAATTGGGGTATTTTCCTGATATAACGTTCTCACTCTGCTTAGACTTTGCGTTGATGGGATATCCAAAGATATTGGAGTAGACGCCTCACTCACTTATCGTGACATGCTTCATCAGAGGCGTCTATCCACACCCGGGTAAGGTGATACCGCCCAGGCGGACTCAACCATTGATGTAATGGGTGTTCTTATATAAAGTAGTTGATGGTTATGCAGGGAACCAGATGAGTGATAGTAAAAATACCTCTAGGTATACCCACACAATGTTTTATTCAGAGGGTACCTGGAACAATGGACTGGAATGCAGTCTGGAGCAATTAATCAAATCCTTCAGACATTTCTTGCTCTGAAAATATGGTAAACACCCTCCGACCACTCTTATCTAACCCGAAAGCCATGGTCAGCCACCAATAATCCTTATGCAAATACAGTTTCATTTTTGTCATCCTCTGGTGCCGTTCATGAGGAATCTGTAGCAGCTTTTCCTTGATTGTGTCTTGAGCAATGATTCTTAGGCTGTAGACTTCCGTGGACCCCCAATGAATCCCTACTGGAAGCCAGGGACCCACGCCTAAGCAATTTATATTCTTTGAATGTCGTAACTCTACAGAAACACGTTTACATCAAACAAATGCACAAATTATGGAAATTATTTAAATCTCAAACAAAATTATGTGAAGATCAAAATGTTTAATAGAAACATTTTTAGCTTTCCAAAATCTAGTTTTAGTTCTTAAAACCGAAGCCTTATACTGCAGTCTAATATAGCACTTTGGCTTGTTTGCTCCTAACGCATGCTCTTTTTTTCAGCGTATACCATTGCTGCCTCATTAGAGGCCACCAATAGTCCATACTAGATTCCGTTTGCTGTACTAGCAAGATGACACCAACTTCATTTGTATCTTCCAATTCAAAATGTGTTCACCTATTCAGAACGTTAAAACTTAACATTTTCAAATGTATTTTTTTATGTACATATACTTTTCTATCTGCTAAAATGAATTAGGGGAGAGGAGTTGGCCTAACAGCTAGGGCGCTTGACCTCAGACCTGGGGAACTGGGTTCGAGTCTCGGTAATGACGCTAAACATCCTGTGATACTGGGCAAATCACTTAATCTCCCCGTGTCTAACGAAAAAGGAATGTGTGTCCTCATGTAACGTAACTGGTGCTATGTAAAGCGCTCTGATACCTTATTGAATTCGGGTCAAGTTCGCGCTATATAAAACTCTGAAAAAAAAAATACATTTTATAAACAGTAGCGGACTCTTTAAATAGGCGTCGGAGACCTCCTGGGTTCAGCAGACCACAAGTTAATAACCGCTGGTCTAGGGGGATTAACCTACCTCTCCTGCAGAAATGACCCACCTTTAAAGATAACTCGGAATGTCATAGCCTCATTCCCTAATTGCTTCATCTATAGCCTTTCCCAGTACCAAACTGTAACGCTTTCCCCCAAAAAAGTAATTACCTTCTTTGCTTTCTTCATATTCGTTCCTTCTTACCATCACTTCACACATGTCAAAAATATCTTCGTTCTTGTTACATTATACTTCATCATTATCTTCTGCTTTTTTCTACTACTTGTAGACTTCAGAGTCAATTCTATGAATGATTCACATTCGTGGGATATTCACCACATGAAAATCATGAACTTGCAATTGCATTACACATTTGCTAATGTGTGCATGAGTACCACGTTCAATTTGCTTAAGATAAAAAAAAAAGAGCAAGGGCTTTCTTTTCAATTTTGGATCATCCTAACTTCACTCCCTTTAGTAGTCTTGATGCAAACGCATTTACTCCTTTGCCTTTGGGATAAGCCTGTCTGCTCGTGCCAAGCTACCAAGGGGGTGAGAAGGGGTTATCTAAAGTGTGTATACCCCTTACCCTGACTAGAAGCAAGGGTCCCTCTTTGGTTAAAGATATCTACCTCTGCCAACTAAAGACCCCCATTTCTAACACTCCTCCTGCCAACTATTTACATAAGACTAAAAAACTGATACTTCACTGGCATCCATTGGCACTCTAATTTTCTCCAAAAGTCAAAGCTAATTCAGCATGTGCACTATCAGTATTGTCCTTCTAACGTCCTTAAATTCTGCCTGCCACAAATCCGTCCCAATAACATATTGCTCTGTTTGCCAGTGCATTCATTTTCCAGCTGTATTAAAACATCTAGAAAATGTGTGCTTAATACTTCATTGTATGTAGGAAAGAACTAAAGTTATCACTATCATCAAAATATACAGGAGCAGATTTACAAGAACTGGCACATCTCTGGATATTAGCAGAGATGCGTCAGTTCATTTGCGTCCCGTAAAAAAACCCTTGCGCCACCATGGATGCGTCGCATTTACAATGCGGTGCACTGTGGCGCAAGGATAAACAGATGCGTGACGTATCTTTTGGCGTAGAGGCAGCGCATTGCTGGAGTCATGTTGCAAGCATGACGCAACTCCAGCAATGAATAGGTATGCCTATTCCTAACATGCTGCGTCCCTCCTTACACCTGCTTCAAGCAGACGTATGGCTTTGACGGAGTGACGTCGTAAATGTGACTCAGTGAAATCTTGTAGATTTCACTGCGTCACTTTTACAAGGCTTTCTCACGTCGGAACGCCCACTCTGCATACATTATACCTGATGCAGGTATACTATAGCGCAGGGCTTTCCAATGTGACGCATCTCCCTAGATGTGTCACGTTGTAAATATGTCACAACGTGGCACATTGTTTATGATGCCGTTGTGTCACAGAAGTGACGCAACAGCAGAGTAAAGTTGTCGCAAGGGGCTTGTAAATCTGCCCCACAGTACCTAAGTGCCATCCACTAAGCCCCTCTTAGCTCTTCCTACCTCACTAGTTATCTCATGGCATGGCCTAGATATCTTAATGAAAGGGCATAATAGGTAAAGCACTATTTTTAGGACATCTTCTTTCCTCACTCATCCCTGCTTCTCATCCATCATCCCTGCTTCTCATCCATCATCCCTACTTCTCATCCATCATCCCTTCTTCTCATCCAACATTCTTAATTCTCAGCCCTACTTTTCATCCTACTGTCATGAGAAGCAGTGCCGAGGGATGGAACATAGGGATGAGAAGAAGGGATGATGGATGAGAAGTAGAGATGATAGAGGAGATGGTGGGATGGCAGATGAGAAGTAGAGATGAGAAGCAAGGATGAGGGATGAAAAGTAGGGATGAAGGATGAGAGGTAGGAATGAGAAGCAGGGATGAGGGATGATAAGTAGGGATAAATGACGAGAAGTAGGGATGAGAAGTAGGAATGATGGATGAGAAAAAAGGATGAGGAGTGAGGAATGAGGATGTCCTAAAATGGATCCTGTGATATTATATTTCTTGGTACACTTTCTCAATCTTCTTCACACTTGGATCTCCCACCTTTTGGATTCGACCAACTGCACATCCCCCCCCTTCTGGGCTAAAGCTATCTGTCGATCTTTTCTACATAACACAAAGGATGCTCTCTATACTCTTGGAAATTCCCTCACTTTTTCCCAGGACATGCCATTTTATTGAAACCTTATTCCTAGACCATCAATGCAACACCTCAACACTAGATGGTTGCAAATCCTTCCACCCTACATCACCCTAAGTTTGTATGTGGCCAAGCTGCACAATGCTGTTACATATTTTTCTACACTTTCTCTGAAACTTCTGCTTTCTCATGCCGAATTGAAATATCTGTAATAGTACCTTAACTTTTGGATTAGAATGCTTATCCTTTTATCTAAAATAAATATCATAGTCATTCTTCATTTTATGTTGCTGCTCTTGGATTCCAAAATCTAGCAAACTTCCAAATACCCTAAACCAGTGGTCCTTAACCTGATGTCAGAGGACCCTTAAGTGTCCGTAAGGCCTACTCTGGGGCAACTGTTTTTCAAAATTAAGTAATATTAAAATTAATATATTAATATTAACAAAAAAATAAAAATTGAAAATTAGAAGAAAAAAATTATGTTTGATTGTGAATCAAACAAAATATTTCAATATTCGAGCAATAGTTTAGTGAATAGTTACTTCTGTATTTTTGTGTATTGTTTTGAGGTTCAAAGCATAGAAATTCTTTAGGCCGGAGGTCCCCAGCTCCAAATATTGAGTCAAACGGGGGTCCTTGGATTCAAGTAATGATTCAGTGAGGGTCTATAGAAGTGAAAAGGCTATGAACCAGCTTTCTACTGATCAACACTTACCATACCTAGTGCCAGGAACCCTGGTCCCCCCCACTCTTACCCTGCTTCGACCCTCCACACCCTAACCCCCAGTCTCCGCTCCCTATGCTGCTGCCTTGCCACACCACACAATACAGAGGGAGCCGCCTTCTGCCTTTTCTGCAGGTTTTCATGCACTTACCCACACCCAACGTTCACCATACCCTCATCAACACCACCTAACACGCAACTCTCTCAGACTCACACAGTCCTGCAACCACCCACAGAACAATCTGCGCTCACATGCATGCTCCACCACACCCGCTCTCTCACCAAACATGCCACAGAGTTCAGGGAGCTGCTGCAAAACAATTCCCTGACCAACGTTTTCCTGTGAAAACCTAGGTTAACACCGCCTTGGCATCTGACATCACCACACCCATTCCCCCGCCTACAAGATCACCAAGCAGGATAGACATCACAACCTGGAGGCTGAATCCCCATCATCCACAAGAACACAATCAGCTGCACCATCGCCATGAACACATCATCCTCCAACAACTGTCATTCAAGCTCCATGTCACAGCTGACTTCACAATAAGTGGCACTCTCATCTTCAGACCACCTGGATCACGCACCAACTTCACCGACACATCACAGACATCATTTCACCACTCGCCCTGGACACTAGGAATTACATCCTACCTAGAGACCTGAACTTCCACCTGAACTTCCACCTGGAAGACCATACCGACCCCAACTCAAAAGCACTAATCAGAGACCTCGGAAGCCTGGGCCTCACCCAATTAGTAAAGGACTATACCCACGTCTCCGGACACCTCCTGGACACTATTTTCACCTCCTTCTGCAACATCTGAGTCAAAGAGCCCACACCAGATTTTTCTTAACAGATTTGATTGGGATTTCGCAGCTTGTACTACACACAAACAGTAGCATCTTTTGCAGAAAAGTTCAGTAATTTGGATTTAACAAGGATGCTTCCCTTCCTCAAAACCAGTGTGATTTCCCTTAAAAACAATTGCAACATGCCCCTCCCTACCCATGAGTCGTCGTGTGGTCACAGATATGTTACAGGTTAATGCTTTACCCATTTCAAGCCCAAACTAGTCTCTTGTACAGATCATGCCCTCATCAAGTTCAGCAAGCCTGTCCCAGTCCAATACCCACACATCACCACCAGCCCAGCCCACCAAGCAGTGTCACAGACAAGGACTGGAACACCGCTCTTTACTCCCCCGACCCGAACGCAGCAACAGCCTCCTCAAAGCCATCAAAAATGTCAACAATCAAATCACTTCCTGCACTGCCTCCATGCCTCCCATCAAGCACAGCAATGCAACAAGAATTATACCCCAGGCCACAGATGAACTCAGACTGATAAAATGTCACTGTAAGCAACTGGAGTGTGAATGGAGAATGAGCCAGGGCAAACAGGAGCACTTTCAACTTTGCTTTGAGACGCTACCACCAAATGAACCGGACCACCAAATGTGCTGCTCTGGTACACGCATCAATGCTAACACCAACAGAAACAAAGTAATCTTCGCTGTTGCGATTGATTTCACCTCACCAGTTGTCGTCTCCAAAACAATCACCCCCTCACAGGACCTCTGTAACAATCTCCCTCAATTCTTTAGCAACAAAAGCACAGTCATTTACAGCAACTTCAACCCACAACCAGACCTTACAGACCTTGCCAAATGCCTCCCAATCTTATCCAAAGAACCAATGCTAACCACATGGCCCATCACCACCCCAGACAAAAATGCTCTAGCCATGAAGTCCATCTACTAAGGGGCCCCATCTGACCACTAACCCCACCACTCCTACTCCAGAGAACTGCAAGCCATCAACGCCATGCTCATAAACATTCTGAATGCCTCTACCTCATCCTTGACATTCTCAGATGCTTGGAAACACACAACTGTCCTCCCCTTGCTGAAGAAACCCTCCATGGACCTTTTTTCGCTTGTCAACTACAGATCGATCTCCCTACTACCATTCTTGGCCAAGGTCTTAAAGCAAATCTTAAACAAATGCCGCACCGAATACCTCAATGACCACTAACTCCTCAGCACCACCCAGTCTAGTTTCAGACCCAACCGCAGCACAGAAACAACCTTAATTGCTGCCACAAATGAAATCTGCATGAATCTGGGCAGTGGAAACATGGCGGCCCTCATCCTTCTGGACCTCTTCCAGCATTTGACACGGTCTTCCATTGTGGCCCCTCGGCTCCCACACAGATAGTTTGCAGTAATTTAATCCTCTGATTTGGCACCCAAAGTTTCTCTAACCAATTCACCAAAGAATACTTGGAATGCAAACATTTACTCGCAATGCACAGAAACTACAGTGCTCTGGCACCTTCCATATACCCGCTGATTACTATATATCTGCTCATGTCTGAATGATGACTCTCTGGCCCCACTACACTTGTTTCTCCCATTCTCTCCTCTAGAGTTATCTCCACATCTTTATCCTTTAACAGATTACGCACTGAAAGGAACCACTCCTAAGGGCCTTTCTCTGTGTTCTCCACACTCTCACCTGCTGCAGTCTCCTACCGCTCACTGCCCTGTCATATTTTATCAACTACTCACATCTATATATTACTCCTACATTTATTGGATCTTCATTATTCACATATTTCATCTTGCAACACCTCTAATCGCACTTTAAACTATAAAATCTGTCCTTATAGAGGCTATGCTTCTTGTAGTTATGCTGCATCTTTCTCATTGTATCGTACCTAATGGACCCTGGGTAAAATGTTTATTATAGAGGTGTAATCTTGCATATGTTCAGTAATTTAATGTTCTGCTTCTTACATAAAATTCCTGAAATTATGCTATTATGCCATGTCACATCATTATGGGGTTGTATGACGTTACAACGCATGCCATTACAACGCATGCCGACACAATGCATACCTTTACACCGACTTGCTGTCGGGGGTGCGCTGGAAGTTGGAATAGTATAATTTACTATTCCAACTCCAGTGCGTGCGACAGTAGGGAAGGTGTTGGAGTTAACTTCAACACCTTCTCCCCCCTGCAACAATCTTTCGCGTTGTAACGACATGCATTGTAATGGAATGCGTTGTAATGCTTCCGTTGTAAAGGCTGTTTCTCCATTATGGGGTTCATTGCAATGTCGGGCGGAATAACTTCTGTCCGATACAGCTTCGGTCATGGGACCAACCGACACCCGGTTGGCGGTCCCGACCGCCCCATTAGGATGCAATCAAGCACTGTTCGGTCGCATTACTATATTTTACTATGGGTGAATGCATTCCGTCTGTAAACTGGCCATAATAAATGCTTCCATAGTAAAATGAGAGGTGCGGTTCATCCCTCCACCCCGTGGCAGGCACCTCAAGGTGCAGGGATCAACAGGGGGGCACTGTAAGAAATTGGGTTTCTGTTGCAGTAACCCCCCCCCCTTTTTTTGCCTAATAGCTGATGCACTTTTCCTTGTTGTGCCCTGGGCTCCTGCCAATCAGGTGCCCAGGGCCTGTGTTCCTTCCCTTAAAACTGCCTAACAGCCACAACCCAAATTGGCAAACCCTGGCCACATGTCAGCCCCTGGTAAATGGTACCCTAGGTACCCAGGGCCATGTGACCAGGAAAGGCCTCTAAAGGCTGCAGCACTCATTGTGCCACCCTTAGAGGCCCTGTACCCTAACACACACACACTGCTCTTGCAGGCTAAGTGTCTGGATACAAGACAAAACAGAGAGTCGACATGGCACACATCCCTGTGTGCCATGCCCACAACCTACACTGCCCTGGCATACATCAGCCACCCCTCTAGCTGGGTGCCCTATGCCAGTGGTGTGGACACAGAGGCAGGAGCCCTGTGCCCCTGCAGTACCCAGGTCCATTCCTGGGTCCTGTAAGTGCAGTGCTGCCAGCTAAGGGTATATGGTGCTGGGAGCTTGTCAAACACGAACTCCACAGTACCATAATGGCAGCACTGAAGACTGAGAAGTTTGGTATCAAACTGCTCAGCACATTAAATCCACACTGATGCCAGTGTGTGATTTAATGTACAAAGCACCACAGAGGGCATCTTAGAGAGGCCCCCTGAAACCTAAAACCCACAATCCACGTCTGTTCTGAGGCTGCCTAGGCTGCCACACAGCAGACATGTTGCTGGACCCCTGGGTAGGAGAGCCCCTGCTCTCCTGGGTCTGCAACAATGCACATCCTGGGCGAGGTGCTAAATCTCCATCCCCAGGATGGGCAGGGGGAAGCTTCAAAGGCATTCCGCCTCTGTGAGCTTCCCCAGGCCACTGCAACCCCCCACTCTGGCGGGAAGCTTGGCCGGAAACCCCAAATAAGGACAGGGGATGTGCCAGCCTGCCAACCCCACCCCTCAGGTGGGGGAGGCGAGGTGAAGCACATCTCCGGGCTCTCGCCATCTTGAATATGGGAAGCCCTGCCCAATCAGGACTAGGCTCCTGCCCCCCTCCCACAGGAGAGAGGCAGGATAGGGGGTGTACCCACCCCAGGACAGGGACCCATTGGCCCCTGCCCTTCACCCACCAGTAACGCCCCTAAATCTAGTATTTAGGGGCACCCTGAACCTTCCTTCCCCAGATCCCAGATTTGAAACTACAAGAAGAGCAAGAAGAACAAAGACCTGCCCTGCAGCTGCTAAAAAGAGGAAGACACCAACTGCTTTGGCCCCAGCCCTATCGGCCTGTCGACCCTCGAACCTGCTCCTGCTCCTGCTCCAGCGCGGCATCTCTCGTGGCCAGCAACCTCACCAACCCCGGAGGACCTGGCTACCTTTTGGCTCTAAGCCCCTGGGACTCCCATGAGTAGAGGCTCTACTCGAAACCTATCTCTAACCCCTGGCAGCAGCCCGGAACCGCGAACCCAGCATACTCTGCACCAGCCAAGCCTGGCCAGTGCCGGAGTGAACAAAGACCCTGAGGACGACCCCACAGCGACTGTGACCCCGAGTCCGGCACCCAAGGACCTCCCTCGACACTCCTGAAGAAGCCTGCAGCCTCAGAACAAGGTGCCCCCCCCCAACCGCGATCAACAGAGGGTGAGATTTCCCGACACCAAAAGGCACCCCTGCACGCGGCGCCCCACGGCCCCCTGTGCCCAATCCCGGGGTACCTACCTATCCTCCGACTACCCAACTTACCTCTCGAAGTGGTGGTGGCACCTGAAGAGTCCTCGTCCCCGAGCTTGCAGTCTTTTTCTAAACCGGAGATTTCCCATTGAAATCCATTGAGCGCCTGAAGGCTAAAAAGCCTTCTGCACCCAGCCACCCGAGTGGCCCTGGCATTGAAAACTCTACACCTACCTACTTCTTCACTTGCCCTGAGTAAGTGACCAGGAGCCCAGCTCCCACAGCCGTGTGGCTTGCCAGTCAGCAGCCACCAAACAAGGCCCCCCTATCCCTCATAGGATAACATTGGGCCTAACTCTCTCTGCACCCGGCCGCCCTAGAGCCGCTGAGGGTGAACCAACTGTACCTACCTGACCCTGGGAGACCCCTGAGTCTGTGCCCAGAACCTCAACTCTGCCAGTCGAGTACTTACCTTTAAACCGCAAACTCTATTTTGATATAACATTGACTGGCTTTTTCCTGAAATTTCTTTTAAGTGTGGACTTTTCAAATCTTCAAATATTCACCAAAAATCAGCCGAGTGACAAAAACGAATTTACTCACCTGCTCTTAGGTGAGCTCCCAGTGCTGGATCTTGGTGCCCAGCACTGACTCTGAAAAATACCTACAACTGTACTTACCCTTAACTCAATTTTCTTCCATAGGAAACCATTGACTGTTTTTCTGTGAAATTTCTTCTAAGTGTCGATTTCTGCAATCTTTAAATATTCTTCAAAAATCGTATAATATCTGAAAACGTAATTACTTACCTGTTTTGGATAAAGGTCCCAGTACTGAGTCTAGGCACCCAGTACTGGATTACAAAAGTAACGAGAACATACTGTACCTGTAACCTGAATTTTCTTCCACAGGGAATCATTGAATGTTTTCTTTGAAATATTTTCTAAGTGTCAACTTTTAAAATAGCTAAATATTGTTTAAAAATCATTACAGTAATTAAGTCGACTTTCATCACTTGATTCTGAGTACTGACCCAGAACTGAATCTAGGATCCAGTCCTGGAATTCCAAAAGTAATCCTAAAAGTAATCTGTGGCAAATAACATGAAACTTCCGTTGAACTCAATGCATTATTGTGTTTAAAATAGTGTTGCCTATTGCAACCACTTGTAACTGTTTACAAAAGTCAATTACATCTTGCAAAAGTATTTATATAAAGCATCTCAATCTGAGAAAGTATATTTTAATTCCAATTGTTGGTTCTAAAATAAAACAAGCATATATATTTTATATATAAACCATTGGCCTAGAGTTCAGTTATTGAGTGTGTGAGACCATTTGCTGACTGAGTGTGTACAACAAATGCTTTACACTGTCCTCTGGTACTGCCTTACTGCTCGACCAAGCTACCACTTCAGAGAGTAAGGTTATACCTAACTTTAACCTCTGTCAAACCCTTGGGGATTGTGGACTCTGTACACCCTATACCTATTTGGGAACAGTATATACAGAGCCGCTTTCTCACAGGCACCATAGGTGCCCTCTCAGTCTCAAACTGAAGGCATGCACCCAAGGGAGCCCTGCTGGGGACCCCCAAAGACGCTACCCGGCATGGTTTCCATGTTGGACAGACAGGCATGGAAACCATGTCGGAAACCATCATCGTAATCTCAAGGGCTGAAAGACCTGCACTTGAGATTACCTGCCGCATTCTGACTGGTCGGATTCCTTTTCGACCGCCTCAATCAAAATGAGGCGGTCGGAAAGGAATCTGACCGGCACATTACGAAATTTAGGGTGAGCCCAAGGGAACAACGTGAACGACTACGAGCGGCAGCTGTTTGTAGCAGTTGTGTTTTTTGCGTTATTTGTTTTGCTGAAAATGTGCCTTGGTGTCCGAAATGGACATCGAGATGCTTGTTGTGCTAAAACACAGCACCAAAAACCTGGCTTTGCACTTCATGTAAATATGCAGAATTAATTTCTCGTAATTTGTTACAAATTTCACATAATTACGCAAAAGCTAATTTTGCGAATTTCACTTAACCCGAGTACCTTAATGTGTTCTGAAAATGTGCAACTGATGTTGTTTATTTCCATATATAGTATGTTTTCCCCCCTCTTCGTAAAGACTTTTGTCGCCTTTTATGGGCTAGCTCGCACTCTATAAAACCTGCAAAAAATAAATAAATAAAATAAATGAAAGAATTCCAGTAATCCATAGCACTAACTCTCGATTTGGTACACAATCATCATTCACCCCACCACTTGACCTGATGACTTGCTTCACAATCACTGACACACTTAAATGGTGCAGCACCAGAATATCGCCGTCATACTATCTAGCGACTGGCATAGTATCCTAAAATCGTCCATAGAAAATGTCACCCCATTGAAGTTAATATTACAAAATCTACATGCAATGGGAGGATATTTTTGTTTAGGACACCATATTTATGTCAGGCGATATTTCTGCATGCAACATTCAGAAACATCGCCCTTTCAAATGTCAAAGGTCAGATTACCCAATGGCTCTGTCTGATGAATATACTGCTAATCTGCATAAACGATGCAGTGACACACTCTAAATAGCATGCTGGGGCAACCCTAACCTGCCTGTAGGACAGGAGTCAAACCTCCTTCTTGGTTTATGACTCCACTGCCACTATTCACAGGCCTCAGAGATGCCCTGAGACACTATCACTGTGACAGAAATTACATTCATGGATAAAGCAGAGGCCCTCCCCTTGGGTCATCCTCGGGCTTCTGGTATTTGACCATTTTTTTTGCAGTTTTATGTAGCAGGAACTGGACCCGAAGGTTTTGGAGCGCTTTACATGAGCACCAGTTAGATTACACAAAGACACACTCATTTTTGGTAGGCATTGGGGGATTAAGTGATTTGCGCAGAATCACAGGATGTTGAGCCGACGCCGAGCTGCTCCAAAGTCGGCAGCTCTGGCCGTTACACCAGGTTTGTGCAGGCTCAGCCCACGCGAAAAAGGACAAGGTTTGTTCTGCAAACTGCTGGTTGGCTGCTAAAGCAGGGGTGTCCAATGTAGTTGACTATACTGATAATTACTATCTAGGCTGATACAATGGAAATATATCTACAATGGGTATACAGAAAATCTGTGTTAGATCTGGCCTTCCTACACCAAAGTTGGCTTTCTCTGCAGTAAACCCCCTTGAGGAATACTCAGAATGTGACTGATCTCACAGCGGGATTGGTAACCAAGCCTGCTCCAGATAGGGCAATGGAACATGCATGATGCTTCACTTCCGCAGTGTGACTGTTCTATGTAGCCATTTTGAGGCAGCCAGGACACACAGTTACCCAGTCAATGCTAAGACTGCAGCTAGGCTATGTATACACACACCTTGCTATAATCATAAGCACAGTACCACAAGTAGCAATAAGGGTTTTATACCCCTAACTCGAGGTCAATACAATGACATCACATCCACTACATTGCCCACTAATAGATCGTCAGGGTGCATATATTATTATTTTTATCACCATATTTTCTACCTAACCCTTTAAACTATTATGTTCGCCCATTATGCTTATCTATACTTTGTGATGTAGTGATACAATATAATTGCCATACAATATAATACATACAGGGATGTACCCTAATCAGATGCATAGTAAAAGCAGCGCAGCATGGGTTGCTAGCGCCCAGGGCAAATTTTAAAATAAAGTAGTGCACCCCCTAATCCGTGGACCGTTAGCTCAGGAAGTACTAATGGTCCATGGGTTAGTGGGCACGATACTTTCAATTAAAATTTTGCCCCCCTAAGAATTTTGCGCGCAGACAATCTCCCCTGTTTGACCCCCCATGCCACACCACTGTATAGTAACATAACAACTGTAATTGTCAGTGAATTGTGTCAGAGAAGAGCTCGTCACACTAGATCCACTCCGAACAAAAGCTGCTTGAAAGCTTCAGTACTACTCAAAGTGAGTCCAGACAGAAATCATTATAAGTGGATCCTTAGTAGGGGTGGGCTTGTCACAGCTAAAGCCAGGTAATACGCCAATAGCCTTTCCAAATGTCTTTATTGAGGTAGGGAAACTGTCTTGCTCACACACTGGGAAATACCAACTAAGGGTCCGATTACGATGTTGTCTTGAAGGGCTCTGGATGGGATTCGGTATTGTAGAATCCGATACGGAACCCTTGTTTCCGAACGAATCGTACACATTTCCCAACGACCGATTACGATGCCCAGAAACCGTATGTGCAGTCCAAATCGGTTCCGAAAGGCATTCTGGCAGCCCGAGTCTTTTGGAACCGAATCGTACAGCTCTATGGACACAGTTTCTGATGAAGCGAGTACGATGACCAATTCAGACAGCCGTTCTGATTCGGTCTGCCTGACACGAAACAGCTGTTGGAATCTGTATTTGGGGGCCCGTTGCGGGCACCCCTTCCCCAAGAGGCATCCGATTGGGACCCATGGGGGTATCCAAGGAACCCCTCTTCCCAGACATGCACAATGTGGCAGGCACCATGGTGTGCCACCCCTTTTTTCAAAGAGAGCCTGTGTTCTCATTCGTAACACAGGCTCCCATCGAAGTCAATGCAAGTCTGACCGAATAATGTTGGGTTGCATCATGATCGGTTGTTCGGACTCGCACAACCCAATCAGTTCAGAAACCATTCAGAAAATGATTCCTTTGGGCTGCTTTACGGACGACATCGTAATCGGGCCCTAAGTTAGTGGGAAAGCCCTTCTGTTTCTTGACCAGCCTCCAACTTGTCTTACAACTACTTCAGCTTCTGGGTTTCCACATTATAAATTCAAATCTCAGTCACATAATTAATTATTTTAGAATTTTAATTTTGGGACGAACAAGGATCCCAGAGGCAATAACAGGCATTTTGGGTGCAATAGATAGCTCTGTGTAGAGACAGTGTTACTTGTCTGATCTCACCCAATCAACTACGCTTTTTCATTTCACTGTTCTTTCCCATTCATGATGGAAACTGTCCTTTCTTCAGGTGACGGAGGATGTCCGGGATGAGAAGCGTGAGATTCGTCTCCTGAGCTCTAACAGGTAATGCTATTTGGTATTTGGCATTCTTGGCCATTTCTATAGTCATCGTCAATGCTGCCTTTCTCTTCTGTTATTAGCCTAAACTTATGCTTTTTTCCTTTCCACCTTTTTTATTCCTTTCGACCCACGCTGTCTCATTTTCTGTCACTCCTCTCCAGCACACCCCCTTCTTCTTTCTCTAACTCCAGGTTCATTTTTCTCCTATTTCTCATTAATCTTGCTATTTTTATCTTCTCATTTTCTTTTCCTCCTTCTCATTCGTTCTCCCTACTTTCTCTTGCAGCTGTCTCTTCTAATCTCTCCTCTCAACTTGCATTCTTATTAACCCCCTTCCTACGTGCTCTAGGGTCACCAGGGTGTATAATTGCTAAAGCAGACGTTTCGTGGCATAACGGAAAAAGGGCCACAAGTTCAGCACACAATTAAGTTGTTAATGCAAGTGACTGTACACACGTCAGTAAATACACCCCCAAGTTTCTGCCGTTGCAGAAAAAGCAGTGCTTAATTTGTGCTGGTGGTTGGCAGCAATTGTTTTAGGGGCCAGGACTTATTTTTCATCCTCAGACTTTGAGCAACAGCAAGAGGGAGAAAGGCAGAAAAGGGAGAAAGAGAAAGAGAAGAAAACTGTGACAAAGGGAGGAAGTAGGGATAAAAAAAACTATCTGCGATAGTGAGATAAAGACACAGGAAGTGTAGGGTGTTGTGGTGACCAAGACAATTAAGCTAAGTAGTCTTGGTATTGGGTACCTTTGTGCCAGCAGTTCACTCCTAAGAAAAACTTTGGGCCCCTGCACTTTTTTTTACATATTAAGCACTGACTAAAAACAGCCTAGAAGTTATGCTGACCTGCTTCACTGCATGCCTTGCGCCCACGTGCTTGAAGGTCCTCTCATGGCTGTCATTTAGGGGTCCCCATGGGTTGCAGCAGCAGCACCTGGCTTGCCCCTTGTAACCCCTGGCACTGCCTTTGTGACCCTGGTCTAAGAGGTGGCAAAGTCAGTGCCAGGAACACAATGGCAGCTGATCCATGTGGACGTTGGTTGGTGCTCCACTCTTTTTTTTCTTTCAATTTTTTTATTACACTAATAGTCAATAATATTTAATTGTTCAACAATTAGTGTAATACAGAATGGAGTATATTAAGCTGGAACATGACCTTCCCTGACAGCTGAGGTAAGTAAGAAAAATGCTTTTGAATGTATGTTGTGTGCATCCTTGTGGGCAACTGTGTGCACGGCCAGATTTCTGCTCTACCAGCCTCAGGAGCGGGGGGGGGGTGAGATGCACCACACCCGCTTTTGTTACAGGGGACCAATATTGCACTGCTGCAAAACTGGCCCCAGTAACAAAACCTGCCCCCACTGGTACAAAACCAGGCCCCACACCTCCGGCCCACCAGGAAAACGCCCAGTGCCCGCTCCGGCTAGTCCGGTCCTGACTGTGTTTTTCCGTGAAAGAGCATATGTGTGTGTGAATATGTCTGTTATCTATTACTGTGCGTGTAAGTGAAATTGAAGGTCAAAGGGCGTGTGATGTTACTTGCGCTACCCCTGGAAGTTTGGTGAATTGACATTCAAGAGCCCTCACCATGTTGTTCAGTCTATTTTCCCATCATACAGATGCCCCTGCTGCACTGCTAAAAGAACTCCTGAGCATGCGCAGAATTATACATTTTTTGCTTTCTTTTTGGCGTAAGTCTGCACTTGCTGGTGGGCTTCTCCGCTGTCATTGCTGGGCATCTTTTATGCCAGAGAGCAGACCTGGTTTTTAGGACAGCGGGTTGTGCATCGTTTGTGCACCGTCTTGATTGCCCTGGTTACAGCCACTTCATTCACAGTTTCAGTGAATGCTCCTTTCTCTTGGGAAGGGCTTCGTGGAATCAGTTCCTCATCTAGAAAGCCATCTTTAGACTCGACATCCCTAAGGAGGTTGATACATTTGTTGTTAGGAAGCCAAAAGGAAGTTAAGCTCCATGTCTCCCTAGTGCGCCTTCAGGGAAATGTTGTCATCGAGCTGGTCTCCATAACTACAGCCGATGTCGTTTACCATTAGCCTGCTGTAGATGACTCCATATTTTTCCCTTTCTGCTCCCTATGGAATACCAAGCTTTAAAGAAGGATGAGTCAGACATTATATTTGTGGCCATCACTTCTTCGTTGGAATCCACCAGAGGAACCTTCAGGACAGCTGTGAATCTGAGTTTTGTGCCTCCTGGACAGCTCAGCCCGCGTGGGTCTTGGCATGCAGTGAGGTGGCCAGACAATAGTCTCAGGAAACTGAGCCCATGGAACCATCCAGGATCCTAGTCCCGACTGTACAGAAATCTCTTAATCAGGCATGGTGCATGGCTGCTGGTCCGTCTGTCCTTGGGTGTCGCCTTCCCCAAACAGCTGTTCACGAGGGAATCTTCCTCCCCAGATAAAGGATTTAGAGCACTAATTCACCATATGTCGGGGGGTTTTGGGGCATTAGTCTCCCTTTCCTAGCAACAGTCATATCCTTTGTCACATAACCAGACTGCCCCCACAGGTGAAGACCTATCACCCCGAAAAGGGGTTCTATTTGCTCAATTGCATGGCCATGGTGGACCTATGACTTAAAAAGCAGAAGGATTCCCTCTCAAAGAAAGGGTACAGTCACTTATCTTCCTGGATAGAAAATGTCAGGGGGCCTACATGCCACTGCAGACTGAAGCAGTGTTTTGAAAAAATATATATTTTATAAAAATAAACCCCAGCCAAGCAGGAGATTTATTTCTACAAAACAAAAATCAATGTCCCTGGTATACCTTGAGTCTTCTCCCAGCATGTGGTGGTCATTGACTCTTGTTTCTTGTTTGCGACCACCATACCCTTCATGGTAGTCACGAAAATGAAAAAATACCGTCAGAAGCCCCGCCGTAGACAGACTGGATGAACCAACAGGGCTCAGTCATTATTCCAGTGGTGGTTGGACGCTCGGCAAAGGGTTTCTGACTGCAGAGCCAATTGGTGGTCCACAGTCTGAAACCAATCAGGCGCAGGGCTGGACTGGGAACTGAAACTGGTCCTGGCAAAAAGCTCGGCCGGCCTGGGGAGGGGGGCGGGGGGGGGGGGAGCTTTGTGCAGCTTTTGTTGCAGGGGGCTGATATTGCAGCTATGTAACACAAGCATTGGCATAGCCAATAGGTCTCGCCTTTGGGACCTTTTAAGTGTTTAGCCATGCAACAGTTGCATAACTAAATACTTATAAGGTCCCAAAAGCGAGACCTATTGGCTATGCCAAGCGGCCCTGCGGCCGTGAAAGTAATCGCGGGAAAGCGCGGCGCGCGTGCCCGCACACATGCACTCTAGCTCTAGGCTGGCCTGGTAGCACTTTTTGGAGCCCTCTCAATAAGTCTCGCCAGACCAGTGCATGCGCTGGGTCACGCGAGACCTAAAAACGGCCCCCCAGGGGTCTAAAACCGGCACCCGCCCTGGCGGCCCACCATGGAAACGCCCGGTGCCTGCTACAGCCAGCCCGGCCCTGATCAGGGGGGATGCTCTTCTTCTCCTCTTCTCTCAATGATCTCTGCAGACTTTTCATTTCTTAGGCAGCTTGGAACTTCTAATATGACAAGCTTTGTCATCTTTTCAAATAATTTAGATTTAGCCTTCCATTCTTTTATAACGACTTTTTGCCAATCATTCTAACCCTTCATATCTGACACCTGGTGCAGAAAGTTAGCAATCCTAATATTTTAAATCATTGAATGCAATCTGAATTTTGTCAGCTTTCAACTCGGAAACATCCACCTGTTGTATCATAATTCTTGCACCCGTTTTAAGCTTTTATCTCTCCATCCTCCTTGGAATCCAGCAAGTGAGCATGGCTTGTATATGCTGAACACTGATTAAGTTTAAGCAGAAACCGACTTTAAATATAGCACAATGCATAAGTAATAGCTCTTTACTATAAAAACAACAGACAATATTAACAGAGAATCATAGTTTGAGCCAAAGGAATCATAGTTTGAGCCAAAGTTTCCTGTGAAAAAAATACCCAGCCGCATTTAATTGATTAAAGACGCATTTCTTTCATAAATAACCAATGAGAGTGATGATAATTAATTAGCATTAGAATTAACTGTGAAACGATAAATTTCCATAAAGATTTTATATGCAGTAATGAAGTGTGTGAGAGTAAGTGTTTGGTGCTTACATATAGTAGCAGCTAGACTCCTGCATCGGTGTTTGAGCGCCTAGAACTATGGATACAGTTGGTATTGGTACATCCGCAATATGGGAATACCAGGCCATTACAAGGTTTGCACTTTTAAATGGGAAATATCAGAAGGAATCCTTGTTTTCACATAGAGCCATGAGGCTTTTATCAGATGAAAACAGGTAAAGAAAACGGGAAGCGCAGTTTCCTGGTGACACTTGGGGGCAGATTTACCATTTTTTTCGGGTACCGCACTGCAGCAGCCATAAATGCTGAGCTGCGCTATGTGAAAAGAAGAGAGGGGGAGAGCACCCTATTAACTAAAATAAGGTACTTTCCATCCCTCCGAATAGAGCCGGCGCTGAAAGCCACAGAGACACCTATGCGCCATGGTGCAAGGGTGTCTTTGTGAACCCTTCCAGTGCACAATAATATGCACAGACTCACTTTAATAATTCCCCCACTTTGTATGTGTGCTGTACAGTGCAGTATGCATGCAAAGTTGGAAAAGGAAAGAGAAATTAAAGCATTTCTCTTTCCTTGCGCCTACTTGAAACAGGCGCAGTTTTCTCACGCTAAACCCAATCTACTTTATTTAGTCAAATGAGTTTAGGGTGAGAAACTTTGGGTGGTTTCATGGGAACACCCATGCACCACCCTTGGTAAGCCCCATGGCGCAAAGTAATCCTTCGCATTACTTTACCGTTATTTCCAGCGCTAAACAAGATTAGCACTGGAAAGTAAATTGGGAAAACAAGATTTTGCACTGATTTGCTTCACTTTTGTGACGCAAACACGCTACAAAATCTTAGTAAATCTTCCCCCTGGAATTTCTGATTTGGCTGGTAACGCCCATTGACGGCTGAATTCGAAAGAATGGACCACTCAGAATAAGGGCCCCACTAGGTTAATGTACAAGCTGGCAACTCAGGCTCAAAGCTCGAACTATCTAATTCTACTATTTTAGATGTTGTGTTAGTAATGACAACTAAAGGACTTCACAAAACCACATAGTCATGTCCAATTTAGTTTTTTCCAGGGGTTGCAAGTGGTCACCAAAGATTAGAATCAAGCATTTAGCCTCCAATGGTAAATTTATTTTTCTTAAGCCAAGCGCATCTGGCAGATTTTATAAGCCAAATGTAATTTTGCATCTCTGAAAACTATAAACACACCGAAGGCATGATTTGCGTGGGATTCCTATCTCATTCTCAAAGAGTTGACTGATCCAAGCCGAGCATTATCTTTAGCCAAGATTGTTTTTTCCATCAGTCTTCATGTATGGATTCTCCAAATGATTAAGTTTTTCTAAGAAGACAGATAATATTGTTCATTCTTATTACTTGTTTCAAGAAAGTACTTGTTGTTTTACACTGTTTCCAAGAATTAACACTCAAGTTAATACAGGCAAACTGAGTTAACACTCATCATCTAATCTAGAGGGCTATCTTTTAGTAAAAAGCATTCTATCGCCTCCCCTGCTGGAATGTTTTTGATCAAGGGGAGAGTCCAGTCCTTCGCATGTAGCAGAAATTCTGGATCACCTATGTCTAGATTGGACGATATGTAAGTACCAACATCCATGCATCAGAAGACAAAGGCCATGGTGGATTCAAGTTGTGGTCACCATCCCCCTCTCCCCAGCCAAAAACTACATTCAGACCTAGGCTCAGGAGCATGTGGATCACTGTGGCATTTGTTCAGATGCAACCAGATTCTGAAATAAACAGAGCACCGTGTTTACTGCTATTGGTGCTGAAAACCTTGGGGCATTTTTATTATTTAATGTTGGTGCGCTGAGCTGCGCCAAATTTGGCAGCGATGTGCACCAACATTTCCAAAACACAAGGATGCGCCGATTTTACAAGAATATGGCGCACCTCTGTGTTTTCCCTAGTGCTGGTGCTAAAATTAGCTGCCTAGCGCCAAAGCAGGCACCCTTGCACCATAGCATTGCAGGGAATGATTGTTTATGTGCACGAAGGTGTCCCTTCCTGCACATAAACAATCCAGAATGGCAACTTCTTACTTCTATGTGTGCTGCAGAATGCAGCACACATAGATGTAGTAAATCGTCATTATTTAATGATTGTTTATGTTCAGGAAGGGACAACGTTCTGCACATAAACAATCATTAATAGTGTTTTGTTCTTTCTATGTGTGCTGCAGAATACAGCACTCATAGAGAAAAAAAAATAGGAGAAATAAAAGTATTTCTTCTTGTTTCGCCATTCTAACACCTGCTATTGCAGTGACTTTCTGGTGGTGCTGTCCCCTTGTAAATATACCCCCTTGTTTGTTCGCACACTGACTCTTTGTAAGATATTTTGCCTACTTTTTGGAGAGGTGTGGCTCACTAGTTAGAGGCGGCCAACCCGTAAGCAGAGAATCAGCCAGGGACCAGGGTTCAATTCCCGACGCGGCAGGGTCGTGGACCAGGGTCAAAACGGTCTTGATAATTCTCGCCTCGGTACCTACTCTAACCAGGAACACACTCGGCAACTCTGGGCATTAAGCTTGCCTCATCTCTACAACGGCCCCCCACAGACGCCGGGGATGCCTGGTTTCACCTTGGAGATACCCAGAAAGGGACCATCTCACAGGGATAGCCAGGACGGGTTCCCCAGCGGTCTACAGCGCCGGGACGCCCCGTTGCTGGGGTAGCTGTGCGCTTTACAAGTCTACAACATTTACATTTACATTTACATTTTTACATTTACTACGTTCTAGGGGGTCATTTAGACCCTGGCTGACAGACCACCCCAGAAGGACAAAGGCCATGGTCTCTCCCACCCTGGTGGGAGATTGTCTACCCGACAGGGATCTTGGTGCTGTAAAGGGAGCACCTATACTTTACAGCAGTGCTTCCACTCTGTCAAACTATCAATGGGATTGTTTTGCAGTGAAATAAAGACATGTTATGGCCTGTGATATTCTGGCACTGCAGTTCCCCTATTGACACAGGAGAGCATGCATGAGATTGTTCTCTGCAAGAAATGTGTAGCCGTAATGTACAAAGTTGTATAGTATCAACTAGTAATGCATAAACAGCAATCTTCTGGAGAATACAGCTCCCAAATTTAGCTTGCAGGGAACTCATGTGACCTCTTGATTGAGGCAAAATGTCTTCTTTCCCCAACACACTGACGATTTCTTTAATTTTGGTGAATTCTCTCAGCAATATTTCATCATTGTCTCCAAGAGACACTCCGTCTATCATCTCCTTGTGTTTGCTTTGTTCGCCCTAAGTTGGCAGGGTATGCCCAGACGTGGGTACCTTGCTCACTTTGCCACTGGATTCAAGCTAGCCTGGCTGATAAGGGCTGTTAGCCTGAAAACGGTCCCAGGATGCTTGTTTCCGGTCCAGAGAAGACATGGCTTGGCAGTTCGGTCTGGACTGTTCCCATGAGGCACAGGGTCAAGACTGATTTGCATATAGCTGTGTCTGAACTGGGGTGGCAAAGTGAGCTAAAGAACGATGATGGATTCAACCCAGATCTGTGACTGGGGGTGAGTGTTTGCAATGTTCAGCACTCCGTCCATCATCTCCTTGTGTTCGCTTTGTTCGCCCTAAGTTGGCAGGGTATGCCCAGACGTGGGTCCCTTGCTCACTTTGCCACTGGATTCAAGCTAGCCTGGCTGATGAGGGCTGTTAGCCAGAAACCGGTCCCAGAATGCTTGTTTCCGGTCCAGTGAAGACATGGCTTGGCAGTTCAGTCTGGACTGTTCCCATGAGGCACAGGGTCAAGACTGATTTGCATATAGCTGTGTCTCAACTGGGGTGGCAAAGTGAGCTAAAGAACGATGATGGATTCAACCCAGATCTGTGACTGGGGGTGAGTGTTTGCAATGTTCAGCACTCCGTCCATCATCTCCTTGTGTTTGCTTTGTTCGCCCTAAGTTGGCAGGGTATGCCCAGACGTGGGTCCCTTGCTCACTTTGCCACAGGATTCAAACTAGCCTGTCTAATTAGGGCTGTTAGCCCGAAACCGGTCCCAGGATGCTTTTTTCCGGTCCAGGGAAGACATGGCTTGGCAGTTCGGTCTGGACTGCTCCCATGAGGCACAGGGTCAAGACTGATTTGCAGAGAAAGTCCAAAGGTAACACAACATGCAAACAAAAGTGTCCGTGAGTTGCAGTGCACTGAGGTAGGGGCACCACAGCTGAGCGCGCCCATGTGAAGAAAAAGTCTTGGATTGTGTTCCTTCGAGACATTCCTGATGCAGATGTAGTGGGCTGTGTTAGACCTGCATCATCTTCCTCATCAGCATCCCAGGTCTCCCACACTGCTTGAGGTGACATTGCTGCACAACCTCTCCACAACACAAAACTCAATCAGTAACGGACAATGGCTTCTGGTGCACTGAGTCAGTGGCACCTGGAGTGCTCAGCAGGGTATCTGACTGATGATGGCATTCACGACAGGTGTGAGCAACTCCTTAAGTCCGTCAGGACCACCATTTTGACTCTAGCAGATGGCGGTTGGAGGTGATCCTTGCGGTGGTGGCGTGTGCCTCCTGCGGTGATGCGACGTCCAGGTTCGGTCAGTCCTCGATTTGATGTGTGAGCCCTGGTGGACTGCAGTTGAGGCCAGAGGCAGCGGACAGCGCAGGGCCACAGACACATGGCGTTGATGACCCTGTGGCCATTGCCTCAGAGGCCATCCAATATCTCAGAAGAAGGGGTCCTGGACCTGACCAGCACAGAGTTAGTGGCCCCGTATGCACAGCGGCCAGCACAGGCACCCTGCCACGGGACGGTGACTTGCGGTGCACTGAGGTAGGTCCACGTGCAGTGAGTGGGTCCTCATCGATGTCCAAGGTGAATGTGGCGTAGGCTTGCGGGGGACAGAGGAGAGTGTCCTCCAGGGCATGATGCAGAAGGTCTGATGTTATCAGGCAGCAGCAAATGGAGGAGTGGAAAGCGCCAGCCTCGTTTTCACCACAATTCGGTATCAGCTACATGAGGATGAACACTAGCCCCTAGTCCATAGACTCAGACGCCACCTAGGTACTACCAGACAGTATGCATGAATGTCGGGTAACGGACTCAGTGGCACCGGTGCTGAGAGGGGATGCAGGCTGCAATGATTCCAGTACACTGATATGAACTCCGCCATTGCTAAATCAAGACTATGTTACCTACTGGACCGCAGTGTAGGCCGAAGGCAGCGGTCAGCAGTGGCCCACACCCACCTGTCGTTGGCTCGCGATGCACAGAGTTAGTGACACCAGGGCAGTTGTCGGTAGTGTTCGATCACCTCCATAACAATGATCCTGCTCCCGCTGGACTGCAACGCGTCATCCTCATACATCTCTCCTTGCGTGAGAGGAGATGTAGTATGCCTTTGAATAATCGATGTTCAGTTCCAATGCTGTGACCTACTCGTGCGCAGTGTAGGACGAGGGCATTAATCTGCGTCGGCCCACAGACACATTTGGTTGTAATGCTATGCATAGACTTGGTGGCACCACATCGAAGGGACTATAGTGACATGAACTCTGCCTTAAATAATGTTCACTGCCATGGTGTAATCAAGACTCAGTTCCAAATGTGTGACCTACTTGACTGTGGTGTAGGCTGGAGGCGGCAGTAGAGTACGTCAACGAGAAAGGACTAAAGCGTTGTGGAGCCCGTGATGGTCTGAGGAGGCTGCCAAGTTCTCGGGCCTCGGGCTTGGAGCTTGCGCCTGCACGTGGTGGGCCGTCTGTGACACACGCCGGTGTCGGCAGGTGGTCAGTGTGGCCTGGCTGCGCATGGGCTGGCCTGACGGGTTCGGGGTCCAGCGGTCCAGGGTACGGCATGCACACAGGATCGCAGGCAACTCCGCTCACGAGGACAGCATCGGCCTCGTGGCATGGTGAGCGGCGCCATCCTGGCAGACACGTTGGGCTTTCCGGAAGAGGACCACGCCCAGGGCTACGTGCTCTTTATTCACACCCCTACGCTGGCCTGGCGTATGCCGGGCCATCCCACTTACGGGGGATGTAACAGGCAACATTTCCGCAAAATCCCCCACTGGCTGGGGTGACATGGTTGCGTCCACTGTCCACTATACTCCATACACCAGAGGTGTATGTCACCATGGATATGGGTGTGTTCTGCATACTGCACTCTGTCCAGCGCATCTCTGCCACTCTAGGCATTGTGTAGTTTCCCAATCATGGTTCTCCAGCATCCTTCACACATGCCTGGTTGCCACCTCTCCCCACATTCGGCTAGTGTGTGGTTGAGGTGCCATGCCGTTGATGGCACCGCAAACCATGTTCACAGCTTGCCCAGGTTACCATTGTGAGTTGTCCTGTTGTGTCTGGTGGGTGGGCATGTTGTTTTGCATGTTGGTTTTGTTTTTGTGACGTGTGCATTGCCAGAGTTGTGGGTTGCATGGTTGTGGAGTTGAGGTAAGTGGGCTGTTCATTTGGTACTTGCCAAGGGGCTGTGCATTTCCCTTGGTGCCATTCTGGGGATGCTGGTTGCTGATGGACTGTCGGAGGATTGAGGAATCGTGCACAGTGGCTGGGTATTTGGAGGCGAGATTGGCGGAGGTTCCACAGTGTTCGTTTGTTGCCTGCACATTGATGTGAGACGTGTGCTTTCTGTTTCGGCGATTGTGTGCTGTGTCAGCAGGGGACACAGGTATGACGTGTGCTGTGGATTGCCCACAACATGTGCGTGCATCCAGCTATGGCATATGGTCCTTGCTTGGTCTCCAGCGGATTCTGCGCATTATGTTTGATGTATGGGGACTGGGGTACCAGGCTTTGGTGATGCCCAGGACAGGTGTGAGGGACTTGGATGTGGCTGGCTGTGTGACTCCTCCGACTGTGGCGGGTGTTGGTTGGGGGTACCAGAGGCCAACAGGTGCAGCACTACCAGCAGCTTTGTGTGGGGTAGGATATTGGTTGTCTGCTGAGTTGGTGCCGTTGGCCTGTTGGGCGTTGTTGGTTATGATGCGTGCAATGGTTGTCCTTTTGAGCCTGTATTGGGCAATGACATTGTCAGGTGTTGGGTCTGTGAAGCTGGTGTGTTTCCTGGGGGTCCGCTGTCTTTGTCAGCGCTGCCTGGGTGGTGGTTCGGGGGAGGGGGGTTCCGGGTGCTGTATGGGGTCCTGGGGTGGTGGCGGTGGGTGTTGTGGCCCTCTTGGGTGTCCACGCCACATGACCAGTGGCTCCACGGCATCTGCTGCCCTTCTGATGTGGCTGTGGGATGTGCTCCCTTTTGTGGTGCAGGCTGCGGTCCGACTTAGCACCAGGTCAGAGCAGGTGTTATTTTCCTGCTGCTAATGCGCCTTATCGCCTGTTTTGTGTTCTTATCGCAGTTCTGGCTGTTTGTTGTCAATGTTGTGGAGTTGTGTTGTCACGGCTTTTGGCACGGGAACGCCTACTCTGAATCTCATTAGCGATAGTTGCTGGGGTCTTCTGTGGCGGTGTTTTTTGCGGCTTCTATCACAGGTAAACTGGTGCTGTGGGCTGTTAACACCAGCTTGTGAATGGGGAGGTAAATTTATCACGACTTTGGCTGCTCTAAAGTGCCGTTAAATCGGAGATAGATCCTTGTGAATATCCCCCTAAGTCTTTGTGCTGGCACTTGCACAACACAATTTTTAATGTGCAAAAACCTCAGCCAACTAAAAAAAATAATTTCGCAACCTATCTACATTAAAAAGGGCCCACAACAATGTACGTCAGGAGTACTGTCAAATCATCTTTTTTATTGATAACTAGCAAAGTTTAAAAACATAGAAAGACATTTAGTTACATCCTAAATTCATCTACAAGTGTAATTACTTTGTCTTTGAAGTTAAAAGATTCACATCATATCCTGCACATCTTTCACCACATCTATCCTCATACATACATCTCACCCAGACATACAGGCAATAAACATGAAGTTTTATGTGGCAATCAATTCTTTAACACAGTGTTCCTGTTTTTTTAAAACACATACATTCTGAACATAGTTAATTCAGTATTATTTGGACATTGATACACATCTCTTGTTTTCAGTCTTCCAGTGGCTTTGATCTCTACTTGCCCAATACAAGCCAGTATATGCTACACTCTATCTAGTGCAAATGGTATTTTGCGCTGGAGAGCTGTACTACTCACAGTGCAAAAAACACTTTAAGCCACTTTGCATCAAGGTGGTGTTAATGTTGCGAATCCGTACACTCAAACATTTTGACACAAAGCCCCATCTACAAAGCCAAATTAACCAAACTTATGCAGTGCTCCGCAGACATCCAGTGCATGGGTTCCTTCTGAGTTTGTCTACGCATAGGAATTTGTAATGGAATGTTATGCCACCAGTCTAGACGCTATGCTAGACAGCTTACACTCACCTCTGCATCATGGTGCCTGGCTATACATCGTGCAAGGCAGTCTTGTTTGAGCTTCGGCACAGGAGATGATACCAGCAGGCTACTCTTTGTAGATATGGTGCTGCACTGTGTTTTGTCTCTTATGCAATGCAGGGCAGCAGATTTAGGCACAGTGTTGCTTTGCATGTACAATTTGTAAACCTGGGCCTAAGAGCGAAAACAGTCATTGCAGGAACTTCTGTTCTCTTAGTCGTTCAGTCCATCCAACCTTCATACGACCCTTCCATTCATGCCTACTTATGTGTATGATTCTGCTAAAAACACAAAACAGGAACTCATGCAGGGATACCAAGCAAGTAGGTTGGGCTTTGAGCTTAGGTATGGGCAGTCCATGCTTGTGACCAGTCACAATTATGTGACGGTACACTGGCTCTATGGCCATCCATTCAATTAAACATCTAGCCAGAGAATGTGTAGGAAAGGGGTGAAGAATTGTATTGATTAACTTTTCACTCACTCTGTCTCTTTCCTCCTCCTTCCCCTTTTCACACTCACTCTCTTTCCCTCTGACGCTAGCTCCACTTGTTCTCTCATTCTCTTCTTTTCTGTTTTCACTACAGTAAGCCAATAGTCTTGGAGACAAGACCAGTTGATGACATCACCTCATCTAGTAACCTGTATATCCAAGAATGAGAGAGTTATTTTGTTCAAGGACCAACCTCACTGATGTCCTTACATACCGAGGACCTGTCGCGCTGATCCACCGATCTGAGTCATGTCCTCGTCATTGTGCTGCATTTCCAGGAACCTTTCTCGCTGATTTCGCCACATACCCAAGGACACACTGTGCTGATTTTGCCACATACTCGTGGACTTTCTCTGTTTGATTCAACTATGTATCGTGGACCTGCTGTTCTGATTTCTTCATCTACACAAGGACATGCCATGCTGTTTTTGCCACATAACCACAGGCACGCTGTAATGGGCTTTCCAAGCTGACTCAACCATGTACCCTGTACATCTCCTTCTGATTGTGTTACATGCCCGTTGATGTGTTCTCTTTATTTTGTCGCAAACCCAGGATCTTACCCTATTTGGGACCTGATTGTGGCTGATAGGGTACCTGGTTGGGGCTTAACCAAATTATTAAATAAATTAAAAAACTATTAAAAATAAATGTAAAAAATATTTAAAAAATAAAATATCCAACTGTCTTTTTGCTAATTCCACCATGAGCAGACATACCTGCTGAACTCATTATATTTCTAGCAAATGACATTGCTGATTCCACTGCTTGCCCAAGGTCCCACTTTGCTAGTTTCACTCTGTGCCCTAGGACCTACCTACACTGCTGATTTTTCTTATGCACACTGAACTGTCCCAATAAGTCCATTCTATTCTAGGGACCTGCACTGCTGATTCAGCTGTGTACCTCAGGACCTACACTGCTGATCCCAAATGTATGCTCAGTAACCTACACTGCCGATTCAGCTCTGTGCCCCAGGACCTACACTGCTGATCCCAATGTATGCTCAGGAACCTACACTGCTGATCCCAATGTATGCTCAGGAACCTACACTGCTGATTCAGCTCTGTGCCCCAGGATCTTCACTGCTGATCCCAATGTATGCTCAGGAACCTACACTGCTGATTCAGCTCTGTGCCCCAGGACCTACACTGCTGATCCCAATGTATGCTCAGAAACCTACACTGCTGATCCCAATGTATGCTCAGGAACCTACACTGCCGATTCAGCTCTGTGCCCCAGAACCTACACTGCTGATTCAGCTCTGTACCCCAGGACCTACACTGCTGATCCCAATGTATGCTCAGAAACCTACACTGCTGATCTCAATGTATGCTCAGGAACCTACACTGCCGATTCAGCTCTGTGCCCCAGAACCTACACTGCTGATCCCAATGTATGCTCAGGAACCTACACTGCCGATTCCACTGTGTGTGTCCTGCGTCCTACATCGATTATTCCACTGAATGCCAAGGGACATGCCCTGCTTATTCTATGTAATGTACATAGGCCTACACTGCAGAATTCACTGTATGCTCAGAGACCCACACTGGTTATTATTTGGACTATCCAGTGATCTATACTAATGTCTCCACTGCACGCTTAGGGCCCCAAACTGCTTAATCCACAAAATGCCCTGGGACCTATAACGGGGATTCCGCTGTATGGCCAGGGACGTATCCTACTAATTTCACTGTATGCGTAAGAACTACACTGCTCATTCAAGTGAAATTCCCATAGACCTATATGTCCCAATTTACTGTGCACCTGCCCTGCTGATTCTATTCCACTCCAAGGAGCTATACGCTATTTCCACTGTATGTCCAGAGACCTACAGGGCTGAACGTTCTGTATACCCATGAGCCTGTGGTGCTGATCTCATTCCATTTTAGGTATCCGCTCTGCTGATTCCATTTCTTCCCTTCCCTTACCCCTGTATAACTACAGGTCTTTTCTGCTGCCACTGCTTTCACTTTATTACAAGGTCCTACACTGCTGATTTCACTCTATGGCAATGAACCTACACTGCTAATTTCATTGTAGACTTGGCCTTGTGATTTAACTCCATTCCAAGGACCCGCACACCTGAATTTACTGCATGCCCATTAACCTACACCGCTGTTTCCATTGTATACTCACAGGCTTGCCTATCAGATGACTTCCACCCCAGTGTGTCAGGATCTCATTGAGGGACACACAGTGAAAGAGACATAAGGGCTAAACTGTTTGATTCTGTATGAGAGGTACAAAAAAAATAGGGAAGGACTGAAGACTGCGGAGCACCTGGTCTTGGCGACTGGCTCAAACACAGAGGGTCCTGAACAGGCACTTCCAGGTCAGGGCCAGTCGAGGGGACACATCACCTCTTGGTGCCTGTAAAAGAGCATAGAACTAGCACAAGGGTGCCTGGCATCACTCAGTTTGTTAGATTGCTCCTGGTCTCGCTTAGTTTGTTAACGCATTGTAGGGCATATTTACTAGAAAGTAGCAGAGCACGGAGGTAGCCACCTTGGCTTAACTCCGCACTCCACCACTTCCAAAACGCAGGGCTGCACTGTATTTACAAGGATATGGTGCCGCCCTGTGTTTCCTCCTTGCGCTGGCGCTAATTTTAGCTGCCTAGTGCCAACAAAGACACCCTTGCACCATGGTGCAAGGGTGCCTTCGTTGTAGAGGACAATTGTTTATGTGCAGGAAGGGCCACCTTCCTGCACATAAACAATCTGAAATGGCATTTTGAAACTTCTATGTGTGCTGCTTATTGAAGCACACATAGAAACAGCAAAAACGAGGAGAAATGAAACATTTTTCCTCATTGCGCCTGATTAAGACCGGGTTAAGACTCATTGCCGCCCCTTTCACGCTAAGTATAGCGTGAAAGGGGGTCTGACTTACAAGGCAGCGTTAAGCCACGTTAAGCAGCTTAGCGCTGGCTCGTAAATAAGGAGAAGCCCCTATCACCACAGGAACGTCACTGAACGTCACTGAAAGTGATGCTCCTGTGGCAATAGGGGCTTGTAAATATGCCCCAGTGTTCCCTTCACATTCTTTTTGCTGTTACTTTCCCGGTTCGTGTTTACCCTGGTTCCTTTTTGCCTTGCCTCTTTTCCTCTGATAGAATCCTGCCCTCCCAATGATTAGTCAAATTGGTTCCATCACCACAGCTGCTTTGCCAGACTGTCCTCCTTGTGTTTCTGGGCCTCCTGCTGTTTCCTGTTGTCTTTGGGGTTCCTTATCGCTATCTCCCCTGAAGTACTCAGGGTGCCAGTTGCTTTCCCTTTCTGTGCATGCTTTCATATCTGATATCCATTTATACTGATTGTCATTGGATCACTTGTCATTACATGGCCTTCAGGTCCAACCCTGAGATCCCTCATTACTATTCCATATACTCCAGCCATGCAGAGGGATTCTCCTGTGATGTGTCCTCACTGTTGTGGTGTGCTTCTCTCTCACTTTCCCTCGCCCCTGTGCTCCCCCTTACCCATCCTGGACGGATCTGGGAGGTGGCTCCACTATTCCACCTCTCAGAAGTTACTCACGGGGAGCTTGTTGGATTAATCTGCTAGTGCTGAACCCACCCAGAAGGGATGTTTGAAAACTCCACCATGGCAGAGGCAGAACACACCGTGGATTCCGGGCAATGTGGAGTAGCCTGCCAACACCCTTAATTAATGGAGCTAGGCAATTACTAAGACATTTTTTAGACTTTGTTGAAAAAGTCTTTATATGTTTTTTCCAGAAAACACGCATAGCAGTCTGTCCATGTTAACATGCTCACGTTGAAGCAGGGAACTCAATTCCACAGGTGAGCAAGTTCAGTCAATTAAAAGCGGAGCCCTGGTGGACCGAGGAAGCCAAATGTTTCAATGAATTATGAGATGAATTGAAATACACCGAGGGCCTCATTTACAAAAAAATGAAACAGCGTGGTGCCATAAACTATTTTGCTGCGCCGAACTGCGTCATTTGAAAAGCACAGGGATGCGTCATATTAACAACAATGCAACCCAACCATGTGCTTTCCCCTGTGCCCACGCACAATTGGCTGCCATGCGCCAGCACAGACACCCTTGCTTCATGTTGCAAGGGTGCCTGCATTTCAGGGACGGATGTTTTTGTGCAGTAAGAGACACCTTCTTTCACAAAAACAGTAATTGATAGGATTTTCCTCTTTCTATGCATGCTGCAGAATGCATCACGCATAGAAAGACGAAAAAGCCAGGAGAAATAAAAATATTTCTCCCCGTTGTGCCACTCTTACACCTCCTCTGGGGAGGTATAGGATTCTGACACATTCCCAATTTTACACAACTTTGAAAATCTGGGAATGTGTCAGGCTCCATGGATGGTGCATGGGAACAACCACAGCAACACCCATGGAATGCCCCATTCAAAGTAATGCGTGAAAGGAGCCCATATTCACATGGCCATGAAAAGTCAAGCAGGATGACCTTACGTGGCTTTGTAAACCGCCGGTGCGTCAAAAAAGGGCAACGGACCGGTGGCGCAATGTCCTTGTAAATGAGGCCCTTTGTCACCAGTGGTAAATCGACCTATTACAACTGAAGCATCAATAGAATTAATGCTTTAGATTTTAGCCCAACAATGACATCAGAAAATGAAAGAAGGCTCCTAAAGAAAACCAAAGTTTCCCCATTAACAGAGGGAATATTACAAGAACCATTGCAAATAGAGAATGTGAAATGACTCAACTAAAGAAGAGAAGAATTACTGCCATAAAAAGGGGCTCTGGCTCTATTGTGTTAAAGAGGCATTTTGTAAGAAGCTGTCCCCAGTTGCAGGAAAAGAACTAGGCCTGTCCTTGACTCGTAAACCATGGACAGCCTTTCTTGGACAAAAGAGTTTGCACCTTCCAGTGCACATTACTATTTACCTGTTGAAGTTACACCACCTAATGGTCCATGTGCCCTTTCAGCTCTAATTGACTGAGAAGCATATGGTTAAAGATGGCAGAAATACCTATACATAACAAGAATTCCCCAGTCTCTATTCAAGGGATAGATGGAGAACATATAACCCCTGGTAATGTCTCACAAACCACTTTACCCATTGTAATGGTCATTTCTGAAGAGCATGTGGAATCATTGATTATTGATTTGATTGATACCCCATCATTTCCCACCATGCTGGAAATATCATGTTTGCAAATCTACAATCTCATTATTTATTGGAAGACCTATATAATTGAATTCTCAACACCGAACACAGCCAGAGAGAGTGCTTTATGAGAGAAAGTCTTCAGAAACAACAGCACTTCAAATTGCATGGCAACAGGAGGATCAATTGTTACCTTCCATTCCAGAGTTGTATTAAGACTTTGCTGATGTCTTTAATAAAGCTCAAGCTCACCCCCTGCCGCCCATAGGAAGTATTTATTTTAATTCTTTATTTTATATGAAAAGTTTTATAAAGTGCGATCATGACCCGTATGGGTATCAGAGCGCTGTACAAAGGAACGGAAGCGAAGGGAGGTAAAAGCATGAGTACAACAGCAAAGGAACTTAAAACAAGAACAGGCAACAACCCATCTCGTGGGGCATTTGGGGTACGGGGAGAAGCAACATGTCATATGGGGCGCGTGGAAGAGACAAATTACAACATTGAACAAAGGTAACAACCCATCTTGTGAGACATGTAAAGAACCAGAAGAGCGGCAAATCTTAAAAGGCACATGGAGAGACAAAAATCAAAAATTATGAATAGAGGTATAAAAGAGTGTAAACAGGAAATAACATTTAGTGAAGTATGATTGTCCCATTGTTCTGAATCCTGAGGCAGTGATTCCTCGTGGAAGGGCTTATCCTTTAACAATCAACAAAGACCAAGTAATAAGGTACATTTTGACAACAACCTAGTGAAAGAGGTAATCAGACACTACTCTTGCAGAGGCCACAGTCTTTATTATTCCGGCATAGGATGGGACTTACAGACCTTATATTAATTACTGTGAACTCAACAGCATCACTGTTCATAAATGGCCTCCCTTACATTTGATTTCAGTCGTAATGGATCAGATCTGCCAAGATGTTCACTAAGGTGGATTCACACGGGGCAAACCATCTAGGGTGAATCAGTGAAGGTGATGAGTGGATGACTGCCTTTAATACCAGGGTATCACCATCCTTAGCACTTGGTCATGCCTTTGGGTCTATGTAACTCCCACACCTTATTCCAGCAATTAGTAAATTACATCTTCAGGGATATTCTGGATCAATATGTAGTGATTTATCTCAACAACATTTTGATGTTCTTTAATTTTGTGGAAGAAAATCAAGAAAACATCAAGGAAGTGTTGTTTGGATACAGGAAGCATTAAACTCTATGGAAAATTAAAGAAATATGAATTTGAGAAGACCCAGGTCAGTTTTTTGCGCTTTGTTATCTCTGAACAAGGCATTCATATGCATCCCTTTAAGGTTAATGACGTCTTGGACTAGGCTGAACAGTATTAAAGCGACTCAAAGGGTTTTGGGCTTTGCTAATTGTTATAGACAATTCATTCCTAAGTTCTTGAGGATGTTATTGCTTATCGCCCACCTCACAAAAGCAGGGGCTAAATTCCACTGGGGATGTAGAAAAAGAAGTCTTTCAGCAATCAAGGGCATTGTTTACATTCACATCCATTTCAGCATCCCAATAATGAACTCACCTCTATTGTACAGCCAGAAGCTTCAGCCTATGCCACAGGAGCCATTCTGTCCTGGAGACATCCGGAGACGGAAGCGTTACATCCTATTACCTTTTTCTCTTGAACGATTTCTGTTACAAAACATAATTACACTATCTATGATAGCTAATCACTGGCCATCAAGGAGGCATTTAGTCAATGGTGCCACAATTTGGAAGGAGTGATGTATAAAGTAATGGTCTGGATTGATCTTAAGAATCTGGGGCATGGTGGATGGACGCCTTTTTACACCAGGTTTCACTATGAGATTTCCTATTGTCCAGGAAAGAGGCATCTGAAAGCGAATACATTATCCCTTCCACCAGCAGTGGAAGAAAGATTTGAGGATGGTTTACACCCACGATCTTTGCAGTACATGCTGGTAGTCTTAGTCATGAAGATTTTCTGTTTCAGACTCGAGAAGCCCGGATTAAGTTTACTGTAAGGGACAGGTAACTAGAAACCCTGTGTCAGTGAGTGATAACAGATTTTGTATTCCAATTAAGGCCTTTAGGTAAACATTGTTTATATGGATTCATGAATCCCCAGGAGTGGGGAATTTGGGAATCACCAAGACATTGGCAAAAGTACAAAAAGAAAATTGGTGGCATTCGGTGCGAAAAGAAGTCATACAATAGATCAAGGACTGTGCTTGTTGTGTCAAAGCCGAGAGTAACCATCAGAACCCAGTGGGAGTGTTGATACCCTTACCCATTCCTGCTCACCCATGGGCAAACATTTCTATTGATTTCATCATAAGTCTGCCACTTTCTCAAATGTAAAGTCTCTGGTACCTAGTAGGCATTCTAGCCCCCCCTTCCTGGCTGCAGATTAGGAGCAACCTCCCTAATCGAGCCAAACCACCTATCTACACCCCCCCCACCCCTTGGAGCAGAAAGACTCGATTGCCCCTTCTGGGATGGGGATATGGCCTGATGCCAGGGTGGGCCGGTACGTACTTTTGTTTGTGTTGGTGCCATTTTGTAATTTGTGGTATCTAGTGGACTTTCTGTCTCCTTGGCGGCAAACCCTCTATATGACCCATAGAGGAGAAGAAAGATTGATGCAACAATTTTGGGGTGGGTGTATCGCCCAATGCCCAATGCCAAGAAGGGACAACCCACCCCTTTCTTTTTGGCCCAGTGTAAAATCCCTGGTGTCTATTGGGTTTTGTGATCACTTGGGGGTAGATTACCAGCAAACCCTGAATCAGGGAAACCTCCTATCACTCCCACCCCTTTATTTTATTTATGGTTTCACAAGTGTCTAGTGGGCTTTTGACACCCTTGGAGGATGGGGTGTGCAGATTGGATGCAAAGCAACAATCTACTTCCACATGTCAGAAGAAAGACTGTATCGTACCCTTTTGGGGTTGGGATGTGTTGCTATGTCTTGTTGGGCTGTCCCACCCCTTTGTTTACTTTTCTTGTTAAAAAATCCCTGGCATCTAGTGGGCTTTCTAACCCCCTGTATAAGGTAGATTGGGAGAAACCGCTGAAAACTGCCTCCCAGGATGGCGGAAAGCCTTTATTGCTCTCTTTTGGGGGAGGGGCATGGCCATTTGCCACAGAGGCCACCCCCACTCCTCTTTCCCAAGTGTCTAGTGAGTGTTCTGTCTGCCAGGACAGCAGATTTGTGGCAAATCACCATTGTGTTGTTGCTCGAAGTAGAATTTTTAAAAAACAGAAGACAAGAGGCGTTTGGCAATACAGGAACAGTTTGTTTAATTGAACAGTTTGGCTGGGAAAACAGTTATAGCCACTAGGTCTGAGGACTGTCTCAATTTGCATTAGGTTTGTGCTCTTCTTAAAAACAAAAATACAACAATGACGGTTTCTGGCATACCATGTATGGTGAGGAATGTTGGTTGCTTCTTTAGAGTCATAAATGAATGGTCAAATAGTTACTACAGGTGGGTCTCGACCTTGCGTGGACAGTGTGGCCAGTGGTGAATGTTTTTTTTTTTTAAAGTTTTTTTATTGAAGTCCAAAAATTGCTATACATTAAATACATAAAAACCAATACATCCATAAAAAGAGAATACATTTAGGCATAATATTACGTTTCCAAGAGTTAATAGATACTACATAGCGCACTTGGAAATCAGGGACAGATACAAAACTAAACAATAGACAAAATAGTTTTTTTAACCACATACATAAAACAGTGGCCCCTCCTAATCTTAATCAAAATAAGTAGCCCAGATTTTTTTTAACTTCCTAAGACCCGCGGGTTATGCAAAATTTTGTATACCCACCCCATTTTGCATGTCGTTTTATTAATTAGATTAATTAATTAATTATAATCATACTAATGGTTTGGAGTGATGTGGAAATAACTAATCAACCTTACTAATGATTGAAATACACGTGGGATATGCATCTGCATGGCCTAATTAATGAGGTGAACTAAATTTCGTACGCATACTAATGATAGATAATTAGAACATTGCATGATATATGTCGCTTTGGTGATGTAATTGTGATTCGTGCTTTATCACAGTAAGTAAGTATAAATCGCATTGAGTGTCGCTTTTGGCTAGATAAATACACACACATATGGGTATTAGCGAGGGAATAACATTTAATTAGTCATTTCTATGTATAAATTACGTTTTTGTGTTTCTTCGCTTAAGTTGACTATTCTGGCCTATCGAATGATGGCTGCTTTTGGTGCCTAACCCGACTGCCGACGCTGAACCAGGCTTGGGTGAAGTGCGCCTGCGCCAAAGATGAGCAACAATGGCCCCGTCCTGACCCCAGGCAAGCTGTACTTATCAAGGCCACTGGGAATGGTGCCAGCGCTACAGACAAAAGACTTTATTAAAGAACCGGAACCAGCAAGTATGCTGACAACATGGACTAAACCTTATGGGAACGGAGAGGTTGACCCCTGATCAGCCAATCAGAACAGTTTAAAACTCAATTTTGTTACATTTTGCTATTGAAATTATTATAAAAACCCATAGAATAGAGAAGTCGGTGGGTCGCTCCTTCGATTTCCTGATGATATGCTGACGGAGAGGACGGTGACACTGCAGGACAGCTGTTAGCCTGAATCTTTGATGGACAGAATTAATGCCCAAACTCCTGATGAACTGAATCTGCTAAAATTGATGGGCATAGATTTGCGAGACTGCAAAATTTGACATAGAGGACGACTTTAGCCAGAATAGGTAAATATGAATGGCAACTTGATCAAATGAATGATTTAATCTGCAATATTAATATAAATTTGGATTTGAACATCTACAGAAATGAGTTGGGTTGTTTATTCATTGAAATGTGTTAATGGAAAGGTTAATTAGAGTATTAGAAATTCACTTAGATCTACAACTAACAGATCCGTCCCGGTTATGAGGGGAATACCAAATGTGGAATCTAGGGCCTAATGAGTATAAGAAGGGTTTGTAGGTTTGTTGCTCATTAGGGTAAAGTGGTATCTTTCTCCCTCATTATTCAGCGCTTGGAAGGATAATCGCCTCTCGCACAGACTGATGGTGAGTGTATGTTGGTGTTATGGGCCCCACCAGCGAATGTATGGATAGTGTGCGTGTGGGAGATCTTTTAGTCCGTGACAGTAGGGAGGGATTTTGCACTCCGCGCTGCAACACGTTCACTTCTTTTAACCGCTCTCATCTTATGGGCCCACTCTAGGACAGAAGGAATCAAATCAGTACGCCATCTTTGCAATAAAAGTGATCTAGCTACTGCCATTGCAATATATAAAAATTTAACCAATTGGTCGGGAAGGAGAAGATCTGGATCAAAACCAATAATAATTAACAAATCATTCACTACTAATTGAATACAACATTCAGTTTCCAAATAGCAAAAAATATCCTCCCAGAACTTCTGAATCCTAGGGCAATGCAACATAATATGCGACCAATTCGCTGAAGGATGGTTAATACAGCGAAAGCAGTGTGCTGAATGATTGGCATACATTTTCGAAAGGGAAAGAGGGGTTTTGTAAAGTTGCCATTTACTAAAAAACAGCATCCTTCGCCAATTCGCACCTCTAAGTTTATTAATAACTAACCACAAATTGGCAGAAATTTCTAAGTCTTCATGATCCATCCATTTTTTAAGTGAGTGTATGTTGGTGTTATGGTGAGCGAATGTATGGATAGTGTGCGTGTGTGAGATCTTTTAGTCCGTGACAGTAGGGAGGGATTTTGCACTTCGCGCTGCAACAGTTTTTCTGGTAGCAGAATGATGGTTTGTTATTGTTTGGTTTAGTGATTATTGCTTGTACATTGCTTATTGATTTTGGTTATTGATTGGTATTTCAGAAACCAATCTGCTGCTAAAGTACTCCTGCTGCCTAGAACAAGCATCTGAGGAAGCCGAGTCTTCGCCCACCCGTCTCCCGCCGCCTGACCCTTGTTCCATCTGTGGGTCGGACCGCTGAGCGGAGCGCGGTGCTGCGGCTTGCCAAAACTACATTTCCCAGCATTCCCGGCGACGCTGACCGCGTCAATCGAGCGCCAGGAGGCGCATAAAATTGTTGTCACCCCGGTCGAGTGGGGAACCTTTCAGAAACCTATCTGCTGCTAAAGTACTCCTGCTGCCTAGAACAAGCATCTGAGGAAGCCGAGTCTTCGCCCACCCGTCTCCCGCCGCCTGACCCTTGTTCCATCTGTGGGTCGGACCGCTGAGCGGAGCGCGGTGCTGCGGCTTGCCAAAACTACATTTCCCAGCATTCCCGGCGACGCTGACCGCGTCAATCGAGCGCCAGGAGGCGCATAAAATTGTTGTCACCCCGGTCGAGTGGGGAACCTTTCAGAAACCTATCTGCTGCTAAAGTACTCCTGCTGCCTAGAACAAGCATCTGAGGAAGCCGAGTCTTCGCCCACCCGTCTCCCGCCGCCTGACCCTTGTTCCATCTGTGGGTCGGACCGCTGAGCGGAGCGCGGTGCTGCGGCTTGCCAAAACTACATTTCCCAGCATTCCCGGCGACGCTGACCGCGTCAATCGAGCGCCAGGAGGCGCATAAAATTGTTGTCACCCCGGTCGAGTGGGGAACCTTTCAGAAACCTATCTGCTGCTAAAGTACTCCTGCTGCCTAGAACAAGCATCTGAGGAAGCCGAGTCTTCGCCCACCCGTCTCCCGCCGCCTGACCCTTGTTCCATCTGTGGGTCGGACCGCTGAGCGGAGCGCGGTGCTGCGGCTTGCCAAAACTACATTTCCCAGCATTCCCGGCGACGCTGACCGCGTCAATCGAGCGCCAGGAGGCGCATAAAATTGTTGTCACCCCCGTCTCGCGGGACGCGAGCGGGACGCCGGGCGAAGCCCGGGCCAAGGGCGGGCACGTTTTAGCCCGTTCTAGACTGTGAGAGACTGGACTGGGCCAGCCCTCTTCCCCCTAACCTCAAATCCACCTGTGGTAAGACGATATATATTCATATTCAAAGTGTAATTGACTTATTATATTTACTATCAGGGCATTTCTGCTCAGGTTTGACTGATCATAATGTCGAGACAAAAAACACCTGTCACCCTGGCAAACACAATGGACAATTATTTGGTCCAGGTAGTGGCAAAGATTAATAATGATCGGAGGTCTTCCCTGGGACTTATGGATTCCCCACCTTGTGCCCAAATTAACCAATCAGGGATATTCCAGTCCGCTAGAGATGAAATCACCACCATCGACCCGATTGAGGACCCCTATGATTCTTCCACAATAAATGTATCCACGGCTTCTATTGTCCAACAACTTGATCCCTTTGTTGATCTACTCATCCTAGAAGAGCCAAATAAATCTGACACAATTGTGGAGCTAGATCCAGAGAGCAATACTCCTCCCACTCCTGTCCCTGCACCAAGAGCTAAAAAAGGGATTACTAAGGTACCTCCTAGAAGAGGTGGCCTACGTTCCTGTAAAACTAAATCTGTAACCGCACCAAGAAGAGCAAAGAAAAGGGTGGAAGAAGGGATAAGGAAAGAAGAGAACGAAAGTGTAGATTGGGAGGATACCTTTTTAAATAAGCTCATGGGAACACTGGAGTCCAAATTATCAGGGTTAATGAAACCTCTTATATCAAAAGTAGACCAATTAGCTAATAAAGTTAATAAATTAGAGACCCTCCTAAGAAAAACCAATGAGGGGGTGGGGGAAATATCAAACCTAATAATAACCAAATTTGAACATATAGAGGCTGCAGGGAAAACACTTGGGGGAACTTGCTCTGGACATGGTGAGACTCCTAATACCGCCTCAACATTAGAAACAGTACAACCAGTAGGCAATACTGCCTCTGAGACTCTTAATCCAGAAACCGGCCCAGTTGAATTAATCGTTGAAGCTTCCCCCTTGATTCTAGTACTTGCAAACACACCAACGCTGAAAATAGGGCAGATCGAGTCCTCGGACTCCTTACGAAATAAGGCTTTGCAGTGGCTTAGCAATAACATGCACATATCCCCCTGGGGTAAGGAAAAATTATCTGATGATCTGCTCATAGCAAGAAGGGTTAAGTGGATAGGCACTAAGGCAAAGAAATTTCAAGGGGATTGTGTGGTTTTGAATTTTAAGGGCCCTGAAGTTTTATCTGATGTCCTACGGAACATCTTCCCTCCACAACTTAGAACAGCAGAAATAATACCACTGACACTGGATTTCTTCTATAGTAGAAGAGGACTAGTAGCTAAACCTAGCATATTGAGAACAAAGTGGACAGTTGTGGGAAATAGAAGGGCCAGGACTGACCCATTATACGAGTGGGGGTTAAGGTTGGATAACCACTACTCTGCGCTATCTGACCTAAACGAGTGTGATTGACTCGCATGTGCTTTTCCTGTCGCTCCTGAAATCCAGCTGCACCAGGGACATGATAGGACTTTTATTTCTAATGAGCCTGTATTAGATAAATTGACCCCGGTCTCTAAGGCATCCCCCACTCCCTCCCCAGAGGATCTAAGTAGAGTTTGGATGGGGCAAAAAAGAACACTAGAGGTAATTGAGAATCCACCAATATTGAATGGTGACTTAGCGCCAGGTATAGAACTCGAAGATCGAATATACACTTCTGATATTGATCAGATTCAGCACCAACTGGACATATTGCCATTATCTATTATTTCTTGGAATATAGCTGGCATTACAAACAAGCTAAACATCCCAGATTGGGTCGATTTTATCGACCTTTACGATATAATAATGTTGCAAGAAACTTGGGCGCTCTCCCCAATTTTCCGGCAAGGGTATTTGAACTTTCATGTCCCAGCCATAAGAAACCGAGTGGGTCGACACTCTGGGGGCCTGTTAATTTGGGTACGTCAAACATTGAATTGCTCAGTTAAACAAAGGTCTATACCCTCTAATGATATTATAGCTCTTGACATTAGTTGGCAAAATGGTCAACAACTAGCCCTGTTCAATCTCTATTCCAGGGGAGTTGGTAGGGGTAAACCATCAGAGACCCTAACGACCCTCGAGCACTATATTGAAATGCTACCAGTGCTACCCCATGTAATAATAGGCGGGGATTTTAACACCACCTTCGAACCTTTGGGCGAAGAGGATAGGACCCTGGCCGAAGATGAGGATACCAAGTGGAGAATTCCCCAACTGGATATCCCAGTAATTAGAAAATGGAGCACAGTAGCAATCCAACTGAAGAGTCTTTGTCTATCAAGAGGGCTCAGAGCAGTAAATGGACGGGCATCCTCTGATTTAATGGGGAAAAATACATTCGATAACGGTCGAGCAGCCAGCAGAATAGATTATATACTACTGGACGTAAGGGCTTGGGATAAATTGGTGGATATGGAAGTGAAAGACAAAATAGAAAGTGATCATAATCCACTGTGCCTGACACTCCATCCCTACCATGAAATGTCCGATCTTCCAAGAGGGAACCAAATGGTGACGCAAGATCTTGTAAGCTCAAACAATCTTCGCCACCTGAAGTGGAGTATGCTCTTAGAAGATGTTGTCAATCTAGAGACTCTAAAGGAATTAGTGGTGACCGAGGTATTCAAGATTAAGTGCCATTATGGGAGGACTGATTTTACAGACTACATGATGGCTGCCCACGAGAAACTATTTTCGAAAATTCAAAGTTTCTTTGTCAAAACAGTAGCCTCAAATAAAAAGAAAAAAGTCCAAGAGAGTAAAGGGTGGTATGACAGGAGTTGCAGGATAGCACGAGATAACCTTAGCGTGGAACTGAGAACAGGAAATGCAACAGCAGTAAGGTTGGCGAGAAACCTGTATAGACAGGTCCAAAAACTGGCAAAGAAGCGTTGGGATGAGGAATGTTGGCGCGAACTCAAGGAGGCGTGTGCCTCCAAGGATTCTAAGCGCTTCTGGACCACAGTAAAATGGGAAAAGGGTGGCACAGCACTCCATCCTACGAACCATGTTTCGAAAAACAATTGGGTGGAATACTTCCAACCACAGTATGCTTGTAATCCCATATTTATCATTGGTTGTCCGCCTCCACAAGTCTTCTACAAATCTCCAATATTTGTTGAAAAGGATGTGAGCATTGTACTTGATTGTGTGGCTGGGGGCAAAGCTCCAGGCATGGATGGAATTCCGGCTGATATATTTTTATCGGATCGTAATTCCTGGTGTACCTATTTTGCAATGCTGGCTAATGCGGTGGCAATGGGAGGGAAAGTGCCTGCCTCATGGAAGGGAGCCGAAATTATTCCCATATTCAAGAAAGGTGATAGAACCCTGGCCAAAAATTATAGACCCATTAGTCTGATTGATACAGCACAAAAACTAATGGGCCGATTAGTCCAAAATAAACTGCAGCAATGGATCAACGAAAATAATATCTTGTCATCTTATCAAGCTGGATTTCGCCCTCTAACTAGCAGCGTTGATCAAGTCCTCCACTTTTTAACCATCTACTGGAGAAATGTTACTCTAAAGAAGGGGACATTGTATGCAGTTTTTGTGGACCTAAAAGCCGCTTTCGACTTGGTCCCCAGAGAAAAACTCTGGCAGACCTTGGCGGACGTGGGCTTAAGCCAGGAATTGCTTACGCTCCTTGTTCGTCTCCACGAAAATAATTTTGCAAGAATAAGGTGGGGCAAGCAAGGAGAAGTAACTGATCCCTTTCCGGTAGAACGTGGGGTGAGGCAAGGGTGTGTCCTAGCACCGACTCTCTTCTCAATTTATATAAATGGTATCGTTGAGCATCTAGAGAAGATTGCTAGTGACGCCCCAGTAATCGCAGGCTCTCGTGTACCTGTCCTCATGTTCGCGGATGACACGCTCTTACTTTCCCGCACCCCCAGTGGGCTTCAAAAAGTGGTTGATGCCTTTGGTATATTTTGTGACGAGAGGGGCCTTGAACTGAACACCTCCAAAACAAAATTCATGTGCCTCAACCAGCAGTCCACCTTCAAAGGTGTAATAAAATATAAAGGTACACCCTTAGAAAGGGTGGACTCTTTCTCTTACCTAGGTATCACTCTACAAGGAAAAATGAGTTGGAAACCACACATAACCACAACTTTACTAAAGTTTAGGCAGCTAGCAGGCGCAATTACCCTAAAACACCGCTCCTCGCTGACAAAGCCAGTAAATTGTGTGTTGGAAATATATTCTATGAAAGTACTGGGGGCTTGCTTATATGGCTCTGAATTATGGGGGTTTTCTAATTTGAGAGAACTGGGCCGAGCAGAAAACAGGTTTTTACGAGGGATTGTGATGGTCCCCCAAAGCACACCCACAATCCCACTAAAATTGGATATGGGAAGAAAAGGAATAGAGGACATAGCGAGGCTACGCCCTCTTCTATATTGGAGACGGATTATGGTGACCCCAGAATTAAGCCATTATGCGGCGGCACTGACGGACGTTATTAAATTCGACCGTTTCCATACTATCCCATGGCTAAGGGAGCTCCGGGGACTCCTTATAAAATTGAACTTGAATCATCTATGGGACACCAAAGACGTAACCTGCTTTCCTACGAAGGCAAAGCTGAAAGATCTATATTGGGAAATGGTATATCTTACAATGTTTAGTGACGGCACAAGCACAAGCCTAACATCTCGCTTCTTAGAAATAAAAATTTACCCTTCTTGCGAAATTTTTTGGGATATTATTGAAAAACCCTATGATAGAAAACTTTATTTTCAATTTCGCATAGGTACACTCCCGGTGAATGCGTTTAAGAAGCACTGGTCCCCAGCATGGGATGAACATTGCCACCACTGTAATGAACAAATTGAGCACATTTCCCATCTTTTGTTCTGTTGCCCATTGTACTCGTCCCCAAGACGTAAATGGTTAAAACCTGTGTGCTCTAGTTTGGGAACCCGCAGCCAATCCGTAGCCCTAAGGATACTTGAAACAGATTGTTCCATATTGCTTGTGGTTGGGGTAGCAAAATTTCTGGCTTGGTCATGGTTAATTCGTACTCGTTCACTTATGGTAATTGCATCGTAATGAAATTATGTATATTCCTAATCTTGCACTTTGCCATATGGATTATTGTATTTTATTTATAGAAAAATCTATATTTTAAGAAATCTGATAAATTGAAGTACTTGTATTCTTATTATGTATTTATTCGACATTTCATGTTTAATATGTATTTTTAGAAGTATTTTTTATATGTAGTATTTATTGTATTAGGGATAGGGGAATGCTTTTATGACAAATGTCGAATAAAGCTTTAAAACCAAAAAAAAAAAAAAAAAAAAAGGTATTGATTTATGTACTAACATTCTATGTTGAGTCGCGTCGAGTTATATGTTATTGGTACGACTTCTGGGATGTAGGAAGTCGGAAGTTTGTAACGGTTTAGTAGTAGGGCAGAGGTAAGCGCTGCTCTCGGGACAGACGGAATTGTTGTAGCCCTGTAGGTACACCGGGGAAACGTTTGACAATTGAAGTTGCATGGCGCATTGTCTGGGTTTGATTCGGTGACATCGTCGTGTGTTGCCATTAGAGATATTTCTGTGTGAGAGAAGTGTGTATGATAGCGAAGGTTACCTGCGAAATTCTGGTCTTAGGTACCAGGGATCCAACTGGCATTCCAATAACGCTTATCACTGGAAAGGTAATAGGTACTCTCTGAGCTTGTCAGAAGGACAAAGGAGAGGTAAGCGCTGCTTTGTTAACGTATGTCATAATTCTGTAGTAGGACAGACTGTTCGCTGTGCTCGGGAAAGACAGGATTCTGTGTGAATGTACTACATTTTCTTGTGTGAACGAGTGTGAATGCAAAGGCATTTGGGTTGATTGCGAAACTCTAGGTTTATTTCTCAGGAGCATTGGGTCTCCAACTATGTGTCTTAAATACTAGAGAAACAATTGGCTAATGCTTGTTAGAAGGGTGAAGTAGAGGGATGTGCTACTTTATCAACGGAAGTAATGATTCCGTAGTAGGGCAGAGGTAAGCGCTGCTCTCGGGAAAGACGGAATTCTCGTGAGAAAGGTCTTTTTGCTGTTCTTTGGTTAGCGAAGCGGACAATGGAGATGTTTCTATGTTGTTACTAACAGAAGTGTAGAAATTGAAACAAAAACTTACTGAGCGGATTTGTAAAGGAGGGGTAGACAGAAGCAGGAGCAGGAGCTGCCGCAGCGGCTGCTGACGTCAGAACGACCACGCTGGGATTGGACAGTCGGTCAGAACTGTGAAATTCCCCGGATTGGTGCGTTAGTGTACGCCGCGCTAGGATTGGAAAAGAAACAGGGTGACACAGACGTTCCTTATTGGTGCGTTAGTGTGAGTCGCGCTAGGATTCGAGGACTGTGACAGTGACGTGGACGCTCTGAATAGGTGCGTTAGTGTGAAGTCGCGCTGTGATTGGATAGATTAGCGGTACAGTTGTAAAGAGGGACTAGCGTTGCGCGAAAGACAAGAAAATGTATTACGACCCACCAGAGAAGGAGAAGAAAACCTGGTTAGGGAGAATTAAGAAGTGGTTTAAGAAAGACAAACCAGTTAAGACTAGGGAAGGACAGTTACTTCCTCCACCGAAAACCCCTGCATCCTTTATGATTGCGAAATATGTGTGTAACAATAGGTAGGGGAAGACAAGGATCAATTGTGATCCAGTAGGGCATTAATTACCATTCACAAGAGAAGGGAATGGAAGGTCCGGCCACAGTCGTAGCCCCAGATATGAAAGCAACAAAAAGAGGTGACTGGGCTGTTCCTTAGGAAAGGAAAGAGGAAAGGATCACTAGGAAAAAAGGGTTAGTGCTCAATGGAGGACAACCCCTGGGTATCCAATTTGTTGGATTTAATGGCCTCACACACCCTTGCGAGTGTCATGCTTCATCATCGGCAATGCTCCTCGTTGGACAGGCGGTGCAATGCCCAACGGGCTCACCCATAAGAGGGGCTCTTTATCGGAGATCTTTTATCCAACTGCCTATGGGTGAAGTGGGGGTGAGGGGCCAGGACAGAGTAGATAGTGTGGGTGAGGATAAAATGTGGCCTAAGGTACTGGAAAGCAATTTTTATTCTGGTGGTCCTCTGCCACAAGTAAAATCAAGGATAGCCGGTGCTCATGGGGACTATGGTTTCCCGGAATGGACCAGGGCTAGAGTGCAAATGGTGTGGTCAACATGTTTCTCGCTTCTAGTACATTGACTGCAATTCTTCAGGACCTAGTAAAAAACTACAATCTACAAAACATGACCTAATGATTAGTATCAGTTTAAATACAGCACATAAATTGTACTACCTGTATGACACTGCTCCTACCTAAGGGTTAGAGTTATAGGGTGTCAACAGTACCCGGTGAATCTGACATCAAGGGAGAAGCCATAAAGTTTCAGGTTTCTACTGCTCGTGTCAGGGCCAGTCAAGCCAAGTCAAATTAAGGACATAATCATTTTGCTGAGAAAATGGGGAGACGTGGATAAATGGAGAAGCAGGTGGTATAGAAAACGCGATGATGCCTCAGATAAGACACTTTCAGCCTTTCCTGTAAGAGAAAAGGAGAAGGTAGTGACAGAATACCCTATGAGAGAGATTCCAGGAGGAGGATATGTACATGTCCCATGGACGAGACAGGATATTTTGTCTTTTACAAATGATTTCCCTCGACTACGCGAAAAGCCCGTCGAGTGGTACAGACAGGTAGACAGATTTGTGAAATTGTCTAAAGTATTATGGATTGATTTAAATAGTCTGTTTGAAATAATTGTCCCAGCAGATTTATGGTCAGAGTGTAAGCTGATGATAAATTGGCCAACCAAGGAATATCAAAGGGATCCTAAAACAGGAGCACCAGACCCCGAGGTAATGAAGAAGTATGAGCAGGTTATGGTATTTTTGAAAAATAAAGTGCCCCCTAAAGAAACAGACTGGGTAAAAATTGATCGAACACACCAGGAAAGTAAAGAGTCAGTCCATGCATACTATGAGAGGCTAATACAAGCTTTTAAGCAGTTTAGCGGAGATGAGAATCTGAGTGAAAAGGATTTGAGCCATTTTGTAAACAGATTTGTATATGGTTTACGACCAGAAATTGGTGATATGATTAAACAGCATACGGTAGATTGGCAAAACAAGAAAATAGATGAAGTATTGAGACATGCTAAATACTTCAGTGATGAAATTGAAGCAAAACAGCGGAAGTTAAAGGAGAAGGCAATGTGGGCACAGGTAAAGGTAGCGGAGAGACAGGAAGCACAATTGGTGGAACAAGCAGGGACCAAGCCAAATTGTAATAATGGGAAGTACAAAGGGAACATTGAAGAAGCTAAAAAGAAATTTCCGTGTCATAATTGTGGCAGGATAGGGCATTGGAAATCCGAGTGTAAATTTCCCCCGAATACTAACAATGACAATCCATCATTGAACCCACAGGTGCAGCATGAGGTGAGTGGTCAACTGCAGCAACAGCAGCAAGTTGTTCCCCCACAGAATCAGGTGCCAAAGCCGCCTTTTCCACAGAGCAGAAACACACAGAAGTATAGTAGTGAATCGGGATTCTACAATGAAGAACAGGTAAATAAGCTGCCACGCGCTAGCGCTGTCTCGCAGTATTGGCTGCAATGTGATGAGAGTGACGCAGAAGAGAACTATTGACGGTGCCGAAGGGAGGAAGAAGAGTGCTTACTTGGCGCAACTCTAGAAGTAGACCAGACAGGACCTTTTGTAGATGGGAGGGTTAATGATGAAAATATTACTTTCCTAGTGGATACTGGTGCTACTCGATCAACTGTTAGATCAGCTGATGTTAAGAATCTTCCTCTCTCGGATGAAACGATCCAAGTAGTTGGGGTGTCCAACAGGCAAATTAAGACCTAAATTGAAACAAAAACTTACTGAGCGGATTTGTAAAGGAGGGGTAGACAGAAGCAGGAGCAGGAGCTGCCGCAGCGGCTGCTGACGTCAGAACGACCACGCTGGGATTGGACAGTCGGTCAGAACTGTGAAATTCCCCGGATTGGTGCGTTAGTGTACGCCGCGCTAGGATTGGAAAAGAAACAGGGTGACACAGACGTTCCTTATTGGTGCGTTAGTGTGAGTCGCGCTAGGATTCGAGGACTGTGACAGTGACGTGGACGCTCTGAATAGGTGCGTTAGTGTGAAGTCGCGCTGTGATTGGATAGATTAGCGGTACAGTTGTAAAGAGGGACTAGCGTTGCGCGAAAGACAAGAAAATGTATTACGACCCACCAGAGAAGGAGAAGAAAACCTGGTTAGGGAGAATTAAGAAGTGGTTTAAGAAAGACAAACCAGTTAAGACTAGGGAAGGACAGTTACTTCCTCCACCGAAAACCCCTGCATCCTTTATGATTGCGAAATATGTGTGTAACAATAGGTAGGGGAAGACAAGGATCAATTGTGATCCAGTAGGGCATTAATTACCATTCACAAGAGAAGGGAATGGAAGGTCCGGCCACAGTCGTAGCCCCAGATATGAAAGCAACAAAAAGAGGTGACTGGGCTGTTCCTTAGGAAAGGAAAGAGGAAAGGATCACTAGGAAAAAAGGGTTAGTGCTCAATGGAGGACAACCCCTGGGTATCCAATTTGTTGGATTTAATGGCCTCACACACCCTTGCGAGTGTCATGCTTCATCATCGGCAATGCTCCTCGTTGGACAGGCGGTGCAATGCCCAACGGGCTCACCCATAAGAGGGGCTCTTTATCGGAGATCTTTTATCCAACTGCCTATGGGTGAAGTGGGGGTGAGGGGCCAGGACAGAGTAGATAGTGTGGGTGAGGATAAAATGTGGCCTAAGGTACTGGAAAGCAATTTTTATTCTGGTGGTCCTCTGCCACAAGTAAAATCAAGGATAGCCGGTGCTCATGGGGACTATGGTTTCCCGGAATGGACCAGGGCTAGAGTGCAAATGGTGTGGTCAACATGTTTCTCGCTTCTAGTACATTGACTGCAATTCTTCAGGACCTAGTAAAAAACTACAATCTACAAAACATGACCTAATGATTAGTATCAGTTTAAATACAGCACATAAATTGTACTACCTGTATGACACTGCTCCTACCTAAGGGTTAGAGTTATAGGGTGTCAACAGTACCCGGTGAATCTGACATCAAGGGAGAAGCCATAAAGTTTCAGGTTTCTACTGCTCGTGTCAGGGCCAGTCAAGCCAAGTCAAATTAAGGACATAATCATTTTGCTGAGAAAATGGGGAGACGTGGATAAATGGAGAAGCAGGTGGTATAGAAAACGCGATGATGCCTCAGATAAGACACTTTCAGCCTTTCCTGTAAGAGAAAAGGAGAAGGTAGTGACAGAATACCCTATGAGAGAGATTCCAGGAGGAGGATATGTACATGTCCCATGGACGAGACAGGATATTTTGTCTTTTACAAATGATTTCCCTCGACTACGCGAAAAGCCCGTCGAGTGGTACAGACAGGTAGACAGATTTGTGAAATTGTCTAAAGTATTATGGATTGATTTAAATAGTCTGTTTGAAATAATTGTCCCAGCAGATTTATGGTCAGAGTGTAAGCTGATGATAAATTGGCCAACCAGGAATATCAAAGGGATCCTAAAACAGGAGCACCAGACCCCGAGGTAATGAAGAAGTATGAGCAGGTTATGGTATTTTTGAAAAATAAAGTGCCCCCTAAAGAAACAGACTGGGTAAAAATTGATCGAACACACCAGGAAAGTAAAGAGTCAGTCCATGCATACTATGAGAGGCTAATACAAGCTTTTAAGCAGTTTAGCGGAGATGAGAATCTGAGTGAAAAGGATTTGAGCCATTTTGTAAACAGATTTGTATATGGTTTACGACCAGAAATTGGTGATATGATTAAACAGCATACGGTAGATTGGCAAAACAAGAAAATAGATGAAGTATTGAGACATGCTAAATACTTCAGTGATGAAATTGAAGCAAAACAGCGGAAGTTAAAGGAGAAGGCAATGTGGGCACAGGTAAAGGTAGCGGAGAGACAGGAAGCACAATTGGTGGAACAAGCAGGGACCAAGCCAAATTGTAATAATGGGAAGTACAAAGGGAACATTGAAGAAGCTAAAAAGAAATTTCCGTGTCATAATTGTGGCAGGATAGGGCATTGGAAATCCGAGTGTAAATTTCCCCCGAATACTAACAATGAAAATCCATCATTGAACCCACAGGTGCAGCATGAGGTGAGTGGTCAACTGCAGCAACAGCAGCAAGTTGTTCCCCCACAGAATCAGGTGCCAAAGCCGCCTTTTCCACAGAGCAGAAACACACAGAAGTATAGTAGTGAATCGGGATTCTACAATGAAGAACAGGTAAATAAGCTGCCACGCGCTAGCGCTGTCTCGCAGTATTGGCTGCAATGTGATGAGAGTGACGCAGAAGAGAACTATTGACGGTGCCGAAGGGAGGAAGAAGAGTGCTTACTTGGCGCAACTCTAGAAGTAGACCAGACAGGACCTTTTGTAGATGGGAGGGTTAATGATGAAAATATTACTTTCCTAGTGGATACTGGTGCTACTCGATCAACTGTTAGATCAGCTGATGTTAAGAATCTTCCTCTCTCGGATGAAACGATCCAAGTAGTTGGGGTGTCCAACAGGCAAATTAAGACCTATCTTACAGAACCAGTGAAAATCAGCATATGGAAATTTTCAAAAATGCACCGCTTTGTGGTGTGTGACACCAGTCTTGTGAATTTATTAGGTAGGGACCTGTTGTGCAAAATGAATTGCCCTATATTTTGTACTCCGGATGGAATAGCTTTTGAAACACCAGATGATGATGTATTGTATAAAATGACCCTAGCTAACAGAGAAAGTGAAGTTACTGAAACATATGCTGTATTCAACCCTGATGAATTACCAAAAGTACTGAGAAACTCTGTAAAGGCAGAGGTTTGGGATTTCACTGGGGAGGATGTAGGACTAATGAGAAATGTAGATCCAGTCAAAATAATTGTAAAAGAAGGAGTAACGTATCCAAATGTTCCACAGTACAGATTGACGCCTGAAATAATTGAAGGTGTAACTCCTATAATAGAGAAAATGATCAGACAAGGAATCTTGAGAGAAATAATGAGTAGTCCATGTAATTCACCGATAATGGGACTGAAAAAGCCTAATGGGAAATTCAGGATAGTGCAAGATTTGAGAAAGGTGAATAAAATTGTGGTATCATGTTGTCCCATTGTACCAAATCCATCAGTGATTTTATATCAGATTCCCCATGATGCAGAATGGTACACAGTAATTGATCTGTGTCATGTTTTCTTTTCTATCCCATTGCACCATGACAGTCAGCAAATTTTTGCATTTCGTTTTGGTGAGCGTATTTTGGCATGGTGCCGAATCCCACAGGGGTATACAGAGAGCCCCTCAATATTCAATCAGTTATTAAAGAAGTCTTTGGAGAGTTTAGAAATGCCAGAAAGCTCTGTATTGGTTCAATATATTGATGACCTTTTGGTAGCGTCAAAAACATGTGAATCCTGTGAGGTAGATACAATAGCCTTGCTGAATCATTTGGCAGATGGAGGACTTAAAGTGTCACCCGCAAAACTACAGTTTTGTAAAAAGGAAGTGCAGTATCTGGGACACAACATTGAGAAAGGACTAAGAAAAATAACCATAGACAGAATAAGAATAATAAAAGGAATGAGAGCTCCCATGACTCAAAGAGAAGTGAGAATGTTTTTGGGAATGGTAGGGTACTGCCCTCAGTGGATTGGTAACTTTTCCTTGATCGCAAAACCTTTGGTGCGATTGACGAGAAGTGATGGGAAAGATCCCCTTGAATTAAACAAAGAAGAATTGGCAGCATTTAGACAATTGAGAGATGGGTTGTGTGAAGCACCTGCATTAGGCATGCCTGACTATGAAAAAGAATACGAGTTGTATTGCAGTGAGAGGAATGGATGTGCACTTTCGGTGTTGACCCAGAAACATGGTAAAATGAGAAGACCAATTGCATATTTTTAATCAATGCTAGATCCAGTAGCTGTAGGTTTACCTGGCTGTTTGAAAGCGGTGGCTACAACATGTTGAAGTTTGGAGCAGAGTGAAGGAATTGTGATGGGATATCCTTTGAAAGTGTTTGTACCTCATGATGTAGCGATTCTGTTGACAAGGAGTCGTACTCATTATATGACACACAGTCGGCTGACTAAGTATGAGAAGGTCATATTGGGTGCAACTAATGTGAGTCTTGCAAGATGTGTGAATGTGAATCCTGCAACTTTGTTGCCTGATGCTGAGATTGTGGAGGTAAGAGATGAAGTTGATCATGATTGTCTGGATGTACTTGATTTTTGTACCAAACCACGACCAGACATAAAAGACGTACCTTTGCCAGAAAGTGATTTTGTGATGTTCGTTGATGGGTCATGTTTGAGAACGGATGAAGGAGTGCTAAGTGCAGCGTATGCAGCATGCACAGTCGCAGCAGTAATTGATGGCGAACAAAGCGGTACAAAAGGGGGTGGTGATGGACGGAGCATCAGAACCAATCAAACACTCACACCCAGTCAACAGATCTGGGTTTGATCCATCACCGTTCTTTAGCCCACTCTGCCACCCCAGTTCAGACATGGCCATATGCAAATCAGTCTGACCCTGTGCCTCATGGGAACAGTCCAGCCCGAACTGCCAAGCCATGCCTTCCCTGGACCGGAAACAAGCTTCCTAGGACCGGTTTCTGGCATTTCAGCCGTCTTCAGCCAGGCTTGCTTGAATCCAGTGGCAAAGTGAGCAAGGGACTCACGTCTGAGCATACCCTGCCAACTTATGGCGAACAAAGCGGTACAAAAGGGGGTGGTGATGGACGGAGCATCAGAACCAATCAAACACTCACACCCAGTCAACAGATCTGGGTTTGATCCATCACCGTTCTTTAGCCCACTCTGCCACCCCAGTTCAGACATGGCCATATGCAAATCAGTCTGACCCTGTGCCTCATGGGAACAGTCCAGCCCGAACTGCCAAGCAATGCCTGGGGGTGAGTGCTTGCAATGTTCAACACTCCGTCCATCATTTCCTTTGGTTCTTGCTTTGTCCGCCATAAGTTGGCAGGGTATGCTCAGACGTGAGTCCCTAGCTCACTTTGCCACTGGATTCAAGCAAGCCTGGCTGAAGACGGCTGAAATGCCAGAAACCGGTCCTAGGAAGCTTGTTTCCGGTCCAGGGAAGACATGGCTTGGCAGTTCGGGCTGGACTGTTACCATGAGGCACAGGGTCAGACTGATTTGCAGATGGCCATGTCTGAACTGGGGTGGCAGAGTGGGCTAAAGAACGGTGATGGATTAAACCCAGATCAGTTGACTGGGGGTGAGTGCTTGCAATGTTCAACACTCAGTCCATCATTTCCTTTGGTTCTTGCTTTGTCTGCCATAAGTTGGCAGGGTATGCTCAGACGTGAGTCCCTTGCTCACTTTGCCACTGGATTCAAGCAAGCCTGGCTGAAGACGGCTGAAATGCCAGAAACCGGTCCTAGGAAGCTTGTTTCCGGTCCAGGGAAGACATGGCTTGGCAGTTCTGGCTGGACTGTTCCCATGAGGCACAAGGTCAGACTGATTTGCATATGGCCATGTCTGAACTGGGGTGGCAGAGTGGGCTAAAGAACGGTGATGGATTAAACCAAGATCAGTTGACTGGGGGTGAGTGCTTGCAATGTTCAACACTCCGTCCATCATTTCCTTTGGTTCTTGCAGCAGTAACTGAAGCATCATATTTGAAAGGAGTGAAATCAGCCCAGGTAGCTGAACTTGTGGCTTTGACTAGAGCATGAAAGATTGGAAAAAGTATGAGAGTGACTGTGATAACTGACAGCCAGTATGGCTTTGGAGTCGTCCACGACTTCGGCCAACTATGGCTACCAAGAGGTTTCCTGACCTCAAGTGGAACTCCCATTAAGAATGCAGAAGTGGTTGGAAAATTGCTTGAGGCGATACAGCTGCCTAAACAATTGGCTGTTGTAAAATGTGCTGCACATAGTCAAGGTGGTGTTTATATCGCCACTGGGAATAGGTATGCAAATGACATGGCGCAGTATTGTGCACAAAATCAGAATTCGGTCAATCGGGCTAAGGAAAGAGAAATGTCTTCTTGCTCATTGATGTTCACTAACATTGTGGGAACTTGGGAAGAGGTAAAACAACTGCAGGATGAGGCAGGAGATGAAGAAATGAGACAGTGGGTAAAAGCAGGATGTGCCCCAAGGGAAAAGGATCATGTGTGGGTCTATCGAGATGGAAGACCAGTTATGCCTGTGCTGGAGCAGAGTTTTCTTTTAGAAAATTCTGGGGCTTTTGAAGCTCTGGCATGTCTATGCGTTTTATTAATTTATTAATAATTAACAATTAATTATTTGTCTTGTGCAAGTGTGTTTTACTAATCAACCCGTTTGTCCTAACACAAGAGAAAGTTACATGAGGGTTAGCTTATTTGTGCTGTTTTTGTATTTACAATAACGTGCAAGTTTTCATGTTTAAACGTTGCTGTGTGCTATTTATTTTGAGCACAAAACGCTGTCTGAATTAATGCTTTTTATGTCGCAAGGCTAGATAAATGCATAACACATAAGGGTATTAGTGGGGTTAACACTGTTTAATCATTATGTTGTAGTAACGTTTATTTTGTCTCTTTAATTAAAGATGGTCTATTGTGGCCTATGAAGGCCTTAGCTGAGCTGACAGTATTTCGAAGCCTGGCTGTGGTATATTTCAGTGATGTGGCAAGAGAGACCCCTGCTGGAGAAAGGTCGAAGACAACTGACCGTGGTCCTTATTGTATTTTTCCATGAGGACATCAGCAGTTTGGAGGATCTCCAAAAGAAATGGAATGCCCTTGGCGAACAAAGGAGCTTCAGAAACAGATAATGAACTGTGGCCTGGCTGCCGAGGGAAGTTGTACAAGTTGGATACTTTGATAGTTTCTTGGTTCCTGTTCCGTAGTTCACGTCTTGTGACTTTTCCTGAGCAGAGATTTCCAGATGTAGCAATGTTACATTTCTTCCTTCTCGTTCTGCTCAGTGATACAGTTTATCCTGCCAACTTTCTGTGTGTTTCTATTGTATTTTTCATTATAAAAACTGTCAGTTTAGGGAGGGATCTCCCCACTCTTTTGGCCACCCTTTTGCCACTTGCCATTTCACCTTTGCTGCGTGAACTTGCGTTGCTGAGGATCGATGCTGAGGACTTTATCTTGAGAGACTTACCGAGAGACTGGTCCTGACCCGTTCTGACACTTAGTTAGAATAGGTAACTATGAGAAATGATTTATTCTGATTGATTTACTTTGATTAATTTAGATAAAGCAATATAACTTTTAAACATGGTGTTGAATATTCTTTCTTGTCAATTATTGTGTACATTTTGATCATTGTTGTATGGATTGTATAGAGTATGATTAAGGATAACCACTATAATCAGGTCCTATCGTCCTAGATATAGATGCAGGGTTTTCTTCCCACAGGTCTTATGCTGGTAGAGTATTTGAGCGTATGTTAGTGAAATGGGCCCTAGCGTATGATGAATGTATGTGCGTGTAACTGTGAGATTACTCTATCCGTGGTAGTGGGCATATTTTTGATACCCTGATCTCTATCAATTTCTCTGGTAGCAGAGGATGGTTATAGATGGTTGTCTTGATCTTGATAAGATAAGATTGCTTGTATATTAGCTTTTTGATTATTGGTTTATTTTTGATGATATTGGTATATGTACTAATACTATATGTTGGAGTCGTCATGTTGAGTTAAATGTAGTGCTTCTGGAATTTGGAAGCTGTTGTAGCAGTTCCGTAGTAGGGCAGAGGGAGGTATATGCTGCTCTCGGGAAAGACGGGATTGTAAGGAATTACGTGTGACAATTGAAGTTGCGCGTTCACATTGTCTGGGTTCGGAATCAGTGACATCGTCGTATGTTACTATTAGAAAACATTTCTGGTATATAAGGAGTGTGTATCGTAGTGAAGGTTATCTGTGAAACTCTGGTCTTAAGTCCCAGGGATCCGTAAGGATTTCCGTTAAAGCTTATCGCGGGAGGAGTAATAGGTATTCTCTGAGCTTGTTTGAGGAACTGGGCAGAGGTAAGCTGCTTAGTTGTTGAGTTATAATTCTGTACAGAGACAGATTGTGCTGTTCTCGAGAAGCAGGATTCTGTGTGCATGTACTATATTTTCTCGTATGAATGTGCGTGAATGCATATACATTTATTGACTGTAAGACTCTTTGGATAAGTCCTAGAGGAAACAGTTATGCGATGTATGAAATTGTTGATTCTTGAGAAATAGACTCTCTTTTACTATTCTGTGGTTAGCGAAGCAGACAATGGAGATGTTTTTATGTTGTAACTAATAGATTTAGTAGAAGTTTTGACACACAAAGTCTACTGAGAGTTTTTTGTAAAGGAGGGGTAGACGAGTGACAGAGACAGGAGACAGAGACTGCAGCGACTGTTGACGTCAGAAGGTCCGCGCACTGATTGGATAGTGAATCAGAATAGGGTTCGCGCTAGGATTGGTGCGTTAGTGTGAGTCGCGCAGGGATTGGAAGAGCTGTTTAATGACGTAGACGCTCCAGGATTGGTGCGTTAGTGGGAATCGAGTTTTTCTCGTATTGTATATTTATAATACGAAAAGAGTAGAAAGTTTTAGTAAGCGCTAAAATGTATTACCAAGAAGAGAAAAAGAAAAAAACGTTCTTCGGAAAAGTTAAAAAGTGGTTTAGCAAGGATAAAGAGGTTAAGACGAGAGAAGGTGAGTTGTTACCTCCAGCGAAAACACCTGCATCCTTCATGGCTGCGAAATATGGATTACATACCTGTATATGGTTGCAGAATTGGGTTAGGTATACTAAAGAAGATGGTGTTCTAGCATTTCCAGAACATGGTTCATTTAATTTGGCTGTGTTGAGAAATTTACGGGAAAAGATGTTATGCTTAGACCCGAAGCCGAGACCTACACAGTTTGAGGCTTTAGTGGAATGGGAAGAGGAAGTTCATGACCGAGAAAAGCAAAGATCTGGAGGGTATTACAGGTACATGTTTGGGAGGAGACATGATCGTGAAACACATCATGATCGAATGAAAAGATGGCGAGATGCTAGTATGACAGAGGGATTATATCCAATGAGAACAGTTGAAGTTTCTGCTCCTTCAACAGAAAGGGTTCCTGAGTCAGATATGAGAAGATATGGAGAGTATGAGGATGAGGTCTTAAATGACATGATTTACAAGAGACCACCTCCATATAGACCAGAACCAGATGAGAGTACACCAGTTGTTTCTCCGATAAGAGATACAGTTTGTATTATTGAGAAAGAAAAAAAGACACCTGGATCAAGAGGTAGTAGTTCTTTCAGGGAGAGAGAGAATCGAAGTAGTGAAGAAAATGCCAGAAAATTAGCAAAAACAACAACAGAACTGACTGAGAAAATTAGGGAGTTAACGAAGAATCTGGAAGCTGTTACGGTGCCTGTAACAATAGGTCCAGTTATGCCTGTGTTTGATAAACAGAGAGCAGGTGAGAAAGGGCTGGTAATTCCATATATTGCAAATGAATTGACAAATTCAGTTGGTCCTTCAGGAGATTCAGATAAAAGGACAGGAAGAAGTGACCTGAGACAAACCAGACATGACACATGTAGTGAACTATTGGATGTTAGTGAACCTAGTTGTTCAGGGATGCCGATTTTAGAACCGCAGAAAAGAGTGGTTCCAGTGAGGAAAACTGCTGAAATAACAGTTGATGATTTAAATGATTGGATGAAGGTTCTTCAGAAAAAGGATAAGGATTCACAAGTTATTGATGTGGTTAAGTTACGTATAGAATTAGAAGAGCTTGTGACAGGAACAGTTCCAACAGAAATCCTGAAGAGTCATCATGATGGTGAGTTAATGTTCATGTGCAAGAGCATAACATGGAGAGCAAGAAATACACATGATAGACTAAGAGCAATAGCAAATGAGCAAGGAGTTGACATTGATAAAGTAAAGGTTTTGCAGAAAACTTACAGGATGGATTTCACAGAGAAAGACATAGAAAATTTGAATACTTCTGGTAGAACAGGACAGATTAAAGAAATGGTGGCATTACTGCGAAGATGGGGTGATGTAGAAAAGTGGAAGGATAGGTGGTATAAGAAAAGAGAGGAATCTGAGGATAGAACAACTTATTCAGCATTTCCAGTGAGAGAAAAGGAGAAACCAGTGGAGAATTATCCCATGAGAGAAATACCTGGAGGAGGATATGTACATGTTCCATGGACCAGACAGGATATTTTATCATTTACGAATGATTTCCCTCGATTGAGAGAAAAGCCCGTCGAGTGGTATAGGCAGGTAGATAGGTTTGTGAAGTTGTCAAAAGTGCTGTGGGTTGACCTGAATAGTCTGTTTGATATAATTGTTCCAGCAGACTTGTGGACTGAGTGTAAAATAGTTGTGAGTTGGCCTACTGAGGAATATCCAAGAGATTCAAGAACAGGGGCACCAGATCCAGAAGTAATGAGGAAGTATGATCAGGTGATGGTATACCTGAAGAGTAAAGTTCCTCCAAAAGAGACAGACTGGGTTAAGATAGATCGAACACAACAGGAAGCAAAAGAATCAGTTCATGCTTTTTACGAGAGGCTGATACTGGCTTTTAAACAATTCAGTGGAGATGAACACCTGGGTGACAAAGATTTGAGTCACTTTGTATACAGATTTGTATATGGTTTTAGACCAGAAATTGGTGAGAGAATTCGTGAACACACAGTGGATTGGCAGAGTAAGAAAGTAGATGAGATCCTGAGACATGCAAAATACTTCAGTGATGAAATTGAAGCAAAACAAAGAAAGCTGAAAGAGAAAGCAATGTGGGCACAAGTGAAAGTTGCAGAAAGACAGGAAGCACAGTTAGTGGAACAGGCGAATAATCCAGGGAATAATGCAGGAAATAGACCGAGATTTGCAGGTAAAGGAAAGGGAAGTCTTGAGGAAGCCAAAAAGAAGTTCCCGTGTCACAACTGTGGCCAACTGGGACATTGGAGATCGGAATGTCCTAATCCACCATTAAATGAGGGTAAATCCTTAAATCAACAGGTGCAGAATGATGGGAATATCCAGCAGCAACAACAGCAGAAAGTTGTGAGACAGCAGAGTCAAGAGCCAAAACCGCCCTTACCGCAGAATAGAGGGGTACAAAAGTACAATCAGGACTCGGGATTCTTCAATGATGAGCAGGTAAACAAACCGAGACGTACTAACAAAGTACAACAGTACTTGTTAAAGAGTGAAGGGAGTGAGTCTGAGGGTGATTATTGACGGTGCCGAAGAGAGGAGGAAGAGTGCATACTTGGTGCAACTCTAGAAATAGACCAGGCAGGACCATTTGTGGATGGGAAAATAAATGAGGAGAGTGTTACTTTTTTGGTAGACACAGGTGCGACAAGATCAACTGTCAGGTCAACCGATGTTAGAAATCTTCCTCTCTCGGATGAAGCAATCCAAGTAGTTGGTGTAGCCAATACACAAATCAGAACACGTCTTACTGAACCAGTAAGAGTACAGATAGGGAAATTTTCAGACATGCATAGATTTATTGTCTGTGACACGAGTCCAGTGAACCTGTTAGGTAGGGATTTATTGTGTAAGATGAATTGTACAATTTTTTGTACACCAGATGGAATAGCTTTTGAGACACCAGATGATGATGTTTTCTACCGAATGACTCTAGAGAATAGGGAAAGTGAGTTAATTGGTGCATTTGCTGTGTTTAATCCGGAGGATTTGCCTCAAGTGCTGAGAGACACAGTGAAAAGAGCAGTTTGGGATTTTACAGGAGAGGATGTGGGATTAATGAATAATGTAGATCCAGTGAAAATTGCAGTGAAAGAGGGAATTACATATCCTAACATTCCTCAGTACAAAATGACACCAGAAATAATTGAAGGGATAACTCCTATAATTGAGAAAATGATTCAGCAGGGAGTTCTAAGAGAACTATTGAGTAGTCCGTGTAATTCACCGATAATGGGACTGAAAAAGCCCAATGGCAAATTTAGGATTGTGCAAGACCTGAGAAAAGTTAATCAAATTGTGGTGGCATGTTGTCCCATTGTGCCAAATCCATCAGTGATTCTGTATCAAATTCCACATGATGCTGAGTGGTATACAGTGATTGATTTGTGTCATGCGTTCTTTTCAATTCCATTGCATCATGACAGCCAGCCGATTTTTGCATTTAGGTTTGGCCAGCGTATTTTAGCATGGTGTCGAATCCCACAGGGGTATACGGAGAGTCCTTCGATATTCAATCAGTTATTGAAAAAATCGTTGGAAAGTCTGATCATGCCTGAGAGCTCAGTGCTAGTACAATATATTGATGACCTACTTGTGGCATCAAAGACACGTGAAGCTTGTGAAGTGGATACCATAGCTTTACTGAATCATCTGGCAGATGGAGGGTTAAAGGTATCTCCAGCCAAATTGCAATTTTGCAAGAAAGAAGTGCATTATCTTGGACATAATATTGAAAAAGGTCTGAGAAGAGTGACTACTGACAGGATCAGAATAATCAGAGAAATGAAAGCTCCAAAAACCCAGAGAGAAGTGAGAATGTTCCTGGGTATGGTGGGATATTGTCGTCAGTGGATAATTAATTTTTCCCTGATAGCAAAGCCATTGATTAAATTGACAAAAAGTGAAATGACAGATCCGTTAGATCTGGATGCAGAACAATTGGCAGCATTTGAAGAGCTCAAAATTAGAATGTGTGAGGCCCCAGCTTTGGGTATGCCTGACTACGAAAAAGAGTTTGAACTGTACTGCAGTGAGAGAAATGGATGTGCACTTTCAGTGTTAATCCAGAAACATGGACAATTGAGAAGACCTATTGCATACTTCTCATCGACACTTGACACTGTAGCCGTGGGGTTACCAGGTTGTCTGAAAGCTGTGGCTGCGACATGCAGAAGCCTGGAACAGAGTGAGGGAATCATAATGGGGTATCCTGTAAGGGTATTCGTACCTCACAATGTGGCAATTCTTTTGACAAGAAGCAGAACTCAGCATATGTCACATAGTCAGTTGACTAAGTACGAAAAAGTGATTCTGGGAGCATCAAATGTGACTCTTGAGAGATGTGTGAATGTGAATCCAGCGACACTCTTGCCGGATATTGAAAATGTGGGTATAAAGATGGAAGATGATCATGATTGTTTGGATGTGCTTGAGTACTGTACAAAACCGAGACCAGACATAAGGGATCTTCCCTTACCTGAGAATGACCATGTGTTGTTTGTGGATGGATCATGCCTGAGAAATGATAATGGTGTGTTATGTGCAGCATATGCAGTGTGCAAAGTTTCAGAGGTCATGGAAGCATCACCATTGAAAGGAGTGAAATCTGCGCAAGTTGCTGAACTAGTGGCATTGACAAAAGCTTGTGAGATTGGGAAAGATTTGAGAACAACCGTGTTGACTGATAGTCAGTATGGATTTGGAGTGGTGCATGACTTTGGCCAACTATGGCTACAAAGAGGTTTCTTGACATCGGGTGGAACTCCGATAAAGAAAGCTGAGTTGATTGGAAAATTGCTTGAGGCGATACAGCTGCCTAAGGAGTTAGCGGTTGTAAAATGTGCTGCACATGGTTCAGGGGACGATTTTATCACTGTTGGTAACAGATACGCAAACGATGTGGCACAGTATTGTGCCAAAACAAATCAATCGATTAACAGGGATAGGATGGAAGAAATGTCTTCTCTTTCTGTGATGTTTACTAATGTCCTAGAAACGTGGGATGAAGTAAAGCAGTTACAAGATGAGGCAGGAGAGGAAGAGAAACAAGATTGGGTTAAGGCAGGATGTGCTCCAAGAGAAACAGACCATGTTTGGGTCTACAGAGATGGCAGACCAGTAATGCCAAACTCAATTTTGTCGTCAATGGCAAGGATGTATCATGGCCAGGGACATCTGGGGAGGGACGCGATGGTAAGGTCCTTTAAACAAACCTGGTACAATGCAAAGTTTAGGACAATTGCGGAAAGCATCTGTCAAAGGTGTTTAATTTGTCAGCAATTTAACACAGGGAAAAAGACAGTGGTGAGTCTAGGGACAATTGGCAGAGAAGGAGGTCCTTTTACAAGAATGCAAATTGATTTCATTGAAATGCCCCAGGTGAACAGATTGAGGTATGTTCTAGTGGTAGTCTGTTTGTTTTCAAGGTGGGTGGAAGCTTACCCGACTAGAAGAAATGATGGATTAACAGTGGCGAAATTACTGTTGAGAGAATTGATTCCTAGGTACGGGTTTCCAGTTACAGTTGAGTCTGACAGAGGTAGACACTTTCAAAATGAACTCATAGGTTTAATTTGTGAAGCATTGAAAATACAGCAGAAGCTACATTGTGCATACCGACCAGAGGCTTCTGGTGTGGTTGAGCAGATCAATGGCACAATCAAGAATAGAATTGGAAAGATGTGTTTAGCCACTGGCATGAAATGGCCAGATGTGTTACCTCTAGTTCTGATGACGATGAGATCTACTCCAGATAGAACTACTGGTTTGAGCCCGCATGAAATAATTATGGGACGTGCTATGCGCCATGCATTCGTGCCTGTGAATAAGTTGGTGTCAATAACTGATGACATGATTTTGGATTACTGTAAAGGCCTGGCTGACGCAGTTCATTCTGTGTTTCACCAGGTTGGAGAAGAAGCTACCACACTTGAGAAGAAGCAAGCCCATGATCTGAGTCCAGGAGACTGGGTGAGGATTAAGGTGCACAGAAGAAGAAATTGCTTGATTCCAAGGTGGGGAAGGCCGAGACAAGTTATTCTGACTACAACGACTGCAGTAAAGTGTGCTGGAGTAAGGCACTGGGTACATGCAAGTCATACTCTGAGAGTTCCAAGCCCGAGAGAGGGAACTGGTGAAGAGTATTTTGAAGAGTCAGATTCCAGTGATGGTGAAGATCCTGAAGATACGGAATCAGTGAGAAAAGAAGCAGAGAGAGCTTCAAGAGAATCACTGCGAGTATCAGAGAGAAGATCAGATTCTGATAAAGAGCCTGAAGTTTCAAGTAGCAGTGGAGGTAAAAGAAAAGAAAAGAGAAAACACACAGAACCCACTCCTGAATCAGAAGAGGAGGAGATTGAAGAACCACTTGAGATTATTCTTGAAAAAACAGGGTCAGAAGAAGATAGAGAGGGACAGATTGCGGAAGACCCCCGAGGAGGTGTAGGGAACATTGATGAGGAGCTAGGTGAAGGGACAAGTAAACAGCAAGAAGATTGCGTGTCGGAGACCCGAGGAGGGACAGAAATAGGGAAGTCTCAAATAGTGGTGAAAAAATCTGTGGAGAAAAGAAAAGCTACTGGGAAACGGAAACAAGAGGCACTTGAAACAGATGATGAAGATGAACAGACAGAAGGTCGAGTTCTGAGAAAGAGAACTTCGATTGGAGAGAAGAGTGTTAAAGAATTGAGGCCGAAAAAGGTTGTGAAAGGAGATCGTTGGCCTAACAACCGAGTGAAAAGGGTGAGATACAGAGTAATAAGAGCAAATTCATCAAAAGCTGAACAAGTGAATGAAATATCAAGCCAAACTTCGAGAGCTGAAGAAGAAGAATCAAAGAAATCAAAAGAACCAGTAGAAATAAGAAGAGTTAAAAGACCCAACCAAAAGTACAGATCACCGGAATGGTCTTATGTGACACTGTCTGAAGAAGGAAAAGAAGAAACAGTGACTCGAGATAATCCGGAAGTGGTCTTGAGAAAAGTGGTTGAGGAAGATACTGGTGAAATTCTGAAAGTACTCTTGACTGACATTGGAGAAGAGTCGAGTACTGAGGATTCCGACGTTGGAGATCTGATACAATTTGATGTTGAAGAAATTGAAGTGAAGAATGACAAGTATCCAAACTGAGTGAAAGAAGGATTCACTTGGATCAAGTGAACGAGGAGATCATTTGGATAAACTGGAAGCTGAAGAATTGCTGAAGAATTGAAGAAGTTCAAACAGTAGTGGAGTAGTAGAGGCTAAACTAAAATGGCTAACATAGAGGAAAATAGAAATAGATGTGCCTTTTTTAAGAGGTGGTGCAGAATGTGCTGCTGTTGTACTGGATTATTAATGCTTCTATGGGGTGTTTTAATTTTATTAGTAACTTTTAAGGTTGAATTTGGGATGAACACAGAGGATATGACTAATATAGAGAAGAATTCACGAAAAGTAGTTCCAATTAGAAGTAGTAGTTACATACACAAAGATAGGTCAATTAATAATTTTTCTAGTAATGTTTTTTCTAAACTGTTATATGAATATGTGAAGACAATGGAAGTAAGGGATTGCTATGTCTGCATGCAGTTACCTGCATCCGTTTCAGAGGGTGTTACTTATCACCATTTACCAGCTACATATGGTATTTCTTGTAGTATTTTAAGTAGTGTTTTTTATTTGTTAGGGAAAATAGATTATAAGATGTCTAACAGAGATAGTATTTTTGGGCACTTGCCAATGAACAAAGAGCTGAATCCAGCTAAAGAAGCTAACACTTTTGGTGAGATTTTTATTGAAGAAAAAGGACTAACATTAGATTACATTTTTAAGAATAATTTAACTTGCAGTCTGAAAGAAGAGGAGAAAGCTTTCCTGGATATGGTTGAGGAAAGGAGAGTGAACATGCATGGAAAAGGGGGAAAATATGAAGTGAGTGAGACAATTTGGGACATTGAGATGGGAAAAGAGTTGAGGAATGGGGCTAGTCCAACTTTGGCTCTAGATGCACCGCAGAAGGGTAAACTATGCATTACCAGAAGGAAATCCCAATATGATACATATTTCGTGGGGACTAGTGAGTGCCATGATACATACTTCATTGCGACAGGTTGGGGTTTCAGAGGTGGAGAAGATACAATTTTTCCAGGAGTGTACTATGTGTGTGGGAACAAGGCTTATTACAAGTTGCCTGACCATTGGTATGGCACGTGTTATGTGGGCCTGGTTTTCCCTAAGATTTTTCATACAGATAAAATAAAAGATGTAGAAGATATTAACTTATTAACACGTTTTAAGAGAGAAACTTGGTCTGAAATTGTGGGTGATATTTTTGGGGTTTTGATTCCAGCAGTGGGAATTTCTTTAAATGCTTATGGAATTCGGAAACTGTCCACAGTGGTTGATCGCTTATCGACAAATACCGCAGGAGGGTTTCTTTTGGTGAATACGGAATTAAGTGCCGTACGTGCCATGTCAATGCAAAATCGACTTGCCCTTGATATTCTATTGGCCAAGGAGGGTGGAGTCTGTGGAATTTTGAAAGTTCAACATTGTTGCACTTACATTCCTGACGAAAGTAAAGACCTGAAGGTCTATATCAAAAATATTACTGATTTACATGAAGAATTAGTACCACTTGAAACTGGGAGTTTATGGACTAAAATAGCTAATAAGATGATAGCTGTTAAGGATTTTATTGCAAAAATAGGTAGTACTATTATAGGTAGAATATTGTTTCCTTTGTCTTGTATAATTGTTGCTTTACTGATACTAAGATTGGTGTGTGTGTGTTGTAAAAACAGGAGAGGGAAAGAGAAATTGAAAAATGAAAAGAGAAACAAGAATTCGAAAATTTCGAAAAGAGAACCAGAAGAGATTGAATTAGAAGAATTGAGGGAGAGTGTTTATTTAGAGACAAAGAGAGATGATGAAAGAGTGACTGGTGTTTAATGTTGTCTAAGGGGAAAAGACATTTCTGATTTCCTAAAATGGGACTAAAATCTCACTAATTTTTTTTTTGGGTTTATTTGGTGATAAAATCACCAAAGGGGGGATTGCTGGAGCAGAGTTTTCTTTTAGAAAATTCTGGGGCTTTTGAAGCTCTGGCATGTCTATGCGTTTTATTAATTTATTAATAATTAACAATTAATTATTTGTCTTGTGCAAGTGTGTTTTACTAATCAACCCGTTTGTCCTAACACAAGAGAAAGTTACATGAGGGTTAGCTTATTTGTGCTGTTTTTGTATTTACAATAACGTGCAAGTTTTCATGTTTAAACGTTGCTGTGTGCTATTTATTTTGAGCACAAAACGCTGTCTGAATTAATGCTTTTTATGTCGCAAGGCTAGATAAATGCATAACACATAAGGGTATTAGTGGGGTTAACACTGTTTAATCATTATGTTGTAGTAACGTTTATTTTGTCTCTTTAATTAAAGATGGTCTATTGTGGCCTATGAAGGCCTTAGCTGAGCTGACAGTATTTCGAAGCCTGGCTGTGGTATATTTCAGTGATGTGGCAAGAGAGACCCCTGCTGGAGAAAGGTCGAAGACAACTGACCGTGGTCCTTATTGTATTTTTCCATGAGGACATCAGCAGTTTGAAGGATCTCCAAAAGAAATGGAATGCCCTTGGCGAACAAAGGAGCTTCAGAAACAGATAATGAACTGTGGCCTGGCTGCCGAGGGAAGTTGTACAAGTTGGATACTTTGATAGTTTCTTGGTTCCTGTTCCGTAGTTCACGTCTTGTGACTTTTCCTGAACGGAGATTTCCAGATGTAGCAATGTTACATTTCTTCCTTCTCGTTCTGCTCAGTGATACAGTTTATCCTGCCAACTTTATGTGTGTTTCTATTGTATTTTTCATTATAAAAACTGTCAGTTTAGGGAGGGATCTCCCCACTCTTTTGGCCACCCTTTTGCCACTTGCCATTTCACCTTTGCTGCGTGAACTTGCGTTGCTGAGGATCGATGCTGAGGACTTTATCTTGAGAGACTTACCGAGAGACTGGTCCTGACCCGTTCTGACACTTAGTTAGAATAGGTAACTATGAGAAATGATTTATTCTGATTGATTTACTTTGATTAATTTAGATAAAGCAATATAACTTTTAAACATGGTGTTGAATATTCTTTCTTGTCAATTATTGTGTACATTTTGATCATTGTTGTATGGATTGTATAGAGTATGATTAAGGATAACCACTATAATCAGGTCCTATCGTCCTAGATATAGATGCAGGGTTTTCTTCCCACAGGTCTTATGCTGGTAGAGTATTTGAGCGTATGTTAGTGAAATGGGCCCTAGCGTATGATGAATGTATGTGCGTGTAACTGTGAGATTACTCTATCCGTGGTAGTGGGCATATTTTTGATACCCTGATCTCTATCACCTGATAGCATGATGTCTACCATGGCACGGATGTATCATGGCCAGGGACATATTGAGAGAGATGCCATGATCAGGTCATTTAAGCAGACCTGGTACAATGCAAAATTCAGACTTGTAGCAGAAAGTCTTTGTCAGAGATGCTTAGTATATCAGCAGTACAATCCTGGAAGGAAGACAGTAGTGAGTCTGGGAACAATAGGTCGAGAAGGAGGGCCTTTCACCAGAATGCAAGTAGATTTAATTGAGATGCCTCCCTGTAACAGACTGAGGTATGTTTTGGTAGTGGTCTGTCTATTCTCCAGGTGGGTGGAAGCATTCCCAACAAGAAGAAATGATGGGTTGACAGTAGCCAAGCCACTGCTGAGAGAATTCATTCCCAGGTTCGGGTTCCCAGTGACAATTGAGTCAGACCTAGGAGGACATTTTCATAATGAGATTGTAGGATTAATTTGTGAAGCATTGAATGTACAACAAAAACTACATTGTGCCTACCGACCAGTGGCTTCTGGTGTGGTTGAACAGATGAATGGTACTATCAAAAATAGAATAGGGAAAATGTGTTTGGCCACAGGTATGAAATGGCATGATGTCTTGCCTCTAGTACTCATGACAATAAGGGCCATTCCAGACAGAACTACAGGATTGAGTCCTCATGAAATAATCATGGGACGTGCAATGAGACATGTGTTTATACCAGTCAACAAGCTGATGACAATAACTGATGACATGGTGTTGGAATACTGTAAAGGCCTGGCTGACGCACTTCATTCTGTGTTTCATCAGGTTGGACCAGATGCCTCCACACTTGAAAAGAAGCAAGCCCATGATCTGAGCCCAGGTGATTGGGTAAGGATAAAAGTCCACAGAAGAAGAAATTGTCTGGTTCCAAGGTGGGGAAAACCACGACAAGTCATTTTGACCACGACCACAGCTGTGAAGTGTGCTGGACTGAAAAACTGGATCCATGCCAGTCATACATTGAGAATTCCAAATCCGGTGGACAGCACAGGAAAAGAATACTTTGATGAATCAGAATCAAGCACTGAATCAGATGACGAAGGGTCAAAGACACTAGGAAACTCTGAAAGGGGGGAAACAAAGATCAGCTTTAGTCCCCAGAAGTATCGCTCTGAGAAGAAGATTGCAGATTTCCGAATCTAGCGATTCTGGAAACGAGCAAGAAGCGTAGGGTTCCAAGAAGGAATACAGGAAGAAAAGAGGAAAAAGTACTGAAGACGCAACAAAAGAAATTCGTGAAAAGGAATTACCAGATGAGAGACTGAGAGAAATTCCACCTAAAATAACAAATCTAAGTGAACAAGGGACAGGTACAGAGAGAGAGGGACAGATTTCTGCGGAAGACCCCCGAGGAGGTGTAGGGAACTGCAACATCGAGTTAGGTGAAGGGACAAGTAGCCAGCAGGAAGATTGCGTGCCGGAGACCCGAGGAGGGACAGAAGTAGGGAAAACAAAACAAGTGGTGGAAGAAGAAGTTGCTGAAAAGACAAAGCAAGTTGAGACAGAGTCTGAAGAGCGTGAAAATGAAATACCTGAAGGTCGAGTTCTAAGAAAGAGAGCTTGGAGGAATTTAAAGAATGACAAAGGAAGTAAAGTAAAAAGAGTTGCAAGAGATGATGTTTGGCCCAATAAAATAAGGAAACTGAGATATCGATTGACAAGAGTGAATTCACCAAGGGCTGAACAGGTGAATGAAGTGACAAGTCAAGAGAAATCAAAAGAAGACGAATTAACTGAAGACAAAGAGAGTAGAAGAACAAGGAAACCTAACCAGAAGTATAAGTCACCAGAATGGACGTACGTGGCTCTGCCTGAACAGGGAGAAGAGGCAGATAGTCAAGGAAATCCAGAGGAGACTGTACTGAACGTGGTTGAAGATGAAATAGAATCGGAAATCGTGAGAGTTCTCTTGTCCAACATTGGAGAAGAAGAAACGGAAGAAAATCCATATTTGAAAGACGAGAGGAGAGTGAAGAACGATGAGATGCCAAACTGAATAAGTTAAGAAAATTATTGATGAAGAAAACAAGATATTGAATTAAAGATAGTGACTGGTAGAACCAAATAGGTGTTTGGACCTTAGGTTAGAAAAACTAGTTGTGAAGTAAAAGAGGCTAAGTCAAAAGACACAGTCCATTTTAACAAGATGGCTAACATAGAAAGTAGTAAAGGTAGATGTACCTTCATGAAAAGATGGCGTAAAATGTGTTGATGTTGTACAGGATTATTAATGCTTTTATGGAGCATCCTTGCTCTTGTCATTTCCTTTAAGGCTACTATAGATACATTAGAAGGACATAGTGAGAACAAAACTAATATAGGGAAAATTCCAAAGGTAGTTCCAACTAGAATAGATAAAAATTATTTGCATAAAGACAGGTCAATAACAGATTTTTCTAATAATTTGTTTTCAAAATTATTGTATGAATATGTAAAGACAATGGACGTATGGGACTGCTACGTATGTATGCAGTTACCTGCATCTGTTTCTGAGGGAGTGACATATCATCACCTTCCGGCAACGTATGGTATAACATGTAGTGTAATAGCTAGTTTGTTTTATGAGACAGGGAAATTAGAATATTATTTTTCAGATGTAGATAACATTTTTGCGCAAGTGCCTTCTTATAATAAATTGAACAAAGTAAAACCTGCTAAGGGATTAGGGGAATTCTTTTTAGAAACTAAGGAACTAACATTAGAGTACATTTTTAGAAACAATTTAACATGCAGTTTGAAGAAGGAGGAAAAGACATTCCTAGACATAGTTGAGGAAAGGAGATTGAAAATGCAAAGAAAAGCAGCAGAAGGGAAAGTGGAGAAAACAATCTGGGATATAGAGAAAGAAAAACATTTGAAAGGAGAAGCTAGTCCAACTATAGCTTTAGATTGGCGTTAGAAAGGGAAATTTTGCATTCGAAGGAATCAAACTGCGTATGATAATTATTTTCTAGGTAATAGTGAGAGCCATGATACATATCGAATCATGGGTGGATGGAGATTCAAAGGTGGAAGAGATCCAGTCTTTCCTGGATTATATTTTATTTGCGGGAACAGGGCATATAATCGTTTGCCAGACCATTGGTATGGCACATGTTACGTAGGCCTGGTCTTTCCAAAAATCTTTCATATGGATAGAGGAGAAGATGGTGTACATAGCTTAAGTAATCATTTAGCTAGAACCAAGAGAGAATCTTGGGCAGAAATTGTAGGTGATATTTTTCAGGCATTGATACCAGCAGTGGGAATAACTCTGAATGCAAACAAAATTAGAAAATTGTCAACAGTAGTGGATCGCTTGTCAACAAGCACTGCTGGAGGATTTTTATTGCTTAACACTGAAATGGTTGCCATGCGTGCTATTGTGATGCAAAATCGACTTGCCCTTGATATTTTATTGGCGAAAGAGGGTGGAGTCTGTGGAATGATGAAAATTCAACATTGTTGTACTTACATTCCTGACGAAAGCAAAGATCTGAAAACTTATATTAAGAATATTACTGAATTGCATGATGAACTTGCACCACTGGAGGTTGAAGGTGTTTGGGATAGAATTGGAAAGAAAATAGCTGCTATTAAGAATTTCTAAGTGAAAATAGGTAGTACTCTTATAGGTAAAATATTGTTTCCATTAACATGTGTAATCTGCATAGTTTTAATGATAAGATTATGTTGTATGTGCTGTAGAAACAAGAAAAATAAGAAAAGAATAAAAAGAGAAAATTCAAAAAGAAAAGATAAGAAACAAGAAAGAGAAATTGAAGAAATAGAATTGGAGGAGTTGAAGGAGAGCATGTATGAATCAGTAAAAAGAGAAGACGTAGGTGAAACTGAATTATGACTCAGAGCAAGAAAACATTTTAAAGAATCCGTAAAGGCAGAACAAAATTTTGGGTGGTGTGGTGATAAAATCACCAAAGAGGGGATTGCTGGAGCGGGTTATGCAAAATTTTGTATACCCACCCCATTTTCATGTCGTTTTATTAATTAGATTAATTAATTATAATCATACTAATGGTTTGGAGTGATGTGGAAATAACTAATCAACCTTATTAATGACTGAAATACATGTGGGATTTGCATCTGCATGTCCTAATTAATGATGTGAACTAAATTTCGTACGCATACTAATGATAGATAATTAGAACATTGCATGATATATGTCGCTTTGGTGATGTAATTGTGATTCGTGCTTTATTTAGTAAGTATAAATCGCATTGAGTGTCGCTATTGGCTAGATAAATACACACACATATGGGTATTAGCGAGGGAATAACATTTAATTCGTCATTTCTATGTATAAATTACGTTTTTGTGTTTCTTTGCTTAAGTTGACTATTCTGGCCTATCGAATGATGGCTGCTTTTGGTGCCTAACCCGACTGCCAACGCTGAACCAGGCTTGGGTGAAGTGCGCCTGCGCTAAAGATGAGCAACAATGGCCCCGTCCTGACCCCAGGCAAGCTGTACTTATCAAGGCCACTGGGAATGGTGCCAGCGCTACAGACAAAAGACTTTATTAAAGAACCGGAGCCAGCAAGTATGCTGACAACATGGACTAAACCTTATGGGAACGGAGAGGTTGACCCCTGATCAGCCAATCAGAACATTTTAAAACTCAATTTTGTTACATTTTGCTATTGAAATTATTATAAAAACCCATAGAATAGAGAGGTCGGTGGGTCGCTCCTTCGATTTCCTGATGATATGCTGACAGAGAGGACGGTGACACTGCAGGACAGCTGTTAGCCTGAAACTTTGACGGACAGAATTAATGCCCAAACTCCAGAAGAACTGAATCTGCTAAAATTGATGGGCATAGATTTGCGAGACTGCAAAATTTGACATAGAGGACGACTTTAGCCAGAATAGGTAAATATGAATGGCAACTTGATCAAATGAATGATTTAATCTGCAATATTAATATAAATTTGGATTTGAACATCTACAGAAATGAATTGTGTTGTTTATTCATTGAAATGTGTTAATGGAAAGGTTAATTAGAGTATTAGAAATTCACTTAAATCTACAACTAACAGATCCGTCCCGGTTATGAGGGGAATACCAAATGTGGAATCTAGGGCCTAATGAGTATAAGAAGGGTTTGTAGGTTTGTTGCTCATTAGGGTAAAGTGGTATCTTTCTCCCTCATTATTCAGCGCTTGGAAGGATAATCGCCTCTCGCACAGACTGATGGTGAGTGTATGTTGGTGTTATGGGCCCCACCAGCGAATGTATGGATAGTGTGCGTGTGTGAGATCTTTTAGTCCGTGACAGTAGGGAGGGATTTTGCACTCCGCGCTGCAACACGTTCACTTCTTTTAACCGCTCTCATCTTATGGGCCCACTCTAGGACAGAAGGAATCAAATCAGTACGCCATCTTTGCAATAAAAGTGATCTAGCTACTGCCATTGCAATATATAAAAATTTAACCAATTGGCGAGAAGGAGAAGATCTGGATCAAAACCAATAATAATTAACAAATCATTCACTACTAATTGAATACAACATTCAGTTTCCAAATAGCAAAAAATATCCTCCCAGAACTTCTGAATCCTAGGGCAATGCAACATAATATTGGACCAATTCGCTGAAGGATGGTTAATACAGCGAAAGCAGTGTGCTGAATGATTGGCATACATTTTCGAAAGGGTAAGAGGGGTTTGGTAAAGTTGCCATTTACTAAAAAACAGCATCCTTCGCCAATTCGCATCTCTAAGTTTATTAATAACTGACCACAAATTGGCAGAAATTTCTAAGTCTTCATGATCCATCCATTTTTTAATTGCCTTCTGTCCAAGATCCAGGCCCCTAACTAGAGCTAAACGCTTTTTCCATACCCCAGGTTTTCTGCCGGGTGCATCTTCTAAAAGTTAATTAACTAGCTGGTGTTGTTCGCCAATTTGAGAAACATCTAGTTTGGCAAGAAATTTATGGAAGATGTTATATGTCCCCAAAAGAATAAAATCATTAACAATCAATTGCGACATTTCAGTCATAGTCAACCATCTTCCATTCCTCAGAAAATCTGAGACTTTACGAAATCCTACCGAAGCCCACTTTAAAATTATTTCTGAGGATTGTGTAATGGTAAAATGCCAGATAGTAACGTGGCTGAATTAATTACAGGGATGGAATATCTTTTAAAGAGCGCCTGTCGTTTTTTAAAAAACTAATGAAGACACTTATAACGCACCAGTTTAGGGGATATAAAAATTGACAAAGGGAAATGGATCTGGTTTTCCTTACACATTAGATTCCATAAAACTATTAATAAAAAGGTTTGCCTGTAGTTGAGGTTTGACTCTAGATAGATACTGTGCAAAATAAGCATAGTAATAATCCCTGAGATTAGGAAGAGCTAAGCGTCCCTTTTCCAATTCTTCATATAAAGTGCTAAGTGCGATACGTGATGACTTTTTTGCCCAAAGAAAAGCTGTAAACATTGGAAAAAGGATCCCGGTAGAATACATGGAATGGTTGAAAACAAAAAATTAAGCAGAGGAAGAATAGACATTTTAATCAAGGCCACCCGACCCAGGATGGATAAAGGGAGAGAGTTCCAACGTAAAAACAGGGCCTGAGTTTTTCGAAGAAGCAGTGAAAAATTCAGGTGATATAGGTCGCTAACACTTTCGGAAACATATACCACAAGATATCTCTTAGGTTTGGTGTTGACGCAGGAAAGAATATTGGGGTGCAGATCCAAGCTTGCTCCTCCACATTGTAAAATTTCGATTTTCCTTTTATTGATGCGATACCCACCTAAAGCCTCAAACTCCTCAAAGACCTGAAAAACTTTAGCCTGAACCTCTATGTCGGGTTTGATAATAAGCATGATATCGTCGGCATATAATTTCAATTTCGCCATAGATGGAATTGGGGGACAAATATCAACACAATTCCTTATTGCTATCACCAACGGCTCGATCAAGAAAGCAAATAAGACTGGCGATAAAGGGTACCCTTGCCTTGTGCCCCGTTTTACTTTGACCAACCCGGCCACCGAAGTGTTGATAATTACATTGTCTTCAGCGTTGATATATAAATTATGGATCAGGGCCGTGATCTTTGAGGAAACACCAAAGTGACTCAAAATCATAAACAATGTTTCCCACACAACAAGGTCAAAAGCCTTCTCGGCGTCTAGTAGAAGGACTAATGCGGGTATCCCCTGTGTGTCGAAATAGTCCAACGCCTCAGATAAATAATGTGTATTGGTGGCTAACTGCCTACCAGCAATAAAACCATTCTGGTCAGAGTGGATCAATTGTGCCATGTGTTGATTAGTCTGAGTTTAACAACGTTTTCGGACGATAGGAGTTCGGATCCTCGCTGTTCTTACCTTTTTTCAGGAAACTAACTATGTTGCCTTGTCTAAAGGACTCTGGTATTTCCCCCCCCCCCCCCCCCTCCAGCATAGAGTTTAAAATCCGCAACTGGGCTAAAGAAAACTTTAAAAAATTCAGGTGGAAACCCATACGGGCCACAGGCCTTGCCATTTGGCAAATTCTGGATAACCCCCTCCAGCTCTTCCATAGTGAAGGGGCTAGCCATAGATAGTTTTTCCAATTCCGAGAGTATCGGTAATCCATTATTCTGCAAAAATCTTTCTAGCAGGGTCATATCCACAGTCTGTTGTTGGCCATAAATGGAATCATAACGCCGAAGCATTATTTCCCCAATGTTAACTGGGTCGTCTGTACGCGAGGCGGTTAAGGGGCATTATAACGCATTGATCTGATTTAAGGCAGCCTGTTCCCTAGCCTGCCAAGCTAAAAACCTGCCCGTAAAATTACTTTCCTCATATGTTCTTTGGCGGTATTGTTGAAAAGAGGCTTCACTCTGAGTATAATAATTGGCACTGAGTTCACGTTTAGCCTGATCCAGCTGGCGCTGGTTAAACACAGAGGTGTTATTAAGAAAAGCAGAGTAGGACACTTGGACCTTCCGCTCCAATATTCTCTTATCTTCCCTAACTTTTTTTACAATTTCTGCATCTTTACCAATAATTAACCCCCGGACAAAGGCCTTAAGTGTATCCCAAACTACACTTAGGGGTGCAGACTCACTATTTCGTAATAAAAATTCCTGAATCTCTGACCCAATAAAATCCACCCAGTCCTCTTCATTAAAATATTGTCTATTCAACGACCCTCTAACGCAATTTCCTAATTGTACCTCAAGCACTAACATGGCATGATCAGAGAATACATTGTACAGGAATCTCTGCTGGCTAAAGCACAATCTCCGAGAAACCAAGAAAAAATCAATGCGTGACGAGGTGCGGAATCTACCTGACCAAAAAGTATACGCTATTTTGGTTGGAAAAGCCGCACGCCATGGATCCTGTAGGTCCAAAGTTACTCCATACTGTTGCAAGGTTCTTAAGACTTTAGGTTTCAACTGCTTTTTAGCCCGCACTGAGGAGTCTATTTTAGGATTCATTAGAACATTAAAATCACCCCACAGAATCAGCTCACCGGGTACCTGAATTAGGGACTGAAACAGATCCTCATAGACCTTAGGGTTATCCTCAACTGGGGCATACATGCTGACAAAAGTTATCGGTCTTTGTCTCTGTCTGAGAATGCAGGTAACCCAGCACCAACGACCATATTGATCTTTATCAAAGTTAGCAACCTCCGCCTGAAGTCTTTTACTTAAAAATATTGCTGTCCCTCTATGGGAAGCAGAAGACGAAGAGTATCCCCTATATGCTGCCCAGGACCTTAACATAGAGAAATCAGACAGCTTTACAGCTGGTATATGGGTCTCTTGTAAAAAAATCACAGCCGGGTTTTCTGTTTTAATCCATGATTCAATTGCCCGCATTTATTTTTTATTATTGACACCATTAACATTAAAAGAAACCACTTTCAGCAGTTCCTTACTGGCCATAGTTAAGACCTAACCAAAGTTTAAACCCCCTAAACATCTTACCCAGAGTCAAGCTAACATATGGATGTATAAAACCTGAATGAATTTGCAAAGAAAACGGGACTTCATTTTTTCCCCCTATGCTCCCATCCCACCCCCGTGACTCCGCCCCCGAAATGTGGAAAAACCCCCACCAACCACACTAACCACATTTCACCCCCCCCCTCTAACCTGGTTGTCATGTAATTACAACTGAGTGATCTTACCCCTAACCCCCCAGCAATGCTGAAAAGGCCATCTATAAATTAAACATGCAAGCAAGCGTGTACTGTAAAGGTAGAGCCCCACTATGATCAGGTGGCAGCTTGACAAACAACTTAATCTTGATTAGACCTTCCAATGAGAGAAGCAAGAGGCAAGCGAGGTTACCCCACCTGACCCCCCCAATCTGATGACCATGGCATTTATGTTAAAACAAGCTTTTCCATCTAAGCCCTGGAACCCTGCGAGATCTCATTTAATAATTCCTGGGCTTCATCCAGGTCGGAAAACATGAAAAATTTGCCCTTAACCAAGACCCTCATTTTGGACTGTTAGGCGATAGATGCTTGCGCCCCATTTGCTTTAAATAGATGAAGAATCTTCACAAATTCCTTTCTCCTACGTGCCGCCACAGCAGTCATATCGGAGAAAATGCGACATTTTGCAGTTTCGTTCACTACAAACTGTCTCTGTTGAATTGCTTTAGACAGTATTCTCTCTTTCACACAATAGTCTGCTTTTTCCCCTGCTTAACTGCCTGTTTAACCGCCTGAGCATTTTTCGACGGAAGCGCTTATGCAGGACGGAGCACGGAGCACGCAGCAGGTGAGGAGAGAGAGGCTGCGGCCACTTTGAGGCTGAGGAAAGATAAGGGAAGGAGGAGCAAGATGACGGATCATTGCCGCCATTGAGAGGCAGCAGCACGGCAAGGCTCGCAGCTCCGGATGCCGAAAATCTAATTAAGGAGAGAAAGCGCAAAACGCGAAAGGCGGCGAGGGGTGATTAGCAGTGTAAACGGCAAAGTGGTGAAAAACGGCAGAAAAAGCAGCAGTGGCATAAGCGGAGGCAGTTTTTCCTGAAGTGCCTCTGCTTAAACCTCACAGGGAGAAAGTATTAGAGGTGTTAGTATGGCAAAGGCGGAAACTGTAGAACGCAACAAAATCGGTAAGCGGTATACTGATCAGCTCACCTGATACACCTTTTTATAGCGCTGTTAGCAACTCACAGTGCCGGCACAGCTTGCATAGCCGGTTGTCATCAAGAGAGCTGGATAGACTTTTTACTCTGTCCCCCATCTACACAAGGTGTCTCCTCCGTGCTTCCTGTGTGTGTGTTATTAACTTTACGCTTTACCGCTTCAGAGCTTCTTTGGCTCAGCTATGTTTTCTAGGGAGAGATTTTATGAAAGAACTATAATTGAAGCACAATTTATAAGTACTATCAGATCACACCGGGAAGCTGTAAGGGGGTGCAGAGGTGCAGCGGTCAGAATGGGAAAGCCTCTCAATGCCCGCCTAAAGGTCAAAGCTCGCCGAGCTCAGGCAAAAGAGGCTAAAGAGCTAGCCCGATAGGCTAGTAAGGAGAATGCCCCCAATTTGCTCGGATTGGATACTACACTTGAGAGCTCAGAAGAGGAGGAGCTATCCTTCGTTGCACCCTCAGAACAGGCGGGTATGATGGGCATTGTAGACAAGAATGCAGCTGCAGACTTGCCAGCAACATCTTTACTGGTTAATGCGGGGGCCGAAGAGCCCAAAAAGGTAAAAGAGACAAAAGAAGCAAAACAATTTGCATTATTTCTGAAAAAAGCAATGCTGCAATCCCCCTCTCCAGGCTCCAGCCTTAGCCCAGCCAGGAAATCTTCTAAGGAACCTTCAGGAGTCATAGTGCCGTCGGCCCTAGCACCTGTAGCAAACTTGGACCTTGCCCCTATTAGTCAGTAAAGTTTGCAAGGTAATCTGAAATCTGTTCTTCATACAATTATGGGGACATCCCCGGGTCGAAATCCAAACCAGGAAGAGTTGACCTCCTTAACTTTGCCGACTGCTCAATTAAGGAAACAAGCGGGGCAACTTGAAATATCAGAAACACCTGGTCAGGTTGTTGTTGCCTCCAGTGCCCCCGGTTCACCAATAACTCCTCAAGTTTTGACACCGACACAGCTCTGGGTCTCTCTGCAAGAACTGGCACCTTTGACTGGCCTGATGTCTCCTGAGGGGATAAAGGTAGGGAGCTCTTCTTCTTCCACTGTTGATCCTCCTCATGTTATTCCTAGTCTTAATATGGAGCCAGCGGGCGAACTTCAGATTAGTGTCAAAGACATGCTTAACTTAATCTTGGAAGAAGTCCGTGAGCTGAAGAGAACCCAGAAAGCTGAACTTGCTTCTCTTCATCAGCGATTAATGAAAATTGAAGAGACAATGTCAAGTTTCCCAATTAAACTTCAGGAGGCAGAAGCCAGGATTTCAGTTCTAGAGGACCAGATGACCATTGTAATGGGAGAAGCCAAAGCAGCTGCCAAAAGCAAGCATGCTCTCGTGGCCAGTGGTGAATGTGTCCAGATGTTCGGCATGGGTAGCACATGATCACTACATGTGCTTGGTCCTAATTGGCTGTGTGTTCCTAACTCATGTGGCATATGACTTTATGGTGTTTTTAGAAGCGCGAGTACCAACACTGGCCATGTAAACTTTATTGGTGCAATCTCCCCTGACCATTCTAATGTTGCTGTGCCTATCTGTGGGATTGATCAAGAATTTCCTGCCCGAGTGTTTGCCTGCCAGCTATTCACCCTCCCACGTGTCACCTATTAATCAGTAATTCCGGGCCATGGTCGCAGGACCTGCCTGACTACATACTTGCGTGTCGAGGTAGATGCAGAGTTCAGAATGGGTAATTCTTTTAATAAGGACAATAGTTCATTTCTAACAATAAACGTATTGGTATCCATATTAACAGTGTCTTGTTGTGTGGCAAAAAGACTGTATTGCCCCCTTTCGGGGTGGGACCATGGCCTTAGGCCAGGGTGGGCTGCCACCACAACTTTATTAGGTTTTGCCTGAGACATTGCATGCGCTGTGACTTGCGAGACATTTTGTTAGCTTAAAGGGGGCTTAGTGCCCACCCATTGCTTACCAATGTTTGACTTCATTGTTACTCTATTTCCATGACTTTATTTGGTTAGCGCATGCTGGTTTTAATGCCTCTTTGAGTATTTGTACGCCTCATGGCGCATGGCCAAAGTACTGCTTTCATTCCCACTGAGTATCCTTCCACTGTCCAAGATTTGATGGCTACTTTGTTTTTTTCTTTGGAAGAAGCACCCCATTATATTGCATCTGTGAGGAAGCACTCTATAATACTACGTCTGTTTGCAGGCTGTCTTTTTCCATTCCATTCCCTCTTCTGCTTCAAACAAACTTCACAGTGACAGAGAAATGTTATTTTCAGACTGAGAATATTCATTATATTTTTTTGAATGTTCTTATTTTTGTTGTGTGACAGACATATCTTTTCGTGTTGTCTTTGCACCCTCTCGTCCTCCCTCCTTCCTAACATTGATGTTGCCTTTGCCTCGATCCCTTTTACCTTCCGTCTCTGTGGCTTTTAATCCCTCTCTCCATATCTCCATCTTTGTAACTGCTTCAAACACACTGAACCATAGTTCTTTTTATAAATCTATTTTTATTGATTTTAGACAACCATCAGCTTAGGCAACATAACGTGATACAGTATCATAGTTGTACATGGCATAATGATATACAGTCACAAACAGTATAGAAGAATACACAGTGACAATGCCGAAGCATTATGAGAATCCTCGCTAGACATTGTTTAGTAATCTAACATCTGTATTTGAATCTCCGATTGCAAACCAGTGCGGATGATTTCCTGCTTTTGTTCCCTCATCTGAAGTCTAATAACAACATACCATGAATAATCAAATCTATCAGTGCTCAATACATTGCCAACTACCCAACTAAAAAAAAAAAAAAAAACTTACCCACCCTTCCCTCCCCTCCCCGCATGTCCGGCAATAAGTGTTTATGGTAGCATTTACACATGTCCACAGTTGGACTTGTGTGCATTCCGGTCCCACAATCTGACTTAGGTATATTGTGCCGTCTTGTGAATCAGACAGTGTAACTACCCATGGATAAAGTAAGGAGCCCCTGCGTCACATAACAGTGGTCCAGCCCCTCAAACCATAAGAACGGTGTACCCTAGTAGGATAATATATCTATGGCAGCATATTCCTCCATCATTGCATTCCAGCTCAGCGAGATAGGTGTTTTCCTTAGCCCCCTATACTCCTCTCTGTGTAGTTCAGCCCCCTCCGCCCTTCCCCACTTCACCACTTCTGCATGCCAGTCCTGTATGGACGGGGCTCTAGCAGCTTTCCATCATGTGGTTATGGCTCTTTTAGCCAGCAGGAGCGCAAGGTTCGCAAATCGGGAGGCGGGGTTACCCTTCTTTCCACGAGGCCCTAATCTCAGTATGCAATATTCCAAGGTGACTGTATGGCACACCGGGGTTACACCAGCTTGTAGTTTGCATACTGTCGCCCAGTAGTACCTTAGTCGGGGGCAATCCCACACCATGTGTATCAATCCCGCATTGGGTGCATGACAGCGTGGGCAGGTATCACTTGCTCCCGGATACATAGTGTGCAATCTGCCGGTGTTAAATAAGCTCTGTGTAACAACATCAATTGGATAAATTTAAATCTAGGATTGCGAGACACCTTCCCGGGGTATCCCACTATAGTATCCCATTCCTTAACTGTAAACTCCCGGCCTACATCTTCATCCAACTTGTCGCGTACTAGTCGTACGGAGATCGCCGTCTCGAATACCGTGGGTGAGCCATTTGGTTAGTCGTGCTCCATGTCCCATTAGGTATTGCATGGTAAGTAGGGCATTTGTGGTTTGTTCAGTATCACCCGGCGGCCATGTGATGCGTATATATCTGGATATGTGTGCGTGCAATAGGAACATAGTATCGGGGACAACGTGTAGGCGCACAAATGTTTAATGCGGTATTAGGACACCTTCTGAGTAAAACTCTCCTATCGTGGTGACTCCCGCATCCGCCCACATCCGCAAAGCACGGCTAGTAATCAATCCCGATCTTGTAGGGATACCCAGTAACGGGATAGTGGGGGCATACGGTACCACCCGTCCAGTGTATCTCACCGCACTGCTCCAATAAGTAACAGCTAATTTCAATAAGTGGGGTGTCGATGCCAGCAGGGGGGCCTGCGGTAGTAAGAGCCTGTGAATAATCCCCTTGTCCCTGTCTCGTGGTGTCATGTCCAATTCATTCAAATTACGTCCTGCAAGCCAATAAGCTAGCCACTGAAACTGGCTAGCATAACAATAAGCACGTAAATCTGGTACTCCCATCCCTCCTTGTTTCGTAGTTAATTGCAATTTTGCTAGGCTAATACGCTTTTGCCCATTGCTCCACACCAGATCTATCACCAGGGAGTTCAGCACTTTAAAGATCCTCGTAGGGACAAGGATAGGTAGATTTGTGAAATAATAAAGGAGCCGCGGTAGCAGCACCATTTTTGTGATGGCCACTCTGCCCGCTACCGAAAGGGGCAGTGAGACCCAGAATTGGATGTGGGACTTGAGCGCAGAAATCACACGCATTAAATTGCCATCTAAGTGGTCCGTGGTATTTTGATACATCTGTATTCCGAGGTACTTAAAAGTATCAGGTGCTATTTGAAATGTCCAGGGGCCGAATTGAAAGGGACCGTTCCGCGCCGACGCCTCAAAGAAATACGCATACGACTTATCTGCATTAATAGCCAGCCCAGAAAGGTATTGAAATGACTTAAATATGGAAGGCATTGGGTGCGGGTCAACCTCCATATATTTGATATAAAGAATAAGATCATCCGCGTATGCTGAGACCGTGTGAGATGTGCGACCCCGCATTATTCCCTTACAGGCTGCAAAGGCACGGAGTCTGTGCAAAAGTGGTTCAAGAGCCAGAATAAACAACAATGGCGACAAGGGGCAGCCCTGTCTGGTTCCCCGAGCCACCGCATATTGTCGTGAGATGTGCTGACCTGTACGCGCCCGTGCAGTGGGTTTTGTGTATAATAGGCGCACCCATGCTATATATTCATCTGGTATACCAAACCGTGCAAGGGCATAGAACATATAGTCCCAGCGCAGAGTATCGAAAGCTTGTCTCAAATCAAGTGATATGCATCCCTCTTTGGTACCTGTGCCAAGTGTGCCCAACATGACCAGGTGGAGTCGTCTGATATTAAGTGCCGCATTTCTACCTGGTACAAACCCACATTGATCGTTGTGTATTAATGTAGGAATAAACTGACCGAGAAGGGTGGCCAATAATTTGCTCAGAATCTTATAGTCCGTATTCAGAAGTGATAGAGGTCTGTAGTTTGAGAGAAGTAAACCGTCCCTCCCCGGCTTTAATAAGGCGACCACTAACGCCTGCAGGGCAGAAGCAGGGAGCCCACCCGTTTCCAACGACTCTTGATATATACATTGCAAGCGGGGTATTAGCAGGTCAGCATACACCGCATAAAATTCGGCTGGTAAGCCATCACTCCCTGGAGTTTTATTACGCGGTAGAGCTTTAATCGCCTGTCTAATTTCCGCCCCCGTTATTGGCCTCCGTAACTCATCCCGTTGCTGCCGTGTGAGTTGTGGTAGGTGCAGCCCGTTGAAAAAAGGCTCAAAATCAATGTCAGTAAGTCCAGGAAGTGGACCATAGAGTTGTTCATAATAGTCCCCGAACGCATTATTGATGTCTAATTGCGTGTCTACCACAGTATCCTCACTGTTCCGGATCTCCAATATGGGTGTCGGGGGAGGGGCATTAAGAACCAACCGTGCCAACAGCGGCCCTGACCTGTCTGCCTGCGTGTGTTGTTTCTGTATATACAGCCGGTGATCAACGACACGTAGTTCCTCAAGTAGTTCAGCGTATTGAATGTTGGCCACCCCCAATTGTGTCAGTTGTTCACCCGTCCCCGGGGCCTCCCCTTCTAGTGCCGCCAATGTACCCTCTAGTTTCGTGAGCCTTTCTATTAGAGCAATTCTAACTCCTATCTTAGTGCTGATTGCTACTCCCCTGATGACCGTTTTAAAGGCATCCCATTCCGTCTGAGCCTGCATTGTCCAAGAAATAATGATCAATCGCCTCCGACAGGGCTTGGCGGAAGACCGGGTCTTCCAGCATATTGGGCTGCAGCTTCCAAGTCGGAATTGGAGTTGGAACCTTACCCCAACGCACAGTTACCTCCACCGGGTTATGGTCTGAGAGGGTTTTACCCATATGGAGTACAGAAGTAATGGATCCCAATAGGGCGTCGGAACAGAGGAACCGATCAATCTGTGTGTGTAGCCTGTGTGGTGGTGAGTAAAAGGAATACTCCCTGAACTCTGGATATTTAGCCCGCCATGCATCTCGAAGATCCCAACCCTCCGCCCACCTCCCAAGTGCCTCAGCCTGTTTTTTGCTTTCTGTAGCGTGCAATGGGGGGTGGGACACTACACCATAATTAAGAAAGTTTTTTGGGGAGTGCGCATGTCACTTCCATTTTTCTGAGTTTTGTTGTTTTAGTTGTATTGCAGACATGATATTCCTTCATGTTGCCCTTGCTCCCGTTCTCTGTCTGTGTTGCCTTTCCCCCCTTTGTCCCTCCCACCTTCTGTCCATATGCCTTTGCCCCTTTCCCTTCTACCTCCATGCCTGTGGCCTTTGAACCCTCTCTCCATATCTCAGTCGGTATTACTGATTCAAACATGCTGCACCATAGTTGAGAACATTTATTTTCAGAATGTGTCACTTACATTTTAATGACTTTTCTCGTTTTACTTGTATTGTAGACATGATATTCCTTCTTGTTGATTCCTCTTCCTCCATCCATCCATGTTGCTTATCCCTTGGTCCCTCCTTTCCACCCTCTATCTGTGTGCCTTAGCCCCCCTCCTTCCTGCCATCTCTGCGTCTGTATTGACTTTGCACCCTCTCTCCCACCCTCTGTCCCTGTGGCATTAGACCTCTCTCCATATCACCATCTTTGTTCATGTTTCAAGCATGGTGGAGAAAGTGTGTTTTTAGAGCGTGCCGGTAACTTAAATGTTTTAATTTTTCTGATTTTTGTTGTATTTTTATTCCAAACATAATATTCTTTCCTGTTGCCCTCTCTCCCTCCACCCGTCAGTATTGCCTTTACCCGCTCCCTGACTCCCATCTTCCATCTGTGTGGTTTTTACCTGCCTCCCTCCCATCCCCCATCCCTGTGGCTTTTGACGCCTCTCTCCATAACCATACCAAACCATGCCATGCAGTACCATACCATACCATACCATTCCATATCATACTATACAATAACAAATGCAGGCCATACCAGAGCATACCATACAATGACAGGCCATACCCTACTATACAAGGACAGGCATACCCTACTATACAAGGACAGGCCATACCGTGTAGAGTGCACATGTCACTTACATTTTTACATTTTCCTGAATGTTGTTATTTTAGTTTTATTACAAACATGATATTCCTTCATGTTACCGCACATCCATCCATCCGAACATTTTACTTTTACCCATTCCCTATCTCCCATCTTGCATCTGTGTGGTTTTTACCTGCCTCCCTCTGACCCTCCGGCCATGTGGATTATGACCCCTTTCGCCATTACCATACCATACCATACCATGCCATACCATATCATACTATACAAGGACAAATACCAGCCATACCAAACCATGACATACCATACAATGACAGGCAATACAAAGACATGCCATACCATATAGAGTGCACGCCACTTGCATTTTTCTGACTTTTGTTGTTTTAGTTGTATTGCTAACATGATATTCGTTTGTGTTGCCCTCTCTCCCTCCATCCGCCCTTGTTGCCTTTACCCGCAAAATACCATAAACGAAGTTTTTTTATATTGACACTGCTTCTGCATATACTCACAGTACTGCATGCAAATGAATTGGCACTCACGCATGCTTAGGTGCAAAGTGCAGTCGGCCGTTCAAAGAACTCAGTCCTGCTAACAAAAAAAGGAAATGTGTTCATCTATTTGGTGTCTTATATGTCTAGATCATGTATGTTATTGGCTGTATGTGCACATCACCTTTGGGATTTTGTGCCAACGCTCTGATACAAGGACTATGTAATTCCAACATAAATAATACCTTGTAAATACAGTGGTGAAGTGTCACTTAAAGGAATTAGGGGGGTGCCATAAGTAGAGCTGCTCCCGGAACCTGTATAGATCTACCTACATTACAATAATGTCTGTTTCTCATAACTTTATTCTTACAGGATTGATCGCAAGACATGATTATCTCCACAATTGACCAGGTTTGTAAGTACAAACCATAATCCCGCAAGCCATAGCACGTATGCTTGTTTTTTTGGGGAGGGTTCTGACAAAAGCCACATTGACCCTTAGAAGCATTAAGACAGACGGCTGAAACATGTTAAACACATTGAGGCTAAGTGGGATCAATTAATGTCCTAGGAATATCCATCACTGCTTTTAAAGTTGACCAGGTCCTCCAATATTAAAAATCACTATTTGTGGTAGGAGTTCCTGGGCCAATTTTAACACCACCTTTCATCATCACACGCTCTATCACAAAAAAGCAGCTCCGCTGTAATCAGGTGTCGTAAAAGACACACAATTGATGGACGTAATGCAGAACAAATCAAAACATTCACCCCTAGTCAAGAGATCTGGGTTAAATCCATCATTCTTTTGCTTACCATGCCACCCCAGTTTTGGCCTGGCCATATGCAAACCAGTCTTGACCCTGTGCCTCATGGGAACAGCCCAGCCCGAACTGCCAAGCCAGTTCGGGCTGGACTGCAACCATTAGGTGCAGGGTCAAGACTGATTTGCATACGGCTGGGTCCAAACCGGAATGGCATGGTGAGCAAACAAGCATTTGCAATGCAATAGGTCTCGCAACTGCGAGATTTGGAGCTATTGGTATTGTAAATGACAATGCCTTTAATTTATTCACAAGCATCAGGCATCAGACATCCACAAGCATCAGACATCAGGCATAAGACATCCACAGGCATAAGACATCCACAAGCATCAGACATCAGTCATGAGACATCAGGCATCAGAAATCCACAAGCATCAGACATCAGTCATCAGGCATCAGACATCCACAAGCATCAGGCATCAGGAATCAGACATTCACAAGCATCAGGCATCAGTCATCAGACATCCACAAGCATCAAACATCAGGCATCAGACATCCACAAGCATCAGGCATTAGACATCCACAAGCATCAGACATCAGTCATGAGACATCAGGCATCAGACAGCCACAAGCATCAGACATCAGTCATCAGGCATCAGACATCCACAAGCATCAAACGTCAGGCATCAGACATCCACAAGCATCAGACATCAGGAATCAGACATCAGGTATCACACATCAGACATCAGGCATAAGACATCAGGCATCAGTCATCCACAAGTATCAGACATCTACAAGCATCAGACATTAGACATCCGGCATCAGACATCAGGCATCAGACATCAGACATCCACAAGCATCAGGCATCATGCATCAGACATCCACAAGTATCAGACATCTACAAGCATCAGACATTAGACATGAGGCATCAGACATCCACAAGCATCAGGCATCCACAAGCATCAGGCATCAGACATCAGGCATCAGACATCAGGCGTCAGACATCAGGCGTCAGACGTCAGGCGTCAGGTATCAGGTGTCAGACATCAGGTGTCAGACATCCACAGGAATCAGACATCAGGCATCAGACAGCCACAAGCATCAGACATCCACAAGCATCAGACATCCACAAGCATCAGACATCAGGAATCAAACATCCACAAGCATCAGACATCCACAAGCATCAGACATCATGCATCAGTTATAAAGGTCTGAAAGATACTTCATATCGACACACTTATGCTTACTGAAGATTCACTGTGTGTTGTGTGAGACCTGGTAGAAAATGAACTGAAGAATACACCTGTAACTGGGCCAAGGCTAATATTCAATCTATTGTGTACTGTCAGTAAGTTAAGGCAGAGAGGAACATTTAAGTCACATCTTTGGCAGTCTGCCACAACTGGCCAGGAACAATTCAAAGAGAGAGGAGGTGAAGCCGACGGGAACTCAACGCCCAGCTTCTGCAGCAGACCTAAACTTTTTTAATCCATGCCGGGAGATAGCGAGCTGCCTGCCCAGGGTCGAAGTTTCTTAAGAGGTGGAGCCAGGGGTACGCTTTGTGAGTTCTTTCGAGCCTTCAATAAGTGATGCAATTAATTAATTCAATGGTTTTCACTGCTTGACCTCAGAAGGATAAAAGTCAGAGTCATCAGAGCTGGTAACAGAGATTTGAGGAGTCACATTGGTATAACGTAGGAGTGGGAAGTAAGCACGCACCACCTCTCTTGGTGCACGCCTTCCCCAAGCGCTTTTAAAATGTTTGAGCTCGGCTGGCATGCGGTAGAGAGATTTCTTGCCAGCCTATCACGTCCGACAAGCCGTCAGGGCTGGGGCAAGCAGCCATGAGTCAGGCTTTCCTGAATGGCAGGAGTGTATCTGGGCCTTCATGCGCTGTCTCAGGCGAGACCTAAAAAGCCAGACGAAGGGAATGGATGGGGGAGGGAGTGGGAACAATGGAGGAAGCGTTTGCAGTTTGTTTAATTAACCCAGCACCCGCTTCGGTCGGCGTCCGTGCAGGGGGATATGTGTACTACATATAATGGCCTTAAATAGTCAAATATTTTTGTTCCAAAATGTAAATGTATTCAATATAAATAAAACCGCATATATGACCGCAAAACTCTTCCATGTGTGTGTTTTTTTTTTGTTTAATCTGGTTCCGACCTGCGCCTTGGGGAGGTTTACGGCTCCTTGCTCTTTCTCCTCCCCTCGTTCATGGCTGTAGTAAGACCAGGGGCAGCGCCGTATGTGCTGCGGAGGCACAGCGGGCGGAGTAACGGAGGGTGAAAGTTGGCCCAATATGGAAAGTAAAGAAAAACTAAAACAAACAAACCTTGTTCAAATCATGATGCGCGGTGTTGGAGTTTACCGCGCTTCATGCTTTGGACAGCCCGGTGCTAACAATGTTTGTTTATTTTAGTACAGTCTTTCTAAAATAAACAAGCTTACTAGCACCCTGCTGTCCAAAACATGAAGCGCAGTGTCAGAGAATCGGGTGCCGAAGGAGCGACGTGGACTACTGCTGCAGAGGCGGTGTGCGCTGTGAGGGAGGCACATTGCTTCAACAAACTAGGGAAAAATAAAGTACCATGAAGAGCGATGTCGGAGACGCTGGTGCATATATGAAGTGAGAAAAAGTGTGCAATTCTGGAAAAAAAAATGCTTTACCTACACGATGGCCCCTCGCATCGCATGCCGCTTCTTCTCAGCTTTGGAAGCGGTGAAATATAAGACGTGACCACTGGTTATAAACAAGCAGCATGCGGTGCCCGCCCATCGCGCACACTGGCACTTGAGAATGGCGGTGGAAAATAAACAAGGAAGTAGTCCCTACACGAATACATAATGCCAAGCAGTGGAACGAAACTGTAGTTAGTCGGTGCTGCTTCCTGCTAAAGGGAAGCAAAACGGAAGTGCCGCATGGGATCGTAAGCCAATGACAAGCCCGCTAACAAAATAAATGCCCGAGTTAACGAATGGCAATGGGCAGGAGAAACTACCGGCAATAGGCGGAGTTTCACCCAATATTCAGAATTACTTAATGCCTCGTAGAGGCAGCGCATGCGCTGCCCTTTGCGAGACCTAAAAAACTATGGATTTAGGCCCAGATCTCTGTACTGGGGTGAATGTATGACATTGTTCTGCATTCTGTCCATCAATTGTTCTTTTTGCATTTGTCACCCCGAGTGGGACGGGGATGCCCAGACATGGGTCTCGTGCTCTCCATGCCACTGGAGTCAAGCTATCCTGGCTGATGAGGGCTAAAAGCCCGAAACCGGTCTTAGGATGCTTGTTTCCAGTCCAGGGAGGACGACAGTAGAGTAGGTAGCAAATTAGTTAATTTTTGGTTATGTTAATTATTGGTGCGTAAGGTGAACGAGTTCCCTTTACTGTTCTAGCTCTCCCTGCTGTTCGAACATCTGTCCTAATTAGCCCATCAACAGTTGCAGACAGTGGCATCTTTGTTATTCACTCCCCCCTTCCCCCGCTAACCTTTGAATGCTGCCTTCAATTCTGCTGCTGGTGTAATAAAACTACGCAGTGCACTTTGTGCACTGTAAAAGCACAGATGAAGACTGGAAGGGAAGATTGGTTACCCCTTTTTCATCTGTTTACCATGGGGGACGGGCCAGGCTAGGCTCCAGTTGGGCTCGAGGGTTGGAGTGGATCATGAGCTGAGACAGAGCCAGGCCTCTGGCTCGAGCCTAACTTGAGCTAAGCCTCTGGCTCAAACGTGACTCGAGCCTCTACTATACAATGACAGGCCATACCATCCAAAAACACTCCATACTATAGATTGACAGACCATACTATACAATGACAAATCATACCATACCATATCATTTAATAACAGGCCATACCATACAGTGAATGTGTCCATCTGTCCGTGTTGCCTTTACCTGCTCCCTCCCTCTCTCTGCATGCCTTTGCCCCCTCTCCTTCCCACCTGTCATCATGTGGCTTTTGACCCTGCTCTATGATATCATACCATACCATCCCACACCATACCATACTATACAACAGCAGGCCATACAATACTATACAATGACAGCCCATGCCATACAATACCATACCATATAACGACAGGCCATATCATACCATAAAATACCATACCATACCATACCATAGCATTCAGTACCATGACAGGCCATAGCATATTATGCTATACAATGACAGACCATACCATACCATACACACCATACCGCACCATACAATGACAAACCATACTACAGCATACCATACCATACTATACATTGACAGGCTATACCACACCAAGCCATATCATACCTTTGAGGACTACCTCTGGGGAAAAGCTCTTTTTGAACAGTCTGGTAGGATATTATAAAGGTAAGGAATATACATGGAGTTAATTCATCCTTAGAAATAATGTAACCAAAGGAAAGTAACTTTTACATTTATTTCATAAACAGATAGCTGCTAGTGCTTTGGGGGCATATGTATGAAAGCAAAAATTAGTCGCAAACGCTGCGAATCGCAAAAAACAGCGTTTGCGACTGATTTTTCGCTATTTCATATGTATGACACATTTCCAAACTGAAAAATAAGAAATCGCTAAATTAGCGATTTCTTAGGCTGCGAAACAAGAAAACTGCGAATTTCCTAGCGAATACCTATTTTGCGATTCCTTAGCGTTGCGAATATCGCTAACAAGAAATCGCTAGCTAAGAAATCGCAAACACATGTATGAAAAAATCGCAAATTGCGATTTTACGAAATTCGCTAATTAAGAAATCGCTATTAACACCAATTGCTTGCAGGTGGTAAACTGGTGCAAGGTACAAAAACCAGCCCACAATGCAACAAACACACCCACAATGGCTGCAATGTACGTGATAGCCAGGAGGCTGCGTATTCGGGCCCTTGCACACAGGAGAATGAGACAGGAACGTATCTTCAGGCTGCGCATCACCCTGTTACAGAACACTGAAGAGGAGATCTATGACAAGTACAGACTGCACCCACAGACCATAATGGACCTGATTGAGGAGCTGAAACCCCACTTGGAGCACCCTACTCGCAGGACACAAACAATTCCCACACATGTGCAGGTCCTGTGCTCCCTGCACCTCCTCGCGTCAGGGAGTTTTCAACGGGTCATAGCGGAGGTTGGTGGTGTGTCACAGAGTGCACTTTCGCGCTTCTTCCATGCCTTCCTAGATGCAATGCTACTGAGGCTCCCACATCACATTTACTTCCCCACCACCCAACAGGCATTACAACAAACGATACTGGACTTCTACCAGATTGCACGTTTCCCCCACGTCATCGGCTGCATTGACGGGACCCATGTGGCCATCACACCCCCAGCAGAAACTGAATATGTCTACAGGAATCGGAAATGCTACCATTCCCTCAACATACAGATTGTGTGCAACGCTAAGTATCACATCACCGACATCGTAGCCAAATACCCCGGCAGTACACATGACTCCTTCATCTTCCGACACAGTGGAATACACAGACGTCTGAGTGCTGGAGAGTTTGGGGAGGGGTACCTGCTCGGTAAATACATTGCACACATCAATACATCCACTACATCACTTGAGGGGGGGGACATTGACTCACCTATTGTGTTTTTTTCCATGCAGGTGACAGTGCCTATGCAGTGCGCGACTTCATCCTGACCCCATACCTGGATCCTGCAAATGCAAGTGAGAGGAGCTACAACAGGGCACACAGATCTACACGCTGTGTCATTGAGCGAACCTTCGGAATCCTGAAGAGCCGCTTCCGGTGCCTGCATAAGAGTGGAGGCGCACTGCAATACAGCCCTGAGACCTGCTGTAAAATCGTGGCAAGCTGTGCAATGCTACACAACATGGCAATGAGGAAAGGCACCACAATTGATGTGAGCGATACAGACACATCGGATGACGAGCGCCCTGCTCCCCCTGCCAGACCAGCACCAGGAGTTGGGGCAGCTGCTGGACGCCAGAGACGGACTGAGATCACACAAAACTACTTTTAGGTGAGTGTTGAGGAAATGAGACTACAAAGCCTGATGATGTGTCAAGTGTTTAATCACACTTAACATGAAAGAAATTGTAATTGTCCCCAGCACATGTTGTACACACAGTGCAGAGAAGGCACAAGAAATAGGGCAAACAGCCTTTTGCGGGTTAATGCACCCGTGTTGCAGTCAGTGTCCCCGCAGATGATCACCTCCGTCGGTGCCGTCCAGGGTGGTTGACCCCCATGGTGCGCCCTTGGCCTGCTACCTGTCTGCCACTGCGGCGTCTTTCACCTGGCAAGGTTGGAGTGATGCTGCTGCGACTCGATGTGTCCTCACTCTCAGCAGAGGCCATTAGTGCGCTGCCACCTGCATTGGCTGTCTGCAGCTGTTCCACAGCAGTGGTCACCTGCGCCAGCCCTCGCGCTATGTCCTGGCAGCAATGTGCCATGTCCACCTGCATGGTTACGCTTCTGCGTGTGAGTGCGCTGGTGGTGGTGCAGAGGCGGTTGACTGCCTTGGTGTAATTGTGTAGCCGTGCATTGGCACGTCGTCCAGCCCTGTCATTGGCAGCTTGGGTGTCCCTCAAAGTGGCACAGAGCTCTCGTATTGCCGCTACCATGCTGCGATTGTCCTGATGTAGGCGGCCTAGCTGGCGATTCATTGACCGCATTGCCTTGCTTTGCAGGCGCTGTTCCTGCAACATGCACTGTTCCAAGCCGGAGAACACGGTGCCTTCTCCTTCTGTTGCAGTGCTGCTCCTGGGCCTTGACCTGGAAATGGCCTGTTCCCTTTGCCTTGGTGTTGGTGCGTCATGACGGGGCATGTCTGTCACACCCTGACTCCCCTCTCTCCTGTCGGTGTCATCGCCTGTTGCTGGGACTTCATCCTCAAATGGAGGCAGTGGGGGCACATGTGCGCGCTTCCTGCGCTGAATTGGCTGCTGCTCTGTCTCATCGCTGGAGTCCGCAGGGTCTGCAGGCTCCTCTCCCTCAGCGCTGTCTTCTTGTGGCATGGCGTGTGCTGTGGATGTAAAGGGGACTATATGAGTTTGTGTTACTGTCTGCATGTGGCACTCAATAAAGTTACAAATCTTTGACGGCTAATCTCTGACACATTTCTATTCAATGATCCCCAAAACACATATGTTGCATTTACTTGTGATGGTGTCATGGACACACAGTCAGACACAGTACTACGAGTACCATGATGCATTGCTGGGTGTGCTGTAAGACCTGGGCTGGATTGGCATGTTGGGAGTTAACTATGCGCATTTGGGGGAGTGTGCAAGGGATGGGGAGGAGTGCAGGGTGATTTGGCATGCATCTTACCTTGTCTGCTGGATGAGGGGTCGGAGCTGTCGATTGCAGCCACACCACCAACGCTCTCAGGCAGGAGGGTTGACTCCACAAGCTCCTCATGGGGGGTTGGCTGCTCTGCAGTGGATGGTCCTCCTCCAGTCTGACTGGCATCCTTGAGTCTGGCTGCCACCCTCTCCTTGGACCTCTGGCGCATATCATACCACCGCTTGCGCAGCTCCTCGATGGTGCGTGTGGTGACTCCAACAGCATTCACCTTGCTCTGTATTTCCAGCCAGATTTTCCTCTTCCTGGCCTCTGGGACTTTGAGTGCCTTCTTCCCAAACAGGAGCTCATGGCTGCAGACCATCTCCTCAATGAGGACCTCCTGCTCCTTTTCTGAAAACTTGTGTTTTCTCTTTCTTTTTTCTGCATCTTTGCCCTGCTGGTTTTGTTTGGGATCCATTGCTGGTTGCTGTCTCCAGGAAAGCCTCCTCACACTCCACAAGCAGCCTCTGGGTGTGGCTCAGGTGAGCAGGTGCAGGCAATCACTACAGTTTCCTGTTTGTGATGTCATCAGCCTGCACCAGGCTTGCAGATTCCCGTTTTTGCGATTTCTTATTTAGCGAATTTCGCTATTAAGAAATCGCAATACGGGATTCTGCGAATTATTTGCGATTTTTAAGGAATCGCAAATGATTAGCGATTTATTTTATACATCCCGTTTAGCGAATCTGATTTTGCGAATCGCAAATTCTCGCAATTTGAGTTTCGCTAAAGGGGAGTTTGATACATATGCCCCCTAGTCACTTAACGCAGTAAAAAGACCAGCAGGTGTGTGGTTCCAGAGGAACCGATCACTGGCACACATAAGCTATGAAAAGAGCATATGTGCAAATTTTAGAGGGAAACAGTTTGCCCGTTTCAGCTTGCCTGATGAAGGCTTCCAAGTGCTAGAGAAGGATTGCCAAACAGACAGGACCGCTGGAACCATGCCACAATCGAGTACCAAATGAGGCTGCAGAACTGACTGAATTAAGAAGCAAGAAAAGAAAATTATGAGGCATAATATAGGACAGTCTGTTTCAGTATAAATCTGCTTTTTTGTCATTTTAATATACATATAATAATGTCTTGTCAACGATTTCACCTTATTAGTTCAAGTTTAACACCCTTAAAACAGCAATCATCATCTGGACGTTGACCATTTAACCTTTGCGTGGGGCCTGCAACGCCCTATCACAAAGTGTTGTGGAGCTTTTTGGTCACTTTTGGTCTGTTTGGACTAGAAACTATTTTTTGTTGACATCTGCAAGTTATGAAGCCGATTACGGGTTATGTGGCAAGTGTGGAATTACCAAAATTATGTAGAGAATGCAGCAGTCACATATTTGCATTATTCGAGAAGACCTGTCTATAGAGTATTTTTACTTGCTTTCATTTCATGTTTAAAAAAACCTCAGGGAAAGTACACAGCCATATTTCAGGCGATTGTAGGTCCTCATTTTGGTAATACTGTGCACCACCCCGACACACACTAATCCTCTCTTAGGTATTAGAGTGCAAAGCTGTTTCGCCTGGAGCAGATTTCGAATTGTACAGTCCTCATATTTCGCATGAGTCAACAAAGCAAAAGTATACATTGAATTACCTCTTTGCAAATCTCTCCTTGCAAGAGTCATTCACAGGTTGTAACATGCACTGAACAATCACTGAAGCTATGCTATACACTTCAGGAGTACACAATAGAGTTTAACCAATCAGTAAGAGCTATTCGACTTACTCTCTCATTATAAATGATTTCATGTTTATGTAGTTATTTGTTTTTTTGGTTTACGTCACTATTTTATTTGAAGGTTCTCATTTATTGTCCTTCACGTCTTGGTTTATTTGTTTTATAAAATCAATAAAATATTTTAACACAAAAACAAGTTGGTTATGATTTACAAATGCACAGGTTGTGGGTATTCCCAAACTTTTTGAAGGTAGTCCCTCTTTCAAATGATTGTAGATTTACTCCTGAAAAGGACAGAAGTAAGTCCATTTTAAGGATGGGAGTAGAAGAATGCGCTTCTCAAAGGGCAAATATATTTTGCTGCCTAGAGAAGCAATAAGAAGCTACAAAATGTAATTTCATTTGCCTGTCACTTTTAGGGTGAGTGATTCTGCAACAGTCACAGCTCCCACAAGTACTATTGAAATTCTTGGAGAATTCCTGAAAAGTCACTCTTTTACTCAAAGCACACCTTTATGCCTAAGGGGTCGATTACGATGCCGTTCGGAAAGGCTCCGAATGGCAGTCAATTCGTCCGAATTCAATTCGGAACCCACCTTTCCTACCGACTCAGACACTTTTCCGAACAACTGATTACGATGGCTTGAAACAGTTTGGACTTTCCGACTCGGTTCCGAAAGGCATTCAGAGTAACCAAGTTGGTCAGAGAAGTTTCTGAACCCCATCGTAATTAACCTCTAAGTGTGTAGATTTCTAGATTTTAAAAGGACACATGGTTAAATGAGACACTGAGAGAAGAAATACTCTCGAGATACCCTCAAGCCTTCTTTTATATCACTAAAATAACCAGAAAAAGACTGGAGCATTTAAGGTGTTTTTAGGAAGACTTTTGCAGAACGATGGATATTTACAGAACCCCAGACCCAGGCTTTGTGCTTTTGATTCTCTCTGCAGACTTGAATCCTTGGACCAGACAATTACTCTATTTATGACCTTTGTAGTTTGCTGGCTATGAGCATAAAGAAAGACATATTTGGGGTCAGGCAGCAGATACACCTCATGGGGCAAGTACGGTAGGCGACTCAGGTTTCTGGACACCTGCCAAGTTTCCCAGGTCAATGAGTAAAGTGCTGCTTCAGTCCAGGTTTTTCTTTGAAATCTGGGACTTGTAATCCTGTTTGATAATGGAATAAACAAGATTATATTACAAGTCCCAGAATTCAAGGAAAAAACCTGGACTGGAGCAGAACATTACTTACTGACCTGGGAAACTTGGCAGGACTGTCACAAGGGATTGGATTGCTCCATGCCACTCATACTAAGATGGCCGCGTTTGCTAGGCTCTTATATATGTTGCAATGGCTGTGGTGCCCATTGCAGTGGGTCACTAAAATCTAATTTTGTTTATTATTATCCTTTTGAATGCAGCAGGTTGTAGGCTTTCTTCAGATCAGATAGTAGCATGATCTTTCCCATTTTGACGCTTGCCAATTCATAAAAAAGCCTTGGAGCCATTGTGACTCTCAAGCCTTCAGTTATTTATTTGACTGAACAGTCAGTTCCAATTCGGAGGTGAGCCCAGAGATAAAATCGTTGCAAGTCAAGTAACAATCTTTATTCATTTAGAACTGCCAATTCCTACCTCAGAGAGTCAAGTTATTATTTAGCTCAATTCCTGCACTGTGTTTAACTGTTTACCTCCATTTCAGAGGTAAATAATCTGTCTCGAAATAAATACCAACATGACCAGTACACACTAAAACTTATACTAATGAATTAATATGTTCGGAACTGATAAGGACTCCAGATTTAGGGGCGATTTACAAGGCCCCTATACCACCAGAGCGTCACTTTTGTTGACGCTCCAGTGGCGCACAATGCTGAGCCATATTTACAAGGCCATGCATAGCCACCCTGCGTGGCTTTTCATGGGCTTGTAAATATGGCCCCCTTTCACGCATTACTCTGCATGAAAGGGGCGCTCCATTGGTGTTGCTGTTCCTACGCAACACCCATGGATTCTGACACATTCTCAGATTTACAAGGTTTTGTAAACCTATGAATTCGACAGATTCTAACGCCTCCCCAGGGGAGGCGTTAAAGTGGTGCAACGAGGAGAAATACCATTATTTCTCCCTCTTTTTTGCTCTTTCTATGAAGGAGAAAAACGCCATCAATGATTGTTTTTGCACGCGAAGTTGACCCTTCCTGCCCAAAAACAATCATCCCTGCAACGCAGGCATCCTTGCACCATAGTGCAAAGGTGCCTGCGTTGGCGGGAGGAAAGCACAGGGATGCGTCGTATTGCTGTAAATACGACGCATCCCTGCACTTTCCTAATGGCGCAGCTCGTCGCAGCAAGATGGCTTGTAGCGCTGAGCTGCGTCATTTTCTAGTAAATATGCCCCCTAGAGTCGAGTAGTAAAGCCAACTAACCTTATCTACTTGTGGCATTCAAAATGGCCACTTGGACCTTCATTACAAGTGGTTTCCTAATTCCTATTCTGAATTAAACGCTGTGCGTGAACACAGTAACTTCGGAGTTTTAATTTCCACATACACTTTTCAGCAGCAAAAACCAGAGTGAAAAGTGTGTGAGGAAAACAGCCCAAAATGGTTAGAAATCAACTTTGAAAATTGTGTGCAAACACAGATTTTCATGGTTACTCCAAGTTCCTTAAAGGAAAAATAGTAATACTGCAGTAATTCTACATCCCAGAATTACTGAATCTCGCGGCATCAATATTTACAAAAGCAAAATCACCGATGCAGTGTCCCTACACATCCGCTAACGCGGTCCTAAGCGGTGACTTGCCCTAGAACCAAGCCTCGTTGCTGTTTCATTGAGACCTTCACGTTGTGAGAGGTTAAAAATTGCTTTGCTGTTTTCTGCAACTTCCCCGCATCGATCTACAGAGGAGTTTCCAAAAATATTTTCCCTAAACAAGCCACTGACTTTTCAAGAACCTTTTACAAAGTGGCATTTTTTCCGCGTTCACCCTTCTATCTCCTCTATCTAGTTTCGATAATTATTGTTAGTACCGCACCTTACACGTTCATGTTGGTAGAGAAAGAGGTTTAAATGTGTTTTAACTCAGTCATGCAGTAAATCACGTACAGGGACGGACAGGTCTTTTATTCCACCGGGCATTTCCCCAGTGGACTGGAGAGCCCTTGAAGGTCGGTTTTGATAGACCAGGGTCACCCCTGGTGCCTCTTTCATTTCCCACAGATCACTGAGGGTAACTGCAGCAGGCACTGGAAGGCCTGAAGACAGAGAAGGATAGGGAGGGAGGGGGAAGTTAAAGAGAAACCGACCGGAGAGAAGGAGAGAGAGCGAATGGGTGGATGAAAAGAGAGATTGCACAAGGAGACCAAAGGTGAAGGGCTGGATTTGAGAATTTTTGCCAGGGCCACTTTTGGTCCCTTGTTGAAGCAAGTGTTTGTGAATAACGCATCCTAGTTTAGTTTTTAATCTAAACTGTCTAACCTTTACTAGTTTTGATGTGTACCATACTTTGTTACCCTCTACACGCCAGATTTATCAAGGCTTTAAGTCGTCCTTGCGCCTCGCAAGGGGGCACAAGGGCAACGCAAAACCTAAGTGAGGGCCACCTCTAGAGTAGCGCAAGGCAGCGCAAATAGCTGCCTTATGTTACTCTGGGGCAGGGAGGCGTTCCATGGGTGCAGCATGGGTGTTCCCACGTAGCCACCCATGGATTTTGGCAAGGTGGCTTACTGCGTTGTGCTGCGTAAAGAATGATAAATCTGCCACTCCATTTCCAAGAGGGCTTGGGCATTAATCTACAGCTTTTTTTTCATTGATGGAGCCTTTTACGCGGCCACCTGTCAATGCAGAGCTAAACTTCTTAAAGCCCAAAAACTATCAATAGCAGCAGGTTTTGAACCTAAGGCTTTGTGCTCCTGGCAGAAGACTTAAAGCCGTGCAGGGCTTTTCTTAAGTCTCCCAAATTAAATCAGACACAACAGAGAAGGGATTTTATTAGTGCCCTTACCAACCAAGTCTCTACAAATTATAAATGCAAGTTTCTGCAGGGAATGTGGGACCAGTGACGTAGCAAGGGTACCACAGGCCCCAGTGCAAGCAAGGAACTAGAACCCACGTGTACTCTGACTAGCAATTACAATGAAGCCATACCAAGAGTTCAGAGTGCAGCTAAGGTTGCCTGGGTCCTGGTGCCACTGCACCTGCGACACTATTGATAGCCACGCCCCTGTGTTAGACTGTCTTGTCACAAAAGTCCCTGACACTGATTGTCAAAAGACATTGTTAGGCTTCAGGCGCCGGTGAGCGGCTCGTCCCCATGCCATCAAAGTAATGTTGTTCCACTGTGTACAATCATCCTGCCTTACTTGTCATGTTAGCTCACGTAGAGTCTGAGCGCAGGGCCTCAATGGTCCTCAAGGCAGAACCCAAAGCCACATACCACAGGTTTCACTTGTTCAAAGCCAGGAACCCTCCCTCGCCCTCAAGGCTCAATGTACAGTTTCCACATTTCAGTTCTCTCCCCCTGGCAAAACTTCTTTAAATCTCTACTTACTGGGGTGCTGTCATGAATGGGGGATTAGGAGGATTTGCACAGCAGAGATCATTCACCTTTACGTGTGTTGTAGCACAGAGGACTTCAGAGAGAACCTCATCTCAGGTCCGAGAGCAGCTGCTCTTTAATAGGGATGAGATAGAGGGCTAGAGTGATGAAGATGAGGAATGGCTAGAGGACTGAGGAGGTAATGGCTAGAACGATTGAGGGAATTGATAGAAGTCTTTGTGGAGGCTAGTCAGAAGGATTAAAAAACACTTTATTTATAGTGTAGGTACTTTTTACAAAACACCGACAACTGTAAGGAAAATCTCAGTGCAACATGTTCTCTTACAACCATTGCCAAAAAGTTTACAACTTTTCACAAGTCAGCATTACACGTCGCGATAATTTGGCCTTGACAAGTAGGACCTAACTTTCATTCAGTAACTGCTTGGGATACCCCAGTTTCTCAAAGTGTTTGTCAATGTCACAGCAGTTTGCTAGATCCTCCGTTCATCCAGCGATAATAAATGTATCCTGTGGCGTATCTAGTGTCGGGAAGAGAATTGACATGATCAGTTCTGGACCTTCTTAGGTTCCATAAAATCTCCAGCATGACCTCACTCCAGAATTGTGAGATCAGTGGACATTGCAGACAACGTATAGGATCCCTGCAACAGCAAGTGCAGTTTGTGCATCTGGGAACAAAATCTGGAAAAATGTAATAGTAGTGGTGTGAGAAAAGCTCTATTTTATGGTTTGCTACTTGCTAAATGAGTTGGAATATTGCATTTAGCAACACATTTTTGGTCTGTGTGCATGTTGACAGCCGTTGGCCTTCACTGAGTGGTGTGAAATGGATGGGAATGTTTATGTGGTATTATATTGTAGCTTACTTATGGGTGAAGTGTCACTTTTGGTGGAATGGTGTGGTGTAGTCAAAATCAGTGAGGAGCTCTTTGAGTGTTGTTGTGTTGTTATGAGGGGTGCAGTGCAGACAGATGTCTTTTGATTAGTAGCCTGTGGTGATTACTAGTATTACAGCTTTCAGATGTCTGTTTGCAAAAGAGCTCTTGTTGACCATACCAAAAAATCACAGTGAGCTTAGATCCCGCCCATTGCTTCCCATTAGTTGACTTGCTTGTCGCTCTCATTTGCTTGCATATTTTTCTACAACTTTTCTTGTTCTTGTCTCTTACTTTGAGCATATCTTCTTTACCATCTTTTTGATTGACTGACTTGCATCCTTTCAATGCTGAAAACGACAGTTACTTTTTTTCTTTTTCTTTAAGCACTCCATGAGAGTGCATGTGTTTTCTAGCTCTCTGTCATGTGCTGCTCCCCCGCTCAAGAACCCACGCCCACACACTCCATGTTGTTCCATCCTTTAGCCACTTGCTCTTTTCCTAGTCAACTGCTTCTCCCATTCAATAAATGCACTACATGTTGCTCCCTCCTCTCCCAACCCATTAATTCTTTCCCAGCCATAGCTTTGCTTTTTATTTGCTTTTTATGTATTTCTCCCCAGCCTAAAGTTCATTGTCCATCTGCCCCTTCCACATTGCTTCCCCCAACCTGCTCCTGCCACCAGCTCTTCCATTGCTTCAGCATCCCTCTTGGTCTTTAAAATAAAGAACACTTTATTTAGAGTTTTTTCATGGTAAACCTGGCAGCTGGAATTGCCTGCCAGGCACCTCACAGTCAAGCAAGTAATTTTACGGAATTATATATTTTTTTATTTACTGCTTCAAGTGGTGTCCGCCATCTTGGGTCAGTAAATAAAAAAAACAAATACATAAAATGGAACCTGAGTCATTGTGTAGGCACATGCATATGTGGTAACATGTGTGCACAGACATCATTAAGCATGCACATGCCTACGGAATGGCATGGCCACCAGCAGCATCACGATGTGCATACACTCTCATGCACTCGTTCTCTTCATAGCACATCTATTCTTTTTTTCCAAATTTTTTGCTGATACTGCACTGCATCGGCAAAAAGCATTTGCAAATCCAATATGCCCAAAATGTGAGACCTTTTGGCTTTGCCATTGCTTGTTAGTAATTGCACTCATGTAGTGGTGTCTTGTTGATGCTGCCAAAAATGTGTGTGTCATGTCTTTCCTGATAATGTGGTGTGGTGCTGTAGTATGCTTTGGTGAAATGTGTTCGGAGTGGCAGGGATAACAATTCTTTTTGTCGGGGTACACATTGGCAGAGTGCATTATATTAAAAAGATGGACATGTAGTTCTTACTTTACATGTCCTGGCGGTAAAAATCCTGCATTGTTGCTTTTACTGTGGGAAGGCTTGTAGCTCCATTGGCAAGTACAGAGTTACACTCTCACAACTCTGAGGTGCTAACTTCTGAATGGCACTACTAAGCATGGCAGCTTACAAATATCAAAAGAATCATTGCACTAAACCCTCCTTGATGCTCAAGTCGAAGTTGATGTAAGTTTTGCAAAAGTTGCAACTTTAGTAAGTAGCTACTTTGTTGCCCAAAGTTTTCCAATGACCGTTTACAGTTGGTGGCCGCAAGACAGTCTCTGTCCTCTGGAAGGGAGGTGTTAATGGTTCACAGGAAAGAACACAAATGGCCTGCCATTGGAAGAGGTGTTACCTCTTCCTGGGAGGAAGGCCAAACAAGGTGTGACCTCAAAAGGCAAGCTTCAAAGTGAAAGCCGTCTTTGACGGGCAAATGGTGGACACACAGGAGAAGGGCTTCTCCTGTGTTCTTCCAGACAGGTTGGCATCAGGGACAGAGGGGGTGAAGCTGTGGCAAAACTGGTTTTGAATGAGCGTACAGCCCCCAGGTAGCCACACCTCGGGGTGGGATGGAGAGCTCCATAAACCATGAGTGTAGTTCTTGGGAGTGGGCAGAATAGTGCATTCTGGTCTAGCTAGGTGTCACACTTTACAGAAAGTTGTTATTAGGAGGGGGGATCTGGTAGCCCATTGGCTAGTAGTTGCAACATTCCCCGGGGCACAAACTGGCCATAAATGTGGCATCCCTGGCACCCAGACTTCAGATCACATCTGTACTGAAGAGTGGACCAAAGAAGTACTGTCTTGCTATTCCCTGCACCCAGCAAAGAGAGACTGCACCAAAGACTCGACTACACCTGCTGCCCCTTGGGCTAGCAAAGAGAGCACACTGCCTGGGGTTCTCTGCTCGAAGGATACGTTGTCCTCAAGCCTCAGACAGAAGATGTGACTCTAAGAGTCAGTTGGAAGACTTCCTGTTACAGCTGCAGAGCCACAAAAGCTGAAGCAGTCTGCCTTGGCAAGTTGGTAACCAAGAATTCCTGACCACTAACATACAGCCAAGTAGAACAAGACCTGACCCTCAAATGTTGCACCTGAGTGTGCTGGACTCTGGAGAGCCAGCGAAGTGCAGTTTGGTTCCCCAGCAAGGAAGTTATCGCCAGTTAAAGGGAACATCTGGTTTCACTGTAACCAGAGACCAGTAGACCAATGGCAACTGGATTTTGCCTGGATTTCAACTGGACTTCAAGGGACATCAGCCTGTCTGACCAAAGTAGCCCCAATGTGCTTGTGGACCAAGGAGTAGCCCTAGGAAGACCCCCATTATTGGATCAGTATCCTTCAGCATCTTCAATATCCTGTACCCCTTGCATCAGGACCACTCCATCAAAGTCTATGGTGGTTCACCCATAGAGTCTGGAACTGGACTGGAGACTGCTTTGACTATGGGTAACTGTTCAACCAAGCCTCTTTGGCCTCTGTGACTTGCTCCCTGTCAGAGGTAAAGCAGGCCAGAGTAGTAGATTACAATTTTAGAAAAGTTTTCCAAACTGTGCATAGTTTGACTGCAAGCACAGTCTATTACAATATATATTGTGCAGAATGAAAAAGAAGGGATTGATTGTTCCTTTAAAAATGTATATCTTGGGAGGTATCAATTTGAAGATACAAATACAACCTATTTTCATAAATTGATATCAGATTTTTATTGAGTCTTGTTTCTTTTTTATTCAACTGTTTTGGCACTTCTTAATGCTTTACCCTTGTTCCTTTGATAAAGCCTGACTGCCCATGCCCCAGTTACCCAGGGCTGAACTAAGGTTTTCCAAACAAATCAGACTGGACCCAGCGCAGGTAGTGAGTTTATTACACAGTGAGGTTTCACAACCACACTGTATAATAAACCACTTTTCTCACAGTGGTCTAAAAGAAGAAACAGGAAGGAACTAGCACAAACTGTTCTGGTAAGAATACAATTTCAGTTTTTGATCAGTTAAAGCAAGAATGGTAATTGAGCATTCATGCCTCAAAGTGAGCATTCATTCCTCAACAGCTATAAAACGTTCAGGAACTCTCAATTAGTGACAGAAACAAGGGAAATATCAGAAAATTGTTTGAAGAAAGAGGGGCATTTATTTATTTATTTATTTAGGCGCTTGATGTAGCACCTCTGGACTCTTAGGATAGGGTAGCAGAGCAGTTTACAAAGCATGGCATAGAAAAAACAGTGAACAACCAAGTGAATATGGCAATAGAAGTGGAGTTTAAGTCTAATAAAAAATATATTAGTATTTTTGCAGTACAGGTTTAGGAAGATCAGATAATTCAGATAATAAAGGTGGGTACAGATTATGTGAGGTCTTTTAAATAGTTATGAATAAGGTCCATTTCAAAAGTAAGATTAACATGGTGTTATATTATGTTATGTTAGAAAAATCTTATAAAGCACTTGTATATCCAAAAAGGGAGTCTTGGCGCTAGCTGAGTAAACGGAAACTGGAGAGAAGACAAATAGAAATGCTTTCCTGAAGGCCAAAAAATTGGGCAGGGTTTTAATGTGTAATGGAAGAGCATTCTATGACCTAGATGCACCGAGCACAAAGCTACAGGCCTCCCCAGTTTGCATAACAAGATCTGGGAATTACCAAAAAGTTGGACGAAGCCGAACGCAAGGACCGACTGGGAGAGTAACCAATGAAACTCCTCCTCAAAAAGTCAGGGCCTGTCCCGTGCAGTGCCTTAAACATGGTGCATAAAGCCTTTAGCGTAATCCGCTGTCTGACTGGGAGCCTATGGATTTTAGACATATGTTTGGTAACAGACTAGTGTCTTGGAATTTTACACAGCACCTGGGCGGCAGCAGCATTCTGAACAGATTGCAATTTATTAAGGACCTGCTGATGGGCATTAGCAAAAATCCCATTACAACAATCAATCTTTGCAATGATCATAAAAGTGACAACAGTTTTTTGCAAAGGACCCGGGATAAACGAAGAATTTTCTTAATCATTTTTAATACAAATAAAGCATCCAAGGATAATAATTGGCTTAGTCCATGTACAAGAGTTTGTTGTTTATAAGAACTTCCACGTTCTGAACACATCTAACTGGATGAAGGCAAAGAGGCAAACGCAGAAGACCACCAGTCTGAGGTCCAGAAAGAGGGCTGGGCACCAAACACCAACACCTCAGTCTTTGCTGAGTTCAATTTGAGGCAGTTTGTTGCCATCTAATGGCCCACAGCTCTCATGAAGTCACAAAACCTTTCCACCACACCCCTGATCTTGGTCGCCAATGACACAAAAATGTGTGTGTCATTGGAGTATGATGTAAGCATTAGCCTGAATATTCTCATTAGTTTGGCAAGGGGGGTGACATAGATGTTGAAAAGAAGAGGGCTGATTGAGGATCCTTGAGACACCCCACAAGGAAGGGAGGAGAAAGGTGAAGAAAAAACACCTACACTAACTAACTGCTCCGGGCCTGAGAAGAAGGAGTTTAAAAGCGCGCACAGATCCCGCTCAGCTGCTCCATCTGCAGCCCATGATTCACCATATGAAAAGCGACAGATAGATCGAGCAGGATCAGTGCGGCCCATTCTCCCTGATCGAGAGTCATCCTAATCTCCTCCGTGGCCTTAATGAGCGGGGTCTCCATGTTGTGACCAGCACAGAAGCCAAATTGAGTGGCATCCAAGAGAGAATTGGTATTTATATTTAATGCCCCAGTTGTAAATTCAGCCCCTTCTCAAAAATCTTGCCTGGCATGGGGATGCAAGATATAGGCCTATAACTGTTTGGGTCATTTGGGTCCAGTGATGATTTCTTAATAAGGGGCAGTATCACAGCTTACTTCCAGACTGAGGGGAAGGAGAACAATAGACACATCAACTGGAAAATATTGTCCAGCATGGGCCCAATTATTTCAGCCGCTAAGCGAGCTACAGAGGGGGAGCATGGGTCATCTAGTGAGCCTCAAGTGGAGATCTTGAATAAGTTGATAACCTTGTCGATAGTAGGTGGGGAAAAAACTGAGGGTAGTGTCGGTCACACTTGACGGCGGAAGCAGCTTCTCCACCTGAGTGATAGAGGCAAGTGAAAAGAACTGATTTGAAACATCCTCTACCTTGTGACAGAAAGCATCAGCTACTGATTTACAGAAAGATTGACTGCAATCTTTAGGCAGAGGCACAGTGGCAGACATATGTGTTTTTTACTGTAATAAAAACAGTTCCTCGGTCGAATTGGCTGCAGACTCAATTTTTCTAGCAAAATACAAAGATTTAGCCTGTGAATCACAGACTTGTAGCTTGATAAACAAGCTTTGCGTTTGATTTTTTCACAGATACAGTAGTTGAGTCTCCAGCATCTTTCCTCCCTCCTTCAGGCCTGTTTCAAGGTATTTAACTCCTCAGAAAACCAAGGGGCAGATGTACGAAGCCTCTTTGCTTAATTCTTTTCACAGGGGCCATAGAAGTGGCAGCGACATCAACCCAGTGTGAAAAACTCTCTGCTGCAGAGTTGACGTTGTTAGACAGACTAGGGGGTATATTCACAAGAACGTGTGCTAAACATCACCAAAAAATGCTAACGCAACTTTACACATCGCAGCCTATCGCGGGAAAGGAACCCCGTGGCAACGTGGAATTCACAACATGGCGGTACCATGCGATAGTCCGCCGAAAACGCGGCCAATGTCCGTGATACAACCACCTCGATGGAGATAAAAACACAAACCTCAACGCGAAAAAACATGCGATGGGCCAAAGCACGATGAGGAAATCAGAAATAAGCAGCGCCAGGCCTGCAATACACACATGGCAGGTGGGAAAAAATCACTATAAAAGTAGAAAAAACAATCAAGCACAAACTGGCCAACACCCAAGCACCATGGAGGCAGCCGGAGCATGCACAGAGGACGAGCGCAACCCCACAAGCACCCCGGACGACCAAGGGCAAGGACATGAAGAAGAGGAAGATGAAGTTTAGTCCGCAGGAAAACAGGATCCTAGTCACGTAGGTGATGGAACACCATCAACAACTGTTCATCACCTCCAACGTGTCATTGGGCACCAAAAATGGAATATGGCGGGGACATCGTGGACAAGGTGAATGCCGTCAGAGAGCACAAGAGGTCAATGGACGAGGTCAAGAGGCGATGGACTGACATCAAGCGCAAGACCAAGGATAAACTCGCAGCCAACCAGAAGGCAGCAATGCAGACTGGAGGTGGGAGCCCAGTGCCACAGCTAGTGCTTGATGACATGGAGGAGCTGGTGTCGACAGTTATCAGTGTGGAGACTGTGGCCGGAGTTGGGGGACCGGACACCGCTCGACAGGACACACCGCAACAGGGTGAGTGACCACCAGGTACTGGGGGGACGGGTGTAGATGGCCACAATGGAACACATGGACAAACAAGCACAACACAGTTCACACCCACAATGACTCTGGGTCATGGCCCTGATCTACAGACTGTCACAATGTACAATGCCTTGCTGTCTGAATGTCAACATGTACCATGCAGACACATTGTAATACACCATCTCCCCTTCACATTGCAGGGGCACTGTCAACACCTCCTGCAGAGCAGTCCCAGCCACTCTTCGCTGATGATGAGGAGGACACCCCCAGCATCGACACCCAAGCCCTCCAAGACATCTTTGACATCATCCGCAACTCACCTCCAGGATCAGGGGTAGCCTAACTGCATCGAGGTGACCCCATCCACTACCAGGAAAGGATGGCAGCCACCACAGCACATCAGCGAAATGTAGCAGGGATCTACCATGCCTTGCAGTTTCTCATCATGGCATTGCTGCCACAAGGTGTGGTGCTGATGAATGCTGCTCTCCACACCATCCACATCTCTGCCCCCTGGTGTGTCAGTGCCTCACAGTGCGGCAGGCATATCCACTTTGGCACCTGATGTGTCACTGCCACACAGTGCAGCCGACAATCCTCCTCCGGCCCCTGATGTGTCAGTGGCACACAGTGTCACAGCCGGTACTGCAACACCCACAGGTGGGGCAGAGCACACATCCAAGGATGAGGATGTGGATGGGTTTGAGTTCAGAAGGAAGCACTAGCATTCATTTCCGCCACCTGGCCTGTTTCTGCTTGGTGCAGCACATGGCCCCATGACCTTCCACTGACCCCCGATACACTCCGCTTCGCTCACCTTGGACCGCGACACGGACTGCCATTTCCTGTTCGATGACCAATGACACGGTGACCATACTGCGGACTGTACCCTTCCTCTTCCGCAGTACTTGTCATCCCCGGATGGAATCTGGCTGGCCCTCCACGGGCCCATATTGTGTGGTGTGCTTGGCATGGCCCTGTACTGCTCCAGCTGCAAAACTCCCCTGAATGTGCAATAAACATCCAGTAACGCACTGCTGTGTCATGTCTTTCATCATTCATGGGTGCCGTGGACACTACAACAGGGACACACACATTAGTCACTTCCTTTTCCGGACATGGACTGAACCACGCCCAGAGCCCCCGAGTCATTGTTGCAAGCCATGCACTGGTCCGACGTATGCCAGGCCAGCCCACTCCGCTTACGCTCCGAGGAGGGGCCCACATAGCTACCTGTCGCAGGCGTACTGGCTGGTGGTGTGCAGGTCACTGGTCTAGTTGTCAGTATTTCACGGCCACTACCTGAGGGCAGTTTTGCACACACACCACACCCATCCGGCACAGGCATCACAGGCCATGTGACCCCGCAAATAAAAGGGGCCGACAACGTCACATTCCCCTCTGCCGGTGGTGACTGGATGACGGACGCTCCACGGTTCTCAATCATAATGGACCCATGAGTTGTTGCGCACAGGGTCATTGGCTGTCATGGGCCTACCATCATGTGGCACTGACTGGGGTTGCACAGGGTTAGTGGCACCCGAAGCCCTGCGGCCGTCACGGGCCTACCACCATGTGGTGCTGACTGGCGTTGCTCAGGGTTAGTGGCACCGGAATAGCTGAGTGTGTGTGCAGCCTGCGATGATGACTTGTGCACTGATGTGGTCTCCGCCATTGATGACTCAGCGTCATATGTGGGACCTGCTAGGCAGCGAGCGGGTCTGCATGATGTGGACCAAGCCATGGTGGCGGGACCGGGGCCTGGAGCTTGCACGGGCACGTGGTGTGCCCACTGATGGACACACCGGTGGCAGCAGGTGAGCAGTGGGGCCTGGGTGCGCAGGGGCGGTGGTGTCTCTCTCTCTCTCTCTTCCCTCTCTCTCTCTCTCTCTCTCTCTCTCTCTACCTTCCCTTCCCTCGCTTTCTCTCTCTGGCTTTCTTTCCTTCTCTGTTTCTCTGTGTCTCGCTCCTTTGATGTGCGCATGACACACATCCTGATTTTGTGCTTTATTTGCCAGACTGTGACGTCGAGTTGCCCCTGACGGACCCGACAGGAGTCTTCCGCATTGGTGTATTGTGTTGTACTTCAATAAAGTTTTTGGTTGTTACTTCAGTGCTGTGTGACTGTTTCTTGTTCTTCTGGCCACACATGTGAGTTTATTTTTGGCAATGTGCGTCATCATGCGCTTTTTGTGGCTCTTGTGTCGTGCACGGTATGTGTATGTCCGGGGGGGTAGGTGGGGCTGGGGGTGGTTGCGGTGGGTGTTGTGGCCCTCATGGTTATCCGTGTTGTATGATCATTATCTCCATGGCATCTGTGGGCCTTCCGGTGTGGCTCTTGGCTGGGCTCCTTTTTATCCTGCAGGTAGTTGTCCTGCTTAACACCAGCAAAAGGCATGTGTTAATTCCCTGCTGCTACTGCGGCCTATCGCCTGTTTTTGGTTCACATGGCAGATCTGGCAGTTCGTTGTGAAAGTGGTGTTGTGCTTTTTTTGTGTGTTTTTGCACGGGAACGCCTGCTCTGCATCTCATTAGGGTTAGTTGGTGGTGTCCACCGTGGAGATAAATTTTGGGGCAGTTATCGCAGGAATACTGGTGATGTCTGCAGTTTGCACCGGCTTGTGAATGGGGTGTTAACTCTATCTCCACTTTTGATGCATTAAGGTGGAGATAAATCAGAGATAAGTCCTTGTGAATATCCCCCTAGGTAGAGAATTTGTAAGCAGCTGTGAGAGCTTGTTGACTTGAATCCTATGCCAGGACCAAGAAAAGGTACACAAAGGACTGTGTGAGAGAACCTGACAGGATTGTCTGAGAAGGATTTTAAAATAGACAGCACTATGGCTGGACGAGGAAAGCGGAGCACACTCACATTTCCCAGGGACAAATTGTTGGAAAATATGCCGTCCAGGGTGCGCCCTTCCTGATGCGTGGGACTATCCACCCATTGAGCCAGGCCCAGAGAAGGTGTTTAGTATGAGTCAGTACTGTAGTCCAGATTTTTGGAACATGTCTGAAAATAACTGTTTCATTGTAGAAGATTTTCTTAATTTAGGAGTGTCTAGCTTGATAAGAGCTTTGTTCCTTAATTTTCAGTTACTGACAGAAATTTGAGATTTTTGAGACAGGTATTCACATGTATTCATGTGAATCACCTTGTAGGTGATGCACGAGGTCTCAAAGGCAGGGGGATGGTCCACGGGAAGCTAACCTAAAGATGAAAGGAGTGGTGTGATGAGCTGAAATCCTTTTGTTTTTGAGATCAGTTGAGCTGCAGAAAGGAGAAATGCTTTGAGGGAGATAGACAAGATTTAAGCAGTCAGGTCTGTAGATCATTTCCATAGTGTATACATGAAATGACCAGGGCTTGGGCGATCAACTTGAGCTCTTGATTTGGTAGGAAAGGTTACATGCAATGGAGAAGTTTTAGATGTAATCTAATTCTTCGCCATCTCCTTCATAAGTTGATCAAGGTGTCGTAGTTTATCATTTTTTGGTGTGAGGCTCATTCACATGAGTTCAGGAGTCCCCTAGAGTGGAAGTTCCCATCCTTTGTTTGGTGAGAGAAGGATACATTTGTAAAAAAGAAGGTTTTATGTTTTGTTCACACATCACCTGGTGATTCCACATACAAACTGAAGGGCATCAGGGTTAGACTGCAGCCCTTGAAACTCTGTACTGGGCATTTGAAAGGGGTAGAAAGAAATTCTTGTTTGGATGAATTGCGTTCTATTAGAAAGGTAAGATCTGAACCATTTTAGTACTGTTCCTTTGAAGAGCATTAGAACATTGTAATATTGAGAGCTTCATTGAAAACAATGGAGTGACTCAGGGACAATGATGGCTGGCATAGGCCTTCTGCTCCAACATCTGTCCTTCAGTTTCTCACTGTTTATTTTAGAAAATGCTGTCCTCAGGGGGAGGAATGTTCTGATTGCCTTGTGTTATATTGATTGTTAAAGGCCCACTCCCACAGTATAGGCCCTTACCTGCAGCTCTGGCTTATAAGTCGATTTCAGGGCCTTCAATAACCTGTATAGTCCTCAGCAACTCTGCCATGGCCGGTCCTAAGCCCCGCTGCGAAAGGAGGATGGTTATGCATGGGGCTAGCTTCCCCACCATGTAAAACAATCCTAGCTACAGAAACATCAACCAAAAGACCAAAAGACATTCTGGGGAGAGAGGAATCTCTGTCACAGTAAGCTATAACGCCTTGTGGAGAAAGCCAGAGATCCCTGGAAGCCACAAAGCTTCCACCTGCTTTCGACCAAGACCATCACCATCGGTAAATTGAATGTGAGAGCTGTTAACGAGAAGGCAAGATAACCCAAGTGGCAGCGGAGATGAAAAAATACAACCTTGGCATAAGCGAGACCAAGTGGATACAGTCTAGACAGAAAAAACAGACTCCAGGAGGAACGCTGCTGTATTCTGGACACAAGAAAGAGAATGCCCCACACACTCACAGAGTAGCACTGATGCTAACGCCAGCAGCCAACAGAGCTCTGATTGGATAGGAACCCCATGGTCCCAGGATAATTATAGCGACCTTCCTCACAAAGAAATAGAGGATCCACATGAATATTATCCAATGCTATGCACCTACAAATGACAGCAAGTAAGAGGAAAAAGAGCAATTTTACAACAGACTGCAGTCCAACCTAAAGAAATGTGTTAAGAGAGACAACGCCATACAGATGGGGGACCTCAATGTCAAAAAAGGGAGCAACAACACTGGGTACAAAGAACTCATGGGCAACCATTGTCTTGGAGAAATGAACAAGAATGGTGCAAGGCTCACATATCTCTGTGCCGTAAACACTCTGGTGATAGGCGAAAGTGTATTCCCACACAAAAGAACACACAAGGCAACGTGGGTGTCACCAGACCATTCAACAAAGAATCAGATTGACCATGTCTGCACTGCCAAGAAGTTCCTGAGGTCCCTGCAAGATGTGAGAGTGGTGAGAGGAGTGAACATGACGTCAGACCATCACCTTCTCATGGTCAGGCTAGAGCTGAACCTGAGGAAATAATGGATGGAGCCGACAATACCAGTGATACAGCATCATCCTCCTCAAAGATGCACAGAAACAAGGTGAATACTCAGTCACCCTCAGTAACAAGTTTCAAGTCCTGCTAGAACTAGAGGATGACTGAGGTCCAGTAGAAAGTCAGTGGGAGAAGACCAAAGAAACAGTGACATAAACCTATCACTGTGTTCAGCCCCCTCACACACTCTCTCTCCATTTACATGAGGAGAGGGTGTCAGGGTCACACTCAAACTGCCAAGCAGAGACTGTATGCACATTCACTTCAAAGGAGAAGCTGTGCGGCTGTTAAATGCATAAGTGGAAAGCACTGCACAAATTGAAATGTCCATAGAGATCCATGTCTAGCGACCTGTATTAAAAGTTCTCCATACTTTACAGTAAGTCACATGCAGTTATGAGCTTTCTGGGTTAGTACTGCAAGTGTATAGTTCATGTGCCAGCCAATAACACCTCTAGGTTTATGAACACTTTACAGATTAATGGGTTTGGGTACGGCAGGCAGCACCTCATAGGTTAGTAGCACCTAAAAGTGAGGTACAGGGACAATGTCAACAACTTAGCAATGTTAGTCATGTGCTCGCACGAGGCTGCGCCGACACTGACTTAGCTGGAGGAGATTTTCCCGATGAATCTAGAGGCCGCTGCTGAAGCCGAGGATCCTCCTACCGGAGTGGATGAGAGGTGCTCTACAGGAAGGATGCCCCTTGACGGCTGGTTCTGGTTGCGGTTCACTTCCTGGACGTGCTGATTCAGGACAGCAGAATTGGCACAGTCTTTCTTGATAGGCGGATTGCCTAGGAAGGGTGTGATCATTGGGAGTGGTTAATGTACCCTCCATGTCACTCTCCAATATGGCCACCGGGAGCGTGCACGTTATATGAGCCTACGTATGATGGGATTTGAAGTCCTTAGTTCCAACAATGTTATTCATTGCCATAACGGTACCTTAGTTGTGTTCATTTTTGCAGTGCCTTTGCCATAGCGCTGCAGGCACGTCTATGTCGCATTCGAACATAGGCAGAAGCATCCATGCACACAGTGCCCCATTTAGTCATGCTTATTGCTACATGCAATGCATTCAATTCAAGGTTGCTTGCAATCATATGCACATGCATCATGCACACATGTTTCCCTTCACATGCACTTAACGTTGTTTTGTAACAGAGTGTCTTGTCGTGAGTTTGGTATGTCTTCTGATGCAGCGCAGTGACCTTTATAACTCACTACGGTGTCTTCTATGTCAGTACACCCTTCATCACGGAGAGGTTCTTTACCTGGGACCCTGCTGTGGTGTACACTGCACCAGCGCTGGGTGTGATCAGCCCAATTGAGCCCCTTGGGTGGGATATCATGCTTCGTCACATGGGTCGTCCTTGCCAGGACCTGCGTGCCCATGACACTACCCCACTCAAAAATCCCTGCACAAGGGAGAGACAGTTGAGAGGGCCCTGGACCTGAGAGGTGATGATAGTGCAAAGGATGCCCAGCTGGAAAGAGAAGCCATCTGATGACCTGCTAAAGTGGGCTAAAGACTTTGTCACCAGCTGACCCCCAGGACTAGGATAGGTCTCTACAGGCCCAGTGGTGCTGGCCCCTTTAAGCCCCCTGAGGACCACTACCGCCTAGGTAAAATGAGCAGGAGGCCATGGGGCTTGGGTGTACGGGCAAGTGGGTGCTGTGCTAGCTTGTAGTGTAGGAGCGCAACAAGATGCCCCCACCAGCTCAAGGGAGGCACCAGGAGCCAGGCAGAGGATAAGGCTGGAGCAGCAAGCTGGGAAATCCATATTCCTACAGAATGCACCTTTTTAGAGGCGAGGAGGCCAGTTGAAAATGTTCCTGATGGCTAGGACTTATCACCAGGAGCAAAGGAAGCCTAGGATGGAGACAATTGGTCCAACGAGGCCAGAGATATTCATCTTTAAACATTTGACCTTTAATCACAAAGAAACACGAAAACGTATGCATATTGCTCTGATATATTTCTCTCTACAACTCCCTCCAGGGCCTGGGTTTCAGCGCATCTCCATCTTTTTATATATTTGGAGAAAGGGGCATGCGTGTGCCCCCCCCCCCCCCCCCTCACATTCAGAAACTCGCCCTGCATCTCTGTACCTTGGGTGTACAGGTAGTAGCAGTTACAAATAATTGACACATGCCCCTACCTGCCACATTTTCAGTCTTCATATGTGTGACATTTCCATGGTTGCATGACATTTCAATACATTAGGTGTGACACTTTGAGTGACACTTTATCATGACCCAAACAAAGCACTTTAGTCCTTGTAACAAGATTAATTTTAAAAATTATTTCCTTGGGTGTGTAGTAATGGCTTAGAAAGTACTTAGAAACAGATGCAATGCTCCTGTCGTGCTTATGCAGAGTATAACATTGACAGTGCTCAGAAGCAGCATAGCATCACTCCAGTCTCAGCAAACCTAGCTTATGCAGGTGACCTTGCATGCCCTGATTGGCTTGATAAATCCAGAGAAACGCAACGCAGCACAAATCACTGCATTGCGTTACTCTGCCCCAGGGAGGTGTTCCATAGATGGTGTGTGGGTGTTCCCTTACAACAACCATGGATTTTGACTCATTCCTAGATTTATAAATGGTAGACCTGGGAATGCGATCAATAAAATGCTACGTGTCCCCAGGTGAGGCATAACGCGTAGAAATATGTTTATATCTCCTTTTTTAGGTCTCGCCTGACCCAGCGCATGCGCTGGTCTGGCGAGACTTATTGAGAGGGCTCCAAAAAGTGCTACCAGGCCAGCCTAAAGCTACAGTGCATGTGCGCGGGCGCGCGCGCCGCGCTTTACCGCGATTACTTTCACTTTTGCTGCCCCACGGCCGCTTTGATGTTTGATCGCGATCACTTTCACTTTCGCGGCCGTATGGCTGCTTTTCATAGCCAATAGGTCTCGCTTTTGGGACCTCATAAGTATTTAGTTATGCAACTGTTGCATGGCTAAACACTTATAAGGTCCCAAAGGCGAGACCTATTGGCTAAGCCAAATGCTTGTTCCTCTTTCTATGTGTGCTGCATTCTGTAGCACACATAGAAAGAGGAACACACCTCAGGGGACTGTTTTTGTGCAGGAAGATGATCCTGCTTACAACACAGGCATCCTTGCACCATGGTGCAACGGTGTCTGAGATGGCGCTAGCCAGCACATTGTGTGCCCGCTCTAGGAAAAGACAGGAATGCCCTATATTATGTTAAACACAGTGCATTCTTCCCCTTTCACTGTCATGCAGCACAGCCATTGCACTGCATGACGTATTGGTAAATATGCCTCTTAGGGCTAGATGTAGGTAAAACCCAAATTGCGAGTTCTTAATAGCGATTTTTACCGAATCGCTATTAAGAACTCGCAAAGTCCGATGTAGATAAAATAATCGCTAAAATATAGCGATTCGGTAATAATCGCTAAAAAAGATACTGATTTCACATTTCCGAATCGGTATTAGCGATTTTGCATTATCGAATCGGTATTAGCGAATTCGCTATTTCAAAAATTCGCTAATTTGTGAATCTGCCAATCCGGTGCATCCTGATGACCTCACAACCAGGAAGTGGCCTGACACATACTGTTACACTGAGCCTGAAGCTGTGGGAGAGGCAGGGAGCAGAACCAAAAACCCAGGAGCTGCACAGCAACCACCTTGCAGACACCCAAAACAATCATGGACACACAGGAGAAGGGAAAGGAGGCCAGAGAGAGGAAGAGAAAACACAAATTTAGTGAGAGGGAGTTGGAGGTGCTAATTGAGGAGGTGGTGAAGGATCACCACCAGCTCTTCGTCAAAAAATCCCTGCACGTTCCAGAATCCCAAAAAAGAAAAATGTGGCTTCTGCTCCAGGAAAAAATCTATTCCATCAGTGTCACCCAGCGCTCGATAGACGCACTTAAGAAGCGCTGGTATGACCTTCGCAAACGTGCCAAGGCTCAAACAAGCCAACCAGACAGGTGGCGGGACATCTACTGCGCCTGTACCAACTCCCTTGGAACAATTGTTGGAGCCCACCCTCCAGCAGGAGAGCGTCATTGGCATCGGAGACGCGGACAGCTCAGCCAGAGGAGACAACAGACAAGGTAAGATGCATGCACAGCATGCTGTGCCCCCTTCCCTAACCCCAATCCCCAATGACCCAGTATGAATCCCACTCCAGTCCATGATTTACCAAAAACCAGCAATGCATCATGGGAGATGTAGTCCCAATTAACACATAGCATAACAGTTAGTCCACTGAACCCAAATGCATGTCACACACATCAGTAAAAAAGCAAGCGGGGGACAGTCCGTTTATATTGGCAGCCTTGAAATGTATAGAAACGCTAATGCTGCTAGACAAGTGAGTAAATGGACATTCTGTATCCACAGGCGACCCAGCGCGCCAGGCTGCAGAAGGGGAGACAGAAGAGGCACCCAGGGAGCCCAACACCCAGGATGAGGAGGCCCTGTCACCTGCTGAGGTCACACCACCCCCACCACCACCACCAAGAGCCAGGAGGTATACAGTGGGTATCCTCCAGGAGATGGAGGGGTCAGAGGAGGAGAGCATGGGAGCCCAACAGTCCATGCAGGAAGAGGCTGAACAGACACCAAGAACACATTCCCAAATGGAGCGTGGCCACACAGGTGCCCGACGACGCCAACCAAGGGCACACAGTCCTGATGCACAGGGAGAGGAGTCCAGTGTTTTTGCAGGTCTGGAGGGGAAGATGTTGAAGGTGCAGTGGCTGCAAGGTAAAACAATGCAGTCAATGCAACGCCAGATGGTGGCCATTAACAAAAACATGCAGGACATGAAGGAGGTAATATACTGCCTTAACAACACCGTGGCTGAGGGCGTGCGGGACATGGCAGAGGCTGTAAGACTGTTGTGCAGCAAAATGGACAACGAACGTGGTGCAAGGCGCAGGGACAGACAGAGAATGGATGGGTACACAAAGGTGGTGAACCGGCTATGCAATGCCACCTCTGTCCTTAGCAGGCGGTCAGTGGCCATGCAGTTAGAGATGGCCCACTGCAGCTGTGACGTCACAAGGGGGTTGGTCACAGTCACCAGGGCCTTGGAAGTGCTCCAGACCACACAACTCATTGCCACAGGATTGGGGGATGGGGGGGAAAGTGAGGAGGCAACAAGTCGCAGCAGTATCACTCCCCCAATACAAGAGTCCAGGAGGTGCAGTGGAAGGCACGGACCAGCCGCAGGACACACCTCTACGGAGAAAAGTGTGCCTAGTGAACACAGCAGAGCTGCGCGTGGGCGCAGAAAATAATACCAGGCATCACCTGACATTGGAAGATGGGTGAAGTAACCCATTTGACCAAATGATGGGATTTGGAAATTTGCATGGAGAGTATCTATGCCATGCTGGGGTTGTTGAGACACTGTGAGGCCGTCATGGTGCGGTGGTGTGCTGTCCAATTGCCTGACTGAAGGTCGATAAAACACCGTAACACAATTGCAGTTACTCGCTTTGTCTCATTACTTACTCAGAAATAGTTGTGTGTGATCTCAGCCCGTCTGTGTCTCCCATCTGGTGCTGCTGCAACACCTGCAGCGCTGTGCTGTGGCTGTGGACAATCCTCACCCTCATCCTCTGATTCAGTGAGTTCCACGGGTGTTCACTTTTTTGTGGCCAGGTTATGCAGCAAGGCACATGTAGCAGATCAGAAGCCGGTACTGCCGTGCACCTCCACTTTGTGGAGGCAGCGGAACCTGCTTTTCAGGAGGCCGAATGTACTCTCCACCACATTCCGCGTAGATTTATGGGCAACATTAAATCTCCTTTCACTTGGGGTAGATGGGTTGAGGTATGGAGTCAGGATAAATGCACGCACTGCATATGCACTATCACCTAAGTGTTAAAGGAAGAAAGATTATTCACAGTGAGCAATAGATACATCAAAGCTATACATCAGGGTGTGCCACATAGATTTACCTAGCAGGTATCCTTCTCCAAATTCACCCACAGCAAGACGGGTATAGATCCCACTGTTCCTGAAGATGTAGGAATCATGCGTGCTCCCAGGAAATTTAGCAACAATGTCGGTAATGATGTGAGACGCATCACATATGACCTGTACGTTGATTGAATGTGTTGATTTGCAGTTACGGTAGATGTACTCAGTAGCAGGGGGGGGGGGGGGCAGATTGGTATATGTGTCCCGTCAATGCACCCTATTACATGTGGAACTGGGCCTTCTGATAAAAGTTCAACTTTGTCTTATGCAGTTCCACCTGTGTGCTGGGGAACCGGATGTAGTGGTACATCCTTTGCATCATGGCAACCAGGAATGTGTTGAAAAAGCGTGACAGGCAACTCTGTGAGACACCACCAGCCACAGCTATTACCCCCTGGTAACTGCCGGATGCTAGTAGGTGCAGGCAACAGAGGACCTGTACATGTGGGGGTACTGCATGTGCCCTTGGTGTCTGGTGCTCCAGGATTGGGAGCAGGTCAAGTATCAGGTCTGGTTGTTGGGTGAAGCCTGTACCTCTCATGGAATTCTGCCTCCGTGAGTTGGAATAGTGTGATGCGCACTCTGTATACGCGTTTCTCTCGTCTCCAGATCCTCTATGCTGCTGCTTGCATCCGCATCGGCCTTGCAATGACATAGAGGGCCGCCATTGTGTTCACGCAGATGCCTTCTGGGGCTGTTTATATGCTGTGCACCTGGTTACCACTTGCTTTGAATCAGTGTTAATTTGCGACTCCTAAATAGCGATTTTTCAAATATTAGCTATTTGCGAATGTATGTACATTGATTTGCGATTTATTTAGTGATTCCTTACTTGGCGATTCGCTAAATAGAGAGTCGGTGTGGCATGTTCGCTATGTAATGAATCGTTAACTGTTTTCCCTATTTTTTGCGATCCTTTATTTAGCAATTCGGTATTTCTGTCCCTACATGTCGCATGGCTGAATTGAGATCGCAAACGTGGAAATTCGCTATTTGGCTTCCTATATCTGGCCCTAAGTTTCCTACATTATTCTCTTCCTCTGGATGAATGGTTTGATGAGTTGAATACTTGATGCCAAGTTATGCAGATTACATTTTCAAATCCTGGTAGGGACAACTCCGCCTTCCATTCTCCATAGGCAAGAAAATTAAGGCTGGTGAATTGAGCCTACCATTTATAGCACTCCGAACTACAGCCACTTAATCTATATAAGGAGGATATTAATTTTCTATAAGCTTTTTTCCTTTGCCCCTCTAGTGTCTAATTACATTAAAAAACCAGTATTTCATTGAGAATTTAAGGGTGGTGTAAGAAAGTGGATTAAAAGTTGGGAAGCGTATGAGTCCTTCTTAAGTAATAAGTCTGCAGCCTTACCTCTACTGTGAACCAAGTGCTCCGTTGCAGTACTCAAGTCTATCAGGATATAAGGCAGAGTCCAAGGCCTACTCAGGGATGGTGGTGTGGGCTAGAACTCCAGTTCACAGGTACACAACAAACAACACCCAATCAATCATTGTCCAGTCAGTGCTTTTACTTATAAAAAGGAAAATACATTTATTATGCACACACTATCTAAAACTGTGCATTAATTTACAAATATCTACATCAAAGCAGGAAGCAATACCTATGGTGGTACTCTCCTAACAGTTCACATCCCAAGCGTGCCCTGAATCTTGTAACTTCACTGCACCCCATATGCACAAGGTCCAAGACCATGGGGATGTAGTTATTAAAAAACAAGTCGACTGGTTATATCAGGGTGTCACCACATTAATAAAAGCAGAAATTTGACAAAAGATATCAATGCAACACCATTAAAACCAGTAAGGATGTTACCATTCCTCAAGAAATGTAATGATTCACTGTAAACTGTCATTGTCAATAAAGAATTTCAAAGACCTTCTGTAATACATGTAAAGACTCACTGTTAATTTTGTCATTGTCTATAAAGCATTTTAATTTTCAACAAACTGTGTGCACAAGTCGTTTTTTCGCTTTTATATTGTGCAAAACAGTCCCCACCAGCAGAAGGTTCCAATAATCTGGAGTATTTTGGTTAAAACCCCAAGCTTTTGATGTGCTTATAAACGCTCCTATGTCCCCCGGGATACTATTTAAGCACCTGGGAGACTTAGGGTATGCATTAATTTCAACCAAAAGTTATGAGGACCTTGGAGGAGGCTCACCAGTGCTCCTGGGTGGCTGTAAGTAATGTGCTTCTCACATCATATTTTCCTCCTCTTCTGGGCACTGTGCGCCAAATATACAAAATAGTGCCACTATGCAGTGCAGGAACCAACTTCACCTTAAAAGTATATTTTCTTTACCATGTGGCATTGCTCCACATAATGCCCATTTTCTATTTTTAATTTGAATGTAAATGCAGCCTCACACTATAGCCTATATGTGGTACCTCTCTCCTCAGGCCACGTGGAAGCCAAAATCAGCAAGATCCAGCCGGCTCCCTGAGTGGCTAGCCCAGCTTACTGTGCAATGGGAGGGGTGCAGCAACTTTCGTTTTTCCACCTCTGTCCATGTGGGTAGATGGTGATGGTGATGGCGGTGTGCTCTCCCTCCCCCCAGACTAGGGCACAGGGAGCAAGAGAAGCACTCCACAGTTCTCCTGGGTCATGGCAGTAGTAATGGAACAATTTTCAGAGTGGGAGTGCTGCTATTAATGTTACATCTCAGTAGTCAGGGATTGTGAAATATCCATGCGTCATACAAAGAACAAGTATAGCAAATGAGCCATTACCTCCTCAACCGGCTGCCTCACACAGTCCTTACATATGACTTTATCTCCATTCATGCAGAACCTAATTACCAAACTTGACTTCCTCCCCAATCCGAGATGGCCCCCATCCATATGAGTACAAATACCTCACTTCCGGGGAAGGAAATCATGAAATAATTAAGCATCGAAGGAAATCTGTTGAACAACAGGGAGAGGCGGACTGGAGCTCAGGACTGTGACGAGGAAGCCATGGACTTGGAGTAATGAAATTTACCAGTAAGTAACTGGGTAATACCTCTTTGGGATCTTCCTCTCACAGTCTTTACGTATGAGTATGTACCCAAGCCAAGAAACTGATTATGACAAACATGCCATGAACATAGCAAACCAAGCAAATGACCCCAACAAAATTACACTGCAGGAGGACACACAGAACTCAAGACAGCAGCAACAAAGTCAGAGGACACATCGCCTCCCAACAACAAATGTTAATGGGTCGTAAACGTATGAAGCAAAGCCCAAGTTGCAGCAAAACAAATGTCCTGAATTGAAGCCCCCTTAAATGCCACCCAGGAGGCAGAAATACCTCTGGTAGATCTCCTATGAAACACTCCAGGACAGGTTGGCCAGCTTAGGAATAGGAATGAGAAATGGCCAACTTAATCCAATGGGGCAAGGTAGAGAGAGAAGGGTTTTAAACCCTCTTCGCCAGACCATGGAAGACAAACAAGGCTCAGACTTGTGAAACACAGCAGTGCGTTGCAAATACACAGAAAGCGCGCAATGTATATCCAAAGAATGTAACGCGCACTTCATTGTCAGACACAGGAGCCGGAAAAATGCAGGTAAAAGAGTATCAGAATCCAAATAAAAAGAGGACACCACTTTAGGGAGTATAGCCAGACTAGGATGAAGCACCGCCTTGTCTGGAAAAAAACAAAGGAAAGGAGGGGATGACAATAATGCCCCAGTCTCCCCATCTCCCAGAGGAAATGGCCACCAAACAAACAACCTTGGCTGAAAGAAACTTGATTTCAGCCGAATCCAAAGGCTCAAATAGAGCATCCTGCAAATCATGAACAACCAGAGGCAAATCTCAAAGTGGCATCAGGGAGTGAACAGCCGTACATCGAAGAAAACAACTCCGCAGCAAGTAAGCCACAAGAGGGGCAACAGAAAAAACACCAGTCCCATGAAAAGCTCAAACAGCCGCCCACTGACTATGGAGTGTAGAGACAGCCAACCCAGCTGAAAACCGTCCTGAAGGAACTCCAACACAGCCATATGCTCACAGGAGGAAGAGGACAACCCCTTCTCCTGACACCAGATGGAAATATTACGCCAATTGCGGCCATAAGCCTTAAGAGTAGAAGGCTGCCGGCACTGCTGGATCAGTACTGCAACATCCAAAGAACACCTCTGATCAAAGAGGGATTGTCTTTCAAGTGCCAAACCGCAAGCCTCAACCAGCAAAGAGTGTCCAGCGGCAAAAGCGGCAGATGCAGCAGGGATGGATGTATTGGTAACACCCAATGGGGTCTCACTGACAGGTGGAGAAGACAAGGGAACCAAGGGCACCTCGAACAAACCTGGGCAACCAACAGAATCTCTGCCTGGTTCTGTACCACCTTATGAACCACCCGAGAGAGGAGAGGAATGGGAAAAAAACAGTAAAGGGGACCCCTGGGCCAGGGAACAGTCAGAGCATCCACTGCCCATGCGCTCGAGGATGGAACCAGACTGCAAAAGTGGGAAAGAAGGGCATTCTCCTCGGTGGTGAACAAATACAGCCATGGGTGACTAAAATGACCCAGAATAGACTGGAAGATCTTCAGGCTCGGACTCATCATCACAGAGGACAGAAATCTCCCACTCAGGGCATTGGCAGGCGCATTCACCCTCCATGTAAAATAGACTGCCAAGAGAGACAGGAGATGGGAATTGGCCCACATACAAATGCTCCCGGAAAGGAGAAACAGAGAGGGGCACATGCCACCCTGCCACTTCAGATAGTAGCAGGCAATCTGATTGTCTGTCTGCACACCCACCACAGTGCATAATTACAGGGGATGGAAAAACAAAAAGGCCTTCATGACTGCAGCCAGCTGCTTCCAATTCAAAGACTGCAGATCTTCCAACTAAGTGTCTCTCCCCTGGGCCGTGGAATCCCCCAAAGTGGCACCCCATCCTATCCCACTGGCATCGGTCATGAGAACAAGAAGGAGAATCAAAGAAAACCACCAGCTCAGATGAAAAACCCCTGTGCAGGGTCTCATACGCCCCGGATAATGGATACCAATGTCTCATGAGATGCTGAACAAGGGGATACCGGTCCAACCTCCCCCAAGGATCCAGGGCCAACATAGTGCACACAGCTGATGGACAAAGAAGGAATGAGGACAAATAGGAGCGCAGACAAACACAGCGCTCTTCCAACATCAAGACCTCACCCATGTCCATAGGGAAGCGTGCCCCGATGAAGAGAATATCTTGGGATGGCTGGGCCTGGGACGTCTTCCTGTTGATAAAGAAGCCATATTCCTGCAACAGCGTGGTCACCCTGAGAACCTCTGTCTGGGCCTTGGAAACGGAACAAGAGGCAATCATCAAGTCATCCAGATATAGGAAAAGTAGGACACCTTCCTAATGTAAATTACCCACCAAAAGAGCTAACAACTTGGTGAACACTCTCGGTGCAGATGGCAGACCAAAGGGCAGGTCTCGGAACTGGCAGTGGCTGCCCTGGACAGCGAACCGGAGGAACGTCTGCTGAGGCGGATGCACGGTCACATGTAGGTAGGCATCCATGAGATCAATGGAAGTCAGGAACTCGCCTTCCTCAAGAGTGGCAGTGTCAGCGGAGAGACACAATTTTGAAGGATACATGATGATAAACTGATTGACCCCCTTCAGGCCCAGCACGGAGCGGAACTCTTCTGACAGATTTTGCACCAGTAAAAGCAGAGAATTATATCCATGGAAAATCTGCCCCACAGTGACCAGAATGATGGCAGCCTTCTGGAGCAGCAACTGAATCCGTTGTAGTAGTGCCGCCAACCTCTCCAGGGAGCGAGGAGCAGGAGTCTCGAAAAAATGTCGAGGAGTGCTGCTTAAATTTATGTTGTATTCATCTGAGACTGCTTGGATGGCTTATGCATCTAGAATGGTCCGCAACATAAGTCCCAAAAGAACTGCAGATGGGCCCCTACTGGACGAAACCTGGAGCAGTCATGCCAGGAGTGCAAAGAAATCCGCACCTTCCTACACCTTGTCTGCCAAGGAATGGTAGTCCTTAAGGAGGGACTGAATGGCTTAAGTGGAGTAGGCATTCGCCTGGACTGCAAAGTTTGAAGCCACATAAGCCTGTTTCACTGCCCCTTCCACCTTCTTGTCAACAGCGTCAGATGTATAGCATCTTCTGACACCATAGCCCCTTGGGTGGACAACCCAGCCATGATGTTATCGATTTTCACAGAAGCTGGGAATTCCTCCCCACACTTCTCCAGGGGTTAACGTTTCAACAAGAAGCAAGGAAATGACTGCTTTTCAACATCCTTATATTGATCTGTAAGGACACGTAAATGGAAGTGTGCAAGGGCAAAGATTCCGGCTCAGCCTGCTGATACTGCAAGAAAAAGGCATCATTGCCTGGTGCCTGATCTGAAACAGCAAAGCCCAAACTGTCCCAAACATGCTGCATGATTTTGGCCAAATCTGCGCCCTGCACCAAACGGCCCCTCAGGTCATCCTCAGTCCCCTCCATGGAAGGATCTACTCTAGATACATATGTAGGAGAAGGAGCACCCTCCCAGGCATGAAACGTGACTTCAACTACAGCTGCAATAATGGCCTGGAGATTGGGGTTACATATGCCCCTGCAGATAGCCCAGCCAACACTGGGACTTCCTCTCACTCACTCATGGCTGCCAAAGACAAATCCTCCAGCCAAGCAGTCGGTAAACTGAAAGGGGGCACCAGGGCCTCAAAGAAATACCTCCAAATGCTATTGATTCACCAGGAAAATGCAAACAGCAACCGGACCGGCACAAGAACAAACTTCCTTAAAAGCTGCCTGGAAACCATGTCAATGCCATCCTCGCCGTGCGTTTCCCGCCTGCACGGAACACGTGGAAGCTGCAAGATATGCTGGCTAGGCAAAGCGGAGGTGCCATTTTGAGATCAGGCAGCCACGCATCTGCTGATCACAGAAACATCGCACTGAACAGCCGAACAAGTGCCGCACACCCCTTGGAAGCCCTCAAAGCCGCAAATTAAACCAGGGAAATATTTTGAAATAAAAAACAAATTTTTTAAAAACATAAATAAAATCTATATAAAACATCCTTGAGGCCCTGACAGGCTGCCCAGACACTGTTGTACATTAAATTTCGAGAGTCGCAAATTGCGAGTCGCAATTCGACACAATTTGCAACTCGCAAAATTGAATGGTCATACATCTGGCCCAAAGTGTCTTGATTTATTTTGATTCTATTAAAATATTTGTTTACATCATTGCTAGGAATTACAAAAAATGTGCTTTATTTGTGCTTCCCTAACTGCTGATATCTTTTGAAATGTTTGTATAGTTTATTTATAGGCATTTACATTTTGCTCCCTGTACACCAGCAAGATTGTGGTTTTGTTCAAGTCACAAAATCCTCTCACTTTGCAGATAAAGAAAAGTAACCATCAATGTCTATGATGAAAGAATAGGCATACATTTGTCAGAACAAATAGCCTGGAATGTATTGTGCATTCACCTTCTGAACTCCAGTTTGGTATTTGGGGAGTGCTGCAGCACCCCACAAACACACACATACTTCCAGCACCTATAGGGACTGGATTCAGCCGGGGCACATTCTCTGGGAGCATGATTGGGCTCCCTATTCCTCCTTCTGTTCTAGGGAGCTGGGATGGCCCCGGGGACTGTAACGTGGTGGAGCACGGTGGTACTCACTCTTCTCTGTTGGTCTTTTTTCCAAGGGAATGGGAGTTCCCAGGGATATAGGAAATGAGTACAGGCGAGGCCATGCATGCACCACATCCCCCAGGCTTTCATGACACATAATACAGGCATTGCTCGGATTGGCCCCTCTGTCCCATTTGTACGTAAAACTCCTAATTCCAAAAGTGACATGCCTAAACTTAATAAAAAGAGTTTTTACCTGGGCCGGTGAAATCTAATCAAAATAAGGCTCAAAAACCGGCAATAGTTTTACATCCCAAAATGTTCATGATATGTATCCTTAATGGCGTTCATTTGGCTGAGACCCACATTATATTCCCAATATTGTTCTTTCAGTCTAGTTGGGAGCCCACAAGTATGGAAGGTGGATCGGCCCACATTTCTTCAAAGCCTAAAGTGCTCAGCAAAACCTCACATGGCGGGGCCAGAGCAAAGAACCGGCCGGATCAAGCCCCGGAATCTTATGGAGGCCTGCCCTATAGGTGGCACGTTTGGTGTAGACCACAATCTTATCACATAAAATTCAAATCTAATTGCAGTAATACTTTCAATTTTCCTTAGGGACACATAAACAAATAACAGGAAAAATGGAGTACTTTGAAATTAATGGACTAATGAATTATCTGATAAAATTATTTTCTCTTAGGGTTACTAAATTCACATTTTCAAATCCCCAAATCATACAGGGTAGCTAACTGAAACTTCGCTGCGTAAATCTCTAGAACTGGAGACACAGGTATCGTAAGAAATGCTCTATGGGTGCTTAAAATGCGGCTTTTCTATGTGCTATTATATCTCTGCTCTTCTCAATGTGAGGTTTCCAAGATAAACTGTTGTCAATTGCAATATCCAAATAATCGAATGTCGAAAGCAAATCCAAAGGGATACCACCCAGCTTTAATCTCCCGCTAAAGGTAATATGCCAGTTCACCACTGTACATCTAGTCTACAGTATATTTATTTCTGGGCCCTTAGAATCACAGTCATTTTGGTACCCATCCAGCAAATTCAGAAGGCCAATTTGGGCACGCAAAATTAGAAAAGTATTGTTAGCAAAACAGGAATTGACACATCATTTAGTGTGGGTCTATCGCGTCTGCAGCTCATAAGTTTGTTAGGTAGTTAATAAAAAATTAGAAGAGAATAGGAGCTAACATGCATCCCTGCCAGACACCTCTACGAATCAGTATACGACCAGTTAGCTGTCTGTATCATTCCCATCTGACCTGAGCACAGTTGTCATTGTGGAGCCTAATTAATATGAAAAAGTGAAGTTGCCGGTACTCCCAGGGATCTGAAAGACTCCAACAACTTTGTCTAAGAGCCCGGATCAAAAGCAGCCCTCAGGTCCACAAAAGTCACATATATATGATCTTTCCTAAGCCTTATGTGCTTCCAAAAAATGTGCGTTAACCTGAAGACTTGGTCTATAGTGATTACCTTGGGTATAAAGCCAGCTTGCATATGTGATAGAATCTGGGCGAAGATGGTTGTTGTAGGTGGGCACATCATTGGCAGCTATCGCTTAATTTACTTTGCTAATGTTTTAACAAAACGCATTAAAACACATGAGCTCTCATAGGTGAACATCATGGACCATCATGGAATGGTTTGAAAAACATTTTAAAAAATGTCAGCTTTCTGATAATAAGTTGGCTATCCTTCAAAGAATGAAGGGCCTAAGGAAGCTGGTGGGGCAAGCGAACACTGCGTGGGGATGTTTCAAAGGGGAAAATAGAGTGGGATGGGGAAGTCTTATTGGAGAGAGATAGAGGGGAGATAAAATAGCCCCTCATATGCACTGCAATGCAAGGTCTGACATCAGCAGTGGGAGGAAACATCATCCAATGAAAACCATGAAAATTCTCTTGGGGGGGACAAACACAAATATAGGGAGGAAAGCCAATGAAGCCTGAGCAGGAAAGTGAGATAGACGACAAAGCCATTGTCATAAGTGAGGAGATGACCCAAAGCTCATTCCAAGTATATGTAGTGTATTGGAAATAATAGTTCTCCAACAGGAAACTAAAGTTGTCTGTAGTTGAGACCTAAAAAATGGAGCAATTTGTTGATTCCGACATCTTGCAGAAATAATTGAGTTTGGAAGCAGGGTGCTTCCTTAACAGTTCACATAAAAAGTATGGGCCCGATTCACAGAACTAACTTAAGACAAAATCCTGAACTTACTACTTTTGGTATTCACAGAAGGCATTTAGTGGTAGTAAAGTTAGGATTTTGTCTTAAGTTTGACTTAAGACAAACTTAAGACAGACTTAAGACAGACTTAGAACAGACTTAAGACAAACTTAAGACAGACTTAAGTTAGGATTTTGTCTTAAGTTTGTCTTAAGTCTGTCTTAAGTCTGTCTTAAGTCTGTCTTAAGTTTGTCTTCAGTCAGTCTTAAGTCTGTCTTAAGTTTGTCTTAAGTTTGTCTTAAGTCAAACTTAAGACAAAATCCTAACTTTACTACTACTAAATGCCTTCTGTCAATACCAAAAGTAGTAAGTTTAGGATTTTGTCTTAAGTTAGTTCTGTGAATCGGCCCCTATGTTTATAGCACAGCTCTGCTGTTTAATAAGTTTACTGACGATCAAGGCATTTTCTATATTAAATTGTAACATGTGATAGAGCGCGATTTTGCTCTTTCATTTGTAGGGGTGCATCATAATAATGAGTAGTTCGCACCCACATGTAATCCTTTGTTGTGTTAACATTTGGTCATTAGATAGTCTACTGTAATAACATGCAGAATGAAGTGTGTAAGTATTCTTTCATGGAAACGAAGGACTATTGTTATAGTTATTCGTGTTAAGATGAAACCCCAATGTACATCCTTCCCTAAAGAACGTTTTCAATATTAATGTGTTTATGTAACAAGATGAATGTAATGAATTATACATGCGTGTGCTTCCTAAAGCATATGTATTATCCTTATGTTGACCGAATTCGGTAGGCCTAAACATGTATTTCTCCCTGTTCGCTCTCATGTTAAGGGTTGCTATTAGAATTCATGTGCATGTGGAATTTGTCTTTCTCACATTTCTGTTGCAGGTGGAGAAAATTATCCTTGTTAGTTAGAATAACGTTTTTGTTGTAGGAGCTAGGCTTAGGGAGGAGATGATACATTTGAACAAGTGATACTGATAATGTGGGACGGTGTTCTTTCTCACCGGAGAAGACCTGGGAATCAAGGTAATCAAGCAAGAGCCTGGGAGCACTGCTGCTGCATGGAAAGTTACCTACGAGAAGGTATCTAGCTGGATGGGGTGATCTCGTGATGTGTTGAGGGGTGTGACCTACGACTTTTTTGTTGGGGTTGGGGACAGAGTCCAGGGGACTTCTGCCGTGTCTTGAGAAGAGAAAGCATCTTAGAATGAGCTCTGTTGCTCTAGGCTACTTTACCCATTTCAACGTGAGTGTACATCTTAGAAAGCTTTCACGTGCAGACACCTTTTCTGGAACTTGCCTGGGAAATGCAAAGTAGTATGTCATGATAGTGTAGGGACAGACTAAAGCTTTTCACTTAGGAACAGCCAATGAAGGAAGCTATTGATGTCGAAGCAGGTATGATGGAGCAAGGTTTCATATTTAAGAGACTTGCTTGTATGCAATCCTCTCAATTAACATGTAACCATGTAACCAACAAGTCTTGTAAAATACTAATATTGCATTACATACAAACATACTGTATCTAGGGGAAGCTTTCCTATGTGTATTACTAACAAGTAACCCGAATGTCTTAGATGGCCGCCAAAAACACGGGAACTTCACTGCGCATGCATCTACTGCACCTACATAGTATGACGCTTTCTGTGCTTGGGGAGAAAACTTTGCAGCTGCGCAATACCTTTAAATATGGCCGCTTGAAACTCACATGATAATGCACATGCTGTCGCTTACACTAAAACCTATATGTTCTACTAAGCACTAATGCGAAAGATTAAAATAAGTAAATGGGGATAGAGTAGAGATAAGTGGTATACAGTGAAATCATTTAGTGTCGCATTCTAACGTGTCTTTTTCTGACTTTATTATTAGTTCATATTTGGGCCTCGGAGGGTGACTGAAATCTTTACCCAACCTGATCCGCACGCATGTGCATAGAAACTTGCCGGAAATTATGATGGCACACTTGAATTGCAGCCAAGGCAACATTGGACGAAGACACCTGGGAAAGAAAACTATTGACCCGGACAAGCAACAATTTTGAATAAAATGTATAACTTGTATTAATCATAATGTGAAATACAGGTGGAAATAAAGCTTTGGGAAAGTAAATTAAGGGGTGGAAACATAGAACAATGGCCCTAACAGAAAATATTACTTTTAGTATGTTATGATGAGCTCACCTCCTCGCCCTGACCAATCAGAATAGGGGAAAACATGAATATTGAAACTTTTGGGGGTGGGACACGAATACAGAATAGTATAATTGAGGTAAGTTAGCTAGAGACTATTGTCAGACTTGTCAGATCCGTCATTCCGACTCATCACCGACCCAACACGTATGCTGCTACAGATTCTGTCTGAGACGCTGTCTCAGACCTTGCTGCTGCAGGAAACTCTGCTTGAGAAAACAAGATACTGATCGATAATCTAATCATCTAGAAGGGGATATCGGAAGAGGAACACCCGAGGAGAGTAATGCCAGAGAGGGGTGCGACGCTGGCGTTGCATTTTAGAAGAGGTCACCTTCTCAGATCCTCCGTCAAAGTTAAATGTCATTTTCTACCTTAAACTATCTCAGCAAACTGATTCATTGAGTAAAGGAATTAATTAAGGAGATTAAACTGGTAAGACTTGGTAAAGGTGAAAATCAAATTACAGGTAAAACTCAAAATTGATGTCAACGGGGTTTACTAGCTTATCTGTGTGAATGTTTTGGGCCCAGGTGAGTATTAGGTATATGTGTGTGTAACCTGAGCTGGTGACCCACGCTCCATCAGTTATATTGTGCATTCTGATGCTGGAATTGGTCATCCTGTGCATGTTGCACGGCCTACATTTTACTCATATATTTGGCTTTGTATTAGTACCCATATACTTTTACACCCTCGTCTTGACGTGTTTGTATGTCCAACTTTTCATGGCTTGGTAATAAACTTACTAAACTTTGGCTCTGGAGTCTGTGTTACTTTAGTGACATGGGCTATTGTAATGGTAGTGTATAATTGGCTAATGGTTTTCTCTCCCCTCCACACTTAAAAGCAGACAACAAAGAGCCATCGGCCAGGGGTTCCAGAGTAAGTCTAGAATGTGGAATCCGGCTCCTTCACATGTTATTACCCATAATGTTATTTTCAATTGAAAAAATATCTTGTGTCTTTTTTAAGAGGATTTGACGTCTTATCATTGTCACCTCTCATCGTTGTCAACTCCCTCCCACATAGATTCTTTCCCAGAGGCCAAAGAGCCAGAACTGTGTGATCTGAGTTCATACTGAACCTCAGATGACATGCCATATCCCATCTAACCTTAAGAAATTGTAAAAGTAATAATGATAATACTAACTTGTTTTTAGTTAATGCTTCATACCATATTCCTACTGGCTGAAAGCACTATAAATTACAGATGATACTATTGCTCAGTTTATGTCACTTCATTGACTCCCAATCAAAGAAGGGCCGCAAATCAAACAATTTAGCATGGTCGACCAAGCCTTGTACTGTCACACCTTTGAACCTGTAAAAGATCTTTCAACAGTACTAGCTTTACAAATGCATTAGATCAGCCTCCCTGTCATTCTACCCACCTAATCTGCCAGATACAATTACTTTGATATCAGAACCCTCTGCATTCAGGGATCCTCACCATCAAATACCCTCCATCCACCCTAAGGCTAGGAGAGGACTTCCTGAAATTCCAGCGTACAAATACCAAGCAAGCCTCTTCTTTTTTGTGCATCTCTCATGACCGTTTAACATGCCTATCTCTCACCGCCATCCTATAGAATTGTTTGTCTTCTTCAGTCAGTCAGAGGCTCAAGATTGGTCCTGTTACCAGCCATGCCTCAGTTGATAATGGACCACCTTAGTCTTAACAGAGGCTTTTCCATCTCATCCAACGAGATTACTACAACTAACAACATCCCATTTAGACATAACAACCGCCTTGCTTTTTGGATCTACTTCCAAGTTTAGATTAATCTATTTTAGCTCCTTAAGTGCTTTGTGGCAGCTGCATTATGGGCCTCAAGCAAATATACCAAATAAATAAACAAAAAGGGATGCATTGAGAGATGAGCCTAACATAAGACATTTTATGGCAATTGTTTATGGTTTCATTTGTAGAAACTATCACATTATCTAACACATATGAACTCTGTTAAGAGTGGTTTATTTAAATTAATCAAAATATCTGAATTTGTTCGTTTTTTTATTCCTTAAAAAGAAAGAATTACCAGTTTACTTACAAAACATGGTGTAAGTGAAAAGTGGTAAATATGAAAAATCTAGGAAGAGAGACAAAGATAAGGGAAAACAAAAATGAAATGAGACTGAGAGAGAAAGGGAAACAAAAAGAAAGAGAACGAGAATGAGGGGTGACAGTAAAACAAACAATGATAACATCGTTCAGAAACAGTGAGAGAGGGGAATGAGAGTGGGGAAGGAAAAGCACAACGGAGAATAGGAAAAGTAAAGAGTGAGAGGCAATGAGGGACAGAGTAAGAAAGGAAGAGAGAGGGCAAATAGTAGGAATAGAAAGAGAATAATTGGAAAAATTAAAGCGAACAGTAAAGGAGAGAAAGAGATGGAGAGAAAATGGAGAAAGGAAATGAAATTGTTAGCGAGTTAATCAGAAAGATACGTGAGAAAGAATGGAGAAATGAGAGATAGAATTGTAAAGAACTGGGGAAACAAAAAAAGGACAGAAAGCTAGATAAATGATGAATAAGAGTAATGCAACATTAAAAGAAAGGAGCAATAGACGCAGTCAAAAAATAGGGGAGAACATTGGAGAACTACATTTTGAAAGTGAAGGGAGGGAAACAAAGTAGAGAATTTCAAAAGTAAGGAGAAATAGAGTGAGAAAAGCTAGAGTGTCAGAGAAGGAAAGAAGGATGGACACATAAAAAGTAGACCGAAAAAAAATTGAAAAATAAAGTACCAAAGAGAAAGACAGGAGAAAAACAGAAAGTGGAAAAGGATGGAGAAATTATTTTTTTGTAAAGGAATGAGGACAGGGAAATGGAAAGAGAGAGTAGAGAGAGAGACAAATACGGGGCAAATGAGATAAAGTGAAAATAAGAAAAGTAAATAGAGAGAAGGGAAGTAAATCAGAAAAGAATGGAGAAAATTAAACACGAGAACGTGACTGAGAAATGGAAATGACTAAAGAGAAAGCAAACAGAAGAAAGGTCAACATAAAATAGAAAAAGTGGAAAACAAAGAATGAAAAGCTAGATATAAAGTGAAAACGAGAGCCAGAGAAGAAGGGAGGGCGTCAGGATTTTGTAACAACCACCAAGAAGTATCAAACGTCAACCTGCATGTCTCTGACCACAACGCTGAGGACCTGGTCTATAATGGCACATGTGCTTTCGTGGTGGGCCCGAGGCAGATAGGATGGGGCATCCCTCTCCGCCTGGGGGATTTGGATAGGGTCAAGGAGAACACAGGAGAGCAACCTGTAACATAACAGCCACAATGCTGTTTCGTTGGGGCCCTCAAATGAATTGCCCATCAGGCATGCAAAGGAAATTTTCTTCCCTCGTGAGCTGCAGAAAGCCCAATACTTACCTTGTTAGATGACTTTGAGGGGTGGTTTGGATGGAAACAGGAACGAGTATGTGAAATCTGATGTAAATGTGTGTTGTCGCTGGAGACAAGTGACAGAATAAAGGCCCAGGAGAAATAAAGTGGGTTTAATATAGGTTTGGTACTTTGGGGGGAAAAATAATGAAGACACAGAACGGGGGAGCTCGTTAGCCATGGTTCAAATGTGGGCAGACTGGCCAGGAGACCAGCAGGTGTGAACTTAGGTAGGAATGGCGGAGTTGAATTATAATAGTGGCAGTAGGCCCAAAGGCGGGTAGGTGTCAATTCTTAAAGGAATGGTGGTGCATAAAGCAAGTGGGGGAATGGTAGTCTTAGTGGGGGTCTGGTAAATCTCAATTCATGAAGGAATGACCGAGCAGAGGGACAAATGTCAGCCAGCATTGGCCGATATGACCAGAAGGTTTAAAGGTAGTTAGCAAGAAAAGCTGGGGAGAGGAGAGGGGAGCATTGGAGCATAATGGAGGGGGTTGGGTTACTTAGAGGGTGGAGGGATTTGCAGTTAATTCAATGTCATACATTACTAGAGTGAAGGGCAGAAGCATCAAGAATGCAAAATACAAACTTTATCCTGCTTCTGTAATAAAGCGATATTTTTCACAAACTGAAACGCACGTTTGTGTGACCTGCCAATCCCCAAAGCCTCCTTGAGCCTCGTAGGACGTTTGTGCATAAATGATGAAACAGGGTGTGCTTTAACACAATTTATTATGAAACACACCAAATACAGATTCAAGCCTAAAGGTCGTTACTAAAAAGTAATATCTCTTTGATCATTACCTTACAAGAAATCAAAAGTAAAAATTAGAAAGAAATAGCACTAGGGTATCTAATTTTTGGTTTGCTATTCTGCTTGTGAGTTGCCTGATGGAATTTCCTCAAGTTCAGCTCTGATAGGATCAAACGAATTTATATTTTCCTTTAACAGTTTGGGAACATGAAGAGTTAAATTGCTGTCCTTTGTGCTGAATACTTCCCCATAGGAATCTCAAGAAGGACATATGGGGCTTGAAAGTACGGATCCAGGTTTGGTCAGTCACGATGGTCCACTTCTAGGCCTTTCCGTGGTTCTAGGCTTCTTTGGGGTATTTTACATTAAGTAGCACAACATCCCATATGTAAAATTCGTTTTTCACCAGTGTCCCCTTGACCTGTTAATAAATGCAATTCCCTGTTCTCCCCAATCCCTGAACCAGTCAAGTTTGAGTTTAAGATTCAGGGCTACCAGGGACCAAAAATGGGCCTATATTACAGGACTGGATGTTTGTGGTTGATATTTTCAGCTGTTCCTAGTGTATTGGGGAGTTTTACTACTGAATGGTTATGGATACAGGGATCCTAAAAACGTTGAAGTCCAATGTCATTAGAAGTTACCTCCATGGTCAAAAAAACACTTCCTCTACTGGACCATGGGACCCAGAGGATGCCATTCAATTGGTGTTAGAACCTCGTGGATCCTTAAAAATGTGATATTTTGGGACTGGAGATCACTGTCAAGAACCGTCGTCGCCCAGAGGTACCAAGTTTCTTGCACACCTGATTGTTAGGTTAAAGTAGCTCCTTGATCTCAACAAAGAGGGGTTAGACCTGGTGACAGTATCTGGGTATCTCGGGCACACAAGCCCACAGATCAGGTCTCGGCCATGAATATTTCCTCCTGAACCCTGTAGCTCCTCTGCATTAGATTAGGGAATGGAGAGAGGCACAGAACATGGCTGAGGGACACAACAATGATGTGACCCCCCCTGGCTACGTCGAAGATGTGATTTACAAAGTGGGCTCTGAAAATTTCTGCGAGTACCTGAACTGAACATGGTGACGGGGCCCATGCTAGACACCAAACCGCGATGAGATAAGGGGGCTGTTGGAGGGGCCTGAGCTAACAAAGCTTTTTCTTGCTGGTTCAAAGAGTATGTCTGCTTGCCAAGGCCACCACTCTAGGGCAACTCGACGTAAATGTTACTATTGTTCATTAAGGACCCTCCCAATACTCTTGATGGAGCAGTCACGGGAGGCTGTCTGATGATCCTACTCAGTCTTCTGGTGAACTTTGTTCGATGTTGGGTGCAACCGAAAACAAAAAAGTGAAAGGAGAGAGTAAAACAGAGGTAGACAGAAGATTCATACAGGGTAAGAAAGAATAGCGTAGGAATATTTTCCAAGCTGAAAACCGGGACAGAGCCCTAAAATAAATGAAAGAAGCAATTCAATTTATAGTTAAAAGACATTGAAGATCACACCCTAAAACATCCAAAGAAACAAGGGCAGCTGTCTGAACGAAGGGAGATCGGATTAGAAGGTAGAAATAAGAGCGAGAGATTGGGAAGTAAGAAAGGACAGAGAAAGAATGGAGAAAGAGAAAGAGAGATAAAGGATACGGAAAACAGGTTGGACTAAGTGTGTGAGAGAGGGTTCAGTAAAAGAAATGCAAAAAGATAATGCAAGCATGAGACGGATGAAGGGAGACAAGAGGGTAATTAAAAGAAAGACTGAATCAAGAAAGAGACACGTTGGACGAGGAACTAGAAAGAAAATAGAGGGGGGATTAAATTATAGACTCGGTTTGAATAGGGGAAATAAAAGGTAAAAAAGAACGAGAAAGGAAAAATGAGACACAAGATGAAAGAAGGTGGAGACCAAAAACAAAATAGGGTCATCTAAAAGAGACACGAGTAAGGATGTAAAACAGGTTTAGTCGAGAAAGAGATAACGAGGGTGAGAGAGGAGATGGCTGGCTGGCTGGCTTTGGGGGCAGGATATTAAGTGACGGGGAGGAGGGGCTGACTGGAAGGTAGGAGAGAGAGGGGGCACTAGGTTGTGTACAGAACAGAAAGGATAGAAAGTAGCGTAAAGCGGGCATGACCTATGAGTGAACTCCCTAGCAAACAATTGACGAGAGGGGAAGGAAGAAAACAGGGTTGGGGGTTCTGGCTTCCGAGAAGCGAGCGACTCCTCCACTTGAAGGGGTGATTTCAAGGCCGCGGTGGGGGTCAGAGCATCAGAACGGGAGGACCCCGTTTTATCAGGCGCAGTAAGGAGGGGGCGGGGCACGGAGAAGTGTGAGAAGGGATAAACAGAGGGCGGGGCGAGAAAGGGAGGAGTGAGAGGGAGTTCAGCTACCGAGGGAAGCCGAGATGAGAGATCCTGGCACCGGAGAGGGGAGCCCTGTGGACGCCGGGCTGTGGTACTACAAGAGCAGGCGGCGGGAAGGTGGGAGGCCGAGGGCGCGCGCAGAGGGTGGGGACCCAGGAGGGGAGCCACCCCCGACGGGGATCGCTTTGAGCTGGAGAGAGAAAGTGACAGTGGGAGGAAGCAGTTCATTAAGAAGAGCCGACATTAGGGGAAAGTGGAGCGAAATAAAAGATCATTGCCAGCCTGGCACCACAGGGAAGCTGAGACAGAAAACACGTGGACAGCATGGGCAGGGGCTCGGGGAGTCCTTGGAAGATCCCTGACGACCTGCAACTCCAGAGACAGACAGACACTTGGGATCGGAACAAGAGGGAAGAAGGGTCGCCTATGTGATCCTGAAATCCATTGAGTCCGGTGACCAAGAGTAAGCAAAGTGAGGCAGATCGGTGCCAATCCTGATAAAACAAGAAAAATCCAAGGACTGTTTGAAAGATAAGAGGGTCTGACCCTGGACCCCTAGAGCGGAGGAAACCAGGGACTGAGCTCCCGAGGTGAGGATCTGCGATCAGATGCACTCCCCGCAGCGAGAAGACCACGGAGCAGACACATGCGGGGAGAGCCGCAGCCAAAGTCTGGCGCCAACTGGAGCCCCGGGGTCGAAGAGATCTGTCCCCGGGTGTAACACTGTAGCTGACAAAATCAGGGAGACTTAGCCCCGGGACGAAGATGCACGTGCACTTGGGACCCGTCACCCATGGATGAGGAGCTCAAGGACCAGACGCATTAAGTAAAAGTCCTGGAAAATATATGTGGACCTAGCTAGACCCTTCACCATTGAGGCCAAAGTCTGTCCTATGAGATGAAAGCACAAACATGTTGCATCTGGGGCTTCATGGCGGAGCAGCCCAAGGACCCTATCTATGAAGTCAAACCAGAGGCAGGAGTATCTCAGCCTCATTGCTGCTGAAGACGCCAAGGTCAGGGCGCAGTGAGCTGAGTGTGCAGTGTGTAAGCCCTCTGACCTCTGCCCTGCTGAAACCCAAGTGCTAAAGAGGGGAAGGAGCCGGCACCGGAAGTGAAAGCGTGGAGAGGAATATAAGTACCAGCTGGAAATCCAGAGAAAAGGACAGGACATCAGAAATTCAAGGTGAGATTTCCAAGGAGAAAATCTGTGACCTCCATTCCTCAGTGAGTAGGAGACCAGGCACAGAGCGAATGAGGAGGGCGCCAAGAGTATAGCTTCATTTGTACCAGTGGTGGCTGGTGGTGTGTTCCAACACTCACTTTTGGAGACAGGGACGTATTTTTTATCATCAGACTTTGACCCAGAGCAAGAAAGATAAAGGCAGAAAAGGGAAGAAAGGAGGAAGCGAAAGATGGGGAAACAGTGCCCATGGGGCAAAGGATGAGACCCTGCAAGAGTGAGATAAATCAGTTTCTCTTCACTGTGCAATCAATGTTTGATTGCGAAGTAAAGAGAAAATTGAGTACAGGTACATATATTTGTACCCTATTAGAAACTCTAGAAGACCCGTTCTACTCCCAAAAGTCTAGGAAGTTGGAGGCTGGAGTGTAGAAGAGGGTATAACCAGGGCTTTAAGTGGGCCGGGTCCTGCCGGCGCTGAGCACCGTCAGTTCTTAAAAGCAGGTACTGAGACAGGTCCCTATCGGGCTCTCCATTTTTGCTCTCACCCTCAGGTTGATAAAAAATCTTAACTCTGAAGCAGTACCGCTCTACACTGCCTTTGATGTAACTTCAAATATACTCGTTTTAGTTGTTTCAGTCTCATGATTTCAGAACTGAAGCATTTTCAATATTATATACAACAAAGCCATAGTTACTGCTTATTTATCTTATGCAACTAACAACCATTGACAAAGCCAATAGTCCTGGCTTGTTGTAGGTGTAATGTTAATTGTTGTATCATATATCTGAATGCAATTACAGAAAAAGCAAAATACCAGTCGGGCGGCACACTATGCTAAGCACAGATTTTTAGTTTACGTGTTTTTAAGCCACACCCTCAATTACATCGGCTACGCCCCTTTGAGAGACCCCCGCTTCAGTTTTTTTATCCCACTTAAAGCCCTGGGTATAAGGGAGTGAAAGGCATGTGGATGAAGACACAGAGAGAGAACTGTGATATTCTAAAAAACAGGAAACTTTGAGCCAGTTTGGGTGGGGTATGAGTTGAGAACCATTACAGGAAGATCTGGGCTGCCTGGCATCTCACACGCAAGGAGGTTAGTCACTATGGAAGACAGGAGAAAACCCCAGTGATACACATCCAATTGCAAAGAGTCTGTGGTCTAGAGTAGAGACGAGGTGGGTGCTCGAAGGAGACAAACTCTTTCACGTGAGAACCACAAAAGCAAGGGAGCCAGGCACTTCTTTCTCCTTGTCTCACTCTTTCTTGTTCTCTTTTTGATTCTCTCTCTTGCCGCAAGGTCGTAGCTTTCCTATCTTTCTCTTCCTCATTTCTCCCTTTCTGCTTTTATCTTTCTTGCCTTTCAATGCCTGATAAAAAATGTGCCTAGTCCTCAAAAATGAGTGTTGGAGCCCAACACCTGCAACCACTGGCTCAAATTAAGCACTGGGTGTTGAACTTATTTGAATCACTTAGAAATGAAGGAATTGTTGATTGTCTTGAAATGAGTCCAGTGCAGAATCACCTTGCACGATGAGTTCACAAGTGGGAGGTTATCATGCACTGGTGAAAAACAGGATAATCGGAGGCATCCACCAGGTGATGTGTGTGACTCCACTGCTTTGCAGAAGACATGACAGTCTCTGATTAGCTAGAAATCTCCCTGGTCCCAAACCCGTTGGCATTGTTGTACTCGAATTAATGGCGCATCGACATGCTGTTTTATAGGCATTTGGGCGCTTCAAAGTAAATTTCTAAAATCTTCCTCAAACCTTCTACACTTATCTCCTTGAAATGAATGTTGAAAATTTTAAAAATGCATTTTTGGCACTAAGTTTGTTTCAGACACACTTTCGTATGCACTCCGCACTAAAATGCCATATGAGTGAGTACGCCACATATCTCACTCAGTAAATCACCAGCAGTGAGTAAGCTGCAGTGTAAAGTTCTGCACCAAGTAATGTTTGCCATGCTCAAGCTGTGCAGAACTGTGAACAGATATAGCGCCGAGTGAGTGAAAATGTTAATGGGTGAGTGAAATCACAGCATAAAAGAAGAAATGTACAGCACTAAGGATCTGTGCAGCACGTGTCTGGTAACCCCCACCCAAGCTACTTTCCTCCTTTCCCTCTTCCGCACACTCTCGTTTCTCCTATCAGGAAACGCTTGAAAAAACTATTTTCTAGACTGTTATCTTAATGAAGGGGCATTTAATCGCAAAACTTCAGCTGGAGGACCGGCCCACCCCCATTCCACGTTCTACTTTGGCTTTCTTAATTTCTTACCAATGTTTCTATAAGTTGGGCGCTGCAAACTAAATAGATACATTTTGTTTCCATTCTTATTCCTCTCTTTTCATGAATATCTTCAAATCTCTCTAGCACACAGATTCTTTCATTCTTGCCTATTTGCTCGCCTGCTATTGCCCCTACTTTTCAGTTTCTTTCTATTTCCGTTTCTTATTCTCTCCAGTGTGTCTTCCTCTTGTATTTCTCCTTTCTTCTCTTGCTCTCTCTCTCTTTCTCTCTCTCTTTCTCTCTCTCTCTCTCTCCCCCCTACATGAACTCTCTCCTATGCCGCCTTCTCTTTTTCCTAGCTTTGTTCCTTTCACTATGTTTCCCTTGTCCTACCTTTCACCCCCTTTCACTCACCCCTTTCTCCGCTACTCAGATCCTATTCCCATCTAACTCTACCCAGATTTCTTCTCTCTCTCCCCTCCTCTCTACCTTTGTCCCTCCTCTCTCCTTTACTCCCTCCTCTCCCAACTCTACCTTTGTCCCTCCTCTCTACTTTGCTCCTTCTCTCCATCTCTCTACCTTTGTCCCTTCTCTTTCCTTTACCCAGTTTTCTGTCTCTCCTCTCTACCTTTCTTGCCCCTCTCTCCTTTGCTCTACTCTCTCCATCTCCTCTCTGTTCCATTGGCCACCCTCCTTTTCTCCCCTTTCTCTCCATCCCTCACATTCCTTCCTGGCCCCCACCTCTCGCTCCCTCCGTCCTTCACGCTCTCCGTGCTCTCTGTACCGCAGGCCACCCTGCCGCTGCCGGGACGGGAGTGAGGCATGGACAAGTTCGAGCGCCTCGGGAAGATCGGGGAGGGCTCCTACGGCGTGGTCTTTAAGTGCCGCAACAAGGACAACGGGCAGATCGTGGCCATCAAGAAGTTCGTGGAGTCGGAGGACGACCCCGTGATAAGGAAGATCGCCCTGCGGGAGATCCGCATGCTGAAGGTAGAGGCCGGGTCCGGGAAGTGGGTTGGACTGTGAAGGGGGGGGGGGGGGGGGGGCGTGCATCAGTGTGAACAGCTAGGGTGGGGCTCGGCCAGAGGGCTGCTTCAGATGCTAGGTCTGGTGTAAGGGCTGTACTCCATGGCCAGTGGTCGGACCCAGTGCTTTAAATGGGCAGATCCAATCAGGTAATCAGTCCCTGCACTTTAATTTGGAAGGGACAGTACAGGCACTTCTCCGCACACTGTTCCAATCAGGAAGTGCATTACAAAAATTATGGGAATTGTGATGCTTTGCGCGAAGGGGGCGGGGTGAGTGAGTGTGGGGCGTGGTCAAAGGCGTGACTAAAAAACAAAACATTGTGTAACTTTTTCCATCTTTCACCTTCAGGTAACTACATATAAAATAAGGCACAGCTTAAATGAAAAATAAAGATAAGTTAAGGTAATCAGTAAGAAATGCACTATCCTACATTATGAAACCCCTGTTAGTCAATGCACTGCAGAGGTTTGTGTGTGTAACCAGAGAGCCACAGAATTGAATCCTGGTTGGTGCAGTGGAGAACAGGGACTTGAGTATGTTTAGTAATACGAGGTACCTGTCTGTGACAGAAAGCACTGTGACTGTGTAAGTCATTATTTTGAACTTGCATTGCACACAGTATAAGATGGGCTGCTACAAAATGCGCTAAAAGGGTTAAGATCAAAAAGTGCTACCAAAATATAGATTTGAGTAATACCCAGTGTGTACATGGTGCAATTTGTTTTTAGAACTGTCCTTTAAAAATACACACATCACAGCCCAGCTGGTAACTCCCCTGCAATAACATTCAATACGAATAAATCTGTTTTATCAGGAAGCTTCAAGTGTCTCCATCAATTAAAGCAATACCGGCTCCCAAGCACCCTTTACAGTAATAGATTAATCAGTTGTACATATTTACATTTCTTTCAGGCAAGCAGGCACCCCGCTGAGAAGGCTTGTTTAGCTGTCAGCCCCTCCCTTGTTTTCACAGCACAAAACTCCTTTTAGTTTCAGCTGATGCATATCAACTCTAGGAATTAACCGTCCATTGACGGTTGGCTTTTCACAAAAAGTAAGAAAACAGTGGTTGGAGTGGGAAAACAATTTTTGTTTAATTTAAAAAGTATTGGGCACGGCGTGCCCTTCAGATCCCGCCCACTTCAGCCTCTGGCTCCAGTGCTTTTAATGGGAGAGTTTAGGCACTTCTCAGAAGCAAACAGACACTCTGGGAAAAGAAGCACCTGCCCTCATATATTTCCATTTCAAGCACGGATTGGACCCTAGGAGTGGCCTCCGGACCAGTAGCTAAGATTTCGTATACTACTGGTATATGACATGCTCTCTGATCCTGGGGTTGGTGTCCGCAGCAGTATATAGGTTTTGTTGTAAGACTGTTATATGACACGTTCCCTCATTCTGGGGGTGTTTTCTGCAGCAGTATATTGCTTTTGTTGTAAGACTGCTATATGACATGTTCTCTGATCCTGGGGGTGGTATCCACAGCAGTGTATAGGTATTGTTTTAAGACTGGTGTATGACATGTTTTCTGAGCCTAGGGGTAGTATAAGGAGCAGCTTACAGGTTTTGTGACATGTTCTCTGATACTAGGGGTGATATTCGCGTGTGTATATGGGTTTTGTTGTAAGGCTGGCATATTACATGTTCTCAGATCCTGTGGGTGCTGTCCACAGTTGCATATAGGTTTTGTTGTAAAACTGGCATAGGACATGTTCTCCGATCCTAGGGGTGGTATCCGCAGCTGTATGCAGGTTTTGTTATATGACTACTATATGACATGTTCTCTGAACCTGGGGGTGGTATCCACAGCAGTATATAGGTTTTGTTGTAAGACTGCTATATGATATGTTCTATGATCCTAGGGTTAGTATCCACAGCAGTATATAGGTTTTGTTGTAAGACTGGTATATGACATGTTCTATCCGCAGCAGTATATAGGTTTTGTTGTAAGACTGGCATGTGACATGTTCTCTGAACCTTTGCACCAGTATCTAGGATATGGTCTAATACTTTTATATGAAATTTTCTCTGATCCCAGTGGCTCACGATGCACCAGTGGCCGGTATTTGGTGTAAGTCACTTGTTTGTGACTTGTGCTCTGGTGCTTTCCGAGCAACCCACACCTGTATCTAGGATGTGGTATAGTAATGTGATGTATGGCCCGTGATCTGATCCTAGGAATGGTCTTGGCACCAGTATCAGGATTTGGTGCATGACTAGTTTATGACTCCGAGGATTGGCATCTGCACCTGTATCTAGGATGTGGTATAGTGATGTGATGTACGACCCATGATCTGATCCTAGGGAGGGTCTCGGCACTAGTATCAGGATTTGGTGTAAGAATGGTAAATGACCTGTTCTCTGGTCCCAAGGGTGTTGTCTGCATCAGTATGCAGGATTTGGCTTAAGACTCTGGTTTATGACTTGTGCTTTGTTGCTACCAGAGCTGCCCACACCAGTATCTAGGAGTGGGTGTAAGACTGTATCTTGCTTCTGCTCTGGCCCCAGGACTGGTGTCTGTGCCAGTATCTAGAATGTGAAGTAACACTCTGGTGTATGACCTATGAGCTCACCTTAGGGTGGTTTTTGCACTGGTATCTAGGATGTTTTGTAAGACCCTGGTATTCAACTTGATTTGTAGTCTTAGGAGTGCTGCCTACACCAGCATGTACAATTTGGTGTAAGACTGTACAAGGCCAGGCCTTTGCGCTGGTTGTGAGAGAAAGGAGACACCAAGACTAGACTCCTGAATGCAAGGTGGGCTTCCTGTTAGGACTGGTGTACTGGTCCTCAAAGTGGCACCAGGGCAAGTGTCCTGGGTATAGGTTTGACATCTAGTTTGTTGACTTCAGGATGTGCTTTGGGCTTTGTTGGTGCCATAATCCTGCTGATATATGGGGCTCAGAGCGAGGCCACACTCTGTCCTGGGTCTAGATGCTGGAGTCACCCTATGCAAGGCCGCCGTGCAGCGGATCCAAAGTACTGTTTGTTGAACCTTGGGTCTAGATCGTAGGACACAAACATGAACAGCCGGTGAGGCATGGACGATTCTTGCCACAGGCTCAAATACGACAATACTAGTCCTTGCCTGGAAAAGGACCAAACATCACTTCATGGGAGAAAATCTTAACATAGTCTACACTGCATGGCCAGAGCCTATGACTAGTCAGTCTCTCAACTCCAGACCATGAGCGTAAAGCGGACTCTACTAAGGATTGAACTTCACACCTCGTTTCAAAAAACAGCAATCCAGGCCAGCAAACACCATCCTTCACTGGTTTATTGAGTGCCCTTACCCATAAGTCATAGTTACCCCCTCCATTTCATTTCACAATGATCCAAAACCTTCTGAGACTACTTCAAGGTGGTTGGCAGACCTTAAAAAAACAAAATAAATGACTGTTCAAAGAATTGCAGAGCACAATCAGGACATTTCCTACTAGGGGCCCGATTCAGATGCGGTTGGGAACGGCTCGAAGCCGTTCTGACCGCATCGGAATTGCCCATTTGGATTCCTTTCCGACTGACCCATTTCGATGGGCTCGGTTGGAAGGGAATTCAAATTGATTTTCCGAGTGGCCTCTGACGGGCTCGGAGAGCCCGTCTGCCATTCGGAAAACCTGCAGTAATCCCTCGACCGGCTCTTTCCAGCCGAGGGTTTACGACAGCAGCTTCCCACTGCCTTGCTGTGACAGCCTTTCCGACATAGAAAGCCATTGGGCATCTGCCTTGGGGGGCCCCCAGCAGGACCCCCATGGCTGCAAGGCCACCTAATGGCAGCCTAGGGTGCTCCTATGGTGCCTCCCTGTTCATCCCTACACCCAGTGGCAGGCACCTTGAGGTGCCTGCTACAGGGTGTAGGGATGAACTGCACCTCAGCTCTTTGCAATGAGAGAGCATGCTCCCATTGTAAAGAATAAGCATCCTACTTCCTTGACTGGAACCGACGACAGGAGGTCTTTTGGATCCAGTTCCAAACCGATGCCGGACGGACTCCTTTGGGGGCATTTTGGTTAAGGGGAGGGAAGTTCAGAATAACAGCCTTCTATGCATGATGTTGGGCTCAGCCCTGCCTAGCCCTGCACCTACATATCTGTGTACTCATTACAGGGGATTGCCGTATCTGTTTTGAGCTGACAAGTTCCCAGCTCTGTAAAACAAGTGTTCAGTAGTTGGCAATGGAGCCAAAGAAGCCCTTCTGGCTTACATAGCCCCCTCCAGTGATCACACGAGAGTCAATTCCCCCGCTTCAGCACCGTAATATTTTATTCTCATTCCTTTAATTAACTCCAAATGCCCCCGCATAAAAGTAGGAGACAGCTCATCTCCCCCCACACATTTACGTAGGTGAACATGTACGTTTTCCCTAAAATGCCATTGGCACAGGGATTACCTTGGCGTTCCTCCCTGGCAAGGATATGCCAAGGTCTGTGAGAGCTCTGACTCAGCAAGGGACAATCTTTATAATCCACTTTCACAGTAAGCCTAGCAGCATGCCCTTCTGCGTGCAGGAAGGGCCAGCTGTTGGGCCAGATTGCGATGAACTGCACATGTTATGTTATGTTATAGTGACTTGTAAAGCGCGCGATTACCAAGTAGGTGTCCTGGCGCTGTCCACTACTCCCTAATCCTGAGAGGCAAAATTATTTACCGAACAACCAGGTCTTCAGCGCTTTTCTAAAATGCAGTAGGTTGTCCATGCGTATCAAATGGAGCGGCAGGCCATTCCATAGCTTGGCTGCACCATAAGAAAAGCTACGTCCCCCCCATCGAGCTTTTTTTATAACAGGGACCGTAATCAGACTGGCATCAGATGATCAAAGAAGCTGGGAAGGGACATACCTTTTAAATTGTTTTATTAGGTAGTCAGAACCATCACCATTTAAGGCCTTGAAGACCAAGCATAGAGACTTGAACTGGACTCTGCATTTGACTGGAAGCCAGTGTAAGTCTCGGATGGCCTTTGATATGGGTGCAAATTTCGGGATGCCGGTTAGAAGTCTAGCTGCAGCATTCTGTAATAGCTGCAATCTGTGCAGCAGGTTTTCCTGAATGTTAAGATACAGACTATTGCAGTAGTCTAATCTGGATGTTACAAGGGCCACCACCACTGTTTTTCGACATTCGTGAGGGAGCAGGAACAAAATCTTTTTCAGCGTTTTTAAAATATAGCATGTTTTGGAGGCTACCACCTTAACCTGTAATACCATGGAAAGTTTGTCGTCTACCACCATCCCAAGATTTTTTACCTTGTTGACCGGAGTGGGAAGGGCCCCCAGTTCCTGCGGCCACCATAATGGGGTCCAGAAGCTAGGGTTATTCCCAAACAGCATAACCTCGGTCTTATTTGAGTTCAGCCTAAGGCAGTTGCTAGCCATCCAGTGAGCCACTTCCGACATCCAGGATTGAAAATTATGGTCCAACCCCATTTCACGCCCAGGAATTAGAGACACCACGATTTGCGTGTCATCCGCATACGAAGTGACACTGAAACCGTGACATCTGATGATGGGAGCAAGGGAGGACACATAAATATTGAACAGGGTGGGACTCAATGAAGACCCTTGCGGAACCCCGCAAGGTAGAGAGAAAGGTTGGGAAGAAAAATTACCTAAGGAAACTGTTTGGCTCCGATACGAAAGAAAGGAGTTTAGCAATTCCCACGCTTTTTGCTGAATTCCACCTTTCCTTAACCGATCCATCAACAAGCCGTGATGGACCGTATCGAATGCGGCCGATAGATCCAAAAGGATCAAGGCAGCACTGCCTCCCTGATCCACTGCTAACCTGATCTGTTCTGTGGCCGTGATCAAAGCGGATTCGGTGCTGTGTCCCTCCCGAAATCTGTGTTGGGAGGCATCCAGCAATAGAGTGTTCCTCATAAAGGCAGTAAGTTGTTGGTTCATAGCCTTTTCCACTAGTTTAGCTGGAAGAGGGAGACGGGAGATAGGCCGGAAATTGTTTGGATCTGAAGGATCCAGGCTAGGTTTTTTAAAAGTGGGAGAATGGAGGCCTCCTTCCAAATTTTTGGAAATATCCCTCCTTCAAACATGCCATTAAAAATAGGAGTCAGGTAGGTCGCTACAGCCACGGGGGCCAATTTGATGATTTTCAATGGGCAAGGGTCCAATGGGGACCCGGAATTAGCTTTGGCAAGTAAGTCCAAGGTGTCCTGCAAAGTTAGTAGCCTAAACGCCTCGAGGATAACCGACGGCAAGGCCAAATCTTTGGCCTTCAGTTCGGACTCCCGGTCAATCCTAATAGAGTCACTGAGACTGGTAAAGATGTTGTTAACTTTGGATTGAAAAAATGAGGCAATTTTTTCACAGAGCTCTGTGCTAGATGGAACGGAGGCAGGTTTGACTAAGGATAAATTAGTAATGGCGAGAAAAAGCTCTTTCGTTGAGTTTTTGGCCACTGATATCTGAGCGGTGTAAAACTTCTGTTTAGCAACACATATCATGTGTTTATATGTGGCCATGCTTGCCAACTATATCAATTTTTCCTTATCCGTGTAGTCCATCCTCCAGTTTCGTTCCACTCTCTTGCATATACATTTTTGCAGTTTTAATTCCCTCGAATACCAGGGGGCTGAGGGCACCATTCTTTTAAATACGACTTGTTTGGGTGGTGCAAGGTCTAAACAGGCCTGCATAAGCCATTTCGTGTAGAACGAGGCAGCCTCCTCCGTATTACTGGCAATAGGTGTGAAAGAAGTAGTAAGTGCCCTAGATAGGGTCTCAACTTCCACCCTGTTCCAAGCTCTGACTTCTTTCCGCTCTTTTTGACACCGCCCGTTAGCCATGTGGGGTGTAGGGGTAAGATTAAACCGAACTCCCGCATGGTCTGACCAAGCAAGAGGTAACAGAGCTGAAAAAGATAGTTCCGGAATGTTGGAAAAAACCCCATCGAGGGTGTGTCCATTCAGGTGCGAGGGACCCGTTACGTGTTGTAAAAGTTCTGCTGTTTCCTTAAGATTTAGGAGGCGTGCCGTGTCCGGGTCGTCTGCCTGCTCAAGATAACAAGCATTTACAATGCAATGGTCTCGGCATTGTTAAAGTTAAAGCTATTGGCATTGCTCATGACATTATTTTTGTTTATGTTTTTGTTTTTAAAACATTTAAAGAAACGGCATTGTTATTTACAATGTCAATAGCTTAATCACTCTCAAATGCGAGACCTATTGCATTTGCACCCACACACAGAGCCACACACCCAAAGCCACTCACATTGAGCAACCCACACACAAATAGAGCCACCCACAGAGCCACCTACACACACACACAGAGTTACCCACACACAGACAGACCCACCACGCATAGAGCCACCTACAAAAAAAGCCACCCACACACAGAGCCACACACAGAGCCACCCACACACACAGACCCTCCCCCACACACAGAGCCACCCACACATACAGAGCCACCCCCACACACAGAGCCACCCCCACACACACAGCCACCCCCACACACACAGCCACCCCCACACACAGCCACCCCCACACACAGCCACACCCACACAGAGCCCTGACAGGAAGGCAGGGTAATGCTGGCCTGGCAGGCTGCATGTGGTCGGAAGTTTCAAGACTGGAGATAGTCGTGTTCTGTATTCACCACTGTGATGAGGAGGGGTTAGGAGTGCTCAGAATAAGGGAAGTACTTCAACTCAAACCCCGAGGGAGAGGCACATAAAAGTGTGCCTTGTGGGTACCGCAGCCACAGAGTGCTGCATTAGAAGGGCAATGTCAGACATTCTGTTAAGCTTGGTCTTTCAGAGTTTGCAGGACTGCCTCACGGAATCTTACAAAAAGGATTAACACACAAATCCCCTTTTTTAGTGGCAGGTCGACGCCCCTACCAGCCGAAGCCCTTCCTGCACCAGTCTATAGACTGACATTACCAGGAACATCCGGTGTGAGGAAGGCGGATGTGCAGGTAAAAGGTGAGGTGCATGCATCATCAGTCTGTAGACTGACACTACCAGGGACATGAGGTGAGAGAGAGGGGGCTGCGCAGGTAACAGAGTGACGCTCCAGGAACTGTCCCGTTTCCTGCCCAGACGTGGAGTTCTGCCCTAGGTCGCTGCCTTAGACTGATGTAAATCCCACGCGCCTCTGACCCTGCACAGGTCTGTGGTGAGTCAGGGCGTCTCACGAGCGAGGGCACAGCACACCATTGTCCCCCGTGAGATCCCACGCACATGTCTGCCTGGTGACTTCACTGTGACCTTCTCCGGGCCCCCCTCTATCTCTCTCGCTGAGGCGGCTAGACACTGCTGTGCCACACAGGGGCAGTTGCACACTCACTCAGGGGAGACCTTCTGGGTCACTGAATTTCACTAATCCCCCTCCCTCTCTCGCTGGGGAACAATGCTTGGGCGGAGGGGGCTGGCCCGGGGGCGCTAGACATTGTTTGGGGCCAGCAGTGCGTCTATATATAGCGCCCGCCTAGTGAGTCATCCTGTCCTTCCTGCCTGCCAGGGCGCACTCCAGCTCTCAAGCCCAGACTCCTGGCAAAAATAGGGTGAGATCACCAGCAGAGGGGGTCGGTAGGGGCTTTCCCAGCCAAAGAGCCACCGCCCCTCCCACCCGCAGTCCCTCAAACGACAGAGGGCAGAGGTGAGACCGGAGACTGCGTAGCAAGGCAGTGTCGACTGGTAGCGCCCCGGCTGGAGACAACGCGAAAGTGGGGTGGGGTTGTGGTGTGGGGGTACTGTCCACACGTGTCAGAGGTGTACGGAGGAGGCGTGAGAGTAAAGCTGAGGACCACATAAGCGGCCAATGTGCAGAGTGGGTGGGTCCGAGATATACATAGTAAAGCTGTGGCCCACGTATGCGTAGTGGATTGCGTAGGACACGCATTGGGGGTAATAATACCGGGAAACGAAGGGTGAAGCTGGGGACTATGTATGCCGCATAGATCTGCTCGGCCCCAAATCTCACCCATGTAACACGGGGAGGGATTTCCCACGCTCCAGAGAGCTCGAACTTTGGAATGTGGGTGGCCGAGAAATGTAAACATCGTGTTCTCCTGAGAGTGCACCAGGACGGGCGGGAAATGCATTAGAAGTACTGAAGGGGGGGGGGGGCGTTCTTACCCGGAACCACGTCAATTTTCGAGATCTTGTCTATGTCCGGGATATCTGCATGACCGGGGCCTGTTTCACGTGTTCGTTAATCTAGTCAGTGACTTGTGCGTCCGGACGCCGGGACACCACCGCCTTTCTCCGAGGCGAAGCAGAAATGCCTCGGAGAAAGGCAGCGGCGGTTTCGAATTCGGGGGCGTGTTTTTCCTTACTCTCCTCTTGCCATTGGCTGGAGGAGATAATTAGAAAAGTTGGAAAAAACACGCCCCCGAATCCGAAAAGGACGGGGCCTGTTCGGAGTGACGGACCTCTTCTCCAATGGCTGGCCAACATTCAAGATGCCAGCCAATGGAGAACAGGGGAGAAGAGGGGCGGGTTCAAGCCCCTCTTCTCCAAGTCATTATCTCTCGAGAGCGAGACTGCGCAAGCGCAGCCTTCGCTAGCCGAGACCTAAAAATTAAAATCCCCTAGAATAGTGTGTGAATTCCCCAGCAGGGCATCCTCTAAAAGGGTTCCTACCGTGGGAAAAAAAGAGGATTTAGCGCCAGGGGTCTATAAATGAGAGTGCCTTTAAAAGAAAAATGGCTTGTTAGCCTCAGGTTAAACGCGAGTGCCTCGCAAGCAGGTAAGGTAAGCGCTTTAAAAGATCCCTGAATTGAGCTATGATAGAGGATGGCCAGGCCGCCACCCCTCTTGTTAGGTCTGTTAAGAACCTCACAATGAAAACCAAGAGGGGTAGCTTTAACTAGGTCTGCTTTATTTATTTATTCCCAGGGCCACTGGAATTATGCGTCAAGAGAGGGCCAAGCTATGCGGCAGGGTTGAATAAATTATGTGGCAAGACAGGCAAAATATGTAGTGTGATGCTGCACATTTTTTAAAGTAGTGCTTCATTATTTGGTTCTTTTTATACTTGTTAACACTGTTTAGGCATTAGGTGCACCTCATAAGTACCGGTTTAATACCCAAATATAGCTATGAGCAACAGAAAGTGAACAGTCAAGTGACACATGGCGCTGTGTTTCAGTAACTTCTGAACCGTTTGAGCTAGAAAAAATGTTCTTGTTAAAATCTGCAGATTATGTAGCAGATGGGATTATGTGGCAAATGTGGCAAATCTATAATTATGAGAAAATCGCCGCACAATCGCATAATTCCAGTGGCCCTGCTTATGCCTACTACCCCTGTGCGAAAAAGGTTGTTCAATGGGATACAGCATAGAGCATTCAGCCATTGCCATCCACAGTTCCCAACTCACGGAAAACCCAAGCAACATCAACCAAACTAATTCCCCAGCTCCTACTTTAAGAGACTCAGCTCACCTGCCTACCTCTATTCCCCCCCCTCTTCCCTTTTAAATCCCTGCAGCCTGACTGCTCTGTGCCTTTCACTTTGTGGCCTTCCGCTCTTGTGACTCCTTTCTGACATCACTCCGGGTGCGATTCTCCATTCAAGCCTATTTCAATTGCTCAACTTCCATTCCCTTTTTAGGTCTCGCCTTGGCAGTGCATGCACTGCATGCGCTGTCTCAGCGAGACCTAAAGTAATCTCTATATGTTGGCAAGCAGCCGTTAGTTTCTCCTGCTGCTTGCCATTGGCTTAGTGTTGTTCTCGCATTTCTTACCTTTGTTTTTAGTGGCTGTTGATGTTCAACTGACTTTCAGTGTAGTCCGGAAGCAGCGGCCACTAACTACAGTTTTAGTCCGCACTGTTCGGACTTTTTGTTTGTCTTGCGCATCGCTGCCTGACCTAAACATGGCAGCGGCGCATGCGCAAGGCCGGTGTGCGCGAGGGGTGGGCAGCGCATGCTGCTTGTCCTTTTTTTTTCCCTTGTCCCCCCTCTCTTCCGTCTGTGCCCCCCGCCCCCGTTCCTCCTTTCTCGTGCTCACTCCATGGCTTTGCCGCCTCCATGATTAAAAAGTTCGTTAGCTTTACCTGATTGCAATATTTTCATGATCGGGCATCTGACTCTAGAAGGAGCCATTTGCGTTGTATTTCTCTTCCAAGTACGGGTGTGTGTTTCATCCTCCATAGTAGCAAGCCCAGCAGCATCAGCTACTATAGCTGTAGAGCACGAGTAAGTGCGTCCTCCCTTTTGCACGGTTGTCTTCAGCAGAGCCATTCCACGGGGAACAGCCAGAACAGGTGTGTGTCCCAAGAAGAACCAGCCGAGAGAGGAGCACCATGAATCAGTCAGACCACGCTGGGTGAGAATCCAAGTCCGCCGTGACGTCCCAGCGATCAAGGCCAACATTAGATGAGTCAAAAGCAGGAGAACCCTTTCACTTTTTCACTTTTAGTTGTGGCGAAAGTCCTTAATTGTTTGTATGTATCGGTTAGCATGAAGGCTCACAAAACATCCGTACTCCCCACATCGATGAAGGATTTTCGCTCCTTCATTTAGTTGCTTTAATTTCTTTCACTTTCCCGGCGTTTCTGCCTCAGCATACCATAGCGGAGAAGCAGCAGCTCTGGGTGCGAGCCATCAGCGGCAGAGTCAATCCACCATCTTCCCTTCCTCCGCCCAGACACAGTGCACCATACCTAGAACCATGTCAATGTGACGTATCACCCTCCCATAGTTTCACTACGTTATATTGCATCATTAAGCAAGTCACTATGAGCGAGGAGGCGGGTGTGTTAATAGTCGCCCGTATGCAAATCCCTGTTTATATGCATGTTGTTCTAGCAGTTTGTGGCCCCTGATTTATATTCATATGTGTTCAAGACAATGAGGGACTCATAACTGACAATACCTCACATTCAAAAAAAGAAGCCCAGAGCCTTAATTCTAGAAAGATTGTATTATCAAGGGCATCAAGTCATGTTTATAAAATAAGGAAAAAGTGGCAACCACACGCATATTAAACAATACCTGATGGCAATACATGTTCAAACAATCATTTGCAATGCAATAGGTCTCACATTTACGCGAGTTTGAGCTATTCACATTGCAAATAACAATGCCTTTTATTTTTGTTTTAGTTTTTTAAACTTAAATAAAAGGCATTGTCATTTACAATGCTAATAGCTTATACTCGCGTAAATGCGAGACCTATTGCATTGTAAATGCTTGTTCTTTTCTGTCAACAGACATCATTACATCTTGGAAACCTACCCCCAAAACCAACCTCCCCTGATGCTGTTAGTATGGAACTGTGGTGTAACAAGATGCGGGCAAGGAAAATTGACATCCATGACCTTTTGTTTGGTCGTAAAATAGAGCAGTAATGGTGCTATGGGTCCTTCTCGGTCCTGGACCTCGGTGCCACTGCACCTGCTGCACTGTTGATAGTGCAATGATATCTGAACTTCACCTGAAATATGCAGCCCTCCCTACGGCTTGAACCATCCAGCTTGGCAGCCTCACCTCCCATGCCTCCTTCTAGTGTTGAGTATTTACTAGAGTCGCGTGAAATCTGCATAATTTCATTTTGCAGTATTATGCACAATATTGTAAAAATCATGCAAAATATAAATCTGGCACATAGCGCTATATTTTAGCTTCACATGTTTCCCAAAAAAATGCAAAACACGTGTGTAGAACAAAAGCCACTCATATTCTGTGTGTTTGTGTTGTTACTGTGCTCTGGCTATACAATTTTTACCTCAGCTGACTTGACATTTTTCGAAGGGTCTTAACGGTATGATATTAGTGGCGGCTGGCATGTCCTGAGGGAGGTGAGGTGAGTGGGAGAAAAATAAAAGTAAAGATATAAATAAAAAAATAATTACACTTACCTTCCTAGCGCGACGTCCTCCTTGCTCGGGTCTTCTCCAGGCAGGCAGGCTCCAACGCGGCACCCAGGAAACTGCAGTAACTAATTGTGGCACTGCTCTCATGCAGCATAAAAGAAGCGCCAGGATTGGAGGTGAGCGGCTGCCTTCGACACTCCCGAGGACACTCGAGCCCTATGCTGTCTCTAACCCAACTGTCTTAGACAGTCTGGTTAGAGAGGTTTAAAATGTGCATGACTGGCTGGCCGTCGCAAGACTACTGGCCCAAGAGACTTGCGCACTTTAAAGTTAAAGTGCCCGTCATCACTGCTTTTGGCTGCTTCCTGACTGGCAGCAGCAGAACACACCCCCTCACCACACCCCCTCCCATCCTGACTCCCGACTCGAGATGGGGTTTGAAAAATAAAATGTATAAAATGAACTTTATTACCATGTTATTTTTCCATCTCTGGGGGCAATTTAGTGAGTGGGGCGATGCTTCTCCACCTTACCTCCCCTGTATGATATCAAGAATTTCGTGTGAAAACCATATTGCAGAATGCTGGAAATTATGAATGATTATGCCACTGTAATAGAACTTTTACCCGGGTCTAATATTTTCATGACTATATATCAGTATGTCCCCCACTGGATAGAGATCGAAAGTGAAGGAAAAGCTGCCTCCTGCTGATCTGTGAAGGTTAGTAGATTGCTAGCCTTGGGTTTATCACCTCTAGCTTTTTCATGCCATGAATGTGCCCTATTCCATGAATGCATATACAGCCTTTGCAGCTGCACCTTTGTCATGCTCTACTGCTATTAGATTTCATAAAATGTATCAGTTACTTGCCAGGAAAATCTGTGTCCTTCAAGAACATGGACTGGGGGACTTGTCTTTTCAGGGAGATTCCTTCACTGCTGTGCAGTGTCTTACTGCAGTTGGCTGGAGCCGCAGGAAGTTGGATTTTCATTGTTATTTTAAATATGAGGGACCAGATTTGTAGTGTAGTGAGGTCCGTGCATCACTTAAGTTAACGCAAGGGCAACACAACCCTTAAGTCAGACATACCAAGCAACACAAGGCCACATTGCTTGGCCCTGCAGTGCTAAGTAAATATGGAGTAATGCAACGCAGTGCAAGTCGCTGTCGTGCGTTACTCTGCACCAGGGAGACGATCCATGGGAGGAGCAGTCTGCAGCACAAGTAGAAAGAGGAAAAAGCCTCAGAGGACTGTTTTTGTGCAGGAAGGAGTCCCGTCCTGCATGAAAACAATCCTGCCTACAACGCAGGCACCCTGGCTACATGGGACAAGGGTGCCTGCCTTGACGCAAGGCTGCATATTGTTTGCTAGTGCACAGAGGGGACAAGATTAAGCCATATATTGTTAAATATGGCGCAATCCTGCCTTCTCCCTTTCACGCAGCGCAGCACAGCATGGTGTCTTCAGTAGCGGCTGCTACCGACTAGGGTGGTGTGGCGGAAGGGATCTGGGGGACTGAGGGAGGGAGGGGGAAAATAATTAAAACAAGCATTGGCATAGCCAATAGGTCTCACCTTTGGGATCATATAAGTATTTACTTATGCAGCACAATATCCTTGGTGCAACAACATCAACTGTTGCATGGCTAAACACTTATAAGATCCCAAAGGCGAGACCTATTGGCTTTGCCAATGCTTGTTTTCTGTGGGGCCTCTTGGCACATTCAGCAGGTGTGGTGGCATCTAACAGTGCAGGAAGGCTGGACAAATAATGCTGGGGGACCCATCTGCTCATCCTCTAGAGATGCCAGTGTAACGCAGGTTGTATATTCATTACATTTGTGAAGAGTAAGGAACCCGTCCTCCAAACTCTGAATCAGACCCAAGCAGTGGGCGGAAAGGGAGGAGAAGTGTCTTGAGGAAACCAGTCACTACAAGCAGAATCCCAAAGGAAGAAAATTAGATTAGTACAAACTATACCGGCATGAATACATTTGGTGACCAGATATTTCTCAGAGGAACATGACTATCCTATTGACAACACATTCTCTGTCATTGAAACACTATTAGCACAAGGCAGAGTAACCAACAAAGACACGCAATTAGAAACACCCTGCATATATATGTATACTTGCTGTATACACACACCTACACACACACACACACTTGCATTTAGACACATGCATACCAATACAGGACACTGTTAACTTGCACATAGAGATGTGCTCACAGCACATAACCCTACACACACACTGGCACAGTCATACCTCACACTTGCACAGTGAAAATGCACACCTGCTCAAACGCAAATACATGTACCACTAACAAACTCACCAACAATCAGCACCTATGCGTGCATTTTACAAGGAAATACAACATCAAAAGGCCTATCTATATACATAATGCACAAACCAACAGCAGGCACACTGCCATAGGTAAAAGCACACATACACACATCTTCCAAATTACAAAAAGCCACATGTAGACACCCACGAGCACACACATATTGATCTCTACCTACACACCTGACGTTATCAGATCAGAAACATACACAAGTACACATGGTAGTAACACAAACCCCGCCAACCAGCACTACACACACATGCAAACATGTATAAGCAAGCATGCTCGGACACACATGCACACACACATACATGTACTTAATGACAGCCACAACAGGCATGTCAGCTAGTCCCAAGAGCATAAAATAGCTGGAAAGTTAGGCAGTAAGGCCCCGCCTATTATACATCTCATTGTGCCAAGAACAATAGTGAGGCAAAAACAATATTCACTAAAAATGAAGTGTTGAAAGAGGAAAAGAGCAGCCCAGTGTCGGGAAAGTCTTACCAGGGTCAAACAGTGCGGAGACAGACATAATTCATTTTTGACAGGCGTGCGAAGAAAGGAGGAGGAAGAGAAACACAATCGGAGAGAGCAACAAAGCAAACATGAACCCCAGTGAGCCACTTTACAGGAAACTAGGTCAGTGCTTCCTACTAATGAGCTGGCACCAGCATCTAACGAGCTGGTGAACTGACGAGCTGCATTAATGGTGAATTTCTGTTACTCCGTTTAATGAAGAACTGCTTATTACTGAGAACATTTTTCCATGACAACTGGAGTAATGCTCACAGGAGTCATTCACTCTGGGCTTCTCAATAACACACCAGCGTTGGAATTGATCTTTCAACTGGCCCAAAAAAAGAATCGCTTCTGGAACAGCAGACGGGCACTGATTAAACTGAATCAATCTGTGCATATCCCTACTATGCAGCGAGCAATGGAAGTGGCGTATTGGCAAATTAAAACAGCTGCAAACAACAGTGAGACGTCTTTCCATGGAAGTAGACGTGGGACACCATACATCAGCTGTGCTGTGCTAAAGCATGACTGCTAGGGGGCGGGGACAGAGCCCCAGCCTCTTCAAGGCCCACCTCCTTGTAATCCAAAGGTAGCGTTACGTAACTAAGGCGGTGAGCGGCCGTCCGATCCCCCAATTACAAAGCAGTATTGATTATAGTTATGTCAGCAGGCAATCATGAAGGAAAGGTCAAAGAGAGGGGCTTTCAAGTACACATGTGAAGGAGGGAGGAATAATTGAAATTGATCTCAAGTAATACGGTGTATTCAGACTTAGAGGTGAGCAGTCTTCAGTAACGTAACAACACAATGCGTCCACGGAAAAACAACCAAGTGCGACTTGACTTCATCCCTTCCTGGTGCATTTTGTATAAGTCCAGGAAGTAAGGGTAGAAAAAAAGAGTGCCTGATCTCGTAATGGCAGTGTCCAGATGCTAAGTGTTCTACATAACATGGTAGTAATTGTTTAAATAATCGCATGCATTCCGCTTGCTGGAGGGGGAGTGAGAATGTAGGATGAAAGGGTCGGGTAGCAAGATAAAGCAGCAAAGGGTATGCTACGAGACTAGCAGCAACGGGAGGTGGGGGTGTGAGGAGAGCAGCACAAGACAAAAGCTGGGCATCTAGTGCATGGATGAGTAGCAGAGGAAAAAGAGCTCGCGCAAACAACACAGACAAGCGCGCGCCTCGCGCTGACGAGGAGAGGAGGAGGCAGCAGGGGGAGTGGGAGAGAGGCGGGAGCCTGGGCCTGTTTACCTTGCGGGAGCGAGCAAGTTAATTACAAACATATGGTTTGAAAGCTCGCTCCCGCAAGGGAATCGCCAAACCTGCACGCGTTGCTATTCAAAGCAATGCAACTCGTGCACGTTTTTGCCCGCAAAGCTGTGCCGATTACTAAAGGTCTTTTTCCTATGCAGCGCATGCGCGCTGCATAGGCGAGACCTATAAAGGACTCACCTTTTTACCACCGACTGCCGCCTCTTCTGTCTCCATCCTCCTCTCTGGCAGGAAGCACAGAACCTCCCAGAATCCCTGGCCAATCACAACACTGCCTTAGCAGCACGGTGATTGGTCTGAGCGCCATGGTTCGGTGCTCAGACAGGGGCTGGCAGGCTGTCCATGTTCTCCATGCAGGCTGTAATACAGCCTGCGTGGAGAACATGCAAAGTGCGCATGATGCTTTGGTTGGCCCGAGACGGCCGCCCAAAGCGCTATTCCGATCCGCAGCCTCCGAGATCATCTGCGGCGTACCCCAGGGATCTTCCCTCAGCCCGATACTGTTCAACATTTACATGGCCCCGCTCGCACACGTCGCTTAACAGCATGACCTCAACATAATCTCCTACGCCGACGACACTCAACTGATCCTCTCCCTCACCAAGGACCCCATCACCGCTAAAGCCAACCTCCACGAAGGAATGAAGGCCATTGCCGACTGGATGAAGATTAGGCGACTGAAACTGAACACGGACAAAACGGAGGTCCTCATCCTCGGCTCCAACCATTCAGCCTGGGACGACTCCTGGTGGCCGACGACACTGGGGGCAGCCCCGACACCCACCGACCACGCACGCAACCTGGGAATCATCCTCGACTCAACGCTCTCCATGACCAAGCAAGTCAATGCCGTCTCCTCCTCCTGCTTCAACACCCTCCGCATGCTCCGCAAGATCTACAGGTGGATCCCGACAGATAAAAGAAGAACAGTCACCCAGGCCCTTGTGAGCAGCAGACTCGACTACTGAAACGCCCTCTACGCGGGAGCCCAGACCAACCTCATCAAACGACTGCAACGCATCCAAAACGCCTCGGCACGACTGATCCTCGACGTACCACGCCACGGCCACATCACCCCCCACCTGAGAAACCTGCACTGGCTGCCCATCAACAAGAGGATATCCTTCAAGCTCTTCATCCATGCACACAAGGCACTCCACAAGACCGGCCCAGCCTACCTCAACAGACGACTTTCCTTCTACATTCCCAACCGCCAGCTCCGCTCCGCCGACCTTGCACTCGCCACCATCCCGCGCATCCGAAGAACAACCACCGGTGGGAGATCCTTCTCCCACCTCGCCGCCAAGACCTGGAACACCCTCCCACTGAGCCTATGACAGACCCAAGACCTGCTGAACTTCAGGAGGCTACTCAAGACCTGGCTGTTCGATCAGTAGAGCCCCCCCCCATGGGTATGTAGTGCGCTCTACAAATGTTTGATTGATTGATTGATGGGCACTTTAGGTTCTGCCACCACTCCTCCCTCTGTGATGCGCAGGGACCCCCGCCCGCCTGGCTTCAGCTGCAAGCTGAATACAAAAAACAAAATGATAATAATTAAAGTTATCATCATTTTATTTTTTGCTTTCAGCTTGCAGCTGAAGCAGTGAGGCGACGCTCCTCCGCCTTAGCAGAGGAGCCGCCACTGGGTGTCTTACTGCATTGGTTGCAGCAGAAGCAGTGAGGCGACGCTCCTCCGCCTTAGCAGAGGAGCCACCACTGGGTGTCTTACTGCATTGCGTTGCGTGAAAGTTTTATAAATCTTGGCTGTGATATCTTGCGGTGGCAGATAAAGTGTGAGTTGTATTCTCCGAGTTGTGTTAAATCTATGAATACCTCTTTTTCACTAAAATGCTTACTATCACAGTTTTACCTTTTCTCATCTCTGTACAAAACAGGTGGAGTGGGGTCCTTCGTGCAACAGTACTAAATGTATCACCCTCAGAAGTATCAGTTGTTCCAGCCTGTTTTGTACTCGTGACCTTCCAGGTGCACCAAAATTAAGTAGCAAGCGCTTAACTCGCTGAGCCACCACCCGAGCAATGTATACTGTCTCTAAAACCGAATGCATTGCGGGTGGTGTTTATGTATCTCACTAATAGGTGTGCGTGTGTCTGACTGGCAGGTGTGGATCAGTGTATATGCTTGTGTGCAAGGGATGTATATGGGTGCGAGCGCAGGTGTGTGTTCAGAGATGTGCAGGTTCGCCTTTAGATCTGTGTTTGCATTACTGGGTCTATATATATGGAGTTTTGTGCAATGATGAATAGGTAATTAGAGGTGTGCGTGTGCGCAGTTATTTGTCTCTGGCAGTTCCTAACCTGTGCAAGCTTGTGGTTTGTGTGTAGCGAGGGTGTGCATGCGTGTGAAGGTGTGTTTGTAAGCATGTCCTCTTAGAAGTCGAAAGAGATACGCAAACTAGGTTGGAGGGCTGTACCCTTTATTTCAGCTTTATCATCAATGCCCAAAAATACAAGCGTCTACGTTTGCACCCCCCCACCCCCCCACCCTCCCCCACCTGCCACTAAACCCTGGCCAAATAGGGCTCTCTCGGATACCTGTGTGCAAAGGTGACGGCTGTAGTGCGCGGGCAAGTGTGCGCGGTGTTTGTTTTCAAGTTTGCTTATATGTGCGTGTGCTTTCACAGAAAAAAAATACTTTTAGGTGAGAGACTCTGTAAAAAAAAGTCAACGACGCAGCAAGAATGACCAAGATGGAGCTGTGCTCTCAGGCACGAGTGAAACTGTGCTACCTGTATTGTCTGTTGTGCCCACTATGGGCTCCTAGTCCCTCCATCTCTTTCCCCCACGGCCCTCGTGCCATTTAATTCTTTCGATTATGTGATGCCTGCGTCCTCTGCCAAACGCTATGTTTCTCTCCTCTCCCGCGTCCTCTCTCCTGCCGCCCTCTTTCCTTCCACTATCCTGCTGCTCTCCCTTAAAGTGTACCTCGCCCTGTCTTCTTTACCTGCGCCCTCGCCCTTTCTTATCTCCGACATCTTTCCCTCATCTCATCTCCTCTACCTGTACCTTTGCACTTTCCTCTCTCTTGCTTTCCTCCTTATGTTTTCGCGTGCCTTCCTTTCGACCCCCCTCTCCTCTTCTGCCGTTCATTCTTGTATCTGTCACTCGTTTCTCTCTGTCCTCTTGCTTCTTCCTCTCTCACTGCTCGTCCCTCCTTTGGTGCCCGTTTCTCCCCATCTCACAGTTCATCCCTCCCCACCCATTCTCTCTCCCCAGTCTTCCTTTAATTTCTTCTCTTCTCTCCTCTTCATCTCCCTCCTGCCCACAAAGGCCTGGCAAACAGCATTCACCGCAGCAGCTGGGCAATTACAGCGCGTTTCCAGGCAGTTAATTTTATGGCCGTGGCGGGAAAGAGAGAGAGGCGAATGACGGGAGCCCGCAGAAAGGGAGCTGCCCACCTGCTGGAGCTTTATTTATTTATTTTTGCAGTTTTATGTAACATGAACTTGGTTCCCAAGGGCATAGCAGCACTTTACATGAGAACTAGGCACTTAACATGCAAACCAGACATTGCACATATTTTTAAGCGCTGGGAAATTAAGTGATTTGTCCAGAATCACAGTTTGTGATTCCAATATGGTCCCCACAATGGAGCATCTAGTGCGTCATGGGCCATAGTGCATGGAAGGAATTTGCCACCAGGCAGCTCTTTAAAATGCTAAATAGAGCAAAAATCAGGGACCGTGGGCCCCTCAGGATTCTGGGTCCTAGTGCCACTGTACCTGCTATACCAAGGGAAGCTAAACCCCTGCTTCCTCAGTTCCAAGGCCAGCAGCTCTTGCCCTTAGGCCACACCCATCCCTTCCCCACAAGCTCTCCCAAACACGTGAAGACAGAGTCTTTATGTGGAGGGTATTTGGGTCAGCCGTCTTCTTCCATTGGTCTTTACAGCAGTTGTTCACATTTTGCTTCTGCCCACAACACACCACAGCACACACAATGGGGCAGTGGGTCAACCCGCTTCAGGCATTTGACTCCTGCACTGTGAGAGATGGCATTTCATATGCTCACATGTGTACATTCACCTAAAAAGAAGTGCACTTCAGTGTCAGGGATTAAGGACCAGTACTATACTTTGCCAATGCTTTTTTTCTTTCCATTCTTTACTAATCCTTCTTTATTTATTTTTTAGTCATCCTTGTGTGTTTAAACAATGTTGTTAGGTAACTGTAATTCAAAGTCACATGTACATTTTCACTGCACCAGTAAGAATCACTTTTTCATGTATATTAAAACTAAGAAAATATTTTATACTTGTTTTCAGTTTCTGATAGGCAAAACACTAATTCTTTTTTTTTTTTTTGTCCTCATCTCACCTATAAACTGCTAGCAGGACGTATCCGGTCAACTTTGATGATGGGGCGCCCTCCGACCGCCTGCGCTTGTTTAGGTTATCCAACCAATCCCCTTTTATCATCTGGGATTTAGGTGTTAATCATTGGACCATGATATTTATCGACCCTTAACATCTGCAAAATGGAATCAACAGAGTCTCAATTCCTGACCCAAACGTATAAAAGGTGCCCAGAGTGTAGGGAGGCTAGGGCTGGATCTCATGTTTTCTAGCCGGGCCATAGCCATTGAAGATTTTAACCAGTCTTCGACTTTCGGGGGGAAGGGGTCTTTCCATCTAAGACAGATTTCCCTTCGGGCCAACAAAATCAGACATAGTAACAGCCCTCTATGTGGTTGATCCATACAGGCAGTGGACACCTGATCATTAGCAAAAAAAAACAGAGAGCCGTTCAACACAATATCAATTCCAAAGGTCATACATAAGTATCTGCACACCCCTTCCCAATATGTTCCTAATTTGGAACATTCATAAAAGATATGCATATCGTTGGCTTTAGGGAGCAGACACCTGGGCCATCTTGGCTCGGGGTTTGGGGCAAATTTCGAGATCTTCTCCGGAGTATAGTAAATTCGATTGGTGACAAAAAAATTATTTTTCTTCAAACTGGCAGATTTGGTGTATTTATAAAGCAAGATCATGGAGGGTTCCAAGAGATTCCCGATATCCGCTTCAAAAGGAGAGTCATTCCAGGCTGACACCTGATGAGGAATACCAACATCATCTGCGTTAAACAGGAGCCTGTACCAAGTGGAGATTTCCTTCTTCAAATGTTGAGTATTTTTGAGAACGGCTTCCACCTCTCCATTACCCCTTAGATTCTCCTTCTCTGTTTCAAACCAGGATTTTAATTGGATAAACTAGAATCTCGAAAACCCCGGGCCTATTCTTGCTTTTAATACCTCCCAAGGATGTATGCCATTTTCATCCCCCAACTCAGACCAAGTCACGACCCCAGCTCTTTTAATTGGAAGTGCCATACTATCCTGGAGGCAGGGGGGGTCCTAGGGGAGTCCCAGATCGGTGCCTGATCGGAGTAGTAACCTATCCCACATCTGGAGCGGATGAAATACCAGACCTCCAAGGCATTTTTGATCACCTTCAACCTTACTCGTTTGAAGAATTTTGGTGAGCCAAACTTGTAAAGAAACCCTGCCTTACTCCCCCTGCCTTCAGTGATGACCGACTCCCCCAACAACTTACCCCAGGCACATGCAGTTGGTACCCCTAAAAGCATTCTAATAGCCTTAAATTGAAAGGCGACCAGATAGCAGCGAATGTATGGGAGGGCCAATCCCCCTTTAGCTAGGCGGCGCCTCAGTTTTTTCCAAGATAGCCTAACACCCTTCTCGCCCCCGATAAAACTCCCAATTTTACTTTGCGCCTTTGAGATAGAGTGTTTAGGAAAACCTAGAGGAACCGCGTTGAACAGGTACGTTAATTTCGGGAGGATGGTCATTTTTACTAGATTCACCCTCCCGAAGATGGTCAGGGGGAGATTCCTCCACCTTGCGAACAACTGATCAATTTCTTTTATTATTTTTTCTACATTGATTGATGGAATTTTTTCGAGATCTTTCACAATGACGATACCGAGATATTTAAATTTATTTCTGGTGGCCCCACTCCACTGATCTATATTCCAGCACATAACCTCCGTCTTCGTGGAGTTAGCCAAATACCCGGAGATTGACCCAAAATCTTCCAACAGAGCCCCGACCTTTGGCAGTGTTATCTCGGGGTTATCTGTATAGATGATTATGTCGTCCGCATATAGTGCGATTTTAGAGAGATATTGCTGAGTCTTAAACGGGGGTATGGTCTCATCTAGCCTTATAGTCTGAGCAAGAGGCTCAATGTACAGATCGAACAGTAAAGGAGAGATAGGGCAACCTTGCCTGGTCCCTCTTTGAATATTAAAACTGGGAGTAAGTACACCATTGATGAGGATCTTAGCTGAAGCATCCTGATAGCACCCTCTCAGAGTATGAATAAAAATTGGGCCAAATCCCATCTCCTTCAGCACTCCCAAAGATAGGCCCAGCACACCCTGTCAAAGGCCTTGGCGGCGTCTAACGCGACCACTGCCAGGGGTTCGTGTCTAGAGATCGCCAGATCGATGTTACTAATAAGTAGCTGGCTTTGTTCCTGAATGTGTCTCCCAGAGATGAACCCTTTCTGGTCTGAATTAACCAGTCCGGGGGCTAATTTGCCCAATCTCCCTGCCAAGATACCCATAAACGATTTTATAATCTGCGTTTAGCAGGGAGATTGGGCGATAAGAATCCGCTTTAGCTGGGTGCTTCCCTGGCTTAAGGATCAGGACAATGATTGCCTCCCTCCACGAGTTAGGGACCTGACCTGTTGGGCTGTAGATTGAATGAAACAGGGAGCCCAAGACTGGAATGACTTCCTCAGAGAGGGATTTATACACTTCGTTTGGGAGGGCATCAATACCGGAGGCTTTACCGTTTTTGGAGATCTTAATTTGAATTCTTATCTCCTGCAGCGTAATTGGGGAATCGAGGAGATCTTTATTGGCCTGTGTTAACTTGGAGAGGGATTTTGAGCTCAACCACCCGCGGATTTGTTGTTTAGAGGGGAATAGATTCTCCCTATAAAGATCCGCAAATAAGGTAAGTATAGTATTTTGTATGTCTCCTATATCTGTAGATCTATCCCCTTGGTTATTTATCACCAGCTCGACTATGTCATTTTTCGAGCGGCCAGATCTCGCTTTCCACGCCAAAAGAGCCCCAGCCCTCTCCCCATACTCATAATTCTCCATCTTACTCCTTTCCCATTGCTTCTTGCACTTCTCTTCTAAGATACCTCAATACCTTTGTCTAGCCTGTTCAAGTTCGAGTTCTACCAGAAACTTTCCTTGTCCATCTGGGGAATTTGATAGCCTCAAAAACTCGGCTTCTAGCAATCTGATCTTTTCTTAACCCAATTTTAATTCACGTCCTTCAGTGCGATTTTTAAAACGTATGAGACTGTGTAATCGGCCTCTCAGGGTAGCCTTAAAGGCGTCCCACACGACCTCAATGGCAGCTGAGCCTATGTTGGTATCAAAAAACTCAGAAGATGATGTTTTGCCTGCCTGGATTAAATCTGGATCGTCTAACCTTCCCCTACTAAGTGTCCATCTCGATTGAGATTTTTTTGATAATTTTTTGATGGAACAGAAAACAGGGGAATGATCCGAGAGATGGCTAGGGAGAATAGATATATCAGAACCCTTCCCAAGTAAAGGCTTACTGGCTAATAAGTAATCAATCCTAGAGAAGTGATGAAATCTCTTGCTGTAAAATGTAAATCCAGCCCTGTCCCCTTTCGTAAACCTCCACACATCGACCAGGCCAAGGTCGTGAATCAGATTCTTCATTGCCCGTCTAACAAGGGGAGTCGCAATGGAACGCGCCTGATTCGACCTATCCAGATTAGGGTCTAATAAGGCATTAAAGTCTCCACCAACAATTATTGGGGGAGCCACCAGCATAAGCTTGGATTGCAGCTTAACAATATAAGAAGGGTCGTCGATGTTCGGACCATAGAATGAAGCGCACGTTAAAACAGTGCCCCCAAAGTCCAACTGCACTATCACCCATCTCCCTGATTGATCAGTCTGGATGGATTTAATCGAACAGGTTAACCCCCGTTTGACCAGGACAGCCACCCCACGGCTATTCATACCTTGGTCCGAGACGCCATAGGCTTTTATCCAGGGTACTCCTGAAAATAGTTTATCCGACTCCCCAGTGGTCAAATGGGTTTCCTGTAGGAGGCAAACCCGAGCTTTTATGAATTCCCAAGTATTTCATAATCAACCTTTGCCTCCTAGTACATCGTAACCCATTTACGTTCCAGGAGAGAAGGCCCAAACCGGCCTGATCTGTAGTTACATCTGCCATCCGTATACATCGCCCTTCCACCTTGGTATCGTTCCAAGGATTAAATCCCAAAAGTAAGATGAGGTTATTTTATTTTTATAATTTTTATTTTTATGTTTAATCCTTACACTCCCGCATCCCCATGAGTGCCCCTGATCCCTTGAGGAACCCTCCCTTAAAGATGGGTAAGCCCATTAGGTCACCCTCACCTCGGGCTCAGCTAAAGAAAAAGTATACTAAGGGAAAAGAATGGGGGAGGGAATAGGAAGAAAAATAAGCAACACAAAAATGTTTATCCTGTAAAGAGGCCCCTCGCTGATTTACTTGACATACCTCACTTAGCCTGCTCTGCCCTCCTTAATCCAGCCATGAAGAGATCTACTTCTTCAACTGTATGGAATAAGTGCATCTGATTATTATGCACGGCACGCAACTGAGCCGGAAATTTTAGTTGTGCCTTTACTCCCAGAGACCTCATTTCCTCCAGTCTGCTACCCATTTCCCACTGCCTTGTCGCCGTTATGTGGGAAATGTCAGACCTAATCTGAAAGTTAAATGGATCCAAGCCATTAGGGGAGAAAGTCCAAGAGCCCTCCTTAAGACCGAGTGATAGAACTAGATCTTTCACTGAATAGGAGAGGAAGTTGACCAGAATCTTCCGGGGTTTCTGTTTTTTCGGATTTTTTCTATAGGGGTCTCGATGAATTCTTTGAATTTCTGACATCAAATCAATGTCAGACTGATCCTTCAAAACAGACCCCTTTAAGATAGAAATAACAAACCCCTTTAAGTCTGAACCTTCCAAGTTCTCGGGAATATTAACGAGTCTTAGATTGTTCTTTCTTGAATGATTTTCCAGCCTTTCGATGTCGTCCTTCAGAGCCTTTTGTTGTAAGGTTAATTTCCCTACTTCCCTAGCGGCCTCACTTATAGTTTCTTTGATGCCAGGTATTTCTGCTTCGAGAAGGCCCGTCCTTACCACCACCTCATCGAGCCTCTGAGACAAAACTTCACAGGATGCCTTGATCGCTGCCTGATTGGCTTCGGAGACAGAGAACCTTCCAGCAAGTTCTGCTTGGTTTAGTTCTGATACCTTAAACCCGCTTAACATCTCCTTCTTCATGGCGATCAATATGTCAGATAGAGATCGCACTTCAGAGCCATCTGCTATTTCCATGCTTCCTGCTTCTATACACCCAGGAGGAACTCCTATTGATAGGTCTCTAGAGGGATCTTTGGTCGATGCGGGCCCTTCCTCATCCTGTGACTCCAAAGCATTAAACCTGTTCGAGAGGATTACACCTTGTTGCAAGGCCTTAGGCACTGGGGAGGCCAAGAGAGGCCCAATGGGTCGCTTGGTAATTTGCTTAGCCCTCCTTTGTTTGCATTGAGAAAACGGGGTCACAGGGGAGGATGCGCCCCCATTGCTTACAGCAGGTTTCTGTTTAGACTTTGGAGAAAAATCCCTTCGGATCGTCAGAGGCGACTTCCGTGGTTTGATTAGGCTCCACAGTGGCGGCCATGACTCTATAGTACGTCTTTAATGAGGGGGTGATTTTTGAAATATATGCGGGTTTCTTTTTTACTCTAATTTTTGTTTTAGAAACCCCTCTCTGTTTTAATTCCTCCTCCTCTTCTTCGCTCTCCCCAAATCTAGCTCCGGACCTCCTTAGTTTCGCCTTAGTTAAATTGACAATGGATGTCTTTTTTGGGTCACAGAGGCATGGGTGGCTTCTAAATTCTGCAGTGAGTAGGCAGCTCTGGCTCTTAGGGTATACCGGCCCACTCTAGAAGGAGAAACACTACCTTTTGGATAACCACCTTCATTCACTTCCATACAGTTACTAATGGTGTCAATGCAACCTCCCCTAGACGTCGGGACCAAACCAGCCAGACTGGAAAAATTGTTGCACCTTACCGGAGATTTGACCCCCCTTGAGGCTTGATTGTCACCTCTGCCTTCGCCTGCACCTTAATCTAAGGAATGGCGTGGAGTCCATACTTCTGGTGCGACAGCTGCCTGCTCCCGATGCTCTCGATGAGGAGCCCACAGCTGCTCCGGAAGAACTTGCTCAGCTGCAGTCACCGCTGCAAGTGCTGACACTGCCCCCGAGACCCGGAAGCAGAAACAGGCCGAGACCTGGTGCCTGCGATGTCTCGCTGCCTCCTCCCACCTCCAGCCGAGAAGCTCACCGCCGAAGCCCATCAAGTCCGGGCGAGAGAGGCGGAGGAGAGGCCGCCAGAGGCGCGTGCACTCAGCTGAGTAGAAGAAACCACCGAAAATCAGCTCAAACGGCCCCCGCAATGCCCCCCCTCCCTCCCTTCATTCTCCCCTCATTCCACGGAAGGACCCGAGGTGAGTGTGGCCGCGACCGTTATCTGACGGCCGCCATGTTCCTCTCGAAAAACACTAATTCTTACCCTAAAATTGTATAGAATAGTTTTTTTTTTAAAATATATAAATTCAAATTTGTATTACATACATGCAGTCACCATTTTTAGATATAATTATTATTATTATTTATTTTTACTTTTGTGGCATATGCTTGCAATATAGAATGGCCATTGCACCCGCATACCAAAGCTAGACCTATTGGCTTTGCCAATGCTTGCTTTCTGTAGCACTCACATTATGCCATGGCAAGTTCTAAGCACTTTTGGAGGGCGGTGCTAACATCCTTGTTACATCTGACACTTATTTTATGTTGTATTGTATTTATGTCCCTATTTCTTTGGAATATTGTCTTCACAGATGTGTTTCTGTAGTTTTGTTTTTCATGCAACATACAAATCTTGTAAAGTGAATATTTCAAACTGAGTTGCCTCTACATGTCTTGGTGAATTTAGGGTGTGGACGCAGTGGCGGTGCGTACAATGGGGGCATTGCCCCACTAATGCCACGACCCCAAATTCTTCGTTCTACTTCTCCAACGCTTATTCCAATCAGGACTCCTGATTGGAATTAGCGTCTCTGCGTCAGAGAAGTAGAACGAGGGACGCTGGGGTGGGGGCGGGGCTGCGGCAGCACTCAGGGTGTTGAGTGACAGGCCAGCAGCGCACTAGAGACAGTCACACAGTTGCAGTCCCAATAATAGTGCGCATGTTCGTTTTTGGGCTGATCATTTTAACGATCAGCCCGAATATGCGCACTCTAGGCTGCACATTAGGAGACCGAGGGTTTGATGCCGCAGCCCCATGTCTCCTAATGGACAGGGAGTATTCCTGCCCTCAACCAATCCTGGCGGCGCTGCTGGAGCAGCGTCAGTAGAGGGGTTGGCACTGCAGTGACGTCGCGGCTGTTCCTGTTGCTCCTGGTCGGGAGTCCCGCGCTCTTCAACAGTCGTGCAGAGGCAGCACGGACCGGTAAGGAATGGTAAAATATTTTTTGCGATGCTCTACAGACAAATACTGCATTCGATGTCTTTCCGTGTCGTGATGTGAAGTGGTTGTTGGTGTTTTTTTGCTGCCTGTGTGTTGTTTAAACACGTGTGCCCTAACACTGTGGGATGTCTTCCCATGTTGTGATGTGAAGTGGTTGTTGGTGTTTTGGGCCGCCTGTGTTGGTTGAACTCGTGTGTCCCAACACTTTGTCGAGTTACCGTACCGCTATTGTTGCCTATTCCAAATGTAGATGACGATGAAGATTGTGAGGACCATGATTGTCTCGATGTGACCGAACTATGCACCAAACCAAGACCTGACATTGTCGATGAACCGCTCCCCGTTTTCCAATGAGATTTTCTTTGTGGACGGTTCATGTTTAAGAGACAGTGTTGGTCGACTGAGAGCAGCGTTTGCTGTGTGTGCCATCACTGGGGTGGTTGAAGCCGCTTGTCTAGAAGGAGTACACTCCGCACAGGTGGCTGAGCTTATTGCCTTGACCCGTGCCTGTTTGGCCGCTGATAAGCTCCGTGTAACGATTTACACGGATAGTCAATATGGGTTTGGTGTAGTTCATGATTTCGGACAGCTATGGTCCCAGAGAGGGTTTATGACATCTTCTGGTTCACCCATCAGAAATGGGGATTATGTACGGCAATTGTTGGAAGCATTGCAAGGCCCAGATGAAATTGCTGTTGTTAAATGTTCTGCACACACTAAAGGAAACGATTTTGTGTCATTGTGTAATAATTACGCAGATGAAGTTGCTCGATATTGTGCAGAACAGGGATGTAATTTTACTGAGAAACATGTTGTGGAAAGCGAAGAGAAAGCAGATTACGATGTGATGTTAGCTATGGCAGACTCATGGGAGGAACTGAAGCAGTTGCAAGATGGAGTCTCTGATCAGGAGCGGGATAGCTGGATATGAGCTGGATGTGAGAAGGGAGATGTGGATGTATGGGTTTCGAATGATGGACGAGCTGCTTTACCGGAATGTTTGCTGAATCCCATGGCGAGATTGATACATGGTGCTGTACACCTTGGCAGAGATGCAATGATGCGAGTGTTTCGCCAGACATGGTACAATCCGAAGTTTCGGACGGTAGCTGAAGCCGTGTGCCAGAGGTGAGTCACTTGTCAGCAGATGAATGTAGGAAAGAGGACCGCTGTGACGTTGAGTCACATAGGTAGGTCAGGTGGACCTTTTAATAGAATGCAGCTGGATTTTATTGAAATGCCGAAGTGTAATGGGTTGAGATACATATTAGTCATAGTATGTGTCTTTTCCAGGTGGGTGGAGGCTTACCCGACATGTAGGTGTGACACACTCACTGTAGCTAAGTTATTATTGAGAGAACCAATCCCGAGGTACGGTTTCCCGACCTCTTTTGAATCAGATAGAGGAACGCATTTCCACAGTGAAATCATGAAGCTGCTTTGTGCTGCCTTAAATGTAGACCAAAGATTGCACTGCAGCTACCGACCAGAGGCTTCTGGGATTGTGGAGCAAGTAAATGGGACTTTGAAAGCCCGAATGAGGAAAGTGTGTTCTTCGACATCTTTGAAGTGGCCAGATGCATTACCTTTGGTTCTCATGAGTCTCCGTAGTGTCCCTGATAGGAGGACTGGATTGGCACCCCATGAAATCCTTATGGGAAGGGCGATGCGCTTGCCAGCAATACCTGCTACTGCTTTGATTAATATCACTGATGATATGATTCTGGACTATTGTAAAGGCCTGGCTGACGTGGTCCGTTCTGTGTCTCAGCAGGTGCAGACAGCAACGGTTCCAGCCGCAAGTGACCTGTGCCACGACTTGTGCCCAGAAGACTGGGTATTAGTGCGCAAACACGTGAGGAAGAGTTGCCTGGATGCTCGCTGGCGTGGGCCATATCAGATCATCTTAATAACGAATACAGCAGTGAAGTGTGGAGGACTCCCGAACTGGATACACGCCTCCCATACCCGTAGAGTTCCAGCACCCTTGGAAGAAACAGCCCCTCTCGAGAACTAAAACCCAGCTGATGTGGTAGAGCCATCTGAGAGGGCAAATCAAGCTGTAGGGGTTGCTGACGCAGCTAGTTGTGCACTAAACCAAGCCGAAGGGGAACGTGAAAGTAACGTTGAAATAGACTCGGAAGAAGAAGGAAGAGCTGCAGTGGGCAGTACCGAGTCAAATCCTGCGGAAGAAGAAAACAGTGCACAGGGTACCAGTAGGGCGAGTGGAGGTGCCACTGAAGCAGAAAGGGTTTGGCCTGTGAGTCAGAGATGGGTAAACTTGAGATCGGCACCCAGAACAGATCTCGCCCCAGTTTACGAAGAATCAGAAGCAGAGCCAGGTGACGAAGAACAACCCCAAGGTGCTCTGAGAAGATCGAAGAGAACAAGAGTCCCGTGCCAAAAGTACGCCTCACCAGAGTGGGCATACTCAGTGACTGATGACAGGTTTACTGAACACGGGAAGGCTGAGATCGATTACACTGGTCAGCAGTTCTCCGTTTCCAAGAGTGGAAGTGTTGTTGAAGATCCCAGGATTGGAGATCGAAGGAATATTGACCATCAATATTCCGAATACGCCACTTCTGAGCATCATCCGTGGTTTGATTTTGGAAACGCTGGAATTCCCAACTTTTGCAGTCATACCAGCTCCCCAAGAACTGACAACCCTTAAACTTGAAATTTTGCAGGGGGTACTACAGCTGTTGGGACCCGCAGTTATTCTGGACTGATTGTAAATTTGCTGTATATAAAGTTCGACAAGAAGATAACCTAGGCCCGAGTGGAAGAAGAATAAATTTAGGGATTTTCCGTTGGAGAGCGAAGAAGAGCTAGGGAAGTCTTCCTGATCTAAAGAGACAAGAAATTGAACTTTGTTAGAGGTTTCCCCAGTTTAAGAGAGCAGCTGAACTGAATTTCTGGATGAGAAAGAGACTTGTGTCAACGGAGACTGTACTGAACATTGAGAACATTCCAAAGATGGCAGAACCTGGAAATGCACACCGTAGAGCCAAAATAGTGATAGGCACACTGTTAGGGATAGTGATAGCTGTTATATTTGCAGTAGTAGTAACTTCATACATGGTGGCCCATAGACAGGAGGGGGGGTTCAGGGAACACCCACACCTACCACTCTAGGACAGGGAGGGGTCACTATTAGAGATCAGAGAGCATTGACACTTGAGGAGAGTCGTATGTTTCATATAGATCTGTCTAGAGCTGATTTTAAACTTAATGCTTATGCGAAGCTGTTGTATGAGTATGTTGATGCGATGGATGCGAAGGATTGTTATGTGTGCATGCAGTGCTTCAGTGGACGAGGGTATTAGATACCATCATCTCCCATTGACATATGGGATTTCTTGTAGCCTATTGCTTAGTTTGTTTTATGAAAGGAAACAGTTTGAGTATTTCTTTTCGAATTATGATACAGTACTTCCTGAAGTTCCGGCATATAAGCATTTGAATAAGTATGATTATTACAAGTCAGAGGATAGACTTCGGAAGTATTTCATACCGACTGTGAAGCTAGATACAGCTTATGCTCATAGACATAATTTACCATGTTTGTTGTCAGAAACGGAAAAGAAGTTCATAGGTCAAATAGAGGATAGGTATAGAAAACTGACCCAGACACGAGATACAGGAGATAGTCCAGTGGATTGGACTGATGAGGAGAGATTGCACAAATCTAAGGGAAGTTATGGACCGATTGCATTAGATGAAGTACAGAAGGGGAAGTTGTGTATCGCCCGTCCTCAAACTCCTAAGGAGAAGGTTCTAGTGGGACAGAGTACGTGTGATCATACTTTTACCATGGAGGACTCTGCTAAGAACTTCTTGCAAGGTCCGGTACAGGTGATTCCGACTGTGTATTATGTATGCGGGAAGAATGCATATGTGAGATTGCCTGCGAATTGGTATGGTGCGTGTTATCTGGCTATCATTTTCCCAAAGATTTATCATGCTGAAGATTTGAATCTACTAGAGACGGGACGTAATTCGAAAGTGCGTAGAGCTGCAAGTGCAGGAGCAGTGATTGGTGATATATATGGAGCGACTATACCTAATTTGGGTGTGGTCCTGAATGATGTGAAAATAAGAAGATTGGCGACTGTGGTGGATTAATTGTCAATGAATTCGGCGAGGTCATTGTTGTTGGTGAATGGAGAAATGTTATCGATACGGAATATGGTTTTGCAGAATCGACTTGCGTTAGACGTATTATTGGCAAAAGAGGACGGAGTCTGTAAATTGCTGAAGGTCCAGGAATGTTGCACGTATATTCCAGACAATAGTAAGGATCTGGAGAAATACATAGATAACATTACCACAATCCATAAGGAAATAGTAAATTTGACAGAAGAGAATGTGTGGGAAAAGATTGGTCAAGGATTTGGTCAAGTGGGGACTTGGTTTGCGAATCTGGGAATGGGATTTCTTGGATCGGTGTTGAAGCCAATAATAATTGCTGTGGTATGTGTGATTTGTCTGTGGGGACTCTTAAGAGCCTGGAAATGGTACAGAGGGAATGAGGTTGAAAGAACCCTCAGAGCGAATAAGCAGAGAAGGGCGAGATTGCAGGACTGTCAATATCAGAATCTTATAAGGATGGAAGAGATTCGGCAGAGTGGAATGGTAACAACTGCCGTTTAGATCAGCTTTTATTCCAGGGAAAGTGAGAAATCATGGTGTGATGACAGTTGTCATCAAAGGGGGGAACTGATGTAGCGCCTAAAGGTTTTGAAATTTGTAGGGGTGCATCATATTCACTGTTAGTTGGCACCCGCATATAATCAATGTATACTTAGATGTGTTGTGCGAAATGTATTAAGAAATGTATCAGCTATATCGCAACATAGAAGTGTTAGAGATGTGAAACATAATGTGAATGTATTCAGTAAAATGCATGATGATTAGTTTTCGTTCAATGCAATGTATTAGGTTAACGTGTGACATGATTAAATTTACTCATGTAGGTTGCTTATTTATGTATGTGAAAGTAAAAGTACTAATGCTTAGAATGTGATTTAATAGCGTGTTGAACCGAGTAGAGGCCCGAATGCACATATATATCGTTGAGGAGAAAGGCCTGTTATTTCCTTATGTTAGCTGAATGCGGTAGGCCGCAATGATTTATTCTAGTAGAGGTTTTGGGCTGCAGTAAATTGTAAAGTTAAAAGATGCGAAGTATTTCTCCATCCCATGATCTCACCGCAGGTGCAAGGACAGTTTGTTCGTTAGTAGAAAAGGTCTTTGTCTAAGAATTGAATTATGGGGGAAGCCAGACATGGGAGTACTTTGGAATGTGCCAATCGCAACTCCTAGCGCGGACAGTGTCTGGAACTCAAGGCCAAGCTGATGGACAATGGAGGATGGACAGCGCTGGATGGAAAATTACTGGAAGAAGACCTGGTCGAGGAGGTGTGCCGGAGGGCGTGTTCTATGTTTTGGGGTTTCGTATTAGGGACAGTGCCCCGAGGGTGAGTGCAGAGTTGAGAGAGCAGAGGAGAGGAGAGAAGAGGTGGGCGAGGAGCTAGAAGGAACATGGTAGATCAAGCTCTCTAAGTGAAGACTTCTTAGGGAGTTTCACTTCTGACACCTTTTCACGATTTCTTGGGTCTTAAGGGAATGCTAAATTGGGATGTCATCTAGCATAGAGTAGGGACAGAGATGCTCTGGATTAATGATTCCTAATATCGACATTGGCTTGGTAGTTATCTACCTCATGCTTTTAGAAGTTGTACTTTTGTTTATATTTAGTCGAATGCGGATTCTTCGTAGAGTAGCATTTGTGTTAGTGCCTATTTACCTGTTGTGCCTCGTACTAAGGTGCCTATATCTGCAGATGTTTATGTTGATAATAAAGTCCCGAGAGCAATATAGATTGAGTTTCGAGTCCTTAATTATGTCAAATTGCGGAAGATATTCTCTGATAATTGTGTTTGCTCCCTCCACGCTATTGGGCAAGTAAAAAGGTTCAGTCGACCAGAGTGGGTTCTTGGAGACTAATGGAAAACAAGAAAATTGGGCCCCAGCATGTTCATACTACATGCATAGCCAAACCTCGCTCGATAGTCACTTGTGTACCAATTGTAATACCAACTCTATGCGAAAGTGTTTTCAACTAGCTACATAGCTGTTGAAATATTGACAGCACCAAATGAAGAGAAAATGCAGCATTTGACTATACTTGAGTGTAAAATAGGATGGTGAATTGACGGAGACAAAATTGAGTCGTTTCAGAAAGGAAAGAGTTAAAAGACACTGATGCAAAAGAAGGAAATGAAAAATGTGGGACAAGCTATTGAAAGGACTTCAGAAAGAGACTGGTGGAGAAAAATAGTTAAAGCATATGTGCCAACTCGAAGAACAATCTCACAGTGTGAGGAGTGGCCGGGGCCTTGAAGGTGGGGGGCCTCGTGCCGATAAGTACCTATGAAGTACTTTTGAACCCCACCCTGTCCCCAAGCCCCCTCCTCCCAAATGTTCTGGGTGTTTTCACACCCCTTAATGGGCGTCGGCAGTTCAACGCCTCTCGAAAACAAGCTGGAAAACTACTATTTACAGTGGTTTTCAGCTCGGTTTCCCTGCCACAGTGTGATATTGGCTCCTCACCGGGTGACCGTGTGATGGGAGTCGATATCGTGTGTCACACTGTGGCACCGTGTGAATTGGCAGGTATGGTTCAAGTGACTAAGGGACTCATTTTAAGTTGGGAGGAGATGGAAAACCCTTGTAAATTGGCGATGCATCCAGCCAAGCTTGCAGTTCGCCACTCTATTCAGTGTCAGGGAAGTGCCACATTTACATGGAGGAGCCCCGCTCATTCCACTTGTGTAAACCTCTGACCTGGCAGACTTTCTTCCAATAGGCAGCCAGGTCACAGAGATAGTTGTCCCGGCAGATTGAGTGTGGACGACCCTCACTCATTTTCCCTGCTTGTGTCTGCCATGCGAAATGTAGAATGGTTCCCATGCACAGGGAGAAACTGACCTGGACATCAGGCCATTTTTGTAAAAAAAACTTTTTTAGAGAAAACAAACTTGTGCTTTGGGAGTATTATTCTATAAATAAAATGTTTGATCCCCACTTGGCAAACCCAAGGTGCTGCGAAGGGAGCTTCCGCTGCAACCAGTGGCGCTGGAACAATTTTCTGAGTGAAAGTGCTCCATTAATGTGATATCACGGAGGTCGTACTGATTGTGAAAAATCCAAGGGTCACATAAAAAACGAGTGTCCAATGAGGGGTCGGGCCTGGAGAAGGTCCTATGTCCCCGGATGACATATGTGGGGTTTGTACTGTGTTCCTTTTTTGTCTGTTGCCTGAAACTCAATAAAAACAAAGATAACAACAAAAAAAAAACGAGTGTAGCAAATGCACCATGCCCATTTCAGCAGAAGAGAGGTAAGGGTGGGGGTATGCAGCCTGTGGTGCATTTTGGATCACTGGTGAGGTAGCGCACTATCCTTTTCAGACAGCACATATCACTGAATTTGCATAGACATGCAGTTTTACTAACAAAACTATATAGGGCACAAACGATAAGGTGTGAAAATCAGGTTTCAGGGAATATATATCATTGCGCATCACTGAGTAAAGTTTCTTGATTTGTTTTGATCCTATTAAAATCTGTTTCCATCACAATTCAAAATTACAAGATAATGTGCTTCATTTGTTCTTTCTTAATTTCTGACATATTTTGAAATGTGTGAATAGCCAATTTACAGGCATTTAAATGTTGTTGTGTGCTAGAAAGACATTGACATACTTTAGCCTTTCCATTCACACTCCCTGCTCCCTAGCAAGTTTGTCACTTAGATCACTTTTAAAATTCTCTTAGTTTGCATTCAGAGAAAAAAAAAATACCAGTTACATTGTTAAGAGAATAAGCAGCAATTTGTCAGAAGATATAGGCTGAAATTTGACCTTTGTCTTTGAACACACAGCAACTGTGACAAGTTAAGGAGAAAACATAAAGCATAATTATTTTTCATTCACCTTCTGAACTCAAGCATGGTTATTTTGGGGGTGCTGCAGCAATCCCCGACCACACCCTTACTTCCAATGTCTATGACTGTAGTAGATCCCGTCGCAGCACAGAGATCCCCACCGGGCAGGTGGGATCTCTAAACACCTGACAGTGGAACTCATTGCCTCGCTGATCAGCCGACAATCCTTAGCGCCCTATTTAGATAGAGAGATAACAGAGGACAGTGATACAAAGGGAAGAATGGGAGTTGTTACTCTTTATACATTTATCAGACACCGAAAATAAATTGGTGCTAACAAGCATTGCTAAAGCCAATAGGTCTGACTTTTTTTTTATTGTTGTGTGATGTATTTGGAGGCACAAAAATAGAAAACAAGCATAGCCAATGCCTATAGATCTGGCTTTAAAGGAACGTTGTATGGCAATTTGTAACATAACAAGTAAATAGCACAAGGATGGATATTTATTTGTGTGGAAGCAAAGAACTGTAGAATAATATTGGTGTAGGTTAAAAGGCCAGGTGACAGCTGCACTACCAAGCTACACATAAAAATCCATGTAGGTTACTGACTCCCCCCGCCCATCTGTGCTGCTGCCAGAGAAAAACAACATACATTACCTAGTGATCTAAGACACTATAATAGCAATGCAATGTCTGTGTGTACATGAAAGTTCAAGCTCAGGCTGCTGGATGAATAAACAACATGATCACAGATATGTGACGGTGAGCCCTTTTTAGGTCTCGCGCCTAGCGATGCAGTGCGCAGCGCGAGTCCTTTTGTAAAGGGTTCCAAAACGGAGCCTGGAATCGCACACTCTCGTGTGTGTGCGATTCCTTTTGGGCCATGCTATTGGCCTTTGCGTGCGTCTTTTAATGAAAGACTGCACGCAATTGGCCCAAGGCGGGTGCATAGCTCCGCCCACAGCCTATTGGTGTCTGTTACGAGCACCGGCCGCCATGTGGTTTCAATTATAGTGCCCAGGCATGGGCGTGATAATTGAAAGCACATGTCTGCTGTGGCGCACGCGCGCGCACCACTCGTTTTGAAATGTACGCTACAATGCTTGTTTAGTTATATTTCTTCGTACCGGAGCCCCTCTGCCATAACGCCTTCCCTGCATTTAATTGCGGTCTGAAAACAGCCGCAGCCCAATAGACTTGTCAGAGACGGACGAGCAATGTTTTATTGGTCTTTGTTGTTTGCCTGGAATGGTGGAACAGGTGGATTTTCCTCTAATTGAATTGGTCTCCTCCTGCGAGTGGGGGCAGCGCAGTTTGTCCCATCGTGCGTCTGAGAAGGGCCAGACTAGAGGTGCGAGCAGCATCATCTCCTGTCCCAGCCCGGGCACATGCCGCACAGCAGGAGCAGTAATGCACCAAGCCATCGCGCCTGCCAAAGCTGCGGCATTATTTCATAAGCCAGTGCCCCTCCCCCCCACTCACACACACTCTGCCTGCTTCGCAGGAGTTGGAATTTTTCCCCTTAGATGACTCCATGCAGGTAATTGACCGAGCAGCGTGAGGCCAGCTCCCTCCCAGGCTCTGCGCGTGCCCCTGCCTCTCACACACACTTCCACGGATCATAGCAAATAAACAGGCAGGGCAGCTCCTGGTCTTCTCCCTGCATGGCATCGCGTGCCCAGTGATGGCTTGTTGCGTCACCCTCCTGGATTTTTCGGTTGAGTGTGGTTCCGGAGCACCCCGGGAGAACATGCCTACTCACCTGACCTCCCTATAGCAAATAACTTGGTTGCACGCGAGGGATCTGGAAGTCCCAATGAAGAATTCTGGAAGTCGTTAGGCCTGTGTAGGGACCATGCTGTTGAGACTTTAGTGCCGGCGTGATTGATGGAGCTACTGCAGAACCAAGGTGAGTCTCTGCTGTCGCTAATAACCCGAGTAGGCTTCCTCTCATCCCTTCCTGCGGAGGTCACTGATTGACAAGCCTGGCACTGCTTCAGGAGCCATTTAATGCCGTGGGGGAGACATGTGAAGCATAGATGATCCAACTACAAATCTCTTCACCTTGATCTGTGAGCGCTTGTAGATGAGAGATTGTGACCTGGATTTCCATGTAGCCTGCAGTGCAGAACTCGTTTGCTTCTGTACACATGGATTGTATTTGGTACCAGGTGGCAAGGGAATCCTTTCTTCAAATCACCGTCCTTCTTCAAACCCTATTGGCCAAGTGATGTGGGATTTCATTGCCATGTGATGCCAGCTTGCTGCAAGTTCCCAAAATGCACTAACACCCTGGATTCAGTAGAGTGGCACTATGCTAAAAAAAAAAAGAATATAAATTATGAAACCAAGACTGTCACGGATGCTATGACTTTCTCGTGGGATAGTTACACTGAAGGTAATATCACCTGGAAACTATATAGGCATAGACACTAACGCTCAATGGAAGGAGTGATGTTAATCCAAAAATCTCCATACTAGATACAATTCACCGGATATAAATAAATTTGACAGGATAAACCGAAGTCTCCCTTAAGGCTAAATGTTGTAAATTAGTGCTGAAATCCTGAAGTACAAAGGTTGATGTGATAACAATCTCTCCTACAAGAAGTGTTACATTTTTTACTATTTCTCTCTCATATAAGCAAAACCCATATTGTTTTGAACTAAAAAAATAGGGAGTGGCTAAACTCTTCGCATCTAACCTCTGTCAATTTGTGAGTTGTTAGATGACCGTAAATAAGCCCACCATGCTTGGTCTGTCTGCAGTGATTCCCGTTACTAGGTACCCCAGAACTGTGTGATATACAAAAACAAAATCAAAGTCCTGAGCAAAACTCATACATTAACACAAAAATTAAGTCCACACAGTGTTCTTCTCCAGTGTTTCTCTCGACGTTTTAATTTTATCAAATCTTTTCAGGTAAGTGCTTCATTTCTTATTTTTCTTTTTTTTTTCTTTTCTTTTCCAACAAACGAAAGCCACCGAGCCAACACGTGTTTCGTCATATATGGGCATTCATTCAAGACTTCCTCAGGGCGCGCGCAACATTTTTTTAAGAGGATCAAACTTGTGATGTCTGTTACTCAATAGCTATGAAGTCATTATTAACACAAAAGACTGCCCAACAGGTTTGCAGATCGTAAAACCAACGGCACCAGATCATTCCATAAAACGTAATTTTCTGTGGAGTGTAAATTGTTCCAGCTCTGCAAAGAACCAGGATGAGATGAGGAGCGTACTCTGTGTCTCGAAAACGGCGTATTGCCTTCATTGTTGCCAAAAATGAATCAAGTCACTTAAATATGGGATTTGAACAAAAACAGTCAAACGCATGGTAGATACCATTGCAAGTCGGTATGCTGCACACTGTAGGGTCAGAATCGTCTTTAGATTTGAAGTGGCATCTCTTCTACTTCTCTCATTTCCTAAAAGAGTCTTATTTGTCAGACTGTGATGAATGGCATCGAATCCTGATGCCACCTGAGACATCAATTGCCACTGTTCATAATTTGAGTGCCTTGAGTGTAGCAGAACCTGTTGTGCACTTCTCAGTAGTTTGCTCTTAGTACTCGAACTCCAGTGCAGCTATTGATAGGAATGGAAACAAAAACCTGTCAGGAATAAACAATGATGCAAACTCTCAAGCCCGCATGCATGCGGATCATTTCTGCAAATTCAGACAACTATCAGCCATCAACTCCACGTGGAGGGAGTAAAACCCTACTGGGAGACACAAACCATGTGGTCACTTGCACACATAACTTTCATTTAGCACAAACTTACACATGCAAGTGTTTAGGGTGAGTAGAGACAGAACCTGTTATATTGCTGCTGGTGGGTTGTGGTGGAGGGTTTGTGGGAGGGACACCCTCTTTGAACTGTTGCTTCTTTCTAGAGGAAAAACTGGAACTTAGTAGTATTCTCACCATTTCAATTCTTTTAAGTTGCCAATTGTGTTCACGTACACCATTCTTGTAGTGTTTTAACGCCTTCAGTACTTCGTCCAGCTAGCCGTCCACGTGAATAGGAAAGGGCCAAGATGACTAGCACAATTTGGCCAATTTGTCAGTTTGCAGATCGGTCAAAGATTTGTAGCTATTTAAATTTGTTGGCATCCAGTTGCTGTTTGGGGCACTCTGTCAAAGTGTCCTAGTAGACAATTGTCTTGTCTTTCTTTAGTATTTTTTCCAAGTGGCTTATCATTCTGCTGATGTCACTTTTTCAGAAATTAACCTGTGAGAAGTTCGGGAAACGAAGCTGCTGTATTAGCAGGAGAAAGCCCCAATCCCCATGTGGCACATCCCGCCATCTTGTCTGTGCCTTCTCGACCACGTGGGTGTGCAGGGTGCACACAGACAGTAGATAACATGGTAACTGTGGGTCTTCTCGAGATAACCCTGCACCCTCGCAACCACTGCTAGGGGATCATACTTTTGTGGGAAAATAGTTAAGTGGCGCCGAGCATTGTCACGGACATACTCCATTTTATTAATTAAATACCTTATATGGGTGTTTTTGCTATTAGAAGGTGTAATCGGGGTGATTTGCAATGCAATAGGTCTCGCATTATTAAAGTTTGAGCTATTGGTGTTGCATTATTTAGCAATTCCAATAGCTCAAACTTTAATAATGCGAGACCTATTGCTTGTTCTAAAAGTACACAACTTCTGCTCAATCAAAACATGCACTCCTGGCTCCCAACATGTGGAAGGAACCAAAGCTTCTCTCCTGGTGAGACTCACATAATTGTCTGACGATAGCTGCACTGTCAAGCCAGACCATAAACATACAGGCACATGAACACTGGTCTGGTACACTATTTCAAGCACAGTTTTCTAGTTCTTATGTTTTAGGACAAGTACATAAATACATAGAACACACTTCTTGTAAAGGGTTCTTCTTCTTTAGCAACGCTTCTTTTAGAGTCACTGTACCCTTTTCATCCCATTCAAAGCGCTACCATAGGGTATTTACTGAAATCTGTTTGAAGGTGCAGCAGCTCTACGAAGGCGTTCCAGAGGGTGATGCCTCGTGAACACGGTGATGTTGCACCATACCATTTGTATCTTGCTGGGAGGAATAAAAAGCGTTTATGAGAGTCTGACCTTAAGTTTGCAGGTGGATGGTATGGCACAATCATGAGTTAGTTCAAAACCATGTTCACCATTACAGTGCACATGGTTTTGAACGCGGCTGTCCGAATGGATGGCAATCAGCGGTCTTCACACGAAATCACTGCCATTCACTTCACATACTGTAACACTTCTATCAACCTTACCGCTTCCATGAACGAGCAACTTCTGGCCCCACACTCCCCCATTATTAGTTCCTTCTCAACTGTCTTCTTTCTTCCTAGGCAGTGCTTCTTTTTTTTTTTTTTTTCAAAATATTTTTATTATTTTTTACAAAACAAGTACATTCGCATTTTTTTTTTTTTTTTTTTTTTTTTTTTTCAAAAATTTTATTGAAACAATAAATCAGTTACAAGCATGGGCCTACAACCACCAGGGCCGGCCGCTAGATTCAGAAAGGATCGCACATTAGTCAAGGCAGTAGGCGACACCTGGGGCCCAGCCCCGTAAATGGCTCAGGATAGCTCGAGAGAGGCAGGAGACATACATTTAACATAAATAACAACAAAAAACAAAAGGCGAGGCATACGGGCAGAAAACGTGGGTCCGGCTACATCCGGGGGACTTTTACTCCAAGACTTCAATTAGCTATCAACAGGAGGGAGTACTGAAAGATCGGGGGGGGGTAACGGGAAAGGAACATCTATATTCGATTATCACAATCAGTTGCGAGGAACCATCAAGGGTCAGGGGGACAAAGCAATATCGGTGTCCACTAGGGGGGGCGTACAGATACCCCCACGATATACGTTCCATTGCCCCCAAATTCTACCCCATGCCCCGGGTTTACCGCGGGCCACATATACAGTCATCTCCCTGAACATACACCAGTCCATGTTTTCCTTCCATACTGACACGGTGGGTGGCCGCTGGGAGCCCCAAAGCTGCGCTATATCCCTCTTGGCAATCATGTAGCCCAGGGCCGCCCACCGAGTCTGCGCCGCGTTATAATCATTGGGCTCCCACACATTCAAGACACAGCGACGCACCTCCGGCAGCAGCGCCACCCCGGTGACTTGTCCCATGACCCCATGAACCCGACGCCAGTATTCCGCCACCTCCCGGCACTCCCAAAGGATATGGAGAAAGGTGGCACTGAGCCCACACCCCCGCCTGCAGAGCCCATCCTCCGAGAATCCCATCGAGACCAGACGGGGGCCCGTAACATACACCCGGTGGAGAATCTTTAGCTGAACCAGGCGGAGGCGGGCTGGAATGGCAACTTCCTTGGGGGATGATAGTGCGGACTGCCAGTCCTCGTCGTCTAATTCCACCCCGTCCCCCGTCCACATCTCCCGAAGGCGCACCAATAGGTCAGCCCGATTATTAATGAGTTTTTTGTAGATTAAGGAGATAGTACTGTCGGGAACATGACCATCAAGTATGCGGTCCTCGAGGGGCGAAGAGGCCGGGATCTTGGTCCCCTCCCCAAAGACAGAGAGCAGGGCGTGCCGAACCTGGGCGTATCGGAAGAACTCCTTTTCCGTGAGTTCGTATTCGCTCTGGAGCGCCGCGAAGGTCTTAACCGCGCCCTTCATCCATAAGTCTCCCACTCTACTGATGCCAATCGTGTCCCAACGGTCAAACCCCTTCGTTGTCCAGAGGCTTCCCAGTCGGTCGGAGGCAAATAAAGGAGTAGCGCATGTTAGTCGCTCACTCCAGCCCATGGCTACATTGGCCGCCTTCCAAATCCGTACCGCGATCTTAGTGGGGCCCGTCAGGGTCCGTCCAGCCGAGCGGGAGTAAAGCGCCCTGTTATAGTTACCGCCGGGAAGCAGGAATTTATCCATCTCATACGCCGGGTTCAAGCCAGGCGCATACGTGGCGTGGTTAATGGCTGATAGCTGTGAGGCCCAATAATACCTGCGGATGTCGGGAAGCGCGATGCCCCCGTCGTACCAGGGGAGAGTGAGTTTGGCCAGGGCGATACGCGCCCGTCCGTCCCACACCAGTCTCCTCTGCAGGCTCTCTACTTCCCGAAAGTAGGCCACTGGAATGATGTCGAAGGAGTTCTGAAGTGCATAGAGGAACCTGGGAAGGGACATCATTTTAAACAATGCGGCCCGACCCAGTGGGGACAGGGGCAGCCTACACCACCGAGCCGTGTCTTCCCTCAAACGTCGAAGTGGAAGCAGGAGATTGTGCTCATAGCGAGCTACCGGGTCCAACGAGATGTGTATCCCCAGGTATTTAAAGCCGGACAGAGATATTTGGATCGGAAGCCGAGGCGGCAGGAGAGGGGGGCCACCGGAGATAGGATAGACACAGGATTTAGACCAGTTAATCGTGAGACCCGAATTTCTCCCGTAGGAAGTCAGAACATCGAAGAGAACGTTAAGCGACTGCCGCGGCGAGGTAAGATACAGGAGGATATCGTCAGCATATAACGAGACCCGATCCTCAAAGCCCGGGGCCCACCGGATCCCCCTGATCGAGGGCTCCCAGCGGAGCCAAGCGGCGAGTGGCTCCAGGGCGAGAGCAAAGAGCAGAGGGGACAACGGGCACCCCTGCCTCGTACCCCTACCAAGAGCGAAGGGCCGAGAGACCCGCCCATTAACCACCACCTGAGCCATGGGTCCCGTGTAGAGAAGCTTCACCCAGCCAAGAAATCCCTCCCCAAAGCCGAATTTGGTCAAAACAGCCCAGAGGAATGGCCACTCGATGGTGTCAAAGGCCATCGTGGCATCTAAAGAAACCAGCACGGCCAGTTCGGAGAGGTACTCTGCCCTGGCGAGGGCGCCATGGAGACGCCGCAAGTTGAGGGCGGTGTTGCGATGTGGGATGAAGCCGCATTGATCAGGATGAATCAGATCGCAGATGACGCTCAACAAACGATTGGCAAGGACTTTAGCCAGGATTTTAGGCTCTGCATTTAGCAGTGAGATAGGCCTGTAAGAGGCACAGCGGTCCCGTGGCTTACCGTCCTTGGGGATCACGACTATCGTGGCCAGTCGCTGGTCGACCGGAAGGGAACCGGCCTCGAGGGACTCCTGAAACATACGACGGAGGAAGGGCGCTAGTTTATCCGGGCGCAACTTATATAATTCGATAGGTAGACCGTTGGGACCCATGGCCTTGCCCGAGCGAAGGGACCGAATCGCAGTCGCGATTTCATCTACCGACAAGGGAGCGTCCAGCTGCTCACGGTCCTCGGCAGAAAGGCCAGGCAAAGCAATGTCCCTCAGGAGAAGGCGAGAATCCTCCTCATCCCTATCAGTCACCGGGGAGTACACAGTCCGGAGGTGGTCGGCAAAACATTCCACAATCTCACCAGGCTCAGTCACACACACTCCATCCGAGACACGCAACTCCGGGACCACACGATTCACTCTCTCCTTCTTATCCAGCCACGCAATCAGCTTTCCCGCCTTGTCCCCGGCATCATACAACCGACCCTGCTGCTCCCTATACATAGTTTTGGCAGCGTCGGTGACAAGAGATCTGTATTCAAACTGTTTCAGGTTGAGGGCATGGAGCCCGTCCGGAGTGACACCCGCCTCCAAGGCCGACTCCAGCCCCGAGATGTCAGTCTCCAGCTTCACCACCGCCTCACTCCTGTACATTCGCATTTTTGTTCAGGGTTTCCAGATAAATGTAGTTGGTATTACAGAAATTACATGGCACTGTTTTGTACATGTCCAGCTGGTCCCCCCTGCGTTGACTAGCTGGAAAAATTAGTGACAGAATAGCAAGAAGAGAGAAGAAAGGAGAGAAAGAGTAGAGGTAGGGTACAAGAAGTGTTCACTTGCTATGAGCCTAGTCTGGGGTTGTATCACTGCATGGGGGCCAATCTCCCCCCGGGGGGTCCAAAGTGGACTCACAGGGGTTCGTAGGAGTCCAGGAGCCTGTCTAGCGACTTCCACACCCCCCTAGTAGCTGGTCTCCAGGGTGAGTTTTGCAGGGCAGTGCTATCTGCGCCTCTGAGGTATGTCACCCAGTTAAACCAGCATTTGTATGATGTCCTAGCAGTATCCTTCCAGTTGGACAGGACCAATTTAACTGCTGCGGTCAATAGTAGGTATAGAACAGCGGTACTCAAAGTACGGCCCGCAGGCCAGTTGCGGCCCGCCAGCCCTTTCCATTTGGCCCTCGTGTAAAACAACAGACAGTTGGCAATCAACTGCAATTCCGCCTGTTGTTAATCCTCGGGGGCCGCATTCACTGGGTAAGGGATGAAAGAGGCATGCGTAAAACCAGTGCCTCGCAAGCAGAGGCGCAACTAGAGCCACATTTCGGCGGGGGGGGCGGGGCTTGAATCTTTAAGCTATAGGCAGAGTGGAGCTGATTTCGGGGGAGGGGAGGGGCTGAATCTTTAAGCAATAGGCAGAGTGGCGCTGCAGGGCCTCTTAGAAGGGGTGAAACAGCGAGGCCTCATTAACATGCAAATGGTCTTTTAAAGACCTGTGAAGTGCTCGGGTGCGGCTGTGGCCCGGGAAGCTGTCTCATCCCGAGCTGCCACACAGGTGGTTAAATGATTGTAAATAGATATTCCTTCTTGCCACATACTGCTCCAAGCAAAAATGTGAATAAACATGAGAAATGACGCATAGTTTAATTGTCCACTGATGTTGCTGGACTGTGCTTGTTTTCCATTTTCCAAAAATAAATGACAGTAAAATATTTTTAACGTACGTTTGGCCCATATTCAGGGGGCTTGTATTTGTGGGCTGGCAACTGCCAAAGATCACCGATTACGCCAAAAATCAGCACACAGAATCTAATCTTCAACCAGTTACCACTTACAGGTCAGCATGGCCTGTAGAACTTGGCAGGTTTTAGAATGGGTGCATGTTTAATTTTCGTCACAAGGACAATGAGTTCTCAGACAGAGAGCGGCAGAGAGATGTAGAAGATGGAGGGAGAGGGAGGGAGGGAGACAGGGAGCGAGACAGAGGGGGGGAGACAGAGAGAGGGAACAGAGGGAGAGAGAGGGAGGGAGACAGCGAGAGGGAGGGAGAGAGAGAGAGAGACCGAGAGGGAGGGAGAGAGGGAGGGAGACAGGGGGAGGGAGACAGAGGGACACAGAGGGAGACAGGGAGACAGAAAGAGGGAGACAGAGAGAGAGAGAGGGAGACAGGGAGAGAGAGAGGGAGACAGGGAGAGAGAGAGAGAGGGAGACAGGGAGAGAGAGAGGGAGACAGGGAGAGAGAGAGGGAGACAGGGAGAGAGAGAGGGAGACAGGGAGAGAGAGTGAGACAGGGAGACAGGGAGAGAGAGAGGGAGACAGGGAGAGAGAGAGGGAGACAGGGAGAGAGACAGGGAGAGAGAGAGGGAGACAAAGGGAGGGAGACAGAAGGAGACAAAGGGAGGGAGACAGAGGGAGACAAAGGGAGGGAGACAGAGGGAGGAAGAGAGAGGGGGAGACAGAGAGAGGGGGAGACAGAGAGAGGGGGAGACAGAGAGAGGGGGAGACAGGGAGGGAGACAAAGGGACACAGACAGAGGGAGACAGAGAGAGAGAGGGAGACCGGGAGAGAGAGAGTCCCTGTTTGGCAGTATGTCGTATGACCAAATGGGCTGCTCTATATGAGACAGCACGTTGCGTACGATATACTGCCAAACAAGGACTCGGGGAACTTTCATTCGCATACTACTGACTGTGTGAGCCTCTGAGGAAGAGAGTCATCGAAACGCGTCGGGCTCAGTCAGGTGTGAATAATTACAGGCAAGCGCGACAAACCATACCTAATAAAAGCTTGTGGGAAAAAGCAGCTTGTGTTCAAGTGCGGTTCTTCTGATGGACAAATCCCCAATGAACTGTATACATATGTGTGTGTGTATGCTGGGTCTGGCGGCTCAGTGGACGAATGCGTCCGCTGCAGGGGTCTGTGTTCAACCTCATGGTCAGTTTTTTTTGTTGCTCTAGCCCCGCCCCCTCCACCACTGACCCCGCCCCCACCGGTGCGGCCCTCGGCCACAAACCACACTGTAAATTTGGCCCCCGAGAGAAAGTTTGTGAGTACCCCTGGTCTAGAAGGTTCCTGTCCTGCTGTGCAGAAAGTCGTGCGGTTATGAATGCGGTGGTGAGGGAGGAGAATTCTGGACTTAGTGTACACCCCAGCGCCCTTTTTTTTTATTTTATTTTTTTTTTTTTATTTTTTTTTTTTTATTGCAACCTTTAGAATTACATTCAGAATTCATTGTAGTTTTAAACTTAGAGATTGAACTTAAATATTGGTCACACATAAAAAATTTATATACACAATATCTAGAAATTTAGAGCAATAATCCATTAAACATAGATAAACATATTTAAACATAATTCAATTATACAGATCTATTAATATTACTCCAAGTCTCGATCGGTTTCCAGATCTTATTACCTAGGGCTCTCGCCGTTTTACCTTTACATGCAAAAATTGCCTTCTCCTGATTATACATACCTAACAACCTGGAAAACCACACCTGGAAATTGGGGGGGGTCTATATCCTTCCAGCGAGCTGTTAAAATTATTCTATAAACCGCCGCCCCCAAAAAAAGACATATTTCCTCTTCCTTAGTGTGTCCCAATGATTTATCATAACCCAACATATACAAGGTGGGTGATTCAGCTACTGAATGCCCAAAAACATCACTCCAAAAACCAGCTATCGTATCTCTCAAATCTATAAGTTTATCACACTCATAGAGCATGTGGAGTAGATGTGCCCCAGTTTTCCCACATCTTGGACATTCTGAAGTTACCCTTTTCCCCTAGGAGTATAGGTTAGATGGTGTAAAATAGAGATCATATATGGTCTTGTATAACTGAGCTTTCAAATTAGATGTAACAAACAGCTTCATTGAGAGGGTTAAAGACCTATCTATGTCCACGTTGGGATTATTTAATTTGCTTGACCATCTCATTTCCGTTTTTTCCAAGTCATCCTGCTGGCTTTCAATTAGGATTCCATATATTGTACCAATCCTAGTTGTGGATTTAGTCATGCAGTCAAATAGGGGGATATTGTCAAGACCCCAGCGCCCTTTTTATGAAGTCAAATATTTCCTCCCAGAACTTTTTGAGTTTTGGGCAGTAGAAGAGGAGGTGTGCTAGATCCCCTTTTTCACTGCCGCAATTCCAGCACAGGTCGTTCTCTCTGAGGCCTAACGAGGCCAACCGAGCGGGGGTCCAGAAGGTCTTGTGGAGTAGCCAGAATTTTGTTTGTGATAGTGTTGGCGTAATTTTATTACGTGAGGGGGAGGCCCAGAGGAGAGCTAGCTCCTGCTCATTGAGTGGGGTATTGGTTTGTTTTACCCAGTAGTTATATGTTTTGTCGCTAAGTTTGGTGGAGTTTGGGCGGAGTAGTTTGTAGAGGTGTGATACTTGATGACCTATTCTATTGATTTTTGTCATATACTGCATGATTGACGGGATGGCTGGCGAGAGTTTGGCTTTTGTTAGGGCTGTTTTGATTTTTAGGAAATTGTAGAATTCCTAGGCAGTGCTTCTAATACTGTCTTGTAAAGTGAGCAGGCAGAGCACCAGTAGTAGCACTGCAAGCTTATTTCACACATACAGAGTAGTTAAAACATTCACTGCAGACAGAACACATCCAACACAGAAAGCAGCGATGCAAGCTTCCCTCACATATACAGAGCAGGTACAACATGCAGAGCAATGTGAGCTGTCCTTGCACAGAATGTGTAGCACAGACAGCAGTGCAAGCTATTCTCACTAACAGACAGCACATGCAGTTCAAAGAGTACAAGCTTGTCTAGCACATACAGAACAGGTACAACATGGAGAGAAGTGCAAGCTTCCCTCGCACAAAACGCGGAACACTCTCAGAAGCTCACACTTGGCAAGCAGAGCACGAACAGCAGCAGTACAAGCTTTTTTCACACAATGAACAAGTGTACACAGAGAAAAGGGACAGTGTGGCTGTGCAAGCTTTTCTCACACAATGAACAGGTACACATAGGGAAGAGGCATAGCCAAGCAATAACACACACACACACTTAAGTTAAACACAAAAAGCTGTACATAGGAAGGATGAGGCACGGAAGCAGTGTGACTTGTGCTGCATCCCTACAATTCCAGTTTGGCCCTCTTTTTCGGCGCCACTGCTGAGAGTATGGTGCAGGTGCTGTTCCACAAGAACAGCTACCACTTTTAGATCTGGGTGGTAATATGAAATCCTGCTGCTAATGCAGGCCCTCTACCAAGGTAGTAGAATCTGTTGAACCTGTGTGTATCTACAAATATACTTTCAGTCAGGGGACACCTGTTACGCAAATGACTTCTTGTGTCTATCACGCCAAGATGCGGTGTTTGCGATTTTGTAAAATGTTTGTATTTTCTTTTACAATGAATGAAGATAAGTGATGATTATTGATGTTGTATACAAAATACATTCAGTGGCAAACATACACATTGTTTTATCTTTTTTAAACCTGAACAGATTAATAATTTAATTTATCAAGAAAAAAAAATGAGACCGCCAATCCATTGCAGCTGGCTCCCAAAGACCATTGAGAAAAGGTGGTCCCAGAATGTCGAGTGCCAAAGTTAGGGGTGGGCCCAGAGGTGGCAAGAAGGTGGCCAGGTACAATAGTGTCCATGTTTGGGAGTGGGGGCAAACCACTTCCTTGTGCAGGTATCTCGCTGATGGTAGCCTACGAAAGTTATTGTCTGGTGGAAGTCATGGCCAGAGGTTGCAGTGGGATGGCCCTGTCACCTTTAAAACATCTGGATCAAGAGTTAAGCATCCTTTTTGCTTCAACCACCTACAGATGCCTCCTGACAGACAGACCTGCTCCCCTACCCCATTTTATGCAGGACTGAAGCCAGTCCCCAACACAGCTTTTGTTTCCCACCCATCCTAACCCTTCATTTTATTTCAGTTTTCATGTTCTTATTTTGTTGTAAGTTTGCGTGTATAAATTTCAGTTGTGGAGACAGGCGATTTTTCATGATTGTCATATGTCGTGGCAGAGTGAACTCATGATTGTCAGTGATACTTCTGGTCATTTAAGCATCTCGCACAAGGGTTCTTGGATCCTTCAATTCTTGATGGGAAATGGGGGTGCTGATGGGGCTGTCTTGGTTCTCTGGGAAGCTGCAGTGATCCATTCCTGTGGATCATGGAGAGATGCCGTCTGTGTCATGGGACCAAGTTTGGCCTGCTTGAACAGTCACATCTCTCCCACGGTTGGCAGGGTGGCCTGCTGGGGCTCTCTTTGTCATGGTTCTTTAGACTCGCATCTGAGCGGGACTTGCTCCTAATTTTCAAGGAGCTGAGCAAATTTAGGACTTCACTGGATGGGAAGCCAGGAGGAAAAAGATCATGAGCTCATGAACGTGGGACAGAGGATGATCAGGAAATCTATGCCTAGCTGCAGTGGTGCTGGAACAATTTTCTGAGTGGGAGTATTGATCATCGACTTGAGCGGCGTGTGTTCTCTCCATGCTCTTGACATAAATGTTGTGAGATATTTGTAGCTACTTGAGTAATAACATGTTTTCATTCACATGCATTAGAAAACCTCGGGGATACTGTGCGATTTTCTTTTCAACAGAGCCTCAGCAAGAGTGTCACACTTTACGATTTCAAAGTAATGTGGCCTAACGGCTAGAGCGGTTGACCCCGAAGGTGAGGAGCCAGGTTCGAGTTTCGGCAGGGACACTGACCATTCTGTGATTCTAGGCAAATCACTTAATCTCCCCGTCCCTAACAAAATTAATGTGTTAATGTGTGTAACACAACTGGTGCTCATGTAATGCGGTCTGATACCTGCGGGTCGAGTTCGCGTTATACAAAACAAACAAGCATTGGCATAGCCAATAGGTCTCGCCTTTGGGACCTTATAAGTGTTTAGCCATGCAACAGTTGCATAACTAAATAATTATACGGTCCCAAAAGCGAGACCTATTGGCTAAGTGAAAGTGATCGCAATCGCGATCACGATCAAACATCAAAGCGGCCGCACGGCGAAAGTGAAAGTAATCGCGGTAAAGCGCGGCGTGCGCGCCCGCGCACATGCACTGTAGCTCTAGGCTGGCCTGGTAGCACTTTTTGGAGCCCTCTCAATAAGTCTCGTCAGACCAGCGCATGCGCTGGGTCAGGCGAGACCTAAAAAACTATGTGCAGCAGAGGAAGGAACAGTCAGCACAGATTTCCATGTTTAAAAAAATAACATGTCTTTGCCAAACAAAGTAGTATCTCAAGTGAAAGTTTGTAATTCACGGCGCAGTAAAAACCGCATGTCTCATAAATAAAATCTTGTATTTTGTTAATTCTTAATCTAAACTTTATCAAGTTTATACCGGGATGCTGAAGCCCCCCCCCCCCCCCCCCCCGCAACCCTTCTTCCAGGGCCACTGCCTAGCTAACTCTGTATGGGGGATCAAAACTAGTAAATATTTGTGATTTAATTGTTTTAAACTAATTTAATGTCTTTATAAGATGTTGGAGATGTTATCTCCAAGAATGTGTGTTTTTATTAAATATGTCCCGAGATGTTTTTCTGAAACCACAAAAATGATCTTGGCTTGGGCTAAGGCTAAGTTTGCTGGTTGCCTTTTGCTCCTGGACGCCTCATACCCAAATCAATTGCAGACTTATGACGCCACCATTATTTTTTGTCCCTGAGCCCCCATCTAAAAGCTGTCAGTAAATAACCAGCCCTACTGGAGCGCCTCAGGGTCCTGGAACCTACGCTTCATAGACTCAAAAAAGAGCATTGCTAAAACCAATTGGTCTGGCCTTGGCACACTTTCATTTTTTTCTGCAAACATATGCAATTGGCATAAGAATGTTAAAAGTAATAAAAAGTAAAAATGGCACGTATAAAGGCGGTGTTCATATTTGTGAAACAAATAAGTAAAAAAAGGCCCATCACAAAAATAAATTACAAAAATGTGAAATGAAAGGTGTGATTGGCCTACCAGCCTAGGCACTGAAGTGGACTAGTTTTTAGCAAAATGCTGTCACTCAAAGTGAGGAGAACCAATGGCTGAAGATGGCAGACCGATTGCCCCATGGTGAATGATGTGGTGGCTGGAAGCAAAATGTCAATAACACTTGAACTGACCAATGGATGAAGAGGGCTGACTAAAAACCCCCGTATGTATGTATCTATGCATTTCTATGAAATTTTGTTTTTGAGAACATAAGACTGGCGAGACAGCTAAAACTTTCACCAGGCCAGATCTTAAAAAGATTAAACATCTTGCTGGAATAAGGTGATAGAAGAAATGAACTGGATGACACAAGCTGATAGGGTTTTGCAAAGGCAAAAAGGTTTTTTGAAAACCTCCAGAAATTTCATGGAAATATTTGGAGTTCTGAAAAGATTGGGAAAGTTTACGCTTTGCCTCATTCATGTGAACTTTGTGTGTTTTGCAAAAATGTATGCCGCAAAAGGTAAACTTGCCTGGAAAAATTCTGCATGCAGTTTCCATTAGTTGTGCATTGAAAACTTTGCAAAAAGTAAACCTGCAGTGAAAAAGCCTGCATATGTTCTCCATCTTGGCTGGGTGTGAGTAGAGTGGAAATTATTTTGCAATGCCGCATTCTGGACTACCTGCAACCTGTTCAACAAGGAGAACATGGCGGCCGGCGAGTAGCGGGTCGCGGAGGCTCCTGAAGGTCGGGAGTAAAATGCAAGCTTGATTAAGTATCCAGATGCCTAAAAAATATCCCGGTAACCCTGAGAGCAAATGAGAGGTACGGCGTGTTGGTTTAATTGGTTTGATAGCAAGTAAATTCAAAAAACTGAAGAGCCTTCGAGGACCCTTACCTGGCGTGCGGTGCTCGTCGTTCTGTGGTCATGGCTTTGCGGCTCTGGTGCGGTTCGGCAGCTGACATCTAGCGTGAGGCAGGAGCCGGCAGTGCTCTCGGCGTGTTGCTCGCGGGCCTGGAGGTGGCGGCTGGAGGGCCCCCTGCCTTGCCGGGACGACAGATTGGCGGGACTTCAACGGGCAGACCGGCTGGGAGGCTGCAGGGATCGAGCGCGCCCTGGAAGCCGGTCTGGGCACGGACCGCTCGGGAGCTAGGTCACGGGAGGAGGGCTATTGCTGTGCTTCCCTTCCAGAGTGGGAGAGGCAGAGGCAGCACAGCCGAAAAAACAAATCAGGTGCAGCTCTTGAGTAGTAAGACGGTGGAGAAGCAAGAAAGGAGGGTTTGGGAGCGCGAAAAGTGCTGCAGTGTCCCTGGGGTGCCCTGGCTTGGTAACAAAAAGATTGGGACTAATCGGTGGGATTGTATGTCAACAGATTTGATGAGTACAGGTTGGAGGCAAAAAAGGTACTCTTTAAGGAGTACTAAGTTAAAAACACATATGTTGGATTCTCAAGCAGGTGCGGACGCAGAATCTTTACAAAAGGTGGGAAAACACCATCTTAAACCAAATAAGAAACCGGTGTCTCAGAATAAAGTCGTAAAGGATATAAGTCCGGCGAAATTGAGAATCCCTAATAAAAAAAAGAGCACTGCCTCCTCTAAAGGCCCCCATAAGTTAACTCCCTCCTTAAAAAGCTATTTTAAAGTAGCTCCCAGCACATTAGTACTAAAGTCACCAGATCGGCCAGTTATCTTGAATAAATTAGATCAAAGTGCTCTATTTTCTAACTTTCCTATTGATAATAGATACTCTCCTCTAATGGAGGTTGAATCTTCAGCCCTAGAGATGGCTTACAGAATTGATAAACCTGATAACACTGTGGAGGCGGTGGAGAGTACTTTGGAGAGTGTCTTTGATAGTTCAGAAAATTCCTTAGGGGCATCAGGAAAGCAGGACTTTCGGACATTAGAGCAAATCCAAGTTAATAAGAACCAGCATGGTAATGCCAGTGCTAGTATTCAAGCCTCCAGAACATTATATGAAGATTCTGGGAATTTAGGAAATAAAACTTTGTCAAGCTCTATGTATGATATGTTACAAGCCCTGGTTAAAGAAATGAAAGAATGATTTGCTACCTCGGAGGGCAATCAAGTAGACATTAAAAACTCTTGTGAAAAGCTAGAAGCTAAAATCGATTCACTTGCTACTAGAACAATGGCTCTAGAACTATCTGTAACTGAGCTAACGCACCAGGTAGAAGAAAATAAGAAGACCATAGTTGCTTTAAAGGGAAGAGATCTAGAGACACAAGACAAGTTAGAATCACTAGAAAATTCTCAGAGGAGGAACAACATACATTTACTCAAAGTTCCGGAAGGAGTAGAAGGGACCAAAATAAAAGAATATGTAGCAAAATTGATAAAGAAAGCAACACATATAGAATGCTTAGAGGAGGCTTTAACGGCGGATATGCAGAGAGTACATAGGGACCCTTTCAGGCTCAACCCTAAAAAAACAAGGCCAAGGAAAGTTTTAGTGCATTTTTTGACATATACTCTGAAAGAAGAAATTCTTAATAAGGCACTAAAATGAAATTCTTTGATAGTAGATGATATAACATTTCAGATCAGATCAGATGTCTCTGCAATCACGGCTTCAAGGCAATGGGAGTTGGGTAAATTGTTTAAACCTTTAAAAAAAGTGGGTGCTACTGCACAATAACAGCATGAGGATTTTTAAAAGAGTTGAAGACGCTGAGTCCTTTTTGCAGTGTATATCAGGGGGGAGCAAGATAATCAAAAAGAATAATAACTAGGTTATGGATGAATGTAGAATTTAATTAAATATGCTCCTGACCTAAGAAGAGGTGCCCCATAGGCCTAGGTTGAGGCCATGGTGGAGGTAAATGGGGGTTCTCTGGGGAGGAGGGCACATGAGAGGGGGTGGGGGGGTTCACTGGGTGGGGAGCAGTGGGAAAAAATTATAAAAAATAGTTTAGGTCCAAAGCGCCTAGTCATCAAAATAGAAAGTTCTAGAAGGGTTGGTGATCAAAGGAATGGCCTGCCCTATGGTTGATCAGAATTTTAGGTTGAAGGTGCTTTCCTGGAATCTCAACGGTCTGAGGTCAAAATATAGAATGGAAAAAATATTTCAATACTTAAGAGACGTGCCAGAGCAGATTCTCATTCTGCAAGAGACGCATCTGTTAGAGAATGAGTTGGGATCTCTTTGTAAGTCTAGAAAATGGATCCAAACTGTTGTTTGCACTTCTCAGCAAGACCCTACTAAGGGAGTTGCGATCATTTAAAAAAAAAAACTCTGCTATGTCTCTTGAGTATAGTGCGGTAGATAAAATGGGGAGATGGGTTATAGCTGTGATTAAATGCCACACATCCAAGTTTACAGTGGCAGGATCTTACGGTCCAAATGCAGATGACCCAGGTCCTTTTTCTGGTCTGTTGTCTGAGTTATTGAAATATACAGACCCATTAATCCTGGCTGGTGATTTTAATGCCGTCCTGGACCCGACTCTTGATAAATCAGAGTAGTAGAGCTATTGTAAAACCATAAAACGGCAGCCTTGATTAGAAACACAATGAAACAACTTGCATGGTATGATGTGTGGAGAAATAAGATGGGTAAGAAAAGAGGATATACTTTCCATAATAATACAATCATAAATCTAGAATAGACTATTTTTTGTTGATTTGTTTGCTAAAGAAATGGGTTCAGGTCGTTAATCATGTGGGGGAATATCTTTTCGACCGCTCTGCTGTCTCTCTAACTCTTAATATTCTGGTTAGGTTAAGCCCCAGAAGATGGACGGTAGAGCGTGCCATCTTTCTCGAGGAGGAATTAATTGAAAAATTAAGATCAGAAACAAGGCCTTTTTTCAAACAAATTTGGGCAGTGCCTCGATATATATCGTTTGGGATGCTTATAAATGTTTCCTTAGGGGTTTAATTACATCCATACAGTTTGTTAGACAACAAAAATATAAAGGGGAAATCGAGGAAATAGAAAAAAAAATTAAAGCAAGTGAGAATTACATCAACTCACACCAGGTCGATCTGCCAGACAATAATATGCGGACTAGATTACAATCATTGAGATCGGACTTGGCAGCAATTCTCGACTGAAAAGAAAATGGGAAGCTGGCAAACTAGCTCACTTTGAATATGGAGAGAATTGTGGTAAACTCCTGGCATGGAAGACTAAACAAGATCTGGCCAGAGGAATAATCAGTGAGCTGAATTCTTCCATTCCAGGAGTTGTACTTGATTCCCCAGAAGAAATTGAAAAGGTGTTTTAATCTCATTTTGAAGAAGTATACCGTGAAGATCGGAATGTTCAAATAGAAGAGATAAAAGCTTGGCTGGGCCATACTCTCATTAAAGAGATTTCTGACGATAAATCACGGAATATGGATCTACCGATCTCGGAATCTGAGATTGGGAAGGTCATTGACTTGGGTAAATCCGGGAAAGCAGCAGGCCCAGATGCACTACCTGCAGAATTATATAAAGTTTTAAGAGAGGTTCTTACCCCAGTTGTAATGTTACTATTCGCCCATGTATTTGAAAGAGGAGGTGATATTTCTCGGTCATGGAATGAAGCCACAGTTTCCCTAATTCTTAAACCTTCTAAACCACCACAATCCTGTGATTCCTATCGACCCATTTCCCTGCTCAATAATGATTACAAAATCAATGCGAAAGTATTGGCAGAGAGGTTGAATGGGGTAACGCCGTGTCTTCTCCATAGAGACCAAAAGGGATTCGTCAAGGGAAGAGGAATATTTGATCTTATATATAACTTGATAGGAGCATTAGATATAGCGGCCATATATAAGCTTCCCTTAGCCATAATAGCGATAGACGCTACAAAAGCCTTTGACAGATTTAATTGGGTTTACCTACAATTTATACTAAAAAAATATAACATAGGCAACATTTTTTTGTAGATCTGTCTCTTTGCTATATAAAACACCAACGGCAAGAATTTTAGTGCATGGGATTCTATCTGCTCCTGTTAAGATCCAAAGAGGTACTAGGCAGGGGTGCCCCCTCTCACCTATGCGTTTTAATCTATACATCGAGCCTCTAGCGGAAAGAATTAGACAAAACCCAGATATACAATCTTTCAGTTTTGAGGCATAGGATAAAAAGGTGGCGCTATATGCTGACGATCTAATGGTTTTTACTCCGGATCCGAATATCTCAATTCCATTAATAAACGATGAAGCAAGAAAGTTCGGGAAAACTGAATGTATGGTGTGGAATTTGAGTACTTGTGTATACCAACGAAGAGGGTGATTAGATATCAGGGTATATTAATATCACAAAAGATTGATGAGATTCCAGAATTAGATCTGCAAAAGATTACAAAAGAAATAGAAAACTCCCTGACTGGTTGGGCGTATCTGCCATTAACTCTGATAGGCAGAGTAAATTTAATAAAAATGATGCTCTTGCCCAAGTTAATTTTTTTACTTCAGAACATCCCTCTGGCTTTTAATGAAACAAGTTTTAAAACTCTTCAGTCCAAATTCAATACCTTTATTTGGGCTTCAAAAGCGATTAGAATATCGTGGAAAAAGCTACGTAGGAAAAAAAATAAGGGGGGATTATGCCTACCAGATTTAGTTCTATGTGCTAGGGCTTTCTCTTTAAGAGCAGGTAAATTACTTTTAGATATCCCGGATGATTCGGATGGAGGACTGATGTTCAAGGCGATGCTTTTAGACATTGACAATGGAAGTCAAGGTTTCCTATATAAATATGGGGACCCGAGATTTTTTTAAAAAAGTCCGATTAAATGTGCTATGGGAATTTGCCGTTACATGGGCAAAGGTCAGAAAAGCCTTGAAGATCAGCTATTTCGGTGCTCTCGCTCCTATCTGGAATGCTCCAGGCTCACCTGGTTGGACCAGAGATTCTATGTCAGCTCCCCTGATAGATGCTGGCCTTCGATGTTGGGGACAACTAGTATCAGGAGAGTCTTTGTTATCATTGGAAGAGTTGTCTTCGCTTACAGAAAATAGACTCTCAAAGTTTAAGTATTGGCAATTAAGAAGCTTGCAACAGAACTGTGGGTTTAAGGTGGGCAGAGTAAATGAATTAGAAAACGTACTCTGGAAAAAAAATTGGGAAAAAGAAGGAGATATCAACTTATTATTGGTTAATGCTGGACCTGGAGGATGGAGAATTAAATCTACCAACGGAGTTGTGGGGAGAGAGCTTGCCTGGTGTTCATCTGGATGATATATGGCAAGTATCTCATGACATTTTGTACGCTACTGTGCAGCCTGCATATCTGAGAAGGAATCATATTTTTTGTGTCCACAGAGTGTACTGGTCTCCTAATAAACTCGCGAAGTTTTCGAAAGGTCCAACACAAAAATACCCAAAATGCCTCCATGCTGAAGCAGATGATATGCATATGTTTATGAATTGCCCTAAGTTACATCATTTCTGGGAGGAGGTAAATAAAGGTATTGGAGATATACTGGGTTTGAATCCTCAGGTAAGCCCCCTTTTAGTATTCTTTGGTATGCTACCAGAATATAAGATGCTTTCCAGGTGCGAAAATAAGTTATGTTTATATTTGATTTTGTTGGCGAGAAGAGAAATCTGTAAAAAGTGGATAAAGGAGGTATCCCCAACCCTTCTAGACTGGGTCATTTTGATCAAATATACAATGAAATTAGATAGAGTTAAATTGGGGAAAAAAATCATGAATAACAATAGGGACAATAGTTTAGACTTTTGGGGACCGTGTGAGGCTTGGTTGGGAAATTGTGATCAATGAAGATACTGGTCCAATGATTAAGCCTTTACACTATATATACTTTACCTCCCTGGTTCTGTAGGGTGCTCAGGATACAGAACAGTTATAAACTGAGGTTTTGTGTAAAGCATCTCCAATTGATTTCAGAGCGCTCCAATTGGTGCTATCTGAGAGGGAGGCCATAGGAGTGATTCAAGTAGCCCTGATTCATCTATTGGCGAAAAAGGACTTAAAAAAAAATGCAATACAAATTCTCCTGCAGTGTGCAGAATAAAAATTGTAAAGACAAATTTACACCAGGAAACATTGTACACTTCGCAAAGGGCGAAATTTAGAAACTTCGTCAGAAAAAAAACATTCACAAACTACAGCAATAAAAGAACTGTGTAAAAAGAGAATGCCAGAGCCTCACCACAACTCTTATGCTTTCTGTTATTGTGTCCCCTTCCCCTCAACCCAAACGTGCACAGAAGGTTGGCCTCAAGCCATCATTCGACCTCTGCATAAGATCCTACCGAAATCAACTGAAGTTTAATTGTAATTCTAATTTCAATACCTCTGGTACCAACATTCAAATGTAACACTTTCAAAAGCATAGATCAACCTTCTCTGTAACAGGAGCTACTTGTGTTCTATGAACATCATCCCAAACTACTTATATTATTGGTGTCCACATCAGACAATATTACATTAGTGGCCACCATATGCAAGATTACCAGCAGTATCACTTTGGTTCATCGGGCATGGTTGCCACAGAAATGTAAATAAAGGCTTTGGCAAAGTGAAATGCCTGTACATGGGTAATAACAGCCATAGCTGCAATGCTCCAGGCCCCAAGGCAAAACTATATATCAGTGATTCTCAAAGTACTGGGGGCGTGGCCTGCAGGGGCAGCATGGCGGACGCGTTTTAGGAGCGCTCCGTTGTCTATCCCCATAATTTGTTACTTTTATCCAGAATCACAGCCATCCTTTGTTGTGGGGCTGTGTCCCATGCTCCAGTGACACCCCTGGGGGCCAGCAGAGGTAGAATCAGGACACCGACGCAAAGCTGCGGCTGAGGCTAGCGGAGAGGTGACAAGAGACCAGCAGGTAGCACCCGCGATCGGCTGGGTGCAGAGCATACCCCTGGGATTGGATTGCCGGAATTGCCCCCCCTCCCCCTTTTTTACACATTGTGTTCCCGCAAGATGGTGGCGTGGGGCGGAGGGCGGGGAGCCGGCCTCTGAGGAGATGTGCAGCCGGTGGAGATCCAGTGGGCGGTGTGCACGCCAGGTCCGATACAGAGTATGTAGTGAGGAGGAGTAAACGGACTGCCAAGAGACTGTGCCAGCTGAGTGAGGTCCCAGTGGGCCGTGTAGGTGATCGTTAATCAGGGCCGGTGATCTGTCTGGAAGGCACTGTGGCGGAACGAGGCACTTGTGGATCTCAGCCGTACGTTGTGATTGGAAGTCGCATGACGCGGAGGCCTGGAATTGTCTGCGACCGGGCCCCGGCTGCTGAAAAGGCCCACCCTTATGTACAGTGCCCCCTGGGATGAGTGGTGCAGAACAGAAGATGGGAGAACCGGCTCCTGAGCTGCGGTGAGTGATGAGGTGTGCTGCCTGCAGGGCTCTGATGGAGGGTGCACTCGCCTGCTGTGGCCGGGTTGTGACCGGCGGTTCCCCAGGAAACCACAGGAGGATCGGTAAGGTGGAGCCAGCGGGCTAATTGGAGGAAGAGCCTGTGTGTGGTGATCTTTAGGAGCCCTAGCAATAGATGTGTGAGGAGGTCCTTATGGTGGAGCAAGGATATGGGGCCAAGGTTGCACAATGAGGCTGCATGCTAAACGTGGTGGAGGCACGCTTTGAAGAGGATCCAGGGACTGGAATACACGAGGTGGTGCACTGGGCCAGTAATCCTTCTGCAGTGGTTGTAGGTGAGTGGAGTGGAAGCACGCAGGCCTACAATAGTACTGAGATGTGGTGACACCTTCCAGACCGGGGAGGCAACGTGACGTCCTGGTACCCCAGTGCATGGGCTACGGAGAGCAGACCTTGGGCTACGCCTGTAGCAATGAACAACGTGGGAGCAGTATGGCATCTGTAACTGTGGCCTATTGGGGAGAGTATTAGTAGAGAGCTGAACGGCACATTGGGGGACCCCCCTTTCTATCTGGAGCTGGGCGGTGCTCGTTAGCTGGGCAGAGACAGGCACGGCCTGCGGTGAGTGGGGGCCCAGGGGCAGAGACAGTGGGGTCGAGCTATGGTAATGGGCCTCTAAAATACTGGGGCGGAACAAATAGTCTCGCTACTGCCTGGTGGGACAGCGAACCGGGGACCGGCGGCACGACGACGGTGGAGATAACATTGGGTGGTGCATTTCCGCAGTGCACATTTGGACTGCCCCACGTACCTGGAGAGGGGTGATGTCCTGATAGTTTGGCCGGTTGCAGTCTCTGGTGATGTAACGTGTGAGACTAGTTGTGGCTGGAAGAATGGGCCGCACCAGGGGCACCAGGTCAAGGACCTCCTCGCAAGCTGCGGGCGCCGGTGATGCTGATCCGCCACTGCAAGTTTTGGGGCAGACGACTCATGATGACTGTTTGGATGCTATCCTACAAGCTATTGAGCGTTCTTGTACGACTATGGAAGCCAAGTTGGACAAGGTGGCGCTGGATCTTACCCTACTCCATGCTAATCACTGAAATTTAAAGGATCGGGTCACTGCTGTAGAGCAGGAGGTAGCTGAATTGAAGCCTGCTACGGAATTCCACGAAAAGCTGCAGAATGCACATGAGGCTTGGATACAGTATCTGGAGGAGCGCATGGAGGATGCAGAAGGCTGCTCCCATAGAAACGACGTCCGGTTGATTGGACTGCCGGAAGGTGCGGTAGAACAGGATGCGGTTGCCTTCCTGGAACAGTGGATGCAATCCATCCTACCCAACACTGAATTTTCTCCATTCTTCACTATAGAATGGGCACATTGGGTCCCGGGTAGGAAACAGGCCCCGAGGCCAGAGCACGCCCGCCTATTTTCAAACTACTACACTTCAGGGACCGCGATGTCCTCCTCTAAGAGACAAGGAAGCTGGACAACATTCAATATGAAAACGCCAAGGTTCTATTCTTTCCGGACTATACAATGAAGATTCAGTGGCAGCGGGGGTCCTTCTTACCAGTTAAGCGTCAGCTCAGGCACCTTGATCTCTCCTACTCGCTAGTGTTCCCGGCTAGGCTGCATGTAGTTTTGGATGGGAAGTCCAGATTTTTCGATACGCCACAAGATGCCTGGGACTAGCTGGAGACGTTGGGCTGGTACTCTGGCACTGGTGTGACGTGGCCTGGGGAAGCAGGTGGCAGGGGACCCCGACGGTGGCGGACAGAGAAGAGATTTGTGGGGTCGACGGCGGCTCCTGGCCCAGAACAGATTTTCAGAGATCGGCAGGAGGTGGTTCGTATTGCGGAACAGATAACGGACACAGCAGGACCAGAGGACAAAGCAGACACTTCCGTTCAATCTTCAGGGATGGGGGCTCCTCGATAGCAGACTCCTCTGACACGGTATCATATGAAAGTGGCCGTATTGACATTTATTCATGGGAACTGTTATTTGAACTGCTATGGGTATTCGAAATGCCAGTATTGTTTGTATGGGACCGGGTGGGCAGGTTGGAGTTGCCTCTGCACCCTGGTAGGGGTTATTTTTCACCTATAAGATGTGATGATATGTTACTAAATGTCTTTGAGGGGATGTTCGATGATACACCCTGCATGGTTACACAATCCCCTGATTTCCCCATCTCTTCGGGACCAGTGTAACACACCACTGTGCTGCTGCAATTAGTGTTTGGACGACACCCCAATGTTGTGGGGGTTGCCCTATAGGGTTTCTTCTCTCCTTGTTTGGTTTTTCCCCTTCCCCTTCTGTTTCAGAGGTCCATGGGGTGGGTAATGGGGTTGCTATGGTGCATGTGATCCAGCGGGTTACCAACCTCAGTTACTCAATTACTATATACTCACTTGGGCCCATAAACACACACTCATTCATATAGGCTAGTAGATACCGCTGGGGTCAATTTATTGTGCTAATACCTGTAAGATGAATTTATCTAATTATTTCTTACCAAACCTTTTGTCTCAATGTATTTTCCTCTGGTCAATGGACCTTTTAGTTAACTAAATAGATGAAAAATTACATATAATAAACCTTTATTAAATAACCACAGACTCTGGAGAGTTTAAAATGTTTATCTAGTAGTAAATTCATGTGAGCCAAGAACCAAAATACAGTTAGAACACCGTCTTCGATAAGGAGAGAAAGGGAAAGTAATTCAATTAGAACAAGCGTTGAACAAAGTTATTACAATGACAGAACCTGAATAGGGAGGGGGGGAAAAAGAGAGCAGTACAATGACATACGACACAAAATTATAGTTACCTAGAATGGTGTGGAAACCAACCCCTTGGCCAAGGAATTGGAAAGGGTCCCCTGGGACAGATCAGGCGACAAAGGCTCAGGACAGGATTCAGGACAAGATAGATGACCTCTCCTAGATACAACGCCTGCGTCGCAACCATCTCTGACACTATCTTCCTCCTCGATTCCTCTGCGATGTTCTTCTAATTATGTGCCTCCTCGATTCTTCCGCGATGTTCTTCTAATTAATTGGCTCAAAAGTTCTAAGTCTGGAATTGGATTTTCTTCAGTATTTTCTTAATTCGCCGACAGCATCACGGTCTCTCAGCATTCTCCGTCTCACTGTGTGTACTAATCTAATTAAACTACCTCTATTATACCTTTCTAATGACATGTACCACCCCTAAATGTTTCGAATTTATGAAACTCCTAACTCTGATTGGACAGGGAAAGGGGAGAGGATCATCACACCATGCTAAGTTTAATACTTTTCTTTAAGCTCATTGTTCTATGTTCCCGCCCCTTAATTTACTTCCCCATGCTTTATTTCCCACCCGTATTCACAAGTTAATCAATACAATGTATGCAATTTTGTGTAAAATCCTTTCCGTTCACAGGACATCCTGCTGGTTCCCAGGGTATGTTGCTGTTTTCTTTTGGATGACATTCAAGGTCTTTGCATCGCGGCTCCTGGGTTGTTATAACTGCTCATGTGAAATAGTCACATGGTGCACAAGCTTCGGTCCCACTTGGAGGCCCAAATACAAACTAAAAGAGAGGTCAAAGAAAGAGAATATTAAAATCAAAAATAAATCATTTCACTGTATACCACCTATCTCTACTCTACTCCCATTTGCTTATATAAATCTTTCACACTAGCATTTTATTAAATTTGCAGGGTTTAGTTTCAGCATAAGCATGAGCATTAACATGTGAGATCCAAGCGGCCATTTTGAAAGCGCTTGCGCAGCTGCAAAGATTTCCCTCCAAAGCAAAGTACATCATTACTACGTAGATGTAGTCGACGCATGCGCCGTGAAAATTCCCGCGTTAGCAGCCATTTTAATCACACTCGAGTTCCTTGTTAGTACGACACATAGGCAAGCTTCCTTTAAGCTTAAGTGTACGAATTTTATGTTGCATTATTAGTATTTATGAACACAATTATTACGGTATTACAAGTTATTTGGGAAGATTGCTTCCGAGCAATTCTCTTTTATACGAGTCCTTGCTCCATTACATGTCCGACTGCTATTTACTGGAATCCGAGTGGAAGAAGGTACTGTCCATTGCTGTTTACTTCCTTTAGCTCTTATATGGGTCACATGATACTTACCTGGAATGTCCGGGGTCTTCGCACACCTTCCCATAGGTAAGCAGTGTACTTCTATCTTAAATGGCAAAATGTACACGTGGCACTCTTACAGAAGACTAACTTAAATGCAGTAGAAGTTGCAAGGTTACAGCGCATGTGGAGGGGTAAAATATACAAGGACACTGTTCCTATTGCATGGTGCAAACAGTCACCAATGCATAAAGGTGCAAAAAGTCACCCATTTATTAAAAAGGAAAGAAAAAGAAGGAAAGGAAAGAGAGACCCTAGGTGATGGGGACCCACCAGTGAAATGAAGGAACACAAATAGTCCTCTGTTGCCCTCACACACCCCAAGGAGTGTCATGCTTCATCATCGGGCGTTTGCTCCTCGTGGGGCTGGCGCTGCAATTCCCCACGGGTCCCCCGAAGGGTCTCTTTATCGAAGATCTTTTTTGGACTGCCGGATGGTGCATGCGGGTGTGTGGGGTGGGGGTCAAATGAGGGTAAAAATAGTGCGTGCATAGTGATGAATCAGTTCATAAAGGGTAAACATGCAGCAAATGTTTTAGATTGTATACCCTTCACAAATTAACTGCTATGTGAAAACTTGCCCCTGCGGCACACTATGCCTGGGTGTCAGAAAGGTCATAGGTCGACATGTTTCGCGCCTGCGTCGCCTTAATGGTCGTTGGCGCTTCCTCAGGACCAAAGCTATAAAGTTAAAGTGCACGTGAAATAAAAGCTTTGGTTTTGCTGAATTGTAGCAGACATCGGGTGTGTGGAGAATGTTCTAAAACAATTTAATCCAGACTAAGTTTAAAGAAGTGTGGAATTGAGATGGGCGTCGCCTGAGCAGCCCCATGGAGTGAACTTGATTCCCTGGCAGGACAGAAGGATGCTGCTATGCCAGACAGGTATCGACCAGGAGCGGTATACACCATGCAGTTGCAGCCAAATTATAGGTACACAGGCTCACTGCCCGCCCTGACTGATTTAGAGGGTATTTTAATTGCTTTTATTTCACGTGCACTTTAACTTTATAGCTTTGGTCCTGAGGAAGCGCCAACGACCATTAAGGCGACGCAGGCGCGAAACATGTCGACCTATGACCTTTCTGACACCCAGGCATAGTGTGCCGCAGGGGCAAGTTTTCACATAGCAGTTAATTTGTGAAGGGTATACAATCTAAAACATTTGCTGCATGTTTACCCTTTATGAACTGATTCATCACTATGCACGCACTATTTTTACCCTCATTTGACCCCCACCCCACACACCCGCATGCACCATCCGGCAGTCCAAAAAAGATCTCCGATAAAGAGACCCTTCGGTGGACCCGTGGGGAATTGCAGCGCCGGCCCTACGAGGAGCAAACGCCCGATGATGAAGCATGACACTCCTTGGGGTGTGTGAGGGCAACAGAGGACTATTTGTGTTCCTTCATTTCACTGGTGGGTCCCCATCACCTAGGGTCTCTCTTTCTTTTCTTTCTTTTTCTTTCCTTTTTAATAAATGGGTGACTTTTTGCACCTTTGTGCATTGGTGACTGTTTGCACCATGCAATAGGAACAGTGTCCTCTTGTGGTTTTGATATTGGCATATGGAGCATGGACACTGGACCTTTATCAGCTCCTGGGTCCCCCCTCTTTGTTTGTGATAAAAGGGGTAAAATATACACCACAGACTACTCCCTGTTTGCTAGGGGGGCTCTCATCTGGGTACGCCCTGGGACACCCTTTACCATGGATGAGGTTCATATTGACAGGGAAGGCAGGTACGTGCTTGTCAAAGGTAGACTAAATGGCCGTCATATATTGCTGGGGAATGTGTATTCACCGAATGTGGATCAGGGTCCATTCTATAATCAGCTATCCCTTGCTCTGGGGAAGTGGTGTGAAGTCCTGTGGCTGTTGGGTGGGGACCTTAACAGTGTTTTGAATGTAGGATTTGATAGGTCCTTTCCTCTGCTTAGAGGCATGGCTGCCATGACTAACTCTGCGGTGCTGAATGGTTGAGCACAGGGTTTAGGGCTGGTTGATGTTTGGAGACATCATCACCCAAGGGAGAGGGTGTACTGTTTCTTTTCAGTACCTCACAACCTGCATGTCTGCCTGGATAGATTCTTAAGGTCCCCCTTCCTCCTTCCATATGTTCGGGGGTCAGATTACTGGGGGCACGCACACTCAGATCATAATCCTCATTCTGTTGTGCTGGCCTGGGAGGATGGGTTTCCGAGGATTCCTACATGGAGGTTGCAGCCAGCGATGTTGGAAGATTTGGTCTTTCGGGAGACAATTGGGGACGCTATTGGGGAGTACTTTGAGATCAATGCGGATACTGCCTCCTCTTCGTTGGTGGAATGGGCAGCCATGAAGGTCACCTTGAGAGGGAAATGTCTGGGGCTGGGTGTGGGCTCCGACAGCAGGTGACGTCGGAATTGCTAGAATCTGAGAGACGTCTGCTACCGTTGGAGTCTAGGGCGGTGGTCGATGCTGCAGGACTGGCTTCCTTAGAGGAGGCACGCAAGAAACATGCAGAGCTACTCGATTGGCAGCGCTGCCTTAACTTTGCAGCGCACTCCGTGTCTGTGCATGCCAAGGCGGACCTTGAACAGGCTTCTGACACGTTGAGTGGTCCTTTATGCTCGCGGTGCTCCGTCGCTTTGTATTTGGGCCGTACTTCTTAAGCCTTGTTCAGTTGTTGTACAGGGCTCCTAGGAATTGGGTGAGGCTGGGGACTCTCTTTTCTGACACTATATTGATAGAGTGTGGAACTCGCCAAGTATGCCCTCCCCCCCCCTCGATCTTTGCCTTAGTGATTGAGCCACTAGTGATGGTGCTGCGAAACTCGGCTCCGGCATGGGGGATAGGGCTCGGGGATGGCTTGCATGCAATTTCGCTTCATGCGGATGACATCCTGCTGTATGTTAGGGATATTCGAGCGAGCCCACAGGTCATCCTAGATATGTTGCTGTACTTTGCATCTTTATCAGGGTTGGGTGTGAACTGGGATATGTCTTGCTTATACCCTCTTCATCCTGATATGGAGGATTCAAGTTGGGAGGTAGATGGAACGGTAGTGCACTGACAACCGGTGGTGTTCAGATACTTAGGCATCTGCATCTACCATAACGATCGGTATCTCCTAGATGGTAACATCACTAGGGCGGTTACAGCACTCAAATCTCAGACTAAGTTTTGGAAGACGCTTAATCTTTCAATTATAGGTAGAGTGGAGTTAATTAAAATGGTCATGTTGCCACGTCTCCTCTATTACTTCTCAAATTTACCGCTTTACCTGCCTGTGTCCTTTTTCAGCTTCCTGGAGAGGATCGTGAGAGACTTCATTTGGAACAACTCGAGGTGCAGAGTGGCGTTAGCGAAGTTGTATCTGCCTCGGTCGCGGGGAGGGCTGGCTCTCCCCAACCTAGAACATTATTTCTTGGCGTCTCAAACTCTGTGGGTGGCAAAATGGGTGGAGGGCTTGCATTTAACTGACTCGGTGGAGCGTGACCCCCCATACTCTCAGGAAAGGATCCTTTCCATATTTCACCCTTGTAACAAATCGCAGGAACCTCTCGCTTTACTAGTCCAGGTTGCGCGGAAATGTTTTCGCAGGGCGCTGCGTCTTACTAAGCACGTCACACCGTACGCACCTGTGGTGCCCCTGTTGGGTATGTTGACAGTGCAGGGACAAGTTCAGGGTTTGGATCTTACTGACTGGATGGAGGCTGGTATTACTACCTTAGGGGATTTGTTTGAAGAGGGCGCATTATGGTCGTTCCTCACTATTGCAGATGAAGACGGGTTTCCCTCAGGCCAATTTCTGAATCATGCCTCTTGGATAGCTTCAATGAGACGATGGTGGGAGGACATTGTGCAGGAGCCTCGAACGCACCTCCTCCTGCAATATGTGCATGTTAGGGGCAGGCGACGTCATCTGGTGAAGTGGTTTGTGGATTCAATTAGGGAACATACTTTGGTGGACTTAACACCGCTGCGAGTTAAGTGGGAGACTGATCGGGGACGGCCCTATTCGGAGAAGGAGCGGTTAATAGTATTGGAGAGTCCCAAACAGGTCCCCAGGAACGCTCGTTTTCGTTTGATCGAATTTTATATTGTTCACAGAGCCTATCTCTCCCCTGACAAAATCAATAGATATTTTCATAGGCAAGATGCGTGCTGCCCGCGCTGCAGGCGGGTAGATGCCGACCTGTTACACATGCTCTGGTCCTGCCCCGATCTGCGTACATACTGAGAGGGGGTACTTGAGGGGCTGGCCCCTAGTATGGACATGGAGGTGCCACGAATTTGGGAGGTTTGCATCATCAGAGTGTTTCCAAGAAGCAAGAAGCACAAAGCATCCTCTAGGTTCTTGGATCTGGGTTTCATTGTGGCCAAATGACTAGTTACGCGTAGGTGGAAGGTGGAAGGTGGAGGAGCCTCCGCCGCTGAAGGCTTGGTTTCTATCTATACTGAATTGGGTAAAGGCAGAGGCGGTTTCCTTGGTGCATGAGGATGCGTTGGGGCAGCGTAAATTCCTCAACTCCGCCGCAGGGAACGCATTGCTATGTGCACTAAAGGGGCTGTCGGCTACGGACGACCTCTTGGATGCCCGTACTCCGGACTGATTGTGTTTAACGTGTTTTCAAGACCTATATTCTGAGGTGGAGTGTGATTCACAGGCAGCATCCCCTACACCTCACATTGTTCTCCTATTCTTTTTATAGTCAGGGTGAGCACCACTATGATAGCTGACTTGGTTCTGTCTCAAAGAGTTTGGTATGTGTGACTCTCTAATCCCATTTATATGGCCTCTGTTCCCTTTCCTATTTTCCCTTTTTCGGTAGTGTTCTTAAGTTTGATCATTTTCATTTTATAAGATTGACTATATAATCAGACTATTGTGATATGGAGGAGTGAAGCCATAAGAGTTGTACATATGTACTTGAGATGTGATTACTCGGTCGAATTATATTGTACCACGCGGAGATTCAGCAGTATTGTTGATGGAGGGAGGAGGCTGTATGATTGCTGGGGTATGACATCTGTTGTTACCTACTGCATCTTATGATAATGTTGGGAACTTGCCATGGAGCTGCAGATTTGTAAATTGATCCTGCCTAATTATCTACTGGTGCTGAATGATGACATTTTGTCTTTCTGTTCTTTGTTTCTTGCTTTATGTACAAAAACTTTAATAAACAGATCAAACAAAAAAATCAGTGATACTCAGGCCCGGGGGTTTATAGCAGCACTGGGCTGCTGCTTACTTCAGAGAGCACTAACATTCAGAAAGAAGTTAAATAAATGGGGAAGCTTTTATATACAAGCTAACTGAAGTAAAGGAAAGTAATCTAATAAAGTATCCTGCAACATTTAAGCACCCACAAAGCCCCACTCCCATCTTGCTAGCATTATTGCGGCCCTCGAGCTCACCACAGACCATACTTTGCGGCCACTCGGAAAATGTTTGTGAGTTTCTGTGCTATATATAATAAGCCTCCCAAAGGTGCAAGATTTAGCACTCAAATATCAGCTTTGAGTAAAGTTTGAAAATTGAACCTTTTTTTCCAAACATCAGTTTTTGAATCTGAAAATACACACAGTACATGTGTTAATTAATGCATGCTTTATTTTTTATATACATATATTCAGATAAGCAAAAGCTACTCATTTAGTAGGCTGGGCTGCACACAGAAAAGCTACTTACCGGTAGATGGAGAGTCAGCAGTAGCTACTCACTGGAGAAGCCTGGTATAGATTGTCCAGTGCTTGTGACAGTATTAGAACCTTGGTAGATGACAGACACTACAAGCTTAACTCATGCTCATGACGTAAATACACAATGAAGTGCACACTTCAGTTACATGCAAACACACACATATGCTTGCACACACACAGGAAAGGCAGGCAACACTAGCTTCCCTCACAAACAGAACTTGGGCAGAAACGGTCGAAGCACAGCATACATTCGTCAACTATACAGCAGGTGTAGTGAAAGTGTCCCTGATACGCAGAACAGTTACCTCACAGATAGGCTCAGGGCAGAAAGTTGATCTAGTTTACGGAACAGGTACAATACAGACAGCAGCAGAAAAAAACTTTCCAGGCACAAAGAAGCGATCAGTTCAAACAGTAGCACTGCAAGCTTCATTACAAAACAACGCAACCTGAGCAAAAACGTAATAGGGAACTCTTTTAGGAAGGGGTTGCGTTGTGCTTGTGTCCACGCAACGTGAACAAACAAGCATTGGCATAGCCAATAGGTCTCGCCTTTGGGACCTTATAAGTGTTTAGCCATGCAACAGTTGCATAACTAAATACTTATAAGGTCCCAAAAGCGAGACCTATTGGCTATGCGGCCGCGAAAGTGATCGCGATCAAACATCAAGGCGGCCGTGCGGCCGCGAAAGTGAAAGTAATCGCGCACATGCACTGTAGCTCTAGGCTGGCCTGGTAGCACTTTTTGGAGCCCTCTCAATAAGTCTTGCCAGACCAGCGCATGTGCTGGGTCAGGCGAGACCTAAAAAAGTACTAGGGGTCAGAATTATTAAGGATTTGCGTTGCACTTGTATCACGCAAGGTGACGCATGACAGCACAATTCCTTCATCCAGATTTACAAAGCCACGCAAATTGCGATTTGTGGCATCTTGCGTGTCTTTGTAAAGAAATGTATTGAAATGCAGCTGTTTGCAGAGCGTTGCGTTACATCTCGTGCTGGTGCACGTTTCATGGGTGGAGCATGGGCATATCTGTGTTCCTTGGAAAGCCTGCTTTAAGGCGGCGGAACCGATGCAGCCGCACCTGGCGTGCTGACCTTGGGCAGCGCTGTGTTTAGAAATAACTTATGTGTTTACAAGCACCTGATGCAGAGTTTTCCAGTGTGTCCAGCCGATTTCAGGCAACAATACAACATTTTAATCTAGTCCAGTTATTAATGTTCCTGCTGATGAGAGATTGAAGTTTTGTCTAGTGGCGGTTCGACTCATTATAAAATGGCAGGGAACGAATGTGTACTATGCAGATTACAGAACTGTATTTTACGTGGATAGCTCAGTGGGTTACTGCTTTTGTTGCACAGATCTTTTTGTTACTTGCAATTCATACGCTACAGTTCTAATATAGCAAAATGGTTAATGAACAGTCAATAAAGAACTGTATGCAAATTGTATGGGTGGGACGTTATGTTTTTCCCCAGTGTTACGTTATCTATTCCTCACCATCAGTGCTTTAAAACAAATGAAACGTGTGTAAGAGAGGGGCTATGGATAGAAGAGCGGCACTGGCAGAGGGTGGTAGTGAGGAATCTGTGAAGGAGGTCATGGTAGGGGGCGCTGGGCTTGCATGAAATCCGTAAAATTCCCACAGTATGGGGTAACGAGGATAAAATCTTTTTTTACCTCATTATTTCCTATTACTATGCATGATGCATTCAGAGGAAAATGCCTCTTTGGATTGTTTTTGTGCAGGAAAGTACCCCTTCATACACAAAAACAATGCTGCCCACTTGCACTGCTGCTTTTGCTACATATTGAGGGTGCCTGCGGTGGCACTAGGCAGCACACAGTGTGCTAGCGCAAGGAGAGAGCATTTATGCTCCATATATTTGTAAATATGGATCATTTATGCTCTCACCCTTTCACACAACACAGCCCACTTCATGTTCCCTTGCTGTACCACATGGTGGGAAATATTAGTAAATGTGCCCGCTGTTCCTGCCTGCCAGACAGTTAAACCGTAAGCAACACCAATGTAAGATTCCCGCACATAAAGAGAAGCAGCACAGCAACAGCAGAAGCATTGCTAGATTCTGTCTCAACAAAACAGGTATAGCACAGGCAGCAGCAGTGCAAGCTTCGTACAGCCCAAGCTGAAGCGGGGCAAGTTTCGTACAGCGAAGGCAGCACGGTGCAAACTTCTTACAGCAGAAGGAGCAGAGGTGCAAGCTTCGTAATGCAAAGGCAGCAGTAGCGGCAACTTGGACCAACATTTAATTTAAAAGTCCGACTTTTATTAAGGAAACTAGTTGCATACAGGAGCTCACTTATCAGCTCTCCAGTAACTGTCACGGTTCCCTAGAACTACGATACCTCACACAAAGCACTGGTCACTCAGGCCACATAGATTGTTGGATGGATCTCTTTGGAGAACAGTTAGAGACTGAAGGCCAATGCATTATAACTAGGGCTCTCAGTTTTATGGTATTTTATTTTAACTTTTGTGTCTGTATTTTACATATTTATTTTTTGGCCATTTTATTGGTATTTATCCATATTTATTTTATGTTTTGAGAATAAATGGAGTTGGAAAATTGTATTTTTGACCTTTATTTAGCAGATAAACATGTACTCATACTTTGATGCCTCTCACGTTTCAGCAAATTAAGCAGCCAAATATAACAAAACACTACATCGACAGGTAAATATTGGCATTATACACAAAGATGTGTTACCATATGCCTGTATTTAAGGGAATCACATCCTGTTTTAAAATCCACATGGTGTCTAGCTGCTTAGCAAGGACTACAAGGAGTGTACAAAAAGCACAATTTTCTGTACTTTTCCGCTTTTAAAAATAAATTAGGGTAGAAAATTAGATTGTTTTGTGTCTGTATTTAGCTGTAAATTATTTATAACTAAGGCCACATATTTCTGTTTTTACTGATTTTTACAGATGCAATACTTTCTATTTTCCAGTCTGTTTTTATTTTTAAATATGGATAAAAACGGAAATATGTTTGTTTTTTGAGTGATTCTAAATTTTGACTCGCCAATAGCTGTGAAAATTGACAGGTAATGGAGTCAAAAAAGAGAAAAGGTTTCTTAATAAACAGATGTAGACGTGTACAAGGTTGATACTAATGTGTGTTTTCATACCAGTGCATTGATTTATCATGAATGGGAATTCATAATATTGAAACCTGTCAAGTGTTTAAGTATCATTGTAAATTTATTGGTTAAATAAATCTGGATATAGACTAGATTCAGCGTAATTTTTTAACAAGCCCCAATTAAATATGGAGAAATACAGATAAAATTATTAAAAAATAAATATGGCTAAATATAGATGTAAATGTAAAAACAATGCCTCAAACTGGGGGCTTAGTTATAACATAGTTTTTATTTACAAAAGAAAGCACTTTAAATGAACATCATGTGAAAATGAAACCCACAACACTGTGTAATGTAGCAAAAGAGAATAAATATTAATACTTTGGAAAACTTAGTGGTGTCAAACTTCGATACTCGATATTATATGCACTAAAATGCATTCCCTTTCTACTGTAATTAAACGCAATGAAAAGATCAGCAGAGTGAAGTTAAAATTGCCTCAAAATACAGCAAACCAAGAAATAAAACTAGTATGCATAATAAGAACCAAACACAACAACAATTACTGATGTCGATGACTGCGAATTCATGGCAAAGTCTTGAACCCTGGCCTGCATACTATGCTCCCTTCCTTACTCCCATCTTCACGTGCATCAAGAATTCCGTGACCTCACAATAAGCACTGGTCACTCTGGCAACATAGAATGTTGGATGGATCTCTTTGGAGAACAGGACAGAAGTAAGGGACTGACGCCCAATGTATTATAACACAGGGCAAGGTTCGTCCAGCAAAGGCAGCAGCGGGGCAAGTTTCGTACAGCACAGGCGGAAGCGGGTCAAGTTTCTCACAGCACAGGCGGAAACGGGTCAAGTTTCGAACAGCGGTAGGCTGAAGCGGGGCAGGCTTCGTTCGTACAGCAAAGGCAGCAGCAGTGAAAGCTTCGCACAGCACAGGGAACAGTGGGACAAGATTTCCCCCACACACAAGACATTTCATGCACCTAAGATAATTTATGTAAACATTCTATAAGTTACAGCTTGACAATACATGCCAGCCGGCCCGATTCAGGCATGAGACTTTTTAAGCCCAAAATGGCTTTATTTATTTTAGGTGTCTCCCGCCTAAAATCGCCTCCTCTTCAATGTAAGTGAATGGGGAAAATCACCTCAGATTTTTAGGTCTCGCCTGACCCAGCGCATACGCTGGTCTGGCGAGACATTTTGTGAGGGCTCCAAAAAGTGCTACCAGGCCAGCCTAGAGCTACAGTGCATGTGCGCGGGAGCGCGCGACGCGCTTTACCGCGATTACTTCCACTTTCATGGCGGCTTCGATGTTTGATCGCGATCACTTTCGGGGCCGCACGGCCGCTTTGATGTTCTCCGTAAAGGCTTCAATAGATTGCAGCAGTTAAAACAAGCATTGGCATAGGTCTCGCTTTTGGGACCTTATAAGTGTTTAGTTATGCAACTGTTGCATGGCTAAACACTTATAAGGTCCCAAAGGCGAGACCTATTGGCTATGCCAATGCTTGTTTTTCATTCTCGCCAGCCGCGGTAAGAGCAGTGGGGCTGGCTGGGGGGTGGGGGTTTCGAGAGACGACCCTTGTGGTTGTCTCGCAAAATCCCCCCCAGCCGGCCCCACTGCTCTTACCTGCAGCAGCCACGTCTGATTATTTCCCTCTTACCACGTTCTAAATGTTGACATGTCTGGGCCCAATATTTTTATTTCAGGTCTTATGTCATCTCTTGTGGGGCTCTTATGGTCTAGTTGTTTGCGCTTGGGGTTGCTCTTAAATGTTCCCTATTCTTAAATGTTCTGTTCATGCCCTCCGTCTTCTCCCACCTTCTTTAGCAACTGAAGCACATAAACCTGGTGAACCTGCTGGAAGTGTTCAGGAAGAAGAGGCGCCTGCACCTGGTTTTTGAATACTGCGACCACACCGTGCTGCACGAGCTGGACAGAAACCCCCGTGGGTGAGTAGGATGCAGTGTGAGGGGGAAAGAGATGTGAAGTTCAATAGTTGGAGGAAATAGTAAGAGTGGATGGAAGAGGTAAACATAAAAAGACTGTGGACGTCAATCCACCAAAATGCCAGGGGTGGCAGAAGTGACATCACATGCCCTTTGGCCTATACTTTGAGTCACACACATATGATTACACATATACATGCACATTCTCACTCATGCGCACACTCTCACCTGCAAGCACGCAAACAACATACATTTAAAACCATTTTTTTTACTTACCTTAGCTGCAAGGAAAGGTCATATTCCAGCTAATTGTACTCCAATTTTGTTACACTACTACTGAATAATGTGATAGTCTTCACTAATAGTGTAAGAAAAAAATTGATAGAAAACAAGGAGACGGAGCTCCAACCGACATCCATAAGGAAGTGCTGTGCTGTGTTTCAAGCACTGATTTTTCCACCCCTGAGGCCAGGGGTCGCAAAGGAAATGCCTGGGGTGCAAGGGGCAATCCAGGGATGGGGTGACCCTTAAATGACGTCCCATGTAAAAGACTGCAATAGCTATGTGACGTTCTGAAATCACATCTGTGCAAGGTAGGCCAACAGGACATTCAGTAATAGCTTTTTTTTAAAAAAAAATATTGCTTTATGCTTTACTTGTGCTGTTTCTGAGCTCTGTAACTTACAGGCGCTACTATTTAGTTGACAGGAATAGTAACGCTGGAAGGGGAATACATGGTAAGATACTGCTATAATTATGACATTCTGAACTGATTTCTGTGCCAGCTGGGCCAACATGACATTCGATAATAATAGCTTATTTTGTATATATTGCTTTATGCTGCACTTCTGCTGCTTCTAAGCACTTTAATTTAAATGAGTTAATATTTAGTTGAAGGGACTGTATGACTGGAAGGAGAATACATAGTAAGACTGTGCAATAAACATGATATTCTGAAATGGCGTGTTTGTAAGTTAGACCGACATGCCTTTAATAATATTAATTTGTTTTATACATTGTTTTATTCCACACTTCTGTTTCTAAGCACTGTAACTTACAGGTGTTATTATATAGCAGTTGGGTGAAGGGAAATGCTACTACTACTACACTACTGCTGTTTCTAAGCGCAATAACTTCAAGGTGTTACTATTAACCACTTAAATGGTACTCGAGGTACATGCCTAAAAAGGATGGAAGACTGAGTCTGCCTTGTATGGACCAACTTGTGAATTGAAGATAATTGCATATTGCACTCAATCCTCTGTGATATCCTACAGGCCAGCTTTTCCCAAACTGTGGGCCAATGGTTCTTGGTGGGTTGTTAAAGTCTTAGTCTATGCTTAAGTATTATTTAAAATGATTAGTCCTGTTTATGCACCAGTGCAAAGGTGCTGAAAATGTCTCTCAGTCCAGTTTTAAAACAAAACCTTGGAAGTGTATATGAACCAGAGAGGGTTTTGGAGACAGGATAAATGGCGCTAAGGCAGATGAACGGACAGATGGAGTCAGAAGAACAAAGAACCAATGCTTAACGGTGCAATCAGGTCAGGGGAATACCCAAAACCCCTGTATAAGGTGTGGACAAAAGCCCATACCAAAATAATTATAAGCAAATCCTGTGCACACGTGACAATGAGATTAAATTAGATCACAGAAATGATAACAGGTTTCAAAGAACAATGGAAAGATGTTTTTAATTCAAACGTTGTCTTCCATCAGTACAAAGAGCGCCAGCCGACACGTGTTTCATCAACAGTAAACAACTGTGAATCTTCAGGGCTGGGAAACAATATGATATTGGATCAAAACAAACCACAATGCAAAAGGAGTGACAATAAGTAAATAAAAAACATGGTTGTAACAAAGCATGAAACAATTGGTGTAACTCTATGTGAGAAAAAACAAGAGCCAATTGAAAAAGGGGTTAACAACAAAAAGGACAATGGCACGAGAAACTGAGCCAAAGGAAAAGGTTCAAAATGGAGACTTAATGGCAAAAGTCATGTAAGACAAACACATCTTGGAGAAAATTGTCTCACCAAGTGGTGTTACCAAAAAAGACATAATAATTACACGAAATGGTAGAGAAAATCTAGACAATTCAACATTGTATCCAGCAAAAACAGTTAGAAAGACAATTGTATTAAATACAACATCCTCAATTAAGCAAAATGAAGATTCGAGAACAAATGCAACAACTGAGAGGCAAAAGGGCAAAAAAACGGGCAAAAAAACGGGCAAAAAAACGAGGTGACATGGCGGAGTGAAAAAAGTACATAATAGTGCAATACGATAAAAGGCACTAATGCATACCACTAAAATGCGGTGAGTAACACTATGTACAAGTGTTGAAGCATGCAACTAATATGGGTGCGTAGCACTATGTAAATACGAAAAAACGACAAGTCTAAGTCGAAAGTGAAATAACAACTATGACTACGAAAAGAGAACGTCAAAAACTGCGGAGCAAGCTGAGAATATGGCATAAGGATAAATAAACCGTAATGTAATGCGGAAGGACAACAGTTACAAAACTCACCCAATTGAACAATGTCATACGGAAAAGAACGAAAAGCCGTCGGGAATACGAGTGAAGTAGTCTCCCAAGGGTCGGTGCGACCAGGAAACCAAAGGGCTAGAAAAAACGATAGGAATGAGCAACTAAAGGGCACAGTATAAGTACGGCATGAAGGCCAAAGCGTAAGGGAAGTAGACACATACCTGTGTATGCCAGTGCGTTATAGCTGAACTTGCTTCCGAAGTGCGGGAGGATGGCGGTGAAACCGGAAAACGGTTATAAAGGAAAAAAAACAATGAGGACTAGAAGGCTAACCTTCGTGAGATTAGCCGGAAGTGTGGTTCGTGATGACAAGGGTGAATTAAACACAGAGAAGAGACTATGCCCAATGGATCAAGTTGTTGCAAACAAACGTGAACAAGTGTTGAATGAAGCAGAAAAGCATGATTGAAAACGCAAAAGAGTGAGCAATGCCACATAAACAGTACAGGTGTTGCAAATAAAGCAAAATCAATTACGAGCAAATAAGACTGAAAATACATTCCATGGTAGGCAAAAAAAGGGGGGGGGGGGAAAAAAATTGGCGAGATGAATGTACAAAGAAAATGAAGAGGAAGCATAATTAAAGTAATCACGAAGTAATAAAAATATGTGTGAGAGAATAATACGTACTTAGAATGCAAGTACTGAGAAAAGGTGAAAATAAGGAAACAGCATGTATTTTAGAAGTAGTGTGTATATCACAGTATATAAAAGAACAAGATAATGGAAAGTTTAGGACATAGGAAAATAAAGCTATAAGTGCTAGTTGTGAAACACAAGGAAGGAAGAGAGAGCAAGTTGTGGAAAGTAAAAGTGGACAGCAAAGTAATGAAAAAAGTTTAAGAAGGCTTGATATGAAAAACACAAGAAGAGTTTTCAGCAAAAAAGGTTAATGAGTGGAGAAAGACGATCACTCCGAGTTAGGAACCCAAGAAATATTGAAGTTCGTGGTCAGAATTTTGGCCATGGCTCACTGTATGAAGACGCATTATCCAGGTTGCTTCAAGGCGTCTTAGTCTTAGCTCACGGTTACCGCCTCTTATGTTGGGTGGGGCAATGTCAATCCCAAAAAAGGAGAATCTTTTGTGAATCCCTTGGGTAGGGCAAGATCCTATGTGTATGGCCATAGGATATCTTGAGTCGTTGGTGTTGATGGCTCTGGCATGTTCGCTGATTCTTTCTTTTAGTGCTCTGATGGTACTGCCCACGTATTGGCTCTTGCATGTGCACTCAAGCACATACACAACGAATTTGGTGTTGCAGTTGATGTTGACTCTGATTTCAAAACGGTGTTTGTGATGGTTGGAGAAATCCTTGACTCCATTCAATGCCCATTTGCAAACACCACAGCATCCACATTTGTGGAAACCAATGGTGTGCGGTGTGAGCCAAGAGCGTGTGGAGGCAGTATAAGGAACAGTAGGGCTAAGCCTGTTACGCAAAGTTCTTCCACGTCTGAATGTGATCGAAGGCTTGGTGGTGATGATCTCTTTGAGATTTCTGTCAGTGAGCAGAATATTCCAATGTTTGTTCATGCTTCTTCTGATCACAGAGCTCAGGCCATTGTAGTTGGTGATCAGTCTGGTTGTTTGAAGGGTGGGTTTGATCCGAGTTTTGGGTCGAAGTGTGTTATTCCTGTCCGTTTTGATGACTCTGTTGGCAGCTTTATTGATAAGGTTAGTATCGTATCCGCGTTGAGAGAATCTTATTCCCATGTCAGTCATGCATTTCTTGAATTCAGTGTCTTCACTACAGTTCCTTCTAGCTCTCACGAGTTCACCATAAGGAATGGCTCGAATCTGATGTATGGGGTGGGAGCTGGTGGCATGGAGAATGGCGTTACATGCTGTCTCCTTACGAAAAAGTCTACTATGTAAGGTGTTACTCTTAACATAAAATTCTACATCCAAAAAGGTGATGTGTGAGGTACTGCAGTTGCATGTGAACTTCATGTCCATATCATTTGCATTGAGGTGGATGCAGAAGTCGTCGAGATCTTCTTGGGTGCCAGACCATAGTAAAAAGCAATCGTCGATGTAACGACCCCAGTATACAATAGAATTGGTCCACCTTGCGCCCTTAATGCCCCAGATCCAGGTTGCCTCTAATGAGCCCATGTAGAGGTTGGCGAACGAAGGTGAAAACCTTGAGCCCATGGCTACACCTTTCGTTTGTTTGTACCATTTCCCTTCAAACAAAAAGCAATTGTTTTTAAGTATTATATCCATCATGGATATTAACATGTTGGTATGTTGCCAAAGAGAGGCCGATCTGACCTCCAAGAATTGTGTGACCGCTTCAAGACCAAGATCAGGTTTGATTGAGGTGTATAAGGACACCACATCTAGTGTTGCCATAATCATGCCTGGTTGCCATTGGACATCATCGAGAACACTCAGAATATGTTTCGTATCCTGTATGAAAGATGGAAGGTTCCTAACCAGGGGATTGAGAAATACATCCACATATTGAGCTAGTCGTTCCGTAGGGCCTCCTATCCCTGAGACAATAGGTCTGCCGGGCGGTCGGGTGGGATGCTTGTGTATTTTCGGTAGGGTGTATAACCAAGGAGACACAGGTTTGTCAACCCTCATATACAGTACTTCTTCGTCGTCTAGTAAACCAAGGGAGTGCCAATCACTTAGGTTTTTGTTAATCAGTTTGGTAAGGTTGCTAGTAGGATTGTTGGTGAGAGGTTCATAGCAGGTTGCGTCGTTTAGTTGAGAGAGGATTTCAGCATGATAGTCAGATTTGTTCATGACAATTACATTTCCGCCTTTGTCGGCCTCCTTAATGATTATGTCGTGATTGGAAGTAAGTTCCTCAAGTGCCGAACGCTCATTTCTTGATAGATTGTCTCTGCCTTTGTGTCTGGATTTACTAGACTTGAGTTCATGTTTGTTAAGATCTTCAAGCACCAGATTGTAGAAGATATCAATGGGATTGCTACCCGGTAATGTCGGTGTCCATTTGGATTTCACCTTGAGTCCGCTGGCGATGGTATGGTCAATGTCAATGTCTAATTCCGTAAGTAGACGTTCCAGTGTATAAGGATGATCATCCATTTCGCTAAGTGTCAAGAGCAAATGAGTATCTTTGATTTCTCTGATGCTCTGTGTGTTAAGGACGGTGGTCCGGTTCATAGTTTCAGACAGCCTTTTTTCACCGAGAGAACAGGCAAAGTATTTTTTCAGTTTGAGATTTCTGATGAACTTAAAAAGATCAATCTTCGTTCTACAGAGATCCCCAGTTTCATGAGGGTTGAAATTGAGGCCTAAGCTGAGAAGGGAGGTCATATCTTTGTTCAGTGGTGTCGAGGAAAGATTGATGACTTGGACCTCCTCTGGGTTGGTAGTTATTTGTTGGGATCGCCCGATCTGAGTTTCCTCTTGTATTCGTCTTTTGCCTGATCTCTTCCCTCTCCTGGTTTTACTAGTATGTTCTGTCTTTGCTGTGTTCTGTTTTCCCTTCTTATGGTTCTGACCTCGCGTAAAAAATTGGAGGTATTGGTACTACCTTGGGGATCAGCTTCGGTATCGCTAGTACCAGGTGTGTTCAATGAAGAGGTGCTTGAAGAGACAGAAGAAGTCTCTCCTCTCTCAGAATTGTCGCTTTGTTTGTTCGGATTTACCAGTCCATCATATTTTTTGGCGAAAGTGAAAACACGTCCCTCCTTGTAATCCGCCTCGTCTCTCTTCAACTGTCTACTCTTCCTGTCCTTGATTTCGTTTTGGTGTATGTTGAGTATTTCGTTTAGAATGGTGTAGTTCTTTTCAGTAGCTTCTTTGAGATTGAGATCCTTGATTTCTACTTCAAGTTGTGAGATTTCACTTTGTAATTTCTTTACTTTGCGTTCAGCGTTCTCTATGAGAATGTGGATAAGCGTATTAGAGTTGATTGTGAGTGCTTCCTCCCATTTGCCTAGTAAATCATCATCCAGGTCGTCAAAAGTAGGGAAGATTTGGGAGCGCAGACCCCGTGGTACTCTATTGAGTCTTAAGTACTGTTTAAGGGTTGCACTGTCCCACCATCTAGAGTTTTCGGTTTTCTTCAGCCTCTCAAGTTTAATGAATTTGTCCTTGAGGCCTTCTTTAGGAGTTCCACCTGATGGTGTATACTTTTTGTAGGACCCCTTCTCCAAGTTTTCGAAAAGTTCTGATGCAATCTTATCCCTATCCATAATAGGTAAGAGATAAAAGAGAGAGGTACCGTTCTGCAATGGCAGCCTATCCTGTATAGAAACGTATATGAACCAGAGAGGGTTTTGGAGACAGGATAAATGGCGCTAAGGCAGATGAACGGACAGATGGAGTCAGAAGAACAAAGAACCAATGCTTAACGGTGCAATCAGGTCAGGGGAATACCCAAAACCCCTGTATAAGGTGTGGACAAAAGCCCATACCAAAATAATTATAAGCAAATCCTGTGCACACGTGACAATGAGATTAAATTAGATCACAGAAATGATAACAGGTTTCAAAGAACAATGGAAAGATGTTTTTAATTCAAACGTTGTCTTCCATCAGTACAAAGAGCGCCAGCCGACACGTGTTTCATCAACAGTAAACAACTGTGAATCTTCAGGGCTGGGAAACAATATGATATTGGATCAAAACAAACCACAATGCAAAAGGAGTGACAATAAGTAAATAAAAAACATGGTTGTAACAAAGCATGAAACAATTGGTGTAACTCTATGTGAGAAAAAACAAGAGCCAATTGAAAAAGGGGTTAACAACAAAAAGGACAATGGCACGAGAAACTGAGCCAAAGGAAAAGGTTCAAAATGGAGACTTAATGGCAAAAGTCATGTAAGACAAACACATCTTGGAGAAAAATGTCTCACCAAGTGGTGTTACCAAAAAAGACATAATAATTACACGAAATGGTAGAGAAAATCTAGACAATTCAACATTGTATCCAGCAAAAACAGTTAGAAAGACAATTGTATTAAATACAACATCCTCAATTAAGCAAAATGAAGATTCGAGAACAAATGCAACAACTGAGAGGCAAAAGGGCAAAAAAACGGGCAAAAAAACGGGCAAAAAAACGAGGTGACATGGCGGAGTGAAAAAAGTACATAATAGTGCAATACGATAAAAGGCACTAATGCATACCACTAAAATGCGGTGAGTAACACTATGTACAAGTGTTGAAGCATGCAACTAATATGGGTGCGTAGCACTATGTAAATACGAAAAAACGACAAGTCTAAGTCGAAAGTGAAATAACAACTATGACTACGAAAAGAGAACGTCAAAAACTGCGGAGGAAGCTGAGAATATGGCATAAGGATAAATAAACCGTAATGTAATGCGGAAGGACAACAGTTACAAAACTCACCCAATTGAACAATGTCATACGGAAAAGAACGAAAAGCCGTCGGGAATACGAGTGAAGTAGTCTCCCAAGGGTCGGTGCGACCAGGAAACCAAAGGGCTAGAAAAAACGATAGGAATGAGCAACTAAAGGGCACAGTATAAGTACGGCATGAAGGCCAAAGCGTAAGGGAAGTAGACACATACCTGTGTATGCCAGTGCGTTATAGCTGAACTTGCTTCCGAAGTGCGGGAGGATGGCGGTGAAACCGGAAAACGGTTATAAAGGAAAAAAAACAATGAGGACTAGAAGGCTAACCTTCGTGAGATTAGCCGGAAGTGTGGTTCGTGATGACAAGGGTGAATTAAACACAGAGAAGAGACTATGCCCAATGGATCAAGTTGTTGCAAACAAACGTGAACAAGTGTTGAATGAAGCAGAAAAGCATGATTGAAAACGCAAAAGAGTGAGCAATGCCACATAAACAGTACAGGTGTTGCAAATAAAGCAAAATCAATTACGAGCAAATAAGACTGAAAATACATTCCATGGTAGGCAAAAAAAGGGGGGGGGGGGAAAAAAATTGGCGAGATGAATGTACAAAGAAAATGAAGAGGAAGCATAATTAAAGTAATCACGAAGTAATAAAAATATGTGTGAGAGAATAATACGTACTTAGAATGCAAGTACTGAGAAAAGGTGAAAATAAGGAAACAGCATGTATTTTAGAAGTAGTGTGTATATCACAGTATATAAAAGAACAAGATAATGGAAAGTTTAGGACATAGGAAAATAAAGCTATAAGTGCTAGTTGTGAAACACAAGGAAGGAAGAGAGAGCAAGTTGTGGAAAGTAAAAGTGGACAGCAAAGTAATGAAAAAAGTTTAAGAAGGCTTGATATGAAAAACACAAGAAGAGTTTTCAGCAAAAAAGGTTAATGAGTGGAGAAAGACGATCACTCCGAGTTAGGAACCCAAGAAATATTGAAGTTCGTGGTCAGAATTTTGGCCATGGCTCACTGTATGAAGACGCATTATCCAGGTTGCTTCAAGGCGTCTTAGTCTTAGCTCACGGTTACCGCCTCTTATGTTGGGTGGGGCAATGTCAATCCCAAAAAAGGAGAATCTTTTGTGAATCCCTTGGGTAGGGCAAGATCCTATGTGTATGGCCATAGGATATCTTGAGTCGTTGGTGTTGATGGCTCTGGCATGTTCGCTGATTCTTTCTTTTAGTGCTCTGATGGTACTGCCCACGTATTGGCTCTTGCATGTGCACTCAAGCACATACACAACGAATTTGGTGTTGCAGTTGATGTTGACTCTGATTTCAAAACGGTGTTTGTGATGGTTGGAGAAATCCTTGACTCCATTCAATGCCCATTTGCAAACACCACAGCATCCACATTTGTGGAAACCAATGGTGTGCGGTGTGAGCCAAGAGCGTGTGGAGGCAGTATAAGGAACAGTAGGGCTAAGCCTGTTACGCAAAGTTCTTCCACGTCTGAATGTGATCGAAGGCTTGGTGGTGATGATCTCTTTGAGATTTCTGTCAGTGAGCAGAATATTCCAATGTTTGTTCATGCTTCTTCTGATCACAGAGCTCAGGCCATTGTAGTTGGTGATCAGTCTGGTTGTTTGAAGGGTGGGTTTGATCCGAGTTTTGGGTCGAAGTGTGTTATTCCTGTCCGTTTTGATGACTCTGTTGGCAGCTTTATTGATAAGGTTAGTATCGTATCCGCGTTGAGAGAATCTTATTCCCATGTCAGTCATGCATTTCTTGAATTCAGTGTCTTCACTACAGTTCCTTCTAGCTCTCACGAGTTCACCATAAGGAATGGCTCGAATCTGATGTATGGGGTGGGAGCTGGTGGCATGGAGAATGGCGTTACATGCTGTCTCCTTACGAAAAAGTCTACTATGTAAGGTGTTACTCTTAACATAAAATTCTACATCCAAAAAGGTGATGTGTGAGGTACTGCAGTTGCATGTGAACTTCATGTCCATATCATTTGCATTGAGGTGGATGCAGAAGTCGTCGAGATCTTCTTGGGTGCCAGACCATAGTAAAAAGCAATCGTCGATGTAACGACCCCAGTATACAATAGAATTGGTCCACCTTGCGCCCTTAATGCCCCAGATCCAGGTTGCCTCTAATGAGCCCATGTAGAGGTTGGCGAACGAAGGTGAAAACCTTGAGCCCATGGCTACACCTTTCGTTTGTTTGTACCATTTCCCTTCAAACAAAAAGCAATTGTTTTTAAGTATTATATCCATCATGGATATTAACATGTTGGTATGTTGCCAAAGAGAGGCCGATCTGACCTCCAAGAATTGTGTGACCGCTTCAAGACCAAGATCAGGTTTGATTGAGGTGTATAAGGACACCACATCTAGTGTTGCCATAATCATGCCTGGTTGCCATTGGACATCATCGAGAACACTCAGAATATGTTTCGTATCCTGTATGAAAGATGGAAGGTTCCTAACCAGGGGATTGAGAAATACATCCACATATTGAGCTAGTCGTTCCGTAGGGCCTCCTATCCCTGAGACAATAGGTCTGCCGGGCGGTCGGGTGGGATGCTTGTGTATTTTCGGTAGGGTGTATAACCAAGGAGACACAGGTTTGTCAACCCTCATATACAGTACTTCTTCGTCGTCTAGTAAACCAAGGGAGTGCCAATCACTTAGGTTTTTGTTAATCAGTTTGGTAAGGTTGCTAGTAGGATTGTTGGTGAGAGGTTCATAGCAGGTTGCGTCGTTTAGTTGAGAGAGGATTTCAGCATGATAGTCAGATTTGTTCATGACAATTACATTTCCGCCTTTGTCGGCCTCCTTAATGATTATGTCGTGATTGGAAGTAAGTTCCTCAAGTGCCGAACGCTCATTTCTTGATAGATTGTCTCTGCCTTTGTGTCTGGATTTACTAGACTTGAGTTCATGTTTGTTAAGATCTTCAAGCACCAGATTGTAGAAGATATCAATGGGATTGCTACCCGGTAATGTCGGTGTCCATTTGGATTTCACCTTGAGTCCGCTGGCGATGGTATGGTCAATGTCAATGTCTAATTCCGTAAGTAGACGTTCCAGTGTATAAGGATGATCATCCATTTCGCTAAGTGTCAAGAGCAAATGAGTATCTTTGATTTCTCTGATGCTCTGTGTGTTAAGGACGGTGGTCCGGTTCATAGTTTCAGACAGCCTTTTTTCACCGAGAGAACAGGCAAAGTATTTTTTCAGTTTGAGATTTCTGATGAACTTAAAAAGATCAATCTTCGTTCTACAGAGATCCCCAGTTTCATGAGGGTTGAAATTGAGGCCTAAGCTGAGAAGGGGTGATCGTCTTTCTCCACTCATTAACCTTTTTTGCTGAAAACTCTTCTTGTGTTTTTCATATCAAGCCTTCTTAAACTTTTTTCATTACTTTGCTGTCCACTTTTACTTTCCACAACTTGCTCTCTCTTCCTTCCTTGTGTTTCACAACTAGCACTTATAGCTTTATTTTCCTATGTCCTAAACTTTCCATTATCTTGTTCTTTTATATACTGTGATATACACACTACTTCTAAAATACATGCTGTTTCCTTATTTTCACCTTTTCTCAGTACTTGCATTCTAAGTACGTATTATTCTCTCACACATATTTTTATTACTTCGTGATTACTTTAATTATGCTTCCTCTTCATTTTCTTTGTACATTCATCTCGCCAATTTTTTTCCCCCCCCCCCCTTTTTTTGCCTACCATGGAATGTATTTTCAGTCTTATTTGCTCGTAATTGATTTTGCTTTATTTGCAACACCTGTACTGTTTATGTGGCATTGCTCACTCTTTTGCGTTTTCAATCATGCTTTTCTGCTTCATTCAACACTTGTTCACGTTTGTTTGCAACAACTTGATCCATTGGGCATAGTCTCTTCTCTGTGTTTAATTCACCCTTGTCATCACGAACCACACTTCCGGCTAATCTCACGAAGGTTAGCCTTCTAGTCCTCATTGTTTTTTTTCCTTTATAACCGTTTTCCGGTTTCACCGCCATCCTCCCGCACTTCGGAAGCAAGTTCAGCTATAACGCACTGGCATACACAGGTATGTGTCTACTTCCCTTACGCTTTGGCCTTCATGCCGTACTTATACTGTGCCCTTTAGTTGCTCATTCCTATCGTTTTTTCTAGCCCTTTGGTTTCCTGGTCGCACCGACCCTTGGGAGACTACTTCACTCGTATTCCCGACGGCTTTTCGTTCTTTTCCGTATGACATTGTTCAATTGGGTGAGTTTTGTAACTGTTGTCCTTCCGCATTACATTACGGTTTATTTATCCTTATGCCATATTCTCAGCTTGCTCCGCAGTTTTTGACGTTCTCTTTTCGTAGTCATAGTTGTTATTTCACTTTCGACTTAGACTTGTCGTTTTTTCGTATTTACATAGTGCTACGCACCCATATTAGTTGCATGCTTCAACACTTGTACATAGTGTTACTCACCGCATTTTAGTGGTATGCATTAGTGCCTTTTATCGTATTGCACTATTATGTACTTTTTTCACTCCGCCATGTCACCTCGTTTTTTTGCCCGTTTTTTTGCCCGTTTTTTTGCCCTTTTGCCTCTCAGTTGTTGCATTTGTTCTCGAATCTTCATTTTGCTTAATTGAGGATGTTGTATTTAATACAATTGTCTTTCTAACTGTTTTTGCTGGATACAATGTTGAATTGTCTAGATTTTCTCTACCATTTCGTGTAATTATTATGTCTTTTTTGGTAACACCACTTGGTGAGACATTTTTCTCCAAGATGTGTTTGTCTTACATGACTTTTGCCATTAAGTCTCCATTTTGAACCTTTTCCTTTGGCTCAGTTTCTCGTGCCATTGTCCTTTTTGTTGTTAACCCCTTTTTCAATTGGCTCTTGTTTTTTCTCACATAGAGTTACACCAATTGTTTCATGCTTTGTTACAACCATGTTTTTTATTTACTTATTGTCACTCCTTTTGCATTGTGGTTTGTTTTGATCCAATATCATATTGTTTCCCAGCCCTGAAGATTCACAGTTGTTTACTGTTGATGAAACACGTGTCGGCTGGCGCTCTTTGTACTGATGGAAGACAACGTTTGAATTAAAAACATCTTTCCATTGTTCTTTGAAACCTGTTATCATTTCTGTGATCTAATTTAATCTCATTGTCACGTGTGCACAGGATTTGCTTATAAAACCTTGGAAGTATTCCCAAGCAAGACTCCGGATGAACCTTCCAGTATTTTTTTTTTTTTTTACTGTGTAAAGACATTTCAATAGAGAATGCGTTCACTATAGGTTATCAGACACAACCATACCACTTGTACCCATTAACTGAGAAAAATGAATGCGGCCTAACAGCCAGAGCTGCTCACTTTGGATTTGCAGAACCAGGTTCGAGTTCCGGCATAGGCTAAAAATCCTCAGGTTCTAGGCAAATTACTTATTTTGGTGTGCACAAAATAACATGAATCTGACTTTGTGTAATGGAACCTGGTGCTCATTTAAATCTCTCCAATGCTTATATAATATATATAATGATTATATAATGCAATATATATATAAATAAATATGGATATGAGGCCCTACCCCATACTCTGCTGAAGAAGTGGTTTCTCAAATTTGCTAAAATCACTGGAATCAACACCAAGGTTTTTTTAAAAGCTTTGTGATTATAGTTATCGGATGTCACAGGCCAAAGTGAAAAGTATTCCAGCCCCAGACTCCCAGTGCAGTTCACTGTCTGCCACTTTTATGGGTAGATCAATATCTTGGCTACAGTCAGATATCGAAGTGCGTGGTCAAGGTTGTGACGTTTACAAACAATTGCTGTTATTACATTAAAAAATCACCCACCTTGTGTTCACTAAAGCTATGTGGGTGATACAAGTTTACCTTTCCACAAATTGTGTTGTGGTTCTAAAACGTTTGGGAAGCACTGTAGAGGAAATCTTGTTCAGTAAATTATGTAGATAAGGATTTGAAGAAGGATGCAAATCTCTCAATGGGGAGGAGCATATTACCATTTGAAATGGATTGTTTGTCCAATCAGAAGTAAAAGGACTGTTTTATGTTTTTAAGAAGAAATCAGCACAGGGTAGAACCTGTGTCGGGTGGGTGGCAGCGGGTGGTAAGGGCATTAGGGGAGGAGAAACTGGTGATAGGGAGGGAAGTGTTTTGTGCTCCCCTTGTGCCATATGAGAAGATGGGGCGTAGGCCAGGGGCAGGCAGGGCTTGCAGTCTGAACTACATGCTATTTTACTACCTAGATTTTCTAGCTTGCAAAACAGGACCAATTGTTCACACACCATAAAAATCCGGGTGTCGGAACACAGGGACAGTTTTAATTGGACAGAGTGGTATCCTACGGGGGGATACCATTCTGCCCAAGTAATAATCAGGGCCTGAATGGCAGCTGCCATGGGCTGCTTCAACCTGGGTAATGTAAGCTGTTTTTTTTTTACCAGGCTATCCAAGCACTCACTTCGAAATTACAGAGATCCCAGAATGCTAGGTCCGGACTGAAAGCTGGTCTAGAGAAGCAAATACCATACATCTGTCTTGATGGCATATCTACTGTGTAAAAGTGGAAGACATAATTCCCTACATTTATCCCCACTTGCTGCTTAACTTATTGTTTCTATTGCTTCCTTAAGGTAGTCTCTACAGAATGCAGAGCTGTTTCATCCCCCAGCTCATTTTTGTTCTAGAGAGATTTTTGCATATATAAATATTGCAGCGGTTGTGCAACTATAACCTTTATAAGTCCATATTAAATGAGTCCAAACTATATGTTAGTACTTTTATATCGTCGCTTTCATTCTAAAGATAAATCAGTAGCAATACAGAATTAGTTGGTTAAGCTTCTGTATAGTCATTCCAAAATTCACATGTATCTCCAACGGATGAATAACAATTTCTAGCCAACACGTTTCGTCCTCTGCTCAGGACTTTCTCAAGGCTGAAATTGAATACATGTTTATGTGGCAATATTGATGTTGTTTTAAAGAAACTGTTAGTTTCACATGTAGCAGATAACAGGATGAGAGCACCACTCTGATCCATACGCATAACAAAACTCTCTCCACCTAGGTCACGCTACAATCAACATCCTTCCAACCAAGCACAACCTATGCTATGGCTTAAAACCCATCTGTTAATGTTCTTCATTACTTCGTCAGGGGTTTAAAGCTCTATAAAAACACAACTACAGTATAATAAAATAAATCTCAAAAAAGCATGCACCACGGTAGCCTACAAGGAAAAGTAGTACACATCCAAATGACATGTTTTGGACACTACTGTAATCCTAAGTGACAAAGAGGAGGAGTTTTTTTTGCTGCCATGTAACAAGGAAATTGCCTGGTTGTGATTTGCCTGCAGCAGGTCCTCTGTTGTGAGTACACAGCACAGCAGATTTTGCTGTTTGTGTGTCAGAAGGTGAATGTAAGGAAATGCCTCCTTTTTTGCATTATCATCCCCAGGTTTTTGGACTGATAGTGCTGTTTTTTTAACTCGGAAGAGGCACTGAAGCATGCTAATCAAAACCACAGTGCCAGTGCTCTGATCCTTAAAATGTATATGTCTGATTGTTTCCCCCTAATAAGTGAACTTACTTACAAAAAGGCCCTAGTATATTGTACCAGTAGTACCAGGGTGTGTAAGTTAAGGTGTCTTTCTTGGACTGCCGCATTTATTGTGCCACCATGAGTGTGACAAAGCAAAGTATGACCCTCAGCCCTCCATTGCTGGTCAGCTGAGCAGTTTTAAACTGCTAATTTGAGTTTGTCATTTAGAGTAATAGCAAAGCCCAAACCTTCCTTATTAATATCTATAAGTCAACCCCTATGCAGGCATACTGAGCCCTAATAACAAGTGCCTTATATAAAATAGTTTGGACATGTAGTTTTTAACTTTACATGTCCTGACAGTAAAAGTCCTGCACTGTCGTTTTTACTCTGAGAAAGCTAGTACTCATTGACGAGTTCAGAGTTACACACTGACAACTGAGCAGTGCTAACTTCTGAATGGGACTACTAAAAAAGGTACTTCATGGTATCAAATGAATTGTTGCATTAAACCTGTCTTGATGCTCAAGTCAAATTTACTGTAACTTTTGCACAAGTGGCAACTTTAGTAAGTCACCACTTAGTTGCCCAAACTTTTGCAGTGACTGTTTACGGTTGCAGGCCATGCGACAGCCCTCTGTCCTCCTGGAGGGTGTGTGAATTACTCTAAGGCTGCTGTTGGGAGAGTTGTGACTTTTAGAACAGTTACCCCTTTAGTTTATTAGAGTTGTGACTTCGCCATGGCAGGAAGGCCAAACAGAGTGTGAGCCCACAATGCGAGCTTCAAAGGGGAGGCTGCCTTTGAAGGGCAAATAGTGGACACACATAAGAAGTGCTGCTCTTTTGTTCTTGTAGACAGGTTGGTGTCAAAGACAGAGAGGGGGAAGCTGCTGGCAAACCGTTTTGTCTCTGGGCATACAGCCCCCCAAATAGCCACACTTCTGGGCTGGGCTAGAGAGCTCCATACACCGAGAGAAGGGTTCTGCCACAATGCGAGTAGACAGAATAGTTTACTGTGGGATAGCTAGATGACACACTTTACTAGAAGTTGTCACTAGGCAGGAGGGGGCCTGGTAGCCCATTGACTAGTAGTAGCCACATCCTCGAGGAAACTAACTCTGCAAGTGGCACCCCTGGCCTCCAGACCTCAGATCACATCTGTAATGTAGAGTGGACCGAAGACAGACTGCCCTGCTTTTCTCTGGACCCGGCAAAGAGAGGCTGCACCAAGACTACACTGCTCCTTGGGCTAGTAAAGAGAGTACTGTACCAATCATCCCTTGCTTGAGGAAAAGTCGACCCTGCGCCTCAGATGGAAGAAGTGTCTCTAAGAGTCAGTTGGCTGAATTCCTTTTATGGCTACAGGGTGACAATAGCTAAAAATGGCTGCCTTGGCGAGTTGGTAGTCAGGAATTTCGCCGCTGGCCGTTAATGTGCAGCATGGAAGACCGAGACCCGACCCTCAAAGTTGCACCTGAGTCTGGACCAAAGAGAGTTATAGGAGTGTAGTATGGTTGCCCAAGTTGGAAGTTCCAAATCAAATCAAATCAAATCAGGTGTTTGTTAAGCGCGACTACTCACCCGTAAGGGTCTCAAGGCGCTGGGGCTGTGGGGGGGTTCGCAGGTTCCAGTCCATCAAGGAGGGGGTCTGTCGAAGTTCTCATCAATTAAAGGAAACCACTGGTTTCCCTGTAAATGGAGACCAGTAGACCTGTGGTAACTGGTTTTTGGTTGGATTTCAACCGTACTTCGAGGGATATGGACCCTTGTGGCCAAAGCCACCCCATTGTGTTTGTGGACAAAGAGGTTACCCCATGAAGACCCTGTCACCAGATCAGCATCCTTCAGCATCTTGCATCAACGCCGCTCCTTTATAGTCTTTGGCAGTTCACCCATAGAGCCTGGAACTGGACTAAAGACTGCATTGGATGCAAGGTAACTGTCCTACCAAGCTTCATTGGCCTCTGTGACATGTTCCCTGCTGGAGTTGGTTGCTCACAACTCTATAAAAGTTTGCAACAGTTTCCAAAGTGAACTGCTAACTTTAATAGTTGCCAATTCTTGTTTGTGTTTTGAGTCAAAAGCAGTCATTTATTATTTGGTGAATAATTTATATCTCTGGAACCACCTGGTAGATTTTGTTCATTTTGGTGTCTAAAAAGTAATAAAAATAAGACCTAGTTTTATAAATTGGTGTCGGATTTGGTTTATGTCATGTTTCTGTCTTATTCACCTGTTTTGCTACTTCTAAGTCCTTTTCACTTGTTCCTTTGACAAAGCCTGACTACTCGAAGCCACAGCTACCCATGGTTGAGATAAAGTTTTTCAAACAAATCTTACTGGACCCTATAAACATAGTGAGTTTTTTAAACGGTGTGGTCTCACAACCACAACATAAAATAAACCAATTTCCTCACATTGGTGCCGAGCAGTGGGATCCACAACTTGTGTTTTGCAGTACCACTCAGTTGATAAGTCCAGAACGTTAGAAATCCACCAAGTTGATACCTAGAAGGAATTGATTGAAATCAAGTTGCCAAGTTCTGGAGTCTCCTATGCACTGCCTTAGAGAGTTTGAAAACTTTAAAAACATTTTGAAGAAGTTTAGAAAAGTTTTTGCAAAGTTTATGGAAGTTGCAAAAAGGACTAGGAAACATGGAGATCGACACCCTGGCCACCCGTCGGATAAAAGATTTGGGAGTCCTAAGAAAAGACAGAAAGATCAGCTGACATTTTATGGGATGGTTTGTTGGTCCCTAGCCTTCTTTCTCTGATGTTACTTCAAATGCAAGGTGCTCTAGTGTTTTCTAGGATCGCTCTTTCCTCTATCTCATTGGATGGATGAGGCTTTGGTAGTCTATAGAATCTCCCTTTCATCTGTATCTTACAATAGGCAGGGCCTTGATGGTTACTAGTCAGCCTCTTTTTTATCTTCTGTCTCATAAAATGGGTGGAACTCTAATTGTCTCTAGTCTTTGTCTCTTTCTCCTGATGTTTCCCCGGGACGGCTGGAGCTCAGGTGGTCTCTGATCCCTCTTTTTTTCTTATTTCCCCTGTGATATATGGGGTCCTTGTGATCTCTAGCTTTGCTCCTTTTCCTTTGGCATCTCCTGAGATGGATGGGGCTCTGGTGGTCTCTAGTCTTTGAGCCACATGCATCAAACTTAGGAATTGCGATTCCTAAATTCCGATTTTTAATTCCTTATTTGCGACTTGCAAATTGCGAATTGCAAATAAGGAATGGCTTCCTATAGGAATCAATGGAAATTGCATGCGCAATTTGTGAGTACCAAATAGGTACTCGCAAATTGTGCATGCAAATTCAAGGGTGCCAAAAGGACACCCTGATGCACCCCTGAAAGTACAATTAAAAAACATGTTGCACACACACACATGCCCCAAGGGCCTGTTTGTGTGCAACATAGAACTTTGAAAAATGCACTTTTGTGCATTTTTCAAAGTTTTCGCAAATTACCATCAACTTTAAGTTGATGGTAATTTGCATTTCTTAAAAGTGAAATCCAAATTTTTTTTGCTGCATTGCATTTAGGGAATCGCAATTTAAGTAATCGCAAATTTTGCAATTACTTAAATAGCAATTTTTGCATTTGGGATGATGCATCCCAAATGCAACAATTGCAGTAGCAAAGGGGCCGATTCTGTGAATCTGCCCCTTTGCGACCGCAAAAAACAATGATGCATGTGCCCCTTTGTCTCTTTTCTTATTAAATTTGCTGGGAAGGATGAGATTCTGGTGATTTCTAGTCTTTTTCTATTACCGCTGATGATGCCTTGGATGGGTAGGGTTCCGGTGGTCTATAGTGGTTCTCTCTCTCCTCTGATATCTCCTGGGATGGGTGAGGCTTTGGTAGTCTTTCGTTGTTCTGTCTTTCCTCTGATGGTTGGTGGGATGGATGAGGCTCTGGTACTTTCTATTGTCCCTCTCTTGCCTCTGATGTTTGCTGGGATTGGTGATGGGGACCTAATGGACTCTATTTCCTTTGATGTCTCCTGGGACGGTCAGGGCTCTGTTGAGGTCCTAGCTCTTTCTCTTCTGATGTGCCCTGGGATGGATGATGCTCTGGCGGTCAGTAGTTTTTCTTTCTTTCCTCTGATGTTTACTGGGATTTGTGGATCTCTAGTGTTATCTGGTCTTTCTCACTTTCTTCTGAAGTCTCTTGGGATGTTTGCAGCTCTGGTGGTCTTCAGGCTCTTTTTCTTTTGACATGTCTTACGATGGGTGGGGCTCTGTTGTTTTCTACCCTTTATTTCCTCTGGTGTCTCTTGAGTTGCATAGGGCTCTTGTGGTCTTCAGCCTCTCTCTCTCTTGTATTTTCTTTTGGTATTGGTGGACCTCCATGGGTATTTAACCTCTCTCTTCTCTGACACCTCCTGTGATGGTTGTAGCTGCTCACTTTCTCTCTGCCTCTCATTTCTCTGAAGGGTGTGAGGGGAGCAGTGCCCAAGCCATAGTCTGATCTGGATGATGATAGCACATTTTTCACCGTCATGCACCGCACGATAATTGAGGAGGTTTTAAATTCGGAAGGACAAGACACTCTATTGACTGGTAAAATAATTTCGTCATTGTTTTGTCCTTAATCCCTAACACGCCCCACTGCCGGGCTGGGTCTTTCGAGGATTTTTATTAGTAATTTGAGATCCCTGAGCAGCAGACAAGCACAGGGAAATGTTTGTTTCGTGGAGTAAACAGACCGGTTGCTGAGACAACAATTCCCTGTTTGCACCGACCAGTGGAGCTCTCACTACTTTAATACCAGTAGTGTTCCCCACAGACACTGTTCAGGGTGGGCATGGCAACGTCCATCCTTTTACTTCCAGGACCGTGCAGTCCATGGTCCTGGAACACAAATCGTAGTCTCTCACCACCATGAGTTGTTGCGGTCCTTGTAAAGGAACACTCTTTTCTCTAGGTTTGGATAGCTTGCTCCTGCTAGGTACCTCCTCCTCTCTTTTTCACTGCTACCATTTTACTTCTGCTCTGGGCCTTGATGCCTTGAGGGCTTTGAAGAGAAACAGATACCGAACTTTACTCCTCTGAGGCTGGATTATCTGTGGACTTGGCACAAGGGATATATTCTCACCTCTGCTTAGATGGCTCAGGTACTTGGCAGACGGAAACTGAACCTTTTCCAGCTAGGGCTAATGTGTGCAAACGATTAACGTAGAGATACCAGTCCTTTGTTTAGGCCAGTGCTTTCCAAACTTTTCATGTTGGTGACACACTTTTTAGACATGCATCATTTCGCGACACTGTAATTGAGTTCTACTAGCAAAATAATGATTTGTAAAATAATAACATACATACATTTCCAAGACTGCTGTCATTTAGGAGTAACAATATGTAAATATGTGCAAGAATTAATTTTTTTTTTAATATAACCAGTAACACTTACTATTTTAATGAGACGTATGAGGTTGACAGCGAGCATGTGGAGCTGCAGGAGCCACGTCACTGGCGATGCTGCTGTCACCTCACTCCTTTGTAAACTTGAATAGGTCTGCGGGTGGCAGCAGCAGCAAGCGCTGCAGGAGCCACGAGCATGTGGAGCTGCGTCACTGGCGATGCTGCTGTCGCCCCCAACCTGCGTAAACTTGAAAGGGTCTGCAGTGGGCAGGAGTCTGTGGGGGGCGCAGCAGTGAGGGCCGGATGGCCACGGCGATGGTGCTGCCAGCTTCCCCCTGCCCTAGATTGAACAGGACTGTGGGGGGTGGCTCAGAGCGCTGCACTGCAGGAGCCACCGGAAGTCTACTCACCACCACTGCCGCTGCCGGATGCTTCGTGGGTCTGCAGGAGGGTGGCTGCGAGCAGCAGCAATGCTCTGACTCCAATCATGGCTAGCGGTCCACCACAGGAGACTCCTCCTCTTCCGCAGGAACAGGTAATGCATCAATAGCATGCGCAGCACTGTACTGCATTGCCTAGACTCATTGTGTGACACACCTACAGACAGCAGCTGACACACTAACGTGTTTGGAAAGCACTGGTTTAGGCCCTAGCTGGGTTGTGGAGACTGCCAAGGGGTTTGCAGAACAGCAGTCATCTCCATAACTGGATTGACAAAGGAACATACATCTCCCATCCACTGAATACGCTTATAAGTGATTCGCACTGGTATACCGAGCCACGTGGTACTGGTGCAGCAAAAAAGGGCATGTGTAGACATAATGAAGCGCAGATTTTGTCAGTCCTGAGTGTTTTAGCCAATATTCAGTTTCTGTTCAAGGACGTGTAGTCTTGCTTACCTCCATGAGTAGCAGTTTAACAATCCCGTCATGCAAAGCGCTGTCTGTTAAACAACTAAGTTTGTCTGCAGGAAGCCACTCCAGTGTTCTGAAAATAGAGGTGAATTGGCAAAGAGTGACCCCCTAGCTGGTAAAAAGGAGGCGCGGCAGCAGGGGTTCAGCGCACGGTTTCCAGCGTGAGTTGTTGAAACAAAACAACACAAAGAAGGTGACGTGCTGAGGGTCTAGGAAACTTTCTGTAATCCCTAAATGAGACGCGGGAATCTGTGACCAGCAGGATAATTACGCTTCTACGCAGTGACCTTCTCGGATTTCCTTTGTGCAGGAGCTGGGATCCCCAGGCGGTGCTTTGTTACCAGGGCGGCCTTCACTTTCAAAAGCAGCCACGTTTCTCCTTCATGAATATTTAGTGTATTCAGGGGGCGCAAAGTCATGTTCAGCAGAAAGGAAGGCAGGGCACTACCTGAGTTGTTTACATCGAGCTGCTACAGGGAGAGCCTGCTATGGTTTGGGGTGCTAAACTGGTACACCTGCGTAGTAATTAGCAGGGTCAAAACAAGTACGCCAAACACAAAGGTAAACCGTGGCCCTCCACGGCTGGCTGGCCATGCGCAAAGCATACGTAACCATAGAGTGTCTACGAACGTAGAAACAACGTAGGCCTTGAACGAGTGAGTATGTGTGTAATGCAACACAGTGAAATGCAGAGTTTTTGTGCGCTTTCATTCTGAAGAGATCGCCCCAGTTTTGATTGTATAAAGTGCTTAATAGCGCTCACTTCTGTTATCTGCCACAACTTGGAATGCTTGGAAAAGCATTCCAAGTTGTGGCAGATAAGAGAACTGAGGCACAAAGGGAAGACCTGGCTTTCCCCAAAATCAGGACCCTAGTGACCCTCAGACCGGTTGCACTACGGAGTATCGAGGCTAGGAATATCATAATACACTAATATTCTGGACATATTATTATGGGACAAAATATCAAAAGGTTCATTCATATGGAGTTAGTATAGATTTACTATTCTCAATTCCACATCCGTGGACCTTGAAGATACATATGCTGTCAAGGGTATGTATGTATATGTGGAGTTAGGTATAGCTCTATACCTACTTACCTTTCGGTTAGGGCTTTAATTGGGATGAAAAAACTGGAGAGTCTCTTAAGGGGGCGTGGTCAATGTAATTAAGGGCGTGGCTTAAAACACGTAAATTAAAAATCTGTGTGTAGCACAGTGTGCCGCCTGACTTGTATTTTGCTGTTTCTGTCATTGCATCCAGATATATGATACAACAAGTCACATCATACCTACAAGTCAGGACTATCGGCTTTGTCAATGGTTGTTAGTTGCATAAGATAAATAAGCAGCAACTATGGCTTGTAAATAATATTGAAAAAACTTCCACTTAAAGCCCTGGTGACAGGACGACAATGTTGCTGCTCCTGAGTTTCAAAAAGAGAAGGGAAATCCTGAGAGAAAATTACTCTCTTTAAAGGATTTCCCTTCCTCTACAATGCTCACCACGCGCGCACATCGATGCGCCTGCTATCAGTGCAGTCCGGAAAAAAAAAAAGGACTGCCTGTGCCAGGGCACAAAACAGAGCCCGATAGAGACCCGTTTCGAGGCCCCTTTAAAAAAAACTGCCAGTGCTCAGACCCAGTGAGACCCGGCCCACTTAAAGCCCTGCTTTCGGTAGTGTGTCTATGATATTTAGTGCCATCACACGTCTCAGACCTTAACCCTGGCTCGTTTGTATATGCAGCTTGCAGTACTTCTTAAAATATTTCTGTTCTGACTAACCTGTTCGACCTCTTTCAACGCAATGTAGTTTTAGCGCCAGGATGCCCGTTGGATTTTTGCACGCTTAAAAAATATATTGATGGGGATGATAATGAAACCAGCCTTACATTCCTCTCACCACCACACTCTTGGGATGATCATGATCGTACATTCATCCAAGCAATTCTGCAGTGCTGTCTGCCTTACACTTGACACCAAAGGTCCTTGCCAATAGAGGACTCTTTAACCAATACCCTTCGCCCGTCCACACACCATAGAAGTAGTAAATTTCACTTTCAACTCATGAGATCTCCCTGGTTGAGTTAGTGAAAGGGCTGCACAATTGCTACAACACAATACAGTACCTTTGCCTGATTCACACTGTATTGTCAATGAGAAGGCAGGATTAAAACACAATCCTGCTCAGACATTGGTCAAATACACATGCTTCACCATTTCTAATATACACGTGACCTTGGTATTTTCATTCATGTAAGGAATGCATTTTCTTGCATGATCACTCTCAGGTTTTGGACTAATGCTGTTGGTTTTTCAACTCTGAGAGTGCACTGAGGCCCACTAATCAGACCTCAGTGCCAGTGTTCTAACACCTTATGAAATGTGTTTTGAATTGGCTACCTCCAATTAGCATAAGCTGAGTTATAAGTCCTTAGTATATGGTACCCAGGGCATATAAGACAGATTGTCCACCCCAGGAATGCAGCATTGGTTGTGCCACCCTGTGTGTGACAATATACAAAATGTCTCCCAGAAATATATGTAAGTATCCCTTAAGGCATGCCAATGGAAACTTGAGGAAGGAAGCTGTATATTATTAAGTAAGACATATACTTTTAATATGTCCTAACAGTAAAACTTCCAAATTGTAGTTTTTTCCCTGGAAAAGTTAGTATACCCTTTGGCTAACACAGAGTTACCGGCTGACCTCACAGCCCACGTAGCGTCTGATTGTGACTACTAAAATGGATACTTCAAGGTATAAATTATTCGTAGCATTAAACCCAAATTAATGCCCTAGTTGAACTTAATGTCAATTTTAAGGAAAGGCAACTTTTAGAAATGTGCCACTCTGTTGCCTAGTTTGTCCAGTGGCCTCGCACAATTGCTAGCCACCAGACAGCCTTCTGCCCTCTTGGGGAGTCGTATGGACGTCTCCCAGGCTCAGGAACAATAGGAACCTGCTACAGGGAGCAGTGTTACCTCCCCCTTGAAGCCAGTGTGGATGTTGGCCCAAAAGGCAAAGCTGCCTTTGGTTGGCAAATGATGATCGCACTCCTGAAGGGGTGCCCCTTTGTTCAGGTAGACAAGATGGCGACTGGAACAGAAAGGGGAGACCATTGCCCAAACCAGTTTTCCTGTGGGTGTGTAGCCCACAGGTAGACCCACCTTTACGGTGGGCTGCCAAGCTCCTAACATCCTAGGAAGGATTCAGACATCTTGGGAGTGGGCAGAATAGTGCACCCTGGGGTTGCTAGATGCCACACACAGCCAGCAGTTGTCACAGGGTGGGAGGGACCCTGATAGCCATCGGCTAGGGACCACATCATCTCCCCAGGGCACTTTCTAGGCATAAATATGGTGCCCCTGGCACCCTTGACCTCAGATTATGATGGAAATGGAGAAAGTACCAAAGAAGGACTGTCCTGCTGAACCTGGCAAGAGAGGCTGCACTGAGTGCTGGACTGCACCTGCCGCAACTTTTGGGCTAGCGAAGAGAGGACTGTGGCTCATGGAAAAGTTGCTCCGGAGCCCTAGACCAAAGAAGTGACTGCATGGGTCATTCGTATGACTTCGAGGAACCAGCACCATCAAAGATGAAGTAGCCCATACTAGCAAGTCAGTAGCAATTTTCTGCAAATCTACACTGACTTTCACTGGGCAACCCTGGAGACCAAGCCTCACCTCCAAAAGTTGCACCCGAGTCTGCTCAACCTGGGAATATTGTCTGAGTCCAGACTGGTCACCAAAGAGGGGCATCAGCCTTCACTAAAGGATACCGTGGGCCCACGGTGTACGGACATAGGTATCCCACCGCAGCTGGCCTTCTACTAGCTCAAAGAGGACTTCCAGGGACACCAACCCCTGTGGCCTAAGTCTTCCTATCTCACCTGTCGACTGAGGAATAACAACAAAGACACCCCCATCACTGCACAGCACTCAGAGCATCTTCCAGCATCCTGCATCCCCAGCATTAGCACCACTCCATTGAAGTCTATTGCAGTCTTGATGTAAAGTGTGGAACTGGACTTGAGACTGCTTTGGTGACCAACTAACTGTCCACATACTGCTTAGAGGTACCCTTGACCTTCTACCTGTTGGATTGCCCCCCCCCCCCCACTCAGGCCTGAGTAGCCGAACACAACTCTTTCAAACTTTTGAACAGTTTCTACACTTCACAGTTACCAATGTTTGTTTGTGCTTTGGACCAACATGCAGAGATTTATGTTTTACTTGAAAAGCTAGATCTCCGGTGGATTTTGCTAATCTTGTCTAAGAATTCATAAAATCAGAATCCATTTTCATAAATTGGTGTCAGATTTCTTTCATGTTGCTTGACATTCTTATTTCATTGTTTGGTGCTTCTAAATGCTTTACACTAGTTCCTTTTCTTTATCTTTGGTCCTCAAAGCCAGAGCTACCCAGGGTTGAGCTAAAGATTTTGCAAACAAGCCTGACTGGACCTGACTGTTTTGTGAGTGTAGTATACGGTAAGATCGCACAACCCTTTCATATTATACACCACAATAATCACAGTTAACAAAATAAACTGGTAAATGGGCAAATGAGACATGAAACATCATCTTTCAAATTTTGATCAATCTCATCACCTTGAATCATACCCTTCAGGGGTCAGAAAGATAAATAAAATAGAGTGTGCTGTTTGACTGTGCATGTTAAGAGAGGCCTTTAAAAATATTTATTCTTGCAGCACTATTCAGATTGAAGTTAGATCACCTAGAGTGGAACATACACAGTGCTTAATTTTTAAAACAGATACGTTCTGGTTCCCAAAGTTCCCAAACTTCCTGCTGAATCTTTGTGTTACTGAATACAAATCTGCCTAATGATGATTTCTACATGCCTATTTCTTCCCTACTCTTCAGTTCCTGCCTCTTTGTATCACACTTGTAGATTCTTTTTGTTTCATGTTTTCTTAATTTGTCTATGATTTCCTTTCTTTGTTTTCTGCTTACCTTCTTCACTTTTTGCCATTCTCTTTCCTGCTCTGGGTCAAAGTCTGAAGTAGAAAACTAAGTTCTGGTCCCCAAAAATGAGTAATGGTACTCACCACCTTCAGCCATAACACAAAAAGGGAGTAGTGGCCTAATGGCTAGAGCTGGCGACCTCAAAGTTGGGGAACCAAGTTCAAGTCTCGGCAGGGACACTCAGCATCCTGTGATTCTGGGCAAATCACTTAATCTCCCTGTGCCTAACATAATGAATGTGTCTGTCTATAACGCAACTGGTGCTCATGTAAAGTGCTCTGATACCTTTGGTTGAGTTCACGCTATATAAAACAGTGCAGAAACGAAATAAAAAATATAAGCACTGGACATAACCCCTGAGATCTCAGGATATGGCAACTTAAATTTAAGTCTTTCTGTTTCGTGTAGCTTAAAGTTATGTTTCTGTCTTAAGGTTATAGTCATTTTTAATATTGTGAGTTTCAGAGTGCACAGTGCAGACTTAATTGCCAATCAGCACCGCCTCCCTACCAGTAGTTCCAGAGGCAATTACATCTGCAAACAACTACACTATTTGATATCCTACTATCCTACCGCATTATTAGCACCTGTGTTAATCAGTGTAATCAGAAACGTTCAAGTTACAATCCTTGGTAATGAACTGGTTTGGACTCACCAACGTCTCTTCTCCGCTGACTTGGACTAAGTAACAAATGTTGTTCAACACAGCTACCGTCTGTTCGTACAGAGTGACCGTCTAAGTGGTTCCTTCTGGATTCATCAGTGCTCAAGAAATGTACGGACTTTCCATTACCTCACAGTTCTCAATCAGGCTGGTGCTTTCCTTATTTCAAGAATCCCATAGTGGTTGGTGGATGTGCACCCTAGTTGTCGGAAGCACAACAAGGCTATGCATATGCAATCCTCGTCGTCAAAGTACGATAAGATCAAGACACATAGAACTCTTAAAACAAGTGTGACTTTATTGCTAGAGCCCATGTACAGCAACTCATCAAGACCAAATCAACGCTTAACTGATATCGAACTCAGAATTTACTTGCAACTGCACTACAAATAATCATTGGGAGAGAACAGAACTTATGATACATGCCAGGGTCTAAGTGATAAGGAAATATTTGTTCAGCTTGACCTAGGTGAACAAACGTATAGGAAAAGCAGGCAATTTATTTGGTAGTAATCATCACAGAAGGTTGATTGCTCACAGATATTGAACTTCCTACCAAGAGCTATGTTGTGCAGAATCGTAAAGTAAATCCCCAATGAAAATTAAAAAAATAAATATTCTTTTCTAGCTGAAGTGCTCAATTCCACTAAGTCCTGGTTGGCTGGATTGTGACTTAAGCCAAGGGTTGCTTGTAGTACCAACCAGAGGCATGGCAGGTCTATTGTTACCTCCTGCTCTGATGCGGCCAGCAGATTGTTTGGACAAAATATCAATTTAAATATATTGGGAGAGAAAAATATGTAAAATATTGTGACACGCAAATATTGCGATGCACAAAAACCGGTCACAAGAATATCATTTTTTTAGGTAAATAATATTGGTTTAAATAATAACAATGTTTTAATATTGGTTTCACTAATATAGTGAATACAAATATTGTTTTTTAATTATTTTAATATGTTTAAGTTGTTATATATATGATTTATATTGCTCATGTAATTTATGTTATACTAATGGATTGTTGTTATCTGTTTTTGTGGGCTATTAGACTTGTAGGGGTATAGAGTAGAAAGTTAATTAAGTAATAATTAGCAAATAATTTCTAACTGTTAATTATTTAATTGATTTTTAATTATGGCATACTTATGTATTTTACTTATATTTTAGTTGCAGGCTGCTAAGATTGTTGGGGAATAGGGTGGGAAGTTAAATAATTAACAATTCATTGTTAATTATTATTTAATTTATTTTAACTATGTAAGGTATAGAAAATGTTATATTTTAGGTGCCGGCTGCTAGGTTTTTAGGAGCACGGGGGAGTAAATTTTTTATTGATTAAATAACAATTATTATTTTATTTATAATTGCTAATACTTATTTATTGAATAGTAATTATTTAAGTTGATTTATTGTTTTTAGTGTTTTGTAATATTTTTTATTAAGAGTTCGTTATTTTTTCTACATTCATGGAGTTATGTATGTAATATTTTTGAAGTGAAGTGCTTTCCCTACTCTTGCTTAGACCGCTGTAGGAATAATAAAATTAACCTCTTCAGAGTTCAACACTTTTCCTACTGTTGAGCTGTTTGAAATGGTAATAGTAAATGTCACCACTGCGAAATTCAATGCTTTCCCTACTGTTGCGTCGACTACAGCGGGAATAGTAAGTTTTACGCATCCAAATTCCAATACTTTCCTTACTGTACCACTGACTGGGGTTGGAATACTACATTTCACCCCTCCAAAGTCCAATGCTTTCCTTACTGTTGCACAGACTGGAGTGGGAATAGTAACTTTTACCCCTCCAAAGTCCAACGCTTTCCCTACTGTTGTGCTGACTGGAGCGAAAATAGTAAATTTCACCCCTCTGAAATCCAGTGCTTTTCCTACATTTGCACAGACTAGAGTGGGAATAGTAACCTTTACCCCTCCAAAGTCCAACATGTTCCCTACTGTTGTGCTGACTGGAGTGGGAGTAGTAAATCTCATCCCTCTGAAACCCAATGCTTTCCCTACCGTTGCACAGACTGGAATGGGAATAGTACATTTTAGCCTTCTGAAATACAATGATTTCCCTACTTTTGCCCTGTTTGGAGTGAGAATAGTAAATCTCACTCCTCCGAAAGCCAAAGCTTTCCCTACTGTTGCACTGACTGGACTGGGAATAGCAAATTGCACCCCTTCAAAGTCCAACACTTTCCATACTGTTGCGCCGACTGAAGTGGAATAGTGACTTTTACCCCTCAGAAATACAATGCGTTCCCTACTGTTGCCCTGTTAGGAGCGAAAATAGTAAATGTAACCCTGCTACAGTTCAGCACTTACTCTACTGTTGTGTTTGGAGTGGGAATAGTAAATGTAACCCCTCCAAAGTCCAGCACTTTCCCTACTGTTGTGTAGACTGGAGTGAGAATAGTAACTTTCACCCTTACTGTAGCACTGACTGGAGTGAGAGTAGTACATTTCACCCCTACTAAGTCCAACGCTTTCCCTATTGTTGCACTGACTGGAGTAGAAATAGTAAATCTAACAGCTCTGGAAGTCCAACACTTTCCTTACTGTTGCATAAACTGTAGAGATAATAGTATATTTATTATTATTAGGTTAAATAGTTTTCATAATATTGGTTAAATAGATTTTATAGAATTAATTATTTATTTTATTTTTTTATATTGTCTTTAAATTTATTTTAATGTTTATAGTATTTTTAATGAATGTGATTTTTGAGTTTTTCCATTTCGGATATTTTGTTTATTGTCTACATTAAGTAATAGATTTTTTAAATTTAATAGTTTGTTTACATGATGTATGGTTTTACTGTGTATGTATAATATATGTATTATATATGTATTATCTACTGGCGGTCGCCAGTAGATAGTTATAGTTAGGACCGTGTTTCCATAGGAAATCTGCAACATTCTATTTGGAATAACTTTGGCGCCGGTTGACGAATCCTCGCGAAATTTTCAAAATAGGTGGGGCGCTCCGCTCCTACCCTGAAAGTCTCGGGGGGGATTCGTCAAGCGGGGGCTGAGAAAAAAGGGGGGTCCCAAAACACGTTTTCCCCATGCAATTTTCCATAGGGACCTTTAGTCCAAGGTACAGCCCGAACGGCTGAACAGAATTACTTGAAATTTGGCAGAGAGGTAGTCCTCAGGTCAGGGATGTGTCTTGTGCAGGTCTGGTGTCAATCTGTTCAGTAGTTCCTGAGAAAATCAAAAGTAAAATCATATATATATGTGGGCGGAGCCTAACCACACATCTCATCCTGAGATCTGATTGGCTGTCAGCTCTTCATCCAAGAAGTGTTGGCAGCCATCTTGGGACCAATATACATGATAGCACCTCATTAAAAAGCATTGCAGTTAATAGAAGGTTTTAAGACTTTAGTTACATTATAAATCATTTGTTGATGGTACCATACTCATTTTAGGAATTGTGGTATGTTCTAAGGTGATTTCACCATGTGAAAAAGCCTTCTGCTGGGATATCATGATTGAGAGAAAAATATTTTCTCATGCTTTTCCCACAGAGGTTTGGAAGGTGATCTATAAGCTAAACTGAGAGCTTATTTTCTGTAAATTCACATTATCTTTCTCAGTCATGTGAGAATGAAGTCTGACATTCTCAGTAAAACATGTACATCCAACAAGGGCAGAGACTGTCAGTTGATTCCTTTGTGTTCTACTGCAGCTTCCCTGAGTGTTCCAAAGAACAACTAGAGCGCTAACAGTCCTACTTATGATAAACGTATGGCACACCTGAAGCCATCTTGCTTGGATTAAAGTGGTAACTCTTAAAACATTTAACTTAAAAGGGAACAAAATGAGGGGGTTCATTTTTCCATAAAAAGTATGATTAGTGCTGCAGAAAGAAAAATTAGGGCACATTTTGAGTGACTTCTCAAATCCTCTTCTATTTCATTAAAAAATTCTGACATGCAGACTGAAACATGCACTTTCAATACCAGCAGCAGTTCTCCCTGGTGAGCAGTAGCTTTACTACAGTGATCTAATGAGCAAAAAGTGTGCTAACATTCTGAATTTATGGCAAATGTGTGACACATCTGAATGCCTTTGGAATCAAAGTAAAAAACTGAAAGTATTTCCTACTGAGGAGACTGCAGTAAATGAGGAAATTAGGAAACTTCATAACAAATAAGTCTGCCAAGATGGCCACCAGAGACAAAAGAGCCCAAATGTAGCCCAAATATCACCCAGATGTAGCCCAAGTATAGCCCAATGACAGAATTCCCAGAGTGTTCTTAAAAACAACTAGAGCGCTTACTGTCTTCATTATGACAAAAGTATGGCACAGCTGAAGCCATCTTGACTGGAATAAACTGGTAACACTTAAAACATTTAATTTAAAAAGGAACACAATGAGGGGGTTCATTTTGCCATAGAAATTATGATTAATGCTGAAGAAAGAAAATGAGGGCACATTTTGAGTGACTTCTCAAATCCTCTTCTATTTCATTAAAAAATTCTGACATGCAGACTGAAACATGCACTTTTAATACCAGGAGCAGATTTCCATGGTGAACAGTAGTTTTACTACAGTGATCTAATGAGCAACTAGAGTGCTAACATTCAGAATTTATGGCAAATGTGTGACATATCTGAATACCTTCATGATGGAATCAAAGTAAAAAACTGAAAGCATTTCCTACTGAGGAGACTGCAGTACATGAGGAAATTAGGAAACTTCTTAACAAATACATCTCCCAAGATGGCCACCGGAGACAAAAGAGCCCAAATGTAGCCCAAAATCACCCAGATGTAGCCCAAATATAGCCCAATGACAGAAGTGTGCAAAACACTTATTATTTTGTATTTTTGCAGTGTTATATAGTGCAGACTTGTCAGGTATTGGAGTGCTTTACATGTGCATTGGTTACATCACACAAGAACAAATTCATTTTGGTTGTAGACATGGGGATACTAAGTGATTTGACCAGAATCACAGAATGTCGAACTGAAGCAGAATCTCCAACCTGGTTCCCCAGTTGCAAAGTCTGCAGTTCTGGAAGTAACACCACATCCTCTCCCCTAAGTGCAACATTTAATCAAGTGGTCAACTGGATAAAAAAACATAAAGGTAACAAATAATTTAAAGTGCTTTCTCGCTATTTGAAAACTCAGAAAATATGTCCTTATTTTAGTCTTTTAGAGCACTAACCATAATTTTGATGCCAATAAGACCCTCTCATATATGTAATTTCTAAAGGAAATGCTCTAGGTATTACAGCTTTGATTACATCAAGATGACGTCAGGCGTTCCACACTTTTGTAATAAATATAGAATGTTAGCAATCTAGTTGTTCATTAGGATACTGTTGAGAGGCAGAGGCCAGGGGCATGGACTCTGAAAATTGAAGGCAGGTAGGAGGGTGCAAAGGCAACAATTTAACCACACTGAGCAGGCAGGAAGGGCCGTGGCAGCACAACAGACTATGGAGGGCAGTGGAAAGGGGGGCAGGGGCAACAAACCAACAATACAGGACTTGCAAGAGAGGCTGTGGCAATGTAATAGACCATTGTGGGCAGAATGAAGAGGCAATGGTAGTACAACCATACATGCCAACAGACCCGATTCAGCCAGAAAACGTCCAATGTTTTTAAGCTCAAATGGGCTTTACTTGATCTGTCTCCTGTCTACAATCTCCTCTTTTTCAATGTAACTCAAAGGGGAAAATCAATACCCCAGTTTTTTTTCAAAATCTCCCTCTTACCAAGTTCAAAATGTTCGCAAGTATGGTACATTGGTTCATGGAAGGAAATGGGGTAGGGACATGGACTTGGATAACAGAGGACAGGAGGGACATGGAGAGGTGCACCAAACTGACCCTGCAGGGCAGGCATCAGGGTTTGCAGCAGCACAATACACCACACAGGGCATGCGGGACGGGAGTGCAGCACAACAATCCATAGAAAGCAAGAGGGAGGGGACAGGACCATGCACATGGACAACAGAGAACAGAGGGGCAAGAGTCAGGACCATAATGGACAGACAGGAGAGAAACCTGCAGCATAACAGACCATAAAGGGCAGGAGGGATGGATCAGGGGCATTACAATGGAACAGACAAGCCAGGAGGGAGGGAGTAGGGGTCTGCACATGTAAACAGAGGGCTGGGGGCAAGGGGGCAGGGCAGGAGCAGCAAGATAGCCATGGAGGTCAGGCAGGATGGGCACTAGAAGCAAGACACACCATGAAGAGCAACAGTGAGACTGTGATGGCATACACACAGACCATGGAGGGAAGGTGGGAGGGGTTTAGGGGCAGCTAACTGACCACACAGGGAAGGTGGGAGGGGCCATGGCAGCACAGAAGACCATGCATGGCAAGTGGGAGGGTTAGTGGTAGCACAATGGCTATGATGGGCAAGAAGGAGGGTGCAGGGGCATGCACAAAGGACGATGGAGGATAGAAGGGAGGGTCAGGACCTGTGCACAGACAAGAAAGTTCAGGGGAAGGGGCCTCACAACAGATCGCACGGGGCAGGCAGGAGGAGCAGTTGCAGCACAACAGACCAGGGAGGGCAGAAGGGTGTGGCAGTACAATGGACCATGTAGGACAGGAGGAAGAGGATAGGGGCATGGCATGTGGACAGGCAGGGTGGAGGTGGCAGGGACAGGTTACAGTCATCTGACAATGCTAGGCAGGTGGGAGGGGAGTGGCAGCTCAACAGAACACTCAGAGTAGATAGGAGTGGCAGGTCCATGGAACATGGTGGGCAAAAAGGATGGAGCAGGGGCATGCACAAAGACATCGGAGGGCAGGGGGAAGGAGAATAGGGGCAGCAAGCTAAGCACAGAGTTTAAGCAGGAGGTCAATGATGGGGCATAGAATTGGGCAATGGAGGACAGGAGGAGTGGACTGGTACATCATACTAAATTGAGGGCAGTAGCAGCACATCAGACCATGCATGGCAGGAGGGAGGAGGCTAGTCCATGGATTCACACAACAGAGGATAGGGAGGAGGGGGATGGGGCAGCAAGCTGACTGTTCAGAGAAGGCAGGTATTAGGAACTTTATTGTTTTTAAAACGTGTGTGCGAACTACTTAAAATATGAACAAGTATGCAGCATAATCTCACTTTTATTCAGGAAGAAGAGGACGTTTGTGACTGTGACTCCGGGCTCACTTGGCAGAAACACCCCCTGACCCTCCACCCCCTATCGCAAAATGTAATGCCCGTGAAAAGGGTAGGTGAACACAGTGTTATATAGAACATAGTCCTGAGAGCACGATTGAAAATGAAAACTAGATATAGTGTATGGTATAAACTATGCACCAAAAAGTGTGATATAAGATGAACCGGGCGTGAAATATAATATGCAATACATTGTGCGCAATGACAGATTCATTGGAGAGCGCGAGATAGCACAGGCACTAGCGCGTGCTATGCGATATGCGCCTTGGAGTGTAATATGCACACGGCAGTGTTGTGTAACCTAACTAGTCTCTAAAGTTGTAATATAAAATATGTGCTGGGGAGTGTAACGTTGCATATGCACTGTGACAAAGATATGGATCCCAGATTGTAATATGTATGGCAAAGCACTGTGCGTTATAACATAGGCATCGAGGAAGGCACGTTAGATGGGGCAATATAACCCGTGCGAAGACAAGTGTGGCATGACATATTCACGGGGTGGTGTTACAGTGCACATGGGCTAGAGAGTGTCATAGCATATGCACTAGCTAGTAGAATACAACACAGAGGTGTGTGGCACTCAGCAGGCAATGGTGGGTGTGACACAGCATTGGGCTCTGCCAGGAGCGCGCTGTGACTCTCAAGTGATGTTCGTCCCCTTTCCAGAGAGTAAAATAAAAAGTATTACACATCCGGCAATGGATGTGTGTTTTATTGACCGTGAGGGGGGTTTCTTGCATAGTTTTGGTCGAATTTTTGTCGAATCCCCTTTGAATGGCTTGGTGTGCATGTGTATTAAATGTGCCCGTCAATAGCTACCCATGTTTGTATAAATAAACGACAAGGGTGTCTACCGGGATTAGGCACGGTAGGGCATCAGACATGTCAGAGCTTCACTAGTGGTGTAAATACATTCCACGTGGATTCATTGTATGCATAGTCGCCTTTTAATGAATATCACGCAAATCGTCATGGTGATAGGTACGTACGGTTTGTCCAGCATGTCCTAGGTGTGTCTATAAATATATCTTTTTTAAAAATAATAAAAAACAGTGGCCGGCCCTGGGGATTGGGGTCAAAAAAATATAATTAGGAGACAGGCCCTGGGGGATGGGATCATCAGGGCCAATAAATTAGAATAAGAAGGGGAACCACACAGCCCCCCTTCTTAAAAAATTAAAATAAATAAAAGACTGGCATCGTTCCGGAGGCCACGCCCCCTCCTTGCAGCACTCTGCAAACGCGCCCCCTGGCGAGTTGTAAGTTGGGGAATTAATTCCTCTTCAATACTGAGGGTCCCCGAGGGCCAACTAGCCCAACAGGCATCTCCAGTATGCACCAGGGAGCTGCGCTGCAGACAGGTGTTCTGAGGCCAAGCCACTTTTTACACCTCTCTGCAACGCAGCTCTGTGGTGCTTACTGGAGGTACCTAGTGGTCTAGTTTGACCCTAGGGACCCTTACGATTCAAGGGGACTTAATCTCTCAACTTAGAACAGCCACAGGGCGCGTTTACACAGTGGTGAAGGGAGGGGACGGGGCCTGAGGTGACGTGTGCAAACACGCACTATGGCACGTTTTAAATTGGGGATATAATTTTCCTTCAATACTGAGGGCCCCGAAGGCTAACTAGCCCACCAAGTGCTTCAGAGAGGTGGTCCAGGCTGTGCCACTTTTTACACCTCTCTGCAACGCAGCTCTGTGGCACTTCAATTCAATTCAATTCAAATGATCTTTATTCGGAATTTGGTACATCCATAAAAGTACATACAGAATAAAACACATAAAAACATATATAAAAATTAAGAACAAGATTTCCAGTTGGGTTTGAGCAGCATATATAACGTAAAGTGCATAGTACATAATAAGGATATACATTAGTCTATTAGTATATGTAGTCGTAGATTCCACTTTATCCACTTCCAAAATAATCATACAGATCCAAACACACATATAATTGATTCTGTATACAATTTATATCAGAATGGTAAGGAGCAATGTGCATTCAATGACCATTATGCGTGTTCCATGCTTGCCCTAGATCTCACACAGACTTTTATAAAACAATTTACAGTATGTATAACCTCGTCTGTTGGCAACATTTGTAGGAATCTCATTGCCAGATTAAAGTCCCTTAGATTATATTTACGGAAAATCGGCATTAAATATTGACGGGTATACAACTTATAATGGCCACAGAAGAAAAAATAGTGCAACAAACTTTGTTTTCCACCCTCTGCACAAGGGCAATCCAGCTCTTCTAAACCTTTGTTATAGCCAAGAGGGAAGCTTAGTAAATTGACAATGCTTCCTTCCCAGAACCTGAATAAAAGGCTCCGGTTCCGTCTTCCTATTGGGATTGACAGGTATCTGCAGGGCTTGTTTAAGTTATCATTGCCTGGATCAGTTAGTGGCAAATATTTAATAACAGCAGGTTTTACCAATTCGGCTCTCCTTCGTTCCTCCTTATATAGATCAAACAGTGCCCGTTTTACACTGTTCTTGTGAGCGGGGGCAATGGTATTAGGGGCGCTGAACAAAGAACCATGTCCCACGCTCAACAGGCTATTATTGACTGCATTTAACCAGGGTATAAGGTGGGATCTTTCGTATAATAAACAATCAGATATTATACTGCGTGTTAAGGATGCAGCTGGATTGGACCATATTTTTATCCAAAAAAGCGCGGGCCTTGACCTAATAAAATCAGCAATATATGGCAGCCCAAGTTCATTGTGACAAATAAATGTGGGCGCACAGGGAACTCCCCCCAGCACCCTTCTACAAAATCTATTTTCCTCCAACTGGAGAGACGTGCTGTTACAATAACCCCACACTTCTGCTCCATATATCCCAGTTGGTTGGCATTGGGTACGATAAATATTGAGCAGGGGGGAAATGACATCAGCCAGTTTGGGTTGTCGGAGAGATAAAATTGAGTTGATTGATTTGCCAATTTTATTTCTCACATAGGCAGCATGTGGCTGCCATGAGCCTGTATTAGAAAATAGTAACCCTAGATAAGGGAAGGTGCTGGTGCATTTTAATATATTGTCCCCTGATTTAATTGAAGTAATGTTGTACTTTTTAGGTCCACAGTTCATAATGAAAGATTTATTAAAATTGGTACTTAAGCCCAAATCGGACATAAAAGCAACAAACCCAGTGATTAAAGTGCGTAAAGCATTCGGGGTACGCCCCATTAATACTGCGTCATCTGCATAAAGTAGGGTAGAAATGGGGGAACCGTTTATAATTGGTACATCCTTAGTGTTCTTGCTCAAAGAGCAGCTCAACCCGTTAATATATAAAATAAAAAGCAGTGGGGCGAGTACGCAGCCCTGTCTGACTCCTCTACTAATAAAAATATCATCAGATAATTCACCATCATTATTAATACGTACTCTCGCCTTTAGATCCCTATGTAAATAAGAGAGAAAATATACCAGTGAGTCATCCAAACCATAATCAAGAAAAAGTGACCACAACCTAGAACGATTAACAAAATCAAATGCGGAACTCAGATCCATAAAACCTAAATAAAGCGGGGACTTTTTAACAATGGTATATTTGGCCATAATCAAATTCAAATTAAGACATTGTTCGACAGTGCCCACAAGGCTTCTGAATCCCAATTGACTGCAGTGTAAAACATTATTATCCTCAGCCCAATTCCTTATCCTTTTAAAAATTACCCTTCCAAGAACTTTGAGCGTATTATCGATCAGTGAAATCGGACGGTAGCAGGCAGGATCCGACCTGTCACCTTTTTTGAATATCGGTACGATGACACTGTTCGACCAGGATTCGGGAATTGAGCTGTCAGCCAAGTTATTAAATAAGTTACATAATAAAGGGGCCCAAAAATTGATTTCAGATTTAATCTGGTCAATAGAAAGACCATCCGGGCCGGGAGCTTTATTACTAGCGCTCTCAAATATAGCATCCTCGACCTCGGATATTGAAAAGTTCAGTCGGTCAACGGTGTTGGATAGGGGGACAGTGTCTAGAGAAGTGGGTGATATAGCATAAATTTTGGAAAAGTGCTCTACCCACACCTCGCCAGATATATTGCAATTGATTGGTTTGATGTTAGAACCAAAGGATCTGAGGGACTTGACTTCTCTCCAGAAACCTGTTGTGTCTTTTAATGAGGCAGTGCGTGTGAGAGATTCCCAGTGATTAATCACTAGGGCCTCAGATCTAATACGTAACACGGATTTGTATTTTGATCTTAATTCTCTCACAAGTTGAGCGTCCCTAGGATTGATTTTTAAGGCCGCCCTCAGGTCCCTATTGGCCTTAGAGCAGGAGGAGTCAAACCAGCGAGGGCCATGATCTATATTAGGCCTAGCTGGTTTAGAGGATTCTCTTTTAATAGCCCCACAGAGATTACCAAAGGCAATAACCACATCGTCGCCTGGGCTAATGTGCGACAGACAAGTCTCTACTATCTTAAGGTGTTTTTTAATTACTCTAGCTAAAATATCTTTATTGTCCACCCCTTTCCATATTAATCTTAGTCTATCAATAGATAAAACCAGATTTTGTGCCCCAAACTCTGCTCTCGATGCAACCTTCGTGATCTGTGGATTATCTAAGTATATTCTAAGCGGGTAGTGATCACTATATGCGGAACAGATGACTTCTACTTTTAAAATTATGTCACACAATGTCGGACAGATAAATATATAGTCTATCGTAGAAGCGCAGCCCTGGCCTATATATGTAGGTGTTGATATATTGTTTGCACTAGAACCAGCAATTTCCATTGCATTTACTAAATCACTGGAGGCTATATGGTTTTTCAACTCTTCACCGTTTCTACATGGAGGACTATTGCGGTACATATGAGCATTAAAATCCCCTCCGATGCAAATGCCATCAAAGGGCCCATACTTCTGCCCCTCCATAATTTCATCAATAAAATTAAACAGTGACAAAAAATTGTCATTGGGACGAGTAACAAAATCATTATTATAAAAGTTAATTATGCATAGTTTCATCCTGTTGGTGTACTTCATAGCCATAAAACATTTACCCGGTGTAGGGATCAATTTGGTTTGTACCCCGGATTTTATTTTAGTCCAGATAGATAAACCCCCACTGGGGCGACCCATAGGTGAAGGAGAAGCCTTTAAATTATAACAACAAAAACCCTCCATTGTAGGTGTAGTTGTGCACCAAGTCTCTTGTAGCATCAATATGTCACAGTTATTTTTAACCCATTCTAACCATTCTTTAATTTTCATTTTAGTATTAAGACCCGCTATGTTCCAACTTACAAAAGATAGTTCGAAATCCTGGGGCAATAGTCTTTGGTTTGTGGGTTTTTCTCTCACTACAGTCCGTGGCAAAGGTTGTAGGACTTCCTGAATTTCAGTGGTTGATGCCAATGATAATTCGACTGAATTAGTCGATGAGGGTCAGTCTAGCATATCCAAATCTGACAAAGGTGCAAATCTATTAAACATATTGAATGGAAATGAAGCTGGCTGGAATTGCATAGGGGGTGGCTGAAAATGCATTGGTGGTGGTTGAAATTGCATTAAGGGTGGCCGTGATTGCATTGTAGGTTGTCTGTAAAAGTAACTCAAAGGTAACATAGTTACAACCGTAGAAATAGCAGAGCAGTTACCATTCCTGTTGAGTAGATGTCTTACAGTACCAGGGTTTTTAAAATTGAGAACGATACAGTCACCTTCCTTATCTTTAGTTAGGGGGCCAACCCAAGACACCCTACGAGCCGATAAAATCTCTCTTGAGATGTCGTATCCGGCACCTTTGTGCTTAGTTAGCCAGTCTATACATTTGTTTCGCAATTGCACCCATGATTCCCCCTGTTCCTCCCTCAACGATGGTACTCCTGCAAGGACCAGGACAAAAGGACAGGCATCCGGTGGCAAATGTAAGGCAGGCCCTTGATGTTTAATAGGCCTGCTTGTCCCTGCTTGCCCAGTACCTTTATTGTTAACAGCAGTTGGTCTTATTGCTGTTATAGATTGGATAGAGCCGTTCTTGTGGTTAGTGGCATTTTTATTAATAATAACGGAAGGGGCAGTTTGTCTAGGTGCAGGCGTTGGGGTAGATTTGGGAGGTAAATTGGATTTTGCCAAGTTCTTCCCTCCATTGGCAGATCGAGGTTGAATTGTAGGTGGTACAATAGAGGGGGCTGATGTTCCAGGGTTACTCGTGCCACCACCCGGTAAGGTGGGAACTTCCTGTTTCTTTAGTGACAGAGTGTTGCTTACAGATTCAAGTTGTTTTACGAGACGGTCAGCTCTGATTTGATCCAAGATGACAGACCCCTTTCTTTTTACTTCTTCGTTTCTAACCAGGTTATCTAATCTATCAAGTCTTTTAAAAACATTATTAAACTGGTTGATCATTTGCTTCTCTAATCGATTAAAAATAGTATCCACTATAGTTTCTATAAGGTTCCCATTCTGTTTCGAGAGATGATAATTATCTCCCATTAGTGTTGTTTGGGTCCATATAGTGTTAGAGGTCCCACTTGAGTCAGTAGTGGTTGCGGTAGGAGTATCATCATCCGCGACCACAAGGTCTTTATCCACAACATGAACAGTTTGTGCCCCAGTAGGTTTTTGTTTATTCCACAAGCTCTGAGGCGTAGGCTGATTCTTGCTAGTTGGGGGTTGTTTCCTTTTATTGGCACTGGGTTTGGTAATGCCTCTTTTGCGTTTTTCCCCTCCCTGTTTATTACTAGTGTCCATAGATCCCAAGGTAGTAACATCATCCTGGGAGGCGATTGTAATAGTGGGAACAATTTCCGACAACAGGGATACGGGGGATGTTAATACCAATACCGGTTTTGTAATAACAACAGCTGGTGATAGTGGAATCCCAGGGCTATTTGATAATGATGTCGGCTGAGTAATATTGTTAGTGCAGCTCATGGACATTCTTCTTTCAGTGTCAGCTATTTCATTTGATACCAAGTTCAATGCATTTTCAAGTAGGGACTCAAATGTAGCAGGGGGGAAAGGGAAATCGTCCTGTATAACACCAGCATTAGCAGACTCCATAGTAGGAGAAAATTTAGACTCACCACAGACGAGATGACAATGTTAGAGGGGTGGCCCGCCCGACCACTGCAGACCACTGACGGCCACAGACGGCCCGCCCTCTGCCCGGGCTCCGCCCGGCGCCGTCCGCGACGCGGATGGAGCTCCGCGATTTTATGCACCTCCTGGTGCGCAGGACAGGAAGTGGTGGTGTGCAGCCGCAAGGGACGCTGGGAACCGTAGTTCCTCCCCTCGGCAGCCGAGATGGTGAATGGCGCCGTCTGCGGAGGTTACCAGCGGTGTTTGCAGCCCAGCGCCCAGCAGCAGTCTCCAAACGGTGAGTGGGCTCCTGCCTCGCACTCGACAGGCTTTCTCCACAGTCCCCGCTCCACCGAGGGAGCTCCGCAATTTTATGCACCTCCTGGTGCGCAGGACAGGAAGTGGTGGTTTGCAGCCGCAAGGGACGCTGGGAACCGTAGTTCCTCCCCTTGGCAGCCGAGATGGTGAATGGCGCCGTCAGCGGAGGTTACCAGCGGTGTTTGCAGCCCAGCGCCCAGCAGCAGTCTCCAAACGGTGAGTGGGCTCCTGCCTCGCACTCGACAGGCTTTCTCCACAGTCCCCGCTCCACCGAGGGAGCTCCGCGATTTTATGCACCTCCTGGTGCGCAGGACAGGAAGTGGTGGTGTGCAGCCGCAAGGGACGCTGGGAACCGTAGTTCCTCCCCTCGGCAGCCGAGATGGTGAATGGCGCCGTCAGCGGAGGTTACCAGCGGTGTTTGCAGCCCAGCGCCCAGCAGCAGTCTCCAAACGGTGAGTGGGCTCCTGCCTCGCACTCGACAGGCTTTCTCCACAGTCCCCGCTCCACCGAGGGAGCTCCGCGATTTTATGCACCTCCTGGTGCGCAGGACAGGAAGTGGTGGTGTGCAGCCGCAAGGGACGCTGGGAACCGTAGTTCCTCCCCTCGGCAGCCGAGATGGTGAATGGCGCCGTCAGCGGAGGTTACCAGCGGTGTTTGCAGCCCAGCGCCCAGCAGCAGTCTCCAAACGGTGAGTGGGCTCCTGCCTCGCACTCGACAGGCTTTCTCCACAGTCCCCTCTGTGGCACTTACTGGAGGTACCTAGTGGGCTAGTTGGACCCTAGGGACCCTCAGGATTCAAATGAACCTAATCTCCCAACTAAAAACGGACACAGGGCGTGTTTAAACAGTGGTGAAGGGAGGCGACGGGTCCTGAGTTAACGTGTGCAAAAACGCCCTGTGGCCTGTTTTAAGAGGTAGTTTTAATCCCCCTGCCCTATTATATACTAGGGGGCAGATTTATGAGCCCCTTGCGCCACTTTTGCGTCACTTTTAACATGGGTAAAGTGACGCAAAAGTGGCGCAAGGGGCTCATAAATCTACCCCTAGGGGCTTACAGAGGAGGTCATGCTAATCACAGGGGGACCCCAACGCATAATGTTCCCTAGTGTATGTAGGTGTTTTCACTGTATTCTAAGTGTCTTTTAACATAGCACTGGCTCTAGGACTGGTTAGTCAGACTCAGTTACCACCAGTATCCGTCTGAAAAAGTTGAGGGTACAGGATGATTTTGCAACAAGGCTTCTTTCTGCTCTTCTTTTTGTTCTTTCTGCACGTTATCCTTCTTCCTGCACTTTTCTTCGTCTTTGCGGACTTCTGTTGCTTCTTTCTGCACTTCTTTTTTTTCTTTCTGTGCATTTTTTCTTCTTTCTTCACATGTCCTATCTCTGTAGGCATAGTTAGAAATTAGCATTTAAAAAACCTTTGAAATTCACAGAAAAAACCATAGGTTTCAGGCACGTTATAGTTAGGAATTAGCATTTAAAAAACCTCAGAAATTCACTGAAAAAACCATAGGTTTCAGGGGTGTTATAGTTAGCTGGACTTTTCACTTGTACAAAACCATTGAAATTCGCCCGTTATAGTTAGTTCAGCTAACTATAACTCGCGCGCCTGCAATGCACTGCTGATGACGTCACATATTACATCACTCATGACATGGTCAGTGACATCACTCATGACATCACTGATGACATCTCAAATGACATCACTGATGACATCACTGATTACATCATCCTTGTGATAGAGTGGCAGACCTCCTCTCACCCTAATATAACCTTTGATACACACATTCAAAAATAGAGACTAAACTTTTCAAAACAATGGACATACCAATACCAGTTACAACAACCTCTTCAGTAATTCTAAGATCCACATACACATCCACTCATTCACCAACAGTCCTATACAGTCACTCATACATGTATTCACTCATCATATGTACTCATACACCTATACATCCTGTTACACAATGCCACTCATCCATAGAGTTACTCACACACATAGTCACTCATGCTAATAAAGAATCAAACATACGTTTATTTGCATATACAGTTATACACACACCACCACACTTACTTCTACGGAAACTTACACATACTTAGTCTTTTAAACAATCACTTATAGAAACATATACTTATTCATACAGGAACTCTTTCAATCTCTCACTCTCACATATACTCACTTATATACACCAATAGTCACATATACTAGTTTAAAACATATGTAGTTACTCATAAAGACACTATTGAGACAGTCATTCACTCACTAACACACCCATACACACACTCATCCACCCATGCAGTCCTGCACACATGCTGTCTTCAACACATACAAAGAGTGAGTCACTCATTCATGCACCTATGCACTACGTAATACCCCCCACCGAACCATGCAGACACTCAGACTGATACTCAAAAAACCAACTAATAACCTATATAGACACCCATGTAGCTACTCACCAACCCATGCAGCCACTTATACACAAAGTGAGAGACTGATACAGATATTTACATATTTAAACATTACTCACTAAGCCATGTATTCACTATGATACACTTAATCAGTCAGTTACACAATCAATTTTTCAAAAACAAATCATCCATTTAGAAACTTATATACCCATTTATTCTTCCATCGACCTTGAGATATACATATATAAAACATATTTAATTTTCAGAAAAACACACATTCACTGGATGATGTCATCAGTGATGTCATTTGAGATGTCATCAGTGATGTCATGAGTGATGTCACTGACCATGTCATGAGTGATGTAATATGTGACGTCATCAGCAGTGCATTGCGGGCGCGCGAGTTATAGTTAGCTGAACTAACTATAACGGGGGAATTTCAATGGTTTTGTACAAGTGAAAAGTCCAGCTAACTATAACACCCCTGAAACCTATGGTTTTTTCAGTGAATTTCCGAGGTTTTTTACATGCTAATTCCTAACTATAACGTGCCTGAAACCTATGTTTTTTTCTGTGAATATATATATAGATATATATAGATATATATATCCTACTGGTGGTCGCCAGTAGGTAGCTATAGTTAGGACCTAGTTTCCATAGGAAAAGAGTTATTGGTTTATAACAGTTTTTCCCCCAAATGCGATGCTCAGTGCGCCCCTGTGTAATGCCGTGACAAATTTGTGAATATCGCAGAAAAAATTCACAGACTCATTCAGACAGTAATGCATTCACTCACAGATGCACTCACTCTCTCTTGCAGCCCCTCATCGACCCACTCAGACACTCATGCACCTAATCACAGACCCAGATAGACTTACGCACTCACTCACAGACCCACTCAGACACACATGCTGCCACTCAGAAACTCATGCACCCAATTACAGATCCACTCAGAGACTCGCGCTCCCAGCCACAGACCCACTCAGACTCATGCACCTACTCACAGACCCACTCAGACACTCATGGATCTACTGACACACTCACAGACCCACTTAGAGACCCATGCACCCACTCAGACTCATAACACCATTCACAGACCCACTCAGAGACTTATGAGCCACTCACAGACCTACTCAGAGAAGTAGGCTTACACTCACAGACCCACTCAGAGATTCACACACCCATTCAGAAACACATACACACTCACAGACCCACTCAGAGACTCATTCACTCACTCACAGAGCCACTCAGACTCATGCACCCACTCACAGACTCATTCAGACACTCATGCATCCACTGACACTCAGAGACTCATGCACCCACTTACAGACCCACTCAGAGGCTAACGCACCCACTCGCAGACCAACTCAGTCATGCACCCACTATATGCTCACACAGAGATTCATACACCTATTCAGACCCACTTAGAGACTCGCGCACCATCTCACACACCCATTCAGAAAGTCACTTACCCACTCAGAGACTAACACACCCAGTCACATGCCCACTCAGGCTCAGGCACCCAGTCACATACCCACTCGGAAACTCACACGCCCACTCACAGACTCACTGAGAGACTCACACACCCACTGAGAGACTCGTGCACCCAGTCACAGACCCACTCAGAGATCCATGCACCCACTCAGAGACATACTGAAACTCTCATGCACCCAGTCACAGATCCACTGAGACTGATGCATACACTCACAGACCCACTCAGAGACTCATTCACTCACTCACAGACCCACTCAGACACTCACATACCCAGTCACATACCCACTCAGGCTCAGGCATCCAGTCACATACCCACTCAGAAACTCACACGCCCACTCACAGACTCACTGAGAGACTCACACACCCACTGAGAGACTCGTGCACCCAGTCACAGACCCACTCAGAGATCCATGCACCCACTCAGAGACATACTGAAACTCTCATGCACCCAGTCACAGATCCACTGAGACTGATGCATACACTCACAGACCCACTCGGACTCATGCACCTACTCACAGACTCAGAGACTCACACACCCACTCACAGCCACTCAGTGACTTATGTACCCACTCAAGTCCCTCTCTGAGACTCACACAACCAGTTATTCACCCACTAAGACTCACACACACACCCACATGCACTCATACACACACACCCTATCAAACACCCACTCAGACACTCTAGGATCTGTTCACAGACCCGTTCAGACACTCATGCACCTACTCACATACCCACTCAGGCATGCTCCCAGTCACAGACCCACTCAGGGACTCTTGCATCCACTCACAGATCCATGCAGACACCCCTGCACCGAGTCACATGCATAGAGTCAATTATAAAGTTGTGAAATGTAAATGTTCTAGTGTCTGTTTAATGTTTGCTTTTGTTTTGTGTGTTGGTGACGTATTCACCAGTTTGAAAAAAATTATCAAAAAGGGAATTAAAAAGAAAATGAACCAGTGTGTGGGAAATAGGGTGGCTCTGAGAAGAGACTTTCTGTTTATTGTGTTTAGATGATAACTACACATAAAGCAAGATGCGGTGTTTCACGTTGAGGAACACCCTGTTGCCTTTCTCTGTGAAATGAACTCCATCATTTCTATAGATACTATCTATGCCAAAGCATACGTTGTTGTTGTAGATAGAGCCCATGTTATGGTCTCTGAGGAATCCGGAACAGTTTTATTGACTTGTTTCCTGGCTTTGTCTATCTGTAAACAGAATTATTTTGATCACTTCCATTCCTGCCTTTGGTATATGTTGGAGACTACCAAGGCAGTCTGAGGGCAAACTACCATTAATGTATCAAAGGTATCCTTTATTAGGATTTCCAGTACTACCCCAATAAGTGGGCCTAGGTAATTGCCACCACAGTGTACCATCATGAGGTCAGGGTGTTGGTAATCTGCAATGCTTCCAGCCAAAGGCAGCAGTTTATGCCACTCTTTGGCCAGTCCAAGTAATGTCTGCATTAGCCAAACCTAAGACCCTGTCAGTGCCATTCTTCCTAGCACACTTTGTAGCACAAAAAACAAAGCTGTGACCCACAACCCACACTCTAATCATTTTGAAGTCAAGGAGGTGTAGCACACAGGAGAAGGCTGGAGCGGAATGAGACAGTTTTCAAAATGAAAAGCAGTCAAAATGGAGGCCAGGACCTGGTTTAAAAAACACATATTTTATTGGATGTTGTAAATATGCAGGTTGATAAAATTAGGCAGTGTCTTTAAAGGATAAGTAAGTAGATCTGTGATTGGCTCTGGTGAAAATAAAATATTATAATGCAAACCTGTATATGCTTTTAATGCTGAATAGTCTACCACACCTCCTGCTGTTCATTTTGAAACTAGTATGTTGCTTCTTGAATGTGTTGTGAACCTGCGACCTACTGGTTCAAGAGAGTGTTCCACAGGGTGTTGCTATGGAAATTCAGCCAAGAGACGGTGGGGGTAAGGCTATTAAACAGAGTGTAGTATATTAGTTAAAGTTAGACTGGTTTAAACTCATTTTTTATGAAGTTTGTTTTCCTAGTCAGGAGTTTCTTATGAAGTGTAGTGTAGTTGTAAAGTATTAAGAGTACTAAGCTAAATATGTATTTGGACTTCCGTACATATTCGTGAATTTGTTGCAAAGTTACACTGGGTCCGCGCTGAGGGTCGCGACTCATATGCCCAAAACCCCTACCAAATTGAGCTTCTTTACTGAAGTGCAAGTAAGAGTTAAGAAATACTGGGCCATTGCAAATTAGAATAAGAAAAGTTAAATATGAAACTGGTGTTTTTATTTGCTAACTACAACAGTATCACAGCAAAGTTGAAAAGTTTGCCATTTATAGTTGCTTTGTATGAGAGTAAGGTACTATTCTTATGCTTAGGTGTCACATTTTCTGTGAGAGTACAGTGCAACTGACAACGTCAAAAAAAAATGACTGACTAACCAACTCAATTAACAGGTATGTGAATTAGAATGTTGTTTAAAACAAAAAGTGTGACTGAAAAAATACATGTGTACATGAGATTGATGAAAGTGTGCATGATATATGCAAAAGTATTGAGAGTATATGTGGGTATTTGTGAGTGGGTGTGTTATTGTTTTTCTAGGTTTATGAATGGGTGTGTGAGTGTCTCTGGGGTGTGAGTGAGTGTGTTAGTGTCTATCTGAATCTGACAATAGGTGTGTGAGTAGTCCTTTAATAATGTGTTGCCTTGGAATTGTAGAGTGTGTAGTTTTACTGCATACATTGTAATTAAACACTGCTTGCTAAGCTTTAACGTTCCATACTAGTTAGTTCTTAGGTAGGGTGTAGGTAAGTCATAGGGCAGAGTGCTGGGTGCTTAGAAGGTAAGACATACACTTTAAAGTCTCAGTCAGTCACATGTGTAGTTTGAGACCCCTAAGTACAGTTAAATATCCAGTGTCTCACCCATACTGCGACTTATATACATATTCACAAAAGCATAGAGGCACTCACTCACCCACCCAGTTAGACAGAGACAGAGGCACTCACCGATTCAGCCACATGCCCATACAGCACTTATCCATCAGTAACAGAGCCAGTTGCACACACAGTTATTTACTCCAACTGTCACTAATGCAGCCAGTAAGCGATCCATATAGCCGGTTACATACACATATAGAGACCCATAGAGATACAAAGACAGCTAGCCACATAGCGACATAGTTCCTTACACTTACAAAAAGGGACTGATACACGTATTTAGATATGTACTGAAGTACTGATACTCCTAATCACCCATGGAGACAAGAAGCCATTTAAACATGTGTTGGGCCTGGCACTGCAAAGCTTGTGTTTGCTGGTTTAGTCCCAGATTGAGTAGCCATTTAAAAATCTATGCCAGGCCTTAAACTCCTTTGTTCCAGGCATGTGTGCTTTATAGGTAGACGTACAGTGATGCATAGACTGGCCCAGCCAAATACTCACTTATGCATTCACTAACATACCTAAGAACACACTCATGCATACACTGTCACACCGAGACACACATTCATGCATACACTGGCACATTCTCATCTATACACTAAGATGGGCACACACATATGCATACACTTACACACCCATGCAGAGACTGATGCATAGATTGACACACCCAGACACACACTTATGCATACACTAAAACACTGAACCATTCAGTAATAAACCCAAGCACACACTGATCCATATATTGACACAGCCAGGTAGGCAGTGAAGCAGATGCTGACTTACCCAGGTACACTCTGATCCATACAGTAGTATACCCAGTCAAACACTGACATATAGACATACATACCTAAACAGATGGTGATGGATACACTGATACATCCAGGGACACACTTATGCACATACTAACACACCAAATAACACACTTATGCATACACTGACACATCCACAAACACACTGAACCATATACTATCACACCCAGGCACACACTGATGCATATGCTGCCACACCAAGGCACACACTGATCCATGCGGTGATACACATAGGCACACGCTGATGTATACAGTGATACACCCAGTCACACACTGATGCATTCACTGCGATAGGCAGATACACACTGATTTAAACATGAGAAGTAGCAGACTTAAAGTGGTTATAACCTAGCTGTTTATAAAAGTCCTAAATTCCTTTAAATTTATAATTTAACAGTATAGTATGAAAAGCGAACTGTATTGATTTGTTTTTTCTATCCGAACATTTGCTTCTACGTACAAAGAGTTACAATGCTGAAAAAAGCTGAAACAAGAAAGAAACAGAGGAAAGGATACTATCTTTACAACAGAGAAACAAAAGGGGCAAAAATGCAGACAATGTGGTAAAAGAAAAAAGGGCCGCTGGTAAGAAAATAAAGAAGTTTCTTAAAGTAGTGTGTGGAAAACTGAAAAGTGAGCAAAACCAAGTTAATAAAAAGGGACGTTTCAAATCAGGTAAGAAAGGGGAAAAACCAAGAGACATTAAGAGTAATAATACGTATAAGAAAGCATTTAGTCTAACAAGAAGAGAATGACAGTTTAAGGAATTAAGAATCAGAATGTTTTGTAGTAGGGTAATTCAGAATCTCATACTAACTATGGAGCAGTATAGAAGGAGTAGAGAAGCAGTCAAACAAAAGGAACATTTTGAGGCTGTAGCTGACAAGGGATTTTTCCCTGAAGAGGGAGCTATTTGTTTTGATTCTGAGCAGAATGAGAATACTGGATAAAACAGTGTTGTCTATGAAGAGATGGAGACAAAAAAAGAAGACTTGTGAATAGAAGTAATTTTTGAAAAATTTCAAAGGCAAATGGAAGCATACGTCCAGTCCTAGGTCTTTCCTTAATGAAGAAAGCTACTTCCAAGAGAAAACTTTAGTGCATGCAGTTGAAACAACTGCTCGATGTTATGAAGTTATAGATGGTACTCCCATTGAAAAAGTGATGATGGTTCATAGGAATGTTGAGGAAATGATAGCTGAAGTGGTACAAGAAAAACATAGACAGGCTTCTGTATACAAATGGAACTGTAATAGTATTTGCAGTGTTCACCAGGAATCAATTTATATATTGAGAACTTTCCTATGCAAGTTTCCATGCAGAAGTCTAACACAGAAAATTGCAATTCTGCAAGGATTAAATCCATGCAAAGTAAGGAAGTATAGTCATTTACAGGGACATTCACTAACATGTCTATCAACGAAAATGTGCTAAAGCACTTTTCACCACTTAAGAATGTTACTGTTCATCACTCTAGAATGTGAAATTTAGTGAGGAGACTTTACTATGTAAAAACATGTGCCCTATATTAAGGAGAAATGAATATAGCTCTTTTGCATGGTACAGTAGCAGAGGTAGAAAACGTTTGTGAAGATGTTCAGTTTCATTTATTTGGTCCAGAATAAGAGTCTAAGGAAAATGAGGAATTGGTATTTGCAGGTGTAGAGGAACAGGACACAGGTATTTGTATTGATAACTTTACACTAGAGATTACAACGTTTAACACAGTTTCTTCAGAGAAGCCAAACTGTGTTTGTATTTGTTGTCAACGCACTCACTACAAAAGCCAAACTCACAATGTTGTTCTGTACTCAAAAACTGAACAAGAGAACGGAGATAAGTGGCAAGATTTAGCTGTATATTTATTTGTAGAGGCACGCTTTGATTTGTCCACATAGCAAATTATATTTAAGTATTGTTATGATAAGTTAGAGGATAACAAAATGCCAGCCAGAGCAGTACATAAAAGTTAGAATTAGTATCAATTCCAGAAGAACTTTGCAAATTAAATGTTTATGAATCAATTCTCATACAATGTATATACCCTTTGCAAGCAATTGTTTGTATGGAACCAAAGACAAGAAAATAACCACCAACGAGCTACAGAAAGGCCTTAATGGAAGAGTTTTACACATACCTTTAGATTTTAAATGGAATATTGAAACTATAGGGGTAGAGAGAGATATTGATGAACCACTTGTCGTTCTAGTAAATGGTATGCCTACCAAGAATAAAAAAATCTGGCAAGAGTTAATGGATGTTAATAAAGTAATAAAGCAAAATTATATCTTGTACAAAATAATATTTATTATAAAAATGTTGGTTTTGTTCAATATGCAACTTGTATGGAGAATGAAACATTACTATCAAGTGGACAGATTGAAAAAGTGTATCGATCCAGATCCGAAGAAATTCATGAACACTATAGCGTCCATCCACTGCATTATAAAGAAGTTATTGGTGATGCTGTTGATCTCTTTAAAATGAAACAAGCAAAAGGAGCTCCCATGAGTGTGTGGGAAAAACGTTTAGATGCTCGCTGTTTCCCACAACTATTTCCCACTGGAGCAGATGGCCGCTATGATGACCGCTCCTTACAAATACCAGCAGCTGAATACCAGTCTACCAGAATATATTCAGAGGATCCTAGATTTAGCCAGTGTATTCCATACACATTCCATCTTCTATTTGAGATTGACTTGTCTGGATTATCATATGCTGCAAATCACTTACTGAAGACAGGAGTTAACCTACAAAATCTCTGCAAAGAAATTTGTTGACAAAGTTCATGGCAAGGACGAAAACCTGGACTACAACTTAACTAATTTGATGGCGTTCCAGAGCTGGACCAATGAGTATTGGTTTTATCATCATGGAGAACTGAAATGTATGTTGAGAAACCTAGGTCCGACAACTTGGTATGTGACAATGAGATGTGCAGAGTACACATGGAATGATCTGCTAGAATGTTTGAGAGTAGGGAAATCAAATATAAAGGACATCAATGTGAGGACAACAGGAGAACTTTGCTCTTTGGATCCTGCTAATGTTTGTAGATATTTATACCACAGGTTTCAAGCCACGCTGTCTTTTATCTGCAACAAAATAAAATCTCCTCTTGGCGAAGTAACTGATTTTTTTTGGTGTAAAGAATCCCAAGAAAGACGTGCTCCTCATATTCATATGCTGTTATGGGTAAAAGATGGTCCAAAATTTGGAACAGACAGCGATGAGTCTGAGTTTGTACTCTTTCATAGAACAGTATGTGACATACGCCATTCGGAAAGACAGTAGTGAAAATAGTCTGACACATCAAGTTCTGAGCTTTCAAACAGATAGATGTGGCAAGTACTTGAAAATACAGATGCAAAGGAAGGTTTTACTCAAGCTGTTGGTTTGGATTGCCAAAACCTGTCATTTCCCAAGGAATAGTGAACAGATTTTTATCTGCAGGCAGACATTCATGAACACAAAAATCACCAAAAACACATACAACCTCAGAAGAACAGAGGCCTCCAAGTATATTAATGACTATGGGCCATATGTAGATAATTTTTATTTACCGATTCATAAATACCGAATTTTACCGATTCGGTATTTATGAATCGGTAAATAGAATTTAGGTAAACATTCGGTAATTATTACCGAATCGGTAATATTCGGTATTACTGATTCGGTATTTACCGAATCGGTAATAATGCATCCCTTCAAATTCATTCCTATGGGCCTGGAGGCCCATAGGAATGAATGGGAAGCCATTCACTATTACCGAATCGGTAAATACAGAATCGGTAATAGGGGGAGCATATTCATGGGTGGCAGGGTGTCACATTGACACCCTGTTGCACCCCTGAATCGTGCATGTGTGCACATGTGGCGCACATACATGCCCTAAGGGCATGTATGTCTGCCACATGGCACTTTTCAAAAAGCACAAAATTGCTTTTTGAAAGGTATTCGTTATTTACCATCAATTTGTAGTTGGTGGTAAATAACGAATCCAGAAACCAAAAATGCACTCACTTGAGTGCCCCCTACATAGGCTTTCAGGATTCGGTAATTTACCGAATCGGTATTTTACCGATTTCTTAAAATTCCGATTCGGTAAATTACCGAATCCTGAAAGCCAGCCACCTACATCTCAATTGCCTAAATACTGGTCGGTAACGGGATATTTACCGATTTTCGGCCGTTACCGACCGGTATTTAGGTACCTACATATGGCCCTATATCCTTGTGATTCTCAAAATGTGGAATGCTAATAGGGATATACAGTTTGTTGCAGACCACACCATAGATGTTGCTCGTTACGTCTTTTCATATATTACAAAATCAGAGTAGACAGAGATGACGGAGATGTGGGAGGAGATTTCAGCAGAAAAGACTAACCAAGAAATTGTAAACATGCTTTCCCATTGAGCGATAGGGTCCTATGCATGCTTTGATCAGTTGATCTCAGCCAGTTTGTTCTCGAAGTCAAGGGAAATTGTTTGGGTAAGTCTAGGACTAGCAAGCATGCAAAATCGAGTGTTGAAGTCTTTCCCGGAAATTCAGTAACGATCAGAGCTCAACCCGGAAAGTACAGACATTGTGAAATCAAATCTGTTTGACACATACTATCCAAGAAGGAGTCCATATCTAGAAAACATTGCCTTCACAAAGTACTTCAACACTAGAGATATAGAAGCAATGTAACAGAACACATAGAAGAAGGAACATATGCAGTAGTTGGATGTGGCAGTTGATTGGTTAGAAACACAAAAGGAAATCTGATTAACCACAGAAAACATAGTTGCCAAACTCCAGACAAAAGAGAGTTTTTCTTTTCACCACCTCTACAACTCTTCAGGCCTTGGCATGCTGCATTGGAATTACTCCAAGACTATGACTACTATGAAGATTCTTTCAATTCTGTGAAAGACAGTATTCTTTGTTCAGTCTTTCCAATTTATTTGCAAATTTTAAAAGATGAGATTGAACAGGAAGAAACGATTGGTGCTGTGATAGCTGAGGAGAGTTCATAAAGCACCCAAGGTTCTGGACCAGTGAGTCAAGATCCTTATGGACATCCAGTTATTGAAAATGAAGCTACAACAGTCATGAATGAGGTGGAAAGTACAATGGAACAAGCGAGACAGGAAACTGTTGATTTGCAGCAGTTAGTTGGACAACTGAATGATGAACAGAAAGAAATTTATATGGCGGTAAAAGGGAAAATGGAACATAGATTCCTTCATGAGAAGAAATAATGTAAATGATCATCATTAAAGCCAAAACTATTATACATCAGTAGTCAAGCTGGCACTGAGAAAAGCTTTTTAATTAAGTTCACATCGCTTACCTACAGAGGACTACAGAATCAAATTTATCATGTGTAGTAACAGCACAAACCTGATTAGCCGCACACAGTATTAAAGGAATTACTTTACATTGACTACTTATGCTACCTTTTGAACATGACAATAAACTGGAATACCAAAAGTTATCCGTTGAAGCTTGTCATGAAGTCTCATCAGTACTGAAGAATCTGAAGCTTTTAATCATCAATGAGGTGAGTATGGTCTCAAACTTAATGCTTGATTTCATACACTTGAGAATGCAACAAATTTTAAAAACAGAGTATGATGTGCTGTTTGAAGGAAAGCATTTAATTGTCTTCGGTGGCCTACTGCAACTTAGCCCCATCAAAGGACAGCCTGTTTCCAAGACACTTCTCCATGATGAAACTCTGAATTCTTTAGCAAGTATTGGCAATGTAAACATTTGCTGAACTTCCAATACAAGGAACTACTTAAAAATATGCATATAGCATTTGACATGGAATGTGGAAATATTTTGAAAGAAGTTAAGAGTAGGAGTTCTAACAAAGGAGGGGAAATGTTCCTTAGAAAGTCGTATTATAATCAAACTATTTTCCTCTAACAACACAGCAGCACAGCTAATGTTCAATTTCATTGAAGAAGGGAAATCCATAGTCTGTTTAATGCCTGCACTTCAGAAGTGCTCCACCTTTACCAAATAATTACTAAAACTGGAGAAAAACAAATTTTGGAAATTACAGCAGTCGACAAAATGGAACACCAGGAGGTGACAGTACTACTTACTGGAAAACTACAAGCAAAATTGGATTCTTTGTAGAAATCTGTAGCCAGGACTGCAGTATAATAAAAGTGTTTACGTGTATGAAGTGTAGAGTAATTTTGCGGTGTAATTTAAATGTTGAGGAAGGATTAGTAAATGGTACAATAGGTAAAGTGATTGAGTTCATTAATTTTCCAAATAGGGAGGAGGTTGAATACTTAAAATTTGATCAGATTGATGGCGTGAATCACATTGGCCGATGTGTTTGTACGTTTTTTGCTTGCAAAGGCCTTATATGCCTGGTGGCAGCAGGTCCCACTCTCTCTAATGTATGCTGTAACTATCAATAAATTACAAGGTTTAAGTGTAGACGCAGCTTTTATTAATATTGGTAGTACTGTATTTAAAGAAGGTATGTCATATGTAGCATTGTCTCGAGTTAGAACATTGTCCGATTTGTTTTTGGTTGATTTTGATAGGAAAGTTAGTGCTGATGCAAAGTTGTGTCAGAGAGTGCAATCGGTTAAGAAGTGTTTATGCTTCTTATTTAGGACAGTATCTCATTTATGAAAAATGGAGAATCTGTTCAAAGCAGAAGCTTACAAAAGAATCGACTGATGTTGCTGCATAGAAGGAAAAGAAGGAGAACAAGGAAGGTGTTATGAAGAGAAAACTGGAGAATGAGGGAGATATTGGAGGTTACCAGTTGTCAAACACTTCTGTTGTCAACTGCTGGTCTAATGTTCTCAATGTACTCTTTCATTTACCACATCTTATACATGCAATTGAACTGAAACTGCAGAAGAGATTATGTTCTGGACTGTGTGGTTTGCTGCAACGTTTACAAAGTGATAGGACTGTTAATACATTGTGCTTCAGGCATTCGAGATCTAGTAGATATGTGTAGTGAATCATTACTGTTTACTCAGAACAGTCAACAAGTGTCAGGTTTAGGTTCTTTCTTACCAGTCTTGAGGCGTTGGAATGGTTCCCGGCTTCGGTTCTTGTAAGTCCTGGTTTGGACGAGATCGGGGCGACCCCTTCCGGTAGCCACGGTGCTGCTGACAACGAAAGCCTAATCAGCCACTGCCCTCCAGAAGGAGTCCCGAGAGGAAAAACCCCAGAGGGAAATAACCTCTGATGTTAATGATGAGACTCGTAGGAATGAAGGAGAAGACAGGGAGCGAGAAAACACTGGAAAACCAGGAGCCCAAAAACGAACCAGGAGAAGACTGGAAGACAAGCTGGAACAAAAGGGGGAAAAAAGCACCAACAGAAGGAAGGAATCAACAAAAGAGGAGCCACAGGACCAACAGGAGTGAGGACACATCAGCAGGAACCAACAGGAGCGAGGACACACCAGCAGGAACCAACAGGAGCGAGGACACACCAGCAGAAACAAGGAATGTTGCAACGCAAGGAGGGAAAGGTTCTGACCCCTTATATATATAGAAAAAACAGGAAGTGACATACAGGAACAGGAAGTGACATACAGGAACAGGAAGTGACAAAACAGGAAGGAGAGCCATCTTGAATAGGGAAAGGAGTGAAGTGCAATAATATGGCCCCCAAGGAAGGGGATCACCAGATGCCCACACCAGGTATGTGTAATGGCCCAAGGTGCCTCGGGAAGCAGATGGGCCGCTGTGCAAGTATGCAGCGTGCCCGAAAACCAACAGGCACCGCGGGTGCTTTCCGCGACGCCCTTGAAATGGCCACAGCGGGCTGAGATGCTGTACCGTGGCGCCCCTGAAGAGGAGGGAGGGGCGCCCCGGGCCACACCACGGCCGGCGAAGAGGAAACGGGTGGCGCTGCAGGTCATGAGTCGGCCCGCGGCGTAGCAACAAGATGCACAGGAATTTATAATGGTCATCCTTGTAGTTTTAGAAGAAAAATAAATACATATAGATGACTTATTTGGACTGAGTTACACATGGAACCATGACTGTGAAGATTGCTCCTATACATCTACCACTAAAATAAATTCTGAACGATTTTTGTATTTAACACTTCCAGACTCCAAAACGGTATCTTTTGATAGACTGATCAGAAAGACTAACCAAAATATAACCTGCCCAAATTGCAGATCAGATGTTATGTCTATATTGCATATACAAAGAAGGTGAAAATACTGTATGTTAATGCTACAGTGATGCAGAGCAGATGGATCTAAATTGGAAACTGACATTTCAAACTTCAAAGCTGGACAAATATCAGTTTCTGTAAGAACTTTGTACTACTTTGGCTATCATCTTTCACAAAGGACTTAATATAACATCTGGACATGATATTATTTCAAGAGTGAAACTGGATGGACGTAATGCAATGACAGCAACCTTAAATTCAAACAAAAACTGCCTTTCAATCTTCCAAAGTCTTTCCTCTTGTGTCTTCAACCAAAGTTCTAAGGAAGAATTCTGATTAATAAAAAGCAGTGGTGTACGGTATTTCTTCTACATGGATAGTCAGAGTTTAAGATATCATTCAGCCTAGCGGGGGTGATGTTTTCAAAAGCATCTCCAAAATTCAACTGTGCTGTGTATGTATTAGTAGTAGTGTACCAGTTCTAATAATAAAACGTTATTTTTAACATTTTTTTATGTTAGTTCAGTAACTGTAGGTAAAACAATTGATTAAATAATTGTAGTGATTGCTATGCATAGTGTCACTTATTTGTAGTAATATACCGTGTAGTTTTGATATTTTTTCTCTACATTCTATGCAATTGTTTTTTCCCACTGTTCACCGATGAATCTTTACAACATTTATTGTGTACAAGTATGAAAGCTGAGAACAGAAAAATCGAAAATTAAATGTTTTACTATAATGGGATATACTATTACAGCATAACCAATGTGTACTGTTTTGTTTCTGGAATTTTGTAAGTATAATGCTAACTTATATTTAGGTTCTCTTTCAACAGTGGTTGGAGTTATACGTCTTTAGATGTGTCAACATACTCGGAGTGCCACACAAATATTTCTAAGATGTACCCCAGGAGAAGGTCTTGATATATAAAGAGCATTTCACATACTTTGCCACCACATTGTTTTGCCCAGAGGGTATTTTGAAAAACTCCCATGCAATTGATTGCCACTTTGATGAGGTTTGCTCCTCCAAAGAACTGTGCTCTTCAGGGTGTGGCTGCTGATCCTCTCTGCCATCAGATCCCATTTGATTTCTCAGGGGCCGATTCCGATCTCGGTCGGAAGGGCACCGAATCGGGCTCGGCCGTAGTGGAACCGGTTCCGATGCTTCTTTTCCGACCAATCCGTACACGGGTCCGGGCGACAAAGTACGATGCGAAGATGCGTGAATTCTCCGACCAACTCGTTCCCGGCTCCGACCCGATCCATCCGACTTGGTCGCACACAAACCGATGCGCGCAATGGAGACGATTCTCGACCAAACAAGTACGATGCTCGAATCGGACAGCTCGAGTCGGAGTGTCCGGCTCGCAAAAGCTCCCGGAGTCGGACTTCGGGGGTCCGCGTCAGACCCCCCCGACACCCGCAGCCGTATGACTTGCACACAGGGTGAGACACATGTCTCCCCCACACAGGCATGTACGGCGTGGATGGCACAGACGCGTACCCACTGTAGGGGGGGCACTTGTTCGAGACGTACCCATTCAGTCAATGGGAGCGCATGTACGCGTCGTACAACTGACTCCCATTGACTTCTATGGGAGTCTGACCGAACCGAGTCCGACAGCATACGTGTGCATCATACTCGCTCGGTCGGACTGCAGGGGTCCGGCACGTTTGGAAAACACTCCGGATCTGACTCGGTCGGAGTGCTTTCCGACCCGGATCGGAATCGGCACCTAAATGATAAAAAAAAGAAAACACCAAATTTTTTAATTTAGAAGAAGAAAACAGCAGTTTCTGAATTTAGAACAGGTTTTTTTTTACAATCTTTATGATCGCCTTTTCCCCACTGTTCAAGGATGAATCTGTATAAAGTATTATTTATTATGTGCAAGTACAAAAGCCAAGAACAGTAAAAAAAGAGAAAAGTAAATGCTTTACTATAATGTGAAATGCTATTACTGCATAAAAAGTCTACACTTTTGTTTATAATATGAACTTATGCATTACAGAAACTAAACATTTATTGTGGGATTTTGTAGAAAGTAATTTTAACTTTTTCTTTTTAAAAAGATGAAGGACACCATTTATTGGAGTAAAGTAACTTCCTAATTATTTCTTTTGCTGTAGTTCAACAAATCTACTTTGTCAAGGTACACACCAAGGAACTGCCTGATACAGTCACTGAGACATCCAGATACACACATATGCAATCACTAACACACCCAGTCACTCTAACAACTGACACACCTAATCACTTACCCATACAGTTACAAACATATCCACTCACTCACCCAGTCACTCATATCACACTCAGTCTCCTATACAGCTACTAACAAAGCCAGTCATCAATACAGCTAGTGATACACACAGTTTCTCATGCAGTCAGTGACACAGGTACTCATTCACCTGAATAGGTACTCACAAACCCACTCACTCACCCATACAGACACTCACACACCCATACAGTCACTCGTACATCCACTCAGTCACCTATACAATCACTATCACACCCAGTCACTCTCCCATGTAACCACTGATAAACCCAATTACTCACCCTTACAGACACGCATGCACCCATACACCCACTAATGCACCCTCTCATTCACCATTGACAGCCACTCACACACCCACTCCGTTACCTATACAAACACCCACACACCTCCACAAACCCATAAAACCACTCACACACCCATTCGGACACCCATACACCCACTCAATCACCTATACAGCCACTCATGCATCCACTCACTCACACGCCCACTCACTCAAGCACTTACACATCCAGTTACTCACTAATGTACCCACTCATTCACTAACACAAACTCACTCACTCATTCTCTTTCTTATGCATACACACACATACAGTTTTTATCTTTTTTTAAATCAAGAAAGGGGGTCATAAAGAGAACCTTTGTTTTTGTGTGTGATTTTTCAGGACTTTATTGTTTTAAACTTTTTGTTTTGTTTTATTTTACAAATAAAATGGCAACTGGAAATGGTGTTAACTGAAATATCTAAAAACTGGGGAGAGACAAGTGGCATTCTAGAAAAAAAATTAACACTTAAGATGTCTTGCGCCCTCCAGAACTGCAGCAACGGATTGTTCCCAAACAGTGAGGATTTTTTTGCTGTCCCAACAAAATATCTCTAGTCTTAGCAGCTCTAGGGACTTCTCAGGGAGACCTTTCTCAACCTCAGTAGGTATAGGGTCCCCTGGTGCAATGGGTGCCGCATCTGACGTTGATGCGTCTGCTGCACTGCGCGCCCTCTGGGCTCTGGTCAAGAGCTTGGAATGGTATGTCTTCAGGTGGGTCAGTATGCTTGTTGTGCCACAAGAATATTCCTTTGATGTACCCCTGAAGAGAATCTTTTCACAAACAGAGCACTTCACATGCTTTGCCACTGTTTTCTTTTCCCCAGACGGAATGGTGAAAAAGTGGCACATGATGGTTTGACACTTCACCGGGGGTTCCTCGTCTGACAAATTCTCTTCCACAGGGTGTGGCTCCTGTTCTCCACTACCATCAGATGCCATTTTTTATTTTTAAAAGAAAGCCCAAAAACTGCAAAATGATTTTCCAATATTGGAAAACAGCAGGTGCTAGAATTTGCACCTTAAATCTGAGTATTGGAACTGCAAACAAAAGAAAACTGGGTGGGGACCTCCTTTCTAGAATAATGAAAAGTATCTTGTCCAATGAAATTGCTTTCTTCCGTAGTCATGTGATATTCGCGTATGCCGACGTCGATACGAACACCGACGTATTCGTGAAAACAGGAAATAGAATAAAACAGTGTTAAACCACAAAATGACTTATAAAAATCTCACTTTATATGTTATATAAGTAAATTACTGACCACAAACAGTAATTACAATATGTGTATATATGTTTTTACACTTTCTAAAAATGACACCGATTTGCAAATAACCGTGGTACCGCAATATAGGTATCGGAACTTCTTGCGACTAATTTGCGAATATAAAAAGAATTGGAAAAAAAAGAAAAGCCTTCTGGGCACATTTGTTTCTTTTAAGATAGAATATTTCAGTAAAATGTAACTGATTATAACTTATTGGGCTTGATGATGGTAAAGTTAGTGTGTTTTATGCAAACATTCCACATTAAAAAGTGATTCCAAAAGGTTGGATTGATGTGAATACATCATTCATCTATCTGAGTGTAAATTGTAGTGACTGTGACAAGTACTTTGTTTCTTGCCCTCTTCAGGTGAGAGGAGAATAGCTGGTTGACCCTTAATATTTTTACAAGTATATACATTTTGAAAAACACCAGAAGGGATCGGCTGCTTGGTCCTGCCCCATCTACCTTAGTAGCAAGGAAACGTCCAGGGTGCTGTACAGCTAAGCAAACGGCTGCTCAGCACATTTTCTTTACTTTTTTATGTGTATTTGATGCCGAAGAATATGATGAGTTATGTATAAATGGGGTAACCCGGTAGACCACTGGACTCGGGTATAGATAGGTACACAAAAGATTGTCACAGTGGAAACAAATTTAAAGAAGTACAAGAACATACATTTGTTAGTGATTCGAACAAATTTAACGACACCACCTATTTCCTGCATGTATGACCATCATTTAATTGATTATCCAAGTTTTCAGTCAAAAGGAAGATCAGCAATTTAAATCAAGGCCAAAAACATCACAATGTCAACATTTTTAAATATATATAGGTGTAAGGTACGTGATAGGTGCAAGATTTTGGGATTAGTGCAGGGCGTTGTGAGGGAGGGAGGTTGCGAAAATTTAGGAACATCCACAATTTGTTGAAGAGCCTAACCTGCCAATTCAATGGCCACAAAACTTAAATCAGACAACACAAAATAAGACAGCAGTTGTGCATTCACTGACAATCTCCTGTGTTGATTGAAGACAGAAGTAAGTCGACGTTTCGACCCCTGTTAGAACCAGCAAATTGGTTTGCTTGGAGTTGGGGTCTTCATCAGGACCAAGGGAAAGGGCTTACACCTAGGGGCAAGGGTCAAAGATGTAAAAACGTGAGGTGTGTCTAACCTAAACCATTATAATTAAGAGAGAACCAATGATAAAAATTACCAGCATCAGCAGCATGCATCAAGCTGGAAAATTGGGAAGGGGCCAATCAGTGCTCCTGGGAAAAAGGAAAAGAGACGAGGAATACCACTGAAACCATACTTTAAAATCACAATGAGTATCCGTAAAACCTGAGTGGCGAAAAATACTCACCCAAGGTGTAGTATTCCAACTCTCGATAAGTGAGTCAAGGGAAGGCTGAATAAATCAGCACAAGCAAGGATCCATTAGTGTCCAAAGCTGGAAAAAAAGGGGGGGGGTGAGGAAAGGAGAATTATTCTCCCACACTCGGATCATATCCGAGAACGCAGCGCATATAGGATTAATTGAACCATTAATTATATTACGCGGGAAAAGGGTGAATGCACGAATCAGAATTAAATCGCAGCGCATGTCTAGCTCGTCATTTGACATTAACAGAGCATACGGGAGTTTTTAAACGAAATCTGGGAAAACAATCTCCACACGGGGTGTAGCAATCCTCACTAATGCGATAACGGAACGGAGGGAGCCACTGAGTCAGCAGACTGCAACATACCTCGAGGGCCGCGCCGAGTGTACTGACAGCTAACCCTGGGCTTGGTCACATGACTATTAAAATACGGACTAGACGCGCGCACAACCGGAACAGTTGCGCCATGATTGGTAGAGACTCAGGGGTGTGTGTGGCCACGTGTTCGGATGTGATTACACATCCAAACAGAGCCGGGAGTTCTTTCAGCCGCATTAATGCGTAAACGGGAGAGAGAGGGAAGCGAAAACACAGAGGCTGCAGGCAGCAACATACCTCAAAGGCCGCGTAAGTCAGTCTGACAGCTAACCCTGAGCTGGGTCACATGACCATTTTAAATACCCAACAGACGTGCGCACACCCGAAGGGATTGCGCCCTGATTGGTGGGAATTCAGGGGTGTGTACTGCTACCTGTTCTGATGTCAGCTCATGTAAAGCAGGGACCATTTGCTGGTTCTAGGTTCATAACCACAGTACAAAAGGTAATATGATAATATGGTTACTGCAGTGAGTGATACGAAAGCAACCATATCATTGAGCATAATTGATACATTCCTTGTTGGCGCTCAAAAACATTTTTGCCGATTACCCAACATACAGAATATCATAAGACAAATGACATCACTGAAAGACACAACAATTATAGTGCACAATGGGTTTAACTGTAATTTGAAATGGACACATCGCATCACCTAAAACCACAGCAAATACTTTGTGTAGTGGGGTTGACCATGAATTAGACTAGACAGTTTAAAATGTATAGCCTTCAGTATCGTAATGCTTAACCATTATTCAATAAGGATAGTTGGGTGTAGGTTGCATCAAGTTCATTGAGGCCACAAAGGACAGAGTCAAAGCGGTCCATCCACTTACATTCCCTGATGTTGAGAATTGAGCCGAGGTCACCACCCCTAACGCCCAGTGTTATGGCTTCAATTACCAGCCATTTTATCGATTCAGGGGAATGGTTGCATGTTTTAAAGTGGTCGACCATGGGTGCTCCAGGAGTGTTACATCTTATCCTGCTGCAGTGTTGTAGTATCCTACATTTCACTTTCTGGGTAGTCTGGCCTATGTAAATCTTATTGCAAGGGCAGACTATCGCATAGATGACGTTCTTAGTATTGCAATTGGTGAGCGTCTTTAAATCCACTGTACAGTTGTTATGTTGGAACGTCTTTGTTTCAATGGTCAGATTGCAGGCTTTACACTGTCCACATTTGCCATGGCCCGTAGGGGCTGGAAGATGCCATAGCGATTCAATTGTTGGTCTAGGCTGTGTTTCCAAGAGTGACTTGACCACATGATCGCGGACATTTTTGCCTTTCTTGAAAGAATGCATTGGGGGTTCGGTGAGCTGTAGTTCTGCTGACACCAAGTGCCAATGTTTATTGACAATCTTGCGGATATCATTGCTCATGGTGTTAAAGGTCGTGACACGTATTAGTCTGTTAGGATCATCCGTCCGTACTTTAGGAGTGAGGAGGAGGTCTCTATGGTTGTACCAGGCTCTCTTGCGGGCCCTCTTGACAAGCCTCCGAGGATAGCCGCGTTCGATCAATCTAAGGATGAGGTCATTAGATTCCGTGAAGAAATCATCTTTTCTGGAACAGTTCCTCCTGATCCTTAGAAACTGGCCGAAAGGAAGGTTATCGCGTAGTCCTCTAGGGTGGTGACTTCCATACCTCAATAAGGTGTTTCTTTCCGTAGTTTTACGGAACAAGGTTGTATAAAGACAATCGTCCATAGCCTTGATGGTGATGTCAAGAAAATCAATACTAGACTTATCCTTGGTCATGGTAAACCGAATGTCAACCGATCTGTCATTCAACCAAAGGAAAAATTCATCCAGTTCCTGGTCGTTGCCTGTCCAAATCATCAGGACGTCGTCGATATATCGTTTCCAATACTTGACTTTTTGACTGAACGGATTTGCGATGTTACTGACAAAGGTCTGCTCGAAGTTGTCCATATACAGAATGGCCAGGTCTGGGGCAAAGCTGGCACCCATCGCCACGCCTTTCGTTTGCATGAAGAAGTCATTTTGAAAGAAAAAGAAATTCAGTGTCATTGCTATGTTGAGCAATTTAATGATGAAATCCGAGGGAACTTGCATCGGTTGGGTTCTTGTCTCCAAATATTTCAAAGTTACCTCCAATGCATGTTGTTGAGGGATACTGGTATAAAGGGACACAATGTCCAGTGTCACTAGAATTTGGGTGGCTGGATCGAAAGGCATCCCATCAACCAGATTAATAACTTGCATCGTGTCCCGCAGGTACGAATCTGTATTCTCTGCCAAAGGCTTCAAGAAAAAATCGATGTATTTACACAGGGGCTCAAGAATTGAGCCACACCCCGAGACTATGGGGCGGCCGGGTGGCCTTTCCTGGTTTTTATGTACCTTGGGTAAGGTGTAGATTGTTGGAAGACGAGGCTGAGGCTGATTCAAAAAAATGGAACTCCAGGTTCGAAAGGAAACCTTGGGCAAGGCCATCTTGGGTTACTCGAAGGATCATGGTACTGATCTTTTTGGTGGGATTTAGATTGAGTCTGATATAGCTGATGCCATCATTCAATTGAGAGTAAAGTTCTTCCTTATAGTTATCCACGCTCTGTAATACGATGGCTCCACCCTTGTCAGCGGGTTTGATGACAATAGAGTGGTTATTCCTCAAGTCATCCAGGGCCTTTCGTTCCGCAGAGGTGACATTATGTTTGACATACTTTCTAGTGGAGCAGACTCGTAGTGCCTCCTTAAGTACAGTACTTTCGTAGGTCAAAATCCGATGTGAGACCATCTGAGAGGTAGGTGTGAATGTAGAGGGAGTGCGTAGGCCAGTACACGATGTGGTCGTACTCACAGGAGCCTGACGAAAGAAGTAGCGTAACCGTATTTTTCGAAAAAACCGGTGTAACTCAGTCTGCAGGTTGAATTTGTTGGGATAGGTCGTAGGAACATATGATAGGCCTTTATTCAAAATCCGGTGTTCATCATCGGTAAGTATATGATCAGACAGGTTCATGATGGGATCCTTTGATGTGCCTACCAACGATAGACTCGGCGAATATGATGACATCTCCACTAAAAAAAGATGCACTTAGTTTATGTGAATGAGACGATGTACCCTTCTTTGAGGGCGAAACACGTCTTTGTACTCTCGATGTCTTCTCTATAGGAAAATTCATGTTCTCACATGTTTCAGGATAAAGATGTATGAAGAACAATCACATTGCTGAAACGCACACCAGGTCACTGGAGACATTTCATCTTGGTTCATTACACAGCTGTATTGTAGAATATGTACTACACATTTACCCACCCAGATAACACTTACTAATAAAGTTTAAAGTACTCCAGTGGGGTACACACTGTGCAAAACTGTAGACTCTTCTTGAATAAAGGAAAGCTTTCAATCTCCTCCAATTACTCACAGAGCTACTGATATACCCACTCTGACATTTAGACAACCATATGGGTACCCATTTTCCCACTGTGACATCCAGTCATAGATCCACACAGCTACTCACAAATTCACTAAGCTACCCATACAGCCACTCACACACCCACTCTCAAACGGTACAGGGTATAGTTAGTAACTAGAACTTCCCAAAAAAACTTAAAAATTCAAATGTTACAGGGATGTTCTAGATTAGAAACACAATGTAAAAAACCTTAGTAATTCACTGAAAAAAAACAAAGTTGGGAAATAGAATATAAAAAACAAAGAAATTCACTGAAAACCCCAGAGGTTACAGGGATGTTATAGTTAGGAAATAAAATTAAAATAAACATAGAAATTCACAGAAAAACCAATGCCCTGCTTATGACCTCACATATTACATAACTCATGACATGATCAGTGACATCACTGATGACATGATTGTGTTTTCTAATTGTTTATGAGTGTTCATATATTAAGCACTACAAAAGTTACATTTGCATACTTTGTGTACTACTAATGAGTGATACTGTTTCTAACATATATTATGTGAGTGGGTTTGTGCGTGACTTTATAGGTGTGTGATTAGCTGTATGGGTGAATAAGTGGGTGTGCTAGTAGCAGTATGAGTAGATAAATAGGAGTGTGAGTAGCTATATGGGTGAGCGAGTGGCTGTATTGATGAATGAATGGCTGCATGGGTGACTGTATGGGTGAGTGAGTGGCTGTTTGGGTGGGTGTATTAGTGGGCATATGGGTGACTGAGTGGCTGTATGGATGCATAATTGGGTGTCTAAGTAGTTGTATGGGTGAGTAAGGGGCTGTGTGAGTCTGTATAGATGAGTGAGTGGGTGTGTCAGTGACTGTATAGTTGAGTGACTAAATGTTAGTATCTCAATGACTAAGTGAGTGGGTGAGCGAGTGGTTGCATTAGTGGTTGTGAGTGGGTGTGTGAGTAGCTGTATGGGTGAGCAACTCAGTGTCTGAGTGGCTGTATTACTTGATGTGTGAGTGGCTGTATTGGTGAGTGAGTGGGTGTACAAGTGGCTGTAGACAGTGGCTGTATGGAAGAATTAGTGAGGTTATAAGTATCTATATGGTAAGTATGTGGCTGTGTTAGTGGCTCCATGGGTGTATAAGTGTGTGTGTGTGAGTACTTGTATGGGTGAGTGGTTGTTTGAATGGCACATGAGTGAGTGAATGGGTATGTGAGAGCCTCTATGAATAAGTGGGTGTGTGAGTACTTTTATGGGTCTGTGAATAGGTATGCGAGTGGTTGTGTGGGTGAAGTGGGTGTATGAGAGGTTGTATGAGGAACGAGTAGGAGTTTTAGTGGTTCTGTGGATGATGTCATGAGTGATGTCATTTGAGGTGTCAATAGCAATATCATCAGTGATGTCACTGACCATGTCATGAGTGATGTAATATGTGAGATCATAAGCAGTGCACTGCGTGGGTGTAAGTTATAGTTAGCTCAGGTAACAATAACTGCTGAATTTCAATGGTTTTGTAAGAGTGAAATCTGAGCCTAACTATAATGTCCCTGAAACCTTTGTTTTTTTTTAGTGAATTTCTATGGTATTTTTTATTCTATTTCCTAACTATAACGTCACTGTAACCTTTGTTTTTTTCAGTGAATATATATGTGTATATATATTAAATGTGCATGAAAGTGGAAAATAAAATTGGCGCTCAATCAGTCTGAGTTATGCAGTGAAAATCCAATTTATTCCAGCACCATGGCGCGTTTTGGCTTACTAGCGGCCTTGTTCACATACAAACATATTTCCAGACACCCCGTGATACAGCTGTGGTTACAGAAATAAAAAGCGAGCTGTGAAAGTCGCTAAACAAACGTGAAGATGGGTGCCATCTTGAACTGTTAAACATATATTAGAATTAAGCGTATATTTACGGCATATACACACGAGGTTAACAAAAGTCAACAAAATCATGATCAATGTTGAATATTGTAAACATAATCAAACCTTGTATGGGCAAATGTCACTATAGGCAAAAAAATGCTGCTCAGCAGTGAAGATGCCTTGGAGTGTTGTGGGAGGTGTGGAGGGGAGGCACGGGAAGATTAAGGCATAAGAATCAAGAAGCAGCATTGTAGGAGGGGCAGGGAGGCACAGGAGATAATGCAATGGTAAGCACAAGTAAATGATGTGACAGAAGTTTCACTGCACAAGTAAACCGTACAGTTCACAAGCAAAGAGGCAGGCCAACATAAAAATGAGTTCTTTCTGAGTATAAATAACATGAAATATAAGAACACATGTAAGAGGGCCAGTCCTCATGGGAGGATACAAAATTCCAAAAGGAGGGAGTACTAAGTGCATTCACCAATGAAAAGTCAGCATTTCTAAAGGACAGCAACAGGAACCAATAAAAAAGATGTGCCTTTCTCAAGCCCATATCCTAGATACAGAATGTCGCGAGACAGCGCAAGCGCTGCCTAGGCGAGACCTAAAAATGTAATAGGGTAATCCCAAAGTTATACGTAAACAACGAGAGAGGAAGGGAACAACACGACTACTCCCCTCAAGGGAATGAACTCAAAAACAACAAAGTCAGTGTGATATAAACAGGGCTACTTTGCATCAAAAGAGCATAGGTCTACAGGCTCAAAACAAACATATATGTTGTTGAGAGGAACAAGAACCTACAAAGATAATACAGTTTTTGTATAAAGCCCTCACTCGCCAACCTGGTTGGTGACATGCTTCATCATCGGGCTCCACTGGGTATGGCCGAATGCCATCCCAGTGTGCTGCAACGCCAGGTTACTGCGGAGCGGGGTTCGTGTGAGGCGACAGTGAATTTAAAAACTTCCAATTGAGTCAAAAAAGTGAATTTATTGGTTTTGCTAATTGAAAATATTAAAAAAGAGTGAAGGTCAAAAAAATAGAAGACCAGTTTCACTCTGTGGCGGTCAACATGTTTCTGCCTAAATGAATGTTCAACAGGCTTTCGTCAGGACCAGAGTGGGAGTGCAGAGTCCCGGTGGTGTGAGCGCGCTAAGGTTCACCCTACCGTGGACTACTGTGTGAAAAATATATACAGTGAAAAGTCCGCCAAGAGTTATCGTGGTGGAGAGAAACGAGTTTATTCTGGAATTAAAAAGACACACAAACAAAAGACAAAACATGAAAGAATTGTAAATGTTGATGGTCAACTCGTAATCAAACGCTGTAGAAACAAGCGGAAAACTTGGTGCTCAAATGAAGAAGTGCCATTAACGTATACCTCAGGTGCAAGGATTGTGAAAACAGTGCACCTAAAAGTATTCGGATACAGGTGTCAGGTAAGTAAATTAAGACTTAGCCTGAATAACGTGTCTAATAATGTATATCGGAACACACGTGGAAGTTATACTCTGTGTGAGATTCTAGAATCACATATGGGCGGGGGCACGGCAAAACGTGCCCCTGTGTAAGTCATAAACATAGACTTATACTGCAAGGAGAATGGAGAACCAATCTTACTAAGAGGCATATCCATTTGAAGCCTCAGGGATCCCGGGAGGGGGGTGGGAGCAATATGGCACACCCTGCAGGAGGAAAAGAAGAAAATGACAACCACGAGCATAAAAACTCTTGGACCGCTTACCGTAAGAAACGGGAGGGAAAAAGGAAGTTACTCACGCCCTCGCTGCTCGGCACCCGTTAAGAACCTAGAGCGCCTCTTGCAACCGGGTCCAGGATGTGAGGGTCCGTGGCGAGGGGCTCGTATAAGTAATGGTGAGAATGTCCCGTGATACGAGAAGACAGCGAAAAGAAAGAGTCACGGGGATTAGTCAGACTCTGCCACCGCTGTGATGTGATTGGTTGGAATGGCGGCTGTAGAGCCAATAGTATCTTGAATGAGGAAACGGCAAGGTCGTACAAAGTAATGAGCGGGGTTATTATTGAGAAAAAACTTTATTAAGCGTGGGATTTAGACTCAAGGGTCGTGGAAAGATCGCAGGTATAGCCAGGAAAGGGAACCCAACATCGGGAACATAGGAAGAATAGGAAAAAGGCCCTCACCAAAAGCGAGTACGCTGTATATTGGTGTGTGAATCATAAGGGCCAGAAGAGAGATAAAGAGAACGAGAAATTCAGCCACTCGTGAATAGCGAGTGCGGGGTCTGATGATGAAAGCATAATGGGGACCTCCACAGGTGGGGTTCACCAAGTATAGCACATCAGACACGCAGGTGTAGAAATTGAAGTGCCTGTCCTGGCTGATGGAGAGTCGGAAGAATCAGAAGTAATCCCAAAGTTATCCTATGGGAGAGATAGGCCCTGCAGTGGTAAAAACAAATTTGAGAGTTTTTCAAGACCAGTACATGTAAAACTTGAAAGTACATGTTCAGGCTTTTAAACACATTGCACCCTGCCCCCTGGGTTTGCCAGGACATACCGTAGGGGTGACTTATATGTCTAAAAAGGGAATGTTTGGGCCTGGTAAAAGGTTTATTTTGCTATGGTGACTTGTCAGTGTAAACTGCACACAAAGGCTCTGCAAAGGCAGGCCTGAGACATTGATCCAGGGGCTGCTTAAGTGGGTGGTACAATTAGTGCTGCAGGCCCACGAGTCACATTTAATTTAAAGGCCCTGGGCACATGTAATGCACTTTACTAGGAGCTTGTAAGTAAATTAAATATGCCAATTAGGGATGAGTCAATACTACCATGTTTAGGGGAGAGAGCACACGCACTTTAGCGCTGGCTAGCAGTGCTAAAGTGTGCAGAGTCCTAGTACCAGCAAAATCAAGGGCGCTACCTGCTTTTTCCCTGAATCCCACTGGCCTGACAGGTCAGACAGGACCTACAGAATGCATCTGAGGCTGTCTACTTTCTGAGCCAATAGAAGTGGGAGACAAGCCTGGCAAAGGTCTTGACTTGCCCTAAGTGTCCTGCCAGAGGTACATCTTGAGCCAAACCCCGTAGGAAGGTCCTGTAACACTGGTGAACCACCGGCACACGGGCTGCCCCAGAATCAGGAGCCTTAGGCTCTCTTTATAGGTGATTATTCTCACAGTAAATGAGGTGATTCCTAGAGGCTTCACCTTCTGACTGGGCTGCGGCTTGCCACATCAAGAGTGGGACACTCTTTCTGCATCCTGCAGCAGTCCTCCCTGGTGGGCTCATCCTCAACTTGCCAACCAGCAAGCTTAGGCTAGTCACTCAGGGCGGCAATGTCCTGCCTGGTTGGCTCGGCGGCCTTCTCCTCAGGTGCCCCATCAACCTCAACCTTGGAAACTTCAGAGGCTGGTTGCCCACACCCCATGCCCCTCTCTTCCTTGGCAGCTGTCTGGGTCATTCTTCCAGGCACCCTTGACACCCATCGCGGGCAGCAATGGACTTGGCTTTTGGTGCCATCTTCTTATCCAACAGGGAAACTAGGGGCACCTCTGTCTGCTCCCCAAAGCTAACTAGGACTACTTCCTCCCCAAGCCCTACACTCACCAAGCCAGATTTCTGCCTACCAGTGGGGGGCTGTTCCCTCTTGGGACATTTGGAGTCACTGTTGAAGTGCCCATACTTATAGTACATTGGGGCAGTGCTTAATTTGTTGGAAAAAAATAAGTGCCTGGACTTTTGTCAAGAGACCACTGCAGTTTACACCACAGATTGCCCCTGCCATGCTGCCAATGATAGTAACAACACAACTACTAACCATTATACTTCTACATGTGTGACAATTAGGACTATATTAGGCTCCCAAAGCTATAAGCATAGCTTGGGCGGCAGGTAATAGTCATTATTGGATTAATAATTAACTTTTGTGGTTTGTGCCAAGCACCGGAAACCACTGGCTGAAATTAAGCAGTGCATTGGGGTACACACCTCTCTGCCTTGTGAGCAAGGAACCCCTCCTTAGGATCAATCTGGGAGTGGTTACCACTAATCCCTTCGAAATTATTATGGGGGCCTTTAGAGACCTCCTTACTTTAAAGGTTTTCTCCCCCCTCTTTCTTCTTGTTGGAACCCTGACCACCTTCGTGAGAGTCTACCCTCCCCAGATACCTTCTTAGACACTTTTGTACTTGCCCAGAGGTCCACCTCTTCAGCAAGCTTCCTGGGGCCAGTCAGCTTACTGTCTACTAGATGCCGGCCCGACTCTGTAAAACAGATACTGAGCATTTGCTCTCTCATGATTAAATTGTACAACCCAACATAATCATTAACTTGGCTGCCCTGCACCCAACCCTTCAGTGCTTTGCTAGAGTAGTTACAAAATCTACCCAGGATTGGTTGGGGAGCTTCTGGCTGTTCCTGAACCTTTGGCTGTACTTCTCGGGGGTTAGCCCAAGTTTGGCATGTAAAATGGGCTTCATGGGGGTATGCTTTGTTTGGTCCCCAACCTCTAGTGTCCCTCTCCACAGTAGGCATGTGTTTCCATAGACCACTCTCCCAGTGCTCCTTAGGTACCTTGTGAACCCTCAGTGCAACCTCATAGGCAGAAAACCATTTGTCTATGGCATCTCTCACCACATAACTGGGCACCAAATCCTTGGGTATGCAAACCCTTTTCTCTCCTTCAGGTACTGCGGGTATGCTGCCACCATCACTGCTGGAATACATGGTGCACAGACAAAATATCGAGTTTTAAATATCGACATACTCAAATATCGAGTTGGAAATATCATGATACACAAATATCGACAGCAAGAATATCGTGGTCAAGAATATCGACTTTAAGGTAAGAAATATCTTTTTTGAAAATATTGAAGTTAGTAATATCGTTTGCAAAACTATAGTTGTTTAAAATATCGATTTTTAAATTAGTGTTATGTATTTTAGTATGTATTTTAGAAGTATGTGATCTATTTTTTCTATAAGTATCGCTTTTGTTTTTTAATATATGTGCTACATTTTTAGTAGTGATTAATTTTATGTTAATTACATTTTGCATTTTTAGTTCTGTAGCGGGTTGTGGGTTTATAGGGTAATAGGGTGGGAAGTAATTTAATTATAATAAATTAATTCATATTTTTTAATTATTAGTATATATTTAATTTAGATTTTATAGTGTTAACTGTGGGAAATAGTTTATTATTTATTATTGATTCATTATTAATTGGTTGTTAATTATGATGAATTAATTGGTAATTATGTTAATTGTGTCATTTTTGTAGGAGCGGGTTGTGGGTTTATAGGGGAGTAGGGCACAAAGTAATTTAAATGTAATTTTAATAAATCTAATAATAATTTTTTATATATTAATATGTATTTAATTTATAATCTATAGTGTTAATTGTGGGCATTAATTTATTGATAAATATTTATCAATTGTTTGTTAATTAATATTAATTAATTAATTATGTTAAGGAATGGGTGGTGGGGAGTAATTAACTTAAAATTCATTAATAATTTATTGTTAATTAATGGTAATTAATTACAAATTAAATAAGGCAATTGTGCAATTAATTTGAGATGAGTTGTGGGGTTTATAGTGGTAATGGGTGGGAAGTGAATTCTTTTAAATTAATTAATAAGTTTGTTGTTAATTGATAATCATTTAATAATGTAAAATTATTTATAGAAATTGTGTAATGATTTTTAGGTATATGTTGTGGTGTTATTGGGGTAGAGGGTGGAAAGTATTTTAGGTTTTATTGTTTAATAATTAGTTGCTCATTATTATTCATTCATTAATTGATAAATATTTATGGTAATTTTTTATTTTGTGTGTGGATTCTGGATTTATAGGGGTAATGTTTGGTGAGTAAATTATTTTTTATCTGTTTTAATTTGATTTTTAAATAATAATATTTGTTTATTTGATAATTAAATATGTTAATTATGGAGGTACACTTTTTTAGCAATTTAGATGTGTGTTATGAATTGTGTGGAGATATGGGTAGGAAATGAAATATATTAATTTTATGTAACAATCAATGTGTTTGATTATAATGAATTTCTATTAAATATAGTTATTTGTTTGTTAATTTACTTTTTTAATTTTTATAAAATAATGTTTGTAGGTAAGTTTTTAGATTTTCTTAACATTATAATATGTTTCTATCTAGCGTAAGTTTTATTATTTTTATATTTTTTTTGTTTTTAACATTTTTTTGTATTGTATTTAATATTTTGTTTGTTTTTAATTTTGAATTGACTTATCCAACACTTTCCCTACTGTTGCAATCACTGGAGTGGGAATAGTAATTTGTACCCCTCCACTTTATTTAACACCATTTTTTATATATAAAAGAACGATATTTTGTACATCGATATTTTTTACATCGATATTATTTTTTCGATATTTTTATATTTTACATTATAAAGATAGGATGTTGATATTTTTGACAGATATTTATGTGTCGATATTTGTGTATGGGGATATTTTGATAATCGATATTATGTCAGTGATCCGAATATATCTGGCTTTGAAATCCAGCTCCTTTAGACTCTGTTCATGAGCCACTAAGATTTTCCTCACCTCAAAGGCTCTTTCCTTCGCCTTCAGCAGTTTAAAATCTCTCTCCTCCCTCGTCTCTGCCAGTTCCTCTGGGTACCTCTGGGTACAGGCTGTGGGAAGAGACACTGCTCCCTGCCGTGGCAGGAAGCTCCAATTCAGGGATCACACCCTCTGGCACTGCAGATGGTTCCTCTGCTGCAATTCTGAGCTGGTAGCGTGAGTAGCACAAACAGCACCATGCAATGCACAAAGGTGCGCAACCATTCAAGTTGATTTTGCTGCCGCTCAAGTAGAAAATCTACTTGAGAGACAGCAGATCTAATTGCACGGTAGCCCTTTTACTGTGACCGCTCGCAAAATCCGGCAACCACCCATGTTAGAAAATCGTGCTAGGGGACCCCAAATCTCACTCAAGCTCACCTGGTCACATATTCTAGAGCCTTGCAAGAGAAAGATTCTGCAATGCGGCAATTAGCAGAATTTGGCCAGAACTCAGCGTTAAAGAGTAGCATGGAGTGGCCAAAATTCTGCCAATTCAATAGGCTGTTCTAGTTATGAGCATTTCAGTTTCAATTGTACGACAATCAATAATTTGGGTGACTCCTATTCAGTCGACATTTTGACCGCCCCCTCAAAGTAAATCACAAGGGGTCTTCATCAGGACAACTAAAAGCTAGCAACCTACAAGGGAAGATACAGTAACTGTCAGTGATACCCTTCAGTGTACCAAAATAGTGTGAATATATCTATGAGGAAACTAGATCTCACCTGACCACACCAATCTTGGTCCTATTCACACGTCATGTATTTAGGGCAGAAAGAATCTGTAAGAGTCAATCCAGCTGCAAATAAGGAAAAAAACATACTTTCAAGCATAGCGAGGAAAAGAGTGACGGCAACTCTAATATCATAGAGGACGCATGCACTGTACGGTACTAGAGCATGTTGCATGCAACAGACCCATAGGCAATTCCAAAAACACCAGGAACCACTCAGAAAAAAATCATGATATAAAAGTATATGCAATGGTCCAGATACTGAAGGCTGAGTATCATGTTGTAATTAAATGTATGCCAACACAGAATATCATGCAATAGATGGTGTGGCTGCATGTCAGCCCATGTATTGAGCTAAAGAAGTCATCATGAGAGAGGGCAAGAGCAAACCTGAGTTTCATGAGGGCAATACTGCATGCCAACAAAGAAAAATATGCCCTGGAGGGTGTGGTTAAAAATCCCCATATGCAGAGGTAAGAACAGGGACTATACTTTCAAGTTTACTGCCTAAGAAGAATCAGAGAAACGTTTAGCATAAGACACAAAATTCCTATCGGTATACCATAAAACCAAGAGAACAGCCAAGCATTATGTGCCCGAGGTGTGTGGGTAAGAAGTCCCTGACAATGCGTGGTCTGCCTGAGACCATGAACTTCTACTAGAAATAGTCTGAAAGAGTCACGCGAGAAGAAGCCCTGCATCTGTGCATCAGTAAACTTAAATGCAGGTGGATCAAGAAACATGACTGCTTGTGTACTAGAGAGAAGAAAAGCATCACGTAATCAGAAGAGTAATATCTGCACATATGGAAAGTAGAACGCATCCAAGCAATTTGTGTATCTAAATTTTTTCATTTGTACCGCAGAGGAATCGATGACAAGAAGAAGCATTTACAATTGTTTGTTCTTCTGAAAAGACAGTTCTCAATCATGACCCTAACAAAAAAGGAGGGGAGGGGTGAATTTTACCACAAGGGGCCAATTCAAATACTCACTTGTCTATAATAGCAGATCCTATATTATAAGCAAAACATTGAACAAGAGAAGAAAAAGACCCAAACACTGTACATACAGTAATAAGTCTTACAAAGAAGGTAAAGATACCAGAGATACAGACTATGCTTCATTTGATGTACATAAAAACAAAAAGTAGTCATTAGCTGTGTAGCAAGTACCTGTCTGTACATAGACTCCTGGAGTAAATCATGCCATGCTGGAGGGCATTTAAACCATTGTGTGAGTGATGAACTGCCCCCATTCGTCCTGTGTATTTATTCCCTAACGTATGGATTGCACTCATTCAATCCATCTGCATTCAAGTTCCAGCAGTATCCAGCACCACCTGCCATTTGATTTTGATGTCCTTCATTGAGTGGACATGTTGTTTGAAATGTTCCACTAAAGGTGCTTCTGGTGCTTTGAAGTTAATTCTGTTGTGATGTTGAAGTATCCGTGTTATCACTTTCTGTGTCGTTTGACCAATATAGATTATGAAGCAAGGTCACCAAACAGCATAAATCACATCAAGTTTGATTGGCCTTTGATTTCTTTGTTATAATTGTGTTGATTTCTCTTTCATATAGGATAATTTCGACCATGTATCAATGAATAATTGAATGATTCCTAGGGGACCATTGTTCTATATGTGGTTTAATACCCTTGTTCTTTGAAATACTGGGTGCCCCATATGTTTTGATGTTGGGGGAAAACTCATCAGCATAACAAAATAATCCATTTTAGTTTGGTCTCTATTTTACATTTTTTAATCTCAGCCCGCTTATAGGCTCACTATCTGTAACCAGACATTTGTACCCAATAAAATCTCCCAGTGGGACGAGCGTTTCCGTACAGAGCAGTCTCACCCTCTCCCAGCCGGTCACCAACCCCAAACCCCAAAAGTAAATGTACCACTTTGTTCCAACGTTTCAAGCCGGAAAGGCAAATAACATTCAGTTTTTTAGAATGGGATGAACACAGGGCTTTAAGTGGGCCGGGTCCTGCCGGTGCTCAGCACCAGCAGTTCTTAAAAGCAGGTGCTGATACGGGTCCCTATCAGGCTCTCTATTTTTGCCCTCACTCTCAGAGTGAAAAACAAATCTTAACTCTGAAGCAGTACCACACTTCACTGCCTTTGATGTAACTTCTAAGAGACTCGTTTTAGTTCTTTCCGTCTCATCATTTCAGAACTGAAGCATTTTCAATATTGTAATCAACAAAGCCATAATTGCTGCTTATTTATCTTATGCAACTAACAAACATTGACAAAGTCAATTGTACTGGCTTGTTGTAGGTGTAATGTTACTTGTTGTATTATATATCTGAATGCAATGTCAGATACAGCAAAATACCGGTCGGGCAGCACACTACACTAAGCACAGATTTGAGCTTACGTGTTTTTAACCCACGCCCTTAATTACATCGTCACGCCCCTTTGAGAGACCTCCCCCATTTCTTTCATCCCACTTAAAGCCCTGGATGAACATATGTTTTTTTTCTTCTTTCCAGTCTGAAAAACTCCGAATTTTGAGGGTTGTCTACGCATAAAAGTAGCTAGGTATTATTAATGGCAACATTTGTTAGGGTGGGGGGGGGGGCCGCAGGGTCAGTTTGAACTTTGGGCATGACTTGTAAAAAAACTATCTAAATGGAGATAATTGCAGCAGCACAAGTTATTTACCCCGAGGTAAAGGCGAGGGCACACAACGAGATTGAAGGACAATTATGACAATGGCAGTGCACTCTAGTGTTGCAGGGATTCTGCTCATGCACAGAACTATGCGCAGGAAACCAGGACCTCAGTGAATTGCGGTGTACCAAAAACTCACCTCAGTACCCAGAACCCCTATCCGACTAGCATCAGTGTCTCATTCGCTCTTCGTATAATCTCGAAGCTACCAATGATTAGACAACCCACAACATGCGACTTAGAGTACTGTCAGGAATGGTGGGAATCAGAAATACCTGTTCGTTATTATTCTCATATCAGTTCACAACAAGAGTAATCAGAGACACAGTAAACTTTAAAACGTTTATTTTATAAACTACGTGTCCTAAGATGCAGTACTTTGGCTAACATAAGCAGACAAATGATTAAAAATAAAACCATCAGCATTGTTACAATACCATAGAAAATGAAGGGAGAAATCATTTTACAAATGATAGTGGAATACAACCATCCTCCCTTCGCTAGTAAGCTAGTATTATTAGATTAATAGAAGGTCTCTAGGTTTGAATGGGGAACCCCATACCGTAAATATCAGCTTAGGTGAATCACATCACAGGATCAGCTTTGCTCTGTGCCTGGAAAAGTTCTTCTCCAGAATGGGTGTCTAATGCATGCAAACGGCAATATTAAAGTTTCAGATATTTGCAGCTGTGTGTGTGTTATGGCTAGAGCGTAGGCCGATCAACCTGAATTCAAAAGCATACATTGTTTGTTGGCCCTGACTGTTTCTGCACACAATGTTCAGACCAAGGTTGCGGTGCACGTCTAGGGATGTGAACAACAGACCATTCTCATGTGAAGAAAAGGCAGGCAAGCAGTTTTCATATAATAACATCGATCTACAGTGTTGTGTGCAAAAGAAGCAAAAGTGGCAAGATGGCGTTTCTAACTTCTAAGACGCTTATGCTAACATAGCAATGTGTGCATCTAAAACTCCGTCTCCCACTACACCCTCCCTTGATCGGACCATGGACAAAATGGGGACACAAATCAGGAACGTAGAGTTCAAGGTCGACAAAGACAGAACCAAGTGCATGTATTGGAAATCCAAATAATTGGGAGTGAAACTTCGAAAAACCAGTGTAAAAAATGAAAAAGAAAGAGAGAGAAAAAAAGAAAGAAATAGTTCACATTTTGCAAAGGCTCAACAGAGCCGAAATGTCGAACCCAAAAAAAAATGTCTAGTTCGTACAAGGAAAGTTGGACGCCATCCATGTTAATCCATCAACGTGTAAGCACAATAAGTACCAACAGCCTCCAAGAGGAAGTCATTAGAATGTTCTGTAAAAGTTTCCACCATCCAGTCTAACAAGGTAAACGAACATACATGTTCCTCGATAACTGGAGCCTCTAGCACCATCAGAGGACAACTGGCGTGTTCTTCAAGATAACTTCTCGCCAAGAAGTCATACGCTGCCGTACCAATGTCCCAATTCCCTAGGACTCCATGTGCTGCTCCACAGGCCATAATCCTGATACCAGAACAGTCCAACTCATGAGCCACTAAGAGACTCATCAGTCGATCATAATCCGGGGCAGGAGACACCGAGTTCGACAAGCACAAATCCAGAGCCCATTCGAAAGGACAATCTAGGCAATGAAAAACAGGTGGCACGCAAGTAAAGTAGGAAAACCGGAAGGACAAGCCATAGGCTATGCTTAAGGTAGCCAGTGGTAATGTTCCATAATATTCAAGCATCCGGTTACGAAGATGGAGCAGCCGGGACAAGCTGTCGTGCGACACAAATTGTGCAGCCATTGCGCAGTAAGCAGACCAACAGCAGCACACCAGCCGTGAGGGTGAGAATCAACGGGAGCCCGCCAAAGGCGCTGGAAAAAATAGAATGAAAAAATGCCGGTATCACACCAAAGATAGTTTGGAAGGAGGTCACGAGGCCGGAGCCCACAACTTTGAAAAAATGTGCCAAGCAAGTTGTTGACGAGGCATTAAATATAGTGTGAATCAGAGCACCAAAATGAAGGGGGAGATCAGTATTTAAAAGCGCATACACCTCGGTGCGGGTGTTTGCTACGTGAAGGACAAATGTTTCACGGGAGGAAGTCAGAGCGACTTCTTTTTGAGACAATAGAGCCCTTATTCTGCTCATCTTGTTGAACTCTGCTTTCAAGGTTGGGATGGAAGGCCAGATGGAGACATCCAGCCGCCCATGCGGTGGCGGGAAAAGGACATTTTTACAGCAGACTACTCGTTGTGATACAGTCACAATGTAGGGAATTCCCACTAGCATCCCGCAGCAAGCCATATTTAAAAGCAAATAACTACCGTTAGCTAACAACGTAAAAGAGGGCATAATAGCTGGCACTGGAATCCCTTTCAGGACGCAAGCTAAATTTGGTGCTTGAACATTGCATGCGCCATGCAATTGGATGTTTCTACAGACTACTGAGTGATCAGGTGTGGAAGTGCATTCCTCTCCTTTCAAATAAACTTCTTTTCCTTCTCTCATGCACCTGTATGTAAATGGGAGTGACCAAACTTCATGCAGGAAAGCAGTACCCAACGGTTCATATCTGCCTAGGGCATAATGTTTCATGCACGAACTGAACTTAAACAAAGGAAATGGTAATGTGATTAACCCGTGGATAAGCCACACAGCGGAGTTCAATTCGGCCACAGAGAAAGGCAAAGGTTCTAACTTTTCAATATGCAGTAATGAATATGTTGCATCTTTCATGGAAATGAACTGTTGTTTCACAGTCAAATTAATTGGAAGGAATAAAGACGATGTATTCATGTAGTCCCAGGGAACTTTCCCAGCCTTCAATGTTTGCAAAGTCCATGCAAACTGCATTATAGAACACAATTGATTTTGACCATGATATAACACAGACAGATCATCCTGCACAATATCCACAACAGATGAAACAATATTATCTAATGTGTAAATTCTGGAAGAAAGGGTGTTAATGCTATTATCGATAACAGCTAGTACTTTTTCTAAATTGGCTTGATCAATGGCTCTCAATCTGGAAGCAGCTTCAATTTGCGATAATTTCCAAACCTCGTTATAAATAGCATAACCCACCTTTTGGACCTGCCACCCACAGGACCCTTAACAAAATCATTCAAATCTATTTTGTCATGTAATTTTGATAAATGAAGTTTAACAGATGCCATGGTGGAATGTTGCAGCCAGTTCAGACATAAATTCCCTACAGAGTAAGTAGTAACTGAATGGGAAGATTCAAAGCGGGGGTCCACTCGAACCTGGGTATACCCAGGGTGTAGACCCAGAAACCGATGTTGACAGGAGTCTGAGCTCTTCTGCCATATCAACCATCCTTCACGATCTAAATCGGAAATGTTGAAGGATGTATTAGTAATGTACGACTGCAACTCTTCAAGGGACAGATCTGTATGATTATCCCAATTAGGATAAGCACCCAGATCAGGAACAGAGGGGGAATTCATCTTTTTAGTAGTAGCCAATCCAAAACAGGTGGTTTGAAAAATAGTAGAATTCAAAAATAACACGCGGTTTAGGATAAGGCAAGAACGATGCAGAGCTTCAGTCCCTCGCACCTGCCATTTCTTAGAACCCCAAACAGATTTAAGATCAATAGTATCTTTCCACAGCTCATAACCCCCGATAGCCAATTCATCTATAAAGGACTTGGAATACAATAATTTAGTGTGGGTCAGCCTAACCTTCGAAGCTGACTCTGCCGCCACTTTAAAATAAAAGGCCTCAGGCTTAGAAACACTGAAATCAGTAAAATATGTAAATTTGTTCACTAATGTGCTGGAGCTGCCTTCCATTGGTGCCGGACAGTGTTCCCATTGCGTATAATTAACAAAATTTCTAAAGGTATTGGCTTTATGTGGGAAATGATTGCCATAATGTTGGTAGCAAAATAGTTCCCCATAATTAGCAGTGTCTAAATACAAATCTTCAGCATCAAAGGCAGCATAATATTTTAAATCAGAAAATAGTGCCTCTATGGCCTGAACGTCCCAATCATCAGAGCGGATGTTTTGTTTCACAACATCACCCATAGAAACACAAAGTACATTGGGGACATTAATAACCTCTGTGGGTCCTTGAATTTGAAATTTTACAACATCCCACACAATCCCATCCAACACAGGCCAGGCAGTAATATTCACAAAAGTCTGGTCCCTTTTCATGATGTGTGATGAGGAGTGGGGGGCTAAAGTTCCATCAATTAGTCTAATTGTAGATATTTCGTTGAGATAGTGTCCATTTACAAGACGGAAACATACCACCACAAATCCAATGGACATAAACAAAAAAATACTTATGAGCATCAGCCAAATATAAGTCCAAGGTGAAATTAAAAAATGTCTTTTAAACCAAACAGCAAAAATAGAAATTTTCGATGGGGCATTCGAAGTCATAGAGTTAGTGTCAAATGAAAAAGGTGACTGGTCAACTGCAGTTGATTGTAAACCAGGCAACGACAAATCTGTGGGATAAGTATACTCAGTATCTTCAGGTGGACCACCAGCCGGTGGTGGCAACAAAGGATTAGTAACTGTATGCATCTTGATGGCAATATCTGGTAGAAGCCGGAGCCAAAACAGAATTTCTCAGCATCGCAGGGCAAGAGACCGCTGGAGTCATACTAAGAAGAATCGTCCACTCGCTGTAGTTTGACATTGTCAATGGAGATGTACCTGTTATCCTTGCGACCAGGAAGTGGAGGTAAAAGGACTGTTCTTGTATCCTGCACGCCAAGCACTGGTACTGGTGCACGATAAGAGGGGCCGAACTCCTTCTTGTTCTCCACCTTCTCACGGACCAGCTCACCAACTCGAGGTAGCCAGCCGACTACCGGAATCTGAAGCGCAGAGTCAGTTGTGGAGGGCAAGTGTTCCTTTGCAAGACTGTCTCTGGTCTCTTGTAGATTCTGTAATACAGCACAGTGAACATCTACGTCAAAGGGTGCCGCTATGTCTAGACCATCAAGGTCCAGGAGAAACACTTTTATGCCAAAGAGCATTTCGTATGGGGTCCGCCCACCCAGAGATCTTCCAGGGAGATTATTAAGTGCACGTTGTACGTTATACAGATGGGCTAACCAATTCCTGCCAGTGCCTAAAACTCTAGCTGTCAGGGATTGCTTTAAGTCACGGTTCATTCATTTCACAACACTGTTACCCTCAGGCCGGTATGGAGACGAAAATTTGACTTGGTCCCCCAAAGATCTCATGGCTTCTTTGTACGCCTTAGAGGTGAACACAGGACCTTGGTCAGAATGAAGGGTACCACATGCGAAAATTCCCACAAAGACACGCAAATCCCTGATGACAGTTCGAGCATCAGCACTCCTTTGTGGCTACACCCAAAGAAAACATGTGCACGAATCCACTGCAACTAAGATGTACTTGTACGCAGTATCAGAGGAGAAAGGACCACAGTGATCTAAATAAACACACCCAAGTGGTTTATTAGATATGTACAACTGCGTTTGTGGTGGGCGCGCAGCAGTCGAAGGTTTAATCTGCTGGCAAATGTCACAATCAAGAACATAAGCACGAGTCTGTTTGTATAACCCGCACCACCAGTAACGTTGTTGTAAGAGAGTAACAGTCGCTGAAACGCCGGCATGGGCAGAGGCCATACCTTCGTGAGCCGCTGTTATCAAGGAAGGTCTGCAGTCCGCGTTGGGAATCAATCTGTCACCAACATCGTTAATTCTCACATAGGGGACTTTATCAGGACTTAAATGATAAGAGTACCGAGAAGGGAAACCTCTAGGGTAATTACCTCCCTTCTCTGTCGCAGCAATAGCTGCCAAGATGTCATCATCAATCTTACTTTTGGATCTTGTAACCGCTGCTACTAGATATGTTGCCACTGCTGTTTTCGCTGCTTCGTCAGCTAAGCTGTTCCCGACAGAGTGGACACCAACTCGCTGGTGCCCAAGAGTGTGAATTACATTCACGAGAGGCAGATTCTGTTTAAGTTCTGCCACCCGAACCGAAAGCATTTTATGCTTCATTGTGCTACCTTTGGAATCGCGATATTCATTCTGAGACCAAAAGAATAAATTGTCGTTAAAAGACTGAACACAGTAAAATGAGTCACTCACTATAAGAGTAGTAACACGAGGATCAGCAAACTCCAGTGCAAGCACTAGAGCACGTAGCTCTGCCAACTGTGCGGTACAATCACCCAATGACTGCGTATGCACGACATCAGACTTGAATTCACCATTCCCGAAAGTACCCGCTACAATTGCGCAGGCGGCTGAATAAGCATGCTTCGATTCCGTCGCCGGTTGCGCCGAACCGTCAGTGTAAATGACACAATGGTAATCTTCAAGCGGGCGCAAAGACAGAGGAGCTGGATGAACAAATTCATACTGCAAGAGTACTCCTGAGTCGGTAATGAGGCATCACAGATCTAAGGTGGCATCCGGTGATGTCAAGGAAGTGGCCCATTGTATCCAACGTGGATGCAAAGCTTTAGAATTAGGTACACTGGCTTTCGTCACTGCCTCTAGAGCAGGATACGGTGTAACAACCAACATGCGTTTCCCTTGCGACAGTGCTCGCTCTTTAAGAATCGCCATCTGTACTGCAGTCAAAACTTTTTAGACCGTGGAAAAGCGCATTTCAGCCGAAGTGTACAGATGTGACTTGTAGGCAATGGGGACTGTGTCGTCCTCATTGAACGTTAAGTACATGAAACCCACTGCGCCAGGCACAATTCTTATCACCAGGTTAGTGTGGTTATCACGTGTCAGTAAGTATTTCGAAGCAAGACGATCAGCCTGCAATGATTGTAAGATAGCTTAATGCTCTGGCAGCCAGCTCGATTTGGAAAAAGTTGGTCGTACCAAGGCATATAGCGGTTTGATACGCTGGGCATAATCGGGAATGTAAGTACGCCCGAAATTCAGAATACCCAGCAAAGACTGTAATTTTTTCAGCGTTGTCGGAGCACACAAACATGCACACTTCTCCAAGAAGTGAGGGGCTAAACCTCGACCTTCATTGTTGAGCTCGTAGCCCAAAAACAACACTGTATACTCTGCAATGTGTGACTTCGCAAAGTTGAATTTGTAACCGAAGTCCGCAAACATAACAATGAAGCGATCAACGCGACACAGATGCGGCCATAATTAGTCATCTGTGAGATAGATATCGTCAACATACGAGTACGCATCAGGGTCAATGCTGTCTAACAGAGAGACTACACGTGCGGCAAAGATGCCAGGGCTATTTTTATAGCCCATGGTCAATCTCTTAAACTGTCCTGTTTTTGTTTGCCACCAGCAGTAAATGCAGTCCACTGACTACTAGAGGACAGATTATGGCTGAAAAAGCCATTGGATATGTCAAGTGTGGTCTTAAACCGTTTTCTCACGAGACTATCAACGAGGGCAGAACTGTGGGTATTCTGTACAGCACAAGTCTGACAATGAGAGTCCAAATGCCGGTAATCCAAAACTATGCGGTACGACCCATCAGGTTTAGTTACAGTGAATAGAGGATTATTCATTGGTGACACACAGGTTTCAATAACACCTTGATATTCCAATTGCTCAAGGATTTCTGCGACGTGAGATCTAGCTTCGCAGTGCATGGGATATTGGGGCTGCGGCTGGGGCATAGACCGTAAAGGAATCTCATGGCTTGGCGACAATTTATCCCACCCAACCTGAGTATGGTACAGAGCCGGAGCAAGCACCTGGGCCCACTCCTCTGCAAATCTTTGAGCGTGATCCTTTGGCACTGTGTGCGCGAAGGACGGGAGGATTACCTCCTCCCCTCTAGGAGCAGCCAAAATGAAAGCTGGGGGCCAGTCCGCCTCTGCTAATAGAATATCATATGTAGAGGTCAGATTATCCCAAAAAATCCCTTGTATTGTACGTTGTATGTCACCTTCAATCAAAAGGACTATGTCATATAGTCTGTCAGGGGGAGCCACTCTAGTATCTGCAGTTTCTACAGTAATGAATGTGTCAGTTGCTGTCGCCTCCAGATATGGACGCAGTGCTTGCCGCACTACTGTAACCTCCGCTGCGCTATCGAGCAGCGTTAGTGCCCATGTCAGGTTCCGAAGCTGCGTTCTCACTATCTGTGGCATACCTCGCTGTTAGCGCAGCAACCTTCTTCTTTTGAAACGGGGGACGTTGATGTGCAAATTCGTCCTGCTTGCTCTTACCGTCAGGCTGACGGGGTTGCTCACGTCCTTGTTGGGCACCCCGACCTTTGCCACGTTCTCCGCCACCGGACTGTGAGGCCGATGTTTCCTGTGAAGAACGAGGAGAACGTTGTTCAGTAACCTGAAATCTGTCAGGTGACCTAATGCTAGTGCGATCGCGCAAATCATATGTGCGTTCACTAGACGCGTGTACCGGTGACGCAGGACGAGACCCCTGTTTCTGTTGCTGCTTTCCTTCTTTCTTAGTTCTCCAATTCTGTTTAGGAAAAGTTGGACGATCGTATTTGAAAGACGAACTCGCCTTAGTTTGCTGTTGTACATCTGGAATGACAATAGTAGGCTTAATCCCCAAACTACTGCGGCCAATAGTTCTATAAGCCTCCGCAATAATTTTAGGCAACTCTCGGGGCTTATCGAGTTCATCAACGAGGGCTAAACCATTCGCCACTTGAAAGTGAACCGCATCACCCTTGAGGTTATCAAGGATAAGAGTGGCAACTACGTCGAACACACTGACAAGCCTCATTCCCAACTCGACTGCCGCCTCCACACCATGTTGATCTTGAACACGTTTGATGACGGAGGGCAGCCATAGATGGGGTGCCTAAGCACTTTGAGTAGACCACTGCAAAAACTTTACCCCAGTTGTCACAATCGGCCACCTCTGGGACTAAGTCTTTCTGGAAACTAATGCTGAGTATCCTGTGTTTCTCCACAGGAGTAGAGTGCGGAAATACTGCTTCCAGCTGGTCAAATTTCTCAGCAAGCCAATAAGGTAAATTGTCCTTATTTTGGGGGCGCTTGCCCATTACTGAATTAACCATGACGGGACTTATGACAATCCCAGCCGGGCCAGCTGGCTGCCCCGCAACAACAGGTGCCCCCACTTGCACGTTGCACTAAAGCCCGATGTACTGTAATCAGGGCTGTATGGAGGACACGTAACTCATCCACCGTAGCATTCAAATAACGAGGATGAGGTGTAAATCCGGCCAGTACCGGCCAAGTGGCCCCTGGAATTGACGAAGGGCCCAAACGAACCGATGTAACGTATGGGGAAGGGCGCAATTAAACCAAAAGTGATGCTGCCAAGCCGAAATAGGAATCTCCAGCGCCCTATATGGCGTATAATTCGCTGGGACCCGCGTGGGAGTATAGGAGTGAAACGTAGTCGTCCGCATTCACCGCCGGCATAGTAACCCAAGAGTTAATCAACTCGTAGGGAAATGATGCATCGGCACTCACCACAAAAATAACAGCCATCCCATCGTCTGGTACCCCGAACTGCGTCAAATGACGCCGGAGAGGTGCTCAGCTATGCGCCGCAATATCGACCACAGCCATAAGGACACAGAGAAGAAAAACAATCTATATTATAGTAGCACAAGGGTTAAAAAATATAAAAACCTTTTTAATTGGCAAGCTTGATTGAACCTATTAACTAATAGGTAGGTTAAAACCGTCACTCCCGCTATCCGGAAACAAGAGTGAGGGCGTCGTGGACTAATATAAGCACTACTAAGGCGTCTCAAATCTTAAGACCACACGTTAGGTGCGCCATGTTGCAGGGATTCTGCTCATGCACAGAACTATGCGCAGGAAACCAGGACCTCAGTGAATTGCGGTGTACCAAAATCTCACCTCAGTACCCAGAACCCCTATCCGACTAGCATCAGTGTCTCATTCGCTCTTCGTATCATCTCGAAGCTACCAATGATTAGACAACCCAGAACATGCAACTTAGAGTACTCTCAGGAATGGTGGGAATCAGAAATACCTGTTTGTTATTATTCTCATATCAGTCCACAACAAGAGTAATCAGAGACACAGTAAAGTTTAAAACGTTTATTTTATAAACTACGTGTCCTAAGATGCAGTACTTTGGCCAACATAAGCAGACACATGATTAAAAATAAAACCATCAGCATTGTTACAATACCATAGAAAATGAAGGGAGAAATCATATTACAAATGATAGTGGAATACAACCACCCTCCCTTCGCTAGTAAGCTAGTATTATTAGACTAATAGAAGGTCTCTAGGTTTGAATGGGGAACCCCATACCGTAAATATCAGCTTAGGTGCATCACATCACAGGATCAGCTTTGCTCTGTGCCTGGAAAAGTTCTTCTCCAGAATGGGTGTCTAATGCATGCAAACTGCAATATTAAAGGCGCTCGAGTTTCAGATATTTGCAGCTGTATGTGTGTTATGGCTAGAGCGTGGGCCGATCAACCTGAATTCAAAAGCATACATTGTTTGTTGGCCCTGACTGTTTCTGCACACAATGTTCAGACCAAGGTTGCGGTGCACGTCTAGGGATGTGAACAACAGACCGTTCTCGTGAAGAAAAGGCAGGCAAGCAGTTTTCATATAATAACATCGATCTGCAGTGTCGTGTGCAAAAGCAGCAAAAGTGGCAAGATGGCGTTTCTAACTTCTAAGACGCTTATGCTAACATAGCAATGTGTGCATCTAAAACTCCGTCTCCACTACACTAGAATGTTCACTAACGTTAATAAAGTATGATCGCTGGGAGCAGTAGTGATTTAAAAAAATCTTTATGAGGCTTAATTTAAAAAAGAAAATGATAACATAACCACTGTACTGTTACCTAAAGTACCTGCTGAGCAATTTTGGTTGACAGGCATTGTGATGTAACATCATAATGACCACTGAGAAATAAGCCAAACACCAGAAGCTAGAGCTAGGTGTGTCAGTCTACAATTGGCTGGTGGCATATTGTGGCATTGCATCATTGATAGGGGTTCTAGCAAGCAAACCTTCATTGCCAGCTAGTGCCCTCTTTCTTAGCCAGCTGATTAGCAAGTACAACCCGAACCGTCTATTGGTTGGTCTAATGTAAGTTTTTTTAAATTAGTTTCTATTGGGTTGACTTTGATTTACGAATTCAAAAGTAGTTTTTCAGCTCTTCATTGTTGGGTCAGTACCTCTGGAATATATACTTGACACACATTAGGTGTATGCAAGCAATCCAACTCGTATGAGGAGTCTGATTTATGTGTGTACTATCCATGTATAAGTCGGACTTTGTCTTTTTGTTTTTTCGCAGGGTTCCGGGAGAGCAGGTAAAAAATATCATGTGGCAAACTCTCCAGGCGGTGAACTTCTGTCATAAACGCAATGTGAGTATCTTAATGTCTGCACTGTCTCTCTGTGCCTTCTCTCACTGATTCTATGAAGACCATCTGACACCACAGTGCATTTGCCTCACCATCTACTCAATTTTCATATGCTTCTCCCCTTTTCCCTCTAATGCCAGCATAACAAAGTTTAATGATGTAGCTGCTCCACAAAATGTAGTCAACCTTGATGCTTGCAAGCTTTGTTTGGTCATGATTCACAAGGTGTTGCAAAACTGAGAAAAACGTAGGGGCCCATTATGATGTCCTCCTGCCATCGCAAGGGAGCCAGTGACCAACTGCCGAAGGTGCGGCGGTCCCTCCAGTGGCAGTGGCATTAGGATGCGCCCACGACACTGGCGGGTGCATCCTGCATTTATTACATTGCAGCGGGCGGTGCTGCAAGCAGCACCCACCGCAATGTGAAAAATGCATGTTGTGCATTTGAAGGCACAACGTGACAGGCACTGCGCGGTGCCTGCCACCTTGTGCATTCAAATGTAGGGGGGTACCATAGGTACCCCCTGAGTGCACCCCGAACACCCTGTTGCCACCATGGAAAGGCACGTCTCCACATTCATCCTAATATGGATGGCGGTGTCTTACAGACACCGCCACCATATTGGAGCCCTTTTCCGTCCGATCGCCTATCCGCCGGTGAAAAACTGGTGGACGGTCTTTCTGTCCGCCGGGGTCCCCCCCGCCATCGTAATATGGCGGGGGGAAATGGTAGGCAGGCAGTGGGAATTGGCAGGCGGATCGCCGCCGCCATATGGGCGGTGGCGATCCACCCGCTATAATAATGACCCCCTAAGTGAATTATTTCCTTGTGGACAATTTACACGCATAGCGTCAAGTGGAGAAGGTGCACATGTGTAAATTTTCATTTTACAGTGTAAAATCTGTTCTGGATTCCCATCCTGTGCATAATTCCGCTATGTAGTGGTTGGGTCTGGAAAGATTGCAGTCATTATCTTGGGTATAGTTATATGACACCCTATGACATTGACGGTAAGCCCATAGTGCCTCCCTAATACACTTCCATGTTAGATAATTATTTTCTACCGTTGAGGTTGGAGGTGTTTAGGAGAGTCCCAAGAATGCCAGGAAAATCTTTGAAAAATTAATGAGTAATTTTGAAGGTCAAATATTTCTGGAATCTGGAGATAGTTTTTTCACCAATAGGCTTCAGCTGGGTTGAAGAATGTAAAAGGGAAGATTTGTTGTCTTTGAGGGTGAAAAGTTCTGGACCTATCCTAGAGTCATAATCCAATGTTTTTTTTCTCGCAGCATGAAAGTGTAGAGGGGAGAAAAGTCATTAGGCAAACACTCAATTAACCAACAAGTTTCCTTAATACATAATAACTTGCGGACAACTACTTACGGTTGGTTGGTTGATTACAAAGCCAAAAATAACTGAACTTAAAGACACCTCAACACGAGGGTATAGAAATACAATGGAATTAGCATAAAGCCAAATCTGTGCATAAAATTTAGACGGTGCAGCATAAACAACACAATTAGTTCAAGAAGTAGGATACAGAAAATCAGGAAGCAGGAGTCCAGGTTTCCCTGCATCGAGGATTGGTGAGTAAAAAGCTTAAAATCTATCCCTACACTAGCACTAAGGTTACATCCATCATAAGCATTTTCAAAAGGAAGGATTAAAAGGTGTCAGTACATGGAGTCTTCCTAAGAATTCTCTCCACGATCAATGGGTCACGTAGTATAAAGCTACCACCACAAAGACAGAGCTCGTTCTAGGATGCTCTCTTTCTGAAGGCAAGATAGAAATGGGGCACTCTCCCTAATTTCAATTACCAATTATCTACAGGTAACACTCCCATGATGCAATTTGAATCACGCCATCCGCTCTGCATACAGTTCTGAAGGTATTTTCTCCATGATGTCGACGATGTACCTTTCTCGCTATAATTTGTCCTTGGTTCTCAAACCTTCTTCTGTGTGAAATGCAACGACCTTCCTTTATTGACTCAGGCAACAGGATTGTAACTTCTCTCCTTGCCTATCTAATAACACAAAGACATTATTCTGCCTAACAAGAGCTTTTCTTCACCTGCAACATAAAAGGTGAGAAAGAACAAATTCCACAGCACACATAAAATTCAAACTGTTAATACTAAAGCAAGAGTTTTTAGGTACTTGCATTTCAGGCCTACGAATTTCAACTAACATAAGAATGCATCATAAAAACTTTACGAATTCACATAACAGTAATGCAAATTTCAACTAATACATTTACATACATATGAAATAGCATGATTAATAAACACAGTTAATACTTGGATATTTGTCAGTTGCACAACACAAGTCCTGCACATTAACGTTTTCTGATACTTACATTCATTTTCTACATTGATTCTCCATGCTACTTGTCAATGTCCTTAAATACATCACTTATTCATGTTAATACAATTTGCAATTCTAACACTTCACGTTAATACAGTAAATGATTATATGCGGGTGCGCTCTACACGTGGTTAGAATGCACCCCTACAAATGAAATGAGATTTCCACTCAATCAAGGGCCCTCAACATAATTTTCTATTATGAGCATGTTGTTCAGATTTGGTCAAAACTGTAACCAAACGCTCACCGTAAATGGCAAGTACCTGGTGTGTATGTTATACCTCCAGAGAGACTATATGCCTCTTCGACATATAAACCCTTTAGTCCATAGACAAAAAATTATTTTGGCTGATTGGGCTAAGATTGATAGGGCTCAATGAGAATTAGAAACACAAAGAAAAACAAACTCATTGATGGAGGAGATGGGCTTTTCTTATGATGAGGAATATATTTTAGAGGTGGCTCAGAGTGAACATACTTGGCCCAGTCTTCAAAGAGATCTTATAGGTTCAGAAAAACATCTTGAAAAAATATTGGAAAGAGAGCCTAGGACCACGGTGCCTTTGACAAAGGATACTAAAATTCAATTGAAAGACAGAGGACCTTATTTGGACTGCTGAACTCGTGGTGGCCATCTGACCGCCACACTGCGGGTCTGCCCACATTATTTTGAGTGTGGCAGTCGGACCGCCGGCTTGACCAACATCAAGGATCCCGCAGGGCCGACAGCCTGCAGCCGGCCTGAATATGCTGGTGGTGCCAGCACTGCTGAGCATATTACAAGTTTCTCTTTCACCGGCCTTTTCATGGCAGTGAGCCCCGCTGTGGAAAGGGTGGCGGAGAGGCAACTAAGGGGGCTCTAACAGGGTCACCTGCCAGATTTTGGCCTGAGGGTGCATGCGGGGGCCCATGTTGTGTCCCCCTATAATTGTACCCCCATTCCTACACTGTATGACATGCATGCCACACCATGCAAGAATGTGCTTCAGGCACTGTCACAGCGGCGGGCTGCATGTTAGGCTCTCCTATGAGCCTAACAGCTCACTGCAGTGAGACTGCCACAGCACCTCATGCCCTCCATGGATTACACTCGTAATCTGGTGGGCAGGTGCACAAAGGGCTTGGCGGTCCTTCTGTCGACGTGGCGGTGGCGAGCCGACAGGACAACTGCCAAACTCGTAATTAGGCTCAGAGAATCAAACCCAACTGTATATGCATTGAGCCATTCATATAAGGAGGTGCATAAATTGGAATCTGCGGCATACAAAAGCATTGTGTCAAAGAGGTTTATGAATGTCATAAATTATGTCCTCCCGGAAACAAAATAAAGGATAATGTGAAGGAGTTAATTAAAGTTTCAGGTCTATGGACACATATTGTTAGAGGTCAAAAAGGAAAGTATAAATCTCGACTCAAAGAGCTATCAAGTTTGACTAATTAGGAACAAACTGACACTACAAGAGTGAATTTGACAGCATACAGCAAACCATCAAACAGCCTTGACTTCAGCACAAGATCAATATAATAAAGACAGAAATGCAGACCAGACTTCTGAGCATGATCAAGTTTGAAAGTCTAAAGACTAATCCTTGGGCTCTTCTTCGTTCCATGATTAAGTCCGAAGATACAAAAAAACACAGACAGAATGTGAGCTCGATCATTAGCCACACATGGAGCTCCCCCAGATAAGAATGTAAAAGACTGAAGCAGTTGGCCGAAAAATTGAGACATCAGCTGTAACACAATGGTGTATATCCAACTCCAACACTTTAACACTTTGTTAAATATATATGCCCATTGACAGTGAGATGAAGTGGAGGAGTTAATGAAACACCTTCCAGAGGAGTTCAAAAAGAAAGGAAATGCAGTTGTAGAAGAGGGGAAAACATTACATTGCAAACACGTCTTTAAAATCTGCACAAGACTCAGCAGACACAGCTTCGAACGTATGTTTGGATATCAGTTTCAGGCTTTAAAAAAGAGATGTAATACAACATTATAGATCCGCATTTTACAGAAGAGCCTGTGATTGGGCTTGAGGTAGCTGAGTTATTGGATCTTAGTAAAAACACCAAAGGCGCTGTTAAGACAATGATGGCCTTGTAGATAACAGAGCTCAATCAAAACAGCCCTTTCCTTCAACCTTCCATTGGCAGCAACAAGAAGTGTTATTCAGTCAATGTGGGACATGGCAACAAGGCACGCAGCCAAAGCACACTTTTCGATATAAGAGGCAAAGGTGGAGGTCAAGTCTCAAGAGGCTACAACATTTGTGGGAGGCAGTATACAGCAATTTCATTAAAAGCGGAAAAAAATCCCAGCAGACAAATGGATACTAAATCTGTCACAATATAGCTATTGCATAGAATTTATGAAAATGCCCCCAACAGAGATACAAACAGAGCAACTCATCATCATACAAAAAGAAGAAGAGGAGTTAGTCTTGGAGGATGCAATAGTAAGAGTACCAAGTTAGGACTTAGGGCCAGATGTACGACCAAGAAAATTGTGCATCGTAAATTTCGACTCTTTTGCGAGTTGCAATTTGCGAGGCGCAATTTCCGATGTACAACAGTGTATTTCACACTGTTTGCGATTCCCAATGGTGTCGCAAATTGCGAGGCTCACTAATATTAATGAGCCTCTCGCAATTTGCGAGCCCTTTGGGAATGACAGCCCTCCCAGGGATGGTGGCCTGCTGGGCTCAGCAGACCACCATGTCTGGGACTGCTTTTTAATAAAGCAGCTTTTTTTTTTTTTAAATGCTCCCCGTTTTCCTTAAAGGCTAACGGGATACATTTAAAAAAGATAAATGAAACCTTTCAGTTTCATTTTTTTAAGGGCAGGCAGTGGTCTCTGGGACCACTGCCTGCTCTTATTTTACCACATATTCACAAAAGAGAAGGGGTCCCCTTCCCCTTTGCGAGTGGTTTACCACCTACTTGAAGAAGGTGGTAAACTGCGAGTGTTTTGAGGCCGCAAATGCGGTAGCAAAACACTAGTACATAGCATGTTGACTCGCTATTAGGAAGGGACGCCCCTTCCTAATAGCAAGAGTCGCAAATGCTATTTTGCGAGTCAGGGAATCTCCAAATAGCATTTGTGCATGCTATTACCCTTTTTTGCGGCCGCAAACGGGAGGTTCTCACGTTTGCGGCCGCAAAAAAGGGTCGTACATCTGGCCCTTGGACACTAGAGAGGGATATGTGCAAGCAAGTGGAGGAGAGAGGCGTTAGCCTTCCTGGCTTAACGCCTCTCTCCTCCACTTCTGAAATGCAAGGCTGAACTATATTTACAAGAATGTGGTGCAGCCTTGCGTTTCCCCCTGCCATGGTGCTAAGTTTAGCAACTTAGCGCCAACGCAGGCACCCTTGCACCAGAGTGCAAAGGTGTCTGCGTGCAGAGGAGGATTGTTTGTTTGTAGGAAGGTGTCCCTTCCTGCACATAAGCAATACTAGAAATGCCATTCTGTCACTTTCATGCGTGCTGCTTCATGCAGCACACATGAAATTGACAAAATGGCATTTCTTTTTAAAAGTTTGTTTATGTATAGGAAGGGACACCTTCCTGTACATAAACAAACAATGGCATTTTGCTTTTTCCATGTGTGTTGCACAAGGCAGCACACATGGAAAAAGCAAAAACGAGGAGAAACAATGCATTTCTCCTCGTTTCGCCATCTGAAGACCAGTTTTTACCTGGTCTTAATTTTGGGACTGCCTCTTATGTTCGCCACCCTTGTACATAGGGGGCAGCGTCAAAATGATTTGGTGTTGCGGTGGAACACCCTCCGCAACACCCACTGCCCACCCCTTTCATGCTAACCATAGCGTGAAAGGGGGCCTTATGTACAAGGCAGCGTTAAGCCACGTTAAGTGGCTTAACGCTGCCTTGTACATAAGGCACAGCCCCTATCACCACCACAAAGTCACTATAAGTGAGGTGGTGGTGGTGACAGGGGCTTGTACATATGCCCCTAGAGTGTTCTAAGTATACTTCTTAATTCCCAAACAGTACTTGACTCTGAGACCGATACTGCTCTTGTGCTTTGTAATCAGGTTCATCAAAATGCAGAGGTCCCAACTGACATCTCTTCTGTAGGTGATTTCCTTGCTACAAGAGAACAAGTTTTTGGCAACAGTAGACCTGTACGATGCATATTTTCACATCCCACTGCATCCAAAATGCCCCAAATACTTATGGTTTGAAATGAAGGGAATACTTTACCAATTCAAAGTTCTTTCCTTTGGAATCAAGTCTGGGCCATGAGGGTTTCTAAACACTTACTGCAGTAGCAGCATACTTGAGAAGCAAACATTCATGTTTATCATTGCTTAGAGCATATGCCGGAGAAGCCAGGTTCATTGTAGCAATGTCAAACAGACATACAGTTGGTGGGACATACTTTTTTTAAGTTGGGTTTCACAATCAACATAGAAAAAATCCTCTCCTACATCTGGAGAAAGTAAAGAATGTCCAGCAGGCAATGTCGGATATGTAAGCGTGCACTACAAAACTGATTTTAAAATAGAGTAAAAGCATTTCAGAAACAAATTCTCCTCTACCAGACGTCTCTGACAGTGAGGAATGTAATGACATTGTTAGGGATGATGACTATATGTATTTAATTTATTACGAATGCTCTTTTCCATTTCAAACCATTTTACGAATGGTTAAACAGTCAATGGTAAAAAACTAAGGGGAACTGGGACGATTTAGTGGCTGTACAGAAGGAGAGACAATGATGGCGCTCATACAATATGATAAACGGAAGAAGGTTTCACCTACCAATACCACATTTTAGCATCACAAAGGATGCATCACACCAGGGATGGGCAGCACATATGAATATTCTTTGGATCAGAGGCCAAGAGTCTGAAAGAGATGCATTGCAGCACATGCATTTCTTAAAGTTAAAAATCATTTTTCAAGAAAAACACAAATATTCACCAAGAAAGAATAAAAAACAATGGGGCATATTAACAAGGCGGCGCTATAAAATTATCGCCGCTTTTGCGGCCGTTTTCGGCCGAAAAGCGGCAATAATTTTATCGCCTTATCAGCAAAGACACGCTATTGCGTGTTTTGCTGACTTAGCGCCCGTTTCCAGCACATCTAACTTTACATCGCTTATGAGATGCAAAGTAGGCGTGGCTGTGAAACCAACCAGCGAAAATATCGCGAAGGCAGCTTCGCGATATTAACAAGGAAGGGTAGCGATTATTTAAATCGCGTTAAGTATGCCTTAACGCAGGAATTTAACGTCTGTTAAATTCCTGACTAAGGTATACTTAACATGGGGGGTGGATTCTGTGGCTAAGACCACAGGCCCTATCATCTAGGATATCGCCGTTTTCCACCATGGAAAACGGCTATATCCACACTATCGCTGGAATTTTTATTGCCTCGGCGATGCGCGTTGTTGATAACGCGCTAACCGGACGATAAATTCCAGAGATAGCTGGCGATAAATATGCAAGCGCTAAGCGCTTTGCGATATTTATCGCCGGCCCTTGGTAATATGCCCCAATCTTTTTGAGAGCTTATCAGACAACACAATACCCATGTTTTACCCCAAAAAGTAAGGAGGAAGAGCGATATGCTATTATCTAATTTAGCACCAGAAATATGGAAATGACAGTTTCAAAGGGAATTCCATTGCTAGCAAACCACGTGGCAGGTGTGGACGGTGTTCAAGCAGACAAATTAAGCAAAACATTAGGACAGTCGGAGGTAATTCTTTTAACCACACAAGAAAACGCAAAACGCCAAAACTTCACCTCCAGTTATAACCATCCACAGGGAAATGCACGGTTTATAGATTGGTATAGGAGATTTGCCTATGCATTTCCTCCCATACTGGTATAAACAGATGCAAACCATCCAACATGACACTTGTAGTAATAGCACCGAAATGGCCATGCCAAATTTGGCACTCACATCTCAAGGAAATGTCTGACCAGCACAGCATAATTCTTCTCGTACACAGTGACTTGCTGACAATGTAAAGGGGGCAGATAACCATATAGAGCCTCAAATCCAAGTTGTGGAATTAGGGCACCTAAACTTACCAGATACATTTATTGCTATTATTAAAGGGGCAAGAAACACATCAACTCGAAAATGTTATGAGGAAAAATAGCGTAGCTACTTTAATTGGTGCTGCAGAAATAATCACTTGGACAGACTAGTGAAACAGTGAGCATACCTTAGTTAACTTGTTAGATGCAGGGTTAAGTTATGTATCTATTAGAGTGCGTTTATCAAACATTAGAGCACAACACAAAAGGAGTGTACAGAAAAACAAATGTTTGTTGTACCAGATACTACATTTTTTTGGGAAGGCGCAAATGTGGGGATGGAAGACATATAGCTGTTTTTTACTACCCATCGCAATCTCTGGTGTTAAGGGACAGTAAAAAGGAAAGATGCCCCCCCCCCCCCCCCCATGCCATTGTAGATGTCTCCAATGGCGAGCGGGGGAATTGCTTTTTTTTATTTTCAAAATCCCACTTTGGGGTTTTGTTTTTGAAAATAAAAATAAATTATTGAAACTTTACCGTGTGGCTTCATCATGTTCCAATACATTCACAAGAACTGCCTTAACGGCAGTTCCTGGGATTGGTAGAAATGTCCATTGGGTTGACGGACATTTCTAAATTTGGCAGGCCGGTACTCTGTCAGGGCGAAGGAGTTATTTACTCTATCGCCCTGATGGAGCAATATACTCTGTCGCCGTGAAGGAGTACAATCCGTCCACCAAGTTACAAATCAGCCCCATAGTTACTTAGTTGCAGGGATGGCCTCTCAATTAAAACTCTTCAGATTCCCCCTTGTTGGAACAGAATGGACATTTGAGTCAAAAGGCATGACCAATGATACAATCTTAGATTTGGTAAGGCCAAACCACCCCTTTCCCTAGGGAGGGACATATAATTTGTTGATCGCCTAATCCTGCCATACTGCCAGACGAATTTGATAAAGATAGACTCCAACCTTTTGATAATTTTATCATCCAAAAATAAGGGTATGGCCCTAAACAGATAGAGAACTCTAGGGAAGATAGACATTTTTAATACATTAACACGCCCAATCAAAGAAAGGTGTAGCACGTCTATCCTCTTTAGCTCTTTTTCAATGGATTTTATAATTGCGGGGTAATTCTCAGCTATTATTTCCCCAACTGAGGCATTGATCTTAATCCCTAAATAGGTTGCTGAATCCACAAACCTTGAGTCATTTTTTACTATATTTGGAGAACAAATTATTTGGGTTTTGGCCTCATTAAGAAGGTAACCCGACCTCTTACCGAATTCCTCCGCTATTTCAACCAAGGCCGTAAGCGCCTGCTGAGGCTTATCTGTAAATATTGCCAGGTCGTCGGCATAGGCCAGAATTTTACTAGTATGGCCATTACAAACCACCGGGCTAATCCTGGGAGACCCCAAAATTTTCTGAATAAGGGGGTCTATATAAAGCGCGAAGAGGATAGGGGAACAGGGGCAGCCTTGGCGAGTGCCCCTCTTAATATCTAGTTTCTCGGAGCTCTCGCCCATAACCACCACCCTGGCAACGGGATCGACATACATAGCTTTGAGCGCTCTGATAACCTTTTCACCAAATCCTCTCCCCACCAATACGCCCCAAAGAAAATCTCAGACAACCCTGTCGAAGGCTTTTTCTGCATCGAGCAGGATCATGGCAATCCTGCCTCCCCCTGCCCCCCGGGCGTCAAACAGCGCTATAGCTCTTCTAACATGGTCAGTTGTACCGCGGCCCGGAATAAAACCATGTTGCCAGGGGGAGACTAGACCGCCAATGATCCTGCCCAATCTCCTTGCCCATACCTTAGAGTATAGCTTCGTGTCTGCATTTATGAGCGAAATCGGGCGATAAGAGCCAAGTTTCTCCGCAGGTTTACCCTTCTTGTGAAAAACCACGATGTTAGTTTCTCGCCAAGAGACTGGGACCACTCCCGAACACATTATTCCATTGAACAGATCCACTAATAATGGAATGACTACCGGTTCAAGACTTTTATATACTTCCAAGGGAATCCCATCCGGGCCAGCGGCCTTACCAGAAGTTAATTCATGCAAAGCTTCTAAGATTTCCCCCTCACTAATATCCCTATCTAGTTCATCCTTCTCCGAGGTGTTAAGACGGGGGCCATTATCGACCACATCGAGGACTTGTTTATCGATCTGGGCTCCTTCGTCATACAGGCGCTGATAGAAATCTTTGAAGGCCTGTAGAATCTCATTTGGCTGAGTAAATATCTTGCCATTTTCCTCAATCAAGGATATCATGTTCCTAGCTCTCCCCTGTCTTATTTGAAGGGCCAGCACTCTTCCTGCCTGCTCCCCCGTTTCATATCGTTTAGCCCGGGAAGTCTGATACTCTGCTGAGGCTTTATGAGTCATAGATTTCTGGAGTTCGGCTCTAGTTTTTAATAACTCATTCTGGCTCTTCCTGCTATCTCTACCCATAATTATATCCCTCATATGCTGTTCTTCGGCTATAGTCAGAATATCTACTAATTTCTCGCATTCCCTCTTATCCTCCTTTCTTAGTCTTGCCCCGAAACCTATAGTTTCCCCCCTTAAAGCCGCTTTAAAAGAGTCCCAGACAGTAATCCTGGAGGCACTATAGCGATTGGCAGCGAAAAACGAATCTGTCCATTTCAAAATATGCGCAGTGAATCTGGCATCTCCCAGTAGTTGCCTCTCAAAAGTCCACCTAGACCTGGTCCTATCAGATCCGGATATTTCATAGGACAATATAAGCGGATTATGATCAGACAATATCTTTGGCGGTTTCGTTATTCCAACCTTGTTTAGTTCATTGATCGAGATGAAAAAATAGTCCAATTTAGAGAATTTCTGGTGGGGATTTGAGAAGTAAGTATAACCATGATTTAATGGCTCTTCTGCGTCCCATACATCCTTAAGCCCATGTGAATTAATGAGGGCTTTTATTGCCCTAAACACTCTTGGTTTTCTACCCTGATACGAGCCGATATCACTCCAATCAGCAGAAATATTGAAATCACCACACATGATGATGGGGGCAGGCCAGGACGCGAGTTCTAATTCTAAAAAATCAAATAGCTCCGGATCGTCTTCATTTGAGCCATACACCGTACAGAGTGTCTGGCCGCTTTCGAGTTCGACCAGAACCCATCTACCGTTGCTATCTGATTTAGTCCTTCTGACCCCACCAAGAGTTTTTTTAACTAAAATGGCGACCCCCCTAGTTGTAAAGGATTGAGTGGAACATGCTACCAACTCAAAACCAGTAAGAGACAATAACTTCCTTTTAGACCAAGGGAGATGGGTCTCCTGAAGGCAAAGTATATCAATTCTATTATTCTTAGTAAAATGACCCAATCTTAGACGTTTCTTCCAGTCATTGAGCCCACCTATATTTAAAGAACAGACCCTAATGCAGACCATCTTGAGATGACAAATCAACAACACTATGAACCTGCTTTTCAAACTGTTTCTGAAGCACTAACGCCAATATCTGACAAATAAAGAAAAGAAAGAAAAAAAAGATAAACAAAGTGAAACAAACTGCATTATTTACCCCACTTTTTCCCCCGTCGAGCCCCACACCTCCGCCTCCCACCCAGCCACCCTGAACTCCCTCCCTACTGGTGAGAACCCCACCCCTGAGGCTATCCCTCCCCAGGACCCCCCTAAGTGAAGCGCTCAGAGAAAGTCTGAGCATATGATGGTAGTGCAGTACGTGAGTGTGGGCAAAACCAAATATCTAAAAAACCCTTAGACGCCCCTTAGCTATAACAATATCTTATTTTTTTTTTTCCCCTCCCCCCCTTTTAACTCAACAAAATGATCAGCAATCCGTCACCCCAATGTAAGAGAGATTAACACCCGAAGTCCAGTCTAACGGCTAGTCAGTCTTCCTATCCAAAGAAGCCAAATACTCCTTCGCTTTCATTTCTGAAGAAAAGAAGAAGGTCCTCCCTCCGTTAACCACTTTTAACTGAGCCAGATTAACAAGAAAGGCCTGGATCCTCTTCTCCTGGAATAGTTTGATCATTTCCCTCAAGCGCCATCTTCTTTCCACAGTCGTGTGGCAATAGTCCGGTCGGACAAAGAAGGAGAACCCATCACCATTCCTCCTAGCATCTGGCCTAGCTTTTTCAGCAATAGACTGTCTCAAAATAAAGTTTCCAAAAAATATCAACACTGCCCGGGGTTTATCACCTTCCTTAGCATTGGGCCGAATCTTAAAGGGGGTACGATGAACTCGTTGGATCTCATTGGCCCAATTCCAGCTTGCGAGCTCAGGAAATGCTTGATCAAATAGTTTAATTATAAATACTTTTATGTCCGGCCCTTCCATCCCCTCCGGGATCCCCAAGACCCTCAGGTTATTTCTCCGGAGCCTGTTCTCCATCTCTTCCATTTTCCATTGCAAGTCCGTAACCTGAGAGCAATGGGCGTTCACTTTGCTAGTAGCCTCGGCTACCTCGGCCTCCGTAGACACCACCCTCTCCTCCAGATTTGAAACTCTATCGGCCATGTTAGTACAAGCTTTCGAAAGCTTTCTCACCACTCCCTGCATCTTTCTCATGGCAGCCTGGGCTTTGCGATTATCCTGGCGCGTTTCTTCTCTGTGGGCCAGAATCTCCTGATGTATGGCTTCCAGGAGGGGACGATCAGAGCCATCCGCTACAGATCCTCCCTGCAATGCCAAGTCGGGAGTGTGATCCCAACTCAATTCACGGGAAGAGTGACCAATTTTCAGAGACTGGTTTTTAGCCACCGGGGGCCGCACAGAAGTTGATGGAAGAGCCTCCTCTGATTCAGAGCTTAAGTAGGAACTGTGCTCTTCTTCTTCGGACCACTCCGCACCATTGAAAACTGAGAAATAGTATTCACTTGGGACTTTTTCCTTATCGACAGTTACGCCAGTTGGCAACAGGTCAGTTTTCTGTAGCTCAGTATTTACTTCAATTCTTGACCCTGGCTGATTTTCCAATGTACTCCCGCTCTCCTTCCCCGTATCTAGGGGGGCTCCGAAGGTACCCCCGGGGGTCTGCTCTTCGGGGACAGCCATAGCATCTGAAGATATGGCAGGTGCTATAGATACCATAGATAAACCGGGAGGAACAATGGGGGCAGTGCCTTCCTCTGAGATCGAACACGGGTTACTAGGAATAGTATCCACCAAGGGATTTGCACCAACCCCCAGTAGCTCCACCACCTTCTCCTTCTCCCTTTCTTTTTCCATTTCCTTCCCCACCTTGGGGAAAATGTCTGCAATTGATGCTGCCGCCAGCCGGGTCTTACCTGCCGCCTGCTGCTTTTTCTTAGGCTGTGCAGATAACATTTGAGGTCCTTGTGAGTCCTCCGCTCCTTCTGGCTCTATCGCTTCTCTTTGAGATTTTTTCCTGTTGGGCATTGATTTACCCCCCGCGGCCAGTTTAGGAGGCATAACAGCGCTCTGCACTCTCAGCTCACTGCTCTCCGCTCTCTGCACACTCGGCTCTCTCAGCTCCAGTGCTTGATTTCCTCGACTGCCTCTGTACGGCTTCCCAAGCTGGGGGCGGCGCGTCGTCGTTCTCCGAAGCCTCGGAACCAGGCTCCACCTCTCCTCCCTTCCGCAGAGTTCGCGTATTCCGCAGGCAGAAAGAACCGCTGCAAACGCGGCCAGGGCGAGCCGGAGAGCCTGCTTCACCTGCTTTAGCTGCTGACACCCGGTGAGTGCTGTCGGCATAGCCGATTTCCGTGATCTGTTGTTTCCGATGGGATTGGCGGGGCCGTGACTACGAGAAGCACACCTCGGGGGCTTAACTCACTGCCCTCACTGCACTGCTGCGTCGGCCTCGATTACGGGGCCGCCATCTTGCCTCGCCAGCCCTCCATTCTGTTCCAACAAGAGGCAAACCCTGATGGTGTTAATTTGTCAGCCCTGGATCTACCTTCTATCTTTGAGCTGCTAATCGGGGAACAGGCTGTTGGGTTGTTGTGGCGTGAGGTGGATCGTCGGTATTATAAGAGGCCTCGTTTGAAGATTCTGGAAGGGGTTTGGGAGGTATGGAGGTCTATTTCGAAGCTATGTAAAATCCCAAAGGTAAATCGTTATCTCCAGCTCTGTAACTCTAGTTTACTCCCCTCTGTTGGGTCTCACAGGAATCTACAGATGTGGAGAAATTTTGGTATTAGGTCTCTCGGCGATATTTGGGGGAACCATGCTCCGCTTGGTTTTGATACTATCCAATATCTATTTGGGATTCCGACTAATCAGTGGTTCTTGTATGGTCAAGTCGCACGGGCATTAAAGGCAGTGAGGCCAAAACCCCTGTCGATGGAGATTGTTTCGGTCATTGAACTGCTACTGGCGGGGCCAAAAAAGATTAAATTGGTATATAGGCAGCTTATCTTGGAAATACCAGATGATATGGAAAAATCGGAAGTATCTCTGGCTCGGAAACTAGATGACCCTGATGCTGACCTTGACCTGGCCATTTCCCTGAATAAAAAAGTTTTTAGATCTACTAACCTGAGGGCCCAGCATTATAAAACCATATTTAATCTTTATCATTCTCCAGCTAAATTATATGCTTGGGGGGTCAGGGGGGATGATGGATGTCCTAGATGTAATGCAGGGCAAGCTGACCTTCTGCATATGTTTTTTCATTGTAGCTCGCTTGCCTCAGTACAGAGGGAAGTCTGTAAGTTTTGGGAGGGGCTGCTAGGTCATAAGATCGATCTATCTCCTACCCTGATGCTGCTGGGTTGTGATAGTAAGCAAAACATGTCTCAAACCGAAGAAGCGTTGGTTTTTATGTCGGTTGCGGTACTGAGGATTTTAATCTCCTCAGGCTGGAAAGATACTATGGCCCCCTCATTTCAAATGTGGCTCTCTAGGCTGTTGAGTATCCATAACATTGAGACCGGATTGTATGAACTGAAGGGTAAAAAAATGCGCGACTTCGGCCACAATTTTTGGGCGCCGATTTCAATCTGGAGGGGGATGACTAGTAAATAGCTGACCTGGGTCTAAAAAAAAAAAAAAATTTAAATCTGCTTTTAAAAAATATTTACTGTATCCCATGTATGGCTCATTGCATTCGCTTGTTATTTATCTATGTTGATGTGTTTTATTATTTATGAGGTGTACAAACTGCAAAATAAAATAAAATTTAAAAAAAAAAAAAAAAACTCTTCAGATTCACATTCAGCCTTCCTACCTCCCTGGTGGGGAAAATGTTTTTAAATGGAAATCACATAAGGAGATATTGTGGGCTACCTGTCCATATTATAGGGAGTCATACAATACTCCCCAAGTGGAAGCCCATGGCAAATAAACTACTGCAATCATGTCCTGCCCCAACCATTAGATGGCAGAATCGTGCACAGCATGTGAAGCTAGAACAGTTTCAAGCTGCAAAGCCATGCTTACAGGCAGGTAACTTGTTTCTTTTTTTAGATTTGCTACCATACTGTTTGGGACTTTAGGGAGCCCAAAATTAATTAATATGTTTGGTAAAATCATAAGCTCACATGTACAAACTGTAGTTCCTCTTTTTGGAGAGTCAGCCTATGTACTTCGCTTAATTGCTTCTTATGTGAAAACATCTTTGGCACAGTGCAACAATACATTACTATTCTCTGTTCAGAAGAACTAACTCACTCTGCCAGAATTCCAAAGACATTGATATCTAGCTTAGAATGGCACACATTGTGAAGCAGCAGAATAGCAATAAAAAAATTAAATTGACATTTAAGAAATATTCTAAGTGCTACTAGACACTGGCAATGATCTTTCTGTCTTGTGGCCTATATTTCTATGCCATTAGCAACCTGAACAGAACAAATAAACGATCTCCTCAAATTCCAATTGCAAAGCTTCTATTCCCGAGGACACCCAAACCTCAAATCGAAACATATAGAAAACATGGCGAAGCAGTCACGTGGGGTGATATTATAAGCACAAGGAAGATGAATTATTTCATATCAGGATTTTTTTTCCACGTAGTACACTCTTGGCACTCACTATCCCTGCGGTGGTTGATTGTAGAAATGCTGATGCCACAAATACCAGAAAGATCAACTTTGTAGAAATATAGGGGGGGAAGTTGCTTCCTGATAAATTGTGGTCTGAACCTTGTATACTTTATGAGTTGACTCTACTACACTAGTCCACTTTAGGGCCTTTCGTCAATGTCACCATACCCCCAGGCACCTAGAAAGTACCCTCTATCCTTAGAAATGTTAGAACACGTTTTGGGGATAATAATCACCTTTCTCAGTCCAATTGATGTTGCTCCCAGCTGATTATAGGGTGAGCTGCCGTCTCACTATTGTCAGTGACTGGCATAGGGTTTCTACTATACTTTGGGTCACGTGTCCTACGTATTCTTGAATAAAGATGTTTAATGGCATGAGTCTCAGCTCGTCCTTCATTAAGTTTGCATGAAAGTTAAACAGTGAATATATGTTGAACGTGAAGAATATGCGTCACGTGCCCAAACTTTACAGAACTTTCCAAGGAAAGGAAACCAAGCAGCCACAATAAAGCGGCCTGCCTTTAATAAAAATTCAGAATTATTGTTTAACAGGGTGTTGCTGGACAGCCACAAAGGAGCACTGATTTAGTAGCTAATCGATGTTCCCAAATCTGTTTCTCTTATTTCAACTTAATTTCCTACAGACTGTCCCATACGATGACCTGAAAATGAATCTAAACTCATAACATAGCCTTGTTGCTGATATAAAGGTTTTCAGTTGTCCTTGTAAAGGGAGCAGAGACTCGCCTTAACTGGGCTCTAAGGATGCAGTTGCAGTAGACCTGTATGAAAGATTGCTAACTGCACTGTCTCCACAGTGTATCCACCGAGATGTGAAACCTGAAAACATCCTGCTCACCAAGCGAGGCATTGTGAAGCTCTGTGACTTCGGGTTCGCCACCATGTTCAGTAAGTGTGAGAAAGCAAGGTTGGGACTGGGTATGAGCCAGAGGTTCTGGTAGGGAAGATTCATCTGAACACAAGGTTGGGTGAGGGTGGCACAGGCTATCTATCTAATCAGATGGATGGACGGGTAGATAGATAGGTGGGTGTGTAGGTAGATGGATGGATGGATGGATGGATGGATGGATGGATAGATAGATAGATAGGGGTTGGTTTAGATGTATGGTTGAATGGATGGATGTACGATGGGCAAATATACAGCTGGGTAAGCAAATGAATATGGAGAGAAATGGGTTGAGCAATATCATTGATTATATGGATAGCATGCAAAAAATATTAAATTGGGACTGCATAGGGAATGTGGGATGTTAGGAAGGAATGGAGCAAAATGCTTTGCAAGTGGGTGATGTGTTAAAAGTGGGTGACAGAACAGCACATGAAAGGGTCAGGTAACATAAGGAGTACCTGCAGGACCTTTACTCTGTACTCTGCCTCGCCTTTGCAGCTGGACCTGATGCCTATTACACAGATTATGTGGCCACACGCTGGTACCGGGCCCCCGAGCTGCTTGTTGGGGACACACAGTATGGACCCCCAGTGGACGTCTGGGCCATTGGCTGTGTGCTTGCGGAGCTGATCTCTGGGAACCCTCTGTGGCCAGGACGCTCTGATGTGGACCAGCTCTACCTCATCAGGAAAACTCTGGGTAAGCAGCTAAGTATCCTCCTCTATTTGCCTGCCAGAGGTTAGGATCTGGAAGAAACATTCAATTGGATTTTAAATTGTATTTCTAATGTGTTACACTTTGATAACGCAAAAGCACTTTGGAGCGTGCTACAAATGTGGTTCGAAGTTAATGAAATGCATATGTATAATTACCAAACCTAGGGGCTTATTTACAAGACCCTATCGCCACGTTCCTGTGGCGATAGGGGCTTTCCCTTATTTAGAAGGCAGCAGCCACTTAACGTGGCTTAACGCTGCCTTGTAAATAAGTATACTTGGCATGAAAGGGGCGGGCAATGGGTGTTGTGGTGGGCGTTCCACCGCAACACCCATTGATTTTGATGCTGCCCCATATTTACAAGGGTGGCGTAAATATGGGGCAGCGCAAAATTAAGACTCGAAAAAAGCTGGTCCTACTCTGGCGAAACGAGAAGAAATGCTTTATTTTTCCTCGTTTTTGCAGTTTCTAAGTGTGCTGCATTGTGCAGCACACATAGAAACAGCAAAACGCCATTGATTGTTTATGTGCAGGAAGGTGCCCCTTCCTTCGCATAAACAATCATAAGAAAAAAATGACGAGTTCTTTTGTAAATTCTATGTGTGCATCATATAGAAGTTACAAAATGCCATTTCAGATTGTTTATGTGCTGGAAGGGACATCTTCCTGCACATAATCAATCCTTCCCCTCAACACAGGCACCCTTGAACTATGGTGCAAGGGTGCCTGCGTTGGCACTAGGCTGCTAAATTTAGCACCAGCACAGGGAGAAATTCAGGGCTGCACCGTATTCTTGTTAATACGGTGCAGCCCTGTTTTAGAAGTGGCTCAGTGCGGCATTACGCCAACAAGGATAATGCCATGCTCCGTCACTTCTTTTTTGAATATGCCCCCAAATCTCTTTGGTAACAGATAAATGTGTTTTGAATGAAGAGTAGGAAGAAGTGATAGTGAGGATTGGAAGGAAAAATGGGTGAGGCATAAGACCAAGGGCCTGATTACAAATTGGGTTGTTAATTCCGTCCCGTGCGTAAAGCTCTGTTCAAGTGCCGATGGAATTATGAGTTTGGTTTTATTTAACATAGCCAATAATTATCAGATGCGTAAAATAACCAAACATTCGTTAAATTTCAGCAGGTCAAATCTGTCGAAATTTAACAGGGCAAAACATATGGGTCCTCATTTACAATAGAATGGTGAAGCACGGTGCCAAAAGCAATTTTGCAGTGCTGCGTCATTCTAAAAGTGCAGGAAAGCTCCGTACTTACAAGAATATGGTGCGTTCCTGTACTGACCCCTGCACCAGTGCTAAAAAAAACAGCTTAGAGCCAACGCAGGCACCCTTGCGCCATGTTGCAAGGGTGCCTGCATTTAGGGGATGATTGATTTTGTGCAGGAGAAGACACCTTTCTGCACAAAATCAATTAATGGTGGTGATTTCCGCCTTCTATTTGTGCTGCAGAATTCAGCACACATAGGAAGAGGAACAAACGAGGAGAAATGAGGATATTTCTCCTCATTACACCTTTCTAACGCCACCCTTAGAGTGGCGTAAGGATCTGACGCATACCCAGTTTTACGATTCCTTGCGAATCTGGGAATGCTTCAGATTCCATGGGTGTTGTGTGGGAACACCCACAGCAACACCCATGGAGCGCCCCTTTCACGCAGTGTTCTGCGTGAAAGAGGCAGATATTTACAAGGTCATGAAAAAGCCACGCAATGTGGCTTTGCATGGACTTGTAAATATGCTGAGGCACATTACGCAACCAAAGCTTGAACAAAGTGATGCTGCTGCGGCACAAAAGTGCATCTAGGTCCTCGTAAATGAGGCCCTCGGTATTCCATTAAACATTAAAATCCGCATGTTATTCCCCATAAGCTCATAATAGGTTATATTTATCGCACCCGATAAATAACTTACCCGTGTTATCATTATTTATCGGGATGATAAATAACACCTCAACTTGTAATCAGGCTCCAAAGGTAATTCTGAGGCAATATGGAGACACAGCGCTGGGAATTTGAAGGGATGAAGAGAAAGTGATGTTATCACAGGCAGGATGATGGGCAGAGGGACTGAGGTAGAGAAGGAAGGCAAGATGAGGAGCAGAAGAGAGCTTCCCTGAGAAGGAAATCGGATAGTTGCAAAGTGGTTACAGGGAGTGATCTTATTCTGATGGAAAGATATTGGAGTATAACATAGAGATAAGGGTATATGGAAGAAGAAAGATCTTCATGGGAGCATAAGGGATTGAACCCTGGATATGTTGCCACTCAAAACAAAGCAAAGGACTACTAGTTCAAGGATCCCTGCTTTGCATCCTTCTATTATCAAAGCAAAACTAGCCACCTTAGGTTTGAGAAAAAAGGAAGCCTACATTTTCTTAATTCGTAGCGTGCTTTTAAATCCAAGCCTGAAAGAGCTACTCTGTGCACATCAATTCATTGATTCTTCAGAGTGTGAATGAAAAGGGGTAGATGAATAGAAGAATAAATAGTAGTTCTGGCAATAAATTATGTGTCTGTTTATCCGAACACTGAGCCCTTTGCGCTAGGGAGTATATTTAGCTGAAAGGACAGGAATGCACCATATCTTGTAAATATGGTGCATTCCTGCCTTTTCAAATTGACGTAGGAAAGCGCAGAAAAATGAGTTGCGGCTCTGCCCTGCGCCAATTCTTTGTAAATATGCCCCTAGATGTTCTGGCAATTTACTTTCCTAGTGTTATCTTTGCCTGTGCTCTGGTTCAATAAGGACTTCAAATCTTCCTAGAAGTCCAGCTACACATTGTAAAAAATTGGGATTTCTGATTAAGGTGGGTGAAAACCCTTCTCAAGCAACAACCACAATCCTTGTCAGGGTGAACTACAAAAGTCACTATATTAACCTGTGCTTAATCCTCTGGTAGCTTAGCACAAATGCTAATTTAAGGCAATGCGTAAAGTATTTATGCAGCACACAAACAATAATAACACAAGAAAAATCCCACACCAATTTAGAAAGATAGAGTAAAATGTAACACATAGAATGTGACCTAAATGACAAAAATCCAACCAGTAGAACCAGAGATATGCAGTTTTTAAGGTTTAAGTAAAAATAGCGCCAAAAAGCAGAAAGAGATAACTGTGGGTTTCTGGTCACAGTAGACTGTGACAAAGTCACAAGTTCAGGTCGACTGCGATGGAGTGGGTGCCAGACCCAGGGACCAGGTTAGTCCCAATGAAAAAGTTACCTACTCAAAGCCCAGCGCACAGATGTCAAAACTTTAAGATTTTACAGGAAGAGCTCCACTGATGCCAGCCAAGGGTCCAGGACCTGGGGAGGCACAACTTGGGGATCAGGAACTCACACCAGCAGAGGCCAGCAGGGCTCAACCAGGTCCAGTTGCAGGTCCAGGCAAGTGCAGTTGCAGGTTCAGGCAGAGCCTTTTGCAGCAGGTCAGCTGGGCTATTGCAGGAAGGCCTCTGAGGCTTGTTGTGTCCCTGTAGCTTAGAAGAGGGGGTCAGCCAACTGACCCTTGAAGTCACTCTGGTAGTCCTAGGCTCAAGGAGATGATCATCTCTCCTTCAACAGTAAGGCAGGCCTCAAGCAGCAAGGTGGTCCCCTGAATAATAAGGCAGGCCTCAAGCAGCAGGCTAGTCGTCTGGTAGAAGCGGGGTAGTCATCAGAAAAACAAGGCAGGCCTCAAGCAGCAGGGCAGTCCTCTCAGGAACAAGGAAGTCTTCAAGCAGCAGGGCAGTCTCCTGAACTACAAGGCATTCTTTCTGAAGTCTTCCATAGGTCCAGGAGTGTACTGAAGAGTGGATCTGACAGCCCTAAGTTTAGACCTGGTTCCAGCTTTGAAGAAACTCCTGGAGTTTTACCCCCACAGATGGTTCTGGAACGTCCTTCCTCCTTGCTCAGGTCCCAAGATGTCTGAGGTGACAAAAGCCTGGTGTCAAGTTTTTTGTGAGTGTGCTGAGGCAGCTTCTTTGAAATGTTAAGAACTACAGATAACAGCTCCGCCCCTCCAATCCTGGCAGGATGACCCTCTCCCAGCTACACCAAGGACCTATTGTTCACTGCTTAGGCCCAATATGCATTCCAGATGGGGGAGAAATTAACATGCCCAGGCAGCTGGAAGTTCCTAGACAGAATACCACATTCCTTGGGAGCTGTACCCTCAAAATGCTCACCTTCTGGCTTCACCAACGTTGCAGTTAGAATTACAGTTTCAGAGTGGCCAGATGAGGGGAAGAGAATTAGGGAGGGTACTGCAGGGATGGAGATCTGGAACAAGAGATTCCTTGAAGTTAGACAAGATGCTTATTTCTTTTCCTTTTTCGTTCACAGAAAACAATCATAGTTAATACAGGGTTACATTACATAGTGTCTTATCTGTGGAAGAAAACTGTTTGTCACACTGTTAGTCTTGTTAACTGTTAGTTAACATGATTTCTCTCCTTGAACTTTCATCTGAGTCATGTCTAACGAAAGAATTATTCAGAAGCATAGTTTGTTACTTCAAGAAAGCAGTGTTATTCCCTCACTAGTTTAAAATTGCTATACATACTGATTTTCATCTCAGTATTCTTTGGTTCAGTCTTGAGAGCATGCCTTCACACCATGTGCCTTATGTTGAGCGCTTTAATACTCTTAAATTGCTGGAATGAAGTTACTCTTGCTGTGAGTCCATTATATGTGATGTTCCTACTTCAAGAAAAATTAAACTGAAAGCTTCACTGCAATCCGGAATAAAGGCAGGGGGTTGCAGTAAGCCAGAATAGTATTTCACACTAGTGGTTCACTAAGACCCTTCTCACCTCGAGGGGCCCAGAGTTCTCCTCGGTTGAAAGGCTGCAGACTTAGTAGAAGATGACCACTACAGGAAACTGCTCTAATACCAAGCAGTGCACTCCAGACTCAATTCCCTTATATAGCGGGTTGAACAAAGGTAGCGAACAAGATTTACGCAACCCTATCAAGATTTCGACTGCCTTTGGAAATCTTGTGGGATTCTGCGAGAACCAGTGTAAATAGGAACTAAGCAATCACTCAAAGGAACAATGAAGTAGGTTAGTGAAAACACGGTATATGTGGTCTAGGAAAATAACAGTAAGCATAACATGCTTGGCAGTACAACAACCCTCTGTACATTATAGTGGTAACAACCTATTCAGTGAACATAACAGTATGATTGTACAGCAAACACCTGGGAGATATGTAGACCAATGGTGGCATGGCGTCTTTGGCAAGGTGGTTGAAAGGTGCTAGGAGGGGAGTATGCCTATGCTGTAAGCAGGAACAGCGCACCCTATGGAAACATCGCGGCCTGTAACAAGGTGAATGCATGAAGGAAAAATGGGTGCAACCACAAGGTGGAGAGGGACAGTGCAGGCACGCAGGGTGACATAGGGATTTCTAGGAGCCCCTTATATTGAAGGCCTCAGAATGTTTAGGCAAGGAAAATGCCAACTTGCTAAAAGTCCCTTTTTCAAAATTGTAATGTAAAATCCTACTTTACCATTCAGGAGGATTTTAAATTACAATTCATTAGAGTCCAGACATGATATTTCCACCTGTTACCAATCAACGCGCAGCGGATGGTATACGGACTTGCCACTGGACAGTAACTACAGAGACCTGAGGGACCTGAGGCAGCGAGGGGCAGCGTCATCACCAGCAGCCCCTCCCCTTCCACCGGCAGGCCTTGAAATTGACCTCGCGCCTCCCGCTTCGCGGGACGCGCAGCGGATGGTATACGGACTTGCCATTGGACAGTAACTACAGAGACCAGAGGGACCTGAGGCAGCGAGGGGCAGCGTCATCACCAGCAGCCCCTCCCCTTCCACCGGCAGGCCTTGAAATTGACCTCGCGCCTCCCGCTTCGCGGGACGCGCAGCGGATGGTATACGGACTTGCCACTGGACAGTAACTACAGAGACCAGAGGGACCTGAGGCAGTGAGGGGCAGCGTCATCACCAGCAGCCCCTCCCCTTCCACCGGCAGGCCTTGAAATTGACTTTGCGCCTCCCGCTTCGCGGGACGGGCAGCGGATGGTATAAGGACTTGCCACTGGACAGTAACTACAGAGACCAGAGGGACCTGAGGCAGCGAGGGGCAGCGTCATCACCAGCAGCCCCTCCCCTTCCACCGGCAGGCCTTGAAATTGACCTCGCGCCTCCCGCTTCGCGGGACGCGCAGCGGATGGTATACGGACTTGCCACTGGACAGTAACTACAGAGACCAGAGGGACCTGAGGCAGCGAGGGGCAGCGTCATCACCAGCAGCCCCTCCCCTTCCACCGGCAGGCCTTGAAATTGACCTCGCGCCTCCCGCTTCGCGGGACACGCCGGGCTAAGCCCGGGCAAAGGGCGGGCCGTCTACGGCCGACCGAGGCTGGGCTGGGCCACCCCCCCTGTTTTTGCCCACTCCAACGTCGTCAACCTTCCCTGATCCAGGTGATTGACTTGTGTCTTGTCTCCTTCTGGGTATACTGGAACTGCCCACTACAGACTTTCGACAGGCTTATGCGTCTTATTTCCCATATGATATAACTGCATTAGCTTATATTTTATCTGTGTTTTGATATAACCAAGTTAACCAATATGGCCTCTTATACGACTAAACGAAGACTTTCTCTGGTTGGGGGCTCAGTTAGGGGGACACTTGACCACTTTATTACCAGGGCCGCTTCCGTGCTAGAAAAAGAGATCGCCATCACGGAACCCCGATTATCACTGGACCCCGCCTTTCAGAAGCGCTCTTCATTGGGCCATATTCAACAGGCCATTTCACCGCCACTTAGGGATTCTGACCTTGATTTAATCCCTGATCCTGGCCCATCTGCGCCCCACCGCGATTTAATAGATATAGCGTCTATCTCCACCGAGCCTGAAATTTGCCCTCTCAACCCTCAATCCACTGTCGGCACCCCTCCCGTGGATTTATCATCCACTCACACTGCTAAGACCCCCAAGCGAAAACCGGCAAATAATAGACCCAGCCGCTCGAAGGCAATAGCAAAAACTATCCGGTCTGCTCCAATAAAAAAAAGGAGAAAGGATGGCCACTCGGATGCGCCTAAAAATATGCCCCAACCAATACGGTCTCCTACACGAACTAGGCCTCCAGTATCTCCTACGCAGCCTCCTATCTCCCCTTATTCCAACCTACTTACCGACATAGAGCATCTGGTAAGATCTTTACTCACACCTCTAATAGAGAGAGTTAAGAACATCGCATCACAGCTAGCATCCTTGGAAGTCTCGCACGCTTCTCTCCTTGCCTCAAACACTGAATTGAATTCCTATTTACGTAAAAACCCCACGGTCACCCATTCTTTCCCTCTCACTCAAACGATTACCCAGTCTAACACATCCAATCAAACACAGAACACACAAGCTTCCCTGCCTACCCTAGAGATATAATCCACTGCCAAAGGAGCAACCAGAGAAGATCCAACTCCCATTATTACAGTCCCCCGGGGTATTAACTTCAATAGGCAGCCCTCCTCAGTTCACAAATTAGATAAAAGCTCACATATTGACTTGCCCCCTGAAGCGACACCTTATGTAGTCACTCTCATTGGCGTCCCAGCTCTTGCACAGGGTAAAACGGAGAGCTACCAGGAACTCAAAAATAAAGTAGTATACTGGCTGACTCAGAACAGACCGCTCCCCCCTGAAATCAATGGCGAAATTCTACACGTCAGGAGACTCAATTGGCTGGGCCCTAGACCCAAGGACAAACAGGGAGATGTCATCATTATTAATTTTCGAGATCATAGAGTGCTACCTGACATAGTGGACTGGTACTCCCCGTGTAGGGGCTCTGGAATCTCAACGGCCGATTTAAGTTATTTTTACCCCCGTTCCCTTCTGACATATCCCACACCTTCACACCTATTATCGAGGGCTACTCCCGAGATATCCCACTTCACTATTCCCACCTCTAACAGCTACGCTACCCTCTCGGGTTTGAATGAACAGGATTGACTCTCTCACCCCGGACTGATGGCCGACAATCCATCCGACATGAGTATTCTGTCACCCACCTTAGTACTAGACAACTCTAACATCATGACTCATACTCTGCCTAGTATCACCATGGGGTGGAAACCACCTCCTGTCATCGTTTCCCATTCTTCACTTTCAGAGCTACCGTTTCCGCCGGCGGGCCTGACTACCAATCTCCTTTCCCCCCATCCGGCCCACAGCGACCTTCCTTTTTCGATAAATTCCCCGCATTTTATAGAAACTGCCAAGGCTGTAACAGACTCGCCGACTGGTACTATCTGCACGATTGAGCCCCTGCAGGGAGACAGCCTCTTGTCTTGGAACGTGGCAGGTCTCCTCGACAAGCTGTCTAACCCTGCATGGACTCAAATCGTCTCCCGACATAGTATTATCTGCCTCCAGGAAACCTGGACCCCTACAGAGCTCCATCTTCTAGGTTATCAGACTTTTCACAACCCAGCCTCCCCCAGTCCCCATGGCAGATACAAGGGAGGACTTACTACCTACATCTCTGTAGAACTCCGATTAAAACCAACTTACATTACACAGTCTTCTTACTACCAATTAATTAGTTTGTCCGGCGGCTCCATTCACAATGTCGCTCTGGTCAATTTCTATAATAACATCCCAAATGCATACTTGGACACGGTGTTTAATGGATTAAAATCCGACCTAATAAACAAAGAGTCCCAAAACAACTCTGATACTTTAATCATCCTGGTAGGCGATTTCAACTGCCCGCTTTGTTCTCAGAATATCAGAGGCACTTGTGGTCGGATGACTGAAATGGATGATTCTCCTAACCATTTCTGTCACTCTAAATTGGGAGATTTGTTAAACGGATTATTATTTCACTTTAATTTATCCTTTGTTAATGATCTATGTTTTCCCCCTAAGTCCTTTAAACCCACTTATAATGGGAGAGGTTGTCACACCACGATCGACTATTCACTCATATCCACAAGGTACTCAGGCTTGATAACCAATTGGGAGACCCTTGAAATTCCTATCAGTCACCACTACCCCATTGAGGTTACCTTAAAGCTAACCCCGAATATCAATGGCCCGGTCAGGCAGAATACCTTTTATTCTCCTCCCCTGCAGTTGGGCACCACCATGGGCCTTTTCCTCAAATGGGACAAAGTAGTCCCCTCCATTTTCCTTAAAAGCCTGGTCACCAATACTTACGATCACTTTCAAATTTGCTTGTCACCCACGGAAAACCCACAGATAATATCCAGCTCTTTTTCCGTAATTATGACAGAAATCAAAACCCTTCTTGCGCGTGCGCCAAAGAAATCTGCCTCTTCCCCCCACGGTTGGTTTGACAGGGACTGTTCTAAAGCCTTGCGCTTGTTGAAAGCAGCTCTGAAATCCAACCCTAGAAACCGTCATGAGATCCAGTTTGCCAGACACAATTACCACACCAAGCGTCAGGCAAGGAAAAACCAGCTGAAGTTGTTGGCCTGGGCAGCTCTGGTGGAAGCCTCTGAAAAGAAAGATAATACTGCCTTCTGGAGGGCAGTCAATGCCCCCTTCTTCCGATTTTCTCAGCCGTCGACTTTGGACTCAGCCATCACCCCCGAAACCTGGGTCACTCATTTTAGTACTCTATATAATCCTACTAATTCGGACAATCTACCATCTGAAATTGATTCTGTATCCAACTCCCCTCCCGACCCAACTACCTCTTTTTCTTTCCCCCTAAATATCGTTTTCGACCACGTTGAAGTACTAACGGCTTTAAAAGACAGCCCCTCCGGGAAAGCCCCAGGCCCTGACTGCGTCCCTATAGACGTTTTTAAGTCACAGCCTGATTTATGGGCCCCACTGCTTACTAATGCTCTGAACTCTCTGAATTCCACCGGTTTCATTTCCACCTGGCCAGCGGCTGTTGTTGTCCCGATTTTTAAAAAAGGTGCGAGGGAAAATCCCACCAATTATCGCCCTATTTCACTTTTAGACTCCCTCATGAAGGTAGCCGGGCGAATCATTTTAAACAGATTACACGACTGGCCTAGGGATTGGGAAAAAGCCATGTACTATCTTTTTGAATGGCAACAAATTATCCAATGTCGATAGTTTCCCTTACCTGGGCATTACTTTTAATAAGAGGGGTACTTGGAGAGCCGCGGCCCAAGCCAGAGGTTCAGCAATGTCTAAAGCAATAGGTGCACTGACAAACTTTTCAAAAAAATTAGGGGGTCGCCCAATACGCCCCTTACTCCAGATCTATCGGGCGAAGTGCACCTCAACCGGCACCTACGGGTCAGGGATTTGGGGGATTGAACCTGCCGAACAAATCCAGCGCCTTGAGAATGCTTTTTTACGTTATCTCCTGGCTGTTCCCCTTGGCACCTCTACCCATATGGTGCACACAGAATTGGGCCTTACATACATCGCAGACACAATCAACTCCTCTCCCCTTATTCTATGGCATAAAATTTGGATTAATGAAGAAACCCCATTTAATAGGGAAATCATAGTAGATTGTCTAAAATTGACAGAGGTCAGGAACATTAAATGGTTGAACTATGTAAAAAGGTTATCCACTGACATCGGGCACCCGGAATTTTTTGCTGATCCATCAACCTTAACTCACATATCCAAAGCCGAGCTAAAGCGACTCGTTTTAAATCATCTGCACCGCAAACGCTGGCTCTTAGAAACACAGAAGTCCACCATTGTTGATTACCAAAACTTGATCACTGTGACTGGTACACAGCAATACTTATTACTAGAACCATCTCCATTCACCCGCATGCTCCTGACCCGTCTTCGCACCAACACGTTCTTTAGACTCCTCACTTTTCCTAACCCAAACTGCTGGGACACTGACCTACAAAAATGCCCCTGCGATGGCCTCTCGCCCCAATCCAATATCCATTGCATCCTTTTCTGCAGATTTTATCATCTGCCAAGGACTACTTTTTTAAAACCATTGCTGAGATCCTGGGGAATACGCACATGCAAACTGGCATACTCCAAATTAAAAACCTTGGAAACCCCTTTAGTCCGGCAAGCTATGTCATCTTACCTGAAAATGACGATGAGGCTGAGGTCATCAATGCAACCCTAACCAGTCTTATACTTTGTTGCCTGACTGTACTTATCTTTTTAATCTCTGTGATTTTAATTATGTTATTAATTGCATGTAATTTTAGCTGTTTTAAGGATTTTTATTCATGTGTACTTTTTTGATATTGTTTTTACATATCGAATAAAGCTCAGTATCTATCTATCTATCTATCAATCAAAAGTTAGCACTAATTAAATATAATAAGGTAATCCAAAGTGATTCTATGGGAGAGGTAAGCGTCACAATAGTGAAAAAACATTTTAGGAGTTTTTAACTGCCAGGTGATGTAAAACCTAAAAGGATGTGTGCAACCTTTCAAATACAGGGCACCCAGCACCATGGGCGGTTTTGGGCCTACCTCAGGGGTGATTTGCATATATTAAAAAGGGAGGTTTAGACCTGGCACAATTGGTATTTTATCAGGTTGAATTGGCAGTTTAAAACCGCATACAAGCTGCAATGACAGGCCTGAGACATGTTTTAAAGGGCTACTTAATAGGTGTCACAAAAGTGCTGTATGCGCACTGGTAGCATTTAATTTACAGACCCAGGGTATATGTTGTACCAATTTACTAGGGACTTATAAATACATTAAATGTGGCAAGGCAATCAGGTGTAGGCCAATTGTACTATGTTTGGTTAGCAGTGGTAAACTGTACAAAGTCCCAAAGCCAACAAGAACAAATTTCAGCAAAACAGAAGGAGTGAAGGCAAGACTTTTGGCGGAAGACCACCCTATGGCTGACACGTCTAACATACATAGAACAGTATCATATTCTATTCAACCTGACTTTTGGCATGGTAAAGGTAGGAAAATTGTCTTTCTTGAAGTCTAACCTTCTATTGGACTGACTCTTAACTCACTCGTCTTTCAATCTTACCACAATACAGTTTCATACTTTGACCAGGGAGATGTGCTCATCTCAATTTCACTTGATTTAACAGCCAGATTACAATACTCAATTGCCTCATTAGTTAAATTTCTACAAAGATGGACCTGTGTCACCCCTGATCTTTGCAGGCTAAGCTGTTTACTAGTACAAGCCAGAATTGAATTCAAGGTCTTGACACTTGTGGACTATTTATAGTATATCTGTAAAATCAATTCACAATCTAATTGTCAGCAAGGAACCTTCGCTGTCAGCAAGAGGTATTTCTAAAGAGGCGGAATGTAATTAGAACAAGATCATAAGCTAGTCCTTTGTTATTTTTCTCTCACTTTTTTAGCTCTTGGATGCCTTTTGTGGGCTACTTTGGTGCTCAACAGGAAAATCAATACAGATAATTCTGATTAGTTCTCCTGGGCTCACCATAGAATGAAATGTTTGGAGCCCTCTTAAAATTCTGGACAACATAACATTTATTATCCTTTACACTAATTGGAGTATTAGGTTTCTGTCAAGTCTCTAGGTTTGTCTCAAGGGAGAGGACATTGACTGATTAAGAGCAACTCCTCTACTCGATTCTAAGATGCTATGTCATTCTCTTCCTTCTTTTCCTCCTCAGGTGACCTTACTCTTCACCACCAGCAGGTGTACAGCTCCAATCTTTACTTCAGTGGAGTCCTAATCCCTGAGCCAGACACTGTGGTAAGATCAAGCTAAACAAAGTCTTGGGGTCACAGTTCAGCACTTTGTGTATGAAGTAGTTCATTTGCATAATGGAATGTGGGATAAGGTGCGTCATGGTTCTCTGCCCGTGTACAAAGAGACATGCTATATTGCACTTGGTTCAACATTCCAACTCAATAAGGTAGAGTTGCATGTTAAGATCAATGTCCTATACCCCACAGAAGGAATGTACATTTGTATCAATGTTCCTTTTCATCATATGGGTGATTTTTACTTAGCCTGTGTTGTATCCCTGTTATGTTAAAATTATTTGTAGAGCGCACCTACACCGGTTGGTTTCTTGGTGATATATATTGAAGTAACCAGAGTCCTGGAGGGTTATTCATAAGCCTGGTTATTCATATGCCTGAGTAAACAGCCATGTTTTGAGGAGTTTCTGAATCTCAGGAGGTCTGTGCACAATCTGATGTCAAGGGGTAGGGCGTACCAAAAACGGGGGGCCAGCACCACAAATCTGCTGCCACCAAGCAGCTTTGATTTATAGTACGGGGTGACCAAAAGGTTCATGTGGCTGAGCCCAAATTGTGGATGGGTATGTATCTCTGAATGATATTGGAGACGAATTCTGGACAAGTGCCATGTAAGGATTTGAACATAAGGCATCCGATTTTGAAGGCACAGCGTTGGGCTATGGGGAGCCACTGTAGCTTCCTCATGAGAGGGGAGGCATGTTGTCATCTGGGCAGATGAAAGATCAGTCTTGGAGGCCTGATTCTGCACAAGTTGCAGGCTTTTGACTATATATAATGGCAGACCGAAGTACAGGGAGTTAGCGTAGTCTATGTGGGAAATGACCAGGGCTAGAACTACCTGCACCAATGCTTCCCTCCCCACCCTTTACGGGAGGATAAGATATAGAGATTAGGTCACTGTTGTGTCAGACAGTGGGAGGTGAAATTTGTTTTGGCCTATGTCTCAAACCTCCTCCAGAAGAGCAGCGTTTAGTGGGTTGGTGTTGCCTACAATCATGGAATGCTTTTCTGTCCTTCTGGGTTTTCACAGACGAATTCACTGACTTCTCTTAGGAAGCTGTGACAATGTCCTAGTTGTAGATTTGTATGAATTCCAAGCTCCTCAAAAGCATAAATGGTAACAGGAGCACATCAACAGATCCATAAATACTTTGTAAAGTACGGAACTTCAACATAGCATCAAGTAACAAGATTCATGCGATGTGAACAAATATAAGCTCATAGCACTTGCAGCTCAGCCTGAAATAATAGTCTAGACCAATTGCAGTCCCATTACAAACGCAGTATCTCCCCAAGCTAACACATGCATAAATACTTAACAAAAATCAATCTCCACTTCCTTGGTCCATGCATACCTTTGATTGTGAGGACTCTATCCTTATTTACATTGGACAAGCAATATCAGCAAAAGTTCTTTTAGTCCATGTATGGAAGCAAAGAGAGCCCTCTCTAGTAAAGGATATAGAGGGGTTTTATTATTTCTATAAAGCCTGCTCTCAAAAGGCAAGCTAGCCCCTTCTGCCTAAAAGATAACCCTTCCAGAGGAATGTCTGCCACAGCTGGATCCAGGCATCTGTAGCATCTTCCCCAGCATGGGTACTCACTAATGACTGCGCCACACACGGAGCTTAGTACAACGCATTTTTATTCTTATGCGTGTAAGCACAATCTCAACATTCTAAACCTATATTCACTTCATTGCACTCTAAGGGGCACATGCATCAAGACATTTTGCAATCGCAAACAGTGCAATTCGCAAAAATCGTCTGTTTGCGATCGCAAAATGGCCTTTTGCTATGCATGAAAGTTTTTGGATTTGCAATTTAGGTAATTGCAATATCATGCGATTACATAAATTGCAGAATGCAAATAGGGAATCGTAAATTGCACATGCAAGAAGACTTTCCTAAATGCGAACTGTTCATTTAGGAAACGCTAATTAACATCAATTTGAAGTTGATGTTAACATGTGCATACTTTGAAAAATGCACAAAATTGCATTTTTCAAAGTGCCATGTGACACACACATGCCCCTAGGGCATGTGTGTGCCTTACATGTGCACATTCTTTGTTAGGGGCGCCTCAGGTGGGCCTTAGGCAATTGCGAATGCAATTCTTAAGGAATCGCAATTGGTGAATCGCTATTTGCACCCTGTTTTGAGCATTGACTTTTGCGATTACCAAATAGCGATTTCTTAAAAATCGCTATTTGGTAATCGGAAAAATGAAGTTTGATGCATGTGCCCCCAAATGCATATGTCACAGTTCTACGGAATCCATCAGGAGCCACAAAGGTTCCGTTATTGCAAACCCACACGACACTACATCTCCCCCTCTGTAAAATAGAAAATATTTTTTTTTTACAAATATATACAAGGGATCACTGACAAAATATCGAAGGTCAAAAAATCGACCTACAAAAATATCGGAGCAAAAATATCGATGTCAAGAATATCGACATCCTATCTACAACATGGTAAGTACAAAAATATCGAAAATAAGATATAGAATGTCAAAAATATAGTTTTTAAAGATATAGGGTATTTTTTAGTTAAAAAATAATATGTTAAATAAACCAAATAATACTTATAAATAAAATAAACATAATCAAATATATTTTCTAATGTTTAACATTAATAATAAATATATATAATTTAATAAAACATTAATTAAACATATACATATAATATATAATATATATACTTACTTAATCAGTTTTAATAATTGTTTTAATAACTTATAAATTATTAAAAATTATTATAAATTACAAATACATCATACACATAAAACAATAACATGAATAAAAATTAAATAATTATATATAACACATTAAAATTTTTACATTTAACTTGAATATTGTTAAAATTAATTATATATTACATTAGCTAAAATAATACAAAAAATATTAAATAGCACAGACAATAAAACTACTACTCCAGCTCCAAAAAAAAACAACAGTAAGGAAAATGTTGGATAGCGTAGGGGGAAAAATTACTATTCCAACTCCAGAGAGTGCAACAGTAGAGAAAGTGTTGGATAGCATAGGGGTAAAAATTACTATTCCCACTCCAGAGAGTGCAACATTAGGGAAAGTGTTGGATAGCGTAGGCGTAAAAATTACTATTCCAACTCCAGAGAGTGCAACAGTAGGGAAAGTGTTGGATAGCGTAGGGGTAAAAATTACTATTCCCACTCGAGAGAGTGCAACAGTAGGGAAAGTGTTGGATAGCGTAGGGGTAAAAATTACAATTCCCACTCCAGACAGTGCAACAATAGGGAAAGTGTTGGATACCGTAGGGGTAAAAATTACTATTCCAACTCCAGAGAGTGCAACAGTAGAGAAAGTGTTGGATAGCGTAGGGGTAAAAATTACTATTCCCACTCCAGAGAGTGCAACATTAGGGAAAGTGTTGGATAGCGTAGGGGTCAAAATTACTATTCCAACTCCAGAGAGTGCAACAGTAGGGAAAGTGTTGGATGCCGTAGGGGTAAAAATTACTATTCCAACTCCAGAGAGTGCAACGGTAGGGAAAGTGTAGGATAGCGAAGCGGTAAAAATTACTATTCCCACTCCAGAGAGTGCAACAGTAGGGAAAGTGTTGGATAGCGTAGGGGTAAAAATTACTATTCCAACTCCACAGAGTGCAACAGTAGGGAAAGTGTTGGATAGCGAAAGGGTAAAAATTACTATTCCCACTCCAGAGAGTACAACAGTAGGGAAAGTGTTGGATAGCGTAGGGGTAAAAATTACTATTCCAACTCCAGAGAGTGCAACAGTAGGGAAAGTGTTGGATAGCGTAGAAGTTAAAAATAACATACTTATAAATAAAATAATTATTTAAAATAATTAGTGATTTAATTATTAAATAACTCAAAATTATTTACAAATACCAATAAATTATGATTACAAACATAACTACCAATTAATAATTAATTAACAATAAATTAATAATAAATACCAATAAAAAATAATTAATAAATATTAATTACCAAATAATAAATATTAAACAATAAAATATTTTTCATAACCAAAAACATGAATTATTAAAAAGTAATTACCAATTAAAAAATATAGAACAATTAACAAAAACTATACCACAAAATAATAATGAAACATTAATTACCAATTAATAATTACTTATTAATATATTAATTAGAAATATCAATACATAATATTTAATCATATTTAATTCACAATTAATAATTGATCAACAACAAATTATTTTTCCTAACCAAATTTTTATAATTTAAAATATTTACCAATTAATAATTAATGTCCAATTAATTAATTATCAATACCCAACAACAAATTTAATAATTACTTAATAAGATTTCAATTACTTCCAAGACTATTCCCCTATAAACGCACAACACACTCTAATAAAAAAATAATACACTTAACATAATTATCAATTAATCAATTAATAAAAACTAATTACCAATTAATACAAATTAATTACCAATTAATACTTAATTAACAATAATATAATTATCAATACCAGTAAATTAAAATAAATTATTACTTAATTACAATTAAATTACTTCCCACCCTATTCCCCTATAAACCCACAACCCGCTACAGAACTTAAACGCAAAAATGTATTTAAATTAATTTATAATTCCTAAAAATGTATAATTAATTTCATATAATTAAATTACTTCCCACCCTATTCCCCTATAAACCCACAACCCGCTACAGTACTAAAACACAAAATTGACTTAAAAAACCATTATTAACATATAAAAATTGTATACATATATTTTCAAACCAGTAAAACACTTAACAAAAAACATATAACACATGCATATTAAATACATAATAAAATACATAACAATAATAGAAATATCGATGTTAGTAACCTCAATATTAGTAACATCGATATGTTTGATATCGATATTACTAACTTCGATATTACTGACATCGATATAAAAATACTTACCTTAGGGTCGATATTCTGTCCATAGATATTATTGACATCGATATTCTGTCCCTTTGATATTTAAAACTCGATATTAGTGTAGGTCAAAATTTTATTTTCGATATTTTGACTGCTTACCATATACAAGTACGTCTTTATGGCGCTTAAACATACATCCCGACCGCTTCTTTAGAAGCTGGGGACAGGCAGAAGAAATGCCCCTGACTGCAGCTGATGATGGAGAAATAGCATCAGTCAGGGGTCCTTCACTTATCCGTTTAGACCCAGCAATGACATCAGTGCCTGAGAAGCGTTGAGCCACATGACGGAAATGAGAGGAGTCTTGCATAATGGACTTCCCAGCTCGTTGGCCAGTCACCTTGTGTCCCTTGCAGGTCGCTACATGAAATGGTTCAGCAACAAAAGCAGCATCAAACTTTCGTTTTCTATGCTGTTGAATAAGCACTCGATCTCCCCTAGTAAACGTGACATCTCAGACATGTAGACCCTTGTCCACAAAGTCTTTAATTTTTCTCTTATGATCCAAGTCTTTCATGTGTGTTTCTTCCTCAGTAGTTGCTGTTCTGTTGGTCCGTTGAAGTAACTTGGTCGTCATGGCTCTCCCGAACATCAAAGTGGCAGGGCTTTCACCTGTGGTCGAGTGAGGGGGTCAGCAATAAGCTGAAAGAGTGGGGTTTAAGACATCTTTAAGGTCGAGCTTCTTTACACAGCATTCTGGACAGCTTTCTTTAGAGTACTCATGAAACGTTTGACAAGGTTGTTTGGCTGTGGTCAAAGAGAAGTGCTCTTCTGATGCTTCACATTAAGATCACTGAGAAAGTCTCTGAATTCTCGACTCTTGAAAGGTGGGCTATTTTCAGGCTTTAAGATTGCAGGAACACCCCAGATCATGAAGATGCAGTCTAGTTTCTCCATGACATGTTCTTGAGTGATAGATAAAAGATCTTCGATCAATGGAAAATGGAACATTTATCAATGATCACCATCAGATGTTGTCCGCTGTCAAGAGGACTGAAGAAGTCCTTGCAATACTTTCCCTATCATGCATTGGCAACTCTGAAATACAGGTGTTGAGTAATTTTCGATAACAGGCAGTTGCATAGATGACAGGTCTTTAATTCTCTTCCAGCTCTCTCATTGAAATATGGAAACCAGATTCGGTCTCGGAGAGCTCGTTTGGCGGCAACAATTCCACAATGTACTTCATGGGCCACTTCAAATATCTGTTGTCCCAGACTCTCCGGAATGAAAATTCTCAAACCTCTCAGGATAATGCCTTCCTAAGTAACAGGCAGTTCATCTTTGACATTCTTAAACTTTTGATATTCACTGTCAGTGGTAAGAGGTCTAGGATGCTAGTACCATGGCTGATTTGTAATAATGTCTTTCAGTTTCAGCATGTCACTGTCTTGACTTGTGGCAGTGACAATTGTTCCAACGAAATGACAGCTAAGGTACTTGAAATTTATGTAAGCTTCTGCCATTTTAGAATGGGTGCCAGTGCATTGTAGAGGCACCCATTAGAAGTAGTCGGCAGGGTTCTGATCTAACCTTCTTTTTCCGCCACTCTTAGTGAACAACTATCCTCCCTTTTCGACCAGTAATTCAGGTCGCCATTTTCGGCGACCTGAATTACTGGTTCGGCGACAGCCACGCCGGCTCTCATGCCACTGAGCTTTTTGAGACGCTTAAAAGCCTGAACCTTGTCCAACACGTCTCCCAACCTACTCATATCAAGGGACACGTCTTGGACCAGATCTGGACCTGCAACCTGGAGCTGTCCCCACCAGACATACGTCCGTGTACCTGGTCCGACCATCATTTGGTAGACACTATCATCACGGTTGCTGCTCAGACCCCCGCTCCCTTGATGGCCGGCGGCCATGCCCGTAAATGGAGCTCATATGACTCCCAGGGATTTCTAACTGCCCTGGCTGACTCCTCCCCGGTGATTTCTGACTCCACCGACATGGACGGGCTGGAACAAAAAGTGGCCACCTGGCTCGAGTCGGCCAGCGATTTGTTTGCCCCTCTGGTCAAATTTCCCTGTACCAAACACAGGAACTCTCACAGGTGGTTCTCCGACGACCTCAAAGCCCGGAAACTTAAAACACGCCAGCTGGAACGCATCTGGAGACACGATTATTCTGACCTAGCCAAACAATCTTATCTGACCGCTCGCAAAGAATTTAAAATAGCTATTCGTTTAGCTAAAACCGAACACTTCGCCAGTAGGATATCTCAGGCAGCTAATAAATCTAAGGAGGTGTTCAGAGTTATGAACGAGTTAACCACAGATGATAGGACCCTACCAGCCCAGACTCCCACGCAGGAGGCCTGTGACACCTTGAACTCGTACTTTCTAGAAAAAATTTCCACTATCAAAAAATCCATTTCCTCACTCCACCAACTGCCACTACTGGATAACTCCCTCAATAATCCCCTGTTCTTCACTTCTTTCCCGGTTCTAGACTCCTCTTCTTTGGCGGAACTGGCCACTCGCGTAAAATCTGGCTCCCCAAATGACTGCTGCCCGCCGTCCGTTCTGCGGAACATATGTCTTAATCTACCTGACAGTATTCTACATCTACTTAATAGCTCCCTCAGCAGCGGCATTTGCCCCACTTCCCTCAAGGAATCTATCCTTGTACCCTTACTAAAAAAACCTGGCGCCGACATGACGGAGCCATCGAACTACCGCCCCATCTCTCTTCTCCCCTATTTTTCTAAACTCATGGAGGCCCATGTCACTCGCTGCCTGTCCGGGTTTATTGAATCCTCCGGCTATCTTGTACCTACCCAGGCCGGCTTCAGACCCGCCCATTCTACAGAAGCTGTTATTCTGGCAGTCCTTGACACACTCAGAGGCAACGCGGACGCGGGAAACCCCCAAGCCCTCGTCTTACTGGACTTGTCGGCCGCGTTCGACACGGTGGACCATGACATCCTTCTCCACCGTGTCGGACAGGCGGGCATCCAGGGCGTTGCTCTCGAGTGGGTCAGGTCTTTCCTCACAGGGAGAACACAGGCGGTTCGCCTTGGTCCTTACACTGCAAAAAAAACTCTCACATCCTGTGGTGTCCCCCAAGGCTCTTCCCTCTCCCCGCTCCTCTTTAATCTTTACCTCCGGCCACTCATTCAATCGCTTCTGAAATGGGACATCGTCACCTATAACTATGCTGACGATCTCTAAATCATTTTCCCCCTTAATTCACCTAATGCCATCACAACTTTTCATGGAGCCATGACCCATATCCAACTCTGGATGAACCAGAACCAATTAAAGTTGAACCCCGGTAAAACGGAGCTCCTACTTCCCGGACTCAGTGCCACCTACTGGGGTCCACAGTTCTGGCCTCCAGAGTTTGGCTCCCCCCCGTCCCAGCAAAATCAGTAAAAAGTCTGGGTGTCATTATCGACACCGAGCTTTCTCTTAGTGCTCAGGTGGGAGCGGTGGTTTCCTCCTGTATGTTCCAACTTCGGAGGATCCGCAAAATCCGCCACCTTCTCCCCCCCGGCAGCACTCACCCAAACTGTCATTTCGCTGGTACTCTCCCGTTTGGATTTTTCCAATGCCATCTACCACGGTTTGCCACAATACCTGACTCAACGCCTTCAAATCGTTCAGAACCAGGCTGCCCGCCTGATCCATGGAACACCCAGATGGCAATCAGCTAAACCTTTGCTTACGAACCTGCATTGGCTCCCGGTTGAGCGAAGGGCTGCCTTTAAGGTGGCTTGTCTCACCTTTAAGGCACTTCATTGCCCTTCCCCTGCTTTCCTAAAATCTACCATCCGCCCTTACTGCCCCACACGTAATCTTCGATCCTCCCACCGCGACTTGCTGATCACCCCCAGGAGCAAAACTAAGAGATTCGGCGGACGCCGGTTCTCTCACCTAGCCCCCGGGCTCTGGAACCTCCTCCCTTCCTCTATTAAATCTTGCTCCTCTTTTCTCAAATTTAGGAAAATGCTAAAAACTTACTTCTTTCCCACCCCCACGTAGACTCTGTTCCTCTACCTCCCCCTCACTTTGTTCTACTACCAGCGCCAGGAAGCTTCGGTGTCAGTGCGCTCTATAAGCAACACTTAACAATGTCGATAGTGTAATTATACTTTTGCAATTGCAGACAACAATGTTCAATGCACAGAAGTGTTTTAGCTTGTGGATTTCCAAATATGGTCAATAATGCTTGCTAATTGGTCACAAGTGTGAAGGGCTTCCCATACAAGAATACTTGAAAATGTTCACAAGCCCTTACCACTGCTAACCTTCCTTCCTCAGGTTGGGAATAAGCACGTTCAGTTTGAGACAAGCTTCGGCTTGTATAATCCACAATACGCCTTTGAGCTTTTGGGTGTCCGCTGTGCTGTGCATGTATGGCGTCCAGCCCAACAGGGCTAAAATCAACAACAACCTCAGTATGAAGCTTTGGATCAATATATGCCATTTCAGTACTGTTCTCAATAGCTTGCTTGATCTTCTGGAAACTTTGCTCGCATTCATGTGACCAAAGAAAAGAAACATTCCTTTTTGTCAAGTCTCTTCTTAGCACACTGACAGTGGCAAAGTCTTGTATGCATCTCGAGCAATAGCTGGCCATGCCAAGGAATGATTATAACATGGAACATCTTGTTGGGGGCTGGCAGTTGACAGCGCTTGCACTTTAGCCGGGTCAGGTGCCATGCCCTCATCTGAAAAGATATGGCCAAAGAATTTTAACTTTGTCTTATCGAACTCACATTTTTTGGCATTCAGAGTTAAGCCGGCCTCAGGGAGCAACTGACACACTTGCATGAGATCTTTGTCATGCTCCTTCTGTGCAGCTCCAAAAACCAATATGTCATCACTATAATTGAAAGCATTCATGACAGATTGTATGATACGTCGAATGACATCTTGGAAAAGCTCTGCAGCTGATGACACACCAAAACGTAGTCTCTTGTAACAGAACAGACCAACATGTGTAGAAAAGGTTGTAATTTACCTGCAATGTTCCTCAAGTTCCAACTGATGATATCCTTCATTCAGATTCAGGTGAGAAAATACTATTGCACCCTTCAATGTGCGATCCTGGATGTCGTTCTTATTCTTGACTCATATCCAAGCAGATGCATACAGATCCTTCACTCTCCTTTTTGGGAACTACCACTATGGGAGAAACCCATGGAGTTGGACCAGTGGAACGCTCAATGTTATCATGTTTGAGTAAAGATTGAAGTTCTTTTTCAACAGCTTCCTGTAAGTGAAAGGACATTCATCTGTGTCTTTGAGCAATAGGCCTGATGTCCTCATTAATGTGTAGTTGAACTTTGATAGTCTTGAGTTTCCCAACCCACTAAACCACAAAGGAAATTAACGTACTTTTTCATGACGAGCATACATGTTATAGTTCACGGATATTAGTCCCATATCAGCAGCTGTGGTGAAGCTGAGTAAACAGGCACTTGACGCCATACCCTGAAGCACATGAATGGGTGCTTGTTCTTTTGTTTTCTTATGCTTCATCGTTGCAACAAAGGACCCTTGACTCTTTAGTGGCGTTGATGCAGCCTACGTATACATTTTAGTTTTCGATGGCATAAGTTGGGGTAATGGAGACAGTTCATTATATTTCTCCTCAGGCATAATATTTATTGACGCACCACTATCAATAATGAAAGGTATTGAACAACCATTGACTTTCAATGTGATCTTCAGACAATGTTTGTATGACTTTGGTGCTTTGTCCTTTCAATTTCTCTTGGGCCAGTGTTTTTCTTCACAGGCGGCCAGTTCAACATGCGCATGCTTTTCTGAGGTAAACATCGATATAGCACAACCATCTTTTTCACTTTCACTTGATATTGATACGGAAGACCTGTTTAACAAAGATTTAGGGGTCGATCAGCTGTGTTTAGTGCTGATTTGCCACAGCTGATGCTGTCGCTTGGCCTTATCGGTGTGCGGCGAACGCTGCTTTTGGAACGTTTGCGTGGCCATTTTGTCTTTGCACCATGACACACTTTTTCCTTCGCCTTGTACACCATCACAAAATGGTTCACCTTTTCACAGCCTTTGAAGGTCTACCCAAGAGCGGGACATTTACCTATGTGTGGAAACGAACATCCAGATCTGATCACAACTTAATTTTCTCTGGAGAATTCACTCGGCGTCCCTCGACCTGCTGCTTTGACTTATTTCTAACATTCATGAATGATTCACTCTGGGCACCTTCGGCCTCCATGTCAGCAGCTTGTCAATCAGCACTCTCTTCAGCACTGGCAGCCATTTAGAGCTTGCCTCATACTAAGTTTCTCTCAACATTCGTAATCTGAAAGAATCTGACAAGCATCCGTCAATCACTCTGAGGCGTATAGCTTCCTCATCATTAAATTAATTGAACTTACAGTGCTTATTGCGCGTATCCAGTCTCTCAACAAATTTGCTATGGTCTTAACAACTTTCTGTCATTCTTGACGAAGATGTACCTTTCGTTATCCACATTTGGCATTGGATTGAACTTGAGGTTCAAGGTTGCTTTGATTTGACTGTACGTAATTTCGTCAGTTTGAGGTATTTTCTTTATGACTTCTTTTGCACCGTCACCAGTGAGGTTCATAAGGTACTTGATAGTCTTTTTGTTTTCAGCTTCTTTAATTGCATCAATGAAATAATCAAATATCTCTATTAAGGCAGTCCATCTGTCGCCAATATTCAACTTTTTGGTGGTATCAAATTGCGGTTGTTGTTTCAAAATGCAGCAGCATTGTAACCGTTAATGAGATAAGCTGGCACTGAGGGTGGAGTTCCTTCTGACACCGTCTGCTGTCCGCTAGGACCAGCTTCATTCATACCATCTCTAAGACCCCCGCTCTGTGCTGGCCTCTGAGTCATCTTGGACAACCCATGAAATCTTGACCTCCCTCTTGGTCTCCATGGGAGCACTTTGCTTTTAGGAGACCTTGGGAGTTGTTCTGAATCACCACCCGGCAGCTTTGGTTGTGTGCCGATTCAGGTATGGACAGCTCCGCAAGCACAACCCCAGGTGCTATCTCTGGGGTTGCCTACCCCAGCACAGTGGCACAATGGCTCTCTTGTTTCAGCACTGGTAATCAAACGACCGTTTTTTTTTTATCACTGCCTTTGAGCGTCTATATGTGCTGACTGACACCTGGTTGATCTCTGCCTTGCTGCACTTCTGTTCACAGTGTTATTTTGCTCTTTGCTTCTCTTATTAAACCTGGTTGCATCCTCTTCTAGCATTATCACTCTTTATGAATGTATGGCTTTGAAGTACGCAGTAGCACAGTTCCTTTTGTGTGGCCTTCCCAGCAGGTTCTAAAACACTGATGTGTAGACTTTGCAGTGAAGCTTTCATTATCTTCAAATGGTACCGGGGCTGAACTTTGACTCCACATATGCCAGACGTCTATTTCACACTTCGACAAAGACACATGTGGCACGCACAAGCAATTTGTTGGACCACAGCAAATGCTCTGAGAGAGCACTCTTGATCTTCGGGATACTTATCCCCTATCTCGTTGCCAGTTGCAACGTCTTCCCCAGTCTAGGTACTCGCCAATGACTATGCCACACACACAGCTTAGTTTAACGCGTCCTTATTCTTCTGTGTGTAACTGCGAACTCAACATTCTAAACCTGCATTCACTTCACTACCCTCTAAATGCTTATGTCACAATTCTATGGAATCCATCAGGAGCCACAAAGGTTCCGTTATTACAAATCCCCACAACACTACAACAACTTCAAGCCAGCAGAGATTTGTAAAGCAGCCACAGGGAAGTAAGGATACACGTTTGACAATTGGCATTGCTTAGGTCAGGTTGATGTGGCCCATTCTTAAGTTGGACAGTCTTTCTTCAAATATTATTGCAGTTGAAGACTCTTCCTATCTCTGATACGTTCCTCCCATTTGGATTTCCTCTTTATAGTCTATAATGACAAATTTAAATAAAGATCCATAGAAAACTGTATGTAAATGATATAGCAGTACCTCATGCTTGGTATCAATTTAAGATTACTTGGGTATTGTTCATGTTTCTTCATTTGCAAGACTGCACAGTATCATGTATTTCTTCCTGATTGAAAAGAAAACTAAAATGGTCTGGTCTATCAAATAAATAAGTGACTATTCATCACATACTGATTCTGTTTGTACAACACGTTAATGTTTCTATGGTATTGAGGTCATCTCGCTTTGCTCAGGATTCCCTCCAGCAGTTAGAAACACATTTCCTATACGTTGATAGTGCTTCTGCCTTTTGCCTTGCACTAAAGGGCCAGATGTACGACCATTTCATTTTATTAGTCTCTAATTGCAATTTTTTGCGACTCGCATTTAGGGACTCGCAAAATGCTAAAGTGTTTCAGACACATTAATGATCTTTAATGGGGTCACAAATGACCTACCTCATCAATATTCATAAGGTAGGTCGCAATTTGCGACCTACTGAGAAGGGCCTGTAATTACAGGGATGGTGGCCTGCTAGGGTCAGCAGACCACCATGTCTGTGATTGCTTTTTAAAAGAAAGTGATTTTATTTTTTTGAAATGCAGCCCGTTTCCTTAAAGGAAAACAGGATGCATTTAAAAAATAAAAATGAAAAGATTCCTTTTCATTTTTGCCTGTTCTTAAAGAATGTTGGCGCCCACATACACAAAGGGCAAGGGGTCCCTTGGGGACCCCTTCCCATTTACGATTGGTTACCACCTCCTTTACGGAGTTGGTGAAATATGAGAACTCCACTGTTACGTCAATTTTTGTGATGCTGCGGCAGCGTAACAAATGCACCATATTTACAAAGGGAAGCATCTAGGTAGATGCATCACGTTGTAAACCTCTGCGCTACAATTTACCTGCAACAGGTATAATGTATGCAGGGTGGGCGTTCCGATGCAGAAAAGCCTCATAGAAGTTGCACTGTGAAATCTATGAGATTTCACTGCGTCACTTCTACGGCATCACGGCGTCAAATCCTTACACCTGCTTGAAGCAGGCGAAAGGGGTGACGCAGGCCTTTTCACATGGGGCTTGCCCCATGTGAAATGACACATTGCTGGAGTTGCGTGTTTCCAGAAACACTCCTGCAATGCGTCATTTTTGCGCCAGCAAAAACTGGAAGGTTTTTTATGGTTTTTCAAAAAGCTAATTGAAGGAGTATGAAATGCGTCCTTCGCGTGTGCCATGGTAAAGTGCTTGGAAAGGTTTTTCTTTTCTTAGAGCTTTTAATTCTTCTTTTTCCTGTCTCTCCCACCTTCTTTTTCCCCCCACTCACTCCCTGTGTCCCTCTCATGACATAACTTATTGTCAACTATCACAGCAAAAAAACAGTCTCCCAATTCACTTGCAAGACCTTTTAGTCTCTCTTCCAATGTTTACTTTTAGGTCTGGCGTTAGCCAAGACATTTTGGGCCTGATTAAGAGTCTGGTTGAGTGCCATAGCATATAATGCACTTGTAATATGATGGATGGGATATCTCTGACGTATGTGATGGAGTAATCAGCCTGCCAAACTCTAAATCAGGCTGTTTGTTTTTTAATAACAAATTATATAGTATAGGTTCATACTTACCGGGACTTTCAGCCATCATCTTCATCCATTTATATGCCGTAATTTCATTCACATTTTGCTTCCACCCACCACAACATACAACATTGACTACAGTGAGCATACTTCAGCCATTGGCTTACCAGACTGTGCGGGATGACTTTCGCCTCTATCCGCACAATAAGTAATTCCCTTCATTGGCAGGGACTTCTCGTGCAGTGTTTGCTTTTACATTATCAAAAATATATCAGTTTTGACTTTTAGACAATGCTTGTCATTTTGTTTAGGGGAGTGATAAGCGGCTCCCTAAAAAATGCTACCTGGCTGCTTGTGTGTCTTCATACAAAAACCATTCATAAACACCAATGCTAGACCTCCTGGCTTTGCAAATGCTTATTGTTGGAATGGGAATTTTCGTGTGCTAATCTAGCAGGTGCACAAAGGACCAGTCAGCTTTGACAAGAGTTTGTTCTTAGACCAGTTATGGACTTTAAGGGGTGAACCAAGTCGTGGCATGTGACTACTGTCCCATTCACGGGTTCATGCTAGTAGTGTGGTGGGGGCAGCATGCCATGTTTGTAGTGAGCCTAACGTAAACAGGCTTTTTACCTTCAACAAGAGAGAATAAGCCTGCTAGCCCACATGTATACATTTCTTCTGCTAATGATGGACCCTAGCACTGACTTCCTGAGTGCATGGATGACTACGTGTTGCAGAAGCATATAATACACTGCATGAATGACTGAGTGAGCCAGAGTGACAAAGGCCTGCATGTTTCATTTTTAAGCCCCTGGTCGGTTCATGTGCAAAAGATGGATGTGAGGCTGCTTTCCCAGACAGTGGAAGTGTGTTGTTGACATTCCTGAGACTGGAGGAGGGAATCCAGAAACTAACATGACGGAAGAAGAGACATACATCCCCTTAGAAATTCAGCTAGGTATTTTTGATACACATGACTGCATGTCAGTCTTCTTGAAACTGCACTTAGGGTGATGGTAGGTTTGAATGGTTGGGCTGCAGTTCCTGTTGTCAGAGTGTGAAGGGTCCTTTAGAAGTGAGGGTCAGCTCTTTGTCTCTCTTACTGATCACTGTCAGGTGTGGCTGTTAATAGTCAGGTGCAGACTGCTCACACCTCTTTGTGGCTCAGGTGTGGGTGTTCCAGCCTGGAGGTGAGCCTGTAATGAAAGAGAACCCATCTAAATGAAGGCTGAATCTGAAGGATAAATGTAGCACAAAGAGGCCTATGGGTGAGCAATGCACCTAGGATATTTCTGGGGGATCATGCATTTAGGAAGGATTGGTCATTGATAGCTTGGCGCTGCACCCGAGATTGGCTTGTACTCATTATAAAAGGGCCAAGAGACTGTCAGATGCCCTAACTATCAAGATTCAGATTAGTTAACCCAAAGTGAAGTCTGTGGTCCAGATCTCTATATATAATAAAAGATTAAAAAAGATCAATAAAGAGATGATGGAAATGAAGGACTTTTTCACTCAATCAAAATTCCGAAATTAAGCAAAAGACATCAAGCGGGTTTCTCATAAGAAGGTCTATCCTTATTCTGTTTCAGACAACACCATCCAAGGTCAAGGAAAACAATAAAAGCAACTCTGATTCCTTGGACAGAAACTCTTCGGACTCAGCAGGATGGTGCATTAGCAAGGTCTTGAGGGGAAGAAAAAAAGGCAGACACAGAGGGAGGACTTGGTACCGACCTTGGCAGCAACCAGACTTGGGACAACGCAGCAACCAGACTTGGGACAACCTCCATTTTTCCAACATTCGTTACCACAGTTTGGTGCATGGGGTCATCCATTCTTGCCCAACCAACTACAGAGGTTTTCACCATTGTTTAGACAACCTTTTTTATGGAGAGACCAGAGCAACCCAGGGGTAGAAAAAAGAAGAAGTACAATGAGACAAAACAAACCACAGGACCAAACAAGAAGTCAGACCAAGAACCAAATACCAGGGACGATTTTGACTGCTCCTTAGTGTTTAGCCTTATGGGGAAGGAACTGACCCCCGTCCAAATCAGTGTCTTAAACAAAGGCTTGGTGTTTGTCCCCACCCCTTCATTTGACCACTTTAGGTTACATTGTGAAATTGCAGAATTCTGCAGGAAGATAAAGCTCTGTGCTTACTTCAATGATAAGCAGGAACCAGATTCAATTGGTGGGACAAATCTTCGAGTAAGCTAAAAATTCTGTTTTCCTCCACAGCTGTCCCAGTTAAGATACTAGCCTTCAAACATGCAATCTTAAAGGAGATTAAATCTATTGATACAACCAAAATCAAGACCTTGCAGAACATTACCTAGAATGAGCGATTGACTATGAAAGAATTGCCTAATGATGACAATATCATCCTAAAACTGGCTGACAAAGGAGGTGCATTGTCCTTCTCACCAAAGATGATAATTAGTCTGAGTGTAAAAGATTATTAGCGGATAACAGACATCACAAAAAGATCATAGAGAACCCAACATTGCTCCTCAAAAATACTATACACAAATTAGTGGAAGAAGCAGAGGCTGGGAATGGGACCTCAAAAGTCGAGTTTCTACTGAAAGAAAATCCAGTCATACTATTTTTACATCTTGCCTAAGGTACATAAGAATCGCATACCTCCACCAGGTCGCCCAGTAGTGTTAGGCATTGGCTCTATTCTTGAACCTATATCTTAATTTGCTGTCTTGTTTCTCCGCCCTATTGTACAACAGATTCCAAACTATTTGAAGGACACAAGGGACATTCTAGGCATTTTGTGTGATATACCCCTTGACCACTTAAACAACTTGCAGGCAGGCCTTGACATTGAGAGTCTGTCTACTAGTTTACCTCTAACCACCACCTTAGATACCATAGAGGAGATTCTTTACCACGAAGATTGGCAGTATAACAACACCCTACTCCATTTTGTCCAGGAAGGCAGAAGACTAGCCCTTACCGAGAATTTTTTGGAGTTCCAGGTCACACTGTACAACAGATCCATGGGATGTTGATGGGCAGTAACTCTGCCCTAGTGTGGCAGGACTCTGTGTACATCATTTTGAAGAGACGTTTATCCTCACTGACCGAAATCCATATAGACATCAGATATTACTATGGAAACGTTATATCGATGATTTCTTGATCATCTGGAAAGAGTATGAGACTTCTGACTGTGCATTTCATAATTGTCTAAACATTTGTGACCATCATCGAACATTTACACACACAATAAGTAGAACTAACCTCCGCTTTCTTGACATTAACATCATCCTTGATCCGGGGTGGGAGATGGTCTCAAGACCAATACTTACAGGAAACCTACAGATAGATACAGTCTATCGAAAGTCAGTAGTTTCCACCCACAACCATTACACAAGAATCTCCAGTATGGTCAATTTCTACAGATTCTGAAGAACTTCAGCGATGTCAAGGACTTCAAACAACAAACAGGGGAACTCACCTCTAAACTCGAGGGCAGAGATTATCCAGACTTGATAATTTCCAAGAGCTAGAAGTGAGCCAGGAACCAGAATAGGGAGGGGCTCCTTGATACACCCCCAAAAACCAATAACACTAACATCCTAACCTGTGTGACTACGTTTAACATAGCCTCTAACCATGTCAAGAGAATTATTAACAAGAACTAGCGCATTAGCAATACAGGGTCATTGAGTTTTGGAAAGCTGAGATTTGCTCACAAAATAGGCCAGAATTTTTGCAGTCAATTAGTACACACCCGCCCCATCACTTCCTTGAAGAAATCCACAAATGTACCACGGCTTTGGAGTCTCCAATCAGTAGTGGGACATTTTCCTTGTGGTTCATGTAGTATTTGTCGACTGACTAGAGCAGCAAAGTCAATTGACTTGAGTTGGAAAATCATTCAATATACAGTCAACACACTAACTGCAATACATTGCATGTAGTGTATATGTTTACTTGGCCATGTAATATGAGATAAACCGGTATGACATGCAGAAAGATCTGTGTTCGCATAGGAGAACACAGAAGCAACATCCAATGTAAGAAAATCATGACAAAAATGAGTAACCATTATTTTGAATCAACCACACTGTGGAGGACCTCAAGTGGGTCTTTCTGGATACTATAGAGAATCCTAATAGACAGACAGAGAAAATTCTCTTAGAAAAAGAAGGGCGATGGATGTATTGTCACCAGACGCATAAAACTGGATTGAACGATAACATTCCGTTGTTAGCCTTGAAAAAATGACTTTTTGTGAGTTCAAAACTCTCTTGAAGTGCCTGGGGCACCACCTCAGGGTATACTGAGTAGTGCGCTCATCCTTACTGTGTGAAAGCCCCCACCCCTTATTATAGATAGGTAACTATACTTGGTCAAAATGGAAACGATTTGCCACCCATGAAACCAACATGCATCTGCATTATATGTAAGGATTTCACTAAGGGTTTGCACTTAAAATTGAGGGATACCACTTTTTCATTTCCATGCTTATTATGATTTCTATTTTATCTTTTGCTCCTTTAGGAGCGCCGCTGTTGTTCCCGCCCAATGACACATGCAGAGGGACCTGCTCTGGCCCTGCCCACATGCCACTGTTGATCCAGCCCCTTTGACACTCGCGAAAGCACTTGCTTTTCCTCTTCCCATACAACGTGTAAGGTTTTGTACGCTTGCAACGGTGTGGACCAATGAAACGCCATGCGGGTTGTACATTTTTTAAGCTCCATGGTGCTCTGTCTCCCGCAAGATGCAGGGCGTGGAGGTCACTGTAGGTACTCCGGTCGGGCTGGAACTCTTGACAAAGTAAGTGAAACGTGATGGCTGGGGGCTGGACTATTTCTTTATAATGACTCAACGAACAGTTTGCCTGGAAGACTTTCTGTATTGGTCTCTCCTTTTTAACCCTTAGTGTGTGACTACAGGGTCCACCCACCTTTAAGGGTCCTATCGGGCCCCATAATCCCTTTTAGAAGGTATCTTAATGCACTGAACATATCATCTGTTAATACACTGTACTTGCTAGCCTCCAGCCTGGCATGTGGAACGCTCAACATTTTTTTCAAATGTAATGATACTGTCCAGCTTAGCCCAAGAGGCTACCACGAGAGTAATAAGAATATATCTATGCATGTTGTGTGTGTCTTTGTGTCTTTGTTTGTGCGTGAGCATGCCATGATATTCACTTTGGGTTCTGGAATAATTTTTCTCAGGGAACTATGACTAAAAAACCTATATTATGTTATGTTGTATGTGCTTTCTTCATCTTACAGGTACCAGGCCAGTATTCCCAAGAATAGTGTAAGTCAGTGACTTGCATGATTTATGAGGTTCACTCTGCACACCTACACTTTATTAGTAATCATTTTTCTGAACACTTATTACAGGATAGTGTCTGCTTTTCAATTGACATTTAGGGATCTGTGACAATAAGGTATTAACAAAGGCCATGAGACCTGGTCTAGGCCCACGTGACTGAAATATGTAGACCACAATCACACAGATGATGTCAGGGACCATTATCAACCCAAGTACATCTCGCAGTTTTTTTAGACTTATTACAATTCCCGGATACAGGAAAAACAGATCGGGATATTGTTGTAACCTAATTCCCCCTCCATGTTTCACCTCCTCCTTTCCCCATTGGTATGCTCCTTCTCTCCCCCCCTCCTTTCCTTGGAATGTTCTGGGAGTTCATGTTGGAATGTTGGGGAACCTGTTGGACAGTGGATAGTGGATGACCTGAATAAAGGCTTCTACTTACGTTACTTCATCATTTATTGCATACTTTTCTACAGATATCTAAGCTAATTTGAACACACATCTCACAGATCCCACTAATAATTCCGTTTAGAAGTGCTCCCACTGTAAACAGGTTGAGCCCACTCAGCCACATAGGAGCCTGAGTGCCGTCTCGATGATGAAGTATTGCACGGAGAACTCTAGTGGGTGAGGTTCTCTTAAAAAAATCTTAAGGTATTCCAAGTCTGATTAGTTTTTAGGTCGAGCATAGAGTCAGCGCGCATGCCCTGCTCAGTGAGGCGTGCAGTATTAGAGTATGGACTTGAAGCTCCGCCCACTCTCCGCCCATATTTTTCATTGGCTTCTGTCATTGTCCTTTGTAAATACAGGCTTCTGATTCAGTAATCGGCTTGTTAGTCCCTCCTTAGTACCACCTTGTCTTCATTTGTAACCTCCCATGGCTACTGGCCTTTTTACTTCGGTTGTTACACAGTACGTGTTGTTTAGTCTGTAAGCACTATTTTCTTGATTGAGTTTCTCTTACTGTAGGCAGGACATGTGTTACTTCAACTGGAACCACTTGTGTTTTTTTAAGCAGCACGGCTGCGCTTTATCTTATTTTATGTGTATCTAAAGTAACAACATGGGCGTCCACTTTCACTTTAACATGGGCGCCCGCTTTCACTTTAAAATAGGCGTCCACTTTCAATAACAATGCATTTGAAGTGCAGCACAATACAATTAGCAAATGTTACATAAATACTGCGAGATCTGTTTTGCATAGTTATTGAGAACATTGATTGTATCGATGCTGGTTTGACCTATATGAGGCAAGCCATGTTCTAGTCTTGCTGCTTTGTTGACCTTGGAGTCCTTATCCCTGAGATATTCCCAGATCCTTCCCATCACGTCTCATGTGGGTAGGTAAAGCTGCATGTTATGGAACACCCACTTAGCCCTGCCCCATTCTCTGTTCTAAACGATTCCATTGCCTAAATTACCAATGTGTGCGATAGCAAGGCAAATGTTGTTTTGCATTCTTAGTATTAATCTACCTGGCCATCGACCCCCGAATGGCTACCGAGAAGTTTGCTTTGGCGGCAGCGTCGCTGGCATCAGCGTTGTTGGATGAGACATGTCATCCCATTGCATAGGCTTCTGTGTATCTGCTGTCTACACTGGAGTGCTTCCGTGGTGGTCAATTCCATGTTGCACCCCTTTCTCTACAATGATATACAATGGTGATTCTGTCAGATGTATTTGTAGTAATGTGTTTACTTATGAGGTCACATTAATGTTTTGTTATCATTGGTTATTGTAACGTTCCACTGCATGATCTTGGGCTGTTTGTTTAGTGCACATGTTCATGGAGTATTATCATTTAAGGGGCGTTCTAAGTTCGGTTTGGTTTTACTGTCTTTACTGATGCCCAGTGCGTGGGTGCTAATAAAAAGCACTTAAGAAGCGTTCACGAGTTTCCATCTTTCCTTACCACAGTATTCTATCATTAAATTACCTCATAGAGAGGCGACATCGAAAGAGACCTCTTCCTGTCAATAAAAACAAAGTGCACACTGCTTTTAAGATTTCACTGTAAGTGAAACATATATTCTAAAATAAAACAAGCCACGAGGTAGGTATTCCAAAGTGCAGCGACGCAGTGCTCATGGTGAGCGTGCTGTTCAGAAGATGAATATAGTTGGGTGCATTTGCATCTGTAAGTTCAAATGGGCTGCAACTACTTGCCAAAGAAGAATGTATATTACTGTGAAAGACAAATGAGTCCTACGTTATAAGGCACTCTTAACGTGGATAAGGTTGCCTTAAAACTGTACATGAACCCGAAAGGTTTACACTATTGGGTGGTAACAAAGCCTACTCAACAAGTGTTGATGAAAGTGTCCAGGTAAGAACTCCATAACTTTCTGTAAAAGGCAAGATGTGTTGATGTCATATGGACTATGATGGTGTGAATGTTCTGGGAGGATATATATGGGGAGGGTTTCGAATGTTATGAGAAGAGAGAGAACCCGGTGGTTCTAAGCTGTATCTTGTGATCGTTTCACCAATAAATCTTAGCATTGGAGCTTGGTTGGTGTAGTATATACAACATAAATTTGGCAATGAGTTGTGAGGCTACACACAGTTGTGTGGGTATCGTTCTCATCCCTTAGACACTGTGGAGTTGTAATTCTGCGTGAGCATCAAGTGTACCAGGATCACTTCGTAATTCTGCAACCAATTTAAACAAGTATTTGCGATTCAGTAGGACTCGCATTTTCAAAGCTTTTACTTATTGGTATTGTAAATGACAATGCCTTTTATTATTCAGGTTTTTTAAACATGTACATAAAAGGCATTGCTCAAAATCTCACAAATGCGAGACCTATTGCATTTCAAATGCTACTTTCTTGGGCAATCCACTCCCCTTATATTTCTGTAGTAGAAAGCCCACTCCCTTTTGATTCTGTTCTGTTTATGATTGGAAGTTGAGTGGAGATATCCTTCATACTTTTACCTCCTCGTTTTCATTCGTTATAGAGTCTGAAGGACAGCCAGAGAAGGACACAAAAAAGGAGAACAGACTAAAACTGTTTCTGAAAATGCACTTAGAACATCCACATCCCCCATCTGTCTTCCTTGTATAAGAGTGGAAATTGTTGACTCACTTATCGGTCCAGTTCCAGGTTTTCTCTGGCTAAATAAGTGGTGCACCACAACAGTGGCATAGCTAGACCTCTGGTTGCCAATGGTGGCCCCTGCATTTGCCGCCTGTGGTGTCCCGCATGTGAGAGTGGGGAGGGATGGTGGGGGTGCTGGTGATTTCTGCGTGTCTGCCGCGACGACCACAAGTTCGAGCGGGGGTGGGGTGGAGGAGGCCGCCACACTCAAAAGTCATGTCGCCTGGGTCGGACCGCCCCCCCCCCCCCGCTAAACCACTGCACCACAAAGTATCCAGAGAACTACTGCACACCCAGAGTTGCTATCCGCCTGACAGCCAGATTCCCAGAGACAAAGAGACATCACTTGGAGTCTGATCTGGAGAAAGAACTGACTCCCTGTCTTGTCCTGGAAACACTTGAGCCCCCCTGCTTTAGCGAGAGGGTAGGAGCAAGTCGATCCCATAGGAGGAGCTGACTCCTGGTGTGGATAGAAGAATTTGACCCTGATGCCATTGCCTGTGCACCAGAGACTCACAGCAAGTGTGGCTGGTGTGGTCTCACCCAGGAGCCAGTCACCAAACCAGGCAGTGAAACCACAGCATTTCTGAAGTGTGCCGAAAGGCATCAGCTGTCATCCCTGTTACAGCAGCTGTGGCTCTTGCCTGAGTGTGCAGGATCGGCATGCCTGACTGAAGAAGCGATTGGTGCTGTCTTGAGGCACTTATCACATGCCCTGATGGGCCCGGAGCTGGGTGATCCCTGGTTGCCGCCGAAGTAGAAGTATTCTGGTGCCTGTTCGGGGGGTACCCTGAACGGGCGCCTAGTCTGGCACTAATCCAGAGTGTGCTGGGTGGACTATGCTGCTTCACGAGCAAGCTGCTACCTCAAGGCACTTGTGAAGCACTGATTGACTGCTGTGATACTACCTGTCTGCACACCTGATTGTACTGACTCTTCTGTGCCCCTGAAGTGTCTTGAAGGTGTCACGTCGCCTCCTGAGAGCTGCACCTCAAATAATAACTGCATCATCGCCACGTCCCAAGGAGGCACAGCTTGACGGACGCCAAGACTCACTAGATCGGCAGCTGAAGGTCTGCTGCAGCTGTGAGGCCCTGCTGCTGACACACTATCAAAGCCTGGGAGATGGCCACGGTTCTAAGGGGGCTGCCAACTGCTGCTGTCTTCAGGACATCCCCCAAGAGGCCTGCACCCATTCAACCTGAGCGCGACTGACGCGTGACTCAACCATGGCCCAGCAATTCTCTGGTGAGCGTAGACTGTGAGTCGGATAACTATTGCGGCCTGTTGCTGCACAGAGAATGGGTGAGAGACTCATCAACCGATTCTGCTCCGAAGACTAGATGCTAAAAGAAGGGTAGTGCTCACCTGCACTTATAGGCATTAATGTGGGTGAGGTAGCATGTCACCTTGATGACAAGCAAGAATATATGTTCACTTCATAGACCTTTTACCTTTTAGGGCATTCTATATTGACCTCCATACTAAGCTATATTTTCCTTCTTGTCATTTGATATTCCGTGCTTTAAGACTTCTGGCAGGTATTCTGTTTTGCCATTTTAGGGCATTAGACCGGTTGTTCTGTGCATAGGCTGCTGCTTTGTGGCATAGGGCCTCATGACGATGGCATAATTACGTGCTCAAGACTGTCCGACAAGGAGTCGGTGGTCTTGACAGCCTTGTTATGATACGACCACCGTGCAGACGGTCGTAAACATGGCATTGTCTATTGCGGCTGGCGTTGCGCCCCAGAAAAGGGCTGCAACATAAGCTGCAGTAGAAAATGGCATGTTTTAAACCTCTATGCTCCCTGTGCTAGCCACTATGTGGTGCCTGGCACACGGTGCATGGATGTTTGTGGGGACACCACATGTGCCCCCCTCCCCCACATAGCAGAGGCCCACGGGTGACAGGGGCCATGCTGGGGGCCCCCAAAGTCACTTTCCAACAGCCTTTTCATAGCGGTCGGATAGCTATGAAAAGGCTGTCGGAAACTGACATCCTAATCCCTATGGCGGTGCCTCCACAGGCACTACCTCCATTGTAGAGTTAGGCTCCGACCAGCTCCCGACAGGCTCCTTGAGCCTGTCAGAGGTGGCGGTCTTTCCCCTACCTGATGCGCTCTGACCGCCGGTGTCCTAATCTATCGGTCGGACTACTGCCTCGGATGGGCCGCCACTGACGCCTGTCGGTGGCGATCCACCCGACATCATAATTAGGCCCATAGTCTTCAAGCAACAGTTGGGAAAATACTATCTTGGGTATATTGATTTTTTTTTTCTTTTGTGTTTTTTAATGTGTTTGTTAGTTTATATCACAGCTATACATACAGAAATGGACGACACTTTCCAAATTGAGCATAACAGTATCTGAGCAAACATTAGAGTAGATTATACATTATATAATACCTTCACTTTCTGTACGTCTACGCATCTCCAGTTCTACCATGGAGGACACACAGAGATCTCCACGATATTTATTTCAATGTGACCATTTCCAATCCCATTTTTTGGGGCACCCCCTAGCTACAAAGACTTCTGTCTCCGCCAACATGCACCTGTCTAGCTCTTTTGCCCACACAGTAACGAGCGGCGCGCTTGCTCCCCCCACCCTCTCGCTAGCTCCCGCTTAACTAACGTGTACCCCAACGTTGTGAATTGCTGTTCGACTTCCGTGAGATCGGTTTCCTCCCATATATTCAACAGTCCCAGTTGTGGCGTCAACACCACCTCCTTACTCAAGGCTGTCTGCATGTGCTCCGAAGCCCCCTCCCAGAGGGTACGTATCTTTGGGCAGCTCCACAGAGTATGGTAGAAAGTGGCCTGTTCTCCGCAACTCCTCATACAGAGGTCATCGGGTCTAGAACCTATTTTCGCTAAGATAGTCCCTGTCATATATGATCGGTGAAGTATCCTGAGCTGTATTAGCCTGAATTTAAGTGTGATGGCCGCTTCTTGGGGGGACATGAGAGCCGCCTGCCAGTCCTCGTCGCTTATTAGGCCTAAGTCATCCTGCCACCGCTCCCTAAGCTTCGGAAAAGTATCTGGGAGGTTATTGCACAACTTTTTATATGTGAGAGATATCGCTTTCGAACTTAAGGGTCCGTCTAACAGCCTATCCTCCAGTGGTGATGATTCTGGAATGTCTGTAAGAGACGGAAAGGCCGCCAGTATCGCGTGTCGGATTTGCAAATATCTATATATTACTCCCTGAGCTAGGTGGTATTGGCTCTGCAGGTCTCCAAATGTAAGTACAGCACCCTTTCTGACCAGGTCCTTCACTGCTGAGATACCTATGAGGTCCCACTTGATAGCACAGCATGCCCAATTTCTGTGTATACCACAGCGGCGCGACCTTTGAGAGGATGACAGCCCAACCCAAACGAGAATTTACTGTACGCCAGATTTCTAATGTATGTTGAGTAAGTCCAAAGAATTTCTTCTTAGGTTTCCTATCACTAGTATACAGGGCTCCCAGGTACCCGGAGCGATCGGTTTGGTAACGGTCAAGAGCATATGCAGGGTAATCTAGGGGCTGATATATCCAATGATTAACAATCACCAATTGCGCCGCCCAGTAATAGAGTTGCAGGTCAGGGAGCGCAATGCCTCCATCGTACCAGCTTTTTGTCAGTTTCTTCAGTGCCACCCTGGGGGCCTTCCCATCCCACAGCAGCGTGCGGACCTCACCCTCAACAGCTTTAAAATATGAGTCCGGGACTCTGTGTGGGCAGTTGTGAAGAATGTATAGGAAGCGAGGGAGGGCCAGCATCTTAAAAAGTGCAGCGCGTCCCAACAATGAAAGCGGCAGGGACATCCAGTGTTTCACATCTGCGCACAGTCTAGCCAGTGGGGGGGCTAAGTTGGAGCTGTAAAAGAGAGCCGGATCTGAAGTGACAAAAACCCCCAGATATGGAACCCCTTTCTCCGCCACCACTATGGTGCAGCCAGCCGGAAGTCTGGGGACCTGGCCCAGCAACATAAACAACACAGACTTATGCCAGTTTATCGCATACCCGGAATACTTGCCAAAATTTGTGCAAATGTCAAGCACCACATTAATTGATTTTTTACGGAGAGGCTAGATACAGCAGTATGTCGTCCGCATATAAGGATATACGTTCTTCCACACCGTCCGCCCAGCGCATCCCTCGCACCATCACATCTCTACGCACCCAGGCCACAAGGGGCTCCAGCAGAAGGGAGAATATCAGTGGGGACAGCGGGCATCCCTGTCTAGTACCTCTCTTTAACCTGAATGTCCGGGACATGTGGCTATTTACCCTCACCTGTCCCAAAACGTCAGTGTATAGCAGCTTAACCCAGACTATATACTTGGGGCCCAGTCCCACCCTTTCCAGAACTTCGAACATGTAAGGCCATTCTATGGAATCAAAGGCCAATGAGGCGTCGAGAGACAACACCGCCGCATCTTCCTCAATATATTTCCTACGAGCCATCACGTTATGTAGGCACCTTAGATTAAGGGCCGTATTCCTTCCTGGCATGAACCCAGATTGATCTGGATGGATCAATGATGCGATAACCGTCACCAGTCTATTAGCCAGGACTTTCGCCAAGACCTTTGCCTCCACATTAATCAGCGAGATTGGCCTATAGGAGGAGCAGCTATCCGCCGACTTACCCGGCTTGTGGATTACTACAATGGTGGCTAACCGTTGATCTGCTGGTAGCCGACCCGCCTCCAGGCTTTCCTCGTACATGGCCTTTAAGTGTGTTACAATGCGAGAGGCGGTAGCTTTTAAAATCTCAACCGGGATGCCATTGGGCCCCATTGCTTTCCCGGATTTAATCTGTCCAATGGCCTTGCTAATTTCTTCATTCAAGAGATCTCCATCTAGAGTCTCCCTCTCTGCCTCTGAAAGGACCGGTATGTCACTATCCCGGAGGAGCTGACGTGAATCCTCAGCCGTGTAATGAGTAGAGGGGGAGTACACCTTTTCCAGGTGATCAGCGAATTCCTCCGCAATGTCCCGTGGATGTATCACGGTGCCACCCCCTGGTGTTGTCAGCTTATGTACCCACCTCGTTCCCTGTTCTCACCTCTCCAACCAAGCCAGTGTCCTGCCTGCCCTGTCTCCCATTTCATATATTCTGTGCTGGGTGTTGCAATACTTAGCCACCATGTGTTCCCTAGTTTTTATCCGATATTCATCTTGCTTCATTAAAAACCTATGGCCGGTGTCTGGTGATGGATTTTGTGCATGTTCCCGCTCTATTTCAAGAAGGTCCTTCTCTACCTGAACCAGGAGCTCATGTTTCTTGGCGATGTATCCCATCTTCAAAGATAGAGCCTGCCCTTTCAGAACCACCTTATATGCTTCCCAAATTGTCTGAGCGGATTCAACCGAACTCACATTTTCGGTGAAGTAGTTCTCCGTTTGTTGCGGAGTTCCTCTCTAATGTCCAGTATGTGTAGGAGCCATGGATTAAGTACGATGGTGGAGCGTGCCTGCCTTTCCCAGTGTGTATATTCTACCCAGACTGGAGAGTGGTCAGATATGCCCCTCGGTAGAACTCGAGATTGGGCAAAATTCCCTATTGAGGACAGGTGTGTAAGGAAATAGTCGATTCGCGATAAGCTTTGGTGCACATTATATTAATATGTGAATAATTTGTCTGTGGGTTGGAGCGCTCGACCTATATCAGTCAAATCCAATGCCTTTGTAAAGTCAGCCATTAATACAGGGTCAAGACTGATTTGCATATGGCCAGGTCTAAACTGGGGTGGCATGGTGAGCAAAAGAATGATGGATTTAACCCAGATCTCTTGACTGGGGGAGAATGTTTTGATTTGTTCTGCATTCCGTCCATCAATTGTGTGTCTTTTGCTTTCTCGCACCAAGTGTGCCGGGTATGCCTAGACGTAGGTCCTGGGCTCACTGTGCCACTGGATTCAAGCTATCCTGGCTGAAGAGGGGTGAAACCCCGAAACCGGTCCTAGGATGCTTGTTTCCGGTCCAGGGAGGACCTGGCTTGTCAGTTCGGGATGGACTGTTCCCATGAGGCACAGGGTCAAGACTGATTTGCATATGGCCAGGTCTAAACTGGGGTGGCATGGTGAGCAAAAGAATGATGGATTTAACCCAGATCTCTTGACTGGGGGAGAATGTTTTGATCTGTTCTGCATCCCGTCCATCAATTGTGTTTCTTTTGCTTTCTTGACCTAAGTGCGCCGGGTATGCCTAGACGTAGGTCCCGGGCTCACTGTGCCACTGGTTTCAAGCTATCCTGGCTGAAGAGGGGTGAAACCCCGAAACCGGTCCTAGGATGCTTGTTTCCGGTCCAGGGAGGACCTGGCTTGGCAGTTCGGGCTGGACTGTTCCCATGAGGCACAGGGTCAAGACTGATTTGCATATGGCCAGGTCTAAACTGGGGTGGCATGGTGAGCAAAATAATGATGGATTTAACCCAGATCTCTTGACTGGGGGAGAATGTTTTGATTTGTTCTGCATTCCGTCCATCAATTGCGTGTCTTTTGCTTTCTCACCGTAAGTGCGCCGGGTATGCCTAGACGTAGGTCCCGGGCTCACTGTGCCACTGGATTCAAGCTATCCTAGCTGAAGAGGGGTGAAACTCCGAAACGGTCCTAGGATGCTTGTTTCCGGTCCAGGGAGGACCTGGCTTGGCAGTTCGGGCTGGACTGTTCCCATGAGGCACAGGGTCAAGACTGATTTGCATATGGCCAGGTCTAAACTGGGGTGGCATGGTGAGCAAAAGAGTGATGGATTTAACCCAGATCTCTTGACTGGGGGAGAATGTTTTGATTTGTTCTGCATTCCGTCCATCAATTGTGTTCTTTTGCATTAACACATTAGAGTTCGCGCAGGACTTCGGCGGATGGCATTCAACTGTGTCATCTAATGTCATATTATAGTCCCCCCCCATGATTAATGTGCCGTCTCCGAGTCCTGCCAGCTTACTTCCGAGGTCTTCCACTGCTGTCTTACCCAGAGCAGGCGGCAAATAAACTGAAATTATGTTGACATCTCCACCATCCCACTGGGCCTCCACTCCTGCGAACCTTCCCCCCGGATCTGCCCATATCTTGTGAACTATCAGAGGTGTAGTCTTCTTTACCAGGATTGCCGTCCCCCTTGATCCCGTAGTGTAATCTGCATGGGCCAGGAGTTTATACCCCCACCTAGTGAGGGCCTTAGTCTTCTGTCCCACAAGGTGCGTTTCTTGCAACAAAACCAAATCAGGTGAGTGGCGCTTCAAATATTGTTGCACTATCCCTCTCTTGATCTTATCACCCACCCCGTTGACATTCCAAGTCAGTACAGAAAGCATCCGATCCCTATCCCCCCCATAGCTGGTCATGACACAGTTATCAAGTATACGGATCAAGAAAATTGTAGCATCCTATCTATCATTGTTCGTCTAGACTGTAGCATGGCCAGTTTGCGCCAGAAGATCCCAGAACCACATAGTATACCAATAAAACACTCAACCGTCAAACATCCCCCTTTTCCCAACCCCTCAGTATCCACCCCCTCCCTGCCCCCCTGCCCATGGATTTAGAACTACCCACTCCCAAACATGGCAGAGTGCCTCTCTCCCCACCTGAAATGCTGAAAATGCACGGGGTTAGTCAACTCCAATCCCTGAGTGTACACATCACAATTGTCTTGCATTTTTACCATCCACTATTCGTAATTTCTAGTCCTGTTCAAATCACAACATTGAAACCCATCAGTCTTGGACTACTCACTAGGTCCCCTCTTACATGTTTCGCACTGATGGGTATATCGAACCATATCTCTCTCCCCCCATACTTGCGCTTTCGGTAAGGTGTCAGATCTCCACCATTGTCTCCAAGGGTTATCAGTCCCGCTCCTTCGTCTGGCCTTCCTCCTCTGCTGGGCCATTGTTCGCGGCTTCTATGCGGTTACCTCTGTGATTGGCCAGATCCTCCAGAATGTTCTCTTCTGTGGCCTCCCACGGTGCTCCAGCCTTCCATCCAGTCCCAGACTGCCTCCGGTGAATCAAAGAACCACGATTTACCATCCAATTCCACCCTCAGCTTCGCAGGCAACAGCATTGCGTACTTCACCACACGGTCTCGCAGTTCCCTCTTCACTGCCTGAAAACTGCGACGTTGGGCCTGGACCTTGGCCGTGAAATCAGGAAAGAAGGCCACCTCATAGTTATCTATTTTCAGTGGGGGATTGGATCTCGCAGTCTGCAGGATAATGTCCCTATCTCGATAATTGAACACTCGAGCGATAAGGGGCCTCGGGGGTGCTCCTGGTTTTGGTCTGCCTCCTGGCACTCTGTGGGCCCTTTCAATGGAAAAATAGCTGGACAGTGTCTTAGGCTTTAGGTGTGTAGTGATGAGATCTTCTACATACAAGTCCGCTGCCGGCCCCTCAGCCCTTTCAGGAACCCCTAAGATGCGGATATTGTTACGGCGTGCCCGGCCTACATAATCGTCGAGCTGTTGTGACATCCTTTCCTGCTTTCTCTGCAATTCGAGCATCTGCTTTTGAAGTTCCGACGTGTCCGTCTGCAGGGCGCTAGTGACTATCTTAAGCTCCTTAACTTTCTCATCCATCTTCCAGAAGTCCGCTCTGATTAGAGAAACCTCCACCGTGACTGTGTCCAGCGAAGCACGCACCCCGTTGATAGCCGCCATGACGTCGTGTAAGGTTGTCTCTGTTCCTTGTTTAGAGGCAGCCGCCCCTCCGTCTTTCTCCATCTGCGACGGTTCACCTTTGTCTCCCGCTTTAGACCAGGCAAATTTGGCTAGCTGTTTTTGAGCATTGGCCTTAGGACCTTTCCCGCCTGTGGCCATGTATGCGTGTTGATAGCGAACTCACCAGGTGAGAACACAAGGCAGCACAGGAGGCTATCTGCAAATCGTTGGTGGGAGTGACTTGATTCGTGCATGCCTCCCCTGGAGCCGCCGCCTGTCTATTGCGGCCCCAAACTCCGGTTATCCAGGCTGGACCCCTCCACTAGTCGTAACTTTCCGCCGGCACGGTGTAGCTGCCGGTGCCTAATCCCTTCAGGTGGCGTCCTTGTACTCTGTCCTTGCCACTGTGGTACAGTATCTACTCCGGGGCAGGATTCCCTTGCACCTCTTAGTCACAAATTGACCCGGGTTCAGTACGCCCCACGGGGCCCACCTTTAGCGCCTGCAGCACAGACTGATCCGTGACCAATTGGGAAAAACTCACAATGCCCCACTTCGCACTCAGTGATTAAGTGCAGGCGAGACCGGCATTGTGAACATGCGGCATACTATTGTGACCCTCGGTGCCAGTTCAGTTCAGATTAGTAAGCCGTCCAGGTGATTCACCCTAGGCCTAAAACGCCCCTTGCTGCTTTTGTTGTCTGCGCCATATCAAGGCGTCTGCTCCCAATGCATTCACCAGAGTTATTCACTCCCAGCGCTGTCGGCCAATTCTAAGCGCCGGGCTGCCTCCAAAAGCCCACTTCAAAAATAATTGCAGGTCTCAAGAACAGTCATACAAGGCCCAGCTGCGCACTCAGGCCCAGGAGTCCGTCATGGAAGCCCGCCTCTCCTACCTCAGCTGGACCTCAGGGCATCGAGCGCGGCAGGTTGTCGGACGTTGATCCCCTAATGGCGCCGGCCGCTGCTCCCAAATGTTCTTTAGCGAGCGCTAGCCGTCTCTTAGCGCCATACACCAGCCTGCAGGTCTGTCGCTTCGCCTTCTAGCGCCCCTACTACGGCCGCAAGCCGGGGCCTCAGTTTAATAGGGTGCGCCAAGTCCGCCGCATATGGGGCCTCCACGTCCCTTTCCGTCCGTGGGCCCCCGGCACCGGTTACGGCAGCTGAAAGCATCAGAGCCGCTGAGCAGGGACCTCACGTCACCCCGTCTCCTGTCCGGCTCATCTCCGGTGGGCTTCCACCCTCCTGTCTATGCCGGGTCTGCAGTCACTATTTTGGCGCTCTGAGACGTCTAGGCCTTGAAGCCGCGACACTCACTGGGTCTCCTCAGCTGAGGCCGGAGTGCAGAGCGCAGTGTTGCTCAGTCGTTCCCTCAACACCTCCGAGCCATCCATCGTACGAGGGGCACCTCTTGACCTCCACAGGATTTTACAGGGTCCGATCGCCGTCGTCAAATCTCAAAGGCCGCCCTCTCCACCGCTCGGCATTAGGGAGCCGCCATCATTACTCCGGACGGCACAGCGAACAAGCATTTACAATGCAACGGTCTCGGCATTGTTAAAGTTAGAGCTATTGGCATTGCTCGTGACATTATTTTTGTTTGTTTTTAAAACATTTAAAGAAACGGCATTGTTATTTACAATGTCAATAGCTTAATCACTCTCAAAAGCGAGATTTATTATGCGAGCATTATTTGGGAAGTTTGGCAAATCCATAATTATGAGGAAAACGCTGCAGCATCGCAAAATGCCAGTGGCCCAGACTAATATGCATGATTAGTATGTGGATTCCATGCCCATTCCATCTTTGTCCTCTCTGCTGAAACTGCTGTCTGAAGTGTCAAATTTTATTAATACTAAACAAAAATCGCACTACCGTGCCAGGGCCAGACTTGGCGTTGATAATGATTGTTTGAAAAGGGAACTTTGAAAGGATACGAACTTGACCAATTCTGGTTTCAAAATATAAGAGAACACTGCAGAGGCATGCGTCTACCGACTGTTATATATAATTTGGGATATATTTCTTAATCTGTCGAGTTCAGCCACTGCATGATTATATTGTTGTCTCTTTTTGAAACTCATGAGCAGTAACATTGTCGTGGTGTCACTAGGGCTTCAAGTGGATGCTTTTTCAATATTATATACAAGCCACAGTTACTGCTAATTTATCTTATGCAACTAACAACGATTGACAAAGCCAATAGTCCTAACTTGTTGTAGGTATCATGTTACTTGTTGTATCATTATGCCTGGATGCAATGACAAAAGAGACAGCAAAATACAAGTCGTATAGACCCCGCGCAACACCGCCCCCCACCCCCACCCATTTGTTTGTATCCCACTTAAAGCCCTGGGTAGGATACTCAACAACAGGGCCGAACTGGAACCCCAAAGTAGGCCTGGCAATTATGTCGGACCAGCTGGAGGGTCATGGGGGAGGTTAACTGTGAAGCACTTTTGCTACAGGAAACGCCCGATGCCCGGGCAAGCCAGTCCGGCCCTGCTCAACAACCCCGTTCTCTCCCGCATTTACCTGTGATCAGGCGCGCAACACCCATTGAACTCAAAGGGCTTCAGCCCCCCCCCCCCCGTCGTGTGTGGCAGCCGGCAGACACAAAGCCGCGCCGAGCACTTCACAGGTCTTTAAAAAGACCATTTGCATGTTAATGAGGCCTCGCTGTTGCTTCACCACTTCTAAGAACCCCCGCAGCTCCACTCTGCCTAGATTCAGCCCCCCCCACCCCCGAAATCAGCGCCACTCTGCCTACTGTTTAAAGATTCAGCGCCCCCCCCCGAAATTTTCGCTTATCCCCCCCCCCGAACATTAACTAGCAAGTGATTTCGCTGGTCGCTTTTTCACAAGCTCTGAACTTTGGCAGTGATGTTTCCCCTTGATAGAGAAGTTTCAGTTTTTGTATTTGGATTCCATGCCCATTCCTTCTTTGTCCTCTCTGCTGAAACTGCTGTCTGAAGTGTCACATTTTATTAATACTAAACAAAAATCGCACTACCGTGCCAGGGCCAGACTTGGCGTTGATAATGATTGTTTGAAAAGGGAACTTTGAAAGGATACGAACTTGCGAGTGCTTGCGGCCTGAAACAACAAGCGAAGTACCAGCAGCAACCCCAGAGGACCGAAGTTGCTGCGGGACCTGGAGAGCAAATTACCCGAGTCACCTCGAGGTGCAGGCATTCAACGCTGACTCTACAGCCTCGAACGGCCGAATGTAAAGCTATCGGCTGGGCCTGCCGATTCCGGACCCGGACTGCGGAGCTTGTCGGATCCGCACTGAAGTGCACTAGGGGACAGTGCGGGGACGTGCTGGTCCCGAGTCATGTAATAACCCGGACGGATTGGCCATTGCACTCGGAGGCTGTGGTGGAAGTATGCGGTTCGTCGCAAAATGGCAGACGAGCCATGGCTGTGATTGTCGACATAGGGCGGCTTGACACGGCCGTAATCTTTGGTTATTTGCCTATGTGGGATCTCCGCAGGAGCACAAAGCGGGATAGTATAAAACAAGCCCAGGGCACCGGAAGACACCACCGCAGCATCGCAAAATGCCAGTGGCCCAGACTAATATGCATGATTACTATTTGGATTCCATGCCCATTCCATCTTTGTCCTCTCTGCTGAAACTGCTGTCTGAAGTGTCAAATTTTATTAATACTAAACAAAAATCGCACTACCGTGCCAGGGCCAGACTTGGTGTTGATAATGATTGTTTGAAAAGGGAACTTTGAAAGGATACGAACTTGACCAATTCTGGTTTCAAAATATAAGAGAACACTGTAGAGGCATGCGTCTACCGACTGTTATATATAATTTGGGATATATTTCTTAATCTGTCGAGTTGGAGTGGTGAATGTTCCATGCCACATTTTGCCATCAAAATTCATTTCGACGCAAAACTAGAACCGGAAATGAGGCAAGACGCCGAGTTGTAGCACCACAACATAAAAGGAAGTTAAGGAGGTCGAAGTACTGTTTGCCAGAGCGGAGACCATAGTCCAAGCACGGTTCATTGTGGCAGAGAAACCAGAGTTCTATAAAATAAATGTTCGTGAGGGAGGGGGTGGTTTTCGTAAAACGTGCCTGGCGCTCGGTAAAACAGCTTGAATTGTGTAACGATGACCCGCGAGCCGAGAGAGCGTGCACAAATGTTGATGTGAGAGACTGAAGACATTGAGAGTTAAAATCTGCAAGCGACAATTACTTTTATTTTCTTTGCTACTGTTAGACCTGACATCCTTGGCGTGGGTTTTTCCCCTATCTTTTGCCTCTGCTACCTGGATTTTCGATGCTGTGCTGGATTCCGTTTTGCTGGTTTAGATGCTTTGGACACTCTGCCACTGCTAATCAGTGCCAGAGTGTAAGTGCTCCCTGTGTAAAATATCGTATTGATTGGATATACCTGATTGGCATATCTGTATCACCATGAAGTCCCTAGTAAAGGGCACTGTGTGTGCCAGGGCTGGTGATGACAGATGCTACTAGTGGGTCTGCAGCGCTGATTACGCCACCCACCTGTGTAGCCCTAAAACAGTGTCTCAGGCCTGCCGCCGCAGGCCTGCCTGCAGTCCCCGGACTGCCATGTCCCCCTGGCCAGTGTCCACACTGGCCGGGCCTAACCCTTCCCTTTTCATACACGTCAGTCATCCCTATGGAAGGCCCAAGGTACCCCCCTGGGCAGGGTGCAGTGTATGGAGAAGGTAGAGCATGTACTAGTGCAGGTAACATGTTCTGGTAGTGAACACCGGCCATTTTGTGTGTTCACTACTGCAAGGTTATCTTGTTCCATAGGCTAACATGAGGGAGGCGGGTGCCAATGGCTATCCGCCTATCTTCTCATACGAACAAGATAAGACATGAGTGTTTGATATCCCTGAGCTCAGCATTTAATAACACATCTTTTAGGAGAGATTGTTTTTAAATCCTGAGTTGGAGAACAGTACTTTTTAGAGAGTCGCTGTTCTCTTGTCTGACCCTTCTGTGTGCCTGGGCGCGCTTGTGGATTGACTGTCTGGTTCGAGAGTGACAGGGGTTGGGGATCCCCCGGGAGGTTGGCTGAGTCAGCCCTCTGCTGAATAGCGACGATCGCAAGGAGAGTGGAGGGAGGAGATAGCACCTGGGATTGAATAGGGCTGTGCCTGCCTGCCACTCTGCTGGCTCCACCACCTGCTGGGCGGCTGACGACCTTGCCCCTCGCTCTGAAAAGAATGTAGGAGCCAGGAAAACAAAGTGCTCCAGCAACACCCAGAACTGGATCAGACCGGGCTCAGGACCCACTTGCACAAAGACTTCAAAGACTTCTAGGGGTATAAGTACAAGACCCCTGACAACAGATTTTTAGATTCGACCATCGAGAGGAACTTCTGCTGACAGACGGACCGCTGAAGAACTAAAGGAAGATTGCCGTGCTGTGTGCTCGAAAGGCTGACCTGTTCTGGCGTACAACTGAAGCTAAGGAGAAGGGGTCCTGCTGTGTGCTGACCCTATCCACTTGACCAAACAAGACTTTGCTGTGTGCTGTGTCTTCAACTGAATCTCCAAGGGCCTGAGAAGAGCTGGCCTCCTGTTTCGCAACCCAGGGATAGAAAGGTTGCCAAGAACTCAAGACTCCGCTGTGTCCCACCTGCGCTGCTGTGTGCCGCAGGGACCGTGGACTGTTCTACCAAGCTTCTCAACATCTGCCTGTGAGGTGGGCTGGCTGCTCTCTGTCTTGCTGGAGAGTACCGCACCGAGCCGGGCCTGACACCGGTTGCCGCATCAAGAAGATCGACGTGCTCATCGGCACGTGCCTTGCCGCGACCCGGAGGCCTGAAGCAGACCGAGAGTCGTATTTCCCTGCTCTACGAAGCCGCGCAGTGAGTGGCTGACTCCGGTGACGTCGACATCGTCACTGGGGGCTCGTCGAGGGAGTTGTGGAATCCTTGCATCGAACAGCCCGAGGAGCGCTCATGCAACGAGCGCAGTGACACCGCCGGAGCAACGTAGCTCCCTAAAACATCGAGGGCCTACAAAGTGATTCATTCTCCGTGAGTATCGAATCACTCAAGAGACTAGAGACTATCGTCTGACGATCCCGACCAACTAAGAAAGCAATTGTTGTGTAAACCTGTGATGCTTGATTTCAACTGCGGAAACTAGATAAAGATATATTATTTTTGATATAACTCACCTGTGTGGTCTAAGTTTGTGGTGTGCGGAGGGGGGATCATTGTGGTGTCTACGTGCAAATACCTTACACATTGCCTTGGGGATAAGCCTGTCTGCTCGAGCCAAGCTACCTAGAGGGTGAGCAGGGGTTATCTACCGTGTGTGTCCCTGTACCCTGACTAGAAGCAAGGGTCCCTATTTGGTCTAAGGTGAATACCTCTGCCAACTAGAGACCCCCAGATCTAACATTGGTGGTCAGCGGTGCGGATTAGAACCAGTATTTGCACTTGACCTGCAGTGATTCTTCGTACATCACTAATCTAGTAAGCAGTTGCATCGCACAAAGTTTTGGCGAAGACTATTCTTGGAGGATCGACGAAGCATCATGTCTCTGAACGGAGTAGGCGAAGAGCCGGAGTTGCAATTCGAGGTGAAAAAGTTGCTCGAGTATAAGAAGGAGCAACTAAAGCAATTCTGCAAGCAGCTTGGATGCCCAGCGAAGGGCAGCGCCAACAAGACGGAGCTACAGACAGCTCTAAGGGCCTGGTGGGAGGCCAAGAATGGCGCAACGGAGGAAACTACTGATGGGGATGGCACACCGGAGCACGGATTTGGATCCGATGATCTACCAGTGAATAGGCCAGCGTCGAGGGCTGGCAGCGCCCATTCCAGTAGGAGCCTCTCTCCAGAGGAGCTGGAGGAAAACCAGAGGGTTAGAGCCCACGAGATTGAACTTTTTAAGCTCAAAGCTCAAGCGGAAGAAAGGAAACTGCGCCTTGACAGTGAGAAAGAGGCGGAGGAGAGGAGGAACGCTCTTGCTTTGGAAGAGAAGAAACTCCAGTTGGCTCATGAGTTGAGCATGAGGGAGCTGGACATTAAAGCCAAACAGGTGGCGTCCAGTCCGAATGGTGGCAGCGCACAACCAGTACAGGCGGGTAAAGTATACATACCGAAAGATCTGGTGCAGAATTATCAGAGGGGTGAGGATATCTATGCGTGGTTTAGATCCTATGAGCTTGCCTTGAAGATGAATGAAGTGCCTGAGAAAAGTTGGGGAGCAGGATTGTGGAAGCATTTTGAGGCCTCTGGGAGGGATGTTTTAGCACCCTTAGAAACAGCAGGGACCTTAACCTACCCCACGATGAAGGAGGCCTTATGCCTCAGGTATGGGCTTACACCAGAACAGTACCGACAGAAGTTTAGGAACTTCAAGAAACTTGATTCAAGTACGTGGGTGGAGTGTGTGAGTATGTACACGCGTGCACTGGAAGGTTGGATAAAGGGCAGCAAAGTTACTGATTATGTGGGGTTGTGCCACTTGATTAGTTGGGAGCACTTGAGTAGTCTATGTGTTCCAGAGCTGCGCCAGCATCTTTTAGACAGCAAGTTGACTGATCCCAGTGAGCTTGCTAAAGAGGCCGACCGCTGGACTAGCACCAGGGTCAACAAAGGGGTGGTAAGTATGCCAGCCAAGGGTGGACAGGGTCCCCAGCAGAAAGGTGGGGAGGACAAGGGTAACAGTAAGGAGTTCTCTAAAGGGCCCCAAAACAGTTCCCAGGAGAAGGAGTCCCAGGCCCCCAAGCCGAAGAGGTCCTGGCCCCCTAAGGGCAACAGACCACCGCCTACTTGCTATGCTTGTAGGGAAGTGGGGCACATCGCCCCTAAATGTCCCAACAAACCCCCAGCACCAGCTGCTGCTCCAGTCTCAGGGTTAGCTAGTGTAGCTTTGGGAGGGGATTTGATTTCCAGTGGGGAAGAGGGATTAGCTATGATGACCCTTGTCTCGTTAGGAGACCAAGAGATGGTCCGGGATGCCTTGATACCCGCTAACACTAAGAAATACGGGCAAAAGGTGACCATCAATGGGAGGGAGGTAGAGGCTCTGAGAGACACCGGGGCTAGTGTGACATCTGTCAGGTGTCAGTGGGTGTCTGAAGAGCAAGTAATTCCCAATGTGCTCCGCCCAGTAGTGGCAGCTGACACTTCAGTTCGCCTCTGCAAGATGGCGCGTGTTCCCTTTACATGGGGGGGAGTCTCTGGTACCTTGGAAGTCTGTGTCAGTGATGCCTTGCCGGTAGATTGTCTGTTGGGTAACGACCTGGAGAGTTCTCCATGGAAGGACGTAGAGCGCAGAACTCACTTGGAAATGTTAGGACTGCCAGCGTGGATCTGTGTATCCACACGTGCCATGACAACCAGTAAGGGTGGATTAGTAGAACTGGAGCCTGGAACAAGGGCCCAGGAACCTGCCAGGAGAGGAAGGGGCAGAGGGCGCGGGAAACCAGCCCCCACTGTTCCCACGGTCCAGGAGGAAGCAGAACCTGAGGGGGATGCCCTGGAACCTACAGGGGAGCAGGTGGCCGAACTGGGGGAGTTGCCTGAGCTGACCCATTGGCAGCAAGAGGGTGGCCCCTCCAGGGAGGAATTCTGCCAGGCTCAGAAGGAGTGCCCTTCTCTCATTGGTGTGCGGCAGCAGGCTGCAGACCAGGCAGCGGGCCTAGGGTCCAAGGAACATTTGATTTACTGGGAAGATGACTTACTGTATAGTGAGCCTAAGTTCGCTGAGCCCGGTGCAGCCCGTGTGCTGGTGGTACCCGAGCGCTTCAGGAACTTCTTACTGGGTCTGGCTCACGACGTGCCTCTCGCAGGACATCTGGGGCAAGACAAGACCTATCACAGGCTTGTCACCCACTTCTACTGGCCTCAGATGAAGAAGCACGTCGGTACCTTTTGTAAGTCATGCCAAACCTGTCAAGCCAGTGGTAAGAGCGGAGGGAAGTGCGTGGCGCCCCTCCAGCCGTTTCCTGTAGTGAGCACCCCTTTCGAGCGGGTGGGCATTGATATCGTAGGGCCCCTGGATCCCAAGACCGCCTTAGGCAACAGGTTTATCCTGGTCTTGGTGGATCACGCCACTCGGTACCCGGAAGCAGTCCCTCTCAGGACAATCACAGCACCCGTGGTGGGCCGTGCATTGATGGGGATCTTTTCCCGTGTGGGGTTCCCTCGAGAGGTGGTCTCCGACCGGGGTACCAACTTCATCTCTAGGTATATGAAGTCTCTGTGGGAGGAGTGTGGAGTAACATATAAGTTCACCACTCCTTACCACCCTCAAGGAAATGGGTTGGTTGAAAGATTCAACCGCACCCTGAAAGGTATGATTATGGGTCTAGCGGAGCCCATGAGACGGAAGTGGGACGTCTTGTTACCATGCCTGTTGTTTGCCTACAGGGAGGTGCCTCAGAAGTCCTTAGGGTTCAGCCCCTTTGAACTGCTGTATGGCCACCCTGTTAGAGGACCTCTCACACTGGTGAAGGAGGGGTGGGAGAAATCCCGTGGGAAGACCCCCCAGGATGTGTTCAGCTATGTGCTGGCCATCCGCAACCAAACGCAGCGCTTCAGGAAGCTCGCTCAGGAGAACCTAGAAGCCAGCCAGGAGGAGATGAAAAGATGGTACGACCAGAATACCACTCTGGTAGAATTTCATCCCGGGCAGAAAGTGTGGGTAATGGCGCCGGTGGAGCCTTGTGCGCTCCGTGACAAGTGGACTGGGCCATATGAGGTGGTAGAGCGCAAGAGTGAGGTGACCTACCTGATCAACATGAAGACTCCTAGGCAGCCCCTTAGAGTCTTGCATGTAAACCGCCTCAAACCCCACTTCGAGAGGTCTGAAGTGACGATGCTCATGGCTACAGATGACGGTGGGGAGGAGGATAGTGATCCTCTCCCTGACCTCCTGGCAACCAAGGAGCAAGACGGGTCAGTAGATGGTGTGGTCCTCTCGCCCACACTGACCCCAGAGCAGCAGAGAGACTGTCGCCAGGTGTTGGGTCAGTTTGCCTCCCTGTTCTCCCTGACACCAGGTGTCACCAATTGGTGCGTCCATGATGTGGACACTGGAGATAGCCTGCCTGTGAAACAGAAGTTTTACAGAGTAGCTGACAAGGTCAGGGCCAGCATAAAGGAAGAAGTTTCCAAGATGTTGGCGTTAGGGGTAATTGAGCCCTCTAGCAGTCCCTGGGCTAGCCCAGTGGTCCTCGTTCCCAAGAAATCTGCTACACCCGGTAGCCCGCCAGAACTTCGGTTTTGCGTGGACTACCGCGGGCTCAATGCGGTCACCAAGACTGACGCGCACCCCATCCCCAGAGCTGATGAGCTCGTGGATCGGTTAGGAGCTGCCCGGTACCTCAGCACCTTCGATTTGACTTCGGGGTACTGGCAGATTGCCTTAACTGACGGGGCAAAGGAGAGGTCGGCATTTTCAACGCCAGAGGGGCACTTCCAGTTTCGAGTCATGCCCTTTGGATTGAAAAATGCCCCTGCCACCTTCCAGAGACTGGTCAACCGGGTACTGACCGGGCTGGAGCAATTCAGCGCCGCATACCTGGATGACATTGCTGTGTTCAGCTCCACTTGGGAGGAACACTTGCAACACCTCTGTGAAGTGTTGAGGGCGCTGCAGAAGGCAGGCCTCACTATCAAGGCTAGTAAGTGCCAGATAGGGCAGGGATCAGTGGTGTATTTGGGACACCAGGTGGGGAGCGGCCAGGTGGCGCCCCTACAGGCGAAGATCGATACCATTCTGGCTTGGGAACCCCCCAAGACGCAGACAGAGGTGAGAGCCTTTCTAGGACTCACCGGGTATTACAGACGGTTCATCAAGGGATACGGCACCATTGTTGCCCCCTTAACGGAACTAACCTCTAGGAATCAGCCCAGGAAAGTGAATTGGACCGAGGCCTGTCAAACTGCTTTTGATGCCCTGAAAACTGCAATGTGCACAGCACCGGTGCTTAAGGCGCCTGACTTTTCGAGTGAGTTCGTAGTGCAGACAGACGCTTCAGAGCAAGGCGTGGGAGCAGTACTCTCACAGATGGACGACGAGGGCGGGGACCAACCCGTAGCTTTCATTAGTAGAAGGCTACTTCCCAGGGAACAGAGGTGGAGCGCTATTGAAAGGGAAGCATTCGCTGTGGTCTGGGCCCTGAAGAAGCTGAGGCCCTACCTGTTTGGGACTCACTTCCGTGTTCAGACCGACCACAGGCCCCTCAGATGGTTAATGCAGATGAGGGGTGAGAATCCAAAACTGTTGAGGTGGTCCATCTCCCTACAGGGAATGGACTTTACGGTGGAACACCGTCCCGGTACAGAGCACGCCAATGCTGATGGTCTGTCCAGGTTTTTCCGCCTTAGCGATGAGAACTCCCAAGAGGGTGGGTAGTTCTCCCCGCTTTCAGCTGGAGGGGACACGTGTTAGACCTGACATCCTTGGCGTGGGTTTTTCCCCTATCTTTTGCCTCTGCTACCTGGATTTTCGATGCTGTGCTGGATTCCGTTTTGCTGGTTTAGATGCTTTGGACACTCTGCCACTGCTAATCAGTGCCAGAGTGTAAGTGCTCCCTGTGTAAAATATCGTATTGATTGGATATACCTGATTGGCATATCTGTATCACCATGAAGTCCCTAGTAAAGGGCACTGTGTGTGCCAGGGCTGGTGATGACAGATGCTACTAGTGGGTCTGCAGCGCTGATTACGCCACCCACCTGTGTAGCCCTAAAACAGTGTCTCAGGCCTGCCGCCGCAGGCCTGCCTGCAGTCCCCGGACTGCCATGTCCCCCTGGCCAGTGTCCACACTGGCCGGGCCTAACCCTTCCCTTTTCATACACGTCAGTCATCCCTATGGAAGGCCCAAGGTACCCCCCTGGGCAGGGTGCAGTGTATGGAGAAGGTAGAGCATGTACTAGTGCAGGTAACATGTTCTGGTAGTGAACACCGGCCATTTTGTGTGTTCACTACTGCAAGGTTATCTTGTTCCATAGGCTAACATGAGGGAGGCGGGTGCCAATGGCTATCCGCCTATCTTCTCATACGAACAAGATAAGACATGAGTGTTTGATATCCCTGAGCTCAGCATTTAATAACACATCTTTTAGGAGAGATTGTTTTTAAATCCTGAGTTGGAGAACAGTACTTTTTAGAGAGTCGCTGTTCTCTTGTCTGACCCTTCTGTGTGCCTGGGCGCGCTTGTGGATTGACTGTCTGGTTCGAGAGTGACAGGGGTTGGGGATCCCCCGGGAGGTTGGCTGAGTCAGCCCTCTGCTGAATAGCGACGATCGCAAGGAGAGTGGAGGGAGGAGATAGCACCTGGGATTGAATAGGGCTGTGCCTGCCTGCCACTCTGCTGGCTCCACCACCTGCTGGGCGGCTGACGACCTTGCCCCTCGCTCTGAAAAGAATGTAGGAGCCAGGAAAACAAAGTGCTCCAGCAACACCCAGAACTGGATCAGACCGGGCTCAGGACCCACTTGCACAAAGACTTCAAAGACTTCTAGGGGTATAAGTACAAGACCCCTGACAACAGATTTTTAGATTCGACCATCGAGAGGAACTTCTGCTGACAGACGGACCGCTGAAGAACTAAAGGAAGATTGCCGTGCTGTGTGCTCGAAAGGCTGACCTGTTCTGGCGTACAACTGAAGCTAAGGAGAAGGGGTCCTGCTGTGTGCTGACCCTATCCACTTGACCAAACAAGACTTTGCTGTGTGCTGTGTCTTCAACTGAATCTCCAAGGGCCTGAGAAGAGCTGGCCTCCTGTTTCGCAACCCAGGGATAGAAAGGTTGCCAAGAACTCAAGACTCCGCTGTGTCCCACCTGCGCTGCTGTGTGCCGCAGGGACCGTGGACTGTTCTACCAAGCTTCTCAACATCTGCCTGTGAGGTGGGCTGGCTGCTCTCTGTCTTGCTGGAGAGTACCGCACCGAGCCGGGCCTGACACCGGTTGCCGCATCAAGAAGATCGACGTGCTCATCGGCACGTGCCTTGCCGCGACCCGGAGGCCTGAAGCAGACCGAGAGTCGTATTTCCCTGCTCTACGAAGCCGCGCAGTGAGTGGCTGACTCCGGTGACGTCGACATCGTCACTGGGGGCTCGTCGAGGGAGTTGTGGAATCCTTGCATCGAACAGCCCGAGGAGCGCTCATGCAACGAGCGCAGTGACACCGCCGGAGCAACGTAGCTCCCTAAAACATCGAGGGCCTACAAAGTGATTCATTCTCCGTGAGTATCGAATCACTCAAGAGACTAGAGACTATCGTCTGACGATCCCGACCAACTAAGAAAGCAATTGTTGTGTAAACCTGTGATGCTTGATTTCAACTGCGGAAACTAGATAAAGATATATTATTTTTGATATAACTCACCTGTGTGGTCTAAGTTTGTGGTGTGCGGAGGGGGGATCATTGTGGTGTCTACGTGCAAATACCTTACACATTGCCTTGGGGATAAGCCTGTCTGCTCGAGCCAAGCTACCTAGAGGGTGAGCAGGGGTTATCTACCGTGTGTGTCCCTGTACCCTGACTAGAAGCAAGGGTCCCTATTTGGTCTAAGGTGAATACCTCTGCCAACTAGAGACCCCCAGATCTAACAGCTACATAAATGATCGAATTTAATGGAGGGCACCGAAAGACACCACCGCCTTTCTCCGAGGCACAGCAGAAATGCCTCGGAGAAAGGGAGCGTCCTTTTCGGATTCGGGGGCGTGTTTTGCTGTTGTCTCCTCCCTGAGACTTTTCGCAAAAAACACGCCCCCCGATCCGAAAAGGACGGGGCATGATTGGAGTGACGGGACCTCTTCTCCAATGGCTGGTCAGCATTTACTAGGCCAGCCAATGGAGAACAGGGTAGAAGAGGGGCGGGTTAAAGCCCCTCTTCTCCCAAGTCATTATCTCTCGCGAGCGAGACTGCGCAAGCGCAGCCATCGCTAGCCGAGACCTCAAAAGGGTATGAAATATCAGCTTTCAGTCCGCAGACATTGCCAATTTCCTCCAGAGGGGCAGGGACAGGGAACGAGACACAGCACTCGTAACTTGATTTTCCGCCGTGGATGGCACAGAATAGGGCAGGATAAAAGTCGGGGAATCGGGAGCTCACTAAGGCAGCGGCCATTCTCGGCGGCTGCTAGCCACGCCCCCCCGGGGTATATTGTTAAAAGCATTTTATTCCTGTTTTTGCTCTTCTTGAGCAATTTTGTATTACAGAAGTGCCCACAAGTTAAGCAGCATCTTCTTTAATAACCATTTTGTGGCAGACGTCTTTTCTCGGCACTCATTAAAAAGTGGGCATTCCCCAACTCTTCATGGGTGGCAACATTAAATTGAAATGAGTAAATGCATTAGACTATGTGACTTCTACACAGGCACAGAAGAGTGATAAAAATAGACCTTGTAGACGCATGGTACATTTGCTCCTCCTAGGAAGTGAAGACATTTAGCAACCCTGCCTGCCAATGCATCCTTTGGGTGGGTCTCTTGTAATGTAGTTGCAGCGTGGGTGCACTAGAGCACAAACTGTGAGCATGTTCCACTAGTGTTTTAGAAGCAACCAAAAATCTGAACATCTATCCAATAAAGTACTCCTTTTTGTGATACCACACATATCAGAATTATTAGTTGTGCTGATTTGATCAAGCGTGCCAATTACCAGTTGCAATAAAATTTACAACCCATGGATAAATCTTGGCAAACCTGCTGACATCTACCAAAAGAAAAATGGCTCTTTAATTTAGTTATCAGTGGATTTGGGTGTGGTAAGCACCAACATGTGCATGTCAAGTCGCATTTTGGAGGAAAACTCAGAAGAGGTGATAATTATCTAATTTGATAAATTCTGAACTCGTGTGCCAGACTTTATCAGGTACGATAATTATCCTACATGGCACCATGGCATGCATACTCGGAGCCTAAGTTGTATTCAACCATTGCCATCTTTACCGTCTAATTTCTGGCCTCTGTCTGACAGTGCGGCACCAGGGATCGCCCGACTGGGGGGGGGGGGGGGGGGGGGGGGGATTCATCTACATAGTGATCTGTCCCTTTCCGCACATGTTAACAAGCTATCATCCACTCGCTTTGCCTTAATGCGAAAGCTTCAAAAATATCTTGCTGTATATCCCGATGAAGACTCGTTCGCTAGTTGTTCAGGGCGCCATTTTGAGCTGTCTTGATTATTGCAATGCCTTATTCTTGGATGTTCCTGTCTATTTACTTAAGTGTTCGCTGTGAATCTAGGCAGCTGCGGTCACATTAGCCTTAGCTCTGACCAGATTTTCCTCTACTTCTTGGGCCTTTGCTTCGTTACATTGGCTCCCTGTGGCTAAAACAATTCTTTTAAAAGCAATGTACGTCATGTTTAGGGAAGTTCATAAGATTGGTCCTCATTTTCTGCAAAGACAATCTAAATTCTATGGGGCATATGTACAACAAAGTGGATGAGCGGAGCGTGGCGTTAGCCTCCTTGGCTTAACAACACGCTCTGCCACTTCTGAAACACAGGGCTGCACCATATTTACAACAATATGATGCAGCCCTGCATTTCCCCCTGTGCTGGTGCAAGATTTAGCAGCCTAGCGCCAACGCAGGCACCCTTGCACCATAGTGCACGGGTGTCTGCGTTGAGGGGAAGATTGTTTATGTGCAGGAAGGTCTGCCTTCCTGCACATAAACAATCTTTAAATGGTGTTTTGTAACTTTTGTGTGTGCTGCTTAGTGCACCACACATAGAAATTACAAAATGTCATTTAAAGATTGTTTATGTGCAGGAAGGGTCACTTCCCTGTACATAAACAATCAATGGCCTGTTGCTGTTTCTATGTGTGCTGCACAACGCAGCACACATGGAAGCTGCAAAAACGAGGAGAACTAAAGCATTTCTCCTCGTTTTGCCTGTTTAAGACTATGTTTACCTGGCCTTAATTTTGCTGTTGCCTCCTATTTACGCTGCCCTTGTAAAAATGGGGCAGCGTCAAAATCAATGGGTGTTGTGGTGGAACACCCACCGCAACACCCATTGCCCTCCCCTTTCACGCTGAGTACAGCGGAAAGGATTTCTTATTTACAAGGCAGCGTTGAGCTACGTTAAGTGGCTTAAAGCCGCCTTGTAAATAAGGCGAGGCCCCTATCCCCTCCGCAACATCAATGAAAGTGGCTTACCTGTGGCGATAGGGGCTTGTAAATATGCCCCTATGTGCCTTGAAGAGTCTTGTGACCCTCAACCGCAAATCTTATTTCCATTCTAAAGTTTAAGAAAGCTTGATTGACTGGTCATGCCTTTTCAGTTAGAGCAGTTTAATACTGGAACAACTTACCTCTCTCGCTTAAAGCATGCCAAGACTTTCGGGAAAGACTTAAAGATGTGGCCTAATGTGTTACAGTGCTTGAGTTTTACCCATAGGATTTAGAGGCTTGCGCCAGGATTCCCAGCGAGGTCACAGTAGTGCTTTATAAATATTATTTAATTTCTAGTGCTAAGAGGTCACTGTAATTATGCACCTGTTAAAAGTGTCACATAACATAGCACTCTTAAGCATCACAAAATGTATTCATTATGTTTTAGGAGCCACTTTGCGCTAGATTTCCAGATATTTCATCCGAGGAGCTGGACCTGATGACGGTAAGTTTTTTTTACAATGCACTGCATTGGGTCTCCTTTCATAGAACGTCTGTCTGGAGGAAAGTTGAAGTGGTGATTCTGCCTATGAAACATGATTGCATCAGGACTGAATATCTGATTACGGTCTTGAGCAGAGTGAGGAGAACAGATCTTATAGTAAGCTACAAAGGGGTGTGGAAAATATAGTTGGCGGTGGAGTACCTAATACCAGATTTGAGCTCAAATCATAGAACCTACTCTTTAAACATGGTGGACCTGAATTACGCCTTGAAATACTGATAGTTGAACCTCAGGTCCTGGTAAGTTTCAAACTCAGAATACGAGTTGGTCACAGTGAGTCTGGAATTTAGACCAGAGTACCTGGAACCTGCTGTTGTTGCTGAATTAGGTTCAAATGACTTGGCTTTATCATGTCAGTACAGAGAATCTGAAACTTTCAAATGGGATTCGATTTCATTAGGGAGAGTTTGCTATTGTGACCGGAGGTACTTCTAGGAAAACCTGCTATCAGGACAAAGGATAGGTGTAAATAAGTTGCTGTTGCAACACACAGTCACCGCAGGTAACCTGTTATTAGAACTTGAGTTTACAATAGACTTTGCCTGTGCACCAAAGCCATTTTACAGATGAAGTCACTTATACCAATAGGCCCTGGAGATATTGTGTAATTATGCACCACCCCTATATGGTACTCATTTAGCACCCATCCTGGGGCACCCTGTTGGAAAGTGCATGGGGGGCGTTAAAGTGATTCAAGTCACATCATAGGCCTCCAGGGAGGTGTTACTATGGTTCCTTCCAAGGAATTGCTTAGGATGCCAGTGGAGCATGGGGGCATTTCACACTTTGCCCTTTAAAAGGGTCTTCAAAGGTCTCAGCAAGCGTAGTTGTAGCCTGTGATAACCCTGTTGCTGTTGAACCTTTGCCTTAAATGTTGGTACCCCTAATTTGTAAATGCTGAGCATTTATTATGAGGACTTCTTTTTTTTCTACTAATTTTTTCTACTCATTTTCTACTCATTTTTGTACTCATTCCTTGGTTCTGTAGGCCTGCCTTCTCATGGAACCCTCCGGGAGGCAGACCTGTGAAGAGCTCCTTGGCCAGCCATACTTCCACAGCTTCCAGGAGGACATTGATTTTAACCTCAAAGAGCATGAGAAGACCAGTCGGAAGCATGAGAAGGCACAACGAAAGAAGAACCAGGGGGTAAGGCAATTGATCTGTCCATGGACTTGAGGGGGATTAAATGACAAGTATCCTTGAATCACAGGCAGACCTGTCATAGGACTGGACGTATTGTAACTTGTCTTATGGGAATTCCAGATGTACTTCCCAATCCTCAAAACTTTTAGCATTTTTTCAGAAATTATTTTTGTGCCGGTTAACAATACATGGCCTCCCTCTCTGTAGGCAGTGGCTCAGGCACTCTCAATTTTCTCTGTAACATTGTCACCAGAGTACATACATGCTGCCTGTGATGTTTTAATTGTCATTTTCTTTGTAATTGTTTCATGTTATTAGTACACTGAGTTTCTTTATTGTCCATGGCTAAAGACGTATATGAGGTATGTTAGTGGAAAGGCCAGCTTTATCTTTGTTGCCAGTGCTCATCTGACTCCCACTGTCTCTTTGGTCACCATGTTTCTTTCGAGAGGGAGATCAGATCAAAAGTTCCCTACTGGTTTGCATCCTCCCATCCCTGAAATATTCCTATGTTTTATTCAGTGCAGAAGATTCAAACTGGAGGATGCAATTTAGACCCTGTATAGTACCTTTTTTGCATGGAATTCCATTTTCCTTTCCTGTACCAGATTCCCTGATCCAATTGGGGCCATCTCTAATCAGGAGTTCCAGGAACATCAATGGCTATTAGGAGTAGGCAGGGGTAGGAGCTGGCACACCTGGCACACATGTTGGATCTTTGGCCTTGCGATTCTTCAGGGTGTCCCAGAAAAGCACACACCTAAGACACAGACTGTACTAGGGACCCCTCACATGCACATCTGAAATTCGACCATCCAGGGTTCAACTTGCCATAAGTCTTGAGTCTAGGACAGGGGTCTCCAGCATTCTCTGTAGTGAGAGCTACTTCTGATCAGTGAAAATCATTGTGAACTACTGAAGACTAAACAACTTGTGCATTTTTACCAGACACCCCCAACTCCCAGGTTTACTGACTTAAAGCCTAATGCCCATAGAGCCAGATACTATGGTTTGAACAAAATACTATGACTAAGGTCACTATGAAAGGACTGCCATACGGCTGCCATATGTGTTAGTGAGAGGGCAGTCTTTGGGATGTATGAACACGTGTGCGTTTGTGCCAGTGACTGAGAACCTGTACGTAATTGCAGCACAGGACATACCTTTCGCCATATGTGCTGCATTGATCACCATCTGGTGTTGGGCTCGGATGCTTGCACCTTGTTGTTGTCTTGGAAGAAGTCTTTTTTAGTCACGAGATAGGTGACTCCTCCCATGGACGATAGTGCGCATGGGCATCAACTCCCTCCTCAGATTGTTTTTTTCCGTCATCGGGTTCGGATGTAACTTCAGCGCTCCGGTTCGGTACTGTGTTATCCAAACAGCATATCAAACTTGACGGTATTGTTTCCGATCGAGTGCTTCTCGACGCGCTACTCAAAGACTCGATTTCGGTCGTCGACCCGGGCCGCTGGGCCTATCGACGCCATTCGGGCCTACGGCTAATTGAAAGGACTCCATTCAAAAAATGCCCCCAGTGTGGAGCTAAATTTACAGTTAACACACAAAAAGTCTCCACTGGATCTGTGGAGGAGGGAACTAGAGGCACAGGGGTTCTAGGAGCTGGCAGCCTCCACTATAACTGTTTACCACAAGAAGCCGCTCCTAGTGTGATAACCCAAAACGAGTTACAGGAACGTCGTAAGTGTGGGCATCTCACAAAAAGTTGCGGACTGGTCTCACACACCACCTGGTGTCATGCTTCATCATTGACCAGTCCTCGCCCTCTAAAACCTTCGTTTGATAGAGGGCGGGCATACACTTGATGACAAGGATGCACTTTCTAAATGGTTAAGTGGGGGCCCGTGAGATTGTGAGTGAGGTTAAAAATCGTTATAGTGGTCAAAAGTGATTTTAATGTGATTGACAACTATATGATATTAAAAATTATGTGTGACGGTGTATAGGGTTTTAATGTCCCCTAACCGTCCTATGTGTGGTCAACATGTTTCTGCCATAATGGCCCTATCGGGTCCGCGGCATTCATCAGGACCAAGGTATAGGTGAGGGCTCCGTTCTTACCAGGTGTCGGTAAGATACTACCACTGCGTGAGTGTAGCATAGGCCACACTTCACTTCCTATGGTGCTTCCAAAGGTGAAGCCTATGAAACAAGGTAAAAAACAGAATTTATTTAGAACTTGTTGATGCGAACGTACCTGTAAACGAAAAAGAGAAAGAAAGAGAATACAATGCATGCATTGAACTCTAAGAGTGAATAAAGTGTTTGTGACTCTGTGACACTCTATTTGTGTGCACTTTTTGTGAGCAATTGTAGCCTGGGAGCAGTGTGTACTGCTACCAAACTTACCCTAATCGGTCGGACAACTTGTCCCAAGGGGGGAAGAGGGACTGTGGAAATCCACCGTTAAGTTACTTCTGTAGGAAGAAAAGCACATAGCCTAGTTCTTAATCAATGCTTCAAGAAAAATGCTTCAAGAAAAATCGACACACAGACAGAATGGTGGTCTATCATTGCAAGCGAATCCCCAACCGAGTTGAAAGGGACACTGAAAGTAGCCAGCATGTATAATGCAAGGTAATCAATACTACACATGCATGCTGCTTAGTCATTCACATCATCCACACTCTTACTGTAACACGTAGCAGAATATGCCTGTGTCCTACGCGTCCGCTCGAGCCTCCCGAATACGAAGACTGGAGAGAGCGGGCGCCGTCTTATATATGCGGTTTAATTATATTAATTGAGCCGGGACCTGAAAACAGGTGATGGGTTCCCGGTGTCTGTGGGACACAGAGCCTGTAGTCAAGATGGCGGAGTACGCGTGGGAGAGAGACGAGGAAGCTCATTTGTGAAGAGCCTGGGGGTGTGAGTGTGTCGTCCTATGGGATGCGGGGGATCGAAAAAGGCGCCGTTCATAGTGCGCGCTGTAGCCTGTCTGGTTGTGTGCGAGAGATAGACGCAGTGTCATTGGGGATGACGTTGGCTTGGTGAAGAGCCTGGGGGTGTGAATATATCGTCCAATAAGGAACGAGGGATCGGAAAGGGCGCCGTTGATAGGGCGTACTACAGCCTGACTTATGAAGTGCACGGGATAGGGACAGATTCGTTGGAAATGAGGCTGGCTCGGCGAGGGATAGCGTAACCTTGTGTTAATTAAAACAAAGATACATGAGGTATAAGAAAATTGCGTCATATTTTGACATACCCACGCCATAAATGTGATCTTAATAACTTGGTAGCCCTTATATCAAGTACCGCTTGAAAAAACGAGTGCATTCATAAGTGCCCCGATTCCCATAAAAAGGGGCCCGTTCTTTCTCAGCATGCGGTAGAGCTATGCTATAGCTTGGATATAACACTCACAAGTGAGGGGATCACAACTAAGGTTCATAACAAACCCACCGACAAAAATAGCCTACTCCTGTATGAGAGCTATCATCCTAAAGCCCTAAAACAGAACTTACCAGTTGGTCAGTTCCTCCGTATCAGGAGAAACTGTTCCGAGAAAAAGACTTATACTGAGCAGGCAGAACAACTCGAGAAAAAACTGGTTGAACGCCATTATCCGAGGAAACTGGTGAAGAAGGCTAACAAAAGAGCCAGAAACAACCCAAGGGAGGCACTTCTGGAAAACGTGGAAAAAGAGAAAACCAACAGACCGGTCTGCGTCACCACTTTCACTTTCACTTTCACCCCAATCTCAAACTCAAACTCAGTTCAGAAAATTATTCAAAAAAGATGGCACATACTTAACAGCGCTGGAAAACATTGGGAACCACCACTGTTCGCATACAATCGGAATAAAAATCTCAGAGATGAACTAGTACATGCCCAGATGACCACAAATGAGAACACAGACCAACTCAGACTCTGGGATCAACCACCCGTGGTTGGCCATTTTTCTTGCGGCGGATGCCAATCGTGTAATCTTACAAAGAACACTAAATCAGTGGACATTGGAACAAACAGACCGTGGCAACTAAAATCGTTCAGCAACTGTAACACGGATAATGTGATATATCTACTAACATGTCCTTGCCAACTTCAATACGTGGGGATGACTACAAGGAAAGTGAGAATTCGTATCAATGAGCACCGCAGCACAATCAGGTGCAAAAAAACGAACACCAAGTTAACCCGACACTTTACTGAGAAAAACCATACAGACACAGACCTACAGTGGACTATCCTGGAGGTCATGAAGAAAACGAAATTTGATCTCACAAAGGCTCTCCATGTGAGGGAACAACGTTGGGTGTACCGCCTACGCTCTCATGAGAAAGGTCTCAATGATGACATTCCATGGCTGCAGTTAACTAATTGACGAAAGGAGATATAATTCTGACAGTAGAACTACTATACACAATGTTTCCCTCCCTCAATTTCCTTTCTTTTTAACATTAACACTCTCTAAACAATCTATGATTTAATACACAAGCGATCCAACAATCAACAGCCATTATGCATAGCTCTACCGCATGCTGAGAAAGAACGGGCCCCTTTTTATGGGAATCGGGGCACTTATGAATGCACTCGTTTTTTCAAGCGGTACTTGATATAAGGGCTACCAAGTTATTAAGATCACATTTATGGCGTGGGTATGTCAAAATATGACGCAATTTTCTTATACCTCATGTATCTTTGTTTTAATTAACACAAGGTTACGCTATCCCTCGCCGAGCCAGCCTCATTTCCAACGAATCTGTCCCTATCCCGTGCACTTCATAAGTCAGGCTGTAGTACGCCCTATCAACGGCGCCCTTTCCGATCCCTCGTTCCTTATTGGACGATATATTCACACCCCCAGGCTCTTCACCAAGCCAACGTCATCCCCAATGACACTGCGTCTATCTCTCGCACACAACCAGACAGGCTACAGCGCGCACTATGAACGGCGCCTTTTTCGATCCCCCGCATCCCATAGGACGACACACTCACACCCCCAGGCTCTTCACAAATGAGCTTCCTCGTTTCTCTCCCACGCGTACTCCGCCATCTTGACTACAGGCTCTGTGTCCCACAGACACCGGGAACCCATCACCTGTTTTCAGGTCCCGGCTCAATTAATATAATTAAACCGCATATATAAGACGGCGCCCGCTCTCTCCAGTCTTCGTATTCGGGAGGCTCGAGCGGACGCGTAGGACACAGGCATATTCTGCTACGTGTTACAGTAAGAGTGTGGATGATGTGAATGACTAAGCAGCATGCGTGTGTAGTATTGATTACCTTGCATTATACATGCTGGCTACTTTCAGTGTCCCTTTCAACTCGGTTGGGGATTCGCTTGCAATGATAGACCACCATTCTGTCTGTGTGTCGATTTTTCTTGAAGCATTTTTCTTGAAGCATTGATTAAGAACTAGGCTATGTGCTTTTCTTCCTACAGAAGTAACTTAACGGTGGATTTCCACAGTCCCTCTTCCCCCCTTGGGACAAGTTGTCCGACCGATTAGGGTAAGTTTGGTAGCAGTACACACTGCTCCCAGGCTACAATTGCTCACAAAAAGTGCACACAAATAGAGTGTCACAGAGTCACAAACACTTTATTCACTCTTAGAGTTCAATGCATGCATTGTATTCTCTTTCTTTCTCTTTTTCGTTTACAGGTACGTTCGCATCAACAAGTTCTAAATAAATTCTGTTTTTTACCTTGTTTCATAGGCTTCACCTTTGGAAGCACCATAGGAAGTGAAGTGTGGCCTATGCTACACTCACGCAGTGGTAGTATCTTACCGACACCTGGTAAGAACGGTGCCCTCACCTATACCTTGGTCCTGATGAATGCCGCGGACCCGATAGGGCCATTATGGCAGAAACATGTTGACCACACATAGGACGGTTAGGGGACATTAAAACCCTATACACCGTCACACATAATTTTTAATATCATATAGTTGTCAATCACATTAAAATCACTTTTGACCACTATAACGATTTTTAACCTCACTCACAATCTCACGGGCCCCCACTTAACCATTTAGAAAGTGCATCCTTGTCGTCAAGTGTATGCCCGCCCTCTATCAAACGAAGGTTTTAGAGGGCGAGGACTGGTCAATGATGAAGCATGACACCAGGTGGTGTGTGAGACCAGTCCGCAACTTTTTGTGAGATGCCCACACTTACGACGTTCCTGTAACTCGTTTTGGGTTATCACACTAGGAGCGGCTTCTTGTGGTAAAGAGCTAAATTTACACACAGCGACCATCACAAGGTCTGCAACCTCTGTCTCTCGCCTGAGCACGAGGAGAATAATTGCTAGGACTGCTCCTCCTTTCAATCGAAAAAGACTATCTGTGATCGTCGGGACCGACGACACGTTATGGCGCAATGAGCAGCTCCGGAGGACATCTTCAACGAAGGCCCCGATGTCCCGGAGGAAGATTCGGAGGATCTGGAAATCGTTTCTGAGGCAGACGACTCCGTCTCAGATGACCACATTACTCCAGGTCAACGAGTGAGTACAACTGCCCCTACCCCAATCCCACCTGAAAAAAAGAAGGCTCCGGTCAAGACTTCGCCTGCAGGCCCCAGTCGCGACCGAAAGAAAGCTTCAGAAGCCCTGCCCCCGGGCCCGGCTCCAAAGATAAAGGGAAAGCCTTCAGGCGGCTGGAGACCGACCAAGCCGCAAATCAGTGCCCCACAGACACCATCGGCACCGAAACCAGGAGCGCATCCTACTCCCGCAGTTCCCAAAAAGCCATCGGCACCGAGCAGCTCGACGCCGAAAGAAAAGGCCTCGGATCCGAAACCAAAACATTCGGAACCCAAAAGATTTCCATCTCGACATCGAAGCCGAAGGATCCAAAAACCCTTCCAAAGCTCCAGAGCAGAAATCTAAGCACCTCTAGGACCCGAAAAAATCGGCGCCGAAAGCGACTACCGAAGAGGAAGAACTTTTTCAACCGGATCCCATCAATCCAAAACTAAAAACTGAAGTAGACCCCGTAACAGGACATGTGGTCAATGTTTCACACAAGAAGAGGAAATTTGACACCCCACACATCCCTGAGGTGCCTGTAAAGAAAAGAGACTGTGCCACTTCACCGTTACGACCCTCTTCTCCTGTTCTTCCTACTAAGCCTTTCTCTCCTCCAAACTCTCCCATACTACCACCATATACACCACCACCACAGGATGATGATGATTTAGGGGGTGGGGGAGGGAACACTGACCCTGATGATGATGCAGACGTCCCACAGGACGATTGGGATGATATGACGACCCAGTAGATCCTCCAGACCTTCCTGATCCCGATGCATACCCAACAAAGCCATCTCCCCCAGATGACAATATTGGTTTTAGTCAGCTTATAGACAGAGCTGCTAAATACCATGGTGTTCAAATGCATTCGGACCCCACAGAGGAGGACTTCCTAATAGACACCTTTGCACAGTCACAAAAGACTGTACAAACGTTACCGATGTTAAAAGGCGTCATTAAACACGCACCAGACATATTCAAAGACCCTGTAAGAGCTAGAATTCCCAATCCCAGAATTGACAAACAATATAAACCCACTCCCAATGATCCCACCTACATCAAGGGTCAACTTCCTTTAGATTCTCTAGTAGTGACCAACGCTAGAAAACGTGCCAACTGTCAGACCTCCGGGGATGCTCCACCTCCGGACAAAGAGTCCAAATTATTAGATGCTTTGGGCAAAAGAGTTGCAGCCCAAGCAGCCAATCACTGGAGAATAGCCAATGCACAAACATTACTTGCCAGGTACGATAGGGCTCATTACGACCAACTAGAAACCCTATTGCAGCATTTGCCTGATCAATATAAGACCAAGGCCAATGATTTAATTCAAGAGGGCAAATTAATAACTACTGCATCTATCAAGTGTGCCCTCGATGCAGCAGACACCCCATCTAGATCCATTAACACTAGTGTGTTAATAAGGAGACATGCCTGGTGGCGCATTTCTGGCTTTAAACAGGAGGTACAAGCAACTATCCTCAATCAGCCATTCAATCAAGAACAACTTTTTGGCCCAGCTGTGGATACAGCTTTAGAGAAAATGAAAAAGGACACGGAGACTGCTAAATCGATGGGAGCATTACAGTCTCCATCCACACAAAGTTCCTTTTGACACTCCTTCTATAGAGGTATCAGCGCTGACACTGCTTCCTCCTCCTACAAGATCCCCACACAAACATCCCCCAACAAGGGATAATTCAGAGGTGGGTACAGAGGAAACAACAACAAAAGAAGAGGCCGAGGTAACAACAACACTCGCACCTCTCCCACTAATAAACAGTGACTTCCCTCCACTCCCTCCAGACCATTCCACTCCGGCTGGAGGGAGACTCTCACAGTTCCTACCTGTCTGGAATTCCAATACTACAGACAAGTGGGTAAGACAAATTATCCACTATGGTTACTGCCTGGAACTTACTGCAACTCCCCCCAACATACCACCCAAACAGCGTCCCACGTCCACGGAACATCTGACACTCCTCAAACAGGAAGTTCTCTTGCGGCTTCAAAAACATGCAATAGAACCAGTCCCCACACAATATCAAGGAACAGGAGTTTATTTCCTGTATTTCCTAATCCCCCAAAAAGACGGAACCCTAAGGCCAATACTGGACCTCAGACCTCTCAATCTCTACATACAATCAGATCATTTTCATATGATCACTCTTCAACAGGTCCTTCCACTTTTTCAACAAAGCGACTTCCTTGCCACACTAGATCTCAAGGATACCTACTTCCATATTCCCATACACCCAGCTCACAGGAAATACCTAAGGTTCACAGTGGACGGCCAACACTATCAGTTCAAAGTCCTTCCATTCGGGGTGACCACAGCACCCAGAGTGTTCATAAGTAGTAGCAGCACACTTGAGAAGACAACAAATCCATGTCTTTCCATACCTGGACAACTGGCTGATAAAAGCCAAGTCATACAACCAGTGTGTTCACCCCAGTTATCAAATCATCCAGCTACTACACAACTTGGGGTTCACACTAAACTACACCATGTCACAACTTCAGCCCTCCTACATACATCAGAATCTAGGAGCCCCAATAGACACCTCCAAAGCTCTAGCATACTCTAATCCAGCCAGGATAACCAGTATGCAAACCCTCATCACCAAGTTTCAGCCTCAACACTCTCTCCCAGAGTGTTTATGCAGCTCATAGGAATGATGGCCTCTTGCATTTTCATTGTACCCCACGCAAGACTTCAGGTGCGCCCTTTACAGGAATGCTTAGCACGTCAGTGGAACCAGGCTCAGGATCAACTTACAGATCTGGTGTTTGTGGACAGCTGCACACATCGCTCTCTGCAGCGGTGGAACACACCAAACCTTTCCAGGGGTCGGCCGTTCCTGGAGCCAGTTCCACAGATAGTGCTAACAGCAGACACATCACTCACCGGCTGGGGACCCCATCTCCTAAACCACACAATTCAGGGTAGGTGGACCACTCAACAAAAACTGTTCCACATCAATTATCTAGAATTACTGGCAATATTTCTAGCGTTAAAGTCGTTCCAAACACATCTCCTCAACAAAGCTGTCCTAGTCCGCACGGACAATATGACAGCAATGTATTACATACAGAAACAAGGAGGAACACATTCTTTGCAGCTGTCTAACCTAGCGCAAAGTATATGGAGATGGGCCATTCCACATAATATATATCTTCTGGCAGAATATCTTCCAGGGGTGAACAATCAAATAACGGATCTGTTAAGTCGTCAGACTCAACAGATACACGAATGGGAACTTCATCTGCAAATTCTTCAACCCTTCTTCCAAATGTGGGGCCAACCAGACATAGACCTGTTAGCCACACTCGTAAACACAAAATGCCCAACCTTCACCGCCAGGTTCCCACACCTGTTGTCCAAGGGAAATGTGATATGGATGAATTGGTCAGGCAGATTTGCGTACGCTTTTCCGCCACTCCCGCTCATTCCACTAGTAGTACGCAAGATCAAACAACAGTCTCTCAAGATGATCCTAGTTGCTTCAACGTGGGCACGGCAACCATGGTTCACAACACTACTAGAACTCTCAGTAGTTCCACACCAAAAATTACATCTCACTCCAAAGCTGCTAACTCAGAACCATGGAGAGATAAGGCACCCAGATCCAGCACAACTGAATCTAGTGATCTTGCTCCTGAAATCCTAGAGTTCGGTTACCCGAACCTCCCACCGGACTGTATGAATATTATTAAGGAAGCCAGACGTCCCACTACTAGAGTTTGCTATGCAGCTAAATGGAAAAGATTCGTTATTTACTGCAATAACAACAAAATTGACCCATTAGATGCTTCAATTCAGAACATTATTTGTTATTTGCTACATCTACAAAGATGCAATCTGGCATACTCATCAATAAGATTACATCTGGCTGCCCTTGCAGCATACATACAAAACAGACAACATTTGTCATTGTTTAGGGTACCTGCTATCAAAGCCTTTATGGAAGGCCTTAAAAGAATAATTTCACCCAGATTGCCACCCTCGCCCGTGTGGAACCTAAACATAATTCTTACTAGACTCATGGGTCCCCCGTTTGAGCCTTTACACAAATGCGAACTACATTTCCTTACATGGAAAGTAGCTGTCCTTGTTGCAATCACTTCTCTCAGGAGAGTAAGTGAGATCCAGGCTTTAACCATACAAGAACCATTCTTACAAATAAATCATAACAAGGTGGTTCTTAGGACATATCCAAGATTCCTTCCCAAAGTAATCTCTCCTTTCCACCTTAATCAATCAGTAGAGTTACCAGTATTTTTCCAAAACCCTGATTCGGTAGCAGAAAGAGCTCTTCACACGCTTTACGTCAAAAGAGCCTTACTTTATTACATAGACAGGACTAAAGTCTTTAGGAAAACAAAACAACTGTTTGTAGCTTTCTCTACACCACATACAGGCAATCCTATTTCAAAAGCAGGAATTGCCAGGTGAATAGTAAAATGTATTCAAATAACAATTCCCTCTAGAGCGCATTCAACACGCAAACTAGGGGCTTCCATGGCATTCTTAGGGAACATTCCCCTACAAGACATTTGTAAGGCAGCAACATGGTCTACTAGACAAACCTTCACCAAACACTATTGTGTAGATGTGCAGGCAAACCAACAGGCTTCTGTAGGCCAGGCTGTTCTTAAAACACTTTTTCAAACAACTGCAACAGATACGGGTGACCACCGCTAGAGGAGACACTGCTGTACAGTCTATGCAGCAGTATGAATTCCGCAGCTCATATGCCTCGAACGGAAAATACTACTTACCAGTATGCATCTGTTCTTGGCATGTAGAGCTGCGGAGATTCATACGCCCACCCGCCTCCCCGGAACCTGTATCTGTTCCAGTATTATCTTAATTAGATACATTCACATGGACATCTCTTCTATTTCTTACTGACTCCATCATTTCCCATCATGGCGAAAAACAATCTGAGGATGGAGTCGATGCCCATGCGCACTATCGTCCAAGGGAGAAGTCACCTATATCGTGACTACAAAAGACTTCTTCCAAGACAACAACAAGGTGCAAGCATCCGAGCCCAACACCAGATGGCGATCTATGCAGCAGTATGAATCTCTGCAGCTCTACATGCGAAGAACAGATGCATACTGGTAAGTAGCATTTTCCTTTTTTAACGTGGGAGAAAATTGAAGTGCAGAAAAAAATCTGCCAAAAAAATCATATAATAGACCATTTATCGGCACTTTACATTTTTCTCATGTTAAAAAAGGCCTGTATATTTCCTTTATACTTATGGCACAGTGTTTACTGCCCACTGTGAGTTAGAGGCCTGCTGTTTGTAAATGCAACACTTTGAAATGGGAGAAAATAGAAATGAAGAGATAACTTAATCAATAAGGTAACTTTCCCGTTTATTTTTATTCTATTTAAAATTTTTGAGGAACAACATTTTTTTCACAGCTCCAATACTGGATTGACCAGGACTTTCATTTAAGATTTAAAGTGCTTCAGTTGTTCACCACAGTGACCCAGCCCCAGCCTGGTGCATGAATCTAACTGAGCAGTGCTTATTATCAGGCCCTGCTATCTGCAGCCTGATTAATATAATGTAAAATGAATACAGGCTTCCCTTATTTGAAAGCAAATTATGACCTTGTGCAAGTTCAAAATTCACCCTCCCCATCTCAGTCCATACATACTGATGCAGATCATCACCGTCAGTTTGACCCACAGGAGCACTACTATGATTGTGTAGCACCACATGAGGGGGAAAATCTTGGCAGGATTTGATAGGGTCCCTCATGGTGATGACAAGCTTGAGCTCTACCCAGTAAAAGCTTCACCACTGGATGACACTACAGCCTACCATGCTGTAACCCTAATGGCAACAGAGCACCTTAAGGTGAAACCTCACGTAATAGAGAATTGGACACGTTCATAGTAGAGACCAACTCACACTTCCCTTCTACTGTGTTTGCTCCAGTCCAGGTCTTCGGTTGAGCCAGAGCCAGCAGCAGCCAGAGAGCAGAGTGGGAGCGGGAGCAGGAGACGCCGAAAGAAACGCTCCAGCCGCTTTAACCGCCCTCCCCACTGATTGCCCCGACTGCCCCGCACAGGGCTCCCCCTTTGAATTGAGCCAAGCTGAGCCGAAGTTGGCATCACACGCCCGGAGTGCCCAGAGCTCCGAATCTGGAGCGCGAGGCGTGAGGCGGGCTCGGTGCTCGGCGCGTGCCCCTGCTATTTCCACGCAAGCCAGGCATGCCAGGCACACCAGCAAGTTCGGCAGCCGCAGCGGGCTGCTGTGAAAAGAGCGGGTCTGGGTGACCACAGAGGCAGCTCAGTTAGACCGAGTGCGGTTTGCGCCTCCCCCCAGGAGTCTCCCACTTGCCTGCCAGCCATATTGGCCCCCCTTCGGCACATGCTCCTGCACTCTGGCGGCTGCTCAGAAGACGGGACCAGTCCAGCGACCCCCCATTGTTCCAACAGACGCCAGTACCTCACTGTAACATAAGAAGCCTAAGGCTCAAGGCCCAAGGACCAAGATCAAGGCTTCAAGTCCCTGGTGAGTGCGTGTGCTTAATACCACAGCTTGCTCCAGTTGCCCCAGCTGCCCCAGGGCGGGGAGGTACTTGATCAACGAGTGCCCCCGAGGCACTACAGGGGCACCGCCGCATATTGCCGCATATTGCAGCATTTTGCCGCACTCCGGAGAGACTTGAAGATACCTGTTTCCCTCCCAATCAATCACTTTCAATCACTGGGCCGGGAAGCAGCTAAGGCGGATAGTAGCTGTCCTCCACTCCCCGCCCTGATGGAGTGTAACATCGTCCACAGCCAAGCGCATTCATCCCTGCAATGAGGTCAGGGAAAACTAGGAAAGTGCAAATTAAATCCCTACCCAAAAATACAAGGCGAGAGTCCTCTTGCGACAACTTGGACATGGCGGATGCCCCACCCTTGGACACACCTCAGACCAGTGCGACACAGGGTCACGCTCAGCTATTACTAACTCACCCCCTGCATTTCTGCTCTACCTACATCATCGGGCCATTATCCTCTGTCAGCCGCAATCTTCCGGATCCAAAACTTGGTACGACAGACCCTGAGGCTACCCCCCCCCCCCCGCAAAAGGGCGACATTGAGGACCTTCTTCAAAAACGCCACAGCAACAAAAAAGTCAGGTCTATCCTCATATACCTCGTATAGCACTGTGCTGGAAACTACTCAGGCCCCTCAGCCCTCAGACAGCAATTTAAAACGAGTAGAGGCCACAATTCATGATGGCCCCCACAGGTTGGGCCTTAGTCAGCCTCAATCTACATCCTCATTAAGAATCCCAACGAAGGATGACTATTCTGCTCCGAATGCTACTGAGTGCTGTTTACCACCACTATCACAGGGATCAGACGTGCTTCACCTCGACCAGCTACCAACTAATGTAGAAACAACTCTAATCTCGCTCCTAAACACTTCTTTAAGGGAGGATGACCAGCCCTTTTTCAATATAAGCTCGCCACCACCTTTAACACCAAATATACAGACCACGATCTCGGCTACGGATGAGCAGGTTGGGAGTAAACCAGCATTAATCACCCAAATTGAAATACAAATAGGGTCAACTCTACGCAAGGTCCAATTATCACCTACAAAAACTATACCTGACCCATTCGATCAGTGTAAAAGCACAGGCTCCCCGATTGGTAGCCCGAACATCAAAAACGCATTCGACCTATCCCTTTTCAATATCGATAGTAATAAGCCACCTGCCCTTGAGAGCTGCTGTTCGAATAACGAGAACACTCTTTGGTCTCAACTTTTGCAAACCCTCCAATTAACAGTCTCAGCCTTAAATTATCATTCTGACCAACTGGATTTGCAGGTAGATCTTTTAAACACACCTGCAGTGTTCACAGCCGGGATTAACCAAAAACGAGGGGGTCTTAACATTCTGATCAGAAAAGCACAATCTAAAGCACATTTAGTACAGGCGGTATGCTGTTGCTCTCCAATTATCGACAGCCTCTCTTCGTTACCCGAATTTCTCTTGTCAGTTTTAACCGAAGTCAAAAAAACTCCCGTTATCAGGGCAGACCTGTAATCCATCTCTGGATCATTGCCCACCCGTGATATCAGACTTAGCCACTCAGAAGTCAAACAACAGGAACCAAGGCTTCGACAGCAACAAAGCCCCATTAGAAAGATCAATGATAGTCAAACAAACAGCCCTTGGCTCCGTCAATCCTATACTTGAATCCCAAAATGCCAACACAACAAGCCCCTTAATTCGCCAATCTTTAACAGCTAATGCGAATCCAAATATCTTAAAATCAGACCAAGTGAATCCACCACAGAGCGCATCCTCAACTGGCAATAAGGCACCCTTCGGTACCCTTCAATCTCAGCTAGCGCTTTGGCTTCTATTCAATCAGCAAATCCACCATTTTTGATATTAAGATCAGCTCGAAGTAGCTCTCCAGCAGAGCGTGGTGAGCCAGCCACAGAGAGCCAATCCACTGTAAAACCCAATTGGGCCTGGTTGCCAGGGGCCCTGTTCTGAGGCCATAAAGATTGAAATTCTACCCACTCTAGTCTGTCAATATGCTCCTGGAACATCAATGACCTTGATATGAAACTTCAATCTCCCGACAGTCTAGAATTCCTGAAAAAATACAACATCATACTTCTTCAGGAAACCTGGTCTGTAACAAGTACCCCCATAGAAGGTTATCTGGAATTTAGGTTATCAGCATCAAAAGCGCACAAGCACGGCTGACCACGAGGCGGCCTTTCGATCTATGTTGCCTGTAAATTATCCTTGAATATCAATGCGTTCGAATTTAACAAAGATTGGATCACCGGTATTAGAATCGATAGCTCAAACCCGGCTAGACAATTGCTTTTGCTTAACATCTACGTTGCACCTTACTCCAGCGAGAAAAAGGCCAAATTCGATCGACTGATTGAAATTGTGTTGAACCTGATAAGAGATCATGATGCAGCTCCATGCTTAATCTCTGGAGACTTTAATACTAATTTATATTTGTATACCAGGGGGAGACAACCGAAATACTCTCTGCCGCACCATCGTATCTAGCGCCCCTTCTTAAACCAGCAGGCATCAGGCCAAGCAAACTGGCCGAATATGCTGTCTTACAACTTAATAGTTTGGGTTACACCATATCGAATGGGAGGTTTTCTATGGATTTTCCACCAGTCTGGACACGAACCAATGGTCACTCCTACTCATTTCTTGATTACACACTAAGTAACACTGAAATGCTCCCCTTGATAGAGAAGTTTTACATTGCATCACCGGGCGTTAGCGATCATCGCCCTCAAATAATAGGACTATCCTTCAATGTTGCCCATCACTTGGCAGTCGCTCACACTACAATCGGCACATGCACAGAGAACCTTAAAAGATTAAAATGGACTGATCATCTAATCCCCGCAATAATGGACAAACGCAGGTGCAGAACTCTCCTAGGCGAATGGTGCACAGCGGAAGTTGTTCCAATTAAAGTATGGGAGCTTCTTCTTCAACAATTACTGAGCCAATTTCCATCTTCAGTGCGTAAATTTCAAATGCCCGAACAAACACCCATTACAGCAGAGACAAAAAAACTAAAGACCAAAGGCAATTCTGCATTACGTCTCGCTCGGAAACGCCAGGAAGATGTTCATGCGTTTTCTAACTACAAGCAAGCTCAGAAAGCATTTAGACTATCCATCAACATGGATAAACAAAAAACAGCCAATCAGTTCTGGTTGAAATTAGTCCACGCCAGTAAAAATCCAATCCTAAAACTTTTTGGTCACTGGTGAACAGGAGGACATCGGGCGTAACTGGGCAATGCAGTGCAAATAATAGTGAAGCTGAATAGGCCCTTTCTTAACAGAGCACTTTAAAGACCACAACAATGGAAGGGATCAATTGGATATCATTTCACCATTGGAATCAACAAGTAATGGCACATTAACTATACACGATAAACCTGACGCTCCAACCTTAGTTATCAATACCGTGGAAACCGCGATTCAGCAAGACTCTCTGTTGTCAAAGTCCTGTCTCGTCCATGAATGCATGAGCCAAAATATTGCTTGGTGTATCAGTAACACCCGGTCGGACGGGACTCCAGGTCCTAACGGGCTTCCACAGGCACAGTTTAAAGCCGACCCCATGCTTTGGTCTGAACATCTGGCCCCTCTATTTTTGCACTGCTGATACGCCTATAACATACCAGAATCGTGGAAAGGAGCTATAATTCAGCCCATTTTTAAAGGAGGCAGAAGAGCTGATCCTAAAAACTACAGGATGATAGCACTCCTAGATGTAGACTCCAAATACTACGCCAGCCTTCTGTTGGAAGATCTGTCGTCCTGGGTGTTAAAAACTCAGCGGCTGCCATTTAATCAGACTGACATTGTGGCCAAATCAGGCACCACTAGCAACCTATTGGCCCTATCCGTACTCATGGAGTAAGTAGCTTCCTCGAAAATGTCACTGCATTGCTGCTTCCTTAATTTTAAAGCGGCCTTTGACCGGGTGCCCAGGGCCCTGTTATGGCACAAATTACAAAAATGGGGAATTCCCAGTGATCTGTTAGAATCTATAATCCAACTCCATTCAAACACTTGGATTCGCAGCAATCTAGGTGAGGGGTCACACATTTCAAGAAAAATACAGACTTCCTGCGGGGTTAAACAAGGATGTGTATTGGCCCCCCTCCTATTCAACCTTTTCATTTCTGATTTATCCCATCTATTAGACAAAGTCAACTCTCACCCTCCCCAACTTGGTGGATCCCAAATTTGTAATTTGCTTTATGCCGACGATCTTGTTTTATTCAGCCACACGAGGGTCGGTTTACAGAGACTCCTTGATCAACTGCTCTCATTACATCAAGTAATGCTCGGGAACTAAATCTCTCAAAAACTAAAGCTATCACCTTTGGGAATCTAAAGCAGCAAAATGGCGGGTGGTTCTTCAATGGTAAAATAATTGAAACTGTGAGATCGTACAAATGTTTGGGCATTTACATGGATTCCAAGGGCTCTTTCCTAAAACAGAAAGAAGTGGTCAAAGCAAAAGCATTGTCCCTCAAAGCACCATCGATGAAACTCTCAAGACAGCTACTTGGCCCTAGCTTATCTCCCTTCCTGACAGTCATGAAGGCAAAGGTTTCAAATCAGCTAACCTACAGTCAAGAAATTATGCTGGGAGCAATTCCTTAATGCTGAACAAAATAACAACTAGAATTTTTAAACGAGCCTGGCACCTGCTGAAATCAGCATCACCAACTCAGATCAGGCTCGAGTTTGGCTCGTTGAACCATGAGGGTGTCGGATCAAGTTGTGTCATAGATTGCGCAACTCAAGGGAAGGAAGCCTGGAGGCCATGTTGTGGCAAGAAATATCAGCCGGCCAATCTAGTCAAAAACATCGACGTTACCTTGAACATTCCTTGCAACTGCTTGAAGTTGTGGATTATTGGGGTACTAATCTGCCTCAGCATGCATTAAAACTGTGTATTAACAAACGTGTTCGACTCTGGTCTTTCCATCGGGACAAGACACAATTGTCTAAAAGAAAACATGCCTGATCCATAATTGCGGAGCTCAAACCCAGATCAGAGGCCCCCTATCTCTCAAGCACTTTTGCAGCCGTCTGGAAGAAAAGATTTATGGCTCTGAGGATGGGCGAATGGCCCTTTTTAAAACATCAGCCAACATGGCGCCACTCAAATGATGACATTAAATGTAGGGGCTGCGGTCATCACTCAGAATCAATTGAGCACGTGGTGTGTGTTTGCTCCGCATTTCTTAACGACAGAAGGAGTTTGTTGCGGGGTGAATGGATCAAACATGGAGTTTGGTCATGCCAGCAAGCCATTATAGCAGCAATCAATCCCAACAATACGATGCTTAACGTCAGGTTCATGAAATTTGTCATTAAAACTGCAAAAAAACGTACATCTGCAGGCTTAGAAGAACCATTGATGTCATTTGTACATCCATGAGCAGACTGGGATTTCCGTGTGCTTCATTATATCTTGAGACACTCATCGATGGTCTTTTGCTTGTTTTATTGAAAGTTAGGGCTGGGCCGCACACCCATTATCAAGGTTATTATGTTTTAACATATTTTAGCTGTTTCTTGCTTACTTTTTAAATATTTTGTACCACTGCATCTTTTTAATATTTTTAACTTTTTTCTGTTGCATTTAAGATGAACATTGTTTTCGTGTTTGTTTTTTATTCTAATTGTCATGAGTTTAAATAATCAAACAATACTTCTACTAGTAGAGACCATATCCAAAACTGGACTTGATGCACGGTGGAAGCCTCATGGAACCAGTGAAGGCCTGGTTGGATACACAAAGAATTAAAAGGAAATTTATGAGCCCCTGGAAATGTCCCACCTAACTACATGGTTGAAAGAGGGCATCTGCACAGGGTACACAAGAGGCTCTACCTCCTGATAAAGAAAGCCACACGATTGATACAAATGGAAGGCGTGTGGCAGTGGGTGCCACAGCAGAGTGACACATAGCTAGCTTGGTTGGTCTCCTCTACAGGTATGAATAGATAACATTTGGGAGGAGATGGAACAACTCGTTAAGAACCTCGCTAGGGCCTGTTGTAAAAGTGTCCAGGGAGCTGGTCCACGAGGGAAAGATTATTTTGAGTGCCAACATTCGTTAAAGTTTGGATGCTGCAGATACAACTTCCAGAGAGATGAATATAAGTGTCATGCTCCAAAGACATGCTGGCTGCTGGTGTCCGGTTTTCAACCTAAGGTCCAACACCTCATCATTAACGTCCCCTTTGATGGTGAACACCTGTTTGGACCCCAAGTTGTCAGCATCATGAAGCACATTAAAACAGATACGGCATAGGTCATGGGTGTGCACTAAACGTGAACAATTAAAACTGGTTTTGTGGGTGTTGGAAAGCGAGGCAGCATCTGTGAGGCCTGCACAAATAACATGACTACATTTGTCCTTCACTGGGAACCAAACACCCAATTGTAGCGCCTGATTCTCAGAGGGTAGCGTTGCAGAGCAGTCTGAGGCTTACTCAAGGGAGGTGGTGTGGGCTAGTAATCGCCATTTGCAGGTGCGCAAAAATAACACTCAATAATTGATTGTCCAGTCTGTACTTTGCTTTATAAAAGTAAGAGTCCACTTATTAAACACACACACTACTCAATACTATGCACCAATTTACAAATATACATAAGCTGTTGGAATTACTTTGTGACATTGCATAACATCTCCACCCCTCCCGCAGATGAGGGTCCGAACACTTCTCAGCAAGGATGCCACATGCCTGTTCTTCTGCATCAAAGGGTCAAGTAGTGCAGTCCCTATACTTCCTAATTCCAAAAAAGAACCGCACCTTGAGGGGTTATCCTGATCTCAGGCCCCTTAGCTGTTACATAATTTCAGAGCAATTCAGTTTCACCACCCTACAGAATGTCCTCCCGCTGCTTGGTACAGGCAACCCTTGATCTCAAGGATGCTTGCCTCCACATCCCCATCAGTACGGTGCATTATCACTATCTCAGATTTGTGTTAAGTGGACCACACTACCAATTTAATGTGTACCTATCCGGTCTCAACAGCCACAGGAGCCTGAACAAAATATCTAGCTGTGGTAGCAGCACATCAGCACAATGGTGCCATTCATGTCTTTCCGTATCTGTGCGATTGGCAGATAAAGACCAGCAGTCACCAGCAATGCCCAGCACACTCTAATTGCAGTGTTGCTAATGCAAAAAATTCTACCCGTCGTAGGAGCTATACTAAATTCAAAAACAGGCAAAGTCTATCCCAACCACAAGAGAGAGTATGGTATTGCAGAAGCCACTTCCTCTTTATCAGAATTCAAATCGAATAACAGTAAGTACAAGCAAGACATTTTTGGAGATGATGACTTTGCATATTACAATAGTACTGCATGCTCTTTTGCACATGCCTCTTCTCCAGGAGTACTTGACCAGGTAATGGTCACAAGTGACAACTCAATGGGAGGATCTAGTGTTCATGAAACCCAGAGTTCAGTGCACCATCAAATGGCGGGACAAGAACTTGTTACTCAGAAGATCCTTTTTAGACCCTCAATCCTTGGTGGTCATTACCATAGATGAAGGTGCATTTAGCCAACCTAACAATTCAAGACAAGGTACCATGACACAACAGCTGCCAAAAATGCAAATCAATTTATTGGAGCTGACAGCAATCCAATTGCCACAGAATGCCGGTTACAGACTCATTTGCATTAAAACAGTCCTGGTAAAAGCAGACAACATGCCTGCAATGTATTATATTCAGAAACAAGGTGGCATTCAGTCATTGACCAAATCCTGCTAATAACAGAGCACCTGCCTAAGGGGATATCCACTTTGCGGACCTGCTAAGTAGGACACAACAAAAATGTCACAAGTTGCAATGATCTTAGTTGCTCCAACATGGACCCGATATGTGTGGCACTCGCAGTTGTTTGAAATAACTATACAGCTTCATTGCAAGCGCAGTGTATGGCCAGGTAGGCTAACAAGGCACAATGGCCAAGTTTACAAACTCAATACATAATAGCTCAATCTAGACATTTGGCTCCCGAAAGTCTAGAATTTAGTCATTCAGATAAAGCTGCAAAATCTCTGCCTCCTCATGCTTAATAATTTGAAAGCAAGAATTCCGAATCCAGCAAAAAGATGAGCAAATTGTATTGAGGAAACAACTATAGGAATCACCCCTCAATATCATTGTACGAGTGAAGTCAGTTATTGTTTTTGTAGTATTAAATTAAAGATAGTGAGAGGTAAGCCAAGATCCACTGAGTGGAAACCATGCATCTGCACCGTGGATGTCTTCTTAGGAGAGAGCCCCACACCACTTGCAAGCTGGTGGAAGAATACTTCCAACCCAGCCATCTCAACTACTTTGTATGCAGGTTTAAAGTTTATGTGTGTTTGAGAGAGGTGTACTGTGTGAGTATATGAATGTGTTTGTTGGTTTGTGTCATTGACAGTTAAGAGGATTTGGGGCCAGATGTGCGACCCGTTTTAGCGGTCGCAAACTGAAATACGCATTTGTGACTGCTAAAAAGGGTTGTGGTATGTACAAACACTATTTTGCGAGTCGGTAACCTATTACAGACTCACAAAATAGGGTTTGCGAGTCGCTATTAGGAAGGGGCGTGCCAAGGGTGTCCCTTCGTAATAGCGAGTTGCACTGGTATGAGCAATTGCTTTGCGACTGCATCGCAGCTACCACCTTCTTCAAGAAGGTGGTAAGCCAGTCGCAAGCAGGAAGGGGTCCACAGTGGACCGCTTTACCTTTGTATTGGGTAGCGAAAATAGTACTCTCCCATCCTTGAGCATGCTGAGTTGATCCCCGCTATGATTGGTCTTCCGGGTGGCGGGTATGTAACTTTATGTATTTTGTGGAGAAGGTACAGGGTCGGCATGGTGGGATGTGCTGTATATAGGAAAGCTTTTTCCGCTAGAGATATGAGGCCCAGTATGTACCACTTATCGATCTTGACTTTGATCGATTTAAGGATATCCTGTGTGGTGTCACGTGTTAGGAGTTCATAGCATGTTTCGTCTCCAAGTTGACGATTGGCTTCGAGAATGTAGTCATCTATGTGTAGTGCTACTGGGTTTCCTTCTTTGTCTGCTTCTTTTACGATGAGATCCTTCCTGTCATTCAGCCTTTTGATTGCTGTCCTCTCTTCTTGCGTGATGTTGCGGGGTAGATATTTGGATTTTCTTTGATATTTATTGTATTCTTGTTCAAGATCATATGTGACAGCCTGGTGAAAGGCGTCAATGCTGTTGCCTGAGGGTAGTTGTTGAGTCAAAGTATTTTAGTGAGTTCTGTATACATGAAGATGTTTGTTTCGATTCCTAATTTAAGAGCTGGTCTAGTAAGTGTATCGGAGTTGTTTTCTTCCTCACTGAGATGGGTTAGTAAGACAACATGTTCCAGGTCTTGAATGGATAGTTCTGAAGCTGTTGTTTGTGGTGGGTGTTCTTGGCTCGTGACTCAGTCAGCAAAGAAGGCTTTGAGTTTAAATTTGCGTGTAAATTTGAAAAGGTCTATTTGTGTTCTTGTGATGTTCTAGGAGGCAGTGGGACAGAAAGAGAGTCCTTTGTTGAGAATATTGGTTTATTGGTTGGATAGCTAAATGCGGGATAAGTTCTTCACCAAATTTCCGGGAGTCAAGTTCTTCTTTCCAATTCCTTTTTTTCTGGACCTGGTAGTCACACCTATTGTTGGAGTCTGTTGTCGTCCGTATTGTGGGGAACCGGCCATTGTTGTAGTATTTGTGGTTCTGATACCGAGTCTGTAGCGCAGCACCTCCTCGAAACAATTCACCTTGCATCGTGAGTTTTCTCCTTCCGGGCCAGGTGCAGGTGAGTCAATTTCTTAACTTGAGGATGCCCCTGATTGTTGTCCACTGCCATCAGTGGTTGTGCTGTCCAGTGGTTTGGTTTCGTATCTTTTCGCAAATGTGTAGACTCTTCTGAACTGGTAGTCGCGTTGATCACGCCGGAACTTACGGTTCTTACGCTTGATGATATCTTCTTCAAATTTGTCGATGATCTGGTTCAGGATCTCGTCGTTTTTCTTGGTAAGTTCTCCCCAGTTTGAATCCTCAATAAGTTTACTTAAATTGTCTACCTCTGTTTTCGCTTTTGTTGTATTCTTCCTCCACGTGATCAATTAGCTGTCTGATCATGTTATTTGAGCATCCTTTGAGGTTCTCTTCCCATTTCCCATTGTATTGAGGGTTATTGGTGTCTGAGGGAGGAAAGATCAAAATCCTTAACCCACGTGGGATTCTGTCCTCCTCAAGGTATTTTTTGAGAGATTCTGCTTCCCGCCACTTGGTGGTTTCTCTTTTGACTGCACGTTCTAAAGTGTGGAAGGTGCTTCTTGCCAATGTAGCATTCAGTTTGGTCGTTGTGTTCCTTGTAGTCACAGGATTAGTGGAAAAAGTTTCTTCGATCCTGGTCGATCCTGACAAAATGCCATGGGATAGAAGTTTTAATTGGAACTATATCCGCTGGTGTGATGAACAAGTTTAGTTCGCTGTTTATAGGACAAATATGTTGAGCTCGCCGGTTTTTCGGGGATTTGACCTTATGGAACAGTTCTGTGAGAAAAGGGGTAAAAAGGTCCCGAACCCTTACTGGCCGTTTATTGAGCAAACATTTCCGTTGTGATAGTTGCCTTTGACAGGGGGAAACCCCTAACCCCTTAATATGTTGACAATGTTCAAAGTGGTTGTCAGGGCAAAACTGGTTTCTCCTACCCCTTCAGTAATAAATTCCAATCAAACAGTAGTTCATTTTGTTGGTTGTTTATAAAGTTGTTGTCACTCTATCCGTGAGAGTGAGTGAGAAACAAACAAACTGAAAGCCAACACGTGTTTCACCCCTTTACACTGCCATCCGGCCTTGGGCTTCCTCAGGGCTGTACATACATTCATGGTGAACAGAAAGGGGTGGTGTGTATCCCCATGACACAAAAAATTGAAATGAAGGAGGCTAGGGAGAAAGGAGGTAAAGGAGAAGAAAGAGGGAAAGATAAGGCATTAGAGGAAGGAAAAATGGGGAGGTGAATTTGTGGTTTAAAAGAAGAAGGGAACACAACGGACATCGTGCGGTCGTTTGAACATCAATGTAGAGCATTGAAGCACAGAAGTTAAAGTGAAAGACCAATGCGAGAAGAAAAGGAAAAACACATGGGAGGCAAGAAGCAGGAACCATATAGGGCAAATTGCAAAGTAAATATGTATCGAATTATTACACAACAGAGCGGTTCAGATATTGTTCGCGGGTCATGAGATGATATATATGATTATACATTTGCATCAAACTAAGTATTAAGGATCAAGACATATGAAAGTGAAAATTGACAAGAATGTGGTGAAATGCATGCACATGGATCGGTACATGGTTGTGTAGGAGTACGAGAAACCAGTCTTGCCCTGACAACCACTTTGAACCGTTTTCCATTAAGGAAAAGGGGCTGCATTTTAATATAGAACTGCTTTATTTAAAAAGCAGTCACAGACATGGTGGTCTGCTTTCCCCAGCAGGCCACCATCCCTGTGACTGCTGGCTATTACCAATGGGTCGCAAAATGCGACCTGCCTTATGAATATTGATAAGGCAGGTCATTTGCGACCTCATTGGGAATCACTAAATGGCGCCAAAAGGGGAGTCCAGGACCAGAGAGCCAAAGCATGGGCCTTGTCCTAAGGAGAAGAGGGGCCCAGGAGGAGAGCCCGGCGAAAAGTTGGTGAAGACTGTGACCAGATGAATTCACCCTCCCTGAGAACAGGAGGGGCGAAAGAAAGTGCTCCCAGTTGCTGGGGAGTGCCACCAGGAGCAATAGGAGGCCAAAATGGAGCAGATCGGCCGCCTGGGGGCCGAGATACGCCCCCCAGAAGGTAGGCGAGCTTTGACCTCTGCGAGGACCGACGACGAAGCATGTGAGGTTCCGCCGCCGGTCCAAGATGTGCCCCCGGGGTGGGTCAAGTCCCAGGCGCTGCCCCAACAAGAAGTTAAGTTGGGGAGCGCCATCGCGCTCCCCGTGAAACTGCCCAAACGGGGCACCAGGAGCCCACCCTGGCTCCCGACGAAAATGGAGACTGGGGAGCTCCTTCGCGCTCCCGGGGACTGGTGAGAGGGGCCTGGGATCCCAACTCCGGGCCCCGAACCGCCAAAGCCAAGCGGGGAGCGCCATCGCGCTCCCCGTGAAGATGCCCTGGGGGCCGGGAGCCCAACCCTGGGCCCCGAAGACTGAATTCGAAGCCAGGGAGCGTTGTCGCGCTCCCCGTGAAGACTTCCAAGGGGGAGGGGCCCGGGATCCCAACTTCGGGCCCTGGTGTCCCCTGTGCAGGGGGAGGAGTGCCGCCGCACTCCCCCGTGGCTGGAGGAAGGCGGGGGGAGTGCCGTCGCATTCCCCCAAAATCCGTCCGGACCGGCAGGAGTATCCGTGTCTGCCCGCAGGAGCGGGTAGACCAGAACAGAGATGCCGGCTCCCGCGGAAGCACGCGAGGGTGCTGGCCAGACGGGGAGCCGGCAGGGGCAGCCGGGGTGGGCTCCCCAGGCTGCCCTCCAACAACCTGGCCATACAGGATGCCCGGATTGGACCGGGTCCCTTGAAGGAGAAAGGAGGCTGGAAGAGTAGAGAGGTGGCGGGAGCAGCCAGGATGGGCTCCCCGAACTGCCATAACTCACCTGGGGGTCCGGGTAGGACCTGGCCCTCCAACGAGGTCTGGACACATCGAGAGGCTGCCGGCAGCACGTCACAGCTCTCCCTGGAGCAGCAGGGGATCCACTGCTATAATATGCACCAGCAAGAAGCACTTTGCCCCATAATGCCTTGCAGGCCTGGACCAGCCTGCAAGGAAAAGGGGATGTTTCCTTGCGTGTGGTGACCTCAGGAGGACGGGGTCACCGCCAAGGGAGTGCAAGGTGCAGGGGGAGCTGCAGGAGCAACTCAGCCACCCCCCCAGCACGAAGAGGAAACGTCCCTCCCTAAAGTCTCAAGGGGATTTAAAAGAAACAACCCCTCAAGGGCTCAGCCAACAGTCATCAGCATTCTGGGACTGGAACATTTGTTCTACAGCTGGGGGTGCGTTAGGGATTGCACTAAGGTGTGAAGGGCTGAGCTGGGGATGTCTGGAGAAGGGCATTCCCTGAATGTGAAGAGGTGCAATTGCACGAGAATTGCATTTACCAAGGTTTTTTTTGGGGAGGGACTGAAAGTCACATGTGTTATGTGAAGTACCTGTGTAAGGTGAAGTCATAAGCCAAGTGGGGTTATGTTGCGGGACATTCCTGCTAGGGTGTCTGGCTGTATATGCTGAATCCAGTGATTTTAACTGTGATGCCTTTTAAGGGCTTTAATTGCAATGCATTATAACTATTATCAACTATGATGAGTACTGTCATTCTAAGTGATGCCCAAACATGTATTCTTGCTACTGCGCTAGGTGAAGAACAACCCAGACTGTTAGCCACTAAGATGTAGAAATGTATACTGTATGGTCAGAATGAGATGCTCAGTCAGGGTTATGTGTCACCAGCGAGGTGTACCTATTTTAAATGCTTGTTGAGATAATGAGGTGGGTCGCCACTGGGATGGTGCCAGTGGGCAAGGCCCTCGCTCCAGGTTATGTCAACCCACTGCATTAGGGGGCAAGACGTTGTGCATACATGGGAGTGGTGGTGCTAGACCCCCCCCCCCCTTGCGGGAGGAGAGGAAATGTTATGCAATGTCACAAAGTAATTCCAACAGCTTTGTATATTTGTAAATTGGTGCATAGTATTGAGTAGTGTGTGTGTTTAGTAAATGTACTCTTACTTTTATAAAGCAAAGTACAGACTGGACAATCAATTATTGAGTGTTATTTCTGCGTACTTGTAAATGGCTATTACTAGCCCACACTACCTCCCTTGAGTAAGCCTTAGACTGCTCTGCAACGCTACCCTCTGAGAGTCAAGCGCTACAATAGGGTGTTTGGTTCCCAGTGAAGGACAAATGTGACATGTTATTTGTGCAGGCCTCACAGATACTGCCTCGTTTTCCAAAACTAACACATTGATATATATCCTACCCAGAGATAGCAACAATACACATGAAAATACTCAAAAGAAATCAGGTAAGTAGCACAAATTTACACTGGTCTCCAGGGGTAGACCAAACCATATACTTAGAAAGTAGAATGCGAACTGCAAGGAAGAACAGGACTTGGACCAGAAGACTCAGAGGAGCTGCAGAACAAGGAACCACCCAAGGTAAGTACCCAAGAAGGCCACGGAGGCTGTGTGCAGAGTGGAAACACAGCCGCATGCCCAATGGAAGTCTATGGAGAAGTCGCGGTTGCAGTTTTATAGAAGAAGGACCCTTCCCAGAGGACCTTGAAGAAACCCTTTGGAGGACGGAAGATTAGAGAGCCACCCCACCCGTGGATGTCGCGTGAACAAGGTTACATGCACCAGGGAAGCCGGGTGCATAGGGATGAAGTGACTTCGGAACCTCCCATAGACGACAGTGGACGACCTTGGAAAAAAAGGCCTCTGGAGAAGTTCGGAAGGATGTCCGGTGGAATCCAAGGGTGGATTCTTGAAGAGGAGAACCTGCAAGCAGAGGGGACAGAGTCTATGTCACTCTGAGGTGACCAGGAGGCACGGAAGCGCAATGCCTACCCTCGGGAAGTTGAGGTGGCCCTTGTCGCTGCAGCTGTGGGTACCAGGCGGCGCTGAGAAAAACAGGAGCCATTCATGAGCTATCCCTTGTTGAATATCCATGTCTAGGTGGTTGGTTTCCGGCGGTAACACCAACAAGCCTTGGTAGCCACAACTGGCGTGGAAGACGACAAGATGCAATCGTTGGAACCAACAAGGTCCAAGTAACTCAATAAGTGCAGGCGAGTCAAGAGCAGGCCCCAAACAAGCAGGGGAGCCCACCAAAGCTGAAGAAGACCCTTGAGAGGACCCACAGGCCGAAGGCACAGGAGTCGCAAGAGGACCGCAGGCATCACACCAAAGTAGGAGGCCCACGGTGCAAGGTGTCAGGGACTGTCCGGGACTATGTGGGGAACACAGTCAGGGACTTGGGCCAGGATTGGGAACTGGGTAGAAAACGTACACAGAAAGAGGAGTACAGCGCTGCCCAGGATCATACAGGGAGTAAGAGGAGAAAAAGGGATCCAAAGGGAAGCCTGTACAAGTGAACAAGATGGGTAAGACTCAGAAAGGAAGGGCACTCACGAGGCAATTTAGCATTAAGAATAACTACACCGAGGACGAATGTGCAACACATATATATGAAACAACATTAACAATAAAGGGGAGTGTGGGGTAAAGCACTCAGGAGCTCCACACGGTAAGACTGAAGCTCAGTAAGTTTCTCACCCACAATTGCTGTTACAGATCCTAACTGCAAATACCCACATATAGGGTATGCATGCAAAGACAGGGTCTGTGGAGCTTATACCTATGGTGATGTTATAAATGCAACTCAAAACAATACTCACTGTGAACAAGAAACACCACCTAGGTAGTCAGCTGTGCCCACGGATCCTGGCGATCAAACAGGAACACGCAAGGCAGTAACAGCAAGGGGGTAGAATTAAACACAAGCACAATAGACAAGGAGCTAGGAAGGAGGAGTGCTTAACAGGAAATGAAGGAAATCACAGTGCACACTTGTAAGAAAGCAGGTAACAAACATACAAGGCAACAGAAGCAAGGCAACAGAATAGAAAGACAGCAAACTAGGAACTGGAACCAAGGAAATGGGAAGAAACGCGGGGACTGGAGAAGGATATACAGAAGGGGAGGCTACAAGGGTATACTAGAATATTGCAGGTTAAGGAATCAAGAAAACAAAGTAGCAAAGAAGGCAGAGTTGGAGCAGGAACAAGAATTGAGCTAAGGTTCAGGAGTCAAGGTAGCACTGCAGGCAGTGCTAGTTCAGGAACAAGGGAAACTGGTGCAGGTCAGGAACAAGGAATGCTAAGGCTCCAGAGTCAAGGTAGCACTGCAGGCAGAGCTAGTTCAGGAACAGGGAAATTACTATAGCTCGGGAGTCAAGGTAGCACTGCAGGCAGTGCTAGTTCAGGAACAGGGAAATTACTATAGCTCGGGAGTCAAGGTAGCACTGCAGGCAGTGCTAGTTCAGGAACAGGGAAATTACTATAGCTCAGGAGTCAAGGTAGCACTACAGGCAGTGCTAGTTCAAAGAAATAGGAAATAGCTACAGCTCAGGAAACAAGGACTCAAGAGAGCACTGCAAGCAGCAAATCAGGAACAAGAAATAGCTGAAGCTCAGGAACTGGTGCAAATAATAACTATAGTTTAGGAACTCAGGAAACAATGTAGCACTGCAGGCAGTGCTAATTCAGGCACAAGGAATAGCTATAGCTCAAGAACCAAGCAACAAGGATTAACTAAATCTCAGGAATCACTGGAAACAAGGATATCAAAGGCTCATGAAACACTGGAAACAAGGATCAGTCTCACTGGTATACAGCTACAATGACCAACCTTGGCCTGAAGGGAGCGGGGGCTTAAAAGAGCTCACAGTAATTACATGCATCAGGTGTGAGCAGGCTAGCAGCAGCCAGCCACAGGTGAGCTGAATTCCTCCACCCATCCTTGGCCTGCAGGGGTGGAGACGAAGCAATGAGCAGTGAATTCTAGGTAATGGAGTTTCAGGCATGAGCAGGATGGCTTCCACAAAACCCGGCATGAATTGGGAATGGATGTCAATTCCCAAATTGTGTCAAAATGGCTGGAAGTCAGTATATACAAGAAGGGGAGAGTCTGGAAGTTTATTAGAACACTGGAGAGTCCCACAGTTCAGCCCCCTGGTGGTGGACACAAGAATGCAGGGAGCAAGACGTGACACAAGGGATGCAGTGAGGACGCTGATCTTTGAGGGCTGATGTGCGGGAGGTGGAGTTTCTTGTAGCCTGAAGATCTCTGGAGTGCGTAGCCAACAAGCCTTGGCAACCTCAAACCGACGCGGTGCACAGGGGTTTGGTCCCAGCTGCTCCAACGAGGGATACTGTCTTCAAAATGACAGAGAAGACAGGTCATGCCTCTGGAGAGCTGTAGAACCCCCACCTGTGTTGCTGGGCCTCGGTAAGTTCATAGAATGGCAGAAGCAGACCGGTTAGCATCATTGTGGTGCCCTCTGCACAACAAGCCTTGGCAATGGCAATTTGAAACAGTGCACACGAGTTTGGTCCCAGCAGCTACGACGAGGGATAATGTCCTCAAAATTGCTGAGAAAGCAGCTCAGGCCTCTAGAGAGCTGCAGAACCACCACCTGTGTTGCTGGGCCTTAGGAAGTCGGTGGGACATCAGGAGCAGCAGACCAGTTAGGTTTGTTGCAGTGCATGCAGATGCAGGGGAGTGACTCCTTCACTCTTAAGGCAGATTAGTTTGGATGTCCTTGATGCCCACAGGCCTTATGGAGAACCTGGATGAAGCACAGACATAGACGACGTAGAAGACTTGAACAGCGAGACTAGGAGCAGCAGGAGTCTTCTTTGATGCAGTCTCAGTTCCAGCCGAAGTCCAACAAAGTCCAAGTGTTCGGATGGTCGAAGAGTGTCTTGGTTTTAGAGGTGAGCCTTGTTCCACAATGAAGCTAAGGACCCGCCCACAAGGGAGCCCTTAAATCCCCTAGGGAAAGTGTTGGAACGACTCGGGGGTTCCTCCCAGAGGAGGGGCTGAACAGAGGTGAGGATACTCCCTTGTCCTTTGTCTAGTTTTGCGCTAGAGCGGGAACCAAAGGTTCAACTGTCTCAAACCGGAGTATGCCAGCAGGGCACAAAATGTGCCCGTCAATGCAGTCTGGTGGTGCTGCAAAGCGCCCCACCCCAGCCCAATACACGAAGTCCTGCTTGGGAGGTGGTCACACCTCCATGAGACAGGAAACTTATTGTTCTACCTTCCACTGCTTGAGCTCAGCTCAGCAGCAGGGGGGCAGAATCATGTCTGTGGTTGGCAGCAGCAGTAGCTCGCTGGCAGACCCTGAAAGGCTTTTACCTGGAGTACAGCGGGGTCCCCTAAGGAGCCCCCCAGTACATGGGATCATACATCCAGCACTGAAATCAGTGTTGGGATATGATTCCAACATGTTTGATACCAAACATGATCAGGTTCGGTGCAGCCATTATGTAGTTAGACATCAGGTAATGACTGCTGCCCACTATAAACCTTAAAATGGCTGACTGCACTTACAAAACATGGAGAATCAACTACGCGGTTTGTAGGGATGTCCTGCTCTTGCAGGGGCACCCTCACACTTGTAAACAAGCACCCTGCCCTCAGGACTGAAGAGCCTGCCATAGGGGTAACTTATAGTTTTTAAGTGCAGTGACCTCAGATATAAGACAACTTATATCTGTTGTATGTGGTGCAAGAACCAGTTCACACAGGCTGCAATGGTAGGCCTGTAGGCACAGTTTAAGTGGCCTCCTATGGGTGGCACAATACATGCTGCAGACCATAACAAACCCTTGGTGTACCTATGTTCTGGGTTCCTCAGTTCCATATACTAGGGAATTATAAGGGTACACCAGTAGCTAATTGTGGAAGTACCAAAGTACTTACAAGAGCTAATTTAGGGGAGAGAGCACAGATTATGGGGTCCTGATTACCAGGAACCCAGTATACAAAGTCAAAAATACACTGACATCATGCAAAAAGTGTGGGTAGCCATGAAAGCAGATCCTACTTTCCTACACAGCCAGACCAGAGCTCAGGCACGGAACCAATGGGTACAGTTTTATTATTTAAACTGCACCAAGCTTTTGTTCAGCAGAGGAGCATTTCTATGGATTGTTGTGGGCTCTCCATGCCTGAGTTCCAGCCCAGCTAAATCTCATTCCTATCCTGAGAGGGACGGCAGCCTGTTCTACACCAGACTGGCTACCAGATGACACACGCAGATCAATGGGGAGTTCGACTACTTTAAGGTATCTGGCAGAATTGCATCCACCCTATACTCTCTATACATTACTAGGTAGGAGTTCAATTATATGTATTTATATAATTCATGCAATAACTATAGTGGTTGAATTATTAATATTTTTATCCATCTTCATAATGCTGGTTACTATGCTTTCTTTATTCTACCAGTCATTGCAGCAGACGTATTTTACACATGAATCCAGTTGCTTCAATAAATATTTGGAATGCCAATTTCTGAATGCAGCACACATAGAAAGAGGAAAAAACGAGGGAAAGGGCCAAAATTAATGGGTGATGCGTGGCAACACCGATGCTCCACCCATGGAACGCCTCACTGTGGCAGAGTAATGCAACTCAGCGATTTGCGCTGCGTTACATTACTCTAGAGTTATCACGGTGGCCTTGCGTGGCTTGATAAATCCAACTTAAGAGTTGCAGCGCTCTTGCGCCCCGTTGCGTGGAATTGTGTTAGAAGTGCCGTCCGCCTAACTATGTACACTCGCTTGTTCAGTGTTTCCGAAGCCCATAATATTGTGTTTACAGCCCCGTTTAGGCCAGACACATCTTTGTTAAAATTAAACCAAGAAATAATTTTGAGTGAAGAGCCCGTATCCTTAAAGACATCGTAAATGGGTGCTTCTAAGCTGCTTATTATATTGATGGCTTTTCCTGCCCTGCAGAAAATAAAAAGAGGCAGCTGCTTCCTTCATCAAAACAAAAAGCAGTCTTATTCTTCAATCAAACGAGTGTTCATTTCTTCTGTTGCCCAAATTCTTGCGCAAAACAAAAGAGCATTTTTCGCGCATTACATCTTAACTACACATTGAACAACTGACTGCAAGTGATAAGCGTTTCACAACTTGTTATCATCTGTGAAAAGCTGTGTTTTAATTGATTTGTATCTAGAAGGTTTTAATTGCATTTAATTTGCAATTGAATGAACGTTACCACATCTGGTTAGTTTCAGGCGCGTGTGTGCAGGAGTCTGCAAGACTTTGAACCCACAGAAGATTCAGTCATATTCACTCGCTTGAAATGGGAGGGTTATGCAGCCCCGCACCCTCTAGAACAAGGAAAGAACATACAAAATGCAAGGATTAGTTTGACTTTGTCTAGAACCCGGGATTACATGTATTAAATGTACAAGGGCTGTTCCAACGTTTCTTCTACAATCTACACAGAATCCCTTCCCTCTTTTTACTAGGGCAGGTTTTTAGGTCAAGCCTGGGCAACACATGTTCTGCTCTGTGAGGCATGCTGTAATGTACACTGTGGTTTGAAGCCCCTCCTCTTTTTTCCATTTGTTCCCGTTCGTGCCTTTTATAAATGCATGCTTCTGTTTGGTCAGCATGTATAATTACTACCGCCTTTTGTTGTTTTAGATCAGTGATACTCAAAGTACAGCCCGGGGGCCGCATGCAGCCCTCCTGACCTTTACATGCGGTCCCCTGAGCAGCACTGGGCTGCTGTTTACTCGACTCAGCACTTATTTAAATGTTAATTGCAGTTAAACAAAAGAAAGTAACCAGGCTTTTAACTTTAGGAATACCTTCATTTTTAAAGACAGCAAATAAGTGAAAAAAAGTATGTTCAAAATTCTAAAAGTGTATTTCATTGACCTGTAGAACCATTTCACCTTAGTAAATCATATTATAACAGTGCATTCAGAAGTATTTTTTTAAAGTGATAGTTTTCAAACATGAATTTAGAAACAGTCATGCTTCCCATCCTGACAACAATGCCATTAGTGATTCCATCCAAGCACAGGAGATGGGTTTGTACAGCACCAATCCTGAAGTCATGTATTTTGAGGTCCTCTTATATGTGATAATGAAGAAAAAGGAGAGAAATTTAAATAAAACAATTGCCCAGGGTCACACAATTCGGTCAAGTGGAAAAGCCAGGATTCATCCCAGGTTTTCTGGTTTTGCATTGCGCAATTGAGTTCAGCCAGTAGATATACATGCTTTGCTTCCCCTACGCCCACTTTACACCCCCCCCCCCCACCCCGCTGGCATCAGTGCGGCCCTCGGTCACACCAAAGAACAAACTTTGTGGCCTCCGGGAAACTGTTTGTGGGTAACCATGTTTTAAATCCTCCCTGCTGACTGCCCCTGCTACATGTGTTTTTCCACTTTCTTTAATTTACTCCGAGGATCTTTTAATTATAATAAGCCGTTGTACAGCAACAGCTGCACAGTTGGGAGCAGTTTGTGTTTCAACTTTTTAACAGAGGCATTGTTGTCTGGTTCCGGAAGCCGCGCTTACATTTTCTACCCAGGATGTTTTCATAATAATCAGTAGGATTGCTTTGTACAGTAACAGCGTGCCCAGTTGGGTGCGCTTTTGAGTTTATGCTTATTTGTGTATAGTAACAGCTGCACAATTGGAAGCAGTTTTGTGTTTCTGCTTTTTAATGGGGACATTGTTTTCTGGTTCCAGAAGCCACAGTTACATTTTCTCCCGAGGATCTTTTCATAATAATCAGTAGGATTGCTTTGTACAGTATTGGTGCATTGGTGATAATTCTATGTCAGGACCGGAGGCTCCGATTATGCTTCTCATTTTCTTTACTGAAAATCTCAGCAGCCAATCAGAAAATGTAAAAAACACAAATATGAACTACAATACCCATAAACCTAGAGGGTATCACGTAACAACCATAGAGTAGACCCCTATAAATGGAGCACAAGAGAATACTACATCCTCTTTCTTTGCTGCTCCGCAGCCAGTTAAGTACATTATTCTTTACTCTAATACCGTTTCTATTATTGACCTTTGCATTGTTTGCCTGTATCTGACAGCGCTTCACTGCTTTGCATGCCACACCGCGCGCAGCACGCGTGTCTATTTGCTGTTTGCTGCTGCTTGTGCGCGTTTGCTCTTACCCGGCTTCCTAAACTGCCGTTATTTCACCACTTTCGTTTTCAGTGTCTCCGTTCGTTGTTAGGTGGGAGCGCTTCTTGCCTTCTTCGCCGGGCGCTCTGCGCCCATGTGTGTTTGTTTGTGGAGCGGGAGACGAGGGTGAGGACGCGCGTGGTTCCGACGCATAGTCCTCTTTTTGGCTTTCACTTTATGGTCGTTCCGCGCATGCGCGGCGGCCATTTTGAATGTTTATATCCCGATTTTTGCCGTTTTTTCGGGTTGAGGGAGCGCGGGAGCAGCGCTTTACAGCTCGAAATTCCCACCAGTGACTGCCACCCTCTACAGACTCTCAAGGGCTCTTTATATTACCTTGGGCTGTAAACTATTGCATAGGCTTTGCCTAGAGTGGTTATTTAGGCAAGCCCTCCCTCCACATTTGAATATTTATATATTTATATATTTCACACACCAGTGAAGTTGTGTTACTGTGGCTTGCCAGGGGTTTCACCACTCCCCCTTTTTGATATCACTGTCAATACACACAGTTTTTATTGTGTTTTTTCGCAGACAGTGCATATTTACTCCTCCTTTGTTCCTCTGGTGGGTTTATTGGTTACTTTACTGTGCCATTATGTCTGATTATTATGAAGAGGAGGATTATTTTGAGGAGGGCCCTTCTGGGTCTTTTGAGCATGAGCTTGTGGAAGCTCTTGATGTGGGGCTTCTCTTTGGACAGCCTTTTCTAAAGAAGCTCAGAAAATTTGTCGCTACTTTCAGTGGCCTTGACAAGGCGCAAGGTTCTTTGAAACGGGCCTTCCGCCCGGTTTTTGGCCGGGCCGGACGACATCGGGGGCAGTCGTTCAGCCGTGGTTATCAGCAAGGCGCCCAGCGAGGATATTCTTCCCATCGAGGAAAATTTCAGGACTCCAATTCCTCAGCCTCTTTCTACCCTACCCGGGGGTCCCGCAACAACAACAGAAAGGGACGCTTTGGAGGCAACCAAGGAGGTCACCGTGATGCCGCACCTTCAGGTGAGCCTGATTCCTTTGTCAGAGGTTCAGTTGGGGGGCCGCATCCAGTTTTTTCTCACCAATTGGCGAGGAATCTTGCAGGATGCTTGGATCCTGGATACAGTACTAGGTTACAAGATAGAATTCTTTCGGACCCCCTCTCAAACTTTTCCCCCTCGCCCCATGCTTTTTTCCCATCAAGACCAACTGTTCATTTCCAGCGAGATCGAGTCTCTTCTTCACAAAGGCGCCATAGTGCAGACTTCTCGTCACCCTCGCGGGTTTGTCAGAAACATCTTCCTAGTTCAGAAGAAGGGGGGTGGATCACAGCTTGTTTTAAATCTCAGGGAGTTCAATGGATGGGTTGTATATCGTCACTTCAAGATGGAGGGGATCCATCTTCTTCGCGATCTTCTGCAGGAAGGGGACTGGATGGTCCGCCTCGATCTGAAAGATGCCTATATGTCGGTGCCCATTTACAAACCGCATCGCCGTTTTCTACAGTTCCAATGGCAGGGAGTCTGGTACGAGTACCAAGTCCTTCCTTTCGGCCTCTCGTCAGCACCTTGGTGCTTCACGAAACTTCTGAGGCCTGTAGTCGAAGTTCTGTGAGCCCGGGGCGTCCGGCTCATTATTTATCTGGACGACATCCTCATAATGGGTCAGTGTCCTCGCCTTGTCTCTCAGCATCTTTCTTGGACCATAGATCTGTTACAGAATCTGTGTTTCTTGATCAACCCTCAGAAGTCTGCATTGATTCCTTCTCAGTCTCTCGAGTTTCTAGGTTTTCTTGTCAACTCCCTCACTTGTCAACTCCTCTTGCCGCATCAGAAGATCATATCCATCAAGAGAGAGTTGAGGTTGATTTTGAGCAAGCAGATTGTGTCCTTGAGGTCTGTAGCCCGGGTCGTCGGATTGTTAGCTTCTTCTATTCAAGCGATTTTCCCGGGTCCCCTTCATTACCGAGCTCTTCAACGGCTCAAGATACGACATCTCCAGAACGGCCTCAAATATTCCGATCAGATTCCTCTCTCCGAGGAAGCGAGGTGGGAGATGTTGTGGTGGCTGGAACATATGGAATTGTGGAATGGTCGAGCCCTATTCGGAACAACTCCAGAGGTGGTGATCGAGTCCGATGCCAGTCGATGGGGTTGGGGAGCCCGGTGCGGTCCAGTATCCACGGGTGGCCGCTGGTCTCCGGAGGAGTTGAATCTCCACATCAATTGCTTAGAACTTCTGGCGGGTTCGTTTGCGATTCGGTGCCTATCGCCCAGTCAGACGAATTGTTGCATCCTTCTCCGCATGGACAACGTGTCGGCGGTTCGTTATGTCAACAAGTTGGGCGGAACTCGGTCTCGTCTCCTAGCGGAGATTGCCAAAGACTTTTGGCACTTTTGCCTTCAGAACAAACTGTTTGTGATAGCGGAATACCTTCCGGGGTGCAGCAACCAAATAGCTGATTGGAATTCCCGACATCTTCGGGATTTCAGCGATTGGAGGCTTCACCCTCGTGTGTTCCGAATGTTGAACACGTTATGGGGCCCTTGTCAAACTGACCTGTTCGCCTCCAGACTCAACAAACAGATTCCGGAGTTCTTCAGCTGGCGTCCGGATCCGGAAGCTCTGGCCACGGATGCTTTTCTGCAGGTATGGCCTCCGGCTCTTTGTTACGCGTTCCCTCCATTTGCAATGATTCCGAGGGCTCTCGCACGAACCAAACGTTATCTCTCGGAATTGATTCTGATCTCTCCTCTTTGGAGGGCTCAAGCGTGGTTCCCGGTTCTTCTGGAAATGTTATGTGCGGCTCCGGTTCTTCTTCCACTACGGTGGAATCTATTGTTAGACCCTGTTCAATTTCCACATCCGTTGATAACATCAGGTCAACTCCGGCTGGTCGCCTGGCGAATTTCGGGGGTCGTTGGCAAGTCCCAGGTCTTTCAACAGACGCTACCAGATTTATCAATGAGGCTTGGTCACCCAACACACACAAACGTTATGCTGCAGCATGGAAACAATGGTGTGATTGGTGCTCTCAACAGGAGGTGGATCCCGCTACAGCAGATGTCTCCTTGGTAGTGAATTTTCTTGCGTCCCTAGCCGCTTCCGGCCTTGCTTATCGTACTGTCAACAATTTTCGGTCACCCATTTCGGCAGGTCACGGGGCCATTGACGCTAAACCCCTTGGGGATCATCCATTAATATTTAAATTACTCAGAGGTATTCGGTTGGTGAAACCACCATGTCCTAGATATTCAGAACTTTGAGATGTCTCCATTGTCTTACGTTTCTTGGACTCCTGGCCTGTAAATCAGTGTTTGTCTCGTAAACAGCTTTCTGCCAAACTAGCTATGTTACTTTAACAAGTTAGACAGAAAGGTAGTAGTGTTCCCAAACTGGGAATGGACCGCACATCAAACAAATATCACGGAAGTCAAGTAAAGGCATGTATTATGTAACTCTAGGTGTCAAGGGGTGCTTAATAAGCCAGGAGCACTTACTACTTAAAAGTGCCATAAGCAAAGTGAAACCACAAAATGCCGGAAATTTATCTAAACAAATTGGCTTAGGTAATAGGTCCGTTAGGTTTGTGAAATAACCAAATCGTGATTTATGAGAGCTGAGTAGCAGGACACGTCCGTTTACATGCACATAGATAGCTCAAGAACCCCCTGGAGCAAAAATAAAACTCAACAGGCGTTCACGTAATGTAGGGCAGTAACAGCACAAGGTGACATAGTCGGGTCTCCAAGAAAATGCCACGAGAGAGGGTGCCGGGCCTGATAACCTGCACGATTTGCTCATACGGAGGACTCATTCAAAGGATACTAACTTTATGGATCTTTATATCAATAGCAACACTTATTGGATACCAGTTTATCTTGCACACATTTCGTACATTGCCTTGAAAAAGTCGTTGTACTTACCTTGTACAGACGAAACACATGTTGGCTGTTTACTTCTTTACAACATGCATTGAAGAACATTAAAATCATCAACTACACTGAGAATCTGGTTGGATCGTCATTTCATCATCCTTGAACCTTTTGGATATCCTGCAAGCTACACATGAACTTTGGACATAATAGCTATAATACTGCTACTGGTCTGTAACTTATATGCAGTGCGAATGACCTAGCCTGTTATATTTGGGAGTGCTGTCTAAGCCAATTTGTTTAGATAGCTATGTTACTTTGTCTGGTGTCATGAAAAAGGGTTTCTGATATTCGCGCCCTTGATCTAGCGGGTCGCAGATTCTCTCTAGAGTGTGTTACCTTTTTGATCTCTAGGCGCACTAAATGTAACACGACTTCAATCACTTATCCAGCTTTTCCGGAAAATCCTAAATTGTGTGTGGTTCAATGTATTCGAGATTATGAGGTGAGTACTGCAGGTTTTCGTCATGATCTGGCTGGTCAGTTGTTGATTGCTCTGCAGAAGCCTTTTCGTCCAGTGACTCCAGCCACACTGGCACGATGGGCGCGTTGGCTCATGAGTGAAGCAGGTATTGATGTCTCCAAATTTGGTGCTCATTCTGCTCGTGGTGCTATGGCATCTAAGGCTTTTTCTATGGGAGTCAGTTTATTGGACATTATGAATGCAGCTGATTGGTCCTCTGATTCTACATTTAAAACTTTTTATTATAAGCCTATTGTAAATGTGGCATCTGTTGTGGTGGCGCAGCTTTGAACAAGCATAATCGGAGTCTCCGGTCCTGACATAGAATTAAAAATTTGCAAACATTCGTGACAAGAATTTTCAATTCTATTAAGGACACGGAGGCGAGGATTATCCCACCCATAATCAGTACTGTGTTGTCTGATTTGAAATACTTTATAATGCAATGTATATATTTGTGCTGATGTTTTTTCCCTCCCACTTTTTTGCTTTATATATTCCTGGGAGTGTGGTATTACGGCTTTATATTTCTATTTCAGGTACTGATCTCAAATAAAGTTTTCTGCCTTTCACACTTAAAGAAGGTTGTTTCGTCGTCCTCCAGGACATGCTGTTACTTTGAAGCTGACTTCAAGTTTCTCATTGCTGCTGTTGGCCTTTGGATTCCTTCGATTGAGTGGATTCTTCCAGTTTTCTTGGACTCCAGACTGTGACTATATATTGTCTAACCTGTTCTCACGCAAAGAAAGAGGATGTAGTATTCTCTTGTACTCCATTTATAGGGGTCTACTCTATGGTTGTTACGTGATACCCTCTAGGTTTATGGGTATTGTAGTTCATATTTGTGTTTTTTACTTTTTCTGATTGGCTGTCGAGATTTTCAGTAAAGAAAATGAGAAGCATAATCCTCGCCTCCGTGTCCTTAATAGAATTGAAAATTCTTGTCACGAATGTTTGCAAATTTTTAATTCTCCCACCTTTGTGTGCTTGGTTCCCTCCCATGGTGTATTCCCTCATTGTTTCTCCTGGTCGTCCCTCCATTACTTCTTTGCGATTCACCTCACATCACAGAAAATACTCGCTCTGCCATTGGGCGTCCTCCGCAACACATGACATTGTCGAAACATATCAACGCTTGTGTTCATCGATGTCCATTTCTCCCCGCGGTACTGTTGTTTATGTTGCATCGAGTTCTGTTGCGGTATGTTGTTTCTTCCCCTGTCAACTGTTTCTTTTGATTAAAATGAATTATTAGACTCAGTCTGCTTGTGTAACTGGCTCAGGATTTTTAAGGTGAACAAGGATGTTACCATTCTATAACGGCTGCCAAGTTTGACGTCTATTATCACAGCACGCAACCATTAGGCAAACTGGTCCGTCTTTTGTTTCAGTTGCCTTCGTCATGTAGACTTCCTTCAAGTTCTACAGTTCCATCTCCATTTCATTTTCCTCCTTTCTCTAGCATCCTTTTGTTTCCATTTTCTTTCCTCTTTCACTCCTTTGGTTGGTAAAAAACATTGTCATTTACAGCGCCAATACCTCTAACTTTCACAAATGCAAGACCAATTTGCATTGCAAATGCTAGTTTCATTCTGTAAAAGCCACGGAGGGACTTTTATCATCTGATGAACGTAGTTAAATTCGTCATAACATTGCGATCCAAAATTACTTTTGTGTTTGTGTGGTATATTTTGAATGTTTGTTACTGTTCTGGGGTAGTGTAACTGTTAACCTTCTTTGTCCTCCACTGTTCCCAGCATAATTGTTCTCAAACAGGACTCAGCGAGCCACCCTTAATCACCATGTCCCCCTCCCACAGCAGATCCCACGGAGAAACTTCAAAGCGGTGATAAATCCAACCGCCTGAAGCAGGAGTCATCTCAAGACTCCAGCGCTCTCACAGGGGAGGCAGAAACAGCTGCTGGATGCCATTCATACTATTTTAACCAATTTCAGGGGAGTGAGAGGATAGAAAAGAGAAACAGCATCTTCTCACATCCCATGAAGGCTGCTCCCCCAGCACTGCATTAATTAGACAACAAACATTTAACTCCACATAATTCAACACAATGCCACACAATTAAGTGCCACACAGTGCCACAACACACAAATTAATGCATCATAATTCCACTACACACAACACATTTAAACATCTCATAATTAAACATTGAACAAGTCAACTACACACACTTCAACTCCACATAATTTTACTCCATGCCACATAATAACAAATCTATTAAATAAACTCCACATATTTTCACTCGGCTCCATGGCACATAATTCCAGTTCACATAATACCACTCCACGCTGCATAGTTTCACTCTACTCCAAATTACACTCCATGCAACACAATTCAATTCCAGATAACTCCACTACACATAATTACACTCCAACCTACATAGTTACACTTCTCGCCATATATTTACACCCCACATATATTCACTAAATTCCAAACATATAATTACACTCCGCAAAATTCAACTTTGCAACATACCACATAATTCCACAACATATAATACCATTCCACACCATGCCACATATTTCCACTCCACACCATGCCACATAATTCCACTCCACACCATGCCACATAATTTCACACAACACCACACCACACAATTCTACACCACGTAATATAATTACACTCCACATAATGCCACTCACACCACATAATTCAACTTCACATAATTACACTGTACTCAATATCACATAAATACACCCCACATAAATCTACTCTATACCACAAAGCAACAATCCACGTAAATATACTCCACACCATGCCAAATAATTCCACTCAGCATAGTTTCACTCACCGCCACACAGTTCCATGCAATGCAAACTCCACATATTTAATTTCCACACCACATAATTCCAAACCACATAATTCCACTTCACAACACAATTCCATAACACACCACATACATCCAATCCACACCACAGAATTCCACATCCTGCCACAAAATTCAACAGCACACCACATAATTCAACTCCTCTACATACAACTCCACAACACATAATACCACTCCATCCATATAATTATACTCCATGACACACACTCCCACACCACATAATTCCAGTACACTCAATACCACATAATTACAATACACCTAATTCCCCTGCACACCATGTCACATAATTTCATTACATGTAACTCCACTCCACACCACATAATTCCACAACAAACAATTCCAACACAACCAACATAATTCCACTCCACACCACATACATCCACTCCTCTCCATAAGACGGCTAAAAAACATTGTCATTTACAATGCCAATAGCTCTCGAATTGCCAAAAGCTATTGGCTTTTCCAAGGCTCATGGGACTTCACTTCTGAGTGGTGGTTGAAAACCAAGTTACTTACCTTCGGTAACGATGTATCTGTAAGAGACATATATTAGTTATAGATTCCTTACCTTAAATTACCCCCAGGCGTCAGACTGGATCCGGGTAATTTTTTCTCAGCAGTACCCCTGCGCATCAGTAGGTGGCATCGGTTGACTCCACGTTCATCGTCGGCATCGTGATCGCCGGATGACATCACGGTATCTCCTTAACCGCTGCCCCTGAGCGCTGATGTCAGTTCTTTACACAACATTCCACGCCAGAAGCGCAGAGACATGCAAGACACTGACCACTGGTGCACAAACTAGGGCACTGAAAGGGAGGGTCAGATGTATCAAGCATTTTCCTGTTCGCAAACGGGCCGATTCGCAGAATCGGCCCTTTTGTAAACAGGAAAAAAGCCTTTTGGGATGTACCATACCAAAAGGCAATCGCAAAATAGGGAATCGCAATTTTTGCGATTACCTATTTTGCGAATGCATTTAGAGAATCGCAATTTGTGATTCCCTAAATTCAATGCAGGAAGCACTTTTAAATTTGCGACCCTGCTTTAAGGAATCACATTTTACCACCAACTTCAAGTTGGTGGTAAATTGTAAATCCGTAAAAAAATGCACAATTTAGCATTTTTCTAAGTGCCATGTAGCGCACAAACATGCCACATGTACACGCATGCATATTTCAGGGGTGCAACAGGGTGTTCTTTTGGCACCCTTGAAATTGCATGCGCCATTTGCGAGTACCTATTGGGTACTCGCAAATTGCGCATGCAATTCACATTCATTCCTATGAGCCTCTAGGCCCATAGAAATTAATGGGAAGCCATTCCTTATTTGCGAAGGAATGCATAGGAATTGCTAAATATTTGCAGAAACCTTCATACATTGCATTTTGCGAGTCTATAATAGTGATTCGGTAAAATTCTCTATTATAGACTCGCAAAATCCAATGTTGATACATCTGGCCCGGAGTCCCTTACTCTAGAAGTCAGTTCACAGAATGGGTGGGACAGTAAGGAATCTATAACTAATATATGTCTCTTACAGATATATCGTTACCAAAGGTAAGTAACTTGTTCATCTGAAAGAGACTATTAGTTTCAGACTCCTTACCTTAGAATAGATACCCCAGCAATACCAACCCCGGAGGTGGGTCTGCGAACTAAGTTCACACCAGAAAGTCCTGGAGAACTGAACGGCCAAAGAAGCCGTCTCTCCGTACTTGACTACTACAGTAATGTTTAGTGAATGTATGCAGTGATGCCCACGTGGCTGCCTGGCAGATGTCACTGAGGGGTACTCCAAGTCCCAGAGCAGTAGTGGCTGACGTCGCCCTGGTGGAATGGACGCGCAGTCCAACCGGAGGCTCTTTTTTCGCCAAGGAATAGCAGATCTCAATGCACAGGACGACCCATCGAGAGATGGTCCATATTTGCACGGCCCGACATTTCTTGGCGCCCACATAGCCAACAAAGAGTTGATCGTCCACCCAGAATTGTTTTGTGCCATCCAGATAAAATGATAACTCACGTTTTGTATCCAGTCTTTCCTCCTCCTTGGAAGGATGCAGGGTGGGAAGAAGGTGGCCAAAGTGATGGTCTGTCCTATGTGGAAAGAGGTGACCACTTTGGGTAGAAGAAAAGGTCTAGTTCGAAGGACAACCTTGTCCGGATGGACAGCAAGGAAAGGAGGTTTTGAAGAGAGCGCCTGAAGCGCACTCACCCTGCGAGCAGAGGTGATGTCAACCAGAAAGGCAGTTTTTAAAGTCAAGAGTCTGAGAGGACAATTATGTAGTGGCTCAAAAGGAGCACACATAAGGTAAGTTAAGACAAGATTCAAGTCCCACTGGGGCATTACGAAAGGAATAGGAGGAAAAAGGTGAGTAATGCCCTTAAGAAACCTATTTACAACAGGGGACTTGAAAAGAGAAGGCTGATCAGGAAGGCGAAGAAAGGCCGAAATGGCCGAATGATAGCCTTCACGGGTGCCTAGAGCAGAGCCCTGCTGGGTCAAAGAAAGCATGAAGAGGAGAACCTCAGAAAGAGGGGCAGAATGGGGATCCACAGCCTGTGCTGCGCACCATGCCACAAATTTGTTCCATCTACAGGCGTATACTGTTTTAGTAGAGGGATGCCTGGCTGCCAAGATGACAGACTTCGGGAGGGAGGTCGAAAGCTGTAAACAGTCGCTGCTCAATCTCAACGCAAGAAGGTGGAGGATGGACGGGTTCGGGTGGAGGACCATCCCCTGCTGCTGTGACAGAAGATCGTCCCAAACAGACAGTCTGATCGAAGGATCGATGGCCATGTTCAAGAGCTCGGGATGCCAGATTCTTTGTGCTGAGTCCGGAGCCACAAGAATGACTTGGGCCCTGTCGCGCTTGAACTTCTTCAGCACTCTGGGCAGAAGTGGTATAGGTGGAAAGACGTGTAGAAGACCACAATTCCACTTGTGATGAAAAGCATTGCCAAGCGAGTGCCACCTTGGAAATTCCAACCTGCACAACTGCTGACATTGCGCGTTCTCTTCAGTGGTGAACAGATTTAACCAAGGCTCTCCCCACTGCTGAAAGAGACCTTGCACCACCTCTGAGTGAAGACACCATTCGTGATCCATCATGCACCAGCTGCTGAGTTCGTCTGCCCTGGCATTCAGGGAACCTGCCAGGTGTTTGATCACCAGGGAAATGCCCTGAGGTTCCAGCCACGTCCAAAGGCGAAGAGCCTCTTGACATAGGGTCCACGACCCCACCCCGCCCTGCTTATTGCAGTACCACATGGCGGTGGTGTTGTCTGTGAACACCTGCATTACTCTTCCTCTGACAGAAGGAAGGAATCCCCTCAGTGCAAGGCGAATCACCCGGAGCTCCAGAAGGTTGATGTGGAGCCCGGATTCCGCCAAAGACCAGAGACCTCTGATCTCCGCCTCTCCCATGTGGCTGCCCCATCCCAGGAGTGACGCATCTGACACCACTGTGAACTCTGGTTGGGGAAGGGAGAGGGATCTGCCGTTGACCCAATCCTAGTCCGTTAGCTGATGCAGTGCGGAAACCTGGGTAACGGGAATCAGGACAAACCCCCGTACCAAAATCCTACCTTCGTCACAGACCAAATACCACATTAACACATTCACTCATACAATCATTGGTGGGACCCATAACACCAACACTCACGCTTCACTTCTCACTGGTCTGCACTTACAGGAGAGATGAATGTTCCAAGCGCTGACATGAAAGGAATATCTTATAACCTATAGGAAAATATTATAATGCATAACTATACATGAATAACCTCACACCTATAGATCTTAATCCTAAGCATCAAGATACTCCTCCCACTTGATCAATGGATCATTTAGTTGGAACGGTAAGGTGATTTAGACCAGCTAAAAACACTTTTAGGATTTTGATCTATACTTCCTCAATAAATGACAAAAACACATTTGCTTGTTAATCAATATTGGTTTATCTAGTTATTGCAAGAATTTAGTTCCATCTAATAAGTTTATTAAATCTTTCGTAAATCACAGAACGCCATATTTACCTAATCTGGCTATCGGTCGTCCTCTAAGTCATCAAATTAGTTGTCAATCAGTCGGAATTCGAAAGTTCTTTATGCAGTACGCTACAGTCCCAAGAATGGACAAGGACCAGAGACGTGCAAGCATCTATCAGTGCGCATAGATTTTATAGAGTTTTCAGTTTGTCAAAGAAATGGGCAGCATTCAGTCTGTCAAAGATTCAGGAACGCAGCAGTCACGTAGCGTCACCGTCGTCTCCATCAGCAAAAGGGAAAGCACGCATCAGTCCTCTCTATTCTACCGTCATTTTTATAATAAAAGTAAGGTCAATGTGTTACATTTTATAACATTTGGGCTTCTTCCATTGGTCGGTTAGGATCGTCCGGTGAGGTTTCTCACACTTCAAGAGGTTATGTCACTGTTCATGATCTATCCGGTTCCTTGCATTAGTCCTTTGTTAGAGTACTTGGCAGGCATCCCACCGTGGCCTTGCTTGGGTACAGAGAGACAAGGGTCATCTCGAGGCTACAGAAACATGCAGTAGCGCAGGCGCACTTCACCTGAAACCTTGTGGAATGGTGGCCATCACGTCGTGTTACGCTGGCGGCCATCTTTACTTTAGGCCCAAAAGACAACTTAAGCGAAACAAACACAAAAGAGTAATTAATACATGGAAATAATGAATAAAATGTTAAACCCTCACTAATCCTTCTATGTGCTTGTAATTATCTAGCTTATAGCGACATATAAAGCGTTTATATTCACCAATTGATGTCATCTGGTGCGACATTACGAAAACGTCACAAAAGCAACATATATCATGCAATATTCTATTTACTACTGTTAGTATGCGTACATATTTTTATTACAAAATTATTTAGCATGCAAATAGCAAATCCCACGTGTATTCCTTACATTAGTAATATTGGTTAAATGTCATGCAAACACTTTAATAGTATTATAATTAATAGATTATTCTAATTAGTATATTCATGCAGAATAGGGGGGGTATACAACATTTTGTACTACCCGCTCCATCATAGCCACCACTGCAATTGGTGTGCAGTGCCCTCCAAGATCTGCATGCAATCGGAAAGATTCCCCTGATGCTGAGCCCACTGGAACTTCAGGTTGAGTTTGAGTTTGAGTTTAAAAGTATTTGTAGAGCGCACTTTCACCAGCGGTTTCATGGCGCTGTTTACAGACAGGTCTCCAGAGTAAAAAGCAGCAGAGGTAAGAAGGGAACAGAAAAATAGCAGGAGGTTTTAGAAAGATTTAGAGAATAGATGGGCTTTGAGCTTTTTCCGGAATTGGGGATAGATAGTTAGGGATCTGAGCTCTAAAGGAAGAGAATTCCATAGAGCTGGGTCAAGGGTCGCAAATTTCGATCCTCCCCACTTCTTCCTCCGGAAGCGGGGGACTGTCAGTAGGAATAGCGAGGATGAGCGTAATTCCCTGGTAGGAACATAGGGAACGATTTCAGTTGAAACAAAGGCCGGTGCCGCGCCCAGTCGAGATTGAAAAATGATGTAAGCAAGTTTAAACTGGACGCGTTCACGGACAGGAAGCCAGTGTAAGGATTTAAGTAGGGGCGTTACATGGTGGGATTTAGGAAGGTTGAACACCAACCGTGCTGCCTGGTTCTGGATCAGTTGCAGACGCCTTAAACTATAAGCAGGAATACCTGCATACAGGGCGTTGCCATAATCCAGGCGGGAAATGACCATAGCCAGGATGATCAGTTTTAAGGCATCAGAGGAAAAGAAACGAGATACCTTACGAATGGTCCGTAGTGACAGAAAGGAAGAAGATACCACAGAACTAACCTGGGAGTGAAGGGTGAGCTGAGAGTTAAGTTTGATGCCTAAGGTTTTGACTGAGGTAGAAGGAACCGGGGGAGAGCCTAGGGAAGGGGGCCAAAACAGTGAAGACCAAGGACTGGAGGAACCACCTGTCAACACCAGCTCGGTCTTATCCGGGTTGAGTTTCAAGTGATTGTGGTTCATCCAGTCCTGGATAAAAATCATAATAGTCTGGAAATTTAAAATAGAGGCAGAGGAAGAAGATAGGTTAAAGACGAGTTGGAGGTCATCCGCATAGGTAAATACGCTTACCTCCATTTGCTGCAGTGAAAAGATAAGGGGGGCGATATAGAGGTTGAACAAAAGAGGTGAGAGGGAAGAACCTTGGGGAACCCCGCACTGGACTTTCCGGAGGTCTGCAGAAAAATCGCCTAGTCGGACAGCCTGGGTGCGGTCCCTCAGGAAGGAGGACAGCCACACCAGGGCTGTACCCCCGATCCCCGCCGCCCTGACACGGGAAAGCAAGATAGTGTGGTCTACCGTGTCAAAGGCGGCAGAGAGATCGAGGAGAACCAGAGCCTGAGCCTGGTTGGTCCCTGCAAGGTCCCACTGCAGAGCCCGCATATACCACCTGGTATGATCCACCAGCAGGATGCAGGAGGCCATGAGGCCCAGCAGCCTCAGGGTCATTCTCCCCAGAATCCGGGATAGAGGCTGAAACATCGGTATCATAGCCCGAATATCCGGGACTCGCTGGCCAGAAACTGCGCTGTGTCCAGATAGGGGAAGACTGGAACCCCTGATCTGCGCAGATGATCTGCGACCACCGCCATCACTTTCGCGAACACCAAAGGGGCGCTGGTAAGGCCAAAGGGGAACATGGTAAACTGAAAATGCTCATGGCCTACTGTGAACCGCAGGTAGCGCCGGTGGGCAGGCAAGACGGGGATGTGAAAATAAGCATCCTGCAAGTCTAATGCTACCATCCAGTCTCCAGGGTCGAGAGCAGACAGGACCGGAGCCAAAGTCAACATTATGAACTTCTCCTTCTGGAGGAAGTGGTTGACGTCCCTGAGATCCAAGGTAAGATGCAGGCCTTTGTCCTTCTTGGGTACCAGGAAGTAGTGGGAATAACAACAACGATCTACTTCTGGCACAGGGACTCGTTTGATAGCTCCCTTGGCCAAGAGAGCCGTAACTTCCTGACAGAGAAGGGCCAATTGATCCTCCAACAAGCGTTGGAGTGTTGGTGGCATGGAGGGAGGGGTAGTCTCGAAGGGGAGAGAGTAGCCCCTTCGGACTATCTGAAAAACCCACCTGTCTGACTTGATGTTGTGCCAGTGGGGGAGGTGATGGCGGATCCTACCGCCCACTGGCAAATGGTGGCCCTGAAAAGTCGGACTAGGAAGGTTTGGAGGCAGCTGCCGGGGCGGCATTGGTAAACTGAACCGACCTCTGGCCCTGGGACCCACAACGCTGGGTCCCATGTCCACGGCCGCGCAGAGGCTGAGTGGCTTGTGCGGCCCTGTGGCTCTGGTGGAAAGTGGTGAGGCACCCTTCTGTGGCCACGAAAAGGGTGAAAGGCAGACTGCATGGGGCGAGAAGATGCTGCAAGGCCCAAGGACCTGGCCGTAGCCCTAGAGTCCTTGAAGCGCTCGAGCGCATTGTCCGCCTTGCCACCAAACAGGCGACGGCCATCAAAGGGCATGTCCAAAAGGGTAGATTGGACATCTCCAGACAAGTCAGAGGTTCTTAGCTAGGCATAGTGCCTCAGGGCTACTGGCGATGAAATCGTCCTACCCAGCGAATCAGCGGTATCCAGCCGACATCGAATGGTGAACTTTGCTGTGTCTCGACCCTCAGCAACAGCGCTGCCGAGTACGGCCCGGGCATCCTCCGGGCACTGTGGCAGCACTTGCGCAACCGTGTCCCAAGAGACATGCTGTGTTCACCGACCGCAGTCCTAAGCTGGCCGAAGAAAACATCTTCTTCCCAAGATGGTCCAGCTTCTTGGATTCCCTATCTTGAGGAGCTGTAGAAAAAGCGCTTCCTTTTGAGGATAAGGCTTGGACCACCAAGCTTTCAGGGTAGGGTGTTAGGAGAGGAAAAGTGGATATCCTGGGGCAGGGGGGTGGCGTCCGGCAATCGTCCTATCCACAGGAGCCCCTGTGATGGGCACGGACCAGGAGCCCAGAAGGACGTCAGTGAAGGCCTCATCGAAAGGCAGCAAGGGCTCTGAAGAGGATGCTGCTGGCTGAAGCACCTCAGTCCGGAGGTTAGTCCTGACTGCCACGTAGGAAACTCAAGGCCCAAGGCCTCAGCCATCCTACGCAACACCACAGCATAGGAAGCTCCCTCCTGCATAGCCACGATAGGGGGAGAAAGCATACCAAGGTCTGAGCAGGTTCCAGCCAACTGGCATCACCCAACTCCTCTCTCCAGTCCGGCTCATCAAGCTGGTCTGCCAGACGGTCAACAGACCCCTCCCAGTCCTCCTCACCCTCTTCTGGCTGCCACTCAGGGCGATAGGGAACGCCAGGGAAGAACAGCGGTCAAAAGTACCCTCCGGCGCTGGTACCGCCTGGCTCCGTATCCAAGTCGAGAGGGAGGCTGGGATCGACGCCGGCCGGGGGTGCAAATGGCGTGGGAGGCAGCGTCAGAGGAATTGGCACCGGGAAAGGTACCGTGAGGTTGACCGGCACTAATCGGGATCCAGGCCTGGATCCTTGGGGGCACTGAGGCCTGAGCCACCGTCATCAAAGGCCTAGAGCCCCCAGCCGAGTCCGCGGGGCCCGAAGGCGCACTGGCGGAGTCGGGCTGCCCAGAGATGGAGTGGGGGGCTTCGTAAAATGCACGAAGCTGGGCAGGGGATTCTCCGGCTCCTGGAAAGGGAGGGAAGAGCGGAGCCGTCCAAGCAACCTCCGAGGGTGGAGCTGGAGAACGACAACCCTCCGTGTCCCACATCGCGGCTGCCGACGGACGGGGAGAAGGCGAAGAGCGACGATGCTTCTTCGCCTTCTCCTTGTGCTTCGTCTTACCCAATGACGAAGATTTCGATGATGAATGGTGGTGGTGCCGACTGGCGGGCCTCCAAAAAGCTTTCGGGACTGCTCCTGCAAGGAGTTAGGGTTCAGGGCCCGTCAGTCGGAGCACGACTTCGGGTTGTGGTCGCGCTCCAGGCACCAAAGGCACATGAGGTGCGGATCGGTGACTGATATCAGCTCGTGACAGGAGTCACAAAGCTTGAAACCAGGCCGACAACTTGACATACCTCGTGCAGCGGGTCTTAATACTCCAAAAAAATGTCAACAAAAAGTCAAAAATGTTTAGTCAAAAAATTACTAAGGGTACCGCTCTCTTCGGATCTGCGCTGGCTGGAGCGGGAAAAGAACTAATGTCTGCGCGCAGGGGCGGTGTATAATTAGATATCGCAACGTCATCCCGGCGATCACGGCGACGAACGCAGAGTCGACCGACGCACAGGGGTACTGCTGAGAAAAAATTCTCCAGATCCAGTCTGACGCCTGGGGGTAATTGTAAGATAAGGAATCTATAACTATTAGTCTCTTTCAGATGGTAATACTCACATGGGTTCATACAACAAAAGTCTGGCACATACAGTCACGTTCTCAATTTTTTATATATATATGTATAGGATTACAGTGAGGAAAGATATTTTTATCTAGATCCGCAACCAGCTATCTTATAGCACAATATGGCCAAATCCTATGTGCCCACTGAATTTAAAACAGTTAAAGCGAAGAGTAAGAGAAGAAAGTGGTCAGTCAGTACACTCAAATCAACACATAACCCCCAGCTTCAAGTGTGTATGTGCTAAAAAATGTGTGAAGAAAAGTATCTCACGTGCGCACCACCAGAGGAGCTACTGGTAGGTTCTCACCACCTAGCCCACGTTTGTATCATCATCGATAACTTTCTCAAACGAAAAAAGCGATGTGTTCAGTGGAAAAGGAAGTGAAAAACATAAAGAAGTCTCTAAAAATGGACTAAACTCACAAAGACTGGTCACTTTTATTCCGAACTGTGAGTCTGCACCAGGTTAAAAACGCAGCATGTTGTGAACCACTTTAATGACGGCCAACATATTTCATTGCCAATTATTTTATGGCAATTTCATCAGGGCACCAGAGGTCAGCAATCACCTCCCTGGACATCTAACATCAAAAAAGAGTGACTGACAGACACACAAAGAAAAAAGTTTTGTTTAGAGAAAATACCCCCAAAAAAACAGGCTCGCTTCAGTACAGGTACAAATTAAAGTAATAGACCACGGCCATGTAACTGAAAATTGGCCATTAGTCCTTTATTCAATTTCACAATAGTTACGTAGTAGGAGCTATGGGCCCACATACCAGCTCCCACCACGTCGTAGGTATGTATGTCGTATACTTTTTTTTCCCTTTCAAATAGCACTTTTGTTGCTAAGTGTTTAGTCTGTGGAAAGAAACCATATAACATATATAATATCTATGGTGTATACTGGAAACTGACACCATATCAATAAAACAAAATAGTCAACTGTATCTCAAGCGGCCTCGTTAGAGCATCCAAATATCACTCACGTACACCAAGCGCTTGAAAACTCACGTTAAAAAACCACAATCAAGATCCACGTAATACACCACTTGGTCTTTGAAATTGCAGTGCAAATCAAAGCATTGACCCTCTTGATACTTTAAACACGTATACAAATATCATAGAGTAGCAATCTACTCCACTCGACATCATTCATTGTGCCAAAACTGCTCCTCTGTCAAAACCTACAGCCTTCTCGCTGTACGTCATTTCATTATTTGCTTTTCTCAGTATTTAAAGACTCTCACGATGACTATGCCCCACCGGTTCCAAAGTCATCAGAACATGGTGAATAGGTGAAAAATCACTTGCTCCCCTTCGCCTTATCAGACGAACTGCGCTCGAATCACCGTCAACCTCACTCATGCGCCCCCACCACTTTCGGCCACCATACTCTTACCGCTCCCCTGGGGACTTCAAACGGTAAATCAACCCGGCAACGCCGCCGTCAAACAGAACTCATCTATTTAAATGTAACACGCACTCTCTCACAGCGCTCCATAGTCACATGACCCCCTCTAAAGGCTCTGCAATATTCTGGCAAATACAGGCGCCATCTTAGAATGGTGGAGGTGTATGGTAAATAGAGTGTAATACCCTGCAATACTCGTCATCAACCTGTGTGAATCATACCAAATTTGCTAAAAACCAATTCATTTAATATAACAATAACCTGGAATATCATGGCACATTCCACAACAGAAAATAAGAAGTTTCAAAAGAATTTCAATCCACATGCATAGTTACACATATGTCTATGCAGGGCATGTCTCAAAGCGCTACATGGCCTAATAATCAGTCCAAGATGATATTGTCACAAATACATACAAACCGGGGAAGTCTCTTTCATCTGCCCCAATCGGCAATATCAATACTAGGACAGTCGTGGTTTTGTTCGGCCAGTACTCATCTACTGATCTTATTCCACTCAATCTGATCATTGAGACCAATCTGATCTACCTTCTCAGAAAAAATCCAGCGTGCTTCTTTTGTGGCAAGTTTTTTATCAAGACAGCTTACGTCACCCACTACCTTCTCCAGCACCACCCATTTTAATGCTTTATAATTGTGGAGATGTTCCCTGTAGTGTTGTACCAGGCGTGTGGTCAATTTTCCTGCCTTGATTGTGCTAAGGTGTTCTTGCACTCGAACCTTGACCTTACGAGAAGTTAAACCTATGTAGTGCAATCCACATGGGCAAGTCAGTCTATAGATTACATTTGATGAGTTGCAGTTGCTGAACTTATTTAAATACCACGTCCTCCCGCTAAGCAGCTGAAGTTCCGTCGTTTTTACTGTTAACTCACAGACTGAACAACAGCCACATGGGTAATGACCCGATGGAATGGAGGTATTCACAGTGGACTGCATCGGTCTTGTGAGGACCAATCTGTCCTTTAAATTCTGAGCGCGTTTAAACGCAAACCTTGGTTGCGGCATTTGGAATTCATTGGTAGACAATAATGACCAATGTTTTCTTATTGCTTGACGGATCTTAGTAGAGAGAGGATCAAACGTAAGCACCACTGGCAAACAGTCCTTAGATTCTTTACAATTTCTTTAGAGAAGTGCATCTCGGGGGGTGTTGTGAGCCCTTTTACGGGCTCTGGTGACAATTTTTCTAGGATAGGCTCGCTGAACCAATTTCTCAGTCAGACTTTCAGATTGTTGCAAAAAATCATACGTCGAGGAACAGTTCCTACGGTATCTAAGAAACTGGCCCACCGGGAGATTATCCCTCAGGGATCTCGGGTGAAAAGATTGATAATGCAACAATGAATTTTTGTCAGTGGATTTCTGATGTACAGTTGTACTAAGCTTGTTATTGATTGCTCTAATGTCCAAATCGAGATAAGTCGCTCTTTCATTACTTATCTGCCATGTGAACTTCAAGCAATCATCTCGACCCCCATTTTTCCTATACTTTAACATACAGATATATCCACCCCAGTAACAGAGATGTCCTGATCGTTGAGTATATGAAAAAAGTTTATTAAACCTAAAAAACATTAAGAAAATAGTTTTATTTTTAATATTAATGCACTTTTTTATATGTATTGTAAGTGTAGTACAAAATAAAAATTATGGCAGTAATAACTTATTTTATATTTAAAATAATTTTTTTAAATATATTAAATTAAATGCATTCTTCTGAAGTTTAATTTAAAAGAATCCCAACACAAGTCAAACAAATTACATTGTTGTTATGCTATAATTATTTATATTTTAATTAAAATAATGTTACATTTATTTTTTTAAATAAAAAAATGGTTATTACAATACTAAAATTAATTTAATAAAAGTTTGGCACAGATAATTTTTTTAAACATTAAATTAAATGTATCATTTAAAATAATTTAATGTAACACTATTTCCTATTAGCTTTAATTTCCCACCACCATTAGTTTCAATCTAGGGTGTGGCAGTACCATTAGTTGGCCATGTGTAGTGCTGGACTTACTCCAGACCTGACCTAGAGTACATTCAAAGGGTGTAGCTGCGGGTTCTGTTTGGGGTGTGGCAACACCAAATAAATGCACTCCTGGCTTGGTCGTTAGGTCTGGGCTCCCCCGAGTTGAGTCTGCTATGTCTGATGTTTTAATCAACGTCTTGGTTTCACAAAGAGGTTTAAACGTGTTTATTTTTCTGGTCAGGAACTTTAATATATATTGTTACTGTTTACCAAAAAAGTAGTAAATCGGCACTCATTGAAGTACTTCTTGAATGGGTGCATATTTACTACTCTTTTGAATTCACAAACATTGGCAGTAAGTAGGCTTGGAAAGCTGTGCCAGTCCCAGGTATCCAGGCGTACTACATTCAATCAAACACCCAGTGGCACAAACCACTACTTTAGAAAGCCTCTTTTTTCAGATATGGCTATCCACAGCCTTACAGAGTTCAAATTTACACTGAAAGTTCGTCTTTTAAAATCAGAAAGCTCTGTCTCCAGATGACTTCAAACCTCCATCCATCCCTCAGAGTTTTAAATTTACTACGCCAATCATTAGCTGCTAAGCGCTTAATAATTTCTGTTTATATACAAATACACTGTAGGCTTGTTCTTTTCTGCCTTAATTGTTTATGTAACCTAATATTTTTATTTCAGTGCTTTTGTTCCCATCTTGCAGCCCTTGTTTGAACTACTCTTAAACCCAGATTTACAAACAAAAATCACACTCAACGTAGTGCAGCAAGTACATTTGCTGCACTGTGTTGCATTAATGGTGGAGACCAGAACAGTGCCATATTTACTGAGATGTGCAACTGTTCTACTCCCTCCTTGAGCTCGCACACTTTTGGCTGCCATTCGCCAAAGCAGACACCCTTGTGCCATAGTGCAAGGGTATTAATCATGGGGTTAGCATAGTTTTTGTACATTAAGCGGTGTTCTCATTACACCTGCATCAAGGACGTGCAGCATTTTGGTGTAAATATCTGTCTGCATTTCTTTGTAGATAGTGATTTGCATCAAAACCCATGAGTGGTTGCATGGGAACGCCGATGCACAACCCATAAAACCCCACCCATTGACGCAAAGTAATGCAGCGCATTGCACAGCTTTGCGTTACTTTTGGTTACAATCCAACGCCAATCACAATTTTCGTTGGATTGTAAATCCCACCATTAAACTCTATGTCAGGTTTGTGTTAAAAAAAAGAAACCCTCCCAGTAGGTGGTTCTGCGAACTAGCTCAAACCTAAAAGTCCTGGAGGACCAAAAGGGTAAAATGCCCATCTCGACAGACCTGACTGTTGAAGCAGTAGTGCTTCCTGAATGTGTGAAATGACACCCACGTTGGAGTTTTGCAGGTATCGGGACAGGTACCCCACATGCCAACTCAGTAGTAGCAGCCCTAGCCCTGGTGGAATAGGCCCAAAAGACCTCAGGATCCTGCTTTTTAGCTAGTACATAGCAGTTCTTAATGCAGAGTATAGTACATTGGTAGATGGTTCTCTTCTGCACAGCCATGCCCTTTTTACCCTTTTGCGCTCCAGTGGACCTGATGAAGAACTGATTGTTCACCCAATTCTCTTTGGTGCAATCACTGTAGAACAAAAGAGCTCTCTTCAGGTCCAGGCAAAGAAGTCTCCTCTTCCTTGTAAGGTTGAGGTGGGGTGAAAAAGTTCGGCAGAGTGATACTCTGGCCGACATGAAATGGGGTGAAAACCTTCTGCAGGAAGGAGGCACATGTCCGAAGAACCAGTTTGTCTGAGAAAAAGTTGGGGTAAGGAGGGTGAACTTGCAGAGGCTGAAGTTCGCTGACCCTCCTAGCCTCTGTAATGGCCACTAAAAAGACCGTTTTGATAGTCAAGCTGCAAGGACCAGCTGTGTAGTTGGTCGAAGGGAGAACACATTGGAAACATGTGGACCAGATTGAGGTCCCTTTAGGGCATCACAAAGGAGGTAGGAGGAAACAAGTGCTGTGAATCTTTTAGGAAATGAGACACAAAGTGACTTGAACAGGGGAGGTTGATCTGGAAACCGCAGGAAAGCTGAAATGGCTGACAAGTAACCCTTAACAGTGCCTAGGACAAGGCCTTGCCAGTCTAGAGATAAAACTAACACCAACACCTCTAACAGTGGTGCAGAAAGGGGTCCACATTACATGAGGAGCACCAGGCCACAAACGTATCCCAACGGCAGGCGCATACAATTTTAGTGGAGGGACGCCTGGCTTCCAAGATGACATCACAGACCTCAAAAAGATGATCGAAAACTCTCAACTGCCACCACTCAATCTCCATGCATGAAGGTGAACTGTGCAAAGGTTTGGGCGCAGGAACCTGCCTAGCTCCTGCGACAGGAGATCCTCCCTAGGGGCAACCTGGTCGGAGGACCAAAGCTCATGTGTTTGGGATATCATACTCTCTATGCCCAATCCAGAGCCACTAGGATGGCTTGCGCACGTTCAATCCAGATCTTTTTGAGAACTCGGAGCAGGAGTTGTACCGGCGGAAAGGCGTATGGGAATGTTCCATTGTTAACAAAATGCGTCTTCGAGCAAGATCCGCTTTGGAAACTCCAATGCACTGAAGTGCTGACATTGCACATTCTCCGTGGTGGCAAACAGATAGAGCCCAGGTTCTCCCCATTCTTGAAAGAGATCTGGTGCCACTTCCGGGTTTAGTTGCCATTCAAAATCCACAAGGCATCAATGGCTAAGTTCATCTGCCCTGGCTTTTAAGGAGCCTACCAGATGTTGTGCCACCAGGAAAATGTCCTGGCACTGCAGCCAAGTCCAGAAAAGCAGGCTCTGTTTGTCGTGATACCACATGGTGGTGGTGTTGTCCATGAACACCTGCACCAGCCTCACTTTTGATAGATGGAAGGAAAGCTGATTTGAAGCTGAGATTCCACTGGAGACCAGAGTGCTCTGATCTCCACCTCTCCCAGATGGCTGCCCAACTCAGAAGTGATGCATTGGTCAGCACTGTCAGCTCTGGGTGGGGAAGAGAGAAGGGTCTGCTGCTGACTCAATCGTGGTTCGTTAGGCACCACTGCAAATCTTTTGCTGACTTCTTCGAAATCTGGACCAGGTTGCAGAGGTTCGCCTGGTGCTGCACCCACTGGGGATTCAGATCCCACTGCAGAGCCTGTATGTCATCTTGTGTGCTTTACCAGCAGGATGCAGGAGGCCCTCAGACCCAGCGGTCTCAGAGTCATTCTCACTGAAATCTAGGATTAAGGCTCAAACATCGGGCTGTCAGACTGAATTTCCTGGACCTTCTGCTCCAGGGGTTATGTGTGTAGGAGAGTAGGGTCTGCTTCCTATGGTTTTCGATTTAGATGTGGCTGTGGGTCTGCTAATCAGACCCACAGCCCAGCTGTTCTCTCTCTAAATTCATACTATGTACTTTAGGTACATAACCCAATTGGTAAGGATCACCTTATAGGTCCCTGTACAGTGTACCTTAGGTACCCAGGGCATAGGTGTACCCTAGGCCTACCAGGGGCTGCAGCATGTATTATGCCACCCCTGGCTGGCCTCCCATCATGACACAACTGGCTGATCACTCAGCTGGGGCAAGGTTGTGTAATCACCCCTTGCTTAGGTATAGTATTCCTATACCTACCTTATATATAGACACATGGGTAACCTGTAAGCCACTCCTATGGCAGGCCTTAACAATCCTGGAGGCAGAGTGCTTGGTAACATGTGAGATGGTGCTCTACCGTGAGCTGAGCCTGTCTGCAGCTTTCGGAACCATGTCCTTATAGCTGTTCTATGATATCGCCTACCATATACTCTTAAAGTGCCTTATAATCCTCGCGGTTATTGTAACTATGTTTTGGCTTTATCAAAACATGTTGTGTAAGGTGTCTAACACTTTGGAATACTACCCCCACACCATTTCTGGCGATGAGGATAGTATTCCCCCCTTCTAGAGGGAGAAGACATGTTAAAATCCTACTTACCCGGTTAAAGTTAACCAGAGCCCCAGCATCACAAAATGGATGCTGCTGCCACGGACACAAGTCTGACCTCCTGCTGCTGGGAGTCCTTCCAGGTTTCCTGCCTTGGGAGGTGCTAGCACCACCCCAGACAGGACTTAGTGTATTGGGGCAGGGAGGGATGAATGAAACGAGACACTGCCTGGGGCACACAAGGTGTAACATGCATAGCCCGGTTCAAACCGGTGCTGGGGCAATCCAGCCCCAGCCCTGGCGCGAAACTGGACAAAGGGAAGGGGGTGTAACCACCCCCCTCCCTGGTCCCACCCATAGGAGGGACCTAGCAGGTAATCCAGCTACCCAGATTAGTATAAGAGTGGGAGATGAGTCCCTAGGACTTTAGATTATCCTGAACTGAAACTAGGCACGAAACGCTGGACCTTCGACATTCGACGACAAGAAGACTGAAGAATCTCCTTTGTGGCCAAGAAGTGGCCATCCTGTGCAAACAGGCACCAACAATCGACCTGCCGTTTGCTTTGCCCAAGTTCTACGAGGAACCGACTGCAGAGCCCGACCAGCGCCTTGACTTCCAGACTTCTCCGACCCTGATCCACATCCACAGCAGAGCTGAGATCCGTGGAGGCGACGAGAGACGTGGGACCGGCTATCTGGGAAAATTGGCGAGTAGCTTCCAGCGCAGCTTCTGAGGCATCCTCGAAGTTGTGCTCTGGGGATTGAGAAGCCCCAACCCCGAGCACCATCTGCACCGAAGATCAGCCCTCCACACTCCACGAGTTCTGCCTGGGGCCCTTCTGCATTTTCCTGCTCGACGTGTCTGTCCGGTTGCTGGCCCGTTGGCTAGTAGCCTCAGTGGCGACGAACCCTTAACTTTCCACCACTGGTTTGGCTCCTCCAGACTGGCTCCCGCTTCCCTGTGAAAGAGAAGCACCTCAGACCTTCCTGGTCTGCACCTGAAGCGAATTTCGATTTCCGCGTGGGTTGCCTTTGCCGAGGCTTGTTGACTCCAATCGGGACGTCGACTCCGCCATCAGCAAGATCCTTCGTGGGACAGCTCGTATCCTGGTTCTGGTCATCCTCGACGCCTCCTGGTCCACGTGGCTGCAGAGACAAGCTTCAAGACATCACCTGTGTTCTGCACGACATCGCCTGGTTCCTTCCTGGTTCCACCCGGTCACTGGCTAGTGACCCAGACTTTGTCCCCTCTGCTTGCAGGTGTTCTTCCTTCAAGATCCATCCTTGGGTCCACCGGACATCTTCCTTCTGGCCGCCTGCCAGCATCTGTTCTTCAGGCATCCATAGGATCCAGCGACTACACCCGACACATCTTCACACCTATGCACCCGTCTCCTGTGGGTGAGGTAACGCGAGTACTCCGGTGCTCCAGTGGATATTGACTATCCAAGTGTCTAAGTCTTTAGTTGCTTCCTCCTAGTTACTTCGGAAGTTTCCTTATTCTTCCTATTTCTAACTACTACATTCCCATTGACTTTAATGTAACCCGCATGTGTGTCTCCACACTGCACACGCCTCCCGTGGGCCTCCCACTTCCTAACTATTGGTAGGGTAGTGTAGCCCCAGCGATTCCCTAGGCCCTAGGCCTACGCCCTGTTCGTGACGTGGTACTTATACCACTTTCTTAGTATATGGTTTGCGTGGCCCCCGGGACTAACTGTATTTTCCTGTGTAACTTAACGTATGCTACTTAAGAAATTGTTTGTACTTAGACCTCTGGACTCATAAAGAGTGCTGAGGGTATATGTTAGAATAAATACATTCTACTTTTATATATACCTGGTGTGGTGTCCTTTCATTTGGTATTCAAGGGATTGTAATGGTATAACAGCTGGCTTCACATGCCATACAGAGTTTAGCCTAAGACTGCTCTTGTCCATGCTACCACTAGGATAGCTGGTCTATAAGGTTGACTTTACAACCAATCACCATAAGGGTTGTTTGGACTGATACAGGGTGTACACTAGAACTAGTGACATCATATATCAGGCCAACTTCTCACAATGTGCAGAACTACACTGTATCCAGAATGTCTCCGGTGAAAGGGAGCATCTGAGAAGTTGTCATGTGTGACTTTGGCATGTTAATAGTGAACCCCAGTGATTGCAAAAGGTTCGCTGTAGTCTAGAGGTGAGTGACAACTGCCTGGGGCAAGCAAGCCTTCACCAGCCAGTTGTTGTGGTAGAGGATGACTGGAACCTCCGAAGGCGAGCTGCAAACCAAGCCATCACTTTTGTGAACACCTGAGGGTCACATGTGAGGCCGAAAGGAAGTACAGCAAACTGAAAATGCTCATGGCCGATCGTGAAACACAGGTAACACCTATGAGCTCACAGATGGGGATGTGAAAATAAGCATCCTGCAAACCCAATGCTTCTATCCAGTCTCCATGGTCTAGGGCAGACATGTCCTGAGCCAGGGTAAGCATTTTAAATTTCTCTTTCCGTAGAAAGGTGTTGATAGGGTACAGATCTAGGTTAGGACGAAGCCCTCCATCCTTTTTCAGCACTAGATAGTAGCAAGAAAAGCAACCACTGCCTACTTTAGGCGCAGGCGCCCTCTCGATGGCTCCTTTGGCCTATAGAGCCTGCATTTCCTGACTGAGCAAGAAGAGGTGGTCCTCTATCAGCTGTTCTTGGGATGGTGGCAAAAGCGAAGGGGGTTTACATGAATGAATGGTAGGGTGTACCCTTCCACACAATCTAAAGCAGCCACCTTCTCAGTTGTTACCTTTGGAAATAGGTATATTGGTTGTGCCTTTTTCCTTCATTATTATGAAGCTTTATGATCTGCACTATTCACTAACATAGTGCACATCGTGGGTTCATTTACTTTTGGCTTCCTCTGGCAAACCTAGAAACTAAATTGGCTGTACTTGACACAATTAAGCTCATATCTCTGTCCTCCAATAAGATCACTGGATTCTTTCTTTTTGATCTATTTTTCTTATCACTTATCATTCTGTCTAGGTGATTGTGTGCGCAGTTGGTATAGGAATACTGCATCGTTCCATGTTTTTAATAATCGCACATTCAAAGCAGATCTATTGATGAAAAGATACACTGGGTTCTGTTACGATTATTGTTATTATTAATCCTTAACATTTTTACTGATTTTGGGAAATGAAAGTTGTTTTTTAATTGTATTTTCTTTTTCCATTGTACCAATGATCAGCCTTGAAAAAGTCTCTAATAGGGACTAAACACTTGTTGGCTGGTTGAATCCATCGATGAAGCATTTCTACCAACATTTCTTGATTCAACGTCTAAAATAAATTTCAGTTACAGCTATGATATTGTATACTTCTTTGTAATATCAGGATCCAGTAAAAACATCATTAAACGCTACAGCCTACCCCACCCAGATAGGCCCTGTCCCGGTGACTGGAGAAAGCGTTCTACAGACGTTTGTACATCTTATGTTTGGGTGGCCAGCCGTTGCTAGGCTCTTTTGGAATCTGATAAGTGTCGCTTATTGACTTTCCTGTCATGAAATATCCAGGGGATGGGCTCCGCCTCCAAATCGGCATAACATCCACAGGTATTTCAGGAGGCAAGGGGTGCAGGTGGCAATGCTGCAAGAGACGCATCTTATGTGGGGTAAATTGATCGCCTGCAACATAGTTGGCAGGGCCAGTTGAATGCCACCTTATACTCCGTCTACGCTCAAGGCGTGCTGATTTACTTCAGCGCTGGGATGCCATTCAAACATGTGAGGTATTGATACGAACCTTATGAGACCTGTGGGCCGGGGGATGCAAAGAACCAATGACTCATGCAGTGCTGCAGCTGTTGGCTTCTTTGGGTATTGCAAGACACTTGGTGACATGGTTTTATCGATCTTTATCTGAAATGCTCCGAAGGGCCTTGTAGGCACTGCAGCAGTGGTAGAGAGGGATACTGGGAAAGGACTTCACGGACCCAGAGTGGTGCAAGATATTGGCATACCCTAAGAAGGTCTCCAGGAACATGAGGCTGAAATATACCCAATTTAATTATGTCCACATGACATATATGACCACCCATAGACTCCAGGTCATTTATTATGGGGAGCCACATAGCTTCCCTAGGTGTAGGCACCTAGATGCAGACTTCGTTCACACGACCTGGAGCTGCCCCCAATTATGTACATTCTGGGACACAGTGACGGACACCCTGATTACCACATTGGGCCGCTCCCTTACCTGCTTCTTGGAGGTCTGCTTCTTAGTGTTGTTCCTGAGACCACACACACACATGAAAGGTTGGATCTAGATTCCTAGACTTGTCCCTGGTGTTGGGCAAGAGATGAATAGTAATGGCCTGGAAGTCCGCAGCAGGGATGGCAGTGGGAACTTGGGTGGGCCAGGGCCCTGCTTAAAAAAGACGCCCAATAGCGGGACTGTGGACAGAGGTATTGGAGGCCTGGAAGAACCCGAAGGGGGAGTCTGAGGACGATCTTGAGGGGCAGGGTGGACCGACCGAGGAGGACAGGGCTGACTCCTTGAGGGACTCTGCTGGGGACGAGAGTGCACACTGAATATGGTTGACAGCTGGGCTACTAGACTGACTTGACCTGACTGAGTCGCGGATCGGTTGGCTGTGCGCCCACTAATTCACCCTCACATGCCTGTTTGTTGCTTCTGCCACCGGGGACCTCTCCCGTTGGCCATGGGGTGGCTGCCCCCCCCTTTCTTTTACCTGCACTTTAGTTTTCCCTGAACTAGCTGATCTGAGTGATCCCTGAATTGGTTTGGTTGCCCACCCTCATCTTCCTTTTGAGTTCCTTGCATATTAGTTTTCATATTTTCCCCTTAACTTTTTACTGCATTTTACCTTGCTATAAATGGATGTCTGGATTAGACAGTTATAATTGCTGGGGCTTTACATCATTTGTGTATGGGGCCTTGTTTGGTTGACCATTACTTGCATTCTTCTTGAATATTGTAGAACTGTCATGACTTGTTTGATGATGCTTTTATTTCGACTGTCTTCACCTTTGGGTGTTGTTTATTATAAATTCCAATAAACATGTTTTAAAACAAAAAGCAGATCTGAGGTTCCTGTGCTCAGATGGGCTCCTCACCCTATTGTGGAGGTATCTGTGATCGCTGTTGTCATTTGAGGAAGAGGGTGAAACGTCTTTCCTCCTCTACCATAGATCCCCCTGCGGTGCCACTGGAAAGTTTTATATACAACTTTGGAGATCTTTTTTGTGTTGGAACCGTTGCTTGTGGAGGCACTAGAGGGCCCTCATGTTAGCATGCATGGGTGACCAACAGAATGCAGGAGGATAGCAGACCGAGCAGGTGTAAGACCCATTAGGACTAGAATGATTGCTCCACTTGAAACATGTGAATCATAGTCTGAATATCTTGATCCCTCGTCATGCCCAGTACTGCCCCTATGAACAGGATGCCCTGATTTGCATATGGCTGGGTCCAAACTGGGGTGATGTGGCAAGCAAAATAACGATGGGTTAAACCCAGATCTGTGACTGGGGGTGAGTGTTTGAAAAGTTTCAACACTCCATCCATCATTTTATTTTGTGATGTTGCCGTGGGAGAGCACCAGGTAAAACCTGGGCTGGGCTGGATGATTGAAAAGCCCAAGTTGAAAAACAACATATTTTTTGCCTTCAAGTGGGAAGACACTGTCTCTTGAAAGTTGACTTTGATGAGATAAGGGAATACCAGGATTCCACCGGTCTGAGTTTGGCAACCTCTGCTATCACCTTTGTGAAGACTCGAGGAGTGGAGGTGTGGCTAAACAGAATGACTGCAAACCGGTAGTGCTCGGACCCGTGAAGCGAAATTTCCTATGTGACTGCAGGATAGGGATGTGGAAATAGGCACCTGCAGGTTGACAAACACCATCCAGTCTTCTGCTTCCAGAGCAGCTAGAGGCAGCATTTTGAACCTTTCCTTTTATAGTCTAGGATAGGAAGGAGGCCGCCATCCTTTTTGGGGAGCAGCAAGTACCGGGAGAAGCACCCCTGACCCTGTTCCTGCTCTTGAACGAACTCCAGTGTGCCGTTGAGGAGCTAGGGAGCATATCTGGATGATGGGGGAGGGGGTGTTTATTGGAAGGGTAGGACATATGCCCGCTACAATTTGCAAGACCTAATGGTCTGACGTTATGGCCCTTCAAGCTTGTGGAAAGGAGAATAATCGTCCTTCAATTGTCTGTGTGTGTTTGGGTAAGGTGGAACTAGAGCTGCTTCTCAGTGGTGGCTGAGGAGGAGAGAGTAGGGAGCAGGACAGCTTGTGTTCTGCCCTTGTGCCAACCTCTATATTGCTCGTAGAGGGGGTTCATCTCCTGTTGCTGCTGTTTTTGAACTGCCAACTGTTAACAGCCTTCGGTTCCAGTCATCGACGGCGGCCTTCGGGCCTACCCAAGCTCCGGTCCTGGCTAATGGAAAGGACTCCATTTAAAAAGGGTCCAAATTCCCCCACACCGATCTCCACGAGGTGTGCAATCTCTGCCTCTCCCCTGAACACGAGGCTCGAGACTGTCCGGCGTGTAAATCCTTCCGGTCCAAGGAAACTATTCGGGACCGAAGAGCCAGAAGACCCTTGGCACACTCCTCAACGGCGATCCCGGACGACATCTTCGGGGAAGGCGTCGATGCTCCAGAACAACACACCGACGAGGGACTCGTCAGCGCATCCGAAGCCAACGATTCAGATGTGGAGGACATCACTCCGGCACAGAGGGTCGTGAGTACTAATCTACCCCCTCCCCACACCCTCACCGGCACCGAAAAAGGCTTTGGTCACGCCTTCGCCTTCGGGCCTAAGCAAGACCAAAGACACTGCTTCCCACACCGCACCTTCGGGACCGGTAAAGAAGCCAATTAAGCCTTCGGGCGGCTCGGGCTTGAGCCAGCCCACCGTCGGAGCCGATAAGCACTCTTCTGCACCGAAAAAGAAACCGGCCTCCATCTCGACACCGAGCCCCACACCAAAACACTCGGGGTCGAGACACAGCTCCTCGGCACCGACCCCATCTTTGGTACTGACAAAAGCACACAAGGCCACCGGCACCGACACTTCGAAGCCGAAATCCGTCTCGGCACCTACTAAACAATCGGAGCTTTCCAAGCATGGTTCCAAACAACGAATCAACACCGATAAACCGTAGAAACCAACGGTCCCGACGCCTTCGACGCCGACGGACCAACCAACCTCTCCAGAACTATTCACACCGGATCCCTTACAAAAAACACTAACTAAGGATCCCAAAACTGGACATTTGATGCTCTCTATCAAAAAGAGACAGTTAGAGAAACCTGCTCTGCCTCCACCTCCAAAAAGGAAAGACTCTGCTACCTCCCCTTTCAGACTACCTTGCCCACCTCCACCAACTCCTCCACCTTCTCCTCCTCCACCTTCTCCACCCCACCTCATTATTCCCCGACCCCATCCCCGGATGATGATGATCAAGGGGATCCATATGATGACATAGGTGATGTGCCCCAAGATATACCTACAGGGGACCCCACTCCCACAGGATCCCCAGACCCATGGGACGATTATAATATCCCTGATATCCCTAACGTCCCACAAGACGATCTTTACCCTTCCAGACCTTCTCCACCAGAAGACTCCTTGGGGTTCAACCATTGACTGCAAAGGGTGGCACACTACCATGGGGTAGATTTACATACCGACCCAGTGGAGGAGGATTTCCTCCTAGATACATTTGACACCACACATAGGACCACCTCCAAGGTGTTATAAAACATGCGCCGGAGATCTTTAATGACCCAGTCAGGGCCAGGGTCATTAACCCACGCATTGAAAAGAAATATAAAGCCGCCCCACCAGATCTCTCCTACATCAGAGGGCCAGCGCCACTAGATTCCCTGGTAGTATCCACTGCACGGAAAAGGGCCAACTCACAGGCGTCAGGCGACGCACCACCACCTGACAAAGAGTCTAAACTCTTGGACGCATCAGGCAAGCGTACTGCATCTCAAACGGCCAATATATGGCGTATCGCCTAAAAAAAACAAGCACTACTAGCGAGGTATGACAGGGCCCATTATGACGAGTTAGAAGCCATAATGCACCATCTCCCTGGTAAATGCAAAGCTAGGGCCAATGAGCTAATTCAGGAGGGCAAAACAACTACTAATACCTCCATACGTTGTGCCTTAGATGCAGCAGACACAGCCTCTAGGGTCATCAATACTATTGTCCTCCTCCGTCGCCATGCCTGGCTAAGGATATCAGGTTTTAAACCGGAGGTACAAGCCTCCATCCTCAACCATCCCTTTGACCAGGAACATTTGTTTGGCCCAAAAGTGGATGACGCCCTAGAGAAAATGAAAAAGGACACTGACACGGCAAAATCCATGGGAGTGTTAGAATCCGGGTTCTCTGGTTGACACAGGTAGGGACTTGTGTCAAGCAGGGAACGGTTCCTCTAGTCAGGGTAGGATACACTCCAACAATAACCCCTGCTCACCCTCTAGGTAGCTTGGCGCGAGCAGACAAGGCGTTATCTCAGGGCGTTTAGGTTAAGCATTTGTGAATACCCACACAGTAATACAGTGACCCCCCCACAAATGGACTCCACACGGGATATATATCAAAAATAATTCTTTATATATTTATCAGGCTTAGCACAAGACCAAACTAGCGTTTAAAAATGGCCCACAATACTTAGTTGCAAAGAGTTCTTGAGTTCAACGTCTGTGCGCTTCGTTCCCAGGCGTACGCTTCGTACGCGGTTGAAAATGGGTTTGGAAACGGGTCGGACACTTCGCTCCCAGGCATATGCTTCGTACGCGGTTAAAGATAGGCTGGGGAGCGGGACGGACACACAGTACCTTAAGCTTCAGAGTTCGTCACGGACACTTCCTTGGCAGCAGGCGCACAGGACGGTGCGATGTCCTCTGGGCGGCGCGTACTACGGTACGGGAGACCTTGGGCGTGCGCGGCTCAGGGAATGGGGCGAGAGTACGGCTCGTACTGCCAGACGCTGTGTCCGCATCGTACCGGGATCGCTGAGCTTCACTTGGGCTGCTGATACTGGCGAACAGTATGCTCCATGCAGGAGGCGTACGACTCCTAGACGCACCGCAGCCTTTCCCAAAGCAGGGGGCAGGCGCGTACGCTTGGAGTACGATCCGCAGGGGGGTGCAAGCGGGTACAGGTGATGTCCTTCAGTTACGGTGCGAGCTACGGCTCGTAGGGGCTGTAAGTCGCGTTGCTCAGGCCGGCAGTACCTTCCTTTGCGGTGCGAGCTACGGCTCGTAGAGGGGCCCCAGACGCGTTGTTCGTGCCGGACAGCGGGATATCAGCTTACGGGGAGTACGCTGCGATCAGTGAGACGTACACAGCAGTTCGAAGCGAAGTTGCGAGGAAAAACGGTCCGTTTTCCGAGGCGGTCTCACGGCGGTGAAGTCCACTGATCCTGGGACTTCGTTCAGGGGGCAAGCTCACTCACAAGCCCTTGGAGATCTTCAGGCACAAACAAAATAAAAAGTCTCTTTAGTCTTTGTTCCTCTTCTTCAGCAACAAGGCAACCACTGCAGGCCAATCCCCCAGGTCAGGGACAGTACTCCTCCATGCAGCTTTCCCAGTTCCTTCTCGTCGGACAGAGGTTTCTTCATGGCAGGACAGGATCTGATTTCTCAGGAGCAGGGCTCCTACATTTATACGCCATTTATTTTGTTGTTTCAGGCCAGGGGGGCCTTTGCCTAGTTCAGTCCGGTTTCTGAGCACTTTTTTGACATGATGCAGGCTGCTTCTTTCAGGGTGCAGGGCAGAGCCATCAGACGCCCCACAGGGGGCGGAGCCAGCATTGTGGTGGCAGAGCACAGCCCTATTCAGAGTCCAGGTGTACTCCTCCCACCCATCTATCTGTCAATCTTCCTATTCACCACCAGGCTACCTAGCACTGCCCATCTGGGTTTCCCCAGCCCTGTCACTCACACAAGCCAGACAGCAGATACACATCACGCAGAGGCGGGCTGAAATGGTTAGGCAAGCAAAGGCCAACTTTCTAAAAGTGGCATTTGCAAACGCAGAATATTAAAATAAACCTTACTAAAAGATGTACCTCATTATTCTGAGTTCAGGCATACTAAACTCGATTTTCTACCATGTTCCCTGGGTCTGTTAGGATCATAGGATGTAACAATCTTAACAGCCCATTCTGGCCTATGAGAACAGGGTAGCCTTACAATAGTGAAAAACGAAAATGGCTGTAATTCACTATTAGGACATCCCACACACAACAGGGCTTGTCCTACCTTATGCTTACAATGCACCCTGCCCTTGGGCCTACCATAGGGGTGACTAACATGAAGTTAAGGGAAGGTTTAGGGACTTGCAAGTAGGTGCACTTGCCAGTCAGCATGTCAGTACCAGACTGCACGCAGGTTCTGCAATGGCAGACCTAGACATATTTTACCAGGCCGCTTCTGTGGGTGGCACAACCAGTGCTGCGAGCCCACCAGCGGCATTTGTATTTACACGCCCTGGCACTCCTGGTGCACTTTACTGGGGTCTGATAGTAAACCAAATAAGCCAATCATGGAATCCAACCAACATATACATTTTACATAGGGAGCACTTGCACTGTGGCACTGGTTGGCAGTGGCACAGCGCTCTGAGCGGGCAGCACCATAAAAACACATGAGGCACAGCGACAAAAAGTGGAAGGGAGACTCACGCCAAGGTGCCAGGTCTAACAGGGAGCCTTACAATCTCACCCTCCCAGACGCTCCTTTCACCACTCTTCCTTTCGGAGCACATCCAGAGGCTACTCCTCAGACACCGCTTCCACTTCATACAAATCCCCTACTCAGTCCACCTTTACAAGGGGTTACCAAAGAGGCGGCTACAGGGGCAACAATAACAAAGGCAGAGGGAAAACAAACACCGCCCGCTGTGCCACCGCGCCTACCCAATGACTTCCCTCCATTTCCCCCAGACCCCACTCCGGTCGGGGGCAGACTCCAACATTTCCTTCCGGTCTGGACTACCATCACCTCAGACAAATGGGTAACACAAATAATTTGGTCAGGCTACTGCCTAGAAACTAATATCTACCCCCCCAAACATTCCACCCAGACAACGCCCAATGTCACTAGAACATCTACTGCTACTCAAGCAGGAGGTAATCTCCCTCCTAGACAAAAAGGCAATAGAACACGTTCCTACCAACCAACAAAATATGGGGGTCTACACACTATATTTTCTCATACCAAAAAGGGACGAGACTCTACAGCCCATCCTAGACCTTCGGCCCCTAAACAAATACATACACTCAGACCATTTTCATATGGTGACGCTTCAGCAGGTACTTCCACTGCTTTCCCAAAACGACTTCCTCACGACTTTGGACCTAAAAGACGCTTATTTCCACATTCCAGTGCACAACGCTCACAGGAAGTACCTCAGATTTGTAGTGGACAGCCAACACTACCAATTCAAAGTGCTCCAGTTCGGAGTCACAACAGTACCACAAGTATTCACCAAGTGCCTAGCAGTGGTGGCAGCACATCTGCGAAGACAACACATTCATGTCTTCCCATACCTAGACGACTGATTGATAAAAGCCAGTTCATACAATCAGTGTGTACAACACACACACACCACGATCCAGCTACTTCACCAGCTAGGCTTCACGGTAAACCACGAAAAGTCCCATGTACAACCATCCCACATAAAACAATATCTAGGTGCCACTATAGACACCTCAAAAGCGCTCGCCTACCCCAATCCTCCCAGGATTGCAAGCATTCAGGCTCTACGCGCAAAATTCATAGCACAACACTCCCTTCCAGCTCTGGTGTTTATGCAACTAATAGGGATGATGGCCTCTTGCATCTTCATAGTACCTCATGCAAGACTCCAGATGCGTCCTCTCCAAGAGTGCTTAGCGCGCCAATGGAACCAGGCCCAGGGACAATTAACAGATCTGGTGTTGGTAGACGGTCGCACCCATCGCTCTCTGCAGTGGTGGACCACCACAAACCTTTCCACAGGTCGACCGTTCCTGGACCCGGTTCCCCAGATAGTACTAACCACAGACGCATCGCTCTCCGGCTGGGGAGCTCATCTATTACATCTCACCGTGCAGGGCACATGGACACCTCAAAAAAAGTTACTCCACATCAACCATCTGGAGTTACTAGCGATCTTCTTAGCCCTAAAATCTTTTCAAACACAGATTTCAGGCAAGGCAGTCCTAATCCGCACAGACAACATGACAGCCATGTACTATATTAAAAAACAAGGCGGCACATACTCTCCATAGCTCTCTCAGCTAGCACAGAGCATATGGAGATGGGCCATACCCCAGAAAATCTTTCTCCTAGCTCAGCATGTCCCAGGAGTCCAAAACACTATGGCAGATCTGCTCAGCAGACAAACACAACAAATCCACGAATGGGAACTCCACCCACAAGTTCTACACCCGTACTTTCAGATGTGGGGGCATCCACAGATAGACCTCTTCGCCACCCACGATAACACCAAATGCCCAAGCTTCGCCGCCAGATATCCACACCCATTGTCCAAAGGAGATGCGATATGAATGAACTGCTCAGGCAGATTTGCGTACGCTTTTCCGCCTCTCCCACTCATTCCACTAGTGGTGCGCAAACTACAGCAACACTCCCTCACACTAATCCTAGTAGCTCCAACTTGGGCCAGACAACCATGGTACACCACACTGCTGGAACTATCTGTAGTGCCGCACCAAAAATTACGCCTCTCTCCACACCTCTTAACCCAGAACCATGGAGAGATCAGACACCCGGACCCAGCTCAGCTCAACCTTGCGATCTGGCTCCTGAAGTCCTAGAATTCGGTTATCTAAATCTTCCCCCTGACTGTATGAACGTCATCAAGGAAGCTAGACGACCCACCACTAGAGCGTGCTACGCCGCCAAGTGGAAACGTTTTGTTGTCTATTGTCACAACAACACCATCAATCCCCTAGACGTCTCCATTCAACACATCATAGGCTACTTACTCCACCTACAAAGGTGTAATCTAGCCTATACGTCCATTCGCCTGCACCTCGCAGCTATAGCAGCTTACCTACAAAACAGGCAACATCTATCACTCTTTAGAGTACCTGCCATTAAAGCCTTCATGGAAGGCCTTAAAAGAATAATTCCCCCCAGAGTGCCACCCTCACCTGTGTGGAACCTAAATATTGTTCTCACCAGACTAATGGGGCCTCCCTTCGAACCATTGCACAAATGTGAACTCCAATTTTTAACCTGGAAAACCGCTTTCCTCGTAGCCATCACTTCCCTCAGAAGGGTCAGTGAGATACAAGCATTTACCATTCAAGAACCTTTTCTACAAATGCACCATAACAAAGTTGTTTTCCGTACCAACCCAAAATTCCTCCCTAAAGTCATTTCTCCTTTTCACCTAAACCAATCTGTAGAACTACCAGTATTCTTCTCGCAACCACAAACTGTTGCAGAAAGAGCTCTAAACAACTGTTTGTCTCTTTCTCTCCACCACACAAGGGAAACCCCATCTCCAAGTCGGGGATAGCTAGGTGGATTGTCAAATGCAATCAGATTTGCTACCACAAAGCAAAACAAACGCTATCCGTTCCCCCTAAAGCCCATTCTACACGTAAAATAGGGGCTTCAATGGCTTTTCTAGGAAACATCCAATTAGATGATATCTGCAAAGCAGCTACATGGTCAACACCGCACACTTTCACTAAATACTATTGTGTAGATGTGCAAACTAAGCAACAAGCTAGTGTGGGCCAGGCTGTACTCAAAACATTATTTCAAACCTCTGCAACAGATACGGGTGGTCGCCGCTAACGGTGGGTACTGCTATATAATCTATGCACAAGTGTGTAATCTGCAGCTCATATGCCTCGAACGGAATATGCTACTTACCAGTATGCATCTGTTCTTGGCATGTAGAGCTGCAGATCTACACACACCCACACGCCTACCTTTATCTGTTCCGGTTTATCTTATTTAGATACAACACACATGGGCATCTTCACTGTTTATTACTACGCTCCATCATTTCCCTGCTGGCGAAAAACAATCTGAGGATGGAGCCGAAGCCCATGCGCAATACGATCCAAAGACTTTCCAAGAGGAAAAACAACTGCAAACATCCGGGCCCAACACCAGATGGCGATCTATGCACAAGTGTGTAGATCTGCAGCTCTGCATGCCAAGGACAGATGCATACTGGTAAGTAGCATATTCCTTATGCAGCAAGTACGGGAAAATTATGTGGCATATTTTGTAAATGTATTACTTTATTCTTTTGTCGTTTTTACACATGTTAATACTTTCTTGGCAAAGTTTCACCTCATTAGTACCAGTTTAACTCAAAAGTAAAAATAAGCTGCAAAAAAAGTGACCTTTCAACCCTTACTAAAGGCCTCCACTGCGTGGCAATGTGTCACCATGTTTTTAGTAACTTTTTGAGCTGCAAACAAAAGGTTTCGCTAGATAATTGACGTCATGAAGAGAGGCGTGCCTCCCTCCCCACTCCTACCCCATTCTTGAAGAGCCAATGTCAGTATAGTTCTGGGGGGCGTTTAAAGAGTATCACTAGAAATCCTCTCCAGAGTCTCTTTTAGAAAGTGCCAGCACTTCAACGTAAACTCTTTAAAGGGCAGTTCCTACATTGAAGGAATTTTATAAAGGCAGCGCCAGATATGACTTTTGAAGGGCAGTTCAGTGACATAATTGCATGAAAAGTAAAGGGCAGAGGCTGCACTTGCAGGAACTTTAAAGAGCAGTGCCTGCACTTCATTGACGTCACTGCAAACATTGTACAAGGTAACAGTAATACTTCATTGCCAGTCCTGAACAGGACAGTGGCAGCAATCCGTACTCTCTGCATAAGTCATAAAAGACTTCGACCTCCAAGAGGCTTTTAAATAGCAATGCCAGCTATTCCTTTAAAGGCTCGGAAACAGGTGTGCCAGTGCTTTGCTCAAGGCCGTTTAAAGGGAGTCCTGTGTAAATCTGGTAATAACAAATTTATTGCATAAAAGAACAGAATTCAGATGGGATGAACATTGTTATAAGGAATTTAGGGCATGTTAGCAAGAGATAGTTTTGAGAAAGGTTCTTAAAGTCTATGATCCTATGATACCATAATTTCAGCAGTTACTGAGTAAGTGCTTACTTGTCTCAGAAGACGGATATTTAGATAATACCCTCAGATTTGGTTTCAGGGCCGGTCTAGGATAGAAAATAGACCAGTGCACCAAGATAAAGTGGCCTACAGTAGTGAATTAGATAGCAAACAAGCATTGGCATAGCCAATAGGTCTCGCCTTTGGGACCTTATAAGTGTTTAGCCATGCAACAGTTGATGTTGCACCAAGAATATTGTGCTGCATAACTAAATACTTATAAGGCCCCAAAGCGAGACCTATTGGCTATGCCAATGCTTGTTTTAATAAGTGCCTTCTTCCAAGAGCAGCTGAGCCTCTCCCCTTGGGTGGTAGGGCATCAGTGGTAGACTAGCATATGTGCCGCCAGCGGAGGTGGAGATAGTGGCTGGGGCGTCAGCGGCTACGGTGTCAATATCAGCTGCAGTGGTGTCATGTGGGGAGCCTGTGGTGTCAAGTGGGGGGGGGGGGGGCAGTAGCATCATCTGTGGCACCGTCTGTGACCAGATGTTGGTGGCTGGCTCAGAGGATGGCGAACGCTGGATGACCAAAGTAGATGTCGTTGCTCTCGGTGTTGACCCTGCTGGCATATTTGGAATCGTGGTTGAATTCGCCCATGACACAGGAGAAAACAGCAGCAACTGTGTGAAAAGCACCAATTGGTAGGACCCATGGGGCCAGCTGGCGTACAAGATGGAATCATGGCCCAACTGAAAATGCAGTACATTGTGTGCAGAAAGTCTGAAAAATCCGTTACTGGTGTTAGAAACACTGGGTATGGCAGAAAATAGCTGGGGCATATGAGATGGTGCCGAAGGTGGTCGAGGGTCCAGAAACTACACCCAGTCCAATGAAGCCGCAGGCACCAGATCCTGTTTGTTCTTACACTGGTTCTTGATCTGACGCCACGTGAGGGGAAGTCAAACGTTGTGGCGACTTTCTTCCCGACGTATGGCGGCAAGATTCGGGTCTCCTCTTTTTCATGGGCTTCTTTCAACAGGATTTTGACAAAGGTGGTGACTCTGGTGTCTTTGACCTTGGACGAGACTTGCAGAGCAGAACGACTTTGGTGCAGATATGCACAATGCCACCTACCGGCGTGCGGGGCACTGCTTGAAAGTTTCCAGATCCAGACTAACGCCTGGGGAATATTCAAAAGGTGAGGAATCTGGGGTTAGAAGTATCCTTCAGAAACCACAGTTCTGCAGTGTTGGTATCTATCAGAGATTCACATGCTGCCCTTTCTTTTCTTCGTTCAGAGGCTCGCTGATATTTTGTAACATTTCATATTTGTGCTTCATACTGGTCTATGATGGCATCCTGATAGTGAACTGTATTTACAGGTAAGTAACTGGTTTCATTTTTATTAACCAAATTCTTGCAATGTATAGCACCTCTGTTTGAAGGGCAACCAAATATAATTAAATATAAACACATCGGGGCTTATTTACAAGCTCCTTGCGTTGCCGGTGTGCACCGGGGGCGCATTTACTTGCCCCATATTTACAAGGATAGGAAAAGCCACCCTGCGTGGCTTTTCCTGTTCTTGTAAATACGGCCCTTTTACACGCAGCACTTTGCGTGAAAGGGACGTTCATTGGGTGTTGCTGTGGGTGTACACACGCAACACCCATGGAATCTGACACATTTCCAGATTTATGAGAAATCGTAAACCTGGAAATTTGTCGGAATGCTACGCCTCTCCTGCGGAGGCGTAGGGAGGCGCAACGAGGAGAAATGTAATCATTTCTCCGCGTTTTTTTCCTCTTTCTATGCGTGCTGCATTCTGCAGCACACATAGAACGGGGAACTCACCTCTGGTGATAGTTTATGTGCAGGAAGGTGTCCCTTCCTGCACATAAATAATCATTAAAAAACATGAATAATCATTAAAAAAAAATGACGTTTCGCAAGTTTAATGTGTGCTAATGCAGCACACATAGAAGTTGCAAAACGCCATTTCAGATTGTTTATGTGCAGGAAGGGAACCCTTCCTGCACATAAACAATCATACCCGTGATGCAGGCATCCTTGCACCACGGTGCAAGGGTGTCTGTGTCAGCGCATGGCAGCCCATTGTGCTCCAGTGCAGGGAAGAGCACAGGAATGTGACATATTATTGTAAATATGTTGCATCCCCGTGCTTTGAAAGTGCCGCAGCGTGGCACAGCCAAAGGGCTTGAGGAGCCGCACTGCGGCACTTTCTTGTAAATGAGGCCCAAAGTGTTTAGCAGGCTTTTGGTGACTTAACATGAAAATTAACAGGTTTCCCCATAATGTTCTCTGTGCCATTGTTCTCACCTATCAACAGACTACTTTATCCTTTTTCTTCTCTTTTATTTCCCTCAGTTGCAGCATCTCCCACAGTTGACCGGCAGCATCCTATCACCATTGCCAGAGGTCCGGAGAGTTGTTAAACTTAAATATGACAATCACTTGCCGAACATTTGACACGATTCACTGCAGCATAACAGAAGACTTTGGGCTAAACCGGTACTAAAGTCTCCCACTGCCAACACACCATGATCTTCCTATACAACCATTTTCTCTTCTGTGACTACTGGTGAGGATGGAGATGGATGTTACCCTGATGAGGCTAGCAAATGTCTGCATGGCTTTCTCAGATTTCTTCACATTGGCCATCGTGGTGAATGGACACAAAGAAGAGAGACGTCATATCCTGAAAAGCAAATGTGGTCATCTGACCTTTCTAACACTATTCAGATGGATCAAGGAGATCTGTTCCCATTCAGAAAAGTAGAGGTACCTCTCTGCCTGACTGGGGTGGTGTTTATTGAAGAAAGGTGGTTCACCCACGAGTGAGAGGCACAGTGCATTTTTTGAGCAAGAGGTGCCACGCTAACAGAGGGAAAATAATTGCTGCCTTGGCACATATACTTTAAATTTGCTCTTCCACACAAAACAGTAACAAATAACTGAGAAAAAAAAACATGTATATTTAAAAAACATTGGGAAAAAAGCCCAATCTAATTGTGAACATTTGTAGAGACAGTGGATGTTGCAGACAAAGAAAAAGTTAAACTTTGTGTGTTATAAGTTCAAAATAAAGAGTGACTTCTAGCGATGTGGATGAACAACAGAAGTATGGAGGTCTGCCAGAGGACAGGGGAATATTCTATCATGGGCTTAACTACTGATGCACTGGTAGATTTCTTCTCCATACTTGGACTGTTTTGTCTTACTGAGAAAGATTTTCACCTGCTCCTTGGGAATAAAAAAATAATTACATACAACTGAATCTGCAGCAACAATATAATTTTTTATTTTACATGAAAATATATTAAGCGACACGGAGCTAATTACATTAGTCTGGAAAGAGGCTGAAATGATAATCGCAGTGATGCACGATCATCTGTCGAAAAAGCAGACTGGATTTTCAGCATGCATCCCAACAGCGGCTCTCCCCTTCTAAGGCTTTAAACTGGTTGGTGCATTGGTTCTCTTCCATAATATGCGTCACTTTTCTCTATCCCTCACCCTTTAACATCCATCACTACTTACACACATTGCAACCCTTAAATACTGCAGGTTCAGAAGATGCTTAATGAGATACAGCAGAAAGCATTGTGGGCTGTAGAAAACATCAACTACTGCGGCAGGTAAGCTGGGTGTGAGTGGAGCCCCAATACTCACCATAATTCTTCTCTTGAAAAACATTTAGAGGGTATCTATATGGAGCTATCCAATAGCATTATATCTATCACTCTATAGACATTTCATTCAGAGCTTGAAACAGGGTCCAGCTCTAACCCTCATTAATTTTTATAGACCTATGTACTGCCAGGTGGTAGATGTCTATTACAGGATGTGTTTGGGATCCACCGTTTCATGTGTAGAATAGAATATGTGGTATCCAGGAAACTCAGAAATCTCCATGAAATATGGTAACTGTTGAATCTGCATTGTAATTCAAGAGTTTCAAACAAAATTGCAGAGGACAATACAAACATGAGACATTGAGTGCTGGATTAACTCGGGCAGTGTTTCAAACCTACTCTCGAAAGCCATTTGCAACTGGATCAGAACCAAAGACGCGGCTAAGATGCCCTTTTTTGTAAAGCAGCAGAACCAGATTACCCTGATTCTTAAGCTCACCAAAGGTGCTTAAATATCCATACATCAGTACTTCAGCATTTGACAACTTCAGGAGTCAAATATTGAGCTATACTGCCATTCAATGGTGGAAGAAAACTGCTTTCTGTGAACCCCAGACAACAGCAAAGCCCATTTTTCTTGTAGAAAGGCCATGACTGCAGGTAAACCAAGAGGTCAACAGAAGCAAACCTTCCTACGATACACCCTGACTGGGTGTCGTTGGATGTGATCGGTGTTTAAATCTTATAGAGTAAACCCTGATCTCTGTTGCAGTGCATAAAGTCTCGCCTCTTGCCTGAAATCCCTTCCGGTTTGACTGCACACAAAATAAGACCTCAAATAAATAAGGTAAGGAACCACCTGGGTCTGAAAAGCTAGCCAGGCAAGGTCTCCTCACAAAGGCAATTGACTCTTCTGGCTGGCTCAAAAAGGAGCAGCTAATCTCTCAAGACCTGTTGCTGGTCTCTTGGCTGCGTTATTCATTTCTGGCCACCAAAAACACTCATTACACATACAATTAAAATTACAAAACAGTCTACCCTACATTCCACAAATGCACATGTGCATTGCTAAGACTGCTGCCTTCTCTCAAAGGTCTTACAAAGTGGAACATAATTCTGGTGTCCCCATCCCCACTGTAAAAGGCACTTTTTTTCAACCCACCGTAAACCTACAGAAGGTAAACTTTTACACTCCCTCGGATGAAGTGCTTGTCAAGCGGTAGGCCACAAATATATAAAGAGATGGTTGGCTTGGCTAAGGGTTTGTTTCCTAAAACAAAGTCCACAGAACATGCACCCGTTTGAACACCTCTGAAAGAATCATCTTCACTTCTGTTGGTAAAAAAGTTTCTTCAGGGACCATCCCTTAGCTGAATGAATTGCACTGTGTTATTTTCCCTTAACAAATAAAACCAGTACTCTGTAAATTGTTCCAAGAACAACTTTCCCATTTACAGTTTGCACAGTTTCTCGTCTCTTCGGGTGCTTGAGCGCTGGCAGCATCGTTCCCCAAACATACACCTTTTTTGTTTTGTTTTGCAGTGATTAAGTAGACGTTGTTTCCATAGCTGAGCACAGTTTTGTTTTTAAAGTCACTTCACTTGAATGCTAATGAAGGCTGCGGTTGAATGAGTATGTAACTGGGTAGGGGTGAGAGGGCTTTGGGTACGAATCACTAAAGAGTGTCTCCGTCAAAGTTTGGGGTAGCAGCGACTGTTGCTCAGTAGTTCATTCCAGCAGTGTTCAAAATCGATGTAGAATCTTTTCATTGGCACATATTCTCCCCACTTGTGTTCCATTATTGCTTTTGGGAATACGCTTGGAGAATACTCTAGAGGTAAGGGGGAGCAGGGGTCTTTCTAGAGTTAGAGGGTCTTTAAAAAAGATGCAGAGTCTCGTTCCTCTGTTGATGTTGTGAGCCTTGAAAATGCTGCACTTTTGCAGGCTCGTCGTAGGTGCACAGGTGTCTCTCTACACCTGGCGAGCTCCTTAGCTCAACTGATCTTCATATTGCTTGCGGAAGCAGTCTCCAGCAGGGAAGAAATCCCAGCAGCGTTCCTGATACATCTTCCAGACATAAGATTCCTAGGACAAAGAGGCACAGAGTTTAGTTACCTTTGTCTCGGAAATCGATAGACAGAGGCAATGCGGCCTTGAGTTACAGGACTAGACCTTGAATAATTAAAAAGGGACGTCAGCACTACCCTAGAAGGGCTCCTTATGGAACTACCCAGGCTTGGCTATGGATGGCTTAAAGGACAGATGTGCATCTCAATTAACGTGAGATGTGTGATGCATAGGTCTGACACACGGTCCACTATTAACTATAAGATAGCTCAGTAGTTAATAAGCCTGCTGCTGTAATGTATGTACCATGAGGTATTAGAAATCATACCTGTTGATTGGTAGCAGTTCGAAGCAGCTGTTGTGTGACATTAAGTGGGGGTGGAAATACTATAATGTGATTGTTACTATTATAGCATTTACATGTTTGACTGGATCATTATACTGAATTGTTCGAAAAACTTGGGGGCATATTTATTAAGGGTTTTCTGTCACCCTTGCGCTATGCAAGAGGGCACAGGCTGACGCAAAATGTATTATGAGAGTTACCAAGCCACGCAAGGCCACATTGTGTGGCTCTATGTGGCTTGGTAAATCTGGAGGGATGCAAGGCAGTACTTGTCACTGCCTTGCGTTACTCTGTCCCAGGGAGGCGTTCATTGGGTCGAGCGTGGATGCTCCCATGCATTCACCCACTGATTCTGAAGCATTCCCGGATTTAGCAATACTGGCAGACCTGGGAATGCATCAGAATGATATGGCTTCCCAGGGGAGGCGTAACAAGGAGAAATATCTTTATTTGTCCTCGTTTTTTCCTCTTTGAACATGTGCTGCTACATACAAAGAGGAAAAAGCCTCAGAGGATTGTTTTTTGACAGGTACGTGTCACTTCCTGCAAAAAAACAATCCTACCTGTAACACAAGCACCCTTGCACCGTGGTGCAAGGGTGCCTGCGTTGGCACTAGGCAGCAGTTTGTGCACCAGCGCAGGGAGAGAGAAGGAATGCACCATATCTTGATAGATATGGCACATTCCTGCCCTCTCCCTTTCACGCAGCGCAGCAAGGTGTTTTGCTGCGTTGTATAAAATAATGATAAATATGGTGCTTGGTTTTTAAAACCCATAATACAGATGAAGAATGTCCTATCCGTGAATTACTTTATCCATATCATTATCTTAAAACTAGTGCTGCTGCTGGTTACTGCTCATCTTACCATTATATGGTCCTCTTAAAATTTCACCTATTCTGTTTCCCTGACTTTTCCCTCCCTTTTCAAGGTGTACTAATGGTTGTTCACCTAGTGGAGCATGCCCTGGTCTCATCTGCATGGTACACTGCATTTGGGGGAAGTAGAAAGGCTTTTGTCCAACCTTTGCATTGGGCTACTTAAAGCAAGTAGACATATATCCTCTGGTTTCTTATGTGGCTTTTCCTTAGATGACCCAGCTGGTATAATGTGATCACAGTGTATGCATTACCTGCCCAGTGTGCTCCGTCTCGTCCTTGTTAATGAGGTACATGAGGAAGAACCTAAGAGTGAAGAGAAAAAAGGGAAGTTAGGAAGTTGGGTATGGCAGAAAGTTGGAACATCAGGAAACTATCCAGCAAACAAAGCTCATTGCCACTCAGTGGGGATGGAGGGAGCAGGCCAACATTTCTTCTAGGATTTCAGAAAGGAATATAGTGTCCATCTAATTAGCTCAGAAACCGTCCTTTCAGTTTTCACCTCGTCAGAGTTACATTCCAGGAGCAACAGGTCAAACTTCCTTCACGTTTAGCACATGTACAGTACACGTAGGAGCAGTGTAAGGAGGACTAGCTCGACACCAAGGGAGGGGAGGCATAGACTTGTTTTTTGCACCTGAGCCGTTTCTGGAACTCACCACCCACAACAAAGAAGTCAGAGGAGCTCAGTAAATTAAAATCTAAGAAGCAGAGCTGGAATTTATGTCAAGACTGGAGGCTCTGATAATGCGCAATCCTGCTTAAGGTACTTCCCTTCACGCAGCACAATACGATAGCAACATTTATGACAGTTTATGTAGGGCTGGGTGTCTGCACAGGCATGATATTAAGATTGGTTCTATTCGTATGATTTATATTGGCGTTTCAGATTTGTTTGGTAAAGTATTCTTTCATTTACAGGAGTGTTTAGTTTCAGTTTTATGACTGTTTTCAGTTTCGATGTGAATTTAACACTGTTTGTGCTTATGATTTTGATATGTTGGTTTTCGGTTCTCAGAGCCTGGTTTTCCTGTGAGCAGAGGCCATAGGAGCATGGTCTGCAGTTCGTAGCTGCGGTTTGAGATGGGTCGCGGGTGTTCGTTTATAGGTGTGTGTGACTGTGTTTGTACCCATGAGGTCAAGCCGAAGTGGAGAGCGAGTTGGTTCATTGCTGTCTTCTGGGCAGCGTTAGGCAGAGGCACAAGCCTTCTTAGAGATGCAATTGCATCGTTGTGAGAGACACATAAGTACATCAGTAAACCAGAGAGAGGACTATTAGGCTTTGATCCCGTCGGCCATTTTAGATAGAACGATTCCTACCCTGAGAACAGCCATTGTACTTTGGGCACAGTTTACAGTTCTTTGGTGCATCGTTTACCTCAGGGAACTGATACAGCTGAGAGATTGAGGTAGACACATTTTGAGGGATAGTTCTAAGTTTTGCTACTTTTTTGTCGTATTTCACATACAAATTTGGATGATGATTTTTGGGGGGGATGTCTTAGTACTACAGGATTCTCATAATCTGGATGTGGATTTGCCTGATGACAGTGTAGAAGATAGAGTTGTAGGTAAGCATGTAATTAGGGAACCCAAGGATGGTGAAATGTTTGGGACTGGAGAGCTCCATCATCACCAGTCTAGAGAAAGGTAGCCAGCGGATCATATGGCGAAATATTTATATTCAAAGATTAGAAAACCTTTGGAGGTAAGGAAAGGAAATGTTCTCATGCTCAAGACCTCAAGATTTGTAACTGCAGATAAAGTGTGCCATTCTCCAAAGTTCGATCCAAAAGCGGCAAGACATATGCTAAAATCTTGGTAAGGACCCATAGAAAGGGTTGGAAAAGTCCTTGAAATATGACAGGACAAATTGTTATTGTTATTAGTACAGTCGCCCACATATTTGATATGACAGAGGAGACCGTATGTAAAGGTATCTAAATTGGTATTGACTGTTTTGGAGGGTAGATATAGCGTTAAAGGCTGGATACAGTATGCCTAATTGGCAACACTAATTCTGCTATTGCAACAAAAAGAAGGAAGTCAATACTCATGAGCACTGATGCAAAGCTAGTGGATATGGCCATGCAGGAGTATGATCCAAAGGCACAAGATATCATATTTAAAGACAGTTTCCTTTTCAAGAATTATGGAAGTACGTTGCTACTTTCACTAACTGGCTGCTATGAGAAAGGTCTTTTCAGGAATTGTTTTTTTGGTAGGACCTTGAGAGGTCGCTTTCCATGTCATGGCCAATACAAATGTAAAGGTGTTTAGCAAGCACAAAAATTTTATGAAAGAGAAATTTCAGGAAGTTTACAGGCTGCCACTAGCTTCTACCCTCAATGAGGGAGAGGGCCCAAGGACCCAGAGCGAGGAATAGTTGTGGCAGAGGATAACTTCAGATAGTACTTCAGGTGAGTGAGTAAGTTTCCCTTCCAGTTGTTTCCTTCCAAAGGTAGAAGGCAGACTGAGTCACCATTTGAGTACCTGTAAACATATAATATTGGATTCCTGGGTGTTAGAGACTGCCATGGGTTACAGAGTTTATTTTATAGTGATTTCAGCTCAAAAACATTCCCTACATCAGATAAGCTTTTCAAAGCAGCAAAAGATTTTGTTAACAAAACAAAATCAGGGACTGCATGAAAAAGAAGCAATATATGAAATTTCAGAGATTTATGCACACGCTTTCCCCCCTTCCCTCTCATACCGAGGGTTCTCAACAAGATGAAAATAAAGCACTGCTGTCTCATTCTGATTGCTCCCATATGGACCAGGCAGCATTAGTTTATGGAGCTTCTTCGGTGGTCCAAGCCAAATCCCAATACCGACAACACAACCACTGTTAGCAAGAAACAAGGGCCAGATCCTACATCCGGAACCAGCCTCTCTCCACTTGCATGCATGGCTCCTGAATTCTGTGAGTTTCAAAACTTAGATATCCTTCAGAACTGTAGAGAAATTCTATCCAAAGCAAGAGTGGAAGCCACGAACAAGACATACAAGCTAAAATAGAAAAGATTCTGTTCATGGTGTTAACAATCTAACCTGCATCCATTGGAAGCATCACCCAAGCAGATTCTGCCTTACCTCCTGTTGCTAGCTAGATCAGGATTGGTACATACTTCTGTAAAGGTTCCCCTTTAAAGACATTCTGCACATTCTCTCTCTCTGTTCCTCAAGAATAATCAAACAATTCATGAACGGGTTGTTCACGGCTTTTCCCCCAGTACGAGCTCCTCCCCCAGAATGGCATCTCAATGTGGTTCTCTCTCAAATTATGAAACCTCCATTTGAACCCATTCACAAAGGAGACCTGAAATGTCTCACATAGAAGGTCGCTTTACTGTTGGCTATCACTTCAACTAGAAGAGTCAGTGAGATACAGGTTTTCACAACGCAAGAACCATTCTTACATTTCACGAGTGATTATGAACTTCCCAGAACAAACCAGAAATTCATCCCCAAGGTTCCATCTCAATTTCATCTCAATTAACCTGTCAAATGATATACTCTTTTCCCAAATCCGGCATCTCTGGCTGAAAGGTCTCTCCATATATTGGACACTAAAAGATTCATTTTCATCCATTCAGTTTTGCTGCTCCAAAGCTGGCAAACCACTCTCAGCGAAGGCGCACTCAACGAGGGCAGTGTCTACTTTGACTGCTCTGTTTGCAGGCATCCCGCTGTAGAAGATATGTCGGGCTGTGGCGTGGACGGGCACCCACAAGTTCAGGCAGCACTACTGCCTCAATCGGCGCTGTGAAATGATGCAGCCATAAGACAGGCAGTGTTACATCATCTGTTTCAATAAGGTGAGCCTCTGTAACTGTAGGTGATTATTATTATTATGTCTAAAGGCATGGACATCCCATGGCAAGTCACTGTAAATAAAAAAGATATCTGGGCAGCCCGATATAAGCACTATATAGGGAGTCTAGTAAACCTAGTGTAGCCACTTTTATGAACACTGAAAATGATCAACAAATGGTTAGTTACCTGACTAAACCTATGGGCCTCTGGGAACTTGGCCTCCTCTTTCGACTAAGGCCGTGATACTAAAAGTACGGCCCTGGGATCGCACGCGGCCCTCCTGACCTTCACATGCGGCCCCCTGGGCAACAGCAACACACGGCTGCTGGTCCCCGACTCAGCACTAACATGAAAAAAAAGTTACATATACAGCAAACACTTATTTAAAGGTTAATTGCAGTTAGGTAAAGGAAGTAACAAGGCCCTTAACTTTAGGAACACCTTACTTTTTAAAGACAGTCACTGGATATATATGCTTTGCTTCCCCTGTACCCACTTTACGCCCCCGCTGGCATTATTGCCACCCTCGGTCACACCATAGACCAAACTTTGCGGCCCCCCAGAAAATGTTTTGAGTATCCATGGTCTAAGGGCAGGCACTGTAAAATATTTATTATGTTTTCCCCTTGGCTATCAAATCAATCCTGGTTCGAGGCATGTGGGCTGCTGAATTCATATCTGTGCATAGATCGCCGCCTAGTGTTGGGTCCGGATGTTTGCACGTTGTTGTCCTGGAAGAGTCTTCGAAGTATCCTGGGATAGGTGACTCCTCCCCTGGACTACAGTGCGCATGGGCATCCTCTCCATCCTCAGATTGTTTTTTTCCGCCATTGGGTTCGGATGTGCTTATCTTGACTCAAGTTAGGAAAAACTTTTTCCAGGCCAAAAGGCCTTTAGTTCGCGTCGGTACTGTTCCCGATCGGTATCGATAGTATATTGTTAGTTTACTAACTTCCAGAACCAACTTTTTCGCATTTTACCCGACCATCGACCCTTCATCGACGATGGAATCGAGGACACCATTCAAGCGGTGTCCTGTATGCAATGCGAAATATCCCCATATCGACGTCCATCCGGTGTGCAACAAATGCCTTTCACCGGATCACGACGAATCTACATGTATGGCCTGTGCCCGATTCCGATCCAAGAAGACTCTTCGGAATCGACGAGCAGCGAGACTCGAAGCGCAGCAAGCGGCGCCGGCCCCAGCCAACATCTTCAGCGCCGAAGACGAAGATGTCGAAGACGTGGAGAACCTACCCTCCAGCCCCGCTTCCGAACACGACTCCGGATCGGAAGACGCCGAAGAACGACACTTTTCCAGAGATGAAGCCGACACCGAGGTAGGAGACTACAATGAGGCCTTAGGGGCCAAGAGAGTATCTCCGGTGACGAGCATGGCCTACCCGTACAGACTGAGGATATCCCAGTGCGCCAGTCTATGGCTCCAGTCGAGGGATCGCCTTCGGGCCTTACCCAAGACCTATCCCGCAGTTCTTCGGCCCCGCCCTCTGGCCCGGCCTCGGACATTCAGCGGCAGCCATTACTACCCAAAACGGCTGGTTTCCCTTCTTCGAAACCGAAACCGAAAGCTGCATTGGTTCACCAGAAACCGAAACCGAAAGTGACGCTGGTCGGATCGAGGCCCACCACACCTTCGACGCCAGCAAAACCCGTCGGCGCCGACCGCACCAAACGAGATTTCGGTACCGAGCTTGCAGCAGCCGACATCGGCGCCGACACACGGAAAAAGAGCTTCGGTGCCACCAAACCTCCTCGGCTACCGGCACCGACACAATCGGCTCCGACCCCAAAGGTCAAACTGCCTGCTGCGTCTCACCCCGCTTCGGCAGCACCACCAAAGGCACACTCATCAAAGACGTCGACGGCCCTTGCCGCCCCTCGACTCGATGCCTCGCCGGCACCGAAGAAGTCCACGCCCGCCTCTACAGAAACGGTCGGCACAAAGGACTCGATGGCACTCCAGGTGCGGACCGTTGCTGCGCAACGCACCAAACACAAAGCAGTCCTCCAGGACACGTCAGGCTCCGAGCCGATAAAAGCTCCAACAGCCTCTTCAGCACCGGCCAATATCACTTTTGGCCTGCCACCATCCACGGCCCCAAAACTGTTCCAGATCAGAACACGGGTCACCCACACCACGTTCACGCCTGCCGAACGCTCTCCTGCGGAGACGTCTCCGTCACATGTCATCGACGCCGACACCGGCAGGATGATGCTCCACGAGAGGAGAATAACTTCAGAGCCAGCTTTGGACTCCTACCGGATCCCGCTTAAGAAAAAGCTGCCAGTGGCTTCGGAACCAGTTCTTTACGAACCTCTCCATTCCTCTTACCAGGATCCACAGTCCTTCTCTCCCACACACTCCGACACTGACGTTTTGGAGGACTACATGGGTGACCACGTCCCCTACCCCGGAGAGATGGACCCTGAAGGCCAACAGGACCCTGACCAAGCTTGGGATGACCCTGTAGACTCGGGTGCACCTATGGATACACAGGACCCGCAACTCTATGGAGCAAAAACATCTCCCACAGAGGACACTGCCGCATTCAACGCCCTAATTGAACGTGCTGCGGCCAATCATGGGGTGCAACTCCACTCTGACACCGTGGAGGACGACTTTCTCATGGATACTTTCGCATCCTCAGAAAGGAATATAAAAACTCTACCCATGTTAAAAGGTGTCCTCAAACCAGCAAAGGACATCTTCAAAGAACCCACCAGGGCACGAGTAATAAACCCCAGAATCGACAAGAAATACAGGTCGGCGCCTGGGGACCCTACCTACATTAGAGGCCAGTTACCTCTAGATTCAATTGTAGTTGCGAATGCTCGCAAGCGGGCACACTCGCAAACAACAGGTGATGCTCCTCCCCCGGACAAAGAGTCCAAGGTGCTAGAGACCTCCGGCAAACGGGTTGCCGCCCAGGCAGCTAACATATGGCGCATTGCCAATACTCAGGCACTCCTCGCCCGCTACGATCGAGCACACTACGACACACTGGAACAATTACTCCAACATCTCCCTGACCAATTCAAAGAAGGTGCAGAGATCCTCATCAGGGAGGGACAACTCCTCACAAACGCATCCATCAAGTGCGCACTGGATGCCGCAGATACAGCTGCCAGAGCCATAAACACTAGCGTCATGTTGCGGCGACACGCCTGGTTGCGAATCTCCGGATTCAAACCTGAGGTACAAAATAACATTCTCAACCAGCCTGTCAACCCCGACTACTTATTCGGGCCGGAGGTTGACACCACCCTAGAGAAAATAAAAAAGGACACGGACACTGCAAAGTCCATGGGGGCTCTTCAAACGCAGTCCTTTCGGAGCGGCTCCTTTCGTCGCCCCGGAAATAGAGGAGCAGGTAGAGGACAGGGGTCACAGCAAACCTACAACAAAGGCAACACACAGAGCACCTACGATAAAAACACCCGGGGTGGTTATCGTGGCTCAAGCACAAAGGGCAGGGGACGCGGATACGGCAACACCAGGTCCTCCCCCAAGAATAAACAGTGACGCCCTCTCCCTTCCTCCCGACCACATAACACCTGTCGGGGGAAGGCTACAAAGGTTCCTGTCCACATGGAACTCCATCACCACGGACAGGTGGGTCAAAGACATTATCAAATACGGTTACTGCCTAGAATTAACCTCAACTCCACCCACAATACCTCCAAAACACCGTCCTATGTCCTCAGAGCACTTAACGCTCTTACAGCAGGAGGTGCTAAGCATGCTACTAAAAGGCGCAATAGAGGTCGTACCCGTCCACGAGCAAGGTACGGGGGTGTACTCCCTGTACTTTTTAATACCAAAAAAGGACGGGTCACTCAGACCTATATTAGACCTGAGACCCCTGAACCGCTACATTCTCTCCGAGCATTTTCACATGCTCACTTTACAGCAAGTCCTCCCGCTGCTCAAGCAGGGAGACTTCCTGGCCACACTGGACCTCAAGGATGCGTATTTCCACATACCCATTCACCCCTCACACAAAAAATACCTCAGGTTCACTGTTCAGGGGCAGCACTACCAATTCAAAGTCCTTCCCTTCGGCGTGACAACAGCACCCAGGGTTTTCACAAAGTGCCTAGCTACTGTGGCGGCACATCTACGGAGGCAGCACATACACGTCTACCCTTACCTGGACGACTGGCTCGTTCAAGCAAAGTCAGCCCAGCAATGTGCCAGCCACATGTCCCGCACCATTCACCTCCTTCACAGTCTGGGATTCTCACTAAATTACCCAAAATCCCATCTCCAGCCCGCACACGTACAACAGTACCTAGGTGCGACTATAGACACTCTGGCGGCCACAGCTCAGCCAAATTTAGTGAGGATCAACAGCATGCAAATGCTGATTTCCAAGTTCAAACCCCAACACTCCCTTCCTGCGCGAGTGTTCATGCAGTTGATAGGCATGATGGCCTCCTGCATTTTCATAGTCCCACACGCGAGACTACATATGCGCCCGCTTCAGGAGTGCTTAGCACGTCAGTGGAATCAGGCTCAAGGACAGCTAAAAGACCTAGTGTTGGTGAGCGGTCGGGCATACAACTCTCTGCATTGGTGGAATCCACAAAACCTTTGCAAGGGCCGACCGTTCCAAGAGCCTGTTCCACAAATAATACTGACAGCGGACGCGTCTCTCCAGGGATGGGGAGCTCATGTACTCCACTACACAGTGCAGGGACTATGGACAACACAACAGAAGAAGATGCACATCAACCTTCTGGAACTGATGGCAATCTTCCTGGCAATGAAGGCATTCAAAGTACACTTGTGCAACAAAGTCGTGTTGATCCGGACGGACAACATGACCGCCATGTACTACATACAAAAGCAGGGAGGAACACACTCTCCACAATTGTCTCACCTGGCTCAGAGCATGTGGAAGTGGGCCATTCAGAGGAACATGTTCCTCATGGCAGAACACCTCCCCGGCAAGGACAACCAGATGGCGGATCTGCTCAGCAGACACAGCCACCAGATGCACGAGTGGGAGTTACACCCATCAGTACTCCAACCGTACTTCAAGCAATGGGGTCATCCAGAGATAGACCTATTCGCCACAAGCGAAAACGCAAAATGCCAAAGCTTTGCCGCCAGGTTCCCACATCCGCAGTCGCAGGGCAATGCGATATGGATGAACTGGTCCAGCAGATTTGCGTACGCTTTTCCCCCAGCACCACTGATACCGCTGGTGGCACGCAAACTCAGACAACACTCACTGACTCTCGTCCTGGTTGCTCCAACGTGGGCCCGCCAGCCGTGGTACACCACCTTTCTCGAACTTTCCGTGGTGCCGCATCAAAGGCTGCGGATCAAACCCGCGCATTTGACGCAGAACCATGGAGAGATTCAGCACCCAGATCCGCAACAGCTGAACCTGGCGATCTGGCTCCTGAAGTCCTAGAGTTTGGCTACCTAAACCTGCCACCTGACTGTATGGACATCATTAAGGAGGCCAGGAGACCCACTACCAGAGCTTGCTATGCAGCCAAATGGAAGAGGTTCGTCATTTATTGCAATAATAATAACATTAACCCGCTAGACGCATCCATACAAAACATAATTTGTTACCTCTTACACCTATACCGATGCAATCTGGCGTACACCTCTATACGTGTCCATTTGACCGCAATATCAGCCTATCTGCAGACCAGGCAGCACCTCTCTCTATTCAGAGTGCCTGCCATCAAAGCATTCTTGGAAGGACTCAAACGAGTCATTCCACCAAGCCACCCACCAGCTCCAATGTGGAACCTCAACTTGGTCCTCACACGCCTGATGGGTCCACCCTTTGAACCTCTACACTCATGCGAGATTCAATTCCTTACCTGGAAAGTAGCTTTCCTAGTAGCGATCACTTCTTTAAGAAGAGTTAGTGAACTCCAGGCACTAACCGTTCAAGAGCCATTTATACAGGTTCACGCCAACAGGGTCGTACTACGTACCAACCCCAAATTCATGCCCAAGGTGGTATCGCAGTTCCACATGAATCAAACTATTGAACTGCCTGTTTTCTTTCAAAACCCACAAACTGTCGCAGAAAGAGCACTCCATACACTAGATGTAAAGAGGGCCCTCATGTACTATATCGACAGGACTAAAGTCTTTAGGAAGACAAAACAACTTTTCGTTGCCTTTGCGCCACACCACAAAGGTAACGCTATCTCCAAAGCAGGTATAGCCAGATGGATCGTTAAATGTATTCAAATTTGCTATCAAAAGGCTAAACGCACATTAACGATTCCCCCACGAGCCCACTCAACACGTAAGTTAGGGGCCTCCATGGCTTTCCTAGGAAACATTCCCCTGCATGATATATGTAGAGCAGCCACCTGGTCCACTACACATACATTTACCAAACACTATAGTGTAGATGTGCAATCAAAACAGCAGGCAGCTGTAGGACAGGCTGTTCTCAAAACTCTTTTTCAGACCGCTGCAGCTGGCACTGGTAGCCGCCGCTAATAGAGGGCACTGCTATATATTCTATGCACAGATATGAATTCAGCAGCCCACATGCCTCAAACTAAATATGCTACTTACCAGTATGCATCTGTTCTTGGCATGTAGGGCTGCTGACATTCATATCGCCCTCCCTCCTCCCCGGCGCCTGTAGCAGCTGCAGCTCTCAGAATTACTGTAAGCATGGTCATCACTTTCTGTATCTACTCCATCACTGCCACAATGGCGAAAAACAATCTGAGGATGGAGAGGATGCCCATGCGCACTGTAGTCCAGGGGAGGAGTCACCTATCCCAGGATACTTCGAAGACTCTTCCAGGACAACAACGTGCAAACATCCGGACCCAACACTAGGCGGCGATCTATGCACAGATATGAATGTCAGCAGCCCTACATGCCAAGAACAGATGCATACTGGTAAATAGCATATTTAATCTTGTTCCATGCCAATGCGATGGACGCTCAGGCCAAACCACATTACATTTTCTATTATTTTGTAAGTATTATATACAATACACTAAATTGTTTTTACTTCCTTTTTTTGTAAAACACTCATACGTCAATTACAGAGCTGTATATAGGACTCTTCTTAATCTAGGAGAGGATGAGTTAATATTAAGGGGGCCTTTTTGAAAATTGCAGTTCACGCGCGGAAGACGATTAACACTGTATAAACTGTATTTTAATTGTTCTGCACTGTATTGGAATTTTTATATTGCACCCTTTTATGAATATTATGAATGTGTGTTTTGATGTATCATTATATGAGTTTGTTCTTTTATGGATATGTTTTTATCCAAATAAAGTAGCTGAAATGAAAATATGTCCATACAAATGCATAGGAAATTGTTGTATACTGCATAATTGTCTTATCATACATAGACTATTTATGCACTGTTATGGATATATAGATATGTACTAGACCAAGGGTACTCACAAAAATGTGCCCAGGGGCTGCAAAGTACGGTCTGTGATGTGACCGAGGGCCACACTGATACCAGCATGGTGGTGGTAGGAGATCTGGGTGGGTCAGGGAATTTGTAAAATGTTAAATAAATGGGCAAGCATTTATTTGAAGGTTAGTAAATGCTTGCTCATTTATTTATCATTTTACTCTGAATATTAGTGCTCAGCAACTAAACAACAGCTTGTGCTGCTGTTCACAAGGGGGGCGCATGTAACGGTCAAGAGGGCCACAACCGGCCCCATGGCCGTACTTTGAGTATCACTGTAGTAGACTGTTACCCACCATCCTCAAGGATACTTATATTACTAATATGTTTACCTACAACAACTGCTTGCTATTCTGATTCAAGCATGTAAATCTGTGAAAGATCCAAAACTGGAGAAGAAAATGAATTACTTACCTGTAACTGCAGGTCTCCAGTATTGGTATCTTTCACAGATTCACATGCGACCTATGCTCCTCCCTTTAGAGGCTCCCCTTATAGCTCGGGATTATTTTTTACCACTTGTGCTTGAAAATCTGAGGGACTTAGCCTCACTTGGGACTGTTCTGGAGGGTGCTGTAACTTGATTAGTTATAGTTCAAGGTTTTTTTTTTTCCCAAAAAGGACATAGATAGGCTATTTAACAGACTGTCAATTGCCATTATAGCCTATGAAAGTGATACATACAGCTTTACTATGGTACCATGGGACTCCCATTTCGACGACGGGGAATGATTCAAGCATGTGCATCTATGAAAGATACCAATACTTGAAAACTGTAGTTACAAGTAACTCATTTTCTTATCTACTCAGAGGCTGGTGGTATCCTCATTATTTCAAGTTAAATCTAGAGGCACGAGAGGAGATCTTTATAGTGGATAAGGAATATAGAGCTCCGGAATGGCAAACAGTTTTTGGAGACTAGACGGAGTTAGTTATAGAATTGGATGCAAGTCAGCAAGAATGGGATGCCACATCTGGTCTCATGTTAACAGGTGGTAGGTTGGCCAAGGGGGTCAGAGTCGTCACATCTGCTGCCTGGCAGGTTCCTTTGTAATAAGGAGTTTGGTAGATGCTACTCTTAAGTCACTCCTGGGAATAGCCAGTGTCTCAGCAGTTCGATATATGAACTGATGGGGCGGGGGGGGGGGGGGGGGCGCAGACTTTGTGAAGAGTGGTGGAGTATACCATTTTTTGGAATCAGCTACAATTGTGTGTGATGCATGTACTGAATATGAGGGGAGAACGACAAAGATGAGAACAAGTGGTGCATATCAACCTTTGATTTCATATTTAAAGCCTTTCAGACCTGTAATGGGGGCTGCTAGAGCAAGGTGGGTCAAGTGCGTCATGAAAGAGGCTGGAATCAATGTTGATGTGTTTAGAGTTTACTCATCAAGTGAAGCTGTGGAAACAAAGGCGTTTTTTATGGGTGATCGGTTAAAAGACACCCTACGTTCTACAGATTGGTTGAATGTGTCAAAGCTTGCAAAATGTTACTTGAAACAATCATGCTTGCGTCTGAATGTGTGGTGAAAGAGCTTCAAACTTTTACATAATAACAGCCTCCTTTCTTGACAAAAGAAAATCTAAATTTTATTAAAGACATGAAAACTTGGAATATCACAGCCTCATTTCCCACCCTTTAAGAAAGCAGATGGAAAACAATATATGATGGTTTAAAGACAGAGGATATATAAGACCATATAGTCTTCCTCAATAGCTTGCTATTGTATGGTTTTGGTCTGAATAGGGATTTTAAATGAGATAGCACTTAATACTTTGTTCCGAGGTTGAAGTAGGGAAACATTGGCACCTGCAGCATCCCACAAGCATTGTGAGGAAAATGTTTGAAAGATGTCATTGATAATGGAAAGTACATTAAAAGGGATTCCACATAATCCTCTGTGTTTTAACCCCTTAAATGTGGAGGACAACCCATTGATGTCCTCTGCACTACCTCCGCAGTGCAGAGGACGTCAGCGGGTTGTCCTCCTGGTGGGCTGTGGGGGAAGCTCCGGCTCTCTGACCCGAGGCTTCCCGGTATTGTGGTATCAGTAGGGGCAGATGAGGAATCGCTTCCACGTCAGTTGCCTTCCCTCCCCGTCCAACAGTGTAACGCTGATGTCACTGATCCCACCGGACAGTGCAAAGAGGAACAGACATAGAATCTCCCTGCGGTAGATTTTCGCCCCTCCAGCCTGCCTCTTAAAATCTGAGCAAGGCATCACTGGAAAGGGGAGAGTCTTCCCTTTCCAGCGATTACTTTTTCAAATTGATCCCTGCTCGTGGATCACAGATGCACTCTGATCCATCAGTAGGGACCGCTAGGCACCATGTTTTTTGGCTGGGAAGGGAACATTTAGCAGTAATATTTGTTTTTAGTATTGTGCTGCCTGGATCCTTGCTAGCTTTCCCAGGAAGCACAAAGGGTATTAAGGCATTGCTGGAAAGTGAAGACCCCCCCCCCCCCCCCTTTCAGTGATGCCTTTTTCAAATTGATCCCTGTTTATGGATCGTGGATACAGACAATCCATGAGCAGGGACTACTGGACACCAGGTAGAAAAATAAAAATATATATATATAGGGGAATTTCTCAGCCATTGTCTTTTTAAACGTACCCAGGGCTTTTCTGGTCACTCCCCACTCACAGGTGAATCTCCACAGGGGTCAATATATTACATTTGGTAAGTTTCCCTTCCATGGGGAGACTGATTGGGATCCCGCAGCAGTTCAGTCACTGATTAGTGTGACATTCAAATTTTATTTACACCCAGCAAAGCTTAGATGATGAGGCAGTGGTGAGTCCGCTTCAGCCAGTAATCAGTTATTCAGTCATTAATTTTAGTATGGCCACGGTATTTTAGGAGGTAATGGAGGGGGGGGAGACATTGCCCTATGCTATGGGGGCGAAAGCAAAATGCGTATGGCTGTATAACTGAGCTGCAGCTGAAGTGCATTCAGCCACGCTGGATAGACTTACTATATGAATGGCACTATAACTGATAATGGCTGAAGTGTGTCCATTTTCAGAATGATATATGCTGTGCTGGAGGAAAGTATTATATGAATGACACAAGATCTGTTCAGTGCCTTGTGTGGGTGTGGTGGGTGAAAGCAGAGGGGCACACAGTGCAAATGGCTAACTTCATTGTGAGTAACCCGCATTCTGCTCTTTCACAAGGAGCACATCTAATAAATAATTTTCTCGAAGTATCAGGGACAAATGTAGCATAATGTATTTTTTTCTTATTGTGTGTTGCAACATGAACTAATATTTTTCTTATCTTTTTTTCTCAGCTTATTTAGAGAGGGTTTTCACTGTGCTGGATTTTCGGAGAATTTTTGTAAGCATTGATGTTTGGAGAAATTCTTTGTGTTAGATAAGTGCGAGTTTGAGACTGTTGCTCTTGTGATCCCACTGTATTACACTCTCTCTGCATTACATTCTTTCACTTCATAGCATACTTCTTTGCCCCCCATACACACATCAATCATTTCTACAAATACCTCTGTATTCAACCAAGGTCAGAAAGTTGTAGTTAGAAAACAGAGATGGCACCTTATTGGATGACTGCTTCTGAGGCTCTAACTCAAATAATAGAGGAGCGTTCTGAAGCAGGGTCTGATACTGAGACAGCATCAGAGGGAAGGGGTGATGGAGCAGGATCTGGGAGTGATATGTCAGAGTGCCTTCCGATAACGACTCATCACCACTAATTCAGAGGAACATGGGCCTGGTAGTCGTAATGTCCCTTCGCAAGCACTAACTGTGCAGCAAAGAGTTAGTGACACTGTAGACTAGTCTATAGAGCAGTCAGATAGTATGCTGAGCACATACAGAGTGCTCACTTGGCAGACTCCTAATTTAGTTCAGCCAGTTATTCCTCCATTCACTGGCGATGCTGGATGTAAGGTAAATATAGCAAATGTTTTGCCTATTGATTACTTCTATCTTTTTTGGGATGCAGACTTCCTTGAGGAAATTGTGCAGCAAACAAATCTGTATGCTGAACAATTTCTGAGGGAAGTTGGAGGCACTCTGGCACCTCACTCTAGAGCTCATCTACAGTCTCCCACTTACCTTGGGGAGCTGAAAATATTTATGGACCTAACTCTAAAGATGGGAATAGCCCACAAACAAACATTCCCTGTCCTACTGGTCTACTATCACAGTTTGGGTAACACCTATCTTTGCACTTGTCATGAGCAGATACATGTTTTTGATTTTGCAGCGCATGCTGCATTTCAATGGCAATTCTGCTGCATTGCCCATGGACCACGCAGACCATGACAGGTTATTCAAAATTTGACCTGTCATTGAACATTTTTCTACCAAGTTTCCAGAGATGTATACTACTGAAAAGAATATAGCAGGTGATGAGGCCTTAATATTGTACAAAGGGCGACTGCTGTTTCGGCAGTACATACCTAGTAAAAGAGCTTGTTATTGCATCAAGGTGTACATATTGTGCGAGAGCTCTACTGGTTATGTGTACTGCCTGAGAGTATACACGAGGGAGGATTCTGCAATAAATCCTGTATGTTGTCCTTCCACGTTAGGAGTTACTAAGAAGATTGTATGGCAGCTTGCCCAATCTCTCCTTCATAAAGGTAATTTTCTTTATGGGGATAACTTCTATACAAGAGTCCATCTGTTTAGTAAACTGTACAAAACTGACAATGTGGCTTGCATACCATTAGAAAGGACAGCATTGGACTCCATCAGGAGCTTGTTTTCAAGAAACCCCAACAAGAGCACAGTAGTGCATTGGGTTGCAATGAACAGCTTGCTGTGAAGTTCTAAGGTAGACAGGAGGTATATGTGCTCACTACAGTTCATGATGTGAGCACTTCTCCCATCATAGTTTGGGAACAGATAGCAGAAGTCTACAAGCCCACATGTATACTTGATTACAGCAAGTACATGGGTGGAGTGGATAAAAACAACCAAGTTCTTCAACCATATAATGCGAGGCGTAAACCTCACACATGGTATAAGAAGTTGGCTACTCACCTGATTCAGTTGGCGACATACAATGCATATGTTGTCTATCAGCAGACCAACAGAGGAAGACCGATGTCCTTCCTTGATTTTCAGTTGCCTGTAATTAAAAGCCTTACTGCAGTAGAAGCAGTAGCTTCTACTTTGTCTGTAATTGAGGACATTTTAAGGCTGCAGAATTAGCACTTTGCTGACCACATTCCTGCAACAGAGCAAAAGAGTCGCCGATATCGCCGATACAGAGATTGTGCTGGGCAAGGAGAGAGGCAGTAGAGTAAATATTATTGTGCAACGTACCCATCTCAGCCTGGTCTGTGTTTGCCAACTTGCTTCTCTTTATACCACACAAATGTGAAGTTCTGGGAAACTGACTGAAGTTGAGAACATAGATTAGGAGTTACTATCTGCCTCAAATGACTGGTCATAGATACCTAATATTCCATAGGTCATTAAATGAGTCGCTGTGCAGTTTTGGAACTTAGTGCATCTATTTTTGAAAGACAAACTCTAATCAAAGGCTTTTTATTTCTAAATTAGGTTTGATCCACTATGTATTTACTGACTCCGGTAGAGAGGCACACATTGGTATTTCTTTTACCTACTTGCCACCTTCATCTTCCATGAACAAATATGGTGGAAGTTCAGTCAGCTATATTACAAGTGCATTTCAGTGAGTGCACTGCCCATAATGGTCAACAGGACATGCTTCATGTTTTGACTGAACACCCTGTCCACCAAACCCTAAGGTTCTTAGTCTTTCCAGATGTGCTCTTTAGGGAATTTAGAGATTTAGGGCTTAATTTAAATTTTTGGGAAGAGATAGTCCATCGCAAACATGACTGATATCCTGTCAGCTGAATTAAGTTCCATGGTATTCATTGCACTTGTAATTTGGCAAAAGGGATATTGGTCATGCTTGTGATAGATAAAGTAACTCCATCTGCCGAAATCTAAATCAGGTGCTTAGTGTAGTCTGCCCCAGAATGTTAGCTCATTCTTCAAAGGTCTAGTTTGTCTAGTTTGCCGTCACTGTCTGCGGAATGGACCAAACACCCTCCCTTAGACACCCCTGAACTACTTTCCACACACTGGAAGTAGTTGGATTTACTGCGCTGAAGGTGCATGAAAAAAAAGTCTCCCTGAGCCTAATCAGACTTCCATGGTGAGGCTTTAATAAAGGTGCACCTGGTACCCTCACAGTATTAGACAGTGGGTGAGATGGACATGCACAGGATGTCAAACCGTAACCTAGATTTGTTTTCATAGTGATCTTGTGTAGGTAGAAGCAGATGTTCATGGTGGAAGTAAAACTGTTCAAGGCACTAACCCAACCACAGCTGGCAGTATGTGTGTAGTGGTGATTGATTGGCTGTTGGCTGACAAAAAGCGTGGATGTCAGCTAGCGGAATGTGTAGCTGATGGCTGGCGGAAAGTGTGGCTATCGACTGGTGGAAAGTGCGACTGTTGGCTGGCGGAAAGTGTGGCTGTCAGCTGGCGGAATGTGTGGTTGTCGACTGGTGGAATGTGTGGCTGTTCCACTGTGGGACTTCCATTGACCCTGGTTTGATCCATTCCTGTTGCGTGCACAAGGCCCAGCCAAACAAGTGGGGAAGCATTTTTATCGGGACAAGTGAGGTAACGCTGGGTTGGTAGAAATTTTGTGCATTCCTGCTGATTCCAGAAGTTTCTATCACAGAAATTAAAGGAAAATTTGTGATTTCAGGCAAAGTTAGAGGTTTGCAGGCATTGGGGGTAGGACATCCTTGTGGGATCCACGCAAGGCAATCACCCTGCAATCCCCTGGTAGTCTACTTTTTAAAAATGGCTGTTGTTTGTAGGTTGGCATGGTTGGCGCCACAGCACAACCCCAAATACCGCAGCTACCCCTGTTGCTTATCTCTCAACATAGCGTTTTAGGGTCTTTTCCCAACACAAGTGGGGTGCCGTTTTTATCAGGAGATGTGTGGGAGCTCAAGGTGGTTTGAAATTTGTGGCTTTCCGCAGATGACAGTACGTTTCATCACAGAAATGTGATGAAAATGTGTGTTTTTTATTAAAGTTTGACATCAGCATGGCCTTCTCGGTAGAAAAACCTACTAACAGCCATGCAAGTCATGCAACCCTGGACTTCCAGAGGTGTCTAGTTTTAAAAAATTTGCTAGGTTTCCCTAGGTGCCGGCTGAACAAGGGGCCAAAATCCACTGCTACCCACTGTGCAAAAAAAGGGATCAGTATTAAGTGTAAGAAATGCAAGAATCTTTCTCGACATCATACTTCTCAACGTCAGATGGAATCGTCTTGTTTTTAATGTCTTTCACAAGATCTTCCTCTACGGGAGTCCTTGGATCGAGAGGAGAGCTCTTTGAAAAAAGGCTGACCTTATCCAAGATCTCTTGATGACCCAGCAATTCCTCTTTCTTGAAGACCCTGGAGTCTGATCTTCTGTCTATCCTTAATAGTGTGCCTGGATAACGTATGGTAGTGATCTCAAGTCTCAGGACGATGGGACTCCGGAGGCAGACAGTACAGACTGAATGAGGGTCAGTCTGTGCTTTTTTCTTCCCACAGGATGGATACTTCACCAAAAGTCAAGGCATTCTTGACAGAAAAATAATTTTTCTGTCAGAAAAAAGGATCTCTGCACTCTAAGTACAGAAAAATGTCAAAAGTTGTTGAATGTTAAAGGATTTAAAAAGACTTCAGTAACTTAATTGCCAAAAAAGCAGAGCTCAGTGCTCCAGGATCCTAAAAGTAGGAGCTGGAAAATAAAACTGACCTAACTGTCACTTGTGGAGCATGATGGGATAGAGGGTGACTGGGAGGCTCTTAAAAGCACAGTGCCAGTTTTCTGTACTTTTGCTTTGACTAGCAGCACATTGGCTTACAATGTATAATATTCCCTTTTGTTTTCCTTTCAACAAGGGTTTGTGAAAGATTTTCTATAAGCATCTTTTAATAATGACGTAATTCTCTTAATTTGGAGTTTTTTTTTATGAAAACTCAATGAAATGTTCACATTTGTAGCCTCTCATTAGGCTGCAGATGTGCAGAATTTTAACACCAGAGCTCATGTGCGCCGACAGATGACGTGTTGCACTCAGTACTGGTTCACTATCACCCCAGCGGTGACAAAAGCAGAGACGCATACAAGCACCACCCTGTGCACCGATGTCAGTTTTTAGTCTCTTTCTTCATCCTCAGATTCAAAGTATAGAACAATAGTTGGTGGCAATGTGTCAGTCTCTATTTTCAGACCTTTTTATATGTTAAAGAGGCCACGCCACATAACGGGGAGTTGGAAAGGCAGTGAGGAATCTGCAGTTAGCATATCTACCAGAAAGAGTGTTACCTAAGGTAAGTAACTTGTTCTCCTGAAGGATACTTCTAACCATAGATTCCTCATCTTTAGAATAAAAACAAGAGCAGTACGTCCAAAAGTAGATTATTTGGGAAGTGGATTTGGCTCAAAAGGTCCTGCAGCACTGAACAAGCGAAGTCATCTTTTATCAGACCTGGTTGAAAGAACCAACTAGTTACCTTCCACAGTGTCCACTGCAAGGCCTTGCTGAGCTAAGGATGGGAAAAAAAAAATAAGAACATCGGAAATCTTGGCTTGTAAAGGATCGTTGTATTGGGCACCACAACAGGGAAATGAGTTAGTCCAAGCACCCAGCAGAAATGGACTTTGTGGAAGGGCATGAGGCAGCGAGGGAAAAATTCACCACTTCGGTCAGCAATGCAAACTCATTTAGCTACCGCCATTCAATTTTCATGCCTGGGGATGTAAGTTGTGGAGATGTAGATGAAGGACCCTGCTGCTGAGACAGGAGGTCCTCCTGAAGCAGAAGCCTGATCAGAGGACTAATGATGAGGCTCAGATACTCTGGGTGCCACACTCCAGGCCTTGTCCCAGGCCATCAGTATGATTTGGGCCAGTCCTTCCAGATCTAAAGAACTAGAAGCATGAGAGGTATCTGCTGGGAGGCATGTAGGAGTCTCTTGCTCAAATACAGCAGAATTGTGTCTGTCAAGTATCTTAGAGGAATCTCCAGTGTGCAAAATTACTGACACATAGCATTCTTACTGTTGCCAATAGATGTAGCCAGGGCTTCCCTCAGTGTGAGAAGATACCCTGCACCACCGCTGGATGGAGACACCACTAGTGATCCATCAGTCAATGCCTGCTCAGTTTGTCCGCTCTAGCATTCAGGGGAAAAACTTCTAGGTGGTTGGTGACCAGGAAAATGTTCTGTTGTCCAACCAGCTCCAGAAACGCAGAGCCTCCAGGGTCAAGATCTAGGACCGCATTCTGTCCAAATTGTTGCAGTACCATTTTGCAGTAGTGTTGTCCGTGAGGACCTGCACCAGCCTCCTCCTAATAGATGTCAGGAAGGCCTTTAGGGAGAGACAGATCACCAGTAGCTACAGAAAACTTACATGGAGCTTCACCTACTCCAGATGACTCCCTCAAACCAAAAGTGACATTTCCATCACAACTGTAAGCTCTTGTTCGGGAAAGAAGGGCAGCATGCGGTGGCTCAGATTGGCTATCAACAACCAACACTGCAGTTTCTGAGCCGTCTCCCTGGAAACCTGAATGGAGCCTGAGAGGTATCCTTGGTATTGTGGATGAGGAGAGGTATGAGACCAAGAAGCCTCAGAGCCATCTTCACCGAACTCTAAGACTGATCTTGAAATATTGGAACCATACCCTGATTTTCCTGGACTCGCTGCAATGGAGGAAACATATTGAACACGACCCTGTCCAAAATAGCCACAATTAATGGAAGTCTCTGTGTGTAGCACAGGTGGGACATTGGCTCACTGATGGTGAAGTCCACGATGTCAAAAGTTTGGCCATTGTCCAGAGGTGGTTAATGAATTACCTCTGCTCGCCTTTAGCAGCCAGATGTTGAGGTATGAGAATACATGTATTCTCAACCTTCAAACATGGGCTGTGAACACTACCATCACTTGTGAGCACCCTGAGAGACCAAGGTAAGGAAAAAGGGGAACACAGAAAATTGAAAGTTATCCCAGCCCACCTTGAACCACAGGTAATGCCTGGGGGACTGCAGGAGGGTATATAGAAATATGTGTCCTGCAAACCCGGGGATACCATACTATCTCCCGGGTCGAGGGTGGATTAGATCTCAATCAGCATGAGCATTTTGAATTTGTCCTGCAGAAACGAATTCAACGCTCAAAAGTCCAGAGTGTGCCGACGGGTCCACTTCCTTTTTTGGGACGTGGAAATACCGTGAATAGCATCAGATGTGTAAAACCCATTTGTCTCCCATAATGGATCTCCAGCTGGGGGGAAAATGTTGACTCTTGCCTCCCAACAGCCTGACATGAGCCGTTGAGAGCAAACTAAAATAGGTTGGTAGCCATTGCAACAGGGGAGGAGGAATTGGAGGTCTGTTATCCCTGCAGCCCTGTGTGGTTGTCTGTTGGTGCTATGTCCATGACCCTAAAAGGACTGGACCACAGTATGGGAAAGCTGATGTTAACTGCAGGCTACCCACCTGGACTTCCCTCTGAGTTTCCTCAACTGATGGGGATAATGTTTCGCCGGCATCAGTAACCGCAAAGAGTGTGCAGTGCTTCGTTTATCTTTAAATCTCTCCAGCACAGAGTCTGCTTTTCTCCCAAAGACTCTGGACCCATTGAAAGACATATTTATTAGGGACGCTTGGACACTGGCAGAAAATCCATCTGGTCAACCTCATCCATGTGTGTCTTCAAAGCACGACACTGGTGCCAACACCTCTGCGAAGGCAGTCAGTAGTATCCAAGCCTGCTTAAATGACATACTTCGCTGCATCCCGCCCATCAGGTGTCATCTGAGCTGGAGAAGCTCTTAGGTGCTTCAGGACTACCAGCAAAATCTTGCTGGCTATGTGCCAGAGACTACGTGTGTACCTACCCTGCAGATAAACCGTATTTATGGATCTCAGAAGCAGGGTTGCATTTGAGAACATTTACTAGTCAAATGCGCCAATCCTTTTGGATTCCATATCTGAAGGAGTTCTCAGGAAGGAATTGGGATTGACCTTACTAGTAGAGACCTGCACCACAAGGTTCTCCAGTGTAGGGTGCTTACTAAGGTAGTTCAAATCATCAGACACTTGGCAGTTGGCCGACTGAAAGGCAGGCAAGCACAAGGCTTGGACAATGTAGCCAAGAAGGCGTCATTGAGGGCATCATTAAAAGGCAGCAAGGGCTACGTCAATATCTGTCCTGGTTGAAGATTTTCACTTAGAATGTTTGCAACTGGAGGTCCAGCCCCTCAGCTGCCCTCTGGACGTTCGCTGCAAACAAAGCACTTTCTTATATTGAAGGGCCCATGTTACAAGTCAAGCTCTGTCTCAGGAAACGTGGCTAGCCCAGTCCCATTTTGTAAATCCAAGTATAGTGCAACATCAGTGTAGCAAGGAGGGCAAGTAAGCCATCACCCCTCCTCTTCATTGGTGTCCTGGTGGACCTTATATGTGGCTTATACAGGGTCAGAGTTAGAGCCAAATTGAGAATGGGGCTTCTGCTGATAGATTGTTCATTGTAGAGGCTAACAGCTAGGCTAAATAACCATTTGCACTTTGTGAGCTCATAGCGCAAAATTAGTCAAGTTTAGGCCAATGCCATTTTGGGATGAGCCATATGTATCGACACCGGTCCTCCATCGGTGCCATTGGGGATGACAATGCTGTCACTTGAATCGGCGTGGATCTTGGAGCCAGTGTAGAAGTCTGTACTGGAGTTGGAATGGGCCCAGTAGTGGGTTTAAAGGGGAGAGATGGTGTCGGGGAAGGGCCCACCAGCAGTATTCCGACCCAAGGCCCCTGTGGCTCCATGTGCCAGATGAAGTTGGGGTTGCACTAAAGATAAGCAGCATGTTATCTTTGAAGCCTGCTAGCTGCTGCTGGGTCAACAATGGCACTGGGTATGAAAGGAACTGACTTAAGCACATAGGAGTCACACTTTATATGACCCTGCTTCCTCACTTCTGGGAAAGTTCAGAGCCAACACAGAGTCACGCACTTCACCTGTCTATGCGCTGCAGTACTGCTGTTGAATTTCTCCACATCTAGATGGGCACCTGGGGATAGTCTAAAGGCGACCAGTCTGAACTTAGCAGTAACCATCAGAATCATTAAGATGGCAGCCACTTGGGCAATCGAAGTTCACCTTTACGTAAAAGGAATTCAATTAAGGATATCAGACTGGACAATTAAAAGGCAGCAGAATACCATTATAATCAGAGAACAGCCACAAGATGGACGGATCATCCAAAAAAACCTTCAGTGTGTCTTTTATCATCAGAATTCCCATTGTTGATAAACCTTTCCAGTCTGAACCCTATGACTCTAGACCTTTGTACTCCTGGCAGGACCACAGGGATTTTGGCAAACACATATTCAATACTCACATATAATTTGCTAAGTTGTGTTCTTCCAAGGTGTGTGTCTCAAACCCATGCGGCGTTGTATCAAAATAGTCACTGCCAATTCCACAGATAAAGCATTTGGTCTGTAGGAAAGGAAGTAAAAGTTATCTTTAGAACAGAAACAGTAGCCCTGGTAAGAGTGTGGGGGTAGAAAAAGAGTCTATAAAACAGGGGATGGTGGAGCTTCAAATGATTAGTCAGGAAAAGATCCAAAGGTGGCTGGGCAGGTGAAAAACAGTGAAAGAGTGAGACAAATGGAAAAATGATGAAAGGCTGGGGTTGGAGAAGTTGAAAGAATGTAGCATAGAAGCTAAGCAAATGACAAAACGAGTGGGAGGCAGAAGGAAGATTGGTAGGGCGAGGGTCAAAATGGTGGGAAGAGAAGCATGCCTTCAGTAGTATCACTAGAGTGGCAAAAGCGAAACATCCTGAGATCAGATACAATAGGGACAAGGGAGAGCAAAGGAAGCCTGTGAAAGTTTACAGTATAAAAGAGCTCTGAGAGGGGAAATAGACTGCCTGAAAGGGCAAACAAGGTGGCAAGGAAGGGGCAAAGCCACGTAGGTGAAATGGCAAAAGACTATTATAATGGAGTCTGTGAAGAAGCTGAAGAGTTCCCAGAGACAAGGATAGGAGTGTCACTGAGGGGCAACGGAGTGTTTGTTTTTGGCCTATGTTTGAGAAGCAGCAGGGATGATTGCCTAGGATTATAATGAACTTGGGAGGCAGATTTTACCTCCATATCTTCCTTCACTTGCTCCTGTTGGTCTCTCAGCTCGCCAAAGGCATCAATAATCAGACCTAGAAACAGAGAGGGAAAGAAATAGTAGTTGGTGGGATAGAATTCGGAGAGGGTTACGAAGGGAAGTAAAGAAAAAGGATGTGTTAGAGGGAGAGGAGAAAGAAAGTGGGGATAGTGAGAGTGAGTGAGATGGAGGAGAAGGAAGAAATTGAGGGAAATGAGGGAATAGTATTGATGATTAAGAGTAAAGAAGAAATGAAAGGAGAAAGAGAATGTAAAATGGGAAAGAGGCAACAGAAGGGAAGAAAGTGAGAGAGTTGAGAAAGTTATAGAGAGTGAAGATAAGAAAATAATGATGGAAAAAGAATAGAATGGAGCATGGGGAAAGGACAAAGGAATCAGAGTTAACGAAACAGAGAGCAGAGGAATACAAGACAGTAAGCCCCATGCTGTGTGTGTGCGAGAAGAAGGATTGCGGGAGCATGCGTTAGTAGTTGATGCATGGAGTGATAAGTTGGGAGCATGTGGAATGAAAGAAAGGACGGGGGCACGGTTGTGAAATAACAGAAGTACAAAAAAAGTTACATACGATTATTGTGGGTTACTTTCAGCCATGTATATTGCATTATTTTGTTACATATTCACTAAATATGTGTTTAGGCATTTTACTCTCACTCAGTCACTTTCTAGGAAACATTCAATCACACTTTCTGCTGCAACAATTTATTCTGTTAAACAAATGCAAACAGTTACATTGACTCAAGGTAATTTTCTGTTTTAAACAAACGCAGCAAGCTTTCATTGACTCTTACAAATGTGCTTGAGGCTCTACCCTTAAATGGATGAATGAATGAGTGACACCTGAGCACCCAGAGTGACCAACTAACGTGCTATATAGTGAGACTGTGTGTTCTGTGATGATGTCCTTCTGCTTTTTGTCTGTGACCCCCTCCATATGTGGATGTGTTTCCTTGTGTTGCTCGTTGACGCTCAGTATAACCGTGTAATTTTGCTAAAGAGGTCACTGGGGCTCAGCTTTATCAAACTTTCATGCAAAGCAACACAGCAAGACACCTTGCTGTGCTGCATGAAAAGAAGAGGGCAGGAATGCACCATAGCTAACATTATATGGCACATTCCTGTCCTTTCCTTGAGCACAATGTGGTTCAGGCAGGATTTTGTGCAGGAAGGAGCACCTTCCTGCACATAAAGAATCTTCTGAGGCTTTTTCCTTTCTAAGTGTGCTGCAGAATGCCGCACCGGTGGAAAGGGGAAAAAATGAGGAGAAATAAAGATATGTTCGAAGCATATGAGCTGCAGATTTTACACTTTTGCATAGATCGCCATCTAGTGTTGGGCTCGGATGCTTGCACCTTGTTGTTGTTTTGGAAGAAGTCTTTTGTAGTTACGAGATAGGTGACTACTCCCTTGTACGATAGTGCGCATGGGCATCGACTCCATCTTCAGATTGTTTTTTTTCCGCCATCGGGATCGGATGTAAATTGCTGCGCTCCGGGTCAACGACGTTCGATTCCCCTTCAACGCGCAAGAAACTCCCACCGCTTGACGGTATTGTCTCGATCGCGAATCCCTCTCCACGTGCATCCGGTTTTGAAGACATTCTCGAGTCCGGTCGTCGACATGGGCCGTTGGGCCGATCGGCGCCATCAACCATCTTATGGAAAGGACTCCATTCAAGAAATGCAAGTGTTGGGCTAAATTCCCACACACAGATCTCCACAAGGTCTGCAACATTTGTCCTTCGCCAGAACACGAGAGTCAACACTGCCAGGCCTGTGACTCTTTCAGGTCCAAAAAGACTATATGTGACCGCCGGGCCAGACGACACGTAATGTCCAGGTCAACCGTTCTGGCGCCGGAGAACATCTTCGATGCAGGCTCCGATGATCCAGACACAGGAGACGAACATGCCAACATCTCCGAAGCAGACAAATCGGAATCAGACAACCAGATGGTCGACGCCCCTGCCCCGAAAAAACAAAAGGCTCCGGTCACACCCTCACCTTCTGGTTCGGGTCGGCATCGAGATAAGTCTTCAGAATTCCCGCCTGCAGGCCCAGCTCCGAAGCATCCAAAGCCTTCAGGCAGCTCGGGATCGAGCCAGCCACAACATGATACCCACAAACCATCGTCGGCACCGAAGCATAAGCGTAAGGTCCCGCTCACAACAGAATCTTCGGCACCGAAACCCAAGGTCGACTCGTCGGTGCCGAAGCACAAACCTTCGGAACCCAAAATACAGGCTAAGCCGTCGGGGTCAAAAACTCCACCGCGGCAAAAGGAGACAAAAACACCTCCTAAAGCTAAAGAGGACAAGTCGAAACACCACTCGGAGCCAAAGTCTTCAGCACAGAAAAAAGACAGTGGATCCAAAGAACTTTTTCATCCAGATCCACCAGATCCTAAAAAGAGAGCACTTCAAATTGACCCCATTACTGGACAGGTCACTTCTATTCCACCTAACAAGAGGAAGTTGGACACCTCAGGGACACCTGATATACCCTCCAAAAAGAAAGACTCTTTCACCTCACCTATAAGGCCCTTCTCTCCACTTCCACAGCCTTTAAACACTGTACCTTCTCCAGCACACTCTCAAGGGCCTGCTTTTTCACCACAAGGGGACGGTGATGACATGAGAGGTGATTATGACGACACACACTCACCAATAATACAGATACTGATGATGATATCCACAGTATCACACCTAGGGACCCTTGGGATGCTTACAATGTCCCAGATGTGCCCCAGCCAGATTCATACCCCTCCAGACCATCCCCCCAGATGATAGAATAGGATTTGCGCAAATAATAAATACAGCTACACAATACCACGGGGTCCAACTACATTCAGACCCCCAGGAAGAGGACTTTTTACTGGAGACATTCGCTCAGCCTCAAAAGTCAACAGACACTCTCCCTTCTCTCCACATCAATCACCTAGAATTACTAGCAATATTCTTGGTGCTAAAATCATTCCAATCACATCTCCTTAACAAAACTGTCCTAGTCCGGACGGACAACATGACAGCAATGTATTACTTACAAAAACAAGGAGGAACACACTTGTTGCAGCTTTCTCAACTAGTGCAACACATATGGCGATGGGCCATCCCACAAAACATATATCTCCTAGCAGAACATCTGCCAGGAGTACACAATCAGATTGCAGATCTGCTCAGTCATCAGACACAACAAATTCACAAATGGGAACGTCATCCACAGGTTCTTCAACCATTTTTCCAAATCTTGGGCCACCCAGACATAGATCTGTTTGCCACATGCGAAAATGCAAAATACCCAACCTTCGCTGCCAGGTTTCCACGCCCGTCGTCGAAGGGCAATGCGTTATGGATGAACTGGTCAGGCAGATTTGCGTATGCTTTTCCGCCACCCCCACTCATTCCGCAAGCTCAGGCAACAGTCTCTCAAAATGATCCTCGTTGCTCCCACATGGGCACGTCATCCGTGTTTCACCACACTTCTAGAACTCTCAGTGGTTCCACACCAAAAACTGTGTCTCTCCCTGAAACTACTAACACAGAACCATGGAAACATAAGACACCCGAATCCAGGTCAACTGAATCTCGCAATGTGGCTCCTAAAGTCCTAGAGTTCTGTTACCTTAACTTTCCACTGGACTGTATGAACATTTTTAAAGAAGCTAGACACCCTACTACTAGAGGCTGTCACTCAGCAAAATGGAAAAGATTCGTTATTTACTGCAATAACAATAAAATGGACCCACTGGATGCTTCAATCCAGGACATCATTTGCTACTTGCTGCATTTACAAACATGTAATCTAGCATATTCATCCATAAGATTACATCTAGCAGCTCTTGCCGCTTACTTACAGAACAGACAACACTTGTCCCTGTATAGAGTACCTGCAATTAAAGCTTTTATGGAAGGCCTTAAAAGAGTAATTCCTCCCAGAGTACCACCCTCTCCGGTATGGAACTTAAATATTGCCCTTACTAGGCTCATGGGTCCACCATCTGAACCTCTGCACAAATGTGAATTGCAGTTCCTTACATGGAAAGTAGCTTTCCTATGGGCAATCACCTCTCTCAGGAGAGTAACTAAGATCCAGGCTTTAACCATACAAGAACCATTCTTACAAATACATCGTAATAAGGTGGTTCTTAGAACAAACCCGAAATTCCTTCCCAAAGTAATCTCTGCTTTTCATCTTAACCAATCAGTAGAGTTACCAGGGTTTTTCCAAAACCCAGATTCGGTAGCAGAAAGAGCTCTTCACACACTTGACGTTCTTTATTATATTGACAGGACTAAAACCTTCAGAAAGACAAAACAGCTGTTTGTAGCTTTCTCACCACCTCACAAAGGAAACCCCATCTCCAAAGCTGGGATTGCTAGGTGGATAGTCAAATGCATTCAAATATGCTACCAAAAGGCTAAACACATGTTAAAAATTCCCCTTAGAGCGCATTCACCACGCAAACTAGGGGCCTCCATGGCATTCTTAGGGAACATTCCCTTAGATGACATCTGTAAAGCAGCCACATGGTCTACACCACACACCTTCACCAAACACTATTGTGTTGATGTGCAGGCAAAGCAACAAGCTTCTGTAGGCCAGGCTGTTCTTAAGACACTTTTTCAAACCACTTCAACAGATACAGGTGACCACCGCTAGGGGAGACACTGCTATACTGTCTATGCAAAAGTGTACAATCTGCAGCTCATATGCCGCGAACGGAAAATGCTACTTACCAGTATGCATCTGTTCTTGGCATGTAGAGCTGCAGAGTTGTACACGCCCACCCGCCTCCCCGGGATCTGGATCTGTTCCAGTATTATCTTAATTAGATACACTTACATGGACATCTGTTATATTTCTTACTAACTCCATCATTTTCCTTTATGGCGAAAAACAATCTGAAGATGGAGTCGATGCCCATGCGCACTATCGTAAAAGGGAGAAGTCACCTATCTCGTGACTACAAAAGACTTCTTCCAAGACAACAACAAGGTGCAAGCATCCGAGCCCAACACTAGATGGCGATCTATGCAAAAGTGTACAACTCTGCAGCTCTACATGCCAAAAACAGATGCATACTGGTAAGTAGCATTTTCCCTCTTATCGTTACGCCTCCCCTGAGAAGGCGTAGCATTATGACGCATTCCCAGGTCTACCACTAATGGTAAATCTGGGAATGTGCCAACATTCACAGGTGCATGCGTGGAAACACCCACGCTCCACCCATGAGACGCCACCCTAGGCCAGCGTAACACAAGGCGATAACTTGCGCTGCCATGCGTTACTTCAGATTTACTAAGCACTGAGAGGCCACGCAAGGTGGCCTTGCTTTGCTTGGTAAATCTGATTTTAGTGCTGTACTGCCCTTGCCTGACGTAAGGGCAATGCAACACTATGATAAATCTGTTCCCTAGGTTTGTATGTGTGACAGGAAAGATAGTGACATGTCTGAAGTACAGACAGAATTTTGACTGGGCTTTGAAGAAGGAGCATGCACACACTTGTTTTCAAGAGGCGTTCGTAATATATATACTTTTTGTTCATTCTTTCCTAAACTGTGTTTTATGATGTTGATCAGTGGTTCTTAACTTGTGGTCCGGAAACCCCTGTGGGGTCCGTAAGGCCTTCACAGGGAGTCCGCAGCTGCTTTGAATATTAACTGATTAATAAAGTGCTTTGAAATAAAGAAGTAAAATGTAAAATGACACCATTTAAAATGTTATGTAAATGTGAAGAAGTTTGAAATTGGAGGCTAAAAATTTAGGGGGACATTTATCAAGCTTTCATGAAGCGCAGCAAGTCTCCTTGCTGCGCTGTGTGAAAGGGCAGGTATGTGCCATATTTAACATGATACAGCGCATTCCTGTCCTTTCCTTGCGCTGGCGCACAATGTGCTATCTAGCACCAACCCAGGCGCCCTTTCGCAGGGTGCAAGGGTATCTGCATTGTAGACACAATTGTTTTTGTGGAGAAAGGGACACCTTTCTGCACAAAATAATCCCCTGAGGAATTTTCCACTTTCTATGTGTGCTGCAGAATGCAGCACACATAGAAAGAGGAAAAAACTGGGAGAAATAAAGATATTTCTCTTTTGATACACCTCATCTGGGGAGGCATAGCTTTTTGACGCATTCCCAAGTCTACCACTATTGGTAAATCTGGGAATGCGCCAAAATCCATGGGTGGGTGCATGGGAAGACCAACACTGCATCAATGGAACACCTATCTGGGGCAGAGTGATGCATCGAAGCGATTTGTGCTGCTTTGCATTTCTCTAGATTTATCAATTGTGGCTTGATAAATCTGACTTGGTAGTTGCATCGCCCTTGCACCACACAAAGACCCAACTCAGTGATAAATATGCCCTCAGTTACTATCCTTAAATTGAATTGTGTGGGAGCAGTGCAGTGGCGTAATGAAACTTGAGAGGGCCACCTTGCAAAGTACATGGAGGTGGCACCCATGCTCCAGAGACAGTAAGGAGCTCTCAGGCCACTTGGCTGTGCACAGTCCTGGAGGGGGCCCCCTGGAGCTCGGAGCCCTGCACCGAGGGAGCTGCGGAGACTGTTGTTATGCCACTGGAGCAGTGCAAAGGCATCAAACACAATATAGTATGGACAATGAGCAGGAGAGATGGCCAGTTCTCTAGCTTGATTGGAAGACGGCAAGATGTTAGCAAGCATTCGAACGATCACCTTTAAAAGTGATGCCTTAAGTGTGATGGGTATTACCCGAAGGAGACATGCATGGGGTCAAAGCTGCACCTCACTGATGAGATTCAGTTGTGTGCCTGCTGGGCCCACTATACCAGAACAGAACACATAGTGTTGAAGTGGCAAAAAGACCCTAGGCTGAGAGACCCCAACCCTTCTTTTATTAGCATCGTCACATGACTACAGTCGCCTAAACCTCAAACTCTAAAATCACTGGCATAACTCCACCCCCCAACATGGCACGTCCCTGTTGCTTCACAGGGACATTATACCAACAATGCTGAAACCAGTGCGGGGTAGCCTATATTCCCATGTGGCAGGGATGTGGCTGGGAGGTTTGGTATAGAGTGCTCTTACTGAAGTAGGATTGACTTATTTTTTTCATTTGGCTCTCCCTATCTGCAGTAGCACAGACAAACAAGTTACTTACCTTCGGTAACAATATATCTATAAGAAACAATAATTAGTTAGATTCCTCACCTTAGAGTATCCCCAGGCGTCAGGTTGGATCCGAAAAGATTTTTCGTCAGCAATACCATTGCGCGTCGCAAGGCGTCGTCTGCGGCTCCGCGTCCATCGTCGGCGTCGTGATCGCCAGGATGACGTCGTCGGAGTACTTAGACGCCACCCTCACGCGCTGACGTCAGTTCTTGGACATAGCTTTCCGCGCCACGAACGCAGAGCCATGCAAGAGACCGACACTGGTGCCAAAAATTCTAGGGCCCTGAAAGGGATGACCTCAACCCTAGATATCGGTTCGCAGAACGGGGAGGATGGGTGGGGCAGTGAGGAATCTAACTAACTAATGTTTCTTACAGATATATCGTTACCGAAGGTAAGTAACTTGTTCATCTGAAAGAAACACGTTAGTTAGTTTCCTCACCTTAGAATAGATACCCCAGCAATACCAACCCCGGTGGTGGGTCTGCAAACCATAATCACACCAGAAAGTCAGAGAACAGAACCGCCGTTTTGGGTCCAGACGGTGGAGCCTCTCTTCCTCTTTCGAGGGATGCGGAGGCGGAAAGAAGGTGGGCAGTGTAACAGACTGACCGATGTGAAAGGCAGTTACCACCTTAGGGAGAAAGGAAGGACGAGTCCTTAGAACAACCTTGTCCGGATGGACAGAAAGGAAAGGAGGCTTAGAAGAGCGAGCCTGGAGCTCATTCACTCTTCTAGCAGAGGTGATGGCAAGCAGGAAAGCAGTCTTAAGCGTCAGCAGACGAAGGGGACAATTATGAAGTGTCTCAAAGGGAGCGCACACGAGATAGGTCAATACTAGATTCAAATCCCACTGAGGCATTACGAAAGGGACAGGAGGGAACATGTGGGTAATGCCCTTAAAGAATCGAGAAACAACAGGGGATTTAAAAAGAGAAGGCTGATCAGGAAGCCGTAAGAAAACAGAAATAGCCGAAAGGTATCCTTTGAGGGTGCCCAGAGCAGAGCCCTGATGGGCCAGGGAAAGAAGAAAGAGGAGAACCTCAGAAAGAGGGGCAGAGAGGGGATCCACAGCCTTTGCTGTGTACCATGCCACGAATTTGTTCCACCTGCAGGTGTATACCGATTTTGTGGAGGGACGCCTGGCTGCCAGAATCACATTACAGACTTCAGGAGGCAAGTTAAATGGCATCAACTGCCGACTCAATCTTCATGCATGGAGGTGGAGGCTGGACAGGTTTGGGTGGAGGACCGTCCCCTGCTGCTGCGACAGAAGGTCCTCCTGAAGAGGCAGTCGGATCAGGAGATCGATCGATAGACTGAGTAGCTCGGGATACCAGTATCTTCGTGCCCAATCCGGAGCCACAAGGATGACTTGGGCCCGGTCGCGCCTGATCTTCTTCAGCACTCTGGGCAGAAGTGGTATAGGCGGAAAGGCGTACAACAGACCGCAACTCCACTCGCGACGAAAAGCATCTTCGAGCGAGTGCCGCCTTGGAAATTCCAACGCGCAGAACTGCTGACATTGCGCGTTCTCTTCAGTGGCGAATAGATCTAACCAAGGCTCTCCCCACTGCAGAAAGAGGCCTTGCGCCACGTCCGAGTTCAGACGCCATTCGTGATCCATCATGCACCGGCGGCTGAGTTCGTCTGCTCTGGCGTTCAGAGAGCCCGCCAGATGTTGCACCACCAGAGTGATGTCCTGATGTTCCAGCCATGTCCAGAGGCGCATAGCCTCCTGACAAAGAGTCCACGACCCCACCCCGCCCTGTTTGTTGCAATACCACATGGCAGTGGTGTTGTCCGTGAACACCTGCACTACACTTCCCCGGACAGAGGGAAGGGATGCCTTCAGTGCAAGTTGGATCGCCCGCAGCTCCAGAAGGTTGATATGGAGCCGGGACTCCGCCGGAGACCAGAGGCCTCTGATCTCCGCCTCTCCCATGTGGCCCCCCCATCCCAGGAGGGACATATCCGTCACTACTACATGCTCCGGTTGGGGTAGGGAGAAGGATCTGTCACTGACCCAATCGCGGTCCATGAGCCACCACTGCAACTGTCTGGCAGTGCCCTCCGAGATCAAGACATGGTCGGACAGGTTGCCCCGATGCTGGGCCCACTGAAACTTCAGGTCCCACTGCAGAGCCCGCATCCGCCATCTGGCGTGATGCACCAACAGGATGCAGGAGGCCATCAGACCCAGACGTTGCAGCCCCAACCTGACCGAAACCTGGGATAGAGGCCGAAAGATTGGAATGAGAGCCTGAATATCCCGGACCCGCTGTTCTGGAGGATAGACCCGGAACTGCGCCGAGTCCAGAACCGCTCCGATGAAGAGGAGGTTCTGGGAGGGACTCAGATGCGACTTCGGCACATTGATGGAGAACCCCAGCAAATGCAAGAGGTCGGCCGTAGTCTGGAGGTGGGAGACGACTGCCTGGGGCGAGCCCGCCTTCAACAACCAGTTGTCGAGATAGGGGAAGACTGGAACCCCTAATTTGCGCAGGTGAGCTGCGACCACCGCCATCACTTTCGTGAACACCCGAGGGGCACTGGTGAGGCCGAAGGGGATCACGATAAACTGAAAGTGTTCGTGGCCTACCGTGGACCGCAGGTAATGCCGGTGGGCCGGCAGGACGGGGATGTGGAAATGAGCTTCCTGCAAGTCCAACGTTACCATCCAGTCTCCAGGGTCTAGGGCAGCCAGAACCTCAGCTAAGGTGAGCATCTTGAACTGCTCCTTCTGGAGGAAGGCGTTGACGCTCCTGAGGTCCAAGATAGGGCGTAGGCCCCCTTTGCCCTTCTTGGGAACCAGAAAGTAGTGGGAGTAACAACCCCGACCTACTTCTGGGCCAGGAACGCGCTCGATGGCCCCCTTGGCCAAGAAGGCCGTAACTTCCTCCTGCAGAAGTTGCAAGTGATCCCCCGACATGCGGTGGTACTGCGGTGGCATGGCTGGAGGGGTCGCCTCGAAGGGGAGGGAGTAGCCTCTTCGGACGATTTGCAGCACCCACCTGTCCGATGTGACGGTACGCCAGTGGAGCAGGTGATGGCGAACTCTGCCTCCCACTGGCGTGGAATGGTCCTGAAAGCACGGACTAGGAGGGATTTGAGGTGGGTGCTGCCGGGGTAGATGTGGCTGGACCGGCTCGTTGTCCCCCTGCTCCGCTTCGGCGGAATCCGCGACCGCGTTGAGGCAAGTTCTGCGGCCTGTGGCTAGACGGACGTGATGGGTTGCCCCTTCCTTGGCCACGAAAGGGAAGAAAAGCGGAAGTTTGCAGGCGCAGGGCCGAGAGGCCCAAGGACTTAGCCGTAGCCCTGAGTCCTTAAAGCGCTGCAGCTCACTGTCCGCTTTGTCACCAAAAAGGCGACTGCCATCGAAGGGCATGTCCATGAGGGTGCTCTGGACATCCCCGGATAAACTCGTGGACCTCAGCCAGGCGTGGCGACGAATCGCCACCGTGGTCGCCATTGCCCTGCCTAGCGAGTCCGTCGTGTCCAGTCCACATCGGATTGCATGCCGTGCCGCATCCCGCCCCTCGGCAAGAGCCTGGGCGAGCCGTGTCCGGGCCTCCTCCGGACACTGGGGCAGCACGTCCTCCACCGTATCCCACAGGGAGTGGGAGTAACGGTCCAAAAGGCACGCTGTGTTGATAGACCGCAACCCCAAACTAAGGGAGGAGAACAGTTTCTTCCCAAACTGTTCCAACCTTTTGGATTCCCGATCCGGGGGAGCAGACGGGAAGGAGGTCTGGGAGGTAGAGGCCTGGATAACCAGGCTCTCGGGCGTGGTATGCAAAGACAGAAAACTGGGGTCGCCCGGTGCAGGGCGGTGGCGCCGGGCTACGTTCCGGTCCACAGGAGGAACTGTGGAGGGCTTGGACCAGGTGCCCCTCAGAACGTCAGTTAGTGCTTCATTGAACTGCAGCAGAGGCTCCGAGGAGCTTGCTGGCGGTTGAAGCACTTCAGTGAGGAGATTAGTCCTCACGGCCACAGCAGGCAGCTCCAGCCCGAGGGCTTCGGCCGCCTTGCGCAGCACCACAGAAAACGTAGCACCTTCCTCCGAAGCCACAGACGGAGGAGAGATGAAGCCAGTGTCAGGGGAGGTATCAAGACCACTGGCATCCCCCAGTTCGTTTGCCCAGTCCTGAGATAACTGGCACTGCCATGCAAGAGGGTCCTCAGACCCCTCCCAGTCGTCTCCGTCATCCGATTCCTGGTATACAGGTGGAAGGATCGGAGCCGGGCGGAAGATGAACCTCTCATCCATCGGTGTCGGGCCCGGACCGGGACTAAACCGGGGAACGGCGTCGTCCGAAGGCGGCGCCGGGGGCGGCACCGGAGGGGTCGGCGCCGTCGGAGGGGTCGTAAGGTCGACTGGCGCCGACCGGGAGCCAGGCCTGGATCCCGCGGGGGCCTGCGGCGTCGGGTCTGGAGTCGGCAACGGCGCCGGAGCCGCCGGCTCCCAAGGCCTCCCAGTCGAGCCTGCGGGGCCCGAAGGCGTGCCGGCAGGCATCGACGGCAGAGCCAGGCTCCTCATGGCGACGAGGAAGTCTCTGATCTCCGCCGGAGTCGCGTCAGACCCAGGGACCGGAGGGTATGGGGTCGGACGGGACTCCTGCGGCTCCGACAGATGTGCCACCCGAACCCTCAGCCGAGTCGCGCGACCGGCGAGGGGAGCCAGAAGAGCGATGACGCCTCTTCGACTTCTTGCTGTGCTTCGACTTACCGGAATGCGAAGACTTCGACCCCGACGAGCGGTGATGACTGTGGCTCCGCGACTGGTCCCTCGACCTCCTCCTCGACCGGGACCTTGAGCGGCGCGGAGCCGACTGCCGGATCTCAAGCAGATTGCGGGACCGCTCCCGCCTAGCCTTCGAGGTCTAGGCCCGGTAGTCGAGGCACGACTCGGCATCGTGGTCGGCCCCAAGGCAATAGAGGCACCGGCGGCGGTGATCCGTGACCGACATCAGTCGGTGGCAGGCGTCACAAGGTTTGAACCCAGGCATCCCTACCGGCACCAGAGTCGAGGTCGACTGGAAATGGAACCAAAAGAGTTAAAAAAAGTTTAGTCAAAAAGTGACTAAAAGTGTGTGCTCTTCCCGGATCGGCGCTTACTGGCGCGGAAAAAAGAAGAACTGACGTCAGCGCGCGAGGGCGGCGTCTAAGTACTCCGACGACGTCATCCCGGCGATCATGATGCCGACGACGGACGCGGAGCCGCAGACGACGCCTAGCGACGCGCAAGGGTATTGCTGACGAAAAATCTTTCCGGATTCAGCCTGACGCCTGGGGATATTCTAAGGTGAGGAATCTAACTAACGTGTTTCTTTCAGATAGAAAAATCGATGGCCTGAAATGCAACCAGAAGCAATTTCCAGTGGCTGAGACTTTTGCAAGAATTCCACCCATCACTTAGCTTTGATTTAATCAGACAAGCTCAAAAGCAATAACATTCACCTTATCCAGTAAAAAATATCAGCGGAGAGCACAGGGGTAACTGAGAAAGAGTTTTGCTCTTTGTGCATATGACACAAATGCACCTATAAAGCAGAGTTGACAAAGGATAGATACATTTTCTCAAGGACTGTATAAGGGTACTATTCCACTAAAATACAAGACAAGGCTTTATTTTTTATGCATAATCCAGATCGTTTACAGTTTAACTAACCTTTCTTTAATGTTTTAACAAACTAAAATGTTGACACTAGGTTTGCTGATGGGCTCAACCTAAATGAAGAAATATATCCCCAGTAATACAGAAACAAATAGAGTGGAAAAACATGAAGAATGAAAAAACTGGAATAAACCTGCTGCTGCAAATGCCTTGAAGCTGTAATGAAACGGCACAGGAGCTGCAGCTGCCTACCCTCCCCAACCTTACAAAAAAGGTCTCACGGGACGTACCCCCAATGCTACAGGAGGACTGCATCTCCCTATTTCTACACAGGTGAGCTCCAACAGAAAATTATGGTGTATAGCACAGTAATTAGTTTAGAGGCCTAGAAGGCAATAAAGGGACTGCACACACACACACAGACACACACATATAGACATAAAGACTACCACTTATGTTGCCTCCCAAAACATGCATACTGACAGTTAAGGTCTCTCTAACATGCTTGTGCACATTCACGCTCTACTACAAATGTGGGTGCACAAAGACAGGCTCCCACACTTACCCTGAATGATAGCCAGCAGGATGACAATGACGAAGAAGAAGAAGGTAATGTCAAAAATGACACGATAAAGTTCATACTCGTCTCCGGCTGGGTCTTCTATCTCATCACCAATGCCGCCGCCTGCACGGACTCCCACGTACATGTGGAAGAGATAGCACTGTCAAGAAGGTGAAAACATAATTATGGGAGGCAGCAAGAGATAGGACCATAAGCCCGGCAACTTACTTCCTAGATAGCGTAGTCTGAGACATTTCGCTGCCAATAAGGAACAATCGAGATCACAGAACTACATTAATGTGCCTGTAAGGTGTACTGAGAATGAGGCTGTGATAAGACTGATAACAAGGTTGGATAAAAATAAGGGGCAGATGTCAGTAGGGATGGTTGCAGGTTACATTCATGCAGACGTGCCTGAGACACTCGAATCTGAAAACAATTTACCCACATCACTAAACCAAAATGAGAAATTAAACTAGACCAAGTACATTACCACATAATCTGCCCAGCATACAAGCACTACTCTATGGTATGTTTTTTCAGAAATGATACTGCTCTAAGAAAAGGTGGAGTGGGTGACATCACAAGTCAGTAGGGGTCTAGGACAATGACTCCCATGAACACTGATATGTGGACAAGGACCTGTGTTTCTGTTAGCTCATTTGTGATATTCATGACAAGTCAGTTGGACGAGTTAGCTGGAGTGCAAAGGACAATAAACAGGGCATGAACGATGGTATTCAGTTTGTATCAAAACAGAGATCAGGTAACTGCAACATATCTCTTATCAGGACACGTAAGCACTGTAAGAATAATATTTTTAATAGAATCCAGCAATGTACGATGATATGATCTCTATTAGGTACAAAAGCAGGGTAGAGTAATATTATCATTGTAAGACAAATCCACAGGCTGGAAATCAAATAATAGTCTTCGATGCTGACATCATCAGGGAGAGATTGCTATGATCTCAGAAGAAAAAATTTGCTGGATGGGAATGAGATGATTATTTGTGCAGCCGACCCACTTACTGTCATCATGTCATCACATTTCATGTCTGGCTCGTCCTCATCTTCGCTCTTGTTGTAGAATTTACGGAAGAAGTTAAAAGCCACCACTGTGTACAAATACACCACAACTGCGAGCAGGCCCACAGTCATCATCAGCTAGAAATCAAAAAAAGATATAGCAATAAGGGGAGAAACAAAAAGGAAACAAACATAAGGTAATTTAGATTAGTCTTTGGTTTACAAGAACATCAAAGACATCCAGGGCTGCTCAGATCTAAAATGAACGAACTTCTCAAGAGGCAGAGGGCTAAAAGATCCTCAAGAGACTCAAGTCTGTCTAAAGGACAGTATCTGCCTAGCAGACATGAGAGGCTAGCCAATGGAAGTTAACTTATTAAGGGACCAATAGGGATCTGCTAAGAGGTATATGATCAAAACGAAGCTAGTGACTATAGAAGTCTGAGATCCATTGGAAATTATGTTTTCAAGAGGCCTGATATCCAAAAGGAGTTTGATACCAAGTGAGTCAAGAGCAAAGAGTGTCTTATTTACAAGCCCCTTTCGCTGCCGGTATGTCACTTTTTCCCAATTAAAAGTGACAAACTGGCGGTGTAGAGGGCTTGTAAATAAGCCCCATAGTTTCTGATTTCTCAGGTGAGCCCCCATGATCCAAAAGCTACTAGCTGCTGAAGAAATGAAGATTTCACATTGAGTGTTTTACAGACGATTTCAGTGGCTGCGTCAAGAAGGTTAGGATAATGTAAGAACACTTCTTGCTGTTTTTGTGAAATAAGATATCATTGAATAGGCAATGGACCGACCATTCACTCCCTGTTCTTCCATGCTGATAATATAATAGATGCATAAACTAGTAAGTTCAGAAAATATTGGGACACTCTTCTTAGAAATTAAAACAACCCATATAAACACCAAGCCCCAGAGAGGGAGTAGAATTAACAAGCATTTGCAATGCATTCGGTCTCGCCTTTGGGACCTTCTATGTATTTAGCTATGCAGCACATTAGCCTGGGTGCTGAAACATCTACTGTTCTTTAACATGGAGGGAAAGTAAGCACCAAACTGCGTGACACCCCAGGTATGGGAACACATGGAGAGAAATATTGCCTTTCAGCGGGAAATGGTCCAAATCTGTTTTTAATATAAAAGCAGGGCCTTCGGTGGTCATATCACTGAAAATACAAGATTTGAAATAAATATTATTGTCTACGGGTGCTCGTGGAAGACAATTTCTATGGACTGGAATCTAGAGAATGCTAAAGTGATTCTGGTATTTTACTAACCTCTGCAGGTCATTTACTATCAAGAAAGTTAAACAGAGGCAGTTGCCAGAAAAATTAAAAAAAGGAAGTCCCTCAGCAGAAGGCAATTCTGGTATTTTACTGACATCTACTGGTCATTTTCCATCAAGACAGTTAAATAGAGGCAGTTGAACAGAAAAAAAAGTCCCTAAGCGTAAGCAGACAAGTCCTAGGGCTGATCTCCAGAGCCCACAAAGTACATACACATATAAGTTATAAATGGGATACATAAAGTATATACTAAAGTATATACAAGAGGTCTTGAATGCTCAACCTAAAAATGTGAGCATATTGATTATTTTTCTTCATTAAACCAATTGTTCATATTGATGAACTACGAAAGAGCTATGAATTTTAGAGAGAAGCTGCAGGGTCAGACATTTCTAAGTATAGCTGAAATAAGTGAAAACATACTACTTTTCTAAAAGGCATCGGAAATAAAGATATAGGAACATAAAGGCTAAAAGGCAGAGGCATGGGACCTCACTGCTGTAGGGCTCTAGAAATACAGCTTCACAGCTCCACGCATATAGGGTGTACTGGTGGAATAACAGACAAATCTCTATCCACATTAGGCCTCAGTCTCTGCCAAGCCTCCTCTCTGCAAAGGATTCCACATTTGCCAAGCATCCATTCCTTTTCCCTCTCAGACATCCATACCTGCTTGCCATTATGTGTGACAGATGAAAGGATGGTGCGCAGCGTCTTCACTCCCATGGCAATATCAAGCAGGTGGGCAGCAAAGAAGAAGTTGTTGTAGTGCCCCAAGAGGGACATAACCGTATACCACACCAGGTACAAGAAGGACTGCAAAACGAATATCAGGTGGTTAGTTGCAGTAGGAAGTAGGGGACAAACACATATGCAAAATGTAAAGGCAAGTCTTGCATACACTATTTCACACACTATTTCCACCCTTATAGATTCTCCAGAAGGCTCTCTTTTCAAACCGCTGATCTTTGCGCATTACCGCTTCTAAAGGGGAAACAACCATTAAAATGCAGTCATTACAACGCACTACCTTTACAACGCAGTCATTACAATACTGCTTCCTTTACATTGCATGCCATTACAATGCAGTCATTACAACGCATGCCATTGCAATGAATACCATTACAACGCATGCCATTACAATGCATTATAAGGTAAGTAATGGGGATTTTTTAGTTTTAGGGTGGGTATGGGTTTTTGGGTACATGGGGATAGTATTTTTACCCCTACACTATCCAACACTTTCCTACTCTTGCCCTAAAAGTATTATGCGGTGTAATGGTATGCGTTGTAATGGAATGCGTTGTAAATGTAGTTTCTAAAAATGCGTTGTGATGGCATGTGTTGTAAAATCATGCGTTGCAATGGATGCTGCGATGTAAAAACCGCGTTGTAAAGGTATGCGTTGTAATTGTTTGCATTATAACGTTGTATATTCCTTCTACATGCATCCTTTTCGATCTCCTACGTGATCTCTGTACAAACTTACTAAGCTCTCCTTCCCTACTACTGAAGGCTCCTTTTCAAAGTTGGCTTAGTATTTGAGTTACATAAGATTTCCTCCCTATTCCTGAATGTCCCATTACCAAGCCTTAAAATTACCTCTTTCCTATAAACATACCCTTTTCTCATTTCCATAAAGGTCCTCCCACTCAATACTCTCTCTTTCCACATCTGAAATGCCCCAATTCCAACCCTTAAGGTTTTCCCTTTCCACTCTGAAGGTTAATTTCAACTCATGTCTGTACGTTCATTCTTTACGCTCACATATGCTCCTTTTTCCTACCCCTAAATGTCCCCCTGACAACATCATATTCTTCTTACATTGTTTGTAAAGACAACTCCAAACTTCCAGATCTGGTACTTGATGTCGGTTGAGGTGATCCTAGGAGGAAAAAAAACAACTGGTTGAGAAAAAGTCCATTAGAAGAGAGTGGAGCACCACTGGATCAAATGAGAACTGTATATAACCGGGCAGAGGCTGAGGGCCATCAAACAAAGAAAAGCCTAAAGGCAATCATAGTAACTTAAGTGTGAGTCAGGGCTCCAAAAGCTGTGCAAGCTTTGGAGCATTAATGAACGTGTTACTTACCTTCAGTAATACTCTTTCTAGTGGATACTTTATCTAACTGCAGACTCCTCACCCTAAAATACACCCCAGGTGCCACACTGGGTCCATAAACGTTTATCCCACAATGCTCCTGGCGCCATGCAGCTCTGAAGTTATCACACTGAGCAAGGGGGTCTTTAAAGTAAGTACACACGAGAAATGTCAAGACCAAATTAATGTCCCACTGTGGTAAGAAAGTAACAAGTTACTTACATTTGGTAATGCTTTTTCTGGTGGATACTCTATCTAGCTGCAGATTCCTTATGTTGTGAATACCCACAGGCGTCTAGATACCCTCACAGGTGATTAGCCGAGCTTACAAATTCACATAACATAACAACCTTACACAGGCTCCAGACTACATCAGGAGATGTTTCTCGGACATTCCCTCACATCCCATTGGGTGGTTACATGCAGCTCCGGGCTGGGTCTGCATCGCCCTGGAAGTGATGGCTGGAATACATGTAACCAGCACTTCTGTGCATGAACGGCAGTTTCTTTCTGATATTTGGCCACGCCATCAGACACGGAGGCCTCATTTATCAAATTTGACAGTGTGCAGCTCTCTAATTGAAACTTTTAAGATCACGAAAAGAAGCCACTTCCACCAATAGCAGAGGAGGGAGGTTTCAGTGAGGAATATGCAGTTAGAAGCAGTATCCACCAGAAAAGAATGGTACTGAAAGTAAATAACTTCGTTTAGATGGATCCTAACTACAGTTTATTCACCTTGTGAATAGATGCCACAGAAGTACCTCTCCAGGTAACAGGTCTATGGAAGGCTCAGACCAAAAAGTCCTCCAGGATCTACCAGGCAAAATGCCCCTTCTGCCGGACCTGGTTATCCAGGCAGTAGTGCTTCCTAAACGTATGAACTGGCGCTCACATCGCAGCCTGGCAGATGCCTAAGAAAGGCACTCCACATGCCAGGACGGTTGTAGCAGCCTTGACTCTGGTAGAATGAGCCTGCAAGCCCATCAGAACCTGTTTCTTGGCAAATCTGTAGCAGGTCTTTATGCAAAGGACAATCAATCTGGATCAATCTGAAGATGGTTTGTTTCTGTACAACTTTTTCCATCTTCACCCCAGAGAACTCCACAAAATGCCAAACATCCACCTCATGGTATTTGTTGCGATCGATGTAAAAGCTCAGAGCACTCTTTTGTTTTAAGCAATGGAGTCTCTCTTCCTCCTTGGATGGATAAGATAGGGCAACAAACTCCATTAGGGTGATTGTGCTCAGTGTGGAAAGGCGTCACAGGTTTTGGGAGGAACACCACCTTAGTCCATAGCACCCGCTGGAGCAGGAAGGAGACGGTGTACATTTGCTAGACAGACTGCTTGTAGCTCACTCACTCAATGAGCTAACATAATCACAATGAGGAACACTGCCTTCAAGGTTAGTAACCATAGTGGGCAACTGTGCATTGGCTCAAATAGTGTGCCCAACAAAAATGTGAGAACCAGGATTAGATCCCACTGGTGCATCACAGAAGAGATTTTGGTGGAAATGTGGGTCAGCGCATTAGGAAAATGCATCACAATAGGTGATTTAAACAGAGATGAGTGACCAGGCAACTGCAAAAAAGCGCATAAAGCAGACAAATAACCTTTAACTATGACCACAGCAAGGCCTTGCTGGGTTAAAGGTAGGGAGAATAGGGGGATGTCAGATATCTGGACTCGCAGGGGCTGGGTATACCTAGAAGGATGCCACACAACAAAATTCTCCCAGTGTCCCGCATAGATGGTTTTGTGGAGAGATGCCTGGCTGCCATAATGTAATTTGTTACCTGTGGAGAAAGGTCTAAGGCAGTAAACTGTTGTGGTCCATCTCCAAGCATGGAGGCAGGAATTGTGCAGGCTTGGCAGCAGGACCCTGCCCTGTTACTGCCACAAAAAGCTCTCCCAAAGATGCAGCTGGAGCGGAGGACAGAAGCTCATGGTTAGGCGATATGGGAACCACAATCTCCTGGCACAGTTCATAACCACTAGGATAACTTAGGCCCAGTCGGTCTTACATTTTTTCACAACTTTGGGCAGAAGAGGCAAAGGCAGGAAGGCGTACAAGGGTCCTGGGCTCCAGTTTAACTGAAAAGCATCTCAGAGTGAAAAGTGCAGTGGGATTTCCAATGTGCAAAAGTTTGGACACGGCACATTCTCAGTAGTGGCAAAGACATTGAGCTGGGTTTCTCCCCTTTGCTGGAAGATGCCATGTGTCACGTCTGAATGTAGCTGCCATTTGTGATCCAGAGGCAACACCAACCGAGTTCCTCCGCCCTGACATTTAAGGTTCCTTCCAGGTGTCACATGACCAGGGAGATACCCTGACAACTCAACCAGTTCCAGAGGTGTACAGCCTCCTGAAACAGGACCCATGACCCTCCCAACCCAGCAGCGATGCATCAGTCACGACCATTAGCGCAGGACGAGGCAGGGAGAGGGGTCTGCCTCTGGTCCCAGTCTAACTGCCACCACTGCAGATCTTTCACAGTCTCCTCTGTCACCTCAATAGAATCTGAGAGGTTTACTTGCTGTTAAGCCCACTGAGATTTCAGATCCCACTGAAGAGCCCTTATGTGCTACCTGGTGTGCTCCACTGGCAGGATGCAGGAGGCCATGAGGCTTAGAAGTCTCGGAGCTGCTCTCACTGAGACCCAAGTTAAGGGTTGAAACATCAAGATATTAGCCCAAATGTCCTAGACTTGTTGATATGGATAGAAAGCAATGTATCCAGAATGGGTCCAATGAAGGGGAGCCTCTGTGAAGGAGTCAGGTGTGATTTCAGCACACTGACTGAAAATCCCAGAGATGTTAAAAGGTTGGCTGTCACCTGGAGGTGGTTCAGAACTGATTGGGTCAAGCCCGCTTTCAACAACCAGCTCTCAAGGTGTGGGAAGCTTGTTATCCTCAACCTCTGAAGATGGGCAGGTACCATCACCAGCACTTTTGTAAAAACCCGAGGCGCATTGGTAATGCACAAAGGGAGCGCTGAGAAATGAAACTGCTCATGGCGTACCGAAAACCCAGGTAGCATCTGTGGGACTGCAGGATAGGGATGTGGAAGTAGGCATCCTGCAAATACACAGTTCACCATCCAGTTGCATGTATCCAGGGAAGGCAGAACGTAGGCCATAGTGAGCATGTTGAACTTGTCCTTATTTAGGAACATGCTTGGAGGGCGAAGATCTAAAATAGGACAAAGTCCTCCATCTTTCTTTGGTACCAGTAAATTACAGGAGTAACAGCCAGCTCCGACTTGGGATGCCAATATCCTCTCTATGGCTCCATTGTCCAGAACAGCATGGATATCTTTCTGTAGAATGGACAAGTGGAACCCGTTGAGGTGTAGGCGACATGTTTGAGTGGCGGATAACAAGGGAAAGGTGTAACCATTCTGCATAGTTTAAAGCACCCTTTTGTCAGACATGATGCTTTGCTACCTGTGGAAATAACTTATCTGACTTCCAAGCTGGTGGCAGTGTGCCACTGAGGGCAAACTACAGGGGCTTTGCAACGGAGGCAGTAGGAAAGGTGAGGGATTAGATGGTGCTTTGCCCCTGTGGGCCTGGACGCTGTCAACCAGATAACTGACCAAGGCCTCAAAAGGCTGTGAGGTCTGTTGTTACAGAAGTAGGTTTGGCATTGCCTCTGCAGGATGCCTCTTCCAAAGCCTTGAAAGGGATGATATTGTTGCAGAAAATACTGTACAGGCTGAGCAAGGCCAGGGGAGTATGCCGCAGCCTTACTCACTTTAAAGCGCTCCAGGCCTAAGTCTACCTTGTCCCCAAGAGACTGTTGCCATTAAATGGCATGCCCATAATGATGCCTGGACATCACTCAAAAAGCCTATGAACCTGATACATGAGTGGTGCTGTAGCACCACACTGTTACCAACTGCCCTACCCAAACAGTTGGTAGTGTCTAGGCCTGACCGAATCATGTACTTTGCCGGGTCTTGGCAATCCTGTATTATTTCTTGGAGGCAGGCACATAGGTAATGAGGGACCACAGGCAAGATCTTGCTCACCATGTCACACAATGGTTGCAAGTAGTGCCCCAGGAGGCAACTCAAATTCACAGCCCCGAGGGCAAGACTGACAGAGGAGAACATCCACATCCCAAAAGTCTCCATGTGTTAGGACTTTCCAGCGGATTAGAGGGAAACACATTTGACTTGAACCTACTAGCAGAGGCTTGAACCACTAAGCTCTCTGGTGCGGGGTGCTAAGGGAAGAAAGATGGGTCCCCCAGTGCTGTCCTTTGTCGCCTTGCAAACTGTCTAGTAACAGGAGGGCAAAATCCTGGCCTCATCTGGGTGTCCAGAAGAGTGTCTGTGAGGGCTTTATTTACAGGGTGAAATAGCTCAGAGGAGGCTTGCGATGGTTGCGGGACCTCCATGAAGACATTTGTTTATATTTTTACTGAAGACAGGTGGAGGTCATGGACTTCCGCCACCCTCCTCATCACCATTGAAAAGGCTGCCAGTGTCTCTGTGAAAGGGCCAGGTGGCAAGTTGTAGCCCGTATTAGGAAAAGTGTCCATGCCACTGACCTAATGGAGGTCTAGAAATAGATTTTCCTCATCATAAAGATGTGATTCCTCGGCATCTTCATCGTCATGTGGCTCCAGGTCTGAAAAGGGTTTTGGCAAATGGAAGCATTCCTTCTGAGTTTGATTGGGTCCGAGTTAGCCGCAACTTTGACCAAGGTTGAAATGGATTTGCTTACAAGTCCAATAGGACTATGGGGATCTTCCTCCAGCATCAGTGGTGTCAATGCCTAGGTCTCCAGTGCAGATCTTGGCACCGAATAGTCAGAGCAGGCATCGGCCCGAAACTCATGGTGCACATTGTAATGGGGGTCAAGAAGAACCGTTGAGGATGGATCTACTGGCGGTAACCAGAATGGAAGGCTCCTCGGATCCGTGGGGTCAAGAAGTGTGCCAGAGGGATCAAAGATGCAAACATAGCCTCCTTGAAGGCCTGTATCTGTTGGAGCATTGCTGACTGCAGATTTCTAGACTTTAGATATTTTTAGAGGACAGAGTTCAATCCACAGAGTGAGGAAGATGGCAGGATCAGTGAAGAAGAACAAAAGTTACTTACCTGTAAACTGTGGTTCTCCAGTATTGGTGTCTTTCATAGATTCACATGCTTGAATATTCCCCGTCGTCGAAGTGGGAGTCCCACGGTACATAACAAAGCAATGTAGTAATAACATAAGCCTATTAGGCCTACAGGAAAGAAAAAACCATAGAGTTTTCATGGATAGACAACTTGTCACCTTTATAACATATCACTGTCGTTATGTTCTAGTTCAAATCCAGCCAATCAGGTGTCCGCACCCTCTAGAACCCTCTCCCCAGAGACTCAGGCTCTCAGAATTTCGTAGCACAAGAGTGACATAAAGTCAAATACAAGGAAGAGCCTCTGAGGGGAGGTGGGTGGGTCGCATGTGAATCTATGAAAGACACCAATACTGGAGAACCACAGTTTACAGGTAAGTAACTTTTGTTCTTCTCCAGTATTGGGGTGTCTTTCATAGATTCACATGCTTGAATAAGAGTAGTGAGCAGTATTAGCAGAATAATACAAGGTACAGAAGAAGCCAGATAGTAGTATAGACAGTGCAAAGATTATATGCATAAAATCGACGTCTATCTATATATATTATATATATATATATATATATATATATATATATATATATATATATATATATATATATATATATAACATCTTATACATAAATATATAAAGAAATAAAAGTACCTTGTATGCAGGAGGAGGGAAGCAACAGAGGCTCACCTTATTTAAAAAGATTACGAAGGACTGCCTGTCCCACAGCTGTATCCGTGTTGTCTGCAGCATCCAGACAGTAGTGTCTCGTAAAGGTGTGTCTGCTGGACCATGTCGCCGCTTTACAGATGGCTTGAAGAGGAACTCCAGCAAACAGCGCAGTGGAAGAAGAAACCTTCCTTGTGGAGTGCGCTTTCACAGCAGCAGCGAGAGGTTTTCCTGCTTGTTGATGGCAAAAGGCAATAGCAGAGGATATCCAACGTGCTATAGATGGTTTGGTGACAGGATGACCTTGCCGCATGCGCCCGTAGGCCACAAAGAGTTGGTCAGTTTTTCGAATGGCAGCAGTTCTCTGAAGATAGAATTTGAGACAAAGAATGAAGTGACTTTTCTGCAAACGTCTGAGGATTAGGAATTTTTTTTCAAAACAACCGGTTGATTGAGGTGGAAATCAGATGGCACCTTCGGGATATAGGCCGGATTGGTGCGAAGCAGAACAGAGTCTTTAGTAAATTGAAGTAAAGGAGGGTTAATGGTAAAGGCTTGCAAGTCACTGACCCGACGAGAGGATGTAAGCGCCAGGAGAAGAGAAGTCTTCCAGGTGACATGTTTGAGGCTGGCCTTATGTATAGGCTCGAAAGGCGATTTCATCAGCTGCGCCAATACCATGTTTAGATGCCAAGGAGGAGGCGGCCGACGTATCGGAGGAAACATACGAAACAGTCCCTTGAAGAATTGTTTCATTACTCTTGACGAGTAAAGGGAGTTCGAGCCATCTTGGCGGAATCGTGAGATCGCTGCTAAAAAGACCTTAAGGGTAGCATATGACAGGCCTGATTTTGCGAGGTGCAAAAAGAAAGGTAGTAGTTGTTCAGGCTTGGAATGGATAGGATGAATTTTGACATCACTGCACCAGGAACAAAAGCGTTTCCATTTGAGTTTGTAAGTTTTTACAGTAGAGGGAGCTCTAGCCTTTGCCAATACTTCTCTGCATTCCACAGGGATGTCCATATTCACAAATTCAAAGTACTCAGGTTCCAAGCTGCTAAGTGTAGAGACGCAGGATCGGGATGGCAAATTTGACCGTGTTCCATGGTCAAGAGATTTGGAAGAGGACGAAGCATGATTGGGTCGCACTGAGACAGAAGCAGCAGCTCCGTGAACAATATTTGTCGAGGCCATCGGGGGGCTATTAAGATGAGCCGACAGGGTTCTCTCCTCATTTTCCGTAGGACCTTGGGGACTAGAGGTATCGGTGGAAAGGCGTAAGCATAAATTTTGGACCAGTTCATCAAAAAGGCATTCCCGCATGACTTTGGTTGGGGAAGCCAACTTGCATAGAACTGGCATTTCCGGTTCAGGTAGGTTGCGAAGAGATCCAGATTCGGGGGACCCCATAGCTGGAATATGCGATCCAGAATGGGTTGGTGTAATTCCCATTCGTGATTGGTCGTGGAGGATCTGCTTAGGGAATCCGCGAGTATGTTGGACGCTCCCGGAACATGGACTGCAGTGAGGGCGATGTGGTATTGAATCGCCCAATTCCAAATCTTTTGGGTCTGAAGGGACAACAGAACGGACCTCGTGCCTCCTTGTTTGTTGATATAATGCATGCACGTTGTGTTGCCCGTTCTGATCAATACCGTGCTTCCATAAATGATGCTTCGGAAAGCTTTCAGAGCCAGAAAGATGGCCAGTAATTCTAACAGGTTGATGTGTCTTGTCTTTTGATGAACAGACCACCTGCCTTTCACAGTAAGACCCTGCAGGTGAGCGCCCCAACCTTCGAGAGAGGCATCGGTGGTGAGGGTGAATTGTGGAGAGTCCGCCAGAAAAGGACGCCCCGAGGAGACATGTTCTTCGTGAGTCCACCATAGAAGAGCCTTTCTGAGGCGAGGAGTGACTCTGACTAGGTCGTTGAAATTGCCGGAGACCTGAGCCCATTGCTTGTCCAGTTCTTCTTGGACAGGTCTCATCTTCAGGCGGCAGTGAGGGACTAGAGGAATGCAGGAGGACAACATCCCTAGGAATGACTTCAACTGTCGAACAGAAACAAACTCTTTTAGATGGATAGAGGCCGCTAGATTGCGAAGACCTTGTCGTCGTTCGTGCGACACAAAAGCTTTCCCTAGAGTTGTATCCAGAATGGCTCCCAAGAACAGTCTGTTTTGAGCTGGGTGCAACTGAGATTTTTCCAAGTTCAGCGTGAGGCCCAGAGATTGGAACAGGGAGCTGCACACCAGGGTTTGTGTTGACGCTATTTCGAAGGACTTTGCCTTCAGAAGGCAGTCGTCTAGGTAGGGAAAGATTTGGACTCCCTGAAGGCGAAGGTAAGCTGCCACCGGTGCAAGGACTTTTGTGAACACTCGGGGAGCCGAACGAAGGCCGAACGGCAGGACTTTGAATTGAAAATCCCTTCCGGCCACCCTGAATCGGAGGAACTTTCTGTGTCTTGGCAAGATGGGAAGATGAAAGTAAGCATCTTGTAGATCTAGGGTTGTCATGAAATCTCCGTGAGAGAGAAGAGGAAGGACCTCTTGTAGGGACAACATACGAAAAGTTTGTGTCTTGATAAATTTGTTCAGGGCTCTCAAATCCAAAATGGGACGCCATTCTCCCGACTTCTTCTGAATAAGGAAAAACCTTGAGTAGAACCCCCTGCCCTTCTGTAGTTTTGGCACCACTTCGATCGCGCCCTCTCTCAATAAGATGTTTAGCTGAATCAAAAGCTCCTTCAAATGTGCAGGAGGGGGACCTCTTGGTGGAGTATTTGGAGGAATCTTTATGAATTCCAAAGCGTGTCCCCTGCGCACAAGATCGAGAACCCATCGATCTGTGGTGATTTGCGACCATTTGCAGAAGAAGCGGGAGATTCGACCTCCAAGTTTTGGAGGAGTCCGTGAGTGAGGGTAAGGAGAGTCATTGTTTCTTTGAGGAATCCTTTCCTCTGTAGGAAGATTTGCCTCTGTATTGCCTGTAATTGGAGGAATTTTGCTGCCGATACGATTGTTGGTTCTGCGAGGAGTAGCGGGCTTGTCCTTGCCTGTACTGGTTGGAATTGCCTCGAAAGGAAGAAGAGGAACCACGACCTCTTGCGCCTCGAAATGGCTGTTTTTTGAATTGTAAAGACCCTAGAGCACGAGCTGTGTCAGTGTCCTTTTTGATTGCTTGAAGGGCATCATCTATATGTTGGCCGAAAAGGGATTCGCCGTCGTAAGGCATGTCCAGGATCTTCGTTTGCACCTCTTGACGAAAGGACGTGGCCCGTAACCAGCCCTGACGCCTGAGGACTGCAGCGCCCGCCAAAAGACGGAAGCCAGAAGAGGACACATCGATGGCGCAATCTATAATCTCCGAAGAAATTCTTTCTCCCTTTTGGAGAATCTTCAAAGCCTCTGGTCTGGATGATTCGGGAATAAGATTGATCAAAGATGAAATGTCCGACCACATTTGGCGATCGGAGCGGCCTAAGATCGCCAAAGAATTGGCGGCGCGTACCGTCGCCGCCGCCATAGTGGAAAAAATTTTCCCTATACCATCCAGTCTGCGACCTTCGCGATCTGGAGGTGCCGACACAGGCGATGAAGGATTTCTGGATCGGCGTTGGGCTGCCTGAGTGATGATAGAATCAGGCTTCGTTTGCGAAGTCAAACAGGCAGGAGAATTTGGAGGAGCCTTGTATTTCTTGTCGATCCTAGGAAGGATGGCTGGAATCGAGTTAGGGGTTTGCATTATTTTAAGGCCCTCTTGCCATATGAAATCAATGATTGGAATGCAGCGGACCTGCTTTTGAGGTTGGTCCTTAAAGTCATATAAAAAACAATCTTCCTCTCTAGTCGTCATAGGGAGGTGAAATCTTGTAGCTGCTCTCTCCATGAGCAAATGGAAACCACCAATGTCAACTGGGGGAGAATCCAAAGGAGCGGGATCACCGGGAGAAGGTGTTTGGATCTGATAGTTGTCCCAGTCAGAAAGGAGGGAAGCATCGTCCAGCTCACCCTCCTCCTTGTCAGCGTCATCATCCTGGTCCTCGAAAACATCCTCAAGCGTGAAAAGAGGAACCCCAAGAGATTGTTCACGAGTCACTGGCGTCAGTGTGACTACTGGTTCCGTATGAAACACAGATTGTTGAGGTGTCTGTGGTGTTGGAGTGGTATGCCCAGACCGTGGAAAACGGCGATTATAATCATCAAGCATATACTGCAAATTGGAAATCAGGCTTAAAGGCAATTGTGCCATGGAAGGTTGCGGAACCGGATGCGTGTCATAAGACGAGAGATCCTCTTGTCGCAAATCCTCCTCATCATCATCATCAGTGTCCTGACATTTAATCAAGAGCTCGGAAGGACTGCGAGCAGGCCGAAATCTGTCATCCTCATATTCATCATTGTCAGATGAAAACAGCAGCTCAGGAGGTTGCACAGGTGGTTTGAGTGGCATGAGGGTCTCCAGAGACGATTGTCGACATTGGAGTAGAGAGGTTGATGTGTCCAATGGTAGCAAAGCCAGAATTGGAGCTGTAGCCGTCGTTGCCGGTGCTGAAACTCGCCGTTGGACTACCGTCGACGACGAAGCCACCGTCGACGACGAAGCCGCCGTCGACGACGAAGCCACCGTCGACGACAAAGCCACCGTCGACGACGAAGCCACCGTCGACGACGAAGCCACCGTCGACGACGAAGCAGCTCTCGACGACGAAGCACCCTTCGACGACAGAGCACTCGTCGACGATGTCTGCTTTTTCTTATGCTTGATACTCGTCGACGACGAAGTTAAAGGCAGCGTCGACGAGATGGGTCTCACCTTCACAGATACCAGCGTCGACGGTGAAGACGCCGACGACATGATCATTGCCGTCTTCAGAGACATAGATGCCGAGGTCGTCGATGTAGGTGCGACGACGGCAGCTCTCGTCGACGGAGGAAGGCTTGATGAACTCGTCGACGAGAGAGGCAGTTTTTGAGGTAAAAACTGCGCAGCTGGAGTCTTAGACGCCTGAGAATCAGATCTCGGGGGCGTCAGGGAAACAGAGAGACTCCTGTGGGGGGAAATCATCCCTCTTGAAGTTGAAGGTTCTCCATGCTGTTTCTTCACCATTTTTGGACGAGGAGAAACTTTTTGAGAGTCAGAAGACTTCTTGAAAGAGGGAGCAGTTTGGATAGAAGACACACTCTCCACATCAGAAACAGGATTTTCTGAAGTCTTCAGCTTCTGTAGCCACAGAAGGAGACGCCCCTCTCTGTCCTTCAAAGTTTTCTGTGAGAAGGTTCTACAGATTTTACAGTCCTTAACCAAATGTTCAGGATACAAACAATAAATACATTTTTTGTGAGGATATTCAGAATGAAGTCTCAGTTTACCACAGCTCCCACAAGGTCTGAAGAGGGATTTCTTGGTTGAAGACATCCTAGACTCAATCTGTGAAATATGAGATGAAAAAAACTGAGCAAGCTCAGGGAGACTCCCTTCACATGACGTGCGGTAGAAAATCTGAGAGCCTGAGTCTCTGGGGAGAGGGTTTTAGAGGGTGCGGACACCTGATTGGCTGGATTTGACCTAGAACATAACGACAGTGATATGTTATAAAGGTGACAAGTTGTCTATCCATGAAAACTCTATGGTTTTTTCTTTCCTGTAGGCCTAATAGGCTTATGTTATTACTACATTGCTTTGTTATGTACCGTGTGACTCCCACTTCGACGACGGGGAATATTCAAGCATGTGAATCTATGAAAGACACCCCAATACTGGAGAATCTCTAGATAGATAAAGTCTCTACCAGAAAGAGCGTTATGGATTGTAAGTACTATGTTCTTCTGATAGAGACTTCTAACCGTAAAAGCTCAGTGCTCTTTTGGGGTAGGGAAGATGGAGTCTCTCCTCCTCCTTAAGAGGGATGAGGCAGAGCATAGAACTCTCGTAAGGTTATGCCTTGACCAATGGGGAACTACTTTTGGGAAAAAGGATGCCGAGTTTACAGGAAGAAGGTGGCATACAGCGAGTTGACACAGAGAGCTTGGAGTTCACTCACCTGCCATGCTGATGTTATGGGAACTAGGATGAGAAGCCGCAATGGACAGCTATGCAACAGCTCAAAGGGAATTCACATCAAATGTGTTAGTACCCTCTGCGGCATGACAAAGAGAATGAGGAAACAGATGTTGGAGTCGTTTTAAAAAAGGCATCATAAGAGGTGTCTGAAAACAATGAGGGTTGATCCGGCAATCATAAAAATGCTGAAAGAGCCAAAAGATACCCTTTAGCCATGCCCAACACAAAGCCTTGCTGGGCGAGGGAGAGAACTGACTGGAAAACATCTAATACCCTTGCCTGGAAGGGGTCTATTTGTTGTATACTGTACCAAACCACACATTTATCCCAACAGCAGGCACACACAATTTGTGTTAAGGGGCACCTGGCTGCCAAAATGATATCATCCACCTCCCAAGTAAAACTGTCGCCACTCAATCTTCATGCATGAAAGTGGTGTGTGCACAGATTGGGGTGCAGGACCCTGCCATACTTCTGCAACAGAGTCTCCCGGAGAGGCAGCCTGGTCGGAGGATGGATGCTCATGCCCACTCGGTGCAGAAGAGGTATCGGCAGAAAGGCATACAGGAGTTCTGAGTCCCATAGTAGACGGAACACATCACTGAAAGAGACAACTTGGGAGCTCCAATGTGCAGAACTGCTGACATTCTGCTTTCTCAGTTGTGGCAAAGATATAGAGCCAAGTTTCTCCCATGTGTGGAGGAGACCTTGCACCACCTCCGAGTCTACGTGCCACTTGTGATCCGCTAGACGTTGATGGCTGAATTCATCCACACTGGTCTTGAAAGATCACGGTAAAAAACAGAGAGGGACCCCTTAAAGAACTCAAGGGAAATTAGGTACTTATAACCAAAGCAAGAAAAATTCCCTTGACCAAGCAGTTCAAATGTTTGAATACAGTAGTTGACAATACATTAGAATATTGAATGCAATATCCAATACGTTATAAAAGTATTTTATTATAAAAAAATGTTTTCAAATTCACATTCCAAACACAAAAATTAAAACCGCATGAAGCTTCACAATTACAACACAATAAAACAAATTCTTCCTTTGTTAAAAAAGCATACAGTACATATCAATCACGGGGAAATTAATTTATCAACAATTTACAATTATGACCAGCATAATAGAGATAAACACAAATGCAAGACACAGCTCTTGTCAAATACAGGTACACATCAAATTGGACTAAAAAAACACTCCAGTTAATACATTGATCCAATCAGTATTCAACCCGTTTGTGTCAGTCCTTAGATTGTGCATTCAACAGCGTCGACGCGTTTCGATGGCTTCAAATTAATCATACCATCTTTATCAAGACACAATGTTTCTGTCTCTGTCTTGTGTCAATTACTTTTTTCTCCCCTAAGTAAAATAAATGTATATAATCAGTAAACAGATTTATACATTTTGAATTTATCACAACAATTCTGAAACATCCTCTGTCTCATGATTTGTTGGCAATGTCTATGATCTCTACGATCTCTACAAGCAATGGTACGCCCTTTTCGACATTGGGCAGAAGTATTCGCGATTGCCCCTTTTACTAACCAGCTGTATGTGGGTTTAACCCTCCCCCCTAAATTTAACAAACACTCAACCCCTCATTGTTTATTCATAAGGAAGACCCCTCACATGTTAGCTCTATATTTCATGGCACATAATTTCCCTAGGTCTGGCTGTGTAAAAAAGTACCTTGTTTCTTGGGACTTTTACTTAATTTCTTGGGACTTTTACTGGTTCGATAAAATCTTTTATGTCCAACCGTTCTTGTTCCTGTTTTTTGTTCCACTTTCACTAATGCAGAAAACAAAATACATAGAACAGACCTATTGTCAGGCTGTGTCGCTACTATTACTTCTATGCAACTCTATGTGCCCCTAATGTGTCTTGGTGTGATCGCACATTATCCCTTCCCCTCTGAACCCAAGTATCGCTTTCTCACTTTGTTATTAAATTAGTTCAATGCTTGCCCGTGGCTCAGATTTAAAGATCCCACCAGATGGTTCACCATCAGAAATATCCTATGGTGGTTCAGCTATTTCCAGGGGCATAGCATCTCTTTTGCACAGGGCCCATGATACCACCCATCCTGTTTTTTATCTGTGAGCACTTGCATCAGTTTTCCCTTGATGGATGGCAGGAAGTCTTTTAACACCAATCCGATGGCCCACAGCTGCAGAAGGTTGCTATGAGGCTCTTATCTCAGCCTCTCACAGGTCGCCACCCCAGCCCAAGAGAGAGGCATGGGTCACCAGTGTCAGCTTTGTGTAGGTGTAGGGAGTGGGGTCTGCTACTGTTGGTCAAGCAGCCACCGGTGCAGGCAGTCTCCTCTGACATCTGGATATGGTCAGAGAGGGCCCACTGAGACTTCAGATCCCTCTATAGAGCATGCATATGCCACCTGGCTTGCTGGAACAGCAGGAGGCCATCAGTTCCAAAAGCCTCAGAGTCGAACTCACTGAAATCCAGGGCAGAGGCTGAAAGACTGGGATCATAGTCTGAATGTCTTAGACTGTCCTTTACGGGAGAAAGACATAAAATCACAAAACCAGACTGGGTCCAGAATGGTTCAGTTGAAAGGGACGTGACTTCGGCATGTTGAAAGTGAACACCAAGGATGATAGCAGGTTGTCGTAGTCTGAAGGTGGGTGATGACTGCCTGGTATGAACCTGCTTTCAGCAGCCAGTTGTTGAGGAAGTGGAAGACTGGAATCCCTGACCTCCGAAGATGTACTGCCATTGCTACCATCACTTTCTTGAACACCTCAGGGGAGCTGGTGAGACCAAAGATGAGCTCAGCAAACTAAAAATGCTCCAGAACCGCAGATAGTGCCTGAGGGCTTGCAGGATGGATATATGAAAATAAGCATCTCGCAGGTCTAAAGATACCATCCGGGGTTGAGATCAGAGAAGTCCTGGGCCACACTGAGCATCTTGAACTTGTCCTTCCATAGGAACGTGTTGAAAGGAAGCAGGTCTAAATGAGGACGAAGGCCTCATCCTTCTTTGGCAGCAGGAAGTAGTGGGAGTAAGTCACAACCCACTTCTCACAGAGGCACCCTCTCGATAGCCCCTTTGGCCGAAAAGGCTTGCACTTCCTGTTGAACAGGTAGTCCTTTATCAGTCGTTCTGAGAAAGGTAGAAAGTGCAATGCAGCAGCCAGCAAGGGTAAAGCGTGCCCCGTTCAGACAATGTGGAGGATCCACCTGTCCGATGATATGGCCTGCCAGCCCGGTGAAATTAATTGAAGCCTGCCTCCAACCGGGTTGCTATGCTCAACTAAAGGCATGCCAAAGAGGCTTGGCATGTGTGGTCCAGAGCCTCAGCCAGGAAACGGCTGCAAACTTTGCTCAGGCTGTAGTGGCTCTCTGTGTATGGTACTCCTGCCAGAGCAGAGAAAAGATTGAAAAGGCAGATGCGGTTGGTGTGGTGGAGCAGACAAGCCCATGGAGCAAACTCTGGCCCTGCTTTCTTTGAAACACTCCACAGCAGAGTCTGCTCTATCCCCAAAAAGGTGAGTCCCATCAAAGGTCATGTCCATAAGAGATGACTTAACATTGCCGGAGAAACCAGTGCATCTCAACCAGGTGGGGCAATGGTTAGCAACGCTAATGCCAATGGTTTGCCCAATGGAATCTCTGGTATCCAGGCCACAACAGATTGTAATTTTAGCTGCGTCACTGCCATCCTGTATGGATGGAGTCAGTACAGGACAAAGGTCTGTCATAGCATCTGGACGGGCGTGGGCTACAGAATCACAAAGAGCATTGGAATAGCGGCTGTTAGACATGGGGTAGCGTGGTGCAGAACAGGTGGGCCAAACTCCAGAGGAAATGTGCAAAGTATCCACGCAGTACACACAGGCGACACACAAGGCACACTCCAAAAAGAGACGCTACACAAGATTGTGTAAGAATAACTTTTGTATTGTGGAAACACAAGGTGATTTCAGTAATCTCTATACTGCGTCAATCGGCGCCAGGTCAATATTTACAGGGGAGAGGATATACATGGCAGGGCCAATCGGGCCCCTGCCAGAACCATTGCGACATACAAAGAAAATGACAATAAGTCCATCAGCTTCAATTCCTGCAATTAAAACACATCAGGGCGTAACACTAGGCATTAGGCCGGAACACCTGCAATGAAACATCATGGCATCACCATATGCATGAACGATATGAATAACCCCTGAGGCAGGAAAGCTGTAAGGGGACAACATTAGGCCTCCACCTGTGGGCACAAACATAGTAGGCATCCAGTAGTAGGCATAAAGGCATTATTCTGGAACATGAACCTGTGGGCATAAACATTAGGCAGAACTCATGAGGCAGAACACCAACAGCATAGGTCCATGAGGCCTAAGTACATTATGCGTAACCTTCGCCACCTTGCAATAAGGGTAAAAGCATTATACAGTGACCTGGGAGCATGGAGGCATTATCATGGGGCAGAGGCACAACTTGGCATAATCATACTAGGTGCTCTCATCAGGCCCCCTCATATGCACGTGGTATCAAAATAGGCATGAGATATATAACCATAAGGCATAAACACATAACAGGGGTGCACACGTAGTCCCACCTGAGATAATTGCCCCAATCTTGCAGAGTAACCTCTGGCACTACTGCGCCTGGGAGCCCCCTACTCTGGGACTCTAATCATCCAAGTTGCCCCCTTCGTGGCAATAATGAAGGGTCACTAGCTCACCTTGGCGCCCCCTCCTTCGGGGCGCGGACATACAGAATGCCCCCAACTGCGGCGGCGCTGTACAATTAGGAGCCCCACACAGAGTACTGGTGAAGTTGGAGTCCCTCTCTGGGACTTGGAAGCAAGGTCTGCCCACCGTCGCAGAACTCACTGTCCGGCGGGGCAACTGAGTAAAGTACAGTCAGCACAGTCACCGGGGGCGGGCACCGGTAGTGTGCCCCAACACCCCCCCACCACAGTAGGCCTGGGCCCCCTTGGCACCCACGTTGCCGCTAGAGCCCCACACTCACCGGGACTCTCCTTGTTCTGCTCCGGGCTCCGTCTCCTTCCTTGCTGAGATCGCAGGGCTCTCCTCAGTGCATGGTAGCCCCGTCAGTGGCAGCAGCGCCTCACCGGACTTCCACCCGGGGCAGGGACTCTGCTCCTTGGATCTTTGTGGGCCCCGAGGGGCCCGCGAGGCTTCAATCGGGCCCCTGCTCCTCCGGCTACACCACCGGACTTAGGTGTGGAGCCCTCCAGCGCCAAACGCCCTCACTTTCTGCTTCCGCCCACAATCAGGCTCCAGGACGCCTGACTCCCTTCCCGGGGCAGGGCGGGACTTCCTGGTGGTGCTCGAGCCAGCGCCAATCCCAGCGCGGCTCCCGTCACGTCACGGGGGAAGCCCACGCGGGACTCCTGAGCCTCCCGGGCCGCTGCGGTGATTCAGGGCAGCTCTGCAGTGCGGGGTGGGCTCCCGCGGCAGAACAATACAGGCCGTTCTCCTCGTTGCGGCTTGGTCGCGGCGGTGATCTCCGGGCAGGTAAGAAGTGCGGGGTAGGCTCCCGCCTTCAAACGCCAACAACTGCGAGGTAGACACCCGCGCAACTGCACCCACGTGGGGTGGGCACCCACTTTTCGGCATACAGGCGGGGTAGGCTCCCGCGGTGTTTTCAAACCTGCGGCTCTATGGACACAGCGCCTCCCTTCCGCCTCAGTGCTTCTTCAGGCACAGCGCTTATCATTTAGGTTATCCACGGGTCCTGGGCACACAGCCGCGTGCTGACATGGTGCTGGAAACCTCTGGCAGGGTCTTAGGCTTCCCAGCGTGACACAGGAATAGCGCTTGATATGACAGCAGGTGTAGGAGCCCAGCGCTTCACAATACCTGCAGGAATCCTCGGCTGGGGCAGTGCTCACAGGCGCTAGGGTAGGAGAGCAGGCAGGATACAGTCAATCCAGCGTAGCACCCACCAAATATAGCGCTCACCTTGCGCAGGGCATGCGGTCTGGGTCCCACGAGGCGCTAGGGTGCAGGCAGGGAGCGCAGGCCAGTCCAGTGTAGCGCTCTTCTTCCTCAGGCGCTAGTCAGCAGAGCAGCAGGCACTCAGGAGTTGGTCTCCCTGGTTCCCCTCCCACTGGGCAAGGTCAGATAGGCAGGCAGGATTACTCAGGTATCTTGGGGACAGCAGAGCCTCAGCTCAGTCAGCCACAGTAGTGTAGTCTCCTCCTAGCTCAAACCGCCTATACTCGGGCAGAGGTTCCCCTGGTCCAGTAGTGCCCCAACTATGGCTCTCCCTGGCCCTGTGGACAGCAGAAGGGTGCAAATAGGCTCAGGGGCCAGCACACAGGCCCATGTGCGGTACACCCCGGCAGCAGGTCCCCTCTCTCTCAGGTCCACGCTCTGACTGAGCACATGGCAGCCCAGCTCCGCTTTTTATATGCCCCTCACCCCACCTACCAGACAGTGCCAGAAGCTTCTAGAAGCGTCTGGGGAAACTGGCTCAAACTGGCCTAGGGGGAGGTGTCCAGCACCCCGTCTGCTAGGTTTCTAGACTGGCAACCCAGCTTCTGCAGACAGGCACAAGCACTCAGCAATGGCGTCCATTTTAAAAGTGACATGTGTAAATACTGAAAGTCAGTCTGCGCACGCCATTGCACAGCACGTCCTATGGCATCTCACACCACACATGGCCTATACATTTCTCTACCATGGGGGAGATAAAGGCGCGTACAACATTGCACAGCATTTAACATTTGCGTTTAACATGCATTCACATAAAATGTTGCTTCCCATGAAAGCGAAAAAATTCAGGGGAAAGGACCAAGCGCAACAGCGGCTAAAAGGCAACTTGCATTAACTGACCAGAGGGCCAACGTGTGGAAGCAAATACTCTCTTCCCTAAGGCTTCCACTCTCTTGGGCTCCTTATCAAGGGAAGTAGTCAGGAAGACATTCAGGTTTGTTTGACTGGTGAAAGCCTGTACCACAAAGCTCTCAGGGGAAGGGTGCAGGGTCAAAAAGTTTCGTCGCTGGGGACCAGTCGATGACACTGTGCTATTTGACAAAAAAGGAAGGGACCAGAGCAAGGTTTGGCCTAGGCCCCTAAGAGTGTGTTGATTAGGGCCTCATTAAAGGGCAATAGGTAATCAGTATTGGTTTGTGGCTGAAGCACCTCTGTCAGATCATTGGCTTTGACATATAAGGTGGGGAGGTGTAGACCAAGAAATTTGGCCACCATCACAAAGGAGGCACTTTCCTCAGTGGCAGGGCCTAGGGCTGAAACTAGACTGGTATCAGGAGAGGTGTCAAGGCCTCAGAATACATCTATTAGGGCGTGTAAACTGTGGCCAGATTCAGTGATAATCTTAGATCTCTTCATAGGTACCTTATACTCAAAGGTGACTATACTTTGTGTCTTTTGTGAATGATGTTTAGGCTTCTCATCCCTTTTCTGCTTGGAAGCAGGAGACAGCAGCTTACCACGAGTCTGATCCTTAGAGGTAAAATCAAAGGTCCCAGTGCTTACTTGGAAGTCTTGTGTCCAGAAGCCTCTGATTACGGCTTGGTAGGCTTTCCCGTGTGTTTAGGTAAGGTACCGACCTTCTTCCCTTCTAAAATAGTCTGATAGTCTTCTCTGTCAGTCGTTTAAAATTTTAGTTGAAAAAGAGCCTTACATATATTACAATCCTTGAGCTTGTAACTGGGGTGGCAGCAATACAAACACTTTGAATGTGTGTCATCCATAAAAATCATATTTTTCCCATAAGCCTGCATGCCTTAAACAGATTTCTTCTGTGGCACGCTGAAACAAAGATTTAAAGAGAGAAAAAGATGTATTTTGTTTTCAGAAAGGGCTCTCCAAAAGATTCCTGACACTGAATGTACTGCAGAAAATTTAGCAGTTGGAAGCTTCTGGCAGGGAATCAGCTGAGGTTGCTAGCCTCTAGCTGGAATTTGGACCATTTACAATGATGTAGATAAGATGGAAATGTTAAGTGTAACGGAGTGTAAATGTACCCCGCTATGTTAACATTGTTACCAGGGATTCCAAGTCTGATGACGTGGATAATTCAACCATGTGAATCTATCAAAGATCCAATGCTAGAGAAGTATCAAGCTAATTGAATTGGCCTCTTCTAAGTCCATGTAAAGGGAACCCACTCCTCTTCCCAGCATAATTATCTACATCTTGGGGTGTACAGAGTTTAGAGTGAAAGCCATAAAGATAATGGAGCCTCTGCTAGCTCGTCCGGCCTGGTTTACCATCGGGTTGAATGACTACCAGTTGTGATTTTGTAATCTCGTAGTGCGAAATCAGTTGAGATTGGGCTGAAGACAGTTCAGTGGCAAATATTTGGAATCACAGCAGATCCTCTTACTCCACTGACGGCGTCAGTACAAGCATACCGGGGTCAATGAGGAAGGGCCCAGCACAGGTATTGGAGCCGCAGTGGACGTCTGCACCATATCAGTATAGGGCTTGGATCAGATCCAAGTGGTCAGATGGCACCAAGGATGGATTGGCCTGTGGGAATTGTGCCAAAAATATGAAGCATGGCCTCTTTGAAGGCTTCTGTCTCCTCTCGTGTTGCCGATTTTCTGATAAATTCGGGATACAATGAAATCAGTTGGGAAATAGACTCCACTTCTGAACGACATTGTGAGGCTCTCGCATCTTCTCTTTGGATACAGAGTGGCAGCACAGGGTCGAGTCCCACTCCACTTTTTTTGTGTTTACATATGGACTTCGATTTTGACTTACTAGAGGATCTTACCCAAGAAGCTGACCTCTCATGAAAACAGCCGTACAGGTGAGACTGAATTTGCACCTGGAACTTGGAGTGGGACTTACATGAGGGCCATGACTTCTTCCGTTCGGTGATGTACAGCTTGGATTTTTGGTCCTGGATCTTCTGCAGGTGCATGAGGGCACATTTGTTGCATGCCTCTGAGAAGTGTCACAAGCCCAAATACCAGAAACACACCTCATGCACGTCTGTGACCAACGTTTGCTTTCTACAGGCACGGCATGATTTGAAACTTGTCTTTGAGAGGGACTTTTATTCCCCAGCACACTGAATTGAGTTTCGAAGTTGTCCGAAGTCTGACAACACTGGAAACAGAGCTCAATCAATCAATCAGGGAATTGTGAAGCGTGCCACTCACCCGTGAGGGTCTCAATGCGCTGGGGGGGTGGGGGGTGCAGCTGATAGTCAGCCAAAGAGCCAGGTCTTGAGGCTATTCCTGAAGGTGTGCAGAGTGGGAGAGCATCTGATGTCGATAAGGTGCTCGTTCCAGGTCTTTGCCGCGATACAGGAGAATGCTCTTTCACCAGCTCTGGCTCTGCGGATGCGCAGGGTTTCGGCGAGGGCGAGGTCGGCAGATACGAGGTCTCTCGTGGGTACGTGGAAGAAGACTTTTTTGTTGAGGTATTGGGGTCCGGTGTTGTGAAAGGATTTGTAGGCGCGGGTAAGTAGCTTGAAGGTTACTCTCTTCTCGACAGGGAGCCAGAGGAGGTCTTGCAGGTTTGTGTTTATGTCATGGGATGCAGAGGACGAGTCTGGCCGCGGTGTTCTGGATGGTCTGGAGTTTGCGGAGCAGCTCCAGATCTGATTAAGAAGGCGCAGAGAGAAACTAGCTGAAGTCAGTGTGCAGGATTGTCGCTTATATGCGTCTCTGCTCCATCATGTCCAGGGTGGTACAGAGCCAATATACAATTGCACTGCGCAACCTTGCTTTGAATGGGAAAATTGCTGGAGGAAAGTTTCCATCAGAAATAACATTTGTCTCAAAGACTCATCCTATATGGCTATCTGACCCATTAGAAAGGGCTTGCACAATAGACATTCAGCAAGTACTGCATCCACCTCTGACTCCACTACAAATAGCTATTGATAGTCCCTAGATGCCCCTCTTCCCCGCTCACTTCACCTTTTTCTCTACCCATTTCTTACCATGAAAGCATGGATTTATCGGGTTCTGGTTTCTTCTCCGTCTGGGAGCTGATTTCCAAGCTGGCAAGATCCATGCCCAGGAGTTCTGCAATTCTCTCTCTACCATAAATATCTCCATATTTCTCTAGCACCTATACAGCAAGAAAAAAGAACAGGTCATGTTAATGCTTTTAAGCGGGTTGGACATAAAATGCCAAACTTCAATTTCGATAATGGTAAAACCAAAGAACTTTGGATCAAATGTTTCTACATAAACAAATAGGTGCAGACATACATTTAAGAGGTTCCCGACTTGGCATATCCAGTCAAGCTTTATGGACTGTGATTGAGCTGAACAACATCATATCCAAGCAGACACATGGAACCCTTCTCATAAGAAATTGAAGATTGAATGAAATGTTATTTTCTAACAGCATGCATTAAAGAGAGAATCAAGTAGAGTAAAAGACGTACCTTCCTCTTCACAAATTTGTCCCAGTAGTTGCTTGGGAAGGATCTTCAAAAGGAAAACGAGATATTAGACAGGTTTGGCACTGAGGTAGCGGACAACCTAAGATCTCTATTCCTGGGGTCAGGATGGAGTGTGCACAAGCTAATGAAAGGATGTTGTGGGTGAATGAGGGAAAGGCCACACACCTTTAGAAAATGGTATTTCTATTTTTATTTGTGCTGTGAAATGACAACCTCTGCCTAAGGTCTGGATTATCTGAAGAGAAAATAAGATTTAACTTATCGTAACCCAACAACTAACTTATAAAATAGCTCAATATGTGAGCTTCACATTTATTAGAGTCTCTACTTAAAGCGGAGGGAGCGCATGCAAATAATTACAGACTATAATGGCATCCTAAATAGTAAATAGGTTCCATACATGATATGTGTCTGACAAGAAATAAAATAATGTGCTCTTAAGCCAAGACTGCAAGTGGCAATTTCCTCCTAGAGTATGAGTTTATCTTGCCATAGCAGTGAGGAATGCAAAACCAACTTCATTTATTTGGGCCAGGCTGGGCTGCTCGTGGCAATATTTTGCATTTTTTGGATATGTTTAAACACATGTCTGAGCCCTGAGATAAGATATCGACTGTGATTTAATACCTTGCCCTAGAGTCCAGAGGGTACTGCACAGCACAGTGCTTTACTTACGGAGTGTTCAGAACCAGGCGGTCCCACTGGCCTTTGATGTCATCATCTTCAGGCTGTTCTGTGATGTAAACACCATCAAACTCGAGTTTCCGAGCCAGTTCCTTTTCTCTTTTGAAGATTACCAAAGGGACCTGCACAATATAGTAGGAAAGACATATATCAGTATAAGAACCTTCCAGTCACCTCCCCTGACTTGAGCAACATATCTCATCATCAGCAACAAATGCCTTTGTCCCTAGAGAACAGGAACTAACTCAACAAGAGTTGTGCTTTTAAACTTACACTCTGCAGTGTAAGTGCTGACCTCCAGAGATATCTGCAAGACATCAAGGCACATGAAAAATCATCCTCGGTGCTCTCTCAGCGTCTACATTCGGCTCTAACAACAAGAAGTGCCTTGAAACGGCCCTCATTCCCCTCTTCCCCCATCCTCTAAACTATTCTTAAACTTTCCAACTGACACCAGTGTGTTTACATGGGCATCTCCAGGTCACAAAAGATCTATATCACATGTGGAGTTCCTCAGGGTTCCGTACTGTCTCCTGTCATCGTCAACGTTTACATGGAGCCACTTGCAGCTCTTACAGATAACAGCATCAAGATTCACCAATATGCCGATGCTACATAACTCTAGTTGAAATTCTCCTCTGCTTCAGACATCCAATGCCGAAAACACTGCTTGCACATCAACCAGATCAGAATGTCCAGTGCCTACCTGAAGCTCAATCCAAATTAGACAAAATTGCTATTATTTGCCAAGAACAACAAAATAGTTACAGTACAAACCTGCCTCAAAGAGGCGAACCTTGACGTTTTCAAACCCCAACTCTCATGAACGGCAAATCACTTGGATTCACCCTGGACACCAACCTCCAGCTCAAGGAACACATTGCCAACAAAACAAAGGCTACCTGGTATCAACCCTCTCTTCTAAAGAAAGTCAAACCGGGGAGGAGCCTAGCGCGCAACCAAGATGGCCGCGTAGGTGCAAGGCTCCCGAGGACCTCTGCGACCTCCTGAATTAATCCTGGCTATATCCTGTCCTTTTTGAGGGGACTGTGTCGGTGAACCCGAGCTGAGGCGCCACCCGTTTTCCGTGTTCGAATCGGACCCCGAACACCGGCGGGAGCGCCGATCGAAGGTTGCGGCCTTCCCCGTGCCGGCCCCCCGGATTGGAGTAGTGGGGCGATCCGGGGACAAAGTGAACAACAGCGGCGGGCACGGCTGGGCGACTCGCGTACCCCGCGCTTTCACTTTCACTTTTGCTCCCTCCTCGCCTCCAGCGAGGTAGGGTCGCGAAGCGGGGTGCGGTGGTGTGGTCTTGTCCAGGTGCCCGGCTGACCCGCCTGCTGTGGATCATCCTGCGGTGCGGTGGCCGCCCTCCCCCCCCCGGACCCCGTGAACGGGTCTATCGGCCCTTTTGAGGAGATTGGCACGACGGTGGGAAAGCAAGCATGTCCACCAAACAAGATGGCGACCGGGCGAAGGTGAAGACGACCCGCCGTGGCCCGGCGCACCAATCCAACAGTATGGACCGCTACACTCTCCAGAAGGGATCTCCGGAGACATCGCGCACGTCCCCGGCGGGCCTGACGGAGACACCTGCCCAGCCGGTGGACCTGACCCTCCGGGACGTCATGGGCGCCATCGCGGAGATGAAGGCCTCGGTGGACCAGCGCTTCGACACCCTAGCGCAAAAAATAGACTCGGTCCTTGTGGATGTGAGCCTGGTGAGGGCCGACCTCTCTAAGACTAATGACCGGGTCGATTCCCTGACCCACACCACAACGGGCCTCGAGACAGATGTGGCGGCCCTCCAAAAGGAGGTGCGCCGGCTTGGCCAGGCGAGCGCCCTGATGGACCGGCGACTGGAGGATTCCGAGGGTCGGGCCAGGAGGAATAATGTTCGTATTGTGGGGGTGCCGGAGGGACGAGAGGCGGAGGCCGCCGACCTTTTTGTGGAAGATCTAATCCTTACCCATCTGCAGCCCCGGGGCCTGAGTAAGCTTTTTGCGGTTGAGCGTGCTCACCGGGTCCCTGGGGGCAGGCCGAAGGCCGGTGCCCCGCCGCGGCCTCTCATTGCCCGGATTTTTAATTTTCGGGACAGGGACGCTATCCTGCAGACCTCCAGGCAACAGGGACCGGTCAAGCTTGACAACATGGATGTGCGTTTCTACCCAGACTTTACTCCGGCGGTCCAAAAGCAGAGACTCAGTTTTCTCGGTGTTAAACGTCGCCTGCGGGACCTGAACCTAAAGTACTCAATGCTCTTTCCAGCTAAGCTAAGGGTGGAGGTGGAAGGTCGCACGCACTTCTTTGAACGCCCCGAGGCGGCTGGGGACTGGTTGGACACTCTGCCTGATGATCGGGGCCGGGGGGGTGGGGGGGGTGCGGGCGGTGGAGAGGGCCTGCCGGATCAGAATTAAGGGGTGAATAATAGGCCCTGCTCGGGACAATACTTCTTTACCATTTCTCGATCGTGTATGTTCCCCTCCTATGGAGGTCGTACGGGGCCTGTTGGGGGCTTCCCTCCTCCTCTGGGGTACTAGTTAGTCTTTCTCTATGGGGCGACAGGCACACTGCACTTTGGGGGGGCTGACTGGGCTCATGCAGGGGTGCAGGGAGGGGGGAGTTCTGCTGGGATGGGGGGGCGGGGGGGTGTGTTGTTTGTTTGCACCGCAAGGCAAACCCTTTACTGTATTGCTGTTCTCGAAATGCTCTGTGGGGGACGACTGATTGCTTCTACGTATGATGGGGGGTAGGGACTTGGCTGTGTTGTCCTGGAATGTTAACGGCCTGGGGGATCGGATTAAGCGTGGTGTGGTCCTGCAGTTCCTGAAACGTATATCGCCAGATGTTGTCTTCTTGCAGGAGACACACCTTATAGGTAACTCCTTCCATGCCATGAATCGGCGGGGCTATCGTTTGGTGGCCCACTCGGGCTTCACTTCGGGGTCGCGGGGGGTGGGTATCATGATCAAGAACTCGCTTCCGCTGGAGATTGATGAGGTGCGCCATGACGAGAGGGGACGTTACACTGTCCTGGTGGGTAGAATGGAGGGTAGAGTGATTGTTTTCATGTCAGTGTACGTCCCGCCTGGGTTACAAGCTACTACATTCGCGGACCTGGGGCGCCTCCTCCTGGACCTCCCGGGTGGCCTGCTGGTGGTTGGGGGGGACTTCAATGCGGTAGTTTCTGGGTCTATGGATCGTCACCCCCCTAGGGACCTCCCCCGGGCACAGGCGTGGCTGTCCGGCCTTTTAGACACACTGGGCCTGGTGGATTGCTGGCGACTAAAGCACCCTACGCAGCTGCAATACACTTTCCACTCGGGCGCCCATGGTAGCCTCTCGCGACTTGACTACATCCTGGTCCCGGCAGCCCACGCTGGGAGGGTAGGAGAGGTGTGCCATCTGGCGCGGGGTATTTCGGATCACTCCCCATTACTGTTACATTTTGATGTCTTCCCGAGGGGGGAGGGCAGGGTGGCCCCAATCAATGCATGGTACTTACGAGACCCCACTATTCGTGCCGACTTGATTAAATCCTTACAGCGCTATTTTGACGAGAATGTGGGGTCTGTCCCTTCGGCCATCTCCCTGTGGGAGGCCTTTAAGGTAGTCCTCAGAGGGGAGGCCCTCTCCTTTATCTCCCATGCCCGGAGGCGTGAGCGGGAGGAGGTGACCCGGGTGGAGGCCGAGATTGTGGAACTGGAGGGTGACCTGGGGAGCGGGGTAACGGATGCCAAGTTGCATGTTTTGCACCTCAAGCAGGCGGCCTATAGGGCCCTCGTCACGGAGGCGGCCAGGGGCCTCAGTAGAGAGCAACAGGGACGATTGTATGATGTGGGCGATAAGGCGGGTAAATTGATTGCGTGGTTGGATAAGAGGGAGAGAGCGAGTCGTGTGGTTCCTTTGATTGAGAGGATGGATGGTACGCGTGTCACCGAGCCGGAAGCCATCGTCTCCTGCTTCGCGGATTACTTCCGCGAGGTGTACTCCCCGGTTTCCCCCTGTTCGGAGGAAGATTCCCATTCCCTGCTTCGGGACATAGCGCTGCCCTCCCTTTCGGTGGAGGACAGGAATTCGCTGGACGCTCCTCCCACCTCGGACGAAATTGCCCTGGCTATTCGCTCGGTCGCGTCCGGCAAGGCCATGGGCCCTAATGGTCTCCCCATCGAGCTTTACAAGCTACGCCCGGATGTACTAGCGCCCCACCTGCGCGCGATGTTCCTGGCGGCCCACTCGCAGGGTTCCCTCCCGCCGGACCAGCGTCTGGCCACGATTGTGGTGATACACAAGGAGGGGAGACCCCGTGAGCGGGTCACATCCTACAGGCCAATTTCGCTCTTGAACGCGGAACCTAAAATCCTCGCCAAGGTGTTGGCCAACCGGTTGGTCGGTGTGGTGGGCGACTTGGTCCACCAAGACCAATCTGGATTTATACCCCATCGCAACACGGCTCTTAATCTGCGACGCTTGCACGGGGTGCTCGCGCGTGTCCCGTTTGTGCGGGAGCCGGCCATCTTGGCATCCTTAGACGCCACCATGGCGTTTGACACGCTTGAATGGCCATACATCTGGGCGATGCTGGCGAAATTCGGATTTGGCCCGGGGTTCATTAGCTGGGTCAAATTGCTGTATTCGGGCCCATTGGCGCAGGTGGTGGTGAATGGGCGAGTCTCGGCCCCATTCGAGTTGGGGCGGGGCACGCGCCAGGGTTGCCCCTTGTCGCCGCTCCTGTTTGCACTGGCCTTGGAGCCCTTGGCGGAGTGGCTACGGTGGCACCCTTCTATCCGTGGTCTCCGCTGGACCCCTGAGTATGAGGACCGCGTGTCCCTCTACGCCGATGATATCCTTTTGTATCTCGCCTCCCCGCGCAAATCGCTGATAGTCCTGGTTGATGTTTTGCGCTCCTTCGGGCGTAACTCAGGCCTTGTCATCAACTGGGCGAAATCCTGCGTATATGTGCTTTCCGGGGAGGCTCCGGCCCTACCGCATGACTGCCCGATCCAGATTGCCTCCCAGGGGTTCCGGTACCTGGGTATATATATCACTCTAGACCCGGAGGCCCGCTATGAGCGGAACTTGATGCCCCCCCTCCAGCGCTTGCGAGAGGATGTCGCGCGTTGGCGGCGTCTTCCGCTCTCGCCACTTGGCCGAGCGGCCTTGTTTAAGATGATGTCCTTGCCGCGCTTTCTGTACGCCCTCCAGAACACTATGGACTTGGTACCAGCGCGCTACTTCCGCGAGGTGGAGGGCCTGCAGCGGCGCCTGTTCTGGGACGGGAGGCCGCGTATTGCTCTGGCCAAATTGACGCTCCCGTGGTACGATGGGGGGGTCGCCCTCCCGGACATTAAACGGTATTACTGGGCCTCCCAGCTAGCTGCAATCAATCATGGCCTTTACGGGCCCGCCTTGAACCCGGCATTTGAAATGGACAGGATGCTCCTGCCCGGTGGCGATTACAATCGAGCGCTCTATTCTGGCACGCCCGACTCCCGTCTGACGGGACCGACGCGTGTCATGGTGCGTGTATGGCACGCGGCTAATGCAGCTATGGGGTGGAAGGACCGTTTGACCCGGGCGTCACCGCTATATGCGTCTGAGAGGTTGGGCTCCCTGTGGACATCGAAGGGCTTCGAGAAGTGGGACACGATCGGAATCAGCACGGTGGGAGATCTCTGGACGAGGGGGGGTTTCAAGACTTTTGAGATGCTGCAGACGGAGTTTCAGCTGCAAGGCAGTGAGTACTTTCGATACTTACAAGTCCGCCACGCGCTGGCCTCCGTCTTCCCGGATGTTGCGTCCATTCCGGAGTCTTCCCCCCTGGAGGACAGGGTGCTGGATGGCCATGTGCCAGACAGCACGATCTCCCTTATATATAAAAAACTGATCAATGACAGATCGTGCCTGCTGACTGGCCTCCGCGAGGCCTGGGTTGCCGATGGGCTGGAGCTGGACGACGAGGATTGGATCTCCGCGGTGGCCTCTCCGAAGGAGGTGGCCATCCCGGCTCGCCTTCGTTTCGTCCAGCTTAAGATCCTTCACCGGGTTTACGTCACGGGGCCGAGGCTTCTACGTATGGGCTTTGCTGGTGACGGATTGTGTAAGCGCGGCTGTGGTGCTTTGGCAACTTTCATGCATATACTGTGGGAGTGCCCGAAAGTGGAGCGATTCTGGCGTGGTGTGCATGAGGTTTTGCGTGTGGTTACGCGTGTTGCACTGCTGCCTGAAGCGAGGAGATGCTTGCTGAATGTGTGGGAACCAAATGATTATTCGGTCCCGCAGACGCGGTGGGTGACTCTGGGATACATGATAGCGAAGCGTGACATTGCCCAATTGTGGGGATCCCAGAGGCCCCCGGCGGTGTTGGCCTGGAAAGAACATATGGATTGGTGTATGTTTCGTGAAAATGTAGTGTATGTGGCGAGGGGTAAGCCTGGGGCGTGGGTGAAAATCTGGGGCCCCTGGAACGCCTACCGTGGGGGTATTTGTGAGCCGCCACTCCTACCGGCAGCCTCGCCAGCCCCATCTCCTTAGCCGACCCCCTCCCTCAGCCGTGGGCACGTGGCTCCCCAGTCCCTGCTATACTCCCATTCCCCTCTTCAGAGTTTTGCTGCTGGTTAGGATCCCCCATTTACGGAGCATGTACTGTCACTTGGATCGCGGGTTGCCTTGCGGGTGTGGTTTTTTTTTTTGTGTTGTTCTGTTTGACAAAAGGAAACCGTATTGTGGGCTAGGAGTTATGCGGCCTACGCTATTGATATCACCTGATTTGCCAATCTGCTCCGCCAAGAGACTCTCACTGTATGTATGTTATATGCCTTTTGCTACTCTAGCGGCCGGCCGGATGGTTGTAGGCCCATGCCTGTAACTTTTTCATCGTGCAATAAACGGTTTCAAAAAAAAAAAAAAAAAAAGAAAGTCAAACCATTTTTTTCAGAAAGTGACTTCAGAATTTGTGTTCAAGCCCTTGTACTCTCCCAACTATATGGTGGTAAAGCCCTACTCCATGGCCTCCGAGACTCCACACTAGCACCCCTTACAGGCATCCTACATGCCGCAGCACATTTCATCCAGGGCCTGAAGACATATGATCACATCACCCCCACTCTAATGGAAATCCATTGGCTCCCTTTGCCAGCGTGCACCATCTTCAAAACTAGCTGCATCTTTTACAAAGTCATCACAGCCAGCACCCACGCTCTCACCATCTCTGGTGGTTATCAGCACACCTGCAGCCAGGACACCGTCAGACTGCACACTCAGAAGAGAAAAAAAGAAAAAACAAGACAACAGATCTTTTCCATCTATGCACCCAGGACAACATCCCCATATCCATCAGGACCACCCTAAAGCTGCTCCAATTTAGGAAAGAGAGTTGAAGACCCACTTCTTTAAAGAACACTACATCACAATGATTCCACAACACATCTTCCTCTAATACATGCATACTTTAAGCTTTTCTGTGACCATTTACAGTGCTCTGCTGCCTTGTAGCTAGGTTAGTGCTGTAGAAATACAATATACATACTTACTTTATAATCAAATTTTGGTACAGGCAGTAACTAACATACACCATTTCAGACTTTTGAAAGAGACCTTGGCATGGAAATGGAGCATTTTCCACCCACCATTCAGAGACTCCAGAAAGAGTTTGGCGGGTGGACTAGGAACCAAGGCAGCCCTGGAAAATGTTTATTAGTCACACTTTCCAACAAGCCAACATAGCAAAGGAATCCAACCATCTGCAGAGGTGTATGTGTGTTGGGGAGTGGGCTTCGTCTCCGAAGTACGTTTTGAGGAAACTGTCAGAAAGCAGTATTCATGCTTTAGTTTCTGTCACTGTATCCAAGAGTTTTAGGTCCTATAACAACAAAATTGCCCAAGACTGTAGCAGCCCACTGAAAATCTCTACTCTTCCCTGAGGCCCAATCCAACCATGAACACATCTCAGCACATTTCAACCTCATATCCTGCAGATACATGAACAACTCATATTCATGGTAAGAGACTTCCACGTCCAAAATGGTCATGAAGAGCTCCAAACATGGGGAACATATATACCACTTCCCTAAACTTTCAGCAAGTCATCACTACATCGGTAACAACCTTCACCCACTCTCCTTAAACTTCATTGACTTATGGAAGATCTCTTGGCATCTCTTGATACATAACCCTCCCACAGTTCTTACCAAGCTAGGGCGACATGTGTGGTACGCCTGTCAACTCACATTTAAGCATTTCTATTCAATGATGAAGTCTTGGTAACTGTACGCATGTAAAATTGTACCCATGCATAAGGTAGCTGCTACCTCACCTTTAAGCAGTTGTAACCGATGATACAGAGGAAAGCGATTAAGGTGTGAGTGATTGATAGAAAGTTCAAGGCTGGTTGCATGTATCCAGTACTCTCTTCAAGGAAGAAGTAAACAATACTCTCTTCTTCATCCTCATCACCTTCCTCAAATCCGGATCCTTCCAGTTCTTCCTCAAACCCAGAACCTTCAAAGACTTCTTCGCCTTTGGGAGAATCTGACACCTATAATGAAACCAATGGGTAAGAAAGCAAAGTAGCAGGGCGTATTTTCTCAGAATAAACATAGTCTAGTTTCAGGATCTCATTCAGCAATTTGTTTAGGGTGCTCACATGCCATGTTGAACTTTTCATGTCCCTAGGTTGATGGAGCAGAGCAGATTCCAGGTAGTCCAATATTTCATGACATAGATTCACTGAGTGGTTTACAATAGAGTGAGAGCATTGAAGGATTTTTGCAACATGACAGTACTGCTTCAAGCAATCTATCTATGAAGCTGAAATTGTTGCAGGTGCAATAGTAAATGATTCTTCTGTATAGGCATTCACAATAGCATTGCATAACTGCGTTTACAGTTTCTCTGCATCCGAGCACTACTTCAGCAGAGGTGCCTATAATAGACTGCGGGTGTAGCACATACTTTATTATCACATCACAGTGTAACTGAGTTGCTCTGTCACCTTCTGTAAAAGAGACATAGGTTTTGTTTTCTTTTTTCATTGTGTGACTTCCTTATAAGCCTATCTTACATGGTATTGGGATTCTTTGTGATATGGCATGTCTGTGATGGTGTAAAGGTTTATCGTACAGGGTGTGAGCATTATCAAGTGTCTTGTTCACATGGCAAGACTTTCAGGAGTTTGTTAAAGAGGAATACACTGTTATGCTTCTATCTGAAATAGGGCGAAACTGTATCAGACAGTCATATTTAATCAGGTGTGGTAAAGTCAGGATGTTCTGTACACCTGAATATAACAGTATTACTGCAACAGAGAACTATTTATGGCAAGAGATGACTGTATCAGGGGCTTCTCTGTAACAAATTGCAACTCTATTGGGGATTCTGGTCTCTACATTAGAATTCAACTGTGTGACTCTATTTGGGTCTTCCCTTTAGCGGGGCATGCATGTAGCAGACGTTCTAAATAAAATGGTGAGACTGCAAAAGGAGTCAGAGTAAGACTTTCAAGGTGATATTTATGGTAGGGTGTGGTTATTTCATAGGTTTTCTACTACAAGGTGTGACTGCATGAGAACAATCTTGGAGAGAGCACAAACCTAACACTTCTTCTCAAACAGTGTTTCAATTATCAGGGTACTCTCTATGACAGGGATTAACTGTTTCCGTGGATTCTGTATCCCAGTGGTTCTTAACCTGTAGTCTGGGGACCCTTGGGGCCCAGCAGACCCTACTCAAGGGGTCCGAGACAGCTTAGAAAATTTAATAAAATTAACAGATTAATAGAGTTAATTAAATAAAGAAGCAAAATATACAATTGACAATGTTAAAACATTCTATAAATGTGAAGGAATTTGAAATTGGAGGACGAAAATTAAGTTAGTATCCTCAGATTGATTCATTGGAGCAGTGCAAGTGCATTTAACAGAATATAGTATGGACGATGAGTGGCCTCAATTGACTTTAGCAAAGCTCCAACCTTCCCCAAAATCTTTTTTGTATTGTTTTGAGTTCAAATCATCGAAAACACTTTGGCTGATGTTCTGGATTTCAGTAATGATACAGTGGAGGTCCCCGGATTCCAATACAGATTTAGGGGCCGATTCCGATCCGGGTCGGAAGGGCACCGAACGCGATCCGGCCGGAAAAACTACGAGCCGTACGTGTCTTTTCTGCCCGACTCGTACAGCTGTAAGAGCGAGCCAGTACGATGCGAGCTACATGAAAATCACCGACCGAGTCGTTTCCGGGTCCGAACCGCTCCATACGTCTCGGTCGTAAGCTAACCGTGGCGTGCAATGGATGCGATTCACGACCGAGCCAGTACGGTGCACGCGTCAGCCAGCCTGTGCGAGCCGGAGGGTCCGGCTTGCAAAAGCTCCCGGAGTCGGACTTCGGGGGTCCGCGTCGGACCCCCCCGACACCCGCAGCCGTACGACTCGCACACAGGGGGAGACACATGGGACTCCCCCACACAGGCATGTACGGCGCGGATGGCACCGATGCGTACCCACTGTAGGGGGCGCACTTGTTCGAGACGTAGTCAATGGGAGCGCATGTACGCGTCGTACAACTAGCTCCCATTGACTTCTAAGGGAGTCCGACCGAACCGAGTCCGACAGCATACGTGCGCATCGTACTCGCTTGGTCGGACTGTAGGGGTCCGGCTCGGTCGGAAAACACTCCGGATCCGACTCGGTCGGAGTGCTTTCCGACCCGGATCGGAATCGGCCCCTTAGTGGGGATCCCCAGGTTCCAGTTATGATTAAGTAGGGGTCCGCAGAAGTCAAAAGGTTAAGAACACTGCTCTATACAGTGTCTGACTTTGTCAGGCTCTCTAAAAAGGAGTGTTTCAATGTATTTAAGATCTACAACAGGGGCAGACAGCCTTTTTTTTAGATATGTATTGTCAATAAAATGGTACTATTATACTAGGGTCCTCTAAAACAGGAAGTAACTGCTTAAAGGGTCACTTCCAGAAGCTGTGAAAATCATGTTGAAGGACTTTATTAGTGGTTCTCTAAACAGAAAGCAACTTCATAACAAAACTCTGTAACAGGTTGTTGCTATACATGGAGTTACTTTATAACACGGCATAGCTGCGTTCTGTGGTCCCCTCAGTGGGCATATCCTATGAAGCAGCATGCACTCAGCACCACATTAACATTGCTGGAATACTACCAACTCATCTCAAGCCAAAAGGAACCCCCCTACTTTGGCCAGCCTTTATTTCAATGAGGAATTGTGATCCAGGAATGAACTACAGACGGAATGGCACTTAAGGGGTAACTAGTCACAATATCGAAAAAAATATATCAACTGGACAGAATATCGAGGTTTTTTTAAATAGAATGGACAGAATATCAAATTGCAAAAATATAGTGATGCAGAATATCGAAATTCAGGTAAGAAATATCGATTTTCATAATACTGAAGTTAGTAATATCGACAGTCATAATATAGTTGTTAAAAATATCGATTTTTTTATAGTGTTTTAAGTGTTAGTATATGTGTTAAAAGTATGTATTATTTTTGTAATGTATGTTTGAATTTTATGTTATTTAATTTTTTTGTAATTTAATTCCGTAGTGGGTTGTAGGTTTATAGGGGAATGTGGTGGGAAGTAATTTAATTATAGTAAATTAAATATGAATTTTTAGGAATTATTAATTATTTTTAATTTATTTTGCGTTTTAGTTCTGTAGCGGGTTGTGGGTTTATAGGGGAGTAGGGTGGGAAGTCATTTAATTGTAATCAAGTAATTATTTATTTTTATTTATTGGTATTGATAATTAATTTATTGTTAATTATGAATTGGTAATTCATTTTTATTAATTGATTAAATGATAATTATATTAATTGTATTAATTTATTATTTGGAGCGGGTTGTGGGTTTATAGGGGTGTAGAGTGGGAAGTAATTTAATTGTAATTAAGTAATTATTGAAATTATCTTTGTGTATTGATAATTAATTTACTGTTAATTCATTATTAATTGCTACTTTTTTATTACTTATAAATTTTTGGTATTGACAATTAATTAGTTGGTAATTAATTATTAATAGGTAATTAATTTCTAAGAAATAATATGTTTTGGTATTAATAATTTATTAATTAATTATTAAATATTTTGCAATTGGTAATTAATTTTAATTATTTTTTTATTGGTATTGATAATTAATTAATTTGTATTTAATTATTAAATCATTACTTTCCCTACTGTTGCACTCACTGGAGTGGGAATAGTAATTTTTACCCCTACGCTATCCAACACTTTCCCTACTGTTGCACTCACTAGAGTGGGAATAGTAATTTTTACCCCTACACTATTCAACACTTTCCCTACTGTTGCACTCTCTGGAGTGGGAATAGTAATTTTTACCCCAACACTATCCAACACTTTCCCTACTGTTGCACTCACTGGAGTGGGAATAGTAATTTTTACCATCCCGATATCCAACGGTTTCCCTACTGTTGCACTCACTGGAGTGGGAATAGTAATTTTTACCCTCCCGCTATCCAACGCTTTCCCTACTGTTGCACTCACTGAAGTGGGAATAGTAAATTTTACCCTCCCACTATCCAACACTAAAAATATTGAATATTTTTAAATATTATTAAGTTAACATATATATTAAAAATAAAAATGCATGTTTATTTTCTTTTTAATTTACATTAATTATTTATTAATTTTAAGGTTATTTAAGTATTTGTAAGTATGTGTTATTTAATTATATTAATTATTTCATTATTTTACATTACTTTTAAGACATTTAAAAAATTTGATATTTTAACAAACTATATTATTTACAACGATATTTTGCATTCGATATTTTTGTACTTACCTGTTTGTAGATAGGAATTCGATATTCTGGTGTTCTATATTTTGTCAGCGATATTCTGGCAGCTCAATATTCTGATCGTCGATATTCTGTCAGTGATCCCACTTAAACAGGGAGGATGAGTTCCACCTTACTCAATTGCTTCACTGGACTGCCACAAGAAAAGTCAAAAGAAAGGCCAGCTGGGACAAAACGACATTGGAACAAATATTTGCTAATAAAACGACATGAGAGGGTATAACCCTACTGCAGAGAGTAATTTCAGACATGGGCATCAGCCCAAAATACAGCTATATTTTAGAATGGGAAGAGGACATAGGCCACGAAATCTCCCAAGACACATGGGAGCGGATATAGGGAGAGTGGCAAAATCATTTACGTGCACCTAACAATGCCTATAAACTACTTACACAATGGTACCTTTCTCCAACACTGTACATGCTATATTTGGAGGCACGGACACATGCTGCAAGGGTTGTGGGGGACAAGGGAATTTTTTTTTAAATGTGGTGGTCCTGTGGCCATGTTCGAAACTACTGGATAGACATACTGTCTCACATTAGAACTATACTGCTGTGAGGTTAAATAGGGCCCGCGCACAAACGCTCCAATTTTTACCTATTCGCATTTAAAGTTGACATCTTTTTAGACTATGATTTTTAGCACATTTTGCTTGAGTGCTTGCATGCGACAGTGTACTCAGAAAGTGTTCCGCTTACAAATAAATTTCTTCGTAGGCACATTATCATACTATTGTACACTTTGTTTAAGGACCAAGTACACTGTGCAAACTGCCCTTGTTTGTTGTTGTTTGTTTAACAACAGCTCTGGGTGTATAGAATCAACAATGACAGCTAGACCGGAGCTCAGGCACAGAACCAATGGGTACAGTTTTCATTAAATAAGCGACACCAAGCCTTTGTTCGCCAGAGGAGCATTTCTATGAATTGTCCTGTCGCCCCATGCCTGAGTTCCAGCCAAGCTGAATTTCATCCCTATCCTAAGAGGGATGACGGCCTGTTCTACATCAGGCAGGCTACCAAATGACACACACACGCACACAGGTAAATGGGGAGTTAAGGCATCTGAAAGAATTACATCTACTCTATGCTCTCTCGGTTAGGCACTATTAGGTAGGAGTACGATTATATGTATTCATATAATTCATGCAGCAACTATAATGGTTGAATTATTAATCTTTTTCACCATTCTCGTAATGCTAGTTACTATGGTTTGTTTCATTTTATTAATCATTGCAACGCAGGTATTTTACAATAGAATCCAATTGCTTCAATAAATGTTTGAAGTGCCAGTTCATGTATTTCTTGTGTCTCCCTCTGGGCATGACTGTGATAAAAATGAAAGGGTAGATCTGTTTCCAAAATTTCTTTAGGGGAATCAGGGTCGTCATGTTATGAGGCTGCAGGCACCATTAGATACCTTGTGAGGTTTACAGGTCCAGATGGTGCACTGTGAGCTAGTCAGGAACAAGGTCAACATATTCTGATGGTATTAGTGGACCCAGTCCTCCACAGTTTTGATGCTTATGCTGCTCAAACACATAGGGGTCGATTGCGATGTCCGCCCTCCACGCATCGAAAAAAGGGACCACCCGCCATAGGTGCGGCGGTCCCTTCCTTGCAATTATGATGCGCCTGCCATACTGGCGGGCGCATCCCGTATTTTTAGCATTGCGGTGGGCAGTGCTGCCAGCAGCACCGCCGCAAGGTTAAAAATGCAAGTTGCGCATTTGAATGCACAACATGACAGGCATCGCACGGCGCCTGCCACGTTGTACATGCAAATGCAGGGGCATACCATAGGTACCCCCATGTGTATCCCCCACCCATTCAACACCCTGGTGATCCGCTACGGGGCCCCAACACAGAAGACCGAATGCCGCCATGGAAAGGCTGAGGACCACCTGCTACATAATATGGACGGCGGTGTCTTGCAGACACCGCCTCCATGTTATAGGCTTTTTCCGCCCGGTCGACATGTCGCCCGGCGGACGGTCTGGTAATATGGCGGGGGAAAATGGGTGGCGGGCGGTGGATTATGGCGGGCAGATTACCACCGCCATGCGGGTGGTGGCGATCCGCCTGCCATTGTAATCGACTCCATAGTCTTAATGAATTAGTAAGAGCAGTACTACAATACTTAGCATCTTACTCTCCATGGAACATCGATTATTCTACTGGCTGAACATGGAATGAACAGTATTTATCTCTTGACAACAACAACCAGTAAGATAATCACACATCTCTTAACGGCAGCATGCCTTGCCCTCACCCAATTTGGGAAACAACCAATATCTCCACCTAGCAACTTAAGGAACATATATGGCATGGAGAAGCTAACAAGACTAGTCCCTGATTGAATTGACAAATTCACTAAAATCCTGCCCTCCTTTCAAACCCATATGAAGCGGGATCACACTCTGGCGGTGACTCCCACCCTTGTTCCTGATATGGTCTGAAGGGCGGGCCTGCATTTCATGTCATCGTCATGACAGGGCTTCTCTGATCATAGCACATAAGAAGAAACAAACTCCTTTTGACACACACGGGATGGGTTAGGGGGAATATGTCTATCCATTGTACTGTATCGTTCTACATGCTTTTTGTAAAGCTCTCTATTTTTTAATGATCTTTGGTTGTAACAGTGCAAAACAGAAAATAAAGTGATTAAAAAAATAACAGGGTATGACTGTACAAGGGGTGTTTTTTTAAATGTGTGGCTTTATGCTTTGACCATAATAAATTTCACTGTATACCAGGAAGTGACTGCCTAACCATTCTCTCTAACAAAGTGTGACTTGATGCCTGAGCGTGACTGTTTACTGCAGAACTCTTTAGAATAGGGTATAAATTTATTAAGGCTAGTACCTGCCAGGGTGTGGTTTAAGGAAATTTCTAAATGTGGCATCACTTTTTTATTGGTTTTCAGTGCTCTATTTGCATGTATAAGAGTACCATTTCCGGGCTTTGTTGCCTCTATGTCAGCTGTGTTTTATTTAGTAAGTTCTATTACATACCGATTGTATCAGTATTTATATATGTTTGGGACAGGTCAGTATGCCTCTGTGACAGTTGTCTTTCTACAGAGAGCTGCTCACCTTATAGAAAAGAAGGATGAAGTTGATTGCAAAAGCAAGGAAAAGAGCCAGGAACCGGAGGTTGTAGAAGTTTCTGGACAGATAATTCTGAAATTATAAAATGCATTCCCATTAGTCGGTGTACAGATCATCGTCAACATCATTCTGTAGGATCGAGATTCAAAGAAGAACATAAACTGGAGAGAAATGAAGCACAAATCTATCACTTAAAGCACACTGGGCTGCCAGCACCCCCATTTCCGTTTTATTGTGTTTGATCCTCACCCTACGCCATCGGACACACACATTTCTGTTTGCAATAAATCTGAAATAATGGTAATAGTAATATAATGAACATTTGTTTTATGTTCTCTACTCAAATCTAGGCATTGTATGTGCACTAGAAGGCTTCAATTGTACTGGGGAAAAATTACATGAAGCACAGAAACTCTGTGAGTTGGGTTTCACCTCCTTAGCTTTCCGTTTCTTCCTTTTAGCTTCACTCCATAAAAACTACCTTTAATGATTTATTCAAAAGAGATACCTCTAAGCACATGTCTCACAATGTCCAAACAAAATTAGATCTAGAATGGTCATTAGCTGCTGCAAATATTGCAGTGTTGCTGATTAACTTACCTCTGTGGAATCATCCTCTCCTATTGGTCAGAAACACCAAAACATCTGTGAAGGACGCTGTTCCTACTGTGAGTTAGAATGCTGAGCATTTCCAGGATGTGCTCCTGACATGAATATTGTGTTGAATATTGTGTTGCCTACATGTACAAGTTACTTACCTTCGGTAACATCTTATCTGCTAGAGACATAGGCCATCATTACGATTGCAGTCGGTAGGACAGCCAACCGCCATCATATCGGGCAGGTGATCGTCCGACGATGAGTCAGCGGTCCCACCTGCCCTCTTACAACATGACCGCCAGCACAGAAGTCAGAAAGTGCTGTTTGGTACTGCAGCCTGTGCTACGGCCCAGGGAATGGGCCGCAGTACAATCCGCAGTACAAAAAAACACTTTGTGCACATCCTTGCACTGTGTGCCAGGCTCCATGTGGTGCCTGGCACAAAGTGCATGGATGTGTGGGGGGCACCCTCTGTGCCCCCCAGGCCACTCAGTAGCGGCCCAAAGGGAACAGTCTGTTTCCATCTGCCTTTTCATCTCGGTCAGACCGCCATTAAAAGGAAGTCTGAGAGGGACATCCTAACCCCTCTGGCAGTGCCTGAACAGGCAGCGCTTCTACCGTAGGGATAAGATTCCAACTGCTGCCTCGATGGGTGCTTTGAGCCGGTATTGTAATCTGGAGGTCTGGCCAATGGCCTGGATGTTGGGAGGTCCGTCACCGACGACCTGTCAGTGGCATAGTCTACCCGCAGATACCTTACCTTGGAATTCTCCGCAGGCGCCAGACTGGATCCAATTTTTTTTTCCAGCAGAACCTCTGCACGTCAGTTCAGGGCATTGTGCAACTCCGTATCGATGTTGTCCACCGAATGTGATGTCAACCGACTCCATATAATCCCTTCCCCGATGCACTTGTGTCAATTTCAGGGCCAAAACAGGGAGCCACCTTAGGAACTGGCTATGGAAAGAGTGTGCCCAAAAGATAGATACATCTTTAAATTAACCACTACAAGTGGTAAAATACTATATAATGAATAAACCACCACAAGTGGTAATTTACTATAAAATAATTTCAAGAAAGGGATGTTGTTGGTAAGAAGAAAACAAGTTGCAAATAGGGAAGATGGGTGGGTCAGTACGGAATCTGCAGCTAGGCTATGTCTCTACCAGATAAGGCATTACCGAAGGTAAGTAACTTGTCCATCTGAGACATCTAGCCGCAGATTCCTACCTTAGAATTAGATACCAAAGCAACACCATCCCTGGAGGTGGGTCTACGAACTGCCCTTACCAAAAAATCTAAATATAGAACTAACTGGTCTAATGAAAGACAGAAAGAACCAGTAACATGAGAAATCAGGTGAGAATAAAAATACACTCCGCTATAAAAACTGTGGAAAAACCACAGATAATAACAGTAAAAATATACATGGAAATGCATGGGTACGCAGAGTCCTTGGCAATGGAAAACAATGTGCCAAAATACACCAATCAATATGATCCCACATGACACAGACCCAAGGTGGGAATTGGAACCATGAATAGCTGAAGCCCGTAAAAAAACAGGCCCGCAGAAACCGTTACAGAGCAAAGTTCAACATACCCACAGCAATTGATACAATCTGGGGTAAAAACACCAAGAAGAAACCTCGAACACATGTTCAATTAGGGAAGCGGGAGACATGCTTCTACTACAAAACCTGGAAGAACTCCAGGCAGTAGAACCCTGCTAGAAACACCCCACAGGGAGGACCCACAGCGAGGTGGAGAAGAAAAGCAATGCATCTAGACATAACTCAAAAAGGTGACACAGAGGCAGTGGTAACCAAAAGAAATATACACACAATGTTTTGAGAAATATATATTATATATATATATATATATGTCCAGAACTCGTCCTACTATTCCAATGTCAGAAAGGACGAAGCAAACCCAGGTTAAGTGCTTGAAAATTTATTTTGTGCCCAGCACCGCCGCCATTAAGCGTTTCAGCCCTCTAGGGGCCTTGGTCTTATGATACATCACATGGCTCATTTCTCACAATTTAAAGTGGCAGTGCTCAGGAAGAACAAACAGACACTTCCGATTCATCATCATTGAAACGGAAGAAATTCAACAAAGTACATCATGTAATACCTTATTTTCCCAAAAACATGTATTGTAACATTGGTAATGTGCAAAGTAACGCAAAGTTATGGTATGAATACCAAAGTTTTGATCAAACAGTTCATGTTTTGACTAATAAATAAATAAATAAATATAATTTAAAAGCCAAAAAAGAAGTTAAAAGAAACGTTATCATCATAACAACTTAAACGGAACACATTCTAAAACATAGTACTCCATGTTGATAAAGTCAATATGTGAACCATGGATAAGTCATGACAAAGAATCCAAACTGGAAAGGGCATACAGGTAAAATACCTCATTCTAATATTGATATCATGAAATTATGACAATATCAATACCCGTTACATTCAATGTCAAGTTATACATTTTGCGCTTATACCATGTTGCCACTCTGTCATATGCACAAGGGGAAAAGAAGGTAGATGACTCCTACGGCCCCAGTGGGCTGTTGTACTAACCAAACAATTCAACTACTTTTAGTCCGTTGTCTGCCTGATGTCACGTGAAATTGTGATACTAACCTACTGTGCAAAACTGTGCTATATAAATAAAGTTACAATATCAAAATTTGGTTAAAAAAACTAGCAGCATGCATAAATAGATATATCAGGATTGAATATCGAGGAACTAACAGTTTATAGATGGGTGAAAAAGTCCTCACTGGAATTCAATCCGTTTGGAATTTTACTATCCAATTCCAATATATATCTAGTTTCCAATTTCCTCAGCAGAGAGTCTCGGTTACCGCCTCTTCTTAGGGTAGGAACTGAGTCTATCACAAAATATCGCAACTCACTTGATCTTCTTGCATATACTTCATCAAAATGACGAGCTACTGGATATGCTGGATCACCATGGTTGATAGATCGAATGTGCTGGAGTATCATTTTGTGGGCCTGGAGTCTTGTGCTACCCACATAACGTAGCCCACAAGGACACTCCAGCACATAAATTGCAAACTCCGTTTTGCAAGTGAGTTTTTTGTCAATTTTGGTGATCCGGCTACTCAATGGAGTAGTGTATTCTGTTTTATTCACTCCATGTTTACACACTTTGCAGCTTGCACATTTAGTAAAACCTTTGCTGGCCGAGAGCCACATTGTGTTCTCAACCAACTCAGGGCTACTCTTAACAAGGGAATCACTCATTGAGCGTGCCTTTCTAAAAGTCAAATTAGGTGACCGAGAAAGAGTACTACCCAACACAAGATCATTTTTGACCAAAGCCCAATTCTTATTGATGATCTTCCTTATAGTATGTTGTTGGTTACTATAGGTTAGAATCAGTCTAGGTGGATGAGAGGTCCCTGGTTCAGTGGTAGTGTCAGTAGAAGGTTTGATAGCCAATGCCCATGTTCTACCCTGCTCGTTAGCTTTAGACATGGCTCTGTCTACCACTCTGGCGGTGTATCCTCGTCTCAGAAATCTCGCCCGGCATTCAGGCTGTGCTCTGTGACAATCGGAATCAATGGTACAAACTCTTCTGATGCGCAGCATCTCCCCAAAGGGGATGCTGTGGATCAGGTGTACAGGATGATGACTAGATGCATGTAATAGTGAATTACCAGCAGTCGCCTTCCTATGGAGTCTCGTATGTAAATGATTGTTTAAAATGAATAATTCGACATCCAAAAAGCAAATGCTGTCACAACTGACTTGACCTGAAAACTTCAAATTTAAATTATTCTCATTGATGTTATCAATGAATTGGAGAGCCCCAATCTCCAGGCCCTTCCAAATAATGAGCAGGTCATCAATGTACCTATACCAGCGTATTATATGGTTAGACAGAACTTCTTCAAATGCTGACCTGAGGACCTGTTCCTCCCAAAGTCCCATGTGCAGACAAGCGTAACTAGGGGAGAAACAGGCCCCCATAGCCACGCCCCTGATCTGCTGATAGACTTGCCTTTGAAATAGAAAGAAATTATTCTCTAGACACATTGATATTATTGACATTAGCCTTTTGTTATGTTCAAAGAAACAGATGGAATGTTTACTCAGATAATAATCAACCGCCTTGAGTCCGTCTCTATGATGAATACTAGTATATAGTGACGAGACATCAAGAGAGATGAGTAAATAATCATCATGCCACACAATATCGCCCAATTTGCGTAAAAGGTCCCCTGTATCAAGAATGAAAGAGGGTGAAGTTCTCACAAACTCTTGGAGAAAAAAATCAACATATTTACTAGCATTCTCCAAGATACTATTACGGGCTGATATTATTGGCCTACCAGGTGGAATTAGAGCATTCTTATGAATTTTGGGTTTAAAATAGAGTACTGGCATGACAGGATGGTCATTCTTAAGAAAATGAAATTCATCCGATGTTAACAGTCCCTTGCTCTTCCATGCCAGTAAACTAGAGTAGAATGTGTTCCAAAATTATTTGACCAGTGCCATATCGCTCCTTCTATAGCATTCAGGCATACTCAATTGGCCCATGGCCTCTGACATATATATATTACGTGGCCAAAGTACAATATTACCACCCTTATCGGATTGTCTGACAATGAGATTGTTATTGTCCTGTAATTTCTTCATCATATGGTAATACGAGTTGTCCGGGGCAGTATAACTTCTTTTGATAGCCCCTAGTCTTTTGTATAGCGATTTGAGTTCTTGTGCTACCTTGCCATGAAATAAATCAATGTTGTCCCTCAGCATAATAGGGCAAAACGTCGATTTAGGTTTGAAAGGTGTCAAAGCACCCACATCTTGCCTTGCTATTTCTTGGCTGAATGATGTCATGGAATTATCAGCCTCCTGTTGCAGGACATGTAAATCACGCATCAGACCAACATCACCCACCGTCAATGCTGAAGAAATGTTAGCTAAAACTTCAACCTGCTTGTTTTTAGTGGGACCTTGCATTACGTGAAATATATTGAAACCATTTCTGAACTCCATACTGATCAGACACCGACACAGGGGTGGCATTGCTAGTCCGTCCTCATATTTATTTCGATATTATTGCTATGACGCGTTTCGGCATATATATATATGAACAAGTTACTTACCTTCGGTAACGCTTTTTCTGGTGGATACAGTATCTACCTGTGGATTCCTCACCGTATGAATACCCCCTGCGCCAGCATTCTGCGGAAATTCTTTCCTAGCTCTCCCACATCAACGAGGACGTCACAATAGCATGGCTCCGCTCGCGACACCGTATGATGTCATCGGAGCCATAAGAGGACCTCGTCAGCGTGCTGACGTCAGTCCCCCCCCATTTTTTCCGTGCCACCGAGGCAAACGGGCGGACCGACACATTTTCAAATGCACACATAGTATACCAAATATATACACATATATAAAACCACAAATGCATAACCAATAAAGGTATAGAGAAATAGCAACAGAATAAGCATTTCTCATTATTAAAACATAAGCATGATTAAGACATATTAAAAAAACATCCATGTCAAATAATTTTAAAAAAATTGGTAGAACCAGGTGGACAACGGGGAGGCGGGCGGGACAGAGAGAAATCCACAGGCAGATACTGTATCCACCAGAAAAAGCATTACCGAAGGTAAGTAACTTGTTCTTCTGATGGATACTTCTGCCTGTGGATTCCTCACCTTATGAATAGATTCCCAAAGCCGTACCTCTCCTGGAGGAGGGTGTCCACCTGACTAGACCAAAAAATCTTGCAAAACAGAACGAGCAAAATGGCGTTCCCTCCTAACCTCAGAGTCCAAGCAGTAATGCTTTACAAAGATGTGGAGGGAGGCCCAAGTTGCTGCTTTACAAATATCAAGAACAGAAACACCTCTAGCCAAAGCAGAAGAAGTAGACTTAGCTCTGGTAGAATGAGCTCTGATACCTTCAGGCGGTTCCTTCTTGGCCAAGGCGTAGCAAATCTTAATGCACAAGATGATCCATCTGGAAAGTGTCCGCTTGTGCACAGCTCTACCCCTCATTCGTCCAATGTAGCCCACAAAGAGCTGACCGTCCAGCCTCAGATCTCTTGTCCGATCCAAATAAAAGCTGACAGCTCTCTTACGGTCCAAACGATGCAGTCTCTCTTCCTCCTTGGAAGGGTGAGGGGGAGGATAGAAGGTGGGTAAAGTAATGGACTGTCCCATATGAAAAGGCGTAACCACCTTGGGAAGGAAAGCAGCCCTGGTCCTTAGAACCAACTTATCCGCATGAATGGTCAAGAAAGGAGGTTGCGAACTAAAAGCCTGAAGCTCACTTACCCTCCTAGCCGAGGTAATGGCAATCAAGAAAACCGTTTTAAAAGAAAGAAGTCTCAATGGGCAAGTATGAAGAGGCTCAAACGGAGAACCCATTAAAAAGGTAAGAACGCTATTCAAATCCCACTGAGGCATTATGAAAGGCGTGGGAGGGAACTTATTTGTAAGACCCTTAATGAACCTCATGGCAATGGGGGATTTAAATAAAGACGGCTGGTCCGGCAAACATAGAAAAGCCGACAAATAGCCCTGAACAGTGGTCACAGCACAACCTTGCTGTGCCAAATAAAGTGAAAACTCCAGAATATTAGACAAACGGGCCTTCAAAGGGTCAATGTCTCTCTCTCCGCACCACCTAACAAATCTGGACCATCTGGAAGAGTAAACAGACTTAGTGGAGTGTCGCCTGGACGATAAAACAATATCTACTATCTCCAGCGGGAGAGAGAAAGAACTCAGGTTGCCCCGTTCAATCTCCAGGCATGGAGGTGCAGGCTCTGGAGGTAGGGGTGTAGAACCTGCCCCTGCGAGAGGAGGTCTGCCCTGAAAGGGAGACGGAGCGGAGGATGCGATGAGAGGTGAAGAAGATCTGTGTACCACACCCTTCTTGGCCAATCCGGGGCAATCAATATGACTTGGGCCCGGTCTTGGCGAATCTTCCTCAGAACCCAAGGAATCAAGGGTATGGGAGGAAACGCGTAAAAGAGTTGCGAGCTCCAATCCAATTGAAACACGTCTCCCAACACTCCCTGCAACAGAAACTGGAGACTGCAGAACAACATGCAGTGTGCGTTCTCGCGAGTGGCAAACAGGTCCAACCGAGGAGACCCCCAAATCTGAAAGATGCAATGGACCACCTCCGGATGAAGCCGACACTCGTGATCGGCCGAGTGACGCCGACTGAGACTGTCCGCACGTACATTCAGCACACCGGCCAGATGATTTGCAAACACACTAATCCGATGGCCCTGAGCACAGGACCAGAGTCGCAGAGCCTCTCGGCAGAGACGATACAACCCTACACCTCCCTGTTTGTTGATGTACCACATCGCGGTAGTGTTGTCCGTCAGGACCTGAACCGACTGACCTCGAAGGGAAGGAAGAAAAGCCTTTAGTGCCAAACGAATCGCCCGCAAATCCAGCAGGTTGATATGAAGCAACCTTTCCTCTGGAGACCAAAGACCTTCGACCTCCAGATCCCCCAGATGAGCACCCCACCCTCAAGTGGAGACATCCGTGATCACCGTGGCTACCGGCGGAGGAGACTGAAAGGGCTTTCCTTGAGACAGGTTGCCCTGCACACTCCTCCAAGTTAGCTCCACTGCAGCTTCTCTGGAGATTCTGATCTTCTCCCCGAGATCTCCGTTGTGCTGATACCACTGCCTGCGGAGGCACCACTAGAGTGCCCTCATGTGCCAGCGTGCATGACTGACCAACAGTATGCAGGAAGCAAACAGACCGAGCAGACGAAGGACCTTCAGGACTGGAACAACCGCTTCATCGTGAAATAAAGGAATCATTTCCTGAATGTCGAGAATCCTCTGCGGAGGAGGGTATGCTCGACACACAGAAGTGTCCAGTATTGCCCCTGTGAACTGGCTGCACTGAGAAGGCACCAGGTGAGATTTGGGTACATTTATCGAGAAACCCAATTTGAACAACAGATGAGTTGTCACCTGCAAGTGGCACGATACCAACTCTGGAGAATCTGCTTTCAACAGACAGTCGTCCAGGTAGGGGAAAACAGGAACCCCTGACCTTCTGAGATAAGCCGCTACCACCGCCATCACCTTTGTAAAGACTCAAGGCGCGGAAGTGAGACCGAACGGAAGAACCGCAAACTGATAATGTTGCGATCCTACCGTGAACCGGAGATTCTTCCGATGCGACCTCAGGATGGGAAGATGAAAATACGCATCCTGCAGATCGATGGACACCATCCAATCTTCCTGTTGCTGCACAAGAAGAACCTGAGCCAAGGTCAACATTTTGAACTTCTCCTATCTGAGGTAAAAGTTCAAAATCCTGAGGTCCAGGATTGACCTTAAACGACCGTCCTTTTTGGGGATCAGGAAATACCGGGAGTAGCAACCCTGACCCCTTTCCTGCTCCAGAACCACCTCTATTGCTCCCTCTGTAGCAAGGTAAGAACCCCCTGCTGTAAAAGCAGTAAGTGGTCCTCTGAGCACCAACCCTGGCGAGTAGGGTAAGGAAGAGGATACTCCAAAAAGGGAAGGGCGTACCCATTCTCTACAAGATTCAAGACCCAACGTTCTGACGTGATCAGTCTCCAGTCTTGTAGAAAGAGGGACACCCGACCTCCTACCGGACCAACATGTTCTAATATGGGGTATCCAGAACTGCTTTCCTGTTGTACCAACGGTGGCGGGAGGGGAAGTAGAGGAAGAGGAGGAGGATTGTTGTTGAGCTGCTCCCCTGAGGCGTCTTTTATTCTTCCCTCTGTACGACTTGTACAAGGGATTCTGCTGTTGCTGGCCCTGTTGAGATTGCTGGCGGCCATGAAAAGAAGCAGATCTCCCAAAACCACGATACCGCTTGTAGGCGTATCCTCTGGACTGCACCTGGAGGCCCCGAGACCTTGCAGTAGCCCTGCTGTCTTTAAAACGCTCCAAGGCTGAGTTCACCTTTGAACCAAAGAGTTTTGACCCATCAAAGGCGAAATCCAGCAGAGTTGCCTGAACCTCAGGTGAGAAACCAGACGACCGAAGCCAAGCCTGTCTCCTTGCCACCACAGAGGACCCCATCACACGAGCCAGAGTCAGCAGTGTCCAGACCCGATTGAATCACCTGACGGGCCGCAGCCTGAGAATCAGAAAGAACCTCCAAGAAATTATTCCGATCCTCCTCAGGCAACTTCGGAGCTAGCTGCATGACTGAGTCCATCAAAGCAGGGATATACCTTCCAAGAAGACAAGTTGCATTAGTGGATTTAAGAGCCATACTTGCAGAAGAGAGCACCTTCTTTGCCGCCTGCTCCATTTTTTTAGAATCCCTATCACCAAGAATGGTAGGGAAAGAAGTAGAAGATTGCTTCGCAGAAGAAGCCTGGACAACCAAACTTTCCCGTGTCGGATGTGAAGACAAAAAAACTGGATCCCCAGGAGCAGGCCTGTACCTTCTAGAGATGGAACGAGAAACAGCAGGAGCAGACAAAGGCTTCTGCCACACCTCCATTAGTAAAGGGAAGCAACGGTTCAGAAGCTGAAGAAGCTGTATTAACAACCTCCGTAAGGATATTAGATTTCACCTCAGCTGAGGGAAGCTGCAGACCAAGCAAATCAGCCGCCTTCCTTTTAACCACATGATAAGAAAACAAGTTACTTACTTGTAACTTTGGTTCTCCAGTATTGGAAACATTCATAGATTCCCATGCTTGTATCATTCCCCGTCGTCGGAATGGGAGTCCCCGGTATACATAAAAAAGCAATAGAAACCATCACTAAAACAGAACTCAGGCCTAGGCCCATTCTTGTTTTGCATCCTATCTACCTCTTTTTGTAAAAGAGACCAAAAAAAATGAACAACCAATCAGATTAGCCCCATGGAACCCTCCAGAGAGAAGCTCAGAACCTCAGATTTTTCATAGCTGTTGTGTAACCAAACCACTAAACATGTAAGAGGCTGAGCTTTCCCAGGGGAGGTGGGTGGGTCGCATGGGAATCTATGAAAGTTTCAAATGCTGGAGTACCAAAGTTACAGGTAAGTAACTTGTTTTCTTACTCCAGTATTGGAACTTTCATAGATTCCCATGCTTGTATCAGAGTAGCTAACAGTTATCAGCACATTTTTGGAACCATGAGTATTATAAAATGCAGAATAAATCAATAGCATTTTCACCATAAAGACATTATCAATAGTCTAAAATATTTTAAGAACATTTGATAAAACACCACACATGAGGTTCAAAATGTGCAAGAGATAATAAACCAGTAACATGGAAGGAGGGATGAAAAGGAAAGCTCACCATTACTGAAATAGTTTCCTCAGGACTGCTTGGCCGACTGCTGCATCCCCCTGCGTCGCTGCATCCAGGCAGTAATGTCTTGTAAACGTATGTGTACTGCTCCAGCTTGCTGCCAGGCAGATCTCTTGGAGAGGAACACCAGCACAGAGGGCTGTAGAAGAGGAAATCATCCTCGTGGAATGAGCACAGACTCGACCTCCCAGGGGCTTGCCCGCTGCCTTGTGACAATATTGGATAGTATTAGTAATCCAACGTGAGATCCCTTGCTTGGATAGGGGAAAACCCTTACGAGGGTCGCTGAAAGAAACAAATAGTTGAGAAGACTTTCTGAAGTCTCTAGTCCTTTGAAGATAGAATTTTAAGCACCTATGTACATCCAGAGAATGAAGTGCGTTCTCCGCTGGAGTAGCCGGATGAGGGAAAAAAGTCTTGAGAATTACCGGCTCATTCAAATGAAAGTCCGAATGAACTTTAGGTATGAATTTAGGGTTAGTCTGGTGAGAGCCTGCAACTCCCCCACACGTCTAGCTGAAGTCAAGGCTAGAAAAAGCACTACCTTCCAGGATAGGAATTTCAGGTCTGCCTTGTGAATAGGTTCAAAAGGAGGTTTCATAAGCTGGGCGAGAACCAAGTTCAGATGCCAAGGGGGAGGAGGAGCCTTGACCAGAGGGAAGACTCTAAAAAGTCCTTTAAGAAACTGTTTAATGATCCTTGCTGACCAGAGTGAAGGACCTGCGGATGTGTGTCTGAAGCGAGAAATCGCTGCCAGGTGAACCTTGATAGAAGAGTGAGCCAGTCCCACTTTTGCTAATGATAGAATGTATGGAAGAATTTCATGCGGCTCCGAATTAAAGGGATGAAGCCCATTGTGCTGGCACCAAATACAGAACCATTTCCATTTCAATTTGTAAGTCTTATTTGTACTTGGGGCTCTTGCTTGAGATAGTACCTCTACATTCCGCTGAGAGATTCAGCCCTCGAAATTCTCGCTGCTCAGGAGCCAAGCCGAGAGCTGCAGAGACTGAGGATCCGGATGTAAGACTTGGCCCGTCAACAGCAAGGAATCGGCTGCAAAGGAAGAGGAAGTTCCAGTGAGAGAAGGTGAAGCTCTGTGAACCAAAACTGTCTGGGCCACGCTGGATCTACCAGAATCATCCTGCACGGTTCTGCTTTGAGCTTTTTGGGAATCCTAGGGATTAGAGGAATGGGGGGAAAAGCGTAAACAAATGCGCCTGACCAGGCCATCGAAAGCGCATTCCCCAACGATCCTGGATGGTGAACTCTGATTGCATAGAACCGGCATTTCCTGTTCTGTGGAGTGGCAAAGAGATCTATTGTCAGCATGCCCCACCTGTGAAACACTTTCTAAAGAGTAAAGTTGTCCAGTTCCCGCTCGTGACTGACAGATTTCAGTCTGCTGAGTTTGTCCGCTGCTTTGTTGAGGACACCTGGAAGATGTTCCGCTCGGAGTGATACCTCCTGTTGAATTCCCCATTCCCAGATTGTCTGGGCTTCTTGCGACAACAGACGAGATCTGGTGCTTCCCTCCTTGTTTATATAATGCATGGCCGTCGTCTTGTCTGTACGTATTAGGACGGAAGATTGTTGTACTCTTGGAAGAAAAGCTTGTAACGCCAGACGAATCGCTCTGAGCTCTAGCAGATTTATGTGCAGCAGTTGATCCTGAGGCCTCCATCTGCCGCTCATGTGAATGTCTTGTAAAACAGCTCCCCAGCCTTCGAGAGAGGCGTCCGTAGTTATAATGAGAGGAGCCGGGGATAGTTTGAAAGAAAGCCCTTGAGAAATGTTTTCCTTGGTCATCCACCAAGATGCGGCGTCTCTCATGGTCTCGGTAACTGAGATCTTGTTGTCGAAGGATCCGTCTACTTGGCGCCACTGTAAATCCAACTCCTCCTGAAGTGGACACATTCTTAGCCTGCAATGCGGAATCAGGGGTATGCATGAGGAGATGGAACAAAGCGGGGACTTGTAGAGGCGAACTGAAAGTGACCTTCTTTTTAACAGTAGGGAAGCCATTGACATCAGCTTCTGTTGTCCCTCTACAGACAGGAAAGCTTTGTTTACTGAAGTGTCCAGAATGGCCCTTAGAAACCTGGCTGTCCTTGACGGAAGAAGAGAAGATTTCAGCTCATTGAGCGTTAGTCCGAGATTGGCAAACAGACATAAACACGTTCCGACTCATTCTTCTGCTGCCTGCTTGGTGGGAGCTTTTATCAACCAGTCGTCCAGGTAAGGGAAGACCTGCAATTTTTGTCTTCGCAGAAAAACTGCTACCGGAGCTAACACCTTCGTGAAGATCTGTGGAGCCGTACGCAGACCAAAGGGAAGAACCTCGAATTGAAAATGGCTCTTGGTTACTGTAAAGTGAAGATATTTCCAGTGAGCTGGGTGGATGGGTACATGAAAATAAGCGTCCTCTAGATCCAGAGTGGCCATGAAATCCCCTGAGTTGAGAAGTCGAAGGGTGTCTTGAAGAGAAACCATCCAAAACGATTGTTTGATGAGATAGGTGTTGAGCTCCCTCAGATCTAGTAAAGGGTGCCACTTTTCTAACGTCTTCCGGATCAGGAAGAACCGGGAGTAAAACCCCTTTCCCCTTTGAGAGACAGGGACCGGTTCTATAGCTCCTTTGAGGAGCATTTGATGGACCTCTAACCGTAGCAGATGGAGATGTTTCGATACCATGGCGCGAGGGGGCTTGGATGGTGGTGGTTGGACAAACTCAAGGGTATGGCCGTGACGAATGGTGTTTAATACCCAACAGTCTGATGTTATTTGTTGCCAGTTCTGGAGGAAATGTGAAACTCTGCCTCCCAGTGATGACACAGGAGGAGAGGGGGCAGTAACCAGAGCCAGTGAGCCGCTATTGGCGCTTGGTGTTGTCTCTGTCCTGGCGACCTTGTCGTCCTCTGTTGTTCGACCGAGAGAAAGACGAAGACGATTGGTTCTGCCGCTGACTGTAGTTAGGCCTGTAAGACTGTGATTGGGAACCATATGAGGAGTAACGCTGTTGTTGATAACCTCCTCTATATGTTGAGTTACCTCTTCCTCTCGCTCCTTGAAACGTGAACTTGCGGTACTGCAGAGTCTCCAAGGATTTTGCTGTTTCCGTATCTTTTTTGATATCTTGAAGCGCATCATCAATATGTTTTACGAATAAGGCTTCCCCATCAAACGCCATATCTAAGATCTTGTTCTGGACTTCTGGGCGGAACCTAGTAGCCCGTAACCAGCCCTGTCGCCGCAGAACTGCCGCTCCAGCTAAGGATCGAAAAGCCGTTGTTGCAATGTCCATAGCACAATCAATGATTTCTGCTGATGTTAATTCTCCCTCCTGAAGAATCATTTTAGTCTCTTTCTTTGCCTCTTCTGGCTAGCTGCTCTAGATAGGGGGAAAGGTCGCACCACATCTGGCGATCATATTGTCCAAGAATAGCAAAAGAATTAGCAGCTATGACTAGCAGACTGGACATGGACGAAAATCTTATGCCTACATTATCCAGCCGCCTACCCTCCTTATCTGGAGGAGCGGTAAGAGGAGCCGAAGGATTCCTTGATTTCCTCTGTGTGGCTTGTGAGATTACAGAGTCTGGTTTAGGTTGGCTGGTCAAACAGGCTGGGCTTCCCTCCAGAGCCTTATACTTTTTCTCCAGACGAGGTAGAACTGGAATTACTGTGGCTGAATTTTGCATAACCTTTTTTTTTTGATAAACAAGTTTTTATTGTTTTAAACGGTACAACAACAGAAACAGTCTGGTATTCCGAAGCATTACCACACAGCAATACATTAGGAAGCACCCCCCGGTCCCCCCCGCCCCCAGAAGCCCCCCCCACCCCCCGAACCACCCTACTAAAGTATGTTGCCTAGCCATTTCCCCCAAACTTTCCGGTATTTCTTGGGGCTTCCTCGTGCCCGATAGAGAGTCCGCTCCTGCGCCGCGCACCAGTCCACCCCAGCTCCCCACTTAGCCACACTCGGCGGCAACGGCTGCTTCCATGCCGCTGCAATGTCGCGCTTGGCCACCATCAAGGCCGTCATGAGAAACAGCAGTTCTGAACGTGTGCCATCTAAGCCATCTGTGATGCCCAGCAGCGAGTGTCGGGGGTCATGTGGCACCTCCCACCCCAGGACCTCCGTAAGCTCGGTTTCAATGCCTCTCCAGAACCCCTCCAGGGCCGGGCAGGACCACACCATGTGCAGGAAGTCCGCCGGCTCGGAACCACAGCGGGGGCAGGCCGCGTCCCCAGAGAGGCCCGCACGGTGAAGGCGAGCCGGTGTGAGGTATGCCGCATGGAGATAGTAAATTTGGATGAGTCGTAGCTTAGCGGAGGCCGTCACCAAGCGGGGGGCCATAAGGGCGTCCCGCCAGTCGGCCTCATCCAGGGGACCCACCCACCCCTCCCAGCGCTCCTTAAGACCCGCAAGGGATGTAGGGGTGCAATTGACGAGGGAACGGTAAATCCTGGAAATGCCCCCCCTCCCCAGGTTGCCCAGCAGGACCTGAGCCTCCGGGGGGCTGTGGTCTGGCAGCCGGATGTCCAGTGGGGTGTAGGTGCGTATGGCGTGGCGCAGCTGGAGGTATCTATAAAATTGAGAGGAGTGAAGGGAAAAACGCGCCTGCAGCTCTGAAAAGGAACACATCCGCCCTCCCCGCCAGATGTCCCCCAGTTGGGAAATGCCGATGAGGTCCCATGATTTGAAGCCTTCCAGATTTTGCATAACCTTTAAGCCTTCCTCCCAAACATGGTCCACAATTGGAATTGACCTGATCGATTTCCTATAAGGCTCTTTAAAGTCATAAAGGAAACAGTCCGATTCCACCTTAGCCATGGGTAGTGCAGATCTCTTGGTAGCTCTCTCCATTAAATTATGGAAAAACCCTATATCTACAGGGGGGGAATCAGCAGGCGTCGGAGCCGGGGAAGCTGGATCTGGAATGATATAGTCATCCCACTCTACATCTGGATCCGAAATTGTAACATTCCCTTGGTCGTCGTCAGAGGTGTCATCTTGGGTGGAAGGCACAACCAGTGGCACTTCTTGCGCCTCCACCATTGGTTGAGGCTGTGGTACTTGCGTGGTCACAGGACGAGCTGGAGGGATAGTATGACTCGGAAGTCCTACTGATATAGGAGGCAGTGTCGCAAATCTCCTCCTGTAATCCACTAGCATGGCTTGTAAATCCGATAATAAGGAAGAGGGCATTTGAACCATCTCCTGATAATAGTCCGGTTGCAATTGAGAAGGAGTACCATACTGATCATAATTCTCATGCTGCCCTTCAGAATCAGTGTCTTAGCATTTAACGTGAAGCTGAGAAGGGCTATTCGCATAGCCAAAAGGTCCTTCCTCCTCGTCCGAATCCTCTTCTTCTAGGAGAAAAGCAGGTGGTAACGGTGTCACCCTCCTTGGTGAAGTCATCTCTGGTGTAATCTGCCATTTTTTAAGCAGGATTTAAATTTTTTCCACCGTCGACGACATCGTCGGCGGGGCGGTCAACGGAACGAAAGAATCGGCGCCGAAGAAATCACTGTCGTCGACGCCGTCTTCGGTCGACGCAGTCGTCGTCGATGCCATCGTCGTCGCCGACGTTGTTGGTGTCGCCGCCCTCATCGTCGACATCGTCCTCCGGTGATGAGGAAACCACAGTCGACGAGCCCATCGACGGGGTGAGAACTGAAGAAGACTTTACCTTTGAAGCTTTTGTCGACGGAATCGACGAGAGAGACTTCTTTGAAGACTTTACCTCAGAAGACAATGATGATGGCTTTCTGAAGGTTTTTGTAGATGAAGGGGGTGACTTTGGAGGAACAGAACTGGATTTCTCCTGAAGACTCATTTCTTTTGATAGTTCTTCCCTCTCCTTTGCACCTCGGTGAGGAGATTCAACAGGACTAAGCCCCTTAGATCTATCAGAGGTCTTTTTCAGAACTTTACCAGGGTGATTTTCAGAAGGTGAAGGAGAAGTCCTTCCTCTTTTCACAGACCTTCTAGATGAAGTTGCAGAAGATGAATCCTCACTGTCACTCGACACTGTCTCCTTTCTTGATTTCAGTTTCTGGAGCCAGGTTAAAAGACGCCCTTCACGATCACGTAAAGTCTTGGTCAAAAAAGCGCGGCAAATTTTACAGTCCGCAGCCTTGTGGTCCGGGTACAGACAGTAAATACAGTCCTTGTGTTTGTCTTCAATATACAAACTTTTTTTTGCACAGGTAGCACAAGCTCTAAAGAGGGCCTTCTTCTCTTTATCTGACACCCTGAAGAGTTTGAAGGAAAAAACTGTTAAAAAAACTGTAGCACCAAGTTCTAAGAACAAAACTGAGCAGAGCTCAGTGGAGACTCCCTAGCACAACGTGCGGTAGAAAAACCTGAGTGAGGTTCTGAGCTTCTCTCAGGAGGGTTCCAAGGGGTGGGGCTAATCTGATTGGTTGTTCATTTTTTTGGTCTCTTTTACAAAAAGAGGTAGATAGGATGCAAAACAAGAATGGGCCTAGGCCTGAGTTCTGTTTTAGTGATGGTTTCTATTGCTTTTTTATGTATACCGGGACTCCCATTCCGACGACGGGGAATGATACAAGCATGGGAATCTATGAAAGTTCCAATACTGGAGTAAGGAGCAAAGTCTTGCACAACCCCAGCCTTCACAGATGGGAGATCATACTCAGGAGAAGTATCCAAGCCACTGGCCTCATGTAGGCCCTAAAACTCATCTATAGACTCAACAATCTCTCCATCCTCCTGATTCTGCGCATATTCCTCCTCTTCAAGGAGCATCTGCGCCTCTCTCCTAGAGCGTTGTTTAGGAATCGGCGTCGGCGGCGCCACACGCGATGCCGGTGAAGTCATTAACGACGTCGACAGAGGAGCCTTAGCTTCAAATCTCGACATCGATCGAACTCGAGGCGGCGCCGACTCAGCAGCCGAAGGAGTCCGTGGAGCCACAGTGGAGGTCATCGGCACCGGGAAATGCCAAGCCGTAGTCGACGGCAAGAATGGCATAAAGGGTGCTTGAGGATAGAGGTGAAGAACACCCAAGTTAAAGGCCAAAGGACCCACGGGGCCCGAACGCGCACCGGATGGAGCAGAGGCCCTGGCAGACATTCCAAACATCGCATTAAGAAAATGCGAAGAGTCTGACTCAGGAGCAGGAAAAGCAGGAAATGGATCCGTACCTTCCTGAGGTCGAACTGGAGGCTACAGAGCCGGGGACGGCGCCCGCACAGGTGAAGCCACCTGGCCTGGTGACAACTCCCTAGGTGTCGGAGACATTGCAGGAGCTGGAGAGCCTTCATGCAGCGAAGAGCCTTTCGAAGCCGGCGACCCCGGAACCAGAGATGGAACCGGCGTCACCTGAGGAGATGGAGAAACTAAGTCCTGTCTTTGAAGTCGCTCAGCCGGAGTCAACGACCTCGACCTCGAAGCCCTGGGCTTCGAAGAATGGTGCCGAGAGCTATGTCTCCTCTTAGACTTCTTATGCCTTCTTGACTTCGATGTATGGGAAGACGATGACTTCGGCCTTTTACGACCCCTCTTCTCCTTCTTGGCTTTGGCCATAAACAGCTTAGCTTCACGCTCTTTAATGGCCTTAGGATTCATTTTCCTGCAATTTCGGCATTCTTCGACGTCGTGGTCCGCACCAGAGGCAATCTTCATGCGGGTCCGTAATCGACATATGCCTAACACACTCTCTGCAGGGTTTAAACCCAGTCTTCCTGGAAGTAGCCATCAGAAATCAACAAGGATACAAAGTTTTCTTCAAGAAAATGGAGAGCCCCTAGAAAAACCGCTACGCGTCGACGGCGCGGAAACAAGAGAACTGATGTCAGCACGCCGACGAGCTCCTCTTATGGCTCCGATGACGTCATACGGTGTCGTGCACGGAACCGTGCTATTGTGACGTCCTCGTCGATGTGGGAGAGCTAGGAAAGAATTTCCGCGTAATGCTGGCGCAGGGGGTATTCATAAAGTGAGGAATCCACAGGCAGAAGTATCCATCAGAAATATATATATATACCTCTGTGTAGGACATTCTCATGTCTATAGAACCTTAGCTAAACCAATAGATACCTAAAAATTTAGGTACACACTAAACCATTATATATATAAAATATATATAAATATATACACACACACATATATATATGTGACCAAGGCAACAATGCCGAAACGCGTTACAGCGAAATGAAATAAAGCGCTAAAAAGAAAATCATTGAAGTGTCGTACCTTTGTGTTGGGATCCAATTCTCATCGGGAAGTTTGAGCTGGAATGAAATATATTACCTACTGGCGGTCGCCAGTAGGTAGTTATAGTTAGGACCACGTTTCCATAGGAAATCCGCAACATTCTATTTTGAATAACTTTGGCGCCGGTCGACGAATCCTCGCGAATTTCTCAAAATAGGTGGGGCGCTATGCTCCGCTCCTACCCTGAAAGTCTCGGGGGGATCCGTCAAGCGGGGGCTGAGATAAAAGGGGGGTCCCAAAACGCGTTTTTCCCATGCATTTTTCCATAGGACCTTTAGAACGAGCTACAGCCCGAACGGCTGAACAAAATTACTAGAAATTTGGCAGAGAGGTAGTCCCTAGGTCAAGGAAGTGCCTTTTGTAGGTTTGGTGTAAATATGTTCAGTAGATTCTGAGAAAATAGCCTTTAAATCAATATATATATCTGAGCCAGCTTACGGTACGCTTACCGTACGCTTACGGTAAGCGTACGGTGGCGTGCGCGAGCGCGATTCTGATTGGCTCTTAGATCTTAGTAAACATTCGAATCGGCCGAAACCAGGAAGCGGCGGCCGCCATTTTGTGTATTTCACTCTGAAAAAAAAGAGTGAAAACAAAGAAAGGGGGCAATGAGGAGAGTTACAGACCCCCTAACAATTGTAAGGGGGTCAAAGAAGGACAGAAAAGTACAAAAAAAACATTTATTGATTTTAAAAAAAATCACGGGGTACGCGTACGGTAAGCTCACGGTAAGCGTACGGTAAAAAAAAAAAAAATAAATAAATGAAAATCAGATTTAAGAGTTTAGAAATTAGGGAGCTCTAAAAAGAGCTGTTGTGTTTATGGAGTCATTTTTTTAGTGGTACTTACAAGTAAGTACCGATGCAGAGTCTAAGGTTCAAGAGGAAGACTCTGTTCCCTTCATCATTGAAGTGCACACCATCTCCTCTATAAATGTCTTGCATGTCGTAACGCAAGTTGTTGTGGTAAATGGCACCCATACCATAGTCACGGAGGAAAGCAGAAACAGATTTGTTGACGTGCTTTCTTGCTTTGTCAATCTGTGGACAGAAATGATTGGACCAGTTCCATTTTTGCCTTTGGCATATGTTGGAAAACACAAAGGCAGTTTTAGGGAAAAGTGTAAACAGTTGTGCAAAGGTGTCCTTCATAAGCATTTCCAGACCTACCCCAGTCAAAGTGCCTAGGTCATTGCCACCACAGTGCACTATTATGAGGTCAGGGTGTTGGATTTGCATGAAGGATTTCACCAATGGCATCAATTGGTGCCACTTTAACCCTCTCTGACCAATCCATTTAATGTCTACATTTGGCAAAGCAAGGTCTCTCACCATATCTGTTTTCTCTGCAAACTTTTCACTCCAGAAGACATAGCTGTGCCCTACAATCCACACTGTGAACATCTTCAAAGGAGAACTGGATGCACTCAGGAGGTGTCTTTCAGTAGAATGGCAATATGAAAATAAAGACAGTTTGGAAATGGAGGCATACATATTTTTTACAAAACAAAAAGAACTGATTGGCTGTTTCATACCATTCTAGAATAAAAACTAGGCTGTATGTGAAAATTAATAGAAGCATGTTTTGTATTGGTACAAAAAAATGTGTAACCAAAGAACAGTACTATGGATTTGCAGTTAGGATTGAAAAGTCAAGCACTCTTGCTCTGTGGAATTGAAACATTGTGTGTCGAACTTCTGACCTAACTGCACACAGCAGTGTTCCATGAGCTGTTGCTATGGTAGCAGGCAGAAGTCAAGTTGGGGGAAGGGTACTAGGCAGAAGTCAAGTTGGGGGCAGGGTACTTTTGGAAAAGGGTTGGTTTTCAACCAATAGAAATGTGTCATTACATTTGAAAAAAAGGGGGAAGCACTGAGATTTGAAACTTACATGTATATGTGTGGAAAAATAGAGGGAAAGTTTGCCATTATCTGGTTCTGCTGAGAGGAGAGAGGTGTACAGAACAGAGATCCTGGCTCTGATAATCTGCTGTTTGAGTGACACATTTCTTTCACAACTAACTAAATTTAAAGGTGAGTTTACAGTTTGAGAGGGGATGTATGTGGTAACTTAAGAAATGAATAATAGAAATGGGAATTGTTTTTGTTGTAGTTACACATGGTGGATTCATAATGTGTCAGTCTGTAAAAGAGATTTTCACTTGGCCCGAAAAAAAAAGAGCAGTAAGTGTGCTTTCAAATTGGCAAAGAAATTTTGTTTTGGCACTTATGTGAAAACATGACTCTGTGTGCATAGAAGAATTATAGGCAGAAATGTATTGCGTCTTGCTCTGGTGATTTCACAGTTGCAGTAGATGGAAAAGAGGAGCGAATTTTTGGGGGAAGAAGCAGAGGCTTAGCACACACCCATGTGCTTGCCATGTATAGTCATGCACAGTAATTAGAAGCGAGTGGGGTTTTCAGGTTTAAGTCTGTAATGCAAATACATTCAGCATCACTAAGGCTGCTTGCCCCTGCTGGAGTGTAGGCAGTCACAGAGAATACACACGGTGGTGGTCTGAAAAAAAAACAGCTTGGACATGTGCATTTAAATAAATTTAAAAAAAAGGTTTCAGAATGTGTCAGTCTGTAAAAGTGATTTCAAAGTGTAAAAAGAGATTTTCACTTGGCCCGAAAAAAAAAGAGCAGTAAGTGTGCTTTCAAATTGGCAAAGAAATTTCGTTTTGGCACTTATGTGAAAACATGACTCTGTGTGCATAGAAGAATTATAGGCAGAAATTTATTGCGTCTTGCTCTGGTGATTTCACAGTTGCAGTAGATGGAAAAGAGGAGCGAATTTTTGGGGGAAGAAGCAGAGGCTTAGCACACACCCATGTGCTTGCCATGTATAGTCATGCACAGTAATTAGAAGCGAGTGGGGTTTTCAGGTTTAAGTCTGTAATGGAAATACATTCAGCATCACTAAGGCTGCTTGCCCCTGCTGGAGTGTAGGCAGTCACAGAGAATACACACGGTGGTGGTCTGAAAAAAAAACAGCTTGGACATGTGCATTTAAATAAATTTAAAAAAAAGGTTTCAGAATGTGTCAGTCTGTAAAAGTGATTTCAAAGTGTAAAAAGAGATTTTCACTTGGCCCGAAAAAAAAAGAGCAGTAAGTGTGCTTTCAAATTGGCAAAGAAATTTCGTTTTGGCACTTATGTGAAAACATGACTCTGTGTGCATAGAAGAATTATAGGCAGAAATTTATTGCGTCTTGCTCTGGTGATTTCACAGTTGCAGTAGATGGAAAAGAGGAGCGAATTTTTGGGGGAAGAAGCAGAGGCTTAGCACACACCCATGTGCTTGCCATGTATAGTCATGCACAGTAATTAGAAGCGAGTGGGGTTTTCAGGTTTAAGTCTGTAATGGAAATACATTCAGCATCACTAAGGCTGGTTGCCCCTGCTGGAGTGTAGGCAGTCACAGAGAATACACACGGTGGTGGTCTGAAAAAAAAACAGCTTGGACATGTGCATTTAAATAAATTTTAAAAAAAAGGTTTCAGAATGTGTCAGTCTGTAAAAGTGATTTCAAAGTGTAAAAAGAGATTTTCACTTGGCCCGAAAAAAAAAGAGCAGTAAGTGTGCTTTCAAATTGGCAAAGAAATTTCGTTTTGGCACTAATGTGAAAACATGACTCTGTGTGCATAGAAGAATTATAGGCAGAAATGTATTGCGTCTTGCTCTGGTGATTTCACAGTTGCAGTAGATGGAAAAGAGGAGCGAATTTTTGGGGGAAGAAGCAGAGGCTTAGCACACACCCATGTGCTTGCCATGTATAGTCATGCACAGTAATTAGAAGCGAGTGGGGTTTTCAGGTTTAAGTCTGTAATGCAAATACATTCAGCATCACTAAGGCTGGTTGCCCCTGCTGGAGTGTAGGCAGTCACAGAGAATACACACGGTGGTGGTCTGAAAAAAAAACAGCTTGGACATGTGCATTTAAATAAATTTAAAAAAAAGGTTTCAGAATGTGTCAGTCTGTAAAAGTGATTTCAAAGTGTAAAAAGAGATTTTCACTTGGCCCGAAAAAAAAAGAGCAGTAAGTGTGCTTTCAAATTGGCAAAGAAATTTCGTTTTGGCACTTATGTGAAAACATGACTCTGTGTGCATAGAAGAATTATAGGCAGAAATGTATTGCGTCTTGCTCTGGTGATTTCACAGTTGCAGTAGATGGAAAAGAGGAGCGAATTTTTGGGGGAAGAAGCAGAGGCTTAGCACACACCCATGTGCTTGCCATGTATAGTCATGCACAGTAATTAGAAGCGAGTGGGGTTTTCAGGTTTAAGTCTGTAATGGAAATACATTCAGCATCACTAAGGCTGGTTGCCCCTGCTGGAGTGTAGGCAGTCACAGAGAATACACACGGTGGTGGTCTGAAAAAAAAACAGCTTGGACATGTGCATTTAAATAAATTTAAAAAAAAGGTTTCAGAATGTGTCAGTCTGTAAAAGTGATTTCAAAGTGTAAAAAGAGATTTTTACTTGGCCCAAAAAAAAAAGAGCAGTACGTGTGCTTTCAAATTGGCAAAGAAATTTCGTTTTGGCACTTATGTGAAAACATGACTCTGTGTGCATAGAAGAATTATAGGCAGAAATTTATTGCGTCTTGCTCTGGTGATTTCACAGTTGCAGTAGATGGAAAAGAGGAGCGAATTTTTGGGGGAAGAAGCAGAGGCTTAGCACACACCCATGTGCTTGCCATGTATAGTCATGCACAGTAATTAGAAGCGAGTGGGGTTTTCAGGTTTAAGTCTGTAATGCAAATACATTCAGCATCACTAAGGCTGGTTGCCCCTGCTGGAGTGTAGGCAGTCACAGAGAATACACACGGTGGTGGTCTGATAAAAAAACAGCTTGGATATGTGCATTTAAATAAATTTAAAAAAAAGGTTTCAGAATGTGTCAGTCTGTAAAAGTGATTTCAAAGTGTAAAAAGAGATTTTCACTTGGCCCAAAAAAAAAAGAGCAGTAAGTGTGCTTTCAAATTGGCAAAGAAATTTCATTTTGGCAATAAAGTGAAAACATGACTCTGTGTGCATAGAAGAATTATAGGCAGAAATTTATTGCGTCTTGCTCTGGTGATTTCACAGTTGCAGTAGAAGGAAAAGAGGAGCGAATTTTTGGGGGAAGAAGCAGAGGCTTAGCACACACCCATGTGCTTGCCATGTATAGTCATGCACAGTAATTAGAAGCGAGTGGGGTTTTCAGGTTTAAGTCTGTAATGCAAATACATTCAGCATCACTAAGGCTGGTTGCCCCTGCTGGAGTGTAGGCAGTCACAGAGAATACACACGGTGGTGGTCTGAAAAAAAAACAGCTTGGACATGTGCATTTAAATAAATTTAAAAAAAAGGTTTCAGAATGTGTCAGTCTGTAAAAGTGATTTCAAAGTGTAAAAAGAGATTTTCACTTGGCCCGAAAAAAAAAGAGCAGTAAGTGTGCTTTCAAATTGGCAAAGAAATTTCGTTTTGGCACTAATGTGAAAACATGACTCTGTGTGCATAGAAGAATTATAGGCAGAAATTTATTGCGTCTTGCTCTGGTGATTTCACAGTTGCAGTAGATGGAAAAGAGGAGCGAATTTTTGGGGGAAGAAGCAGAGGCTTAGCACACACCCATGTGCTTGCCATGTATAGTCATGCACAGTAATTAGAAGCGAGTGGGGTTTTCAGGTTTAAGTCTGTAATGCAAATACATTCAGCATCACTAAGGCTGGTTGCCCCTGCTGGAGTGTAGGCAGTCACAGAGAATACACACGGTGGTGGTCTGAAAAAAAAACAGCTTGGACATGTGCATTTAAATAAATTTAAAAAAAAGGTTTCAGAATGTGTCAGTCTGTAAAAGTGATTTCAAAGTGTAAAAAGAGATTTTCACTTGGCCCAAAAAAAAAAGAGCATTAAGTGTGCTTTCAAATTGGCAAAGAAATTTCGTTTTGGTACTTATGTGAACACATGACTCTGTGTGCATAGAAGAATTATAGGCAGAAATTTATTGCGTCTTGCTCTGGTGATTTCACAGTTGCAGTAGATGGAAAAGAGGAGCGAATTTTTGGGGGAAGAAGCAGAGGCTTAGCACACACCCATGTGCTTGCCATGTATAGTCATGCACAGTAATTAGAAGCGAGTGGGGTTTTCAGGTTTAAGTCTGTAATGCAAAAACATTCAGCATCACTAAGGCTGGTTGCCCCTGCTGGAGTGTAGGCAGTCACAGAGAATACACACGGTGGTGGTCTGAAAAAAAAACAGCTTGGACATGTGCATTTAAATAAATTTAAAAAAAAAGGTTTCAGAATGTGTCAGTCTGTAAAAGTGATTTCAAAGTGTAAAAAGAGATTTTCACTTGGCCCGAAAAAAAAAGAGCAGTAAGTGTGCTTTCAAATTGGCAAAGAAATTTCGTTTTGGCACTAATGTGAAAACATGAGTCTGTGTGCATAGAAGAATTATAGGCAGAAATTTATTGCGTCTTGCTCTGGTGATTTCACAGTTGCAGTAGATGGAAAAGAGGAGCGAATTTTTGGGGGAAGAAGCAGAGGCTTAGCACACACCCATGTGCTTGCCATGTATAGTCATGCACAGTAATTAGAAGCGAGTGGGGTTTTCAGGTTTAAGTCTGTAATGCAAATATATTCAGCATCACTAAGGCTGGTGGCCCCTGCTGGAGTGTAGGCAGTCACAGAGAATACACACGGTGGTGATCTGAAAAAAAAAAAAAGCTTGGACATGTGCATTTAAATAAATTTTAAAAAAAGAGCAGTTTGTGTGCATTGAAAATGGCAAAGAAATTTCGTTTTGTGACTATTGTGAAAAGAAATGTAGTAATATATTTAAATACAATAAAGGATTTTTTTTTTAGTTTTTTTCAGGTATTGCTGAAGAACAGTGAACAAAATTTAAGATGCCTACAAAATCTCGAGTTCAAAAAACGCTAAAAAAAAAACTATATTTGAGGACAACTGGAGGACCAAAGTTAGTAGAAGATGCTGATGTTGGGAAAAAGAAAAAATCTTCTGGTAAGCAAAAAAGACAATTCCTAAACAAAATATTGAAAACAAACAAAAATGTACAAAATGTCTGTTCTCGGAAAAATGTAACAAAACCTACAGAACAGCAAAAAATTGAGGATTTAGTTAATGCAAATATACCTTCTGCAATTGAAAAGTTTAACATAAACAGAAAAACAGCATTTAAAGAGATACGTAGAAAAATGTTTCAGAGAAGAGTTATGTCCAATTTGATAAAGGATATAAAGAAATATAAGCAAAAGGCTAAATATTATAAGAGAAAAAAAGAAATTGAAGCCATTGCAGCAAAAGCATTAGAATTAAAAAGGAAACTATTCATATTAATTTTGAATAGGATGCGTACATTAGATAAAATGGTTAATGTACTGAAATCACAAAGCAAAAGCAAAAGAGTAGTGAACAGAACAAACTTTTGTAAAGTGTTTTTAGGAAAGTGGATGCATAGTTCAAGTAGTGAACCTTTTTTTAATGAAGAAAGCTATTTTCAAAGTAATAGTTTGCTGCATGCAGTTGACACCAGAGGTCGTTCATACGAAGTAAAAAATGGTTGCATAATGGAGAAGGAGATAATGGTTCCAAGAGATGAGGTACAAGTGATGGCAGATGAGGCAATGGGGAGACGTCCTAAAGCCCCAGTGTACACTTGGAATTGTAGTAGTATTTGCACTGTGCGTCAGGAATCTATTGACAGATTTCGAGAGTTTCTAAGAGAATATAGTAAAAAAAGTGTAAAACAAAAGATTAAGGTGCTTCAAAGTCTGGATCCATGCAGAGTGAGAGAGAATACTGGTTTGCAGGGTCATTCTCTTGCTTGTCTATCTAGAAAAGTGTGCAATAGTGTTTTCCATCATTTTAGGATGCTGGCTGTTCATCATACTGAAATGAGAAAGTTTGTGAGACGGTTGTATTTTGCCAAAAGTCCAGCAATAAAGTTAAATGAATTGAATAGGGCTCTGTTCCGAGGAACGGTATCAGATGTAGAGAAGGTTGTTGATGAAATTCAGTTTTGTTACTTTGGTCCTGAACAAAACAGTGCAGAGAAGGACACAATAAATGAGGCAGAAGTGGAAGAGAATGTAGAACCCTCTGTAAGTAACACATTTAATGATCACATAACAAAATTTGCAATAGTCTCTAATGAAAGACCAAATGTTACTTGTATTTGTTGCCGCAGAACTCATTATAGAAAACAAACTAGGAATGTTGATCTCTACAGAAAGAGTGAAAATGAAGATAATTATAAGTGGATGGATTTTGCCACATATATATTTCTTGAAAATTGTTTTGAATTGGGTGAAGATCAGCGTATTTGCAAATACTGCTACAACAAGTTAGAGGAAAATAGAATGCCAACCAGAGCTGTACATAATAATTTAGAATTGGATGCTATTCCTGCTGAACTTTCTGAATTAAATACATATGAGTCTATACTCATTCAATGTGTTCATCCGTTCCAGACCATAGTACGTATGGAGCCCAAAACTGGTAAATTACCTCCTTCAGATTTACTGAGAGGTTTAAAAGGTAGAGTGGTGTATTTGCCCTTGGATTTGAAAAAAAATATGGAAACTATTGATGCAGATACTTTGGAAACTGAACCATTAATTATTCTGGTTAATGGTGTCCCTACAAAGAATAAGAAGATTTGGCAGGAGCTGGTAGATGTGCGGAAAGTACAAAGAGCAAATTTGTATTTGAAAAAAAATAACAAATGGTATGAATCAATTTATATAGAAGAAGAAGAAGAAGAAGAAGATTTACAAGGAGACACAGAAACACCAACTGGACAAATTGAAAAAGTGGACAAGTCAAAGGAAGAAGAAATTTATGAACATTTTAGCATACATCCTCTCCATTCGAAAGAAGCTATGGGAGACAATATTGATCTCTTTCAGATGAAGAAAGCAAAAGGAAATCCTGTGAGTGTATGGGAGGAGAGCTTGGAAGCTCGATGTTTTCCCCAGCTGTTTCCTAAAGGAAAAGGAGGACGATACGATGAACGTCCGGAACAGATTCCAGCTTCTGAGTATCGGACTACAAGACTATATGCTGAAGATCCCAGATTTCGACAAAGTATCCCTTATTTGTTCCATCTTTTATTTGAAAGCGACTTGTCTGCACTGTCTTATGCAGTAAATCACATTTTAAAAAGTGGAGTACATTTACAAAATGTGTCTGCTAAGGATTTTATGGAGAAAGTGCAGCACCGAGATGATCATTTGGAAACACAACTGATCAATCTGATGGCTTGTCAGCGTGGGACAAATGAATATTGGTACCGATGCCATGGTGAACTAAAATGCATGTTACGCAACTTAGGAACACCAACATGGTTCCTTACCCTAAGCTGCGCCGAGTACGCTTGGGATGATTTACTGGATTTTCTACGAGAGGCCAATTCAAACATTGAAAACATCGAATACAAGACAGCAGGAGAACTGTGCTCATTGGATCCGGTTAATGTTTGCAGATATTTCAATCATAGATTTGAGGCTATGATGTCCTTCATCTGCAATAAAAAAAATCCACCCCTTGGAGAAGTAGTGGATTTCTTTTGGAGAAAAGAGTACCAGGCAAGAGGTGCTCCTCATATTCATATGCTGCTGTGGATCAAGGATGCCCCAAAGTTTGGAACAGATACTGATGAAGCAGTGTTATCTTACATTGAAGAATATGCAACATGTGCTATACCTAAAAACACAGAAGAGAACAAGTTAAAGGAGCAAGTTCTACGTTTCCAAAGTCATCGGTGTGGAAAATACTGTCGACGGAAATACAAGAGCAAAGAAAAATACTACACTAAATGTCGATTTGGATTTCCTAGACCTGTTCTTACAAATGGAAGAGTCAACAGTTTTATGTCAGCTGTGAGACATACTATCACAAGAAAATCACCTAAGAATACCTACAACCTTAAAAGAAAAGAAGAATCAAAAAATATAAATGACTACAACCCAGTCATTTTATCCATGTGGAACGCTAACATGGATATACAGTATGTTGCTGACAATTCCATTGCTGTTGCTCGATATGTAACGTCTTACATTACGAAATCAGAAAAAACAGAATTGAAGGAAATGTGGGAAGAGATTTCTCACGAGAAGACTGTCAGTAAGAAGCTGTACAGTTTTAGTTTGAAGATGTTATCGCATCGAGAAATTGGATCCTACGAATGTTCAGATAGGTTATCTTCTGCAAGTCTCTACTCGAAGTCAAGAAGAATAATTTGGGCAAGTTTAGGCCTTGCAGCAATGAGAAATCGGGTACTGAAATCTGTTGGAGAAATTGAATATTTGGCCGAGAATGACCCAGAAAGTACAGACATATTGAAAACAAACATGTTGGACACATATTATCCCAAGAGAAGTCATCATCTGGAGAACATGTGTCTCTATGAAGTGCTGCAGAACTACATTTATTCACGGAAAGCTGCAGAAGACATCAACAGTGGAAAATATAAAGTTGTTGGTGAAGAAGGATGTTTGGTGAAGCAAACCAAAGGAAGTTTGATAAATCACCGGAAGCTGAGTTGCGACACTACCGACAAGAAAGAATTTTACTACTTGGCTCTTTTACAGTTGTTTAAACCATGGCGTACAGAGGATGAACTACTGGGAGAATTCCAGAGCTATGAAGATTCTTTTAATGCTTGCAAAGACAGCATACAATGCAGTACATTCTCAACTTATCTGCAAATGTTAAATGAAGAAATTGAACAGGAAACTACAATTGCAGCAGAAATAGCTAGAGACAGTTCTCAGGACAGCCAAAGTTCAGGAACATACAGTCAAGATCCCCTAGGACAACCAATCGTTGAAAATGAAGCATCAATAGCCATGAATGAAGTGGAAACGGCTATGAATCAAGCTCAAGAAGAATTTATAGACTTAGAAAATTTGGAAAGACAACTGAATCAAGAGCAGCAACAAATTTATGAAGAGATCAAAAACAAAATTGATCACGGATTTCTACATATCAAAAAAGAGTGCTCATGCACATCATTTCATCCAATCAGGATGTATGTAAGCGGACAAGCTGGCACTGGAAAAAGTTTCCTAATTAAAGTCATCAGAAGCTACCTAAAGCAAAAAACGGATTCTACTTTGTCTTGTGTGGTTACTGCTCCAACTGGGTTAGCAGCATATAACATAAAAGGAATCACCTTACATCGTTTGCTAATGTTACCAGTGGAGCATGAGAACAAAATACAATTCAACAAGCTAACTGGAGAAGCATCCTTAGAAGTGTCAAGAGTATTGAAGAAGATGCAAGTTCTCATTATTGATGAGGTGAGCATGGTATCAAACTTAATGCTTGCCTTTGTGCATTTAAGAATGCAGCAAATTTTGAAGACAGACTATGACGTGTTATTTGGTGGAAAACACGTCATAGTTTTTGGGGATCTTTTGCAACTTACTCCAGTTAAAGGACAACCAGTGTTTAATACTGTGACACATGAAGACACGAAGAAGTCATTGGGAAGCATTGGAAATACAAATATTTGGTCCTTCTTTGAGTACAAGGAACTTACAACTAATATGAGGCAAGCAAACGATGAAGAATATGGAAGTATTCTGAAAGATATCAGAATTGGACTACTCACAGAAGTTGGCAAAAAAGCATTACAGAGTCGGCTGCTACATAACTTATTTCCAAAGGAAGAAATAGTTGCAGAGAAAATATACAAGAATATTGCAGAAAACAAAAGTGTCATCTGCTTAATGCCAACTCTACGTGAATGCTCAATATTTAATGAGGAGCTTTTGAAATTGGAAAATGAAGACATCATGAAATTGGAAGCAGTGGACAAAATTGAGGATGGAAGAATTACTGTCACAGTAACAGGCAAACTGAAAAATAAATTGGACTCACTAGAGAAGAATATCTCCAAAACAGCAGGATTAGAAAAAAATCTATATGTTTGCATGAAATGTAGAGTGTTTTTAAGGAGAAATTTGGATGTTGAAAAAGGCTTAGTGAATGGAGCGATGGGAAGAGTTGTGGGTTTTATTAATTATCAGAAAAAAGATGGAATTGAATGTTTAAAAATAAAATTTGATCAGATAGAGGAAGTTAAAGACATTTGTCGTTGTTCAGTTCGTTTCATGCTTGTGAAAGACTTATATGTACGTAGGAAGCAGTTTCCGTTTTCACTAGCATATGCTGTAACTATCCACAAGTCTCAAGGATTGACTGTAGATTGTGCATTTGTGAACATTGGTTCAACTGTGTTCAAAGAAGGTATGGCATATGTAGCTTTGTCACGAGTCAAAACATTATCAGGTTTATTCATGATTGACTTTGATGATTCAAAAGTTAGTGCTGATACAAACTGTGTAAAGGAGTATAATAGATTAAGAAGAACCTATGCTCCTCATTTAGGTCAGTATCCTGTGTTGGAGAAACGTGTAGTTTCTCGTAAAAGGAGAAATGAGAATATCTGTAATGAAGATGTAGAGAAGAGGAAAAAAAAGAGGAGTGATGTAATTGCAAGCAAAAAGAATAAGGAAAATGAAGAACAGGTTGTAGGATGTCATTTTGAAAATAGCTCTGGTGTCAACTGCTACGCTAATGTAGTGCTGAATGTTGTATTTTATCTGGAAAGTTTGCAAGAGCAGATAATAGTAAATCAGGGAAAAAGATTCTGTTCAGAGCTCAGTCTCCTTTTTCAAAAGCTGAGTAAAGATAAAACTCAAATAGAAAGTGCTACTGACATTAGAAAACTTTTAGATGTATGTTCAGGACGAACACAGTTTTCTCAAAATGTACAGCAAGACGCACAGGAATTCTTGTTGTTTTTTCTTCAGGTAGTGGAAGAAGAAGGAGTTCCCATTGACATTTTTTTTGGTCTCTCTTATAAATGGGAACATAGTTGTGAAAATTGTTATAATATATGTGGCTCTATTGTTGATAATGAAAGGTTTATTTATTTGACATTGCCAGAGAGTAAAACAGTCACTTTTGCAAAATTAGTTAAAGATGCTAATCATAGCATGAAATGTGGTGAGTGTAATTCTGACATGTTTTCAACATTAATTTTAAGGGAATACGGACAGTATGTAATTTTAATGATGCAACGATGTAGAGCTGATGGTTCAAAATTGGATACTTTAATAAAGAAGTTTACAGGACAGCAATTATCAATTTCAGGAAAAACTTTTGTAACTGTTGCAATAATTTTCCATGATGGACCTACTGTTACTTCTGGACATTACACAGTTTATCTAAAATGTGAAAAAGGCTGGACACTGTGTAATGATTCCCAATTGATTTTCAAACAACGTTTGCCTTTTGATTTAGCAAATTCCTATCTAATCTTTCTGAAACCTAAATTTTAGAGAGACTTGGCAAGATGTGGACAAAATAATTTTACCATTTTACTGGATTACCATTGCAATTTTGTAGAAAAAATATTTTTTAAAATTATCATTTGGCCTAAAGGAAAGATAACCAATTGTAATGTGGACTTTTTAAATTTTTCATGCAATTTTGAAAAACCAATAATTTAGAGATAAACGGTAACTTCTGCACATTTTAAATTTTGGAATGCTATTGGACTGCCATTGGAAATTTTTACAAAAATGATTTAAAAAATTACTATTTGGCCATGTGGAAAAGTAAGCAATTCTATTGTGGACTAAATAAATAATTCAAAAAATTTTTGTGAACCAAAATGTTACAGAGAATCGGTGAGATCTGGACAGATTAAACTTTAGAATTTTAATGGTTTTCCCTTGGAAATTTATTCCAGGGAAAAAAAAAAATACAATTTGGCCTAAAGGAAATAAAATCAGATGTATTTTTGAGTTATTTGAGATATAATATTGTGATTATACTCCTGAAACAAAAATATCAGACGGTATTTTAAAGAAAAAAGTATTGTTTTTAGATGATATTTTTTAAGAATAATATGCATTTCTGTAATGATAAGTTTAAGTGAGAAGAGATTCTGGGCTTTTTTAATACAATCTTTGAGATTGTTATTTTTTTTTGCCCGCTGTAAAATGATGAATGCAATTGCTTTCACAATTTATAGTGAAATGCAATATATTCTGAAAACAGCAAAAATAAGGCAAAAATATTTTTTGGAAAAAAATGTAAATATGTGTACTGTATTATAAAATGTTTAAAAAATATTAATACTTTTTTCTTTTTTTTCAGATCGATATAGAAAATTTTCGTAAACTACAACCATTTTAAAAACTATTTTTTAAAAAAACAAATGAATAAATATTTTTTTCAGTGAGTATGGTAAGTCAATAGTAATAATTGTAGTCTTTCAAGGACCTTGTAATGTGAAAAATGATTTTTTTTTTTTTTTTTAAAAATAAAAAAAAAGGTACGCTTACCGTACGCGTACGGTAAAAAAAAAAAAAAAAAAGTTTTTTAAAAAAAATGTAAAAAAAAGATGAAAGATAAGGTTGGCTCTTAAAAGAACCGTTGTGTTCATGCAGGGACAGAGGAAAGGAACCATGGGAAAATCATTCAAAGCTACAAATGTGCTGATCTATTTTGTTATTCACTAGGGAAACACTGGTCTCCCTATAACAAATTAGAGCTTTACAAAATGTGCAATGAATATCAACCTTCCGAAATCGAGGGTTCATTTCCAGAGGGCCAGCAAAAGGAGATTCTCCCCCCACAGATGAAGGGCTCACCTGAGCTGCAGAAGAAGGAGTAAGCTCTGCAGGTGATGGTCCAGGCTGAGCTGCTGTGGATGTACTGGCTCGTCTTTCTGAAGAGTTACCTCCAAAAAGTTGAGCATGTGTCCTTTTGTGTACATCCTTGAGGTGCCTCATCATGGTGTGATTCCCAAAGGAATACTTCCTGTCAGGATTACCTCTAGAAAGTACACGCTGACACAGCTTGCAAGTAACTAAGGGTGCATTCACCTTTTGCTGGCCTTCTGGAAAAGTAAAATAATCCCAAACATAAGAAGGTTTTACTTTCCTCGCTCTCTGCCTCAAGACAGTGCTGCTGGTGCTAGCCTCACTCTCAGAAGAGCTCTGCTGTTCTGCCATCGTATCCCAAAGACAAACCAGCTCCTTCTCCCAAGGGATCACAAGCAGAAATGAGGGGAATGGGTGTGGTGTAGGAGAGTTCTAGAACTGAAAGTAGTTTCAACCAATCAAAAGTTGTGTTTCAAGATCACATGACCTACCGTACGCTTACGGTACGCTTACGGTACGCTTACGGCAAAAAGTACGCGTGCGCGTAAAAAAGACACGCGCTTGCGCGCATGCGCATAACAGTCATTTCCCGGCACTTCCGCGTAACGTGCGCGTGTTGCGTAAGCGCGCACGCGTCCCACGCGCAGTACGCGCGGTACGCAAAGTACGTAACTATACGCAAGCAGCGTAGATAGATTACGGACGGTGCGTAAACCGTACGCTTACCGTGAGCTTACGGTACGCGTACTATAAAAAAAATAAAAAAATAAAAAAAAAATCTGGAAATAAATGTCACTTGTTTATTTTAAAAAATTTATATAAAATAAATATTTAATGATTTTAAAAAAATAAACATAGTCTTTATAAAAGGTAAAAAATTAAATTAAAAATATGTTTGAAAAAAATGAAGTTAAAAAACAAAAAATAGCATTTAAAAAACCTTGCAAATTCACTGAAAAAAACATGGGTTTCACACACGTTATAGTTAGGAATTAGCATTTAAAAAACCTTAGAAATTCACTGAAAAAACCATAGGTTTCACACACGTTATAGTTAGGAATTAGCATTTAAAAAACCTTAGAAATTCAGTGAAAAAACCATAGGTTTCACACACGTTATAGTTAGGAATTAGCATTTAAAAAACCTTAGAAATTCAGTGAAAAAACCATAGGTTTCACACATGTTATAGTTAGCTGGACATTTTACTCGTAAAAAACCAATGAAATTGCCCCGTTATAGTTAGTTCAGCTAACTATAACTCGCGCGCCCGCAATGCACTGCTGATGACGTCACATATTACATCACTCATGACATGGTCAGTGACATCACTCATGACATCACTGATGACATCTCAAATGACATCACTGATGACATCACTGATGACATCATCCAGTGAATGTGTGTTATTCTGAAAATTACATATGTTTTATATATGTATATCTCAAGGTCGATGGAAGAATAAATGGGTATATAAGTGTCTAAATGGATGATTTGTTTTTGAAAAATTGATTGTGTAACTGACTGATTAAGTGTATCTCTCACTTTGTGTATAAGTGGCTGCATGGGTTGGTGAGTAGCTACATGGTTGTCTATATAGGTTATTAGTTGTTTTTTTGAGTATCAGTCTGAGTGTCTGTATGGTACGGTGGGGGGTATTACGTAGTGCATAGATGCATGAATGAGTGACTCACTGTTTGTATGTGTTGAAGACAGCATGTGTGCAGGACTGTATGGGTGGATGAGTGTGTGTATGGGTGTGTTAGTGAGTGAATGACTGTCTCAATAGTGTCTTCAGGAGTAACTACATATGTTTTAAACTAGTATATGTGAGTATTGGTGTATATATGTGAGTATATATGAGAGGGAGAGATTGAAAGAGTTCCTGTATGAATAAGTATGTGTATCTATAAGTGATTGTTTAAAAGACTAACTATGTGTTAGTTTCCGTAGAAGTAAGTATGGTGGTGTGTGTATTACTGTGTATGCAAGTAAATGTATGTTTTATTCTTTATTAGCATGAGTGACTATGTGTGTGAGTAACTCTATGGATGAGTGGCATTGTGTAACAGGATGTATAGATGTATGAGTACATATGATGAGTGAGTACATGTATGAGTGACTGTATAGGACTGTTGGTGAATGAGTGGATGAGTATGTGGATCTTAGAATTACTGAAGAGGTTGTTGTAAGTGGTATTGGTATGTCCATTTTTTTGAAATTTTTAGTCTCTATTTTTGAATGTGTGTATCAAAGCTTATATTAAGGTGAGAGGAGGTCTGCCACTCTATCACAAGGATGATGTCATCAGTGATGTCATCAGTGATGTCATTTGAGATGTCATCAGTGATGTCATGAGTGATGTCACTGACCATGTCATGAGTGATGTAATATGTGACGTCATCAGCAGTGCATTGCGGGCGCGCGAGTTATAGTTAGCTGAACTAACTATAACGGGGCAATTTCATTGGTTTTTTACGAGTAAAATGTCCAGCTAACTATAACATGTGTGAAACCTATGGTTTTTTCACTGAATTTCTAAGGTTTTTTAAATGCTAATTCCTAACTATAACGTGTGTGAAACCTATGGTTTTTTCACTGAATTTCTAAGGTTTTTTAAATGCTAATTCCTAACTATAACGTGTGTGAAACCTATGGTTTTTTCAGTGAATATATATATATATATATACACACACACACATTTTCACCTTTTCACCAATACCACTGCTCACAAATAGGTGGGTGCTGCTACTTTGCGGTGGCAAAACCGCAGCTTAGTAGCGCACACTCAAGTCCAGTTCAATTACTTTATTTCCTCACCTAAACTGACCTGGTCCGCTACTAACTTTGCGACTGCAAGGGAAGTTGAATCATATATAGATATATATATCTATATATATATATACATACATAGATTTGATGACAGCGCACAAAGCGCGTTAATCGAAACGGCAGAGCGAGGGAAACTCTAACACAAAGAAAGAGCAGATCTGAGTGCTCTTCATCATGTTCAGTGACACAGCGCACCGTGAGGCAGCGGAAGATATTTTAAAAGGAAGGGAGGCACACAGAGGAATGAGAGTGGAGCCACCTCACAAGGAGGAGATGACCTGAAAACAAAGTTCCAGAAATTGGAAAGGCTGTATGAAAGAGAAACTCGCAAATGGTGGGAAGCCACATGTCTCCAACAATACATTGATGTACAGAGAATACCCAGAGGGCTGAGGATATATACGGTCCCAGCCTATGAGAATCCAGACTCTGCTGGTTGAAGAATGGGCAGAGCATACAGCCCACTCCTCCCAGGGCATGTTGCGAATTTTAGTCAAATTCGCATGGAGCGATCGTGTACGAGCCCTGGAGGAAATTTGCATTCTCGAAGGTGAATTGGCCACACATGCTGATAAAAACAAGGTTTAGGAATTAACCGAGGCTGACAAAATATGAACAGAAAATAATGATAACGCAAACAAGACAAATTTGAAAGGGATGCCCATGATTACGAATTAGGGCGAGTGCTAACATTTGCCAAGAGATTTGATGCACCACGGCGACTCTTACATGATAACAGAAACCAAAAAGCGGTGGAGCAGGTGGAAACATCCGAATCAGATGTGACGGACTCTGAGCAGCCTCCTGACCGCAGGGCGATTCAACGAGCATGCACTGAGCAACCGGCCCCTTTTCACGAGGAGTTTCTCTTAATCAGACAAACATTAGGGAGAGGTGGCAGAGGCAAGCCCCCAGAACCGATAAAAAGAAACACTCGACGAGGAGGACGAGAAGAGGAGGCTGGCACAAGTGCCAGCAACGCATCGCCAAGAATAACAAGGAGCAAGCGGGGAGCCAGACGTCTATAACCGACGCTGACAATTTAACTATTGTGAATCTCACGCCCCAGAATTCTCACGGATGATGAGAAGTCAGTTCTGCAACTGGGCTTATCATTCTGTCAAACTGGAGTACACTCAAACGAGAATTGATCTCTTTAAATTTGCTAGGAAGGTTAAACTGCGGAAATTCTTTAAGTTGCAAGGCCCCAGAAATGTCATTGGCCTAACACAGTTTCCAAGTGTAGGAATGGATCTCCTGACCAACCATGATCTTAGCACAGTGGCAATCCTGGAGGAGTTATAAATGGAGGGCATGACGTCCACACAGGCTGCAAATATGAACTTCAACACCGCACATGGCAATGATAGTGCAGTTATATTACAAGAAAGCCCCAAGAGTCCCTTCACACCAGCTTCCAAATTTATCCCCCAGATGCCACACGACACCATTGATCTGTTCACGGACCAAGTGATTAAAGGTCTGATGAAACTCCGATCAAGAGAATAGCACAATGACATCAAAAACATAACGCAGCAACAAAGAAAGGCAATTAAGAATCTACAAGGAGATCACACAATCGTCTGTAAACCCTCAGATAAAGGGGGGGACATAGTATTGCTAACCTCTGAATACTACTGCAAGGAAGATTTGAAACAACTCAATGACACGTATAATTACATATGCATCTCCATGAAAGAATACTCCAGTAGCATTGAAATTTATGGACAGCTGATAAGCAAATGGAAATATAAAGGTATGTTGGACGACAATGAATATAAATTTCTGAATTGTAAACACCCAGTCATCCCGACTTTTTATCACCTCCCTAAGCTACATAAGGAAAATGTGAACCCCCCCAGGGCGTCCCATAGTGTCCTCGAAGGGAGCAATAACTGTAAATATGTCCACTTACATTGATTTCTTTTTGTTTAACTTTGTGATTGAACTGACCTCTTACATTCAGGACACTAAAGACTTTTTAAAAAGAATTGAGGGCATTACCTGGGAATCAGATTTTTTTATGATCACCCTAGACATTTCAACCCTTTACACTAGTATTCAACATGAAAGGGCCTGGAAGCCATTGAGTACTTTTTGAAAGGACGTTCCTTGAAATATATGGACCACAACCGTATGATTCTGGAATTTGGCGAGTATTGCCTAACCAATAACATTTTCCTTTTTCAGGAGCAATTGTTCAGACAGACACAAGGCACGGCCATGGGCTGCTGCTTGGCCCCCAGCTATGCAAATCTTTGCCTAGGCTGGTGGGAGAAGCGGGTGGCCTGGTCGGATGCCAATGAAGTATGGATCAATAAATTGGTCAGTTGGAACCGATACATAGATGACTTATTTATCATCTATAACGGTACAGAAGAGTCAGCCAGAGATTATGTCAGGAGTCTGAACATGAATGATCTCGATCTAAGGTTTAGTGGTGAGATAAGTAAGATCTCTGTAAACGTTTTGGATTTACAAGTCTTTGTTTCTGATGGGAGATTATGTACAGTTCTTCACAGAAAACTGATGGCGGGTAATTCAGTCTTACATTCCAGCAGCTACCATATGGATAAACTAATTCATAGCATTCCGTATGGTGAACTGCTGAGGATTAAGAGGAACTGTACCTGAGAATATGACTTTCAAGCAGCAGCAAATGAGAGTGCAGCTAGATTCCACACACAAGGATACTCAGCGGTAACCCTGCAGAGTGCCAGGCATAAGGTAGACACCAAGGATAGAACGGAACTGATATGTGGGTTATCAAGAACTAAACAGAGGAAAGAGCGAGCCACACTATCCCAGGGTACAGATTGTAGAATGATTACCAACTACTCTAGCAATCACAATGACCTAAGACAAATACTGAGGAAGAACTGGCATATTCTTAAATCGGATCCCGTTATAGGAGAGGATCTGGCCAGATCACCCCAAATGTCATTCAGAAAGGCCAGATTTCTACAAGATCATCTGGTCCAGAGTCACTATTCCTCACGAAAAAGAGGCTCACGTTTTGGCCAAATAAAAGGCTTTCATCCTTGCAAAAAATGCAAGGCGTGCAAAAACAGCAACAAGGTCTTGTCATATGATGTGCCAGGTGTAAGGAACCCTAAGAAAATTGAAAAGTTCATGAATTGCAACATCACTCACACGGTGTACTGTTTAGTGTGTCCGTGTGGACTAAGGTACATCGGTAGCACTATACATCCTACCAAAATAAGGATCTTGGAACATTTGCGAGCCATTGCTACGAAGGATGTAAATTATCCGGTGGCTCGCTATTTCGAAAGTCATCACAGTAGCAACAGGGACCTGTTACGCTACATCTGTCTAGACCACGTACCAGCCAGTATCCGAGGAGGAGATAGATTACTCAAACTCCGGAGACTTGAGTCCAGATATATAATTGATATACAGACTAAAATACCTCAGGGACTCAATAGTGGTGAGGAACTAGCTGTACAGCTGTAAATATTTTGTAAATAATAGGGAAACTTAGTAGAGGATTCTGGAATTGGTATTAACTCTGTCACAATGTGAATAGAATAGTTAGTTGGGCAATTGAACCTTTAACCTTTAATTATTTGTGGTTTATAACTCCCTGGTTTACATTTCTGACTTCATCTGTGGTAGTCTCCCTGCATCATTGTTGTTTGGTAACGTGAAAAACTTTTTTCTTTGTGTTTTATTCAGCTCATGTGGTTGAGTTAGAAACAGCATATTATTATTTATATGCTTAATGAGGTTACACTGTCCTGCAGGGGCAAGGTATTGGCTAGCCCATTCAGGGCGGAATTGTGTCAAAAACATATGCTTTTTTGATTAATATGTCAAATTTGAACAATGGACTTTTGGACAGCTTCAGTCCATACAGGGCATGATTTCCATTAATTAATCCTCTGTATATTTGTATATATTTGTACATATGCACAGTTGTTAGGATTTACTCAGCTGTATAAACCTGCATAATGATTGAAGAATGCATGTTTTAAGATGGCCGAAATGATTTCTATGTCCATCTCCCAAGTCCTTTGTGTGTTTTCAACCTCAAGTGTCATGATATTGATTTAAATAACGCTGTCTCGGGCTGCCGTGTGAAATTGACAAAGGCAGTCGCCGAAACGCGTCTTTTTGTGTTGTTTCAAACCGAATAAAAACTGGGTGATCAGTTTCCCGGGAGTGCTGTACTTTGTGTACTTTGCAGCAGCGAGATACATAGATTATATATATATATATATATATATATATATATATATATATATCTATATCGAAGGATTTTGCCAGAAACACTCCTGCAAACCAGCAATGTCGAAGAGAGCAGGAATAGACGAACACTGACCCAAATTGCAAGTGAGTAATAAGATCTTTATTTATCTCACAGCGGTGCCTGCATGACGCGTTTCAGCCTTCCAGAGGCCTTGATCACATATATATATATATATCTATATACCTGTTTTCAGCGCTAGCCCTCATTCACATCATTCCACCATTCGCCGAGGGCACAGGAAGACAGCGCTGATCAGGTAAGAGGGGCAAGGATCCATTGTTTGTTTCGGAAGACGTTTTTTTTTTTTTTTTTTCTCAAATATTAGCAAAGTGCAAGTGCAAGTATATATACATTCAAAGATGTATATATACACATCCATAGATAATACAGTGATATATTACATATTTTAAAAAAGGAGGGTGGACTGTGGTGCTGAGTGATGGGTGCAACAGTGGCCGGCACTTAAGGCCCTGGGAACGAGGCGGTTCTCGACTGCGTCCACACTAGTGCAAATTAATTATAGAAGAGGAGCATTGGGGCAGATCCCGATGGCGATTGTGGCCCCCGCAGGCAGGCAATACTCCCCATGCACCGGCAGAAGTAACGCGGACGGCCGTGCAGTGAGACACAAGAAGACCACATATCTATCTATTGGATGAGGGGTGGCGACGCCTGAACAGTGTGTGCTACAAGAGACCAGACCCGACAGGCCGCTGGTGAGACTGCCATCCTCGCCAGGCAGGCGGCGGCGAGTACCGAGTCTGGTTCAGGGACAAATCGTCGATTTCCGCAAGCTGCAACTTAGACATGGCAACGGGCAAAGGAACCAAAGGTAATGCACACAACAAACTGGCCAAATTTGCCTGGAATGAAGCGGGGGAAGAGCGTGACTCATCGCAGATGGAGGCCACGGACACACAGAATGTTCCAAAGCCACAAAGCGACCCCGCACTTCACGACATCATGGAAGCCATTGGTGGAGTGCGTACTTCCCTGGACCTACAACCCAAGAAACTATCAAGCTATTTTTCCATTGAAAAAGCCCACGAGTGCCAGGGGCCACTTATCGCCCGTGTTTTCAACTATAGAGACAGGGACACCATCCTTCAAACGGCACGATCCAATCCTTCACTTAAATTGGACAACCACGTGATCACGTTCTTCCCGGATTTAAGGGCCAAGGTCCAAGCCCAATGGCGTAGCTTTCAGGCTGTTAAAAAGGAGCTCCGAGATCGGGAGGTAAAATATGCCATGTTGTTTCCAGTGAAACTCAGAGTGGAATCAGAGGGCAAATCATGTTTTTTTGCCTCACCAGAGGACGCATGGGAATGGCTCGAGTGCTGGTGCCGAGTGGGAGGCCAACGCAGAGATCGCAACGGAGGACATGGCTCTCACAGTGTTAACAATGGGACAAAGATGGGAAGTGAATCCACACTAGCGGAAGCGGAAGAGACAACGCGTTGCTGAGGAGATTCTATCTGTGGTTGAACTGCCTCGTAAGGTGCACGGATAAGGGGTCTACAAAACTGGGTGAGATGGTTCCTAAAAGTGTTACTTAAATGTAGGACGAATGCAAGCTCAATTTAAGACTGAAAATACTAATTCGGAATGGGTCGGGACATATTGACCTCTTATGTACTGGGCTAGAAGCCTACGCACTTGAAATGTAAGGAAATAGATATATGCGAGGGTGGGAGGACTGCCAGCCCGCACCTTTCAGTATTTTTTTGGGGGAAAGAGGCACTCTGCCTAGTTGGGGAGTGGGTAGTTTAAATCCACGGACAGGGGGGCAGGGAGGGGGGTGGGGTGGGGGTATTGGGAGTTGGTCATTTCAAAGTTTGTTGAACATACGAATCACTGATCGCATACTGTCACATACATGTTTCGCTTCTAATAGCAGTTGCAAGGAGGAGTCAAATGTGAATTGGACCGGTACAAGAGACGGTGCTTGCATAGTACTACAGGACCATGGTACACTAGGTATACAGGCTGAATCTGCTGAGCCCATGGTAATTTTGACATGTTGCTGCTTGATTGCCCTCACTTCAGATGATGGGATGTAAAACGGAAAAGTCACTCTCAGTGCTTACTTGGAACGTGAATGGGATGGGCGACAAACTCAAACGAGGAATAGTCCAACAATATCTAAAACGTCAGGCACCGGATGTAGTGTTATTACAGGAGATGAATATGGTTGGGAATAAGAGCAAGGCCCTCACAAGGTGGGGTTACAAACTCTTAGTACATGCGGACTACACCTCGGGATCTAGGGGGACATGTATCCTAGCTAAAAAGAACTTGGCACTTATAGTGAAGCGTATATGGGCAGATCCGAGGGGCAGATTTGCAGTCCTGGAGGCACAATGGGAGGGGTGGGCACTAAATGTTATTTCATTGTACATACCGCCAGCACTGGGCAAGGAGGCACTGGCAGACCTGGGCAGGATATTAACAGATCTTCCGGTAGGCCCGTTAATCCTGGGAGGAGATTATAATATGACTATGAATGACCTAACGACCAGACACCCCCAAAGGCTAGGGGCGAGACCAAATGTGTTAATGGACGAATTCACCACAGCCATGGGTCTGACGGATGTGTGGCGTACACTACAGCCTGATGGGGCCCAATACACCTACTTTTCCAATGCACACAAAAGTTCATCCCGAATTGAGTACTTTCTAACATACACAGCTAGTATTGGTGATTTCTGTAACCGCCATGCCCTCCCGAGGGGCATTTCTGATCATACCCCAGTTAGCGTTGACTTTACACACTGGGAACAACAGCCACGGGCCACGATCACCATAAATCCCTGGCTTTTCAAAATCCCTGATATTAAAAAGGAATTGTGCACGCAGACCATTAACTACTTTAAAGAAAACGTAGGTTCCGTTCAGTCGGCATTGACCATATGGGAAGCATTTAAGGTGGTCCTGAAGGGGCAGGCCCTGTCTCTCCAAGCCGGCTATGTCAAGAATAAACACCAACAATTAGTCCAGTTAGAACGTGAACTCCAGCAATTGGAAATAGACAGCGTAACCACGCCAACTGATGACTTTCTCCACCACCTCACACTTAAACGGGAAGAATACAAAATTAGAGCTAGGGAATAGACGATGGCCAAACTCCTTCGTACCCAACACAGAGTGTATGAACTGGGGGACAGAGCTGGAAAAACCCTGGCCTGACTAGAGAAACGCGACCAAAGTGAAAGATGGGTACCCCGACTGACCTTGCACGATGGCACACCCATCACACATCTTAAGGACATAGCAGAAGCCTTCGCGAACCATCTATAGCAAATCTATTCCCCTCCGCTACTTATAAGGCGGAGGACTCCCGCCAGTTCCTATCTGATAGTAACATACCAATGCTCTCTGAGACCGACAAAGACACCCTCGATGAGGACTTGACAGACGAGGAGATCCAAAAGGCCATAGGTGATATCCAATCGGGGAAGGCGATGGGACCCAACGGGACCCCCATTGAATTTTTAAAAATGGTTGTCCCCCAGGTGACACCGCACCTACGAGCTATCTATAACGAATGCTATGAGCAGGGGATTCTGCCAGAGGACCAACGCCTGGCGTCCATAGTTGTGATTCGTAAGCCGGGGAAGCCCGCTGAGAATTGCGGTTCCTATAGGCCGATCTCGTTAATTAATATAGGAGCTAAGATCCTAGCGAAAGTACTTGCCTCACGATTGGTCACAGTCATCTCCTCCTTTGTCCACCCACACCAATCTGGCTTTATGCCAGGAAGGAACACAGCACTTAACATTCCGCGCCTCCACAACGTGCTCGCGCGGCGAGAATACATGGAAGAAGATGCAGTGGTGCTGTCCTTAGATGCCTCCAAGGCATTTTACTCTATCGAGTGGCCATACCTATTCGAAGTCTTGAAAAAGATGGGCTTCGGCCCGAAATTTCTGGGTTGGGTGCAATTGCTCTATACGGATATAAAGGGTCAAGTGCGAGTCAACAACTGCACGTCTCGTACATTCACATTATAAAGGGGCACTCGACAACGGTGCCCTCTGTCCCCGCTGATCTTTTCCCTTATGTTGGAACCGTTGGCCGCTTGGGTGCGGATAGATGTAACGGTGAGGGGATTGAAATGGGCAGAGGATCATGACGACCGTATATCTCTCTACGCGGATGACATCCTGCTTTACCTTGCCTCTCCGTATAGATCTATCCATGGGGTGTTAAATATCTTTACAAACTTTGAGAAATACTCTGGTTACGCCATTAATTGGAGCAAGTCGGTGTTGTTTCTGCTCCGGGGTCCAGTCCCGCGACTTCCTGAGGGGTGCAATGTAGAAGTAGCCACTGACGGCTTCCGGTATCTTGGAATATATGTCACCTCAAATCCCACCCTTTTTTATGACCGTAACCTGGCACCACCATTGGCCAGGCTGCGAGCAGACGTAAAACACTGGAGATCTCTACCTCTTTCGTTGGTGGGCCGCGCTGCCCTTTTTAAAATGTTGGCCCTTCCACGTTTTCTTTACCTCCTGCAAAATTGCCCACATTGGGTTCCGGATGCTTACTTCTCGGGGGTGGAAAGTGAAGTCCGGACGCTGCTATGGGACGGGGGAGCTCCAAGTATTGCAATGAAAAAGTTGACGAAGGGGTGGTACGATGGGGGAATTGCCCTCCCAGACATTAGGCTCTATTACTGGGCGTCGCATTTAGTGGTAATATATCACTGGATATATCGCTCCCATATAGACCCTGATTATTTATTGGACAGTTATCAAACTGGAAGGTCGGGATACTTGGGGGCACTATACTCAAAAGCTAGTAGAAGGTGACATTTCGGGCCCACCTCACACAATTTAGCATCAGGCAAACTCCTGCCTGGGATGGCCGAATATAATTACAAAAACACACCCCTGTGGTATACCCAGAGACTGGGCCTCCTATGTCACCAACCTGGCTTTGATAAATGGGATATTATAGGGATTTCCACTGTCGGGGATTTAATTAAAAAATGTTCAATCCTCAGGTTTGAGGAGTTGAGGGGGAAATATGACATGGCCCAAGGGGAACTATTCAGATATCTGCAAGTTAGGCATGCCCTCACCACGGCCTTACCGGATCTCACAGACATACCGGAGTCATCACCGTTGGAAGATCGACTGCTCGATGGGCCGCTACATTCAAAAGCCATATCTCTAACCTATAAAAAGCTCTGCAATAATCTACCTGACACATTCCACAGACTTGGAGAGCAGTGGCCGGATGACTTGGGACCCACTGACGATGAGGACTGGCAAACGGCATCCATGTCCCCCAAAGAAGCAGCAATCACCCCCCGCTTTAGACTAAATCAACTTCGAATTCTACATAGATCATACATGACGGCGGTCACCTTGGCAAAGATAGGCGCTAGACTAGACACACTTTGTCTCATGGGCTGCCAACAACCTGCTACCTTCTATCATATGATTTGGGAATGCCCCGAGCTAAGGCGAATTTGGGTGGGGGCCACGACTCACGTCCAGTGTGCCCTGGGGAAAGAAATAATTCTTACACCGCAACTAGGTCTCCTTAACATCTGGGCCCGACTGACCTTATAGAGGTGGAACAACAATTGACCACACTAGGTTACACCCTGGTTAAGCGGGAAATTGCAGGGGGGGGGGCGACAGAAACACCTTCTCCCCGAATGTGGATAAAAGAGTTTGATAAATGCATGATTGCCAAGACAGAAGTATTCAAATCACGGGGGTGTCCCAAAAAATGGGATAGGAAATGGGGTAAATGGAATACGTATCGTGGTAATCTATGTGTTTCCCCATCGGTGGAACTGGAAATGCATTATGATAGAGAGAGAGGTACTGAAATATTGTAATTGTGATTATTCTCCCCTGCATAACTGTGATGATGTATTACGCAAGTATTTGACTGATCATATGGAACATGTATGTGATTTTATTGTTAAAACTAATAAAAAGATCAATACATTTTTTTTCAAAAAGATTCATCATGCTGACGTTCATGAACATAAATAGTATTAGGCTGAGCAATTAACAATATAGTACAAAGAAATAAAGGAAAAGATAGCGAGGGAAAATCTTATCCCTCAACAAAAGAAAAAACAGCAAAGCATAATTGAGTTATGCTAGCCGATTAGAAACCTGAAAAGGGACTGGTAAAAGTCAAATCCTGCAGAAAACAACAGGAAAAGGAACCTTCATATAAAGAATACAAAGTGCAACTGGACCGAAAAACAGGCCTAGGTGAGTAAAGGCCAATTATTGGAAGAATTAGACTGACAAAACAGTGAAAGCTGTCAGATAATGCAGGAGCCGGTGAAAAAGTTGAAAAACATAGTCCCAAAGGGAAATTAGGCTACATAAAGCGTAAGGTCCAAAATCATGAACCAACAATGAAAAAGCCAATTGGAAGGAGAGGCAAATGAAATAAACACAATGTATATTCATAGGAGGAACAGCAGTTCCACAAAAAGCAGGATTAAAGAAAATTGAAGGAACAAGAAGAGCTACAATTGTAAGTCCTGAGTGAAAGGAAATACAAGTGCCAGGACTGTGTCCTGTGCATGATATGCCAAACACAGTATGTCTAAGAATTGACCCAACTGTAGTAAAAAGACGAGAAAATCATCTAATGAAGAAGGAACTCCAAAAGGGACTCCTATGGCAATAACAGAATCCTGAAGTCCAGGCTATACAAAATCGCATAGCACAAACAAACATAATCGTCTATGAAAGAACACCAAAGACGGACCCATTGGTTAGAAACCAATAGTAAGACCAACAAGCCATATGCAGATGGTGGAAGCCATTAACTTACAGAAGAAGCATGGCAAAAGAAGAGAAATACAAACCTCTTGATGCCATGCAGCAAGAGGCAGCAAGTTAAATACATCCCATCTATGCAACAATAATACTCAGTACCTGACAGAAAGAGTCAGAACAAGGGCACAAGTATGGTCAGAAAAAGAAAGAGCGATAGAAAATCTGATACTCTAATGCACGACCACACAGATAAAGGATGTGTACCAGACCACCAATAAAGAAAATCAGCAGAACAAACACAGAATAGAGGAAATAACACTCCGTAACCTGCTGAAGAAAGGCGAGAAAGGTCGCTGAAAGAAAATGGGGACACAAGGGAAAATGATGCCTCAATGGAAATCACTGGTCAGGCCCAGAACGTGGATAGCCAAGTAGACCTCCCAGATGTTCCACTGCTTTAGGGGAAAATTCTTTAACATAAAGGGTGCTCCCTGAGAGCATCAGAAGAGACCAATGATACATTAGTAGTGACATCTCACAAACTGTACACAAGCTTCCCCTAGGGGAAAACAAACCACAGGATCCCCAAAGGGATATCAAATTAGTAAAGAAGAATGGCAATATGCCTACCGCAAGTGCCCCTAAGAGCAGGTAACACAGATAAACGATTTAGATCAAGAAAGAAATACCATAGAAAAAAAGATCTCTCAAGCGAGGAGCCCTTCAGCAGAGATAACAGAAAAACCTATTCATTAGGTAGTAGACCCACCTAAAGTCACAAAGAAAGACAACCGGTTGTCAACAGTCTAAATGCAAAGAAGAATAAGACCTGCAGAAACAGGACCACCTCTCCGAGTAACAACCTATTCGAAGCCGACCCACAAAGGGGCCCTCCAACAAATGTAACAGAACACAGATGTGTGTCAGTGACACAACACAGAATAACAAGCTGAACATGACCAACTCAGCTGTAGAATAACAATGAAGGTTCAGAGAAGGGAAACAGAACTAAGTGCCTGCAGTCCCCCTACTGTCTCAAAAACGGCGTAAAATAGTGCCAGCATGGGAGCTAAATAAATGAAGGCCATCACAAGGCATGTAAACTAAAGTGTCTCAGAAAACCTCGTGTTACGAAGCCAAGCCCGCTGGCGCAATGCCACAGAAGAAGCCATGCCACAGCCAACCGAATCGGTGGTGTCCATCCCACATGAATTATCAATTCAGCAGCTTTCTGCCCATCCAAAATCAACAGGGCTAGATTGTTCCAATTAGTTTACGGGAGAGATGGCAACAGCAATGCCACCGAATTCCATAAAGCATGAGAAAAACGTACGAGGTTGCAAGATGTATTAATGCGTAAAGCACACTGGTGGAAGAGAAAATATGTTTTCCACAAGAGTCCTGTCTCCGGGAATCTCTGTCAAGTGGAGTATGAGGCAGGCCATCCAAATCATGAGAAGCCGTAGTGACCTGCACCACAAAACTGCAGTGTGTCAGGGAATGGAGGAGACAATTTGGGTTGGTGGGGTCACATCTGTGCTTCTGGGCAATACAACGGTCCACAAGATCACCAGTATCTGGCTTAGACCAGGCCCCTAACAAAACATCATGCAGCGCCTCACAAAAAAGGCAATACCGGCTCAACACCTGATTGACCCAGGTGAAGAACTCCACTGAGGGGGTCCATAGACTTCACCACCGAAGAAAGAGACAAATCTAAAACTACAGCCACCCTTTTCAACATGTCTGCAAAGAAGAGCTGTCCTCTGTGGCCAGACCAGGAAGAGAATGAAGGCTTGAAGAAGAGGAAGACTCTAATCTGCTTGCTTTACCCAAACCTGCAATCCAACTATCCACCATAGGAGGATCCACAGGCATTGGTTGCACAAGCCCAACCTCTTCCTCATTTTCTTCCAAAAAGTGTTCCGCCAAACCCTTATGCATTAGCTCTGCACCCAGCGATGATAGACGCCGATCCGGCGTCATACCAACGTCGGGAGAGGACAGTAGAAGGGCCTCAGATGGCATCACAGAGAGAATGAGAGGAGGTCGACGTCTCAGGAGCAAGCCCGAAGGGTTGTGTACTGTCGCTGATGCGTATAAGGGCCTAACAGCAGCCGAGGGCCATCCCATCAGCGTGGACGCAGTCAAAGCACCTGTCACCTTTTTACGGCCCGAATGTGCTCCAGGGGAAGGTGAAGACCAAAATATGGTGTGGAGAGCACAGTGATAATTACTCATTTGAGGAAAAGTTGCCCCGGCTCCAGGAAAGGGAGGGAGGCACAGGAGAGACTCTTGCACAGGGTCCATAGCTTCAGGGTGTAAGGAGCCGTGGAAAACCACTTCTCAAGACGACAAAACTGGGAGATACCGCGACTTTGACAGTTTGTGGCATGAATTACCACAGGACATCAACAGCGAGAAACGTCTGCGTGAACGATTCCTGGAACAGCTCCATGAAGGAGCCGTTGATCCAGAAGGAGACTGAGATCGGTGAGGTTCTGCGGATTTCGACAACTGCGCCATCAGGAGCTTCATCCTTTGCTCCTGCAACACCTTCAGCTTCATTCATTGACAGGCATCACACTCCTCGGAGTCGTAGTGCTCGTCCAAGGACCACATACAGACAGAATGAGGGTCTGTGCCAGACATCTGCCAAGCACAAGACTCACAAGGTTTAAAACCCGAAGGCATAGAAAAAAGGCATACTGTTCCAGATGAACAAATGTAATAAAAGGCCAAAAAAACAGCTAGAGGAACCACTTCTGTTGATCTGTGAAGTAGCGTGTAAAATAAGAAACTGACATCAGTGCATTAGGGAAAGGATTACATTCGGTGGACGACGTAGCTACAGAGTCACATGGCACCCTCAAGCAACGCGCAGAGGTTCTGATGGAAACATTTCCCGATCCAATCTGGTGCCTGGGGAGAATTCTAAGGTAAGGATCTGTGACTAGATGTCTTTATCAGAGCAAAGTTTTAAGACATTTGAAAATTTTAAAAAGCAGATGCACTAAGATTTCAAAGAATTTAGATTTGGAGAAACTAAGAAGTGTTATGTTCTGCTCAAACTTTTACTTCAAACATTAATATGCGGTGTGATCTTGTGCAATTCACTATCTCACACTGTATCTTAGAAATCACATCCAAAAATGAAGTGATCATACTCTGCCTTTTCACATCGAAAGTCCTGCATCAATGAGGTTGGGGTCTTGGTCTTCAGCAACTGTTTCACATGGAGTACTCACCAGAAACTTGACCCTCTGGATCTCAAGCTCATTCCAGAACTCTAAACCACCGTCAGAGCTTTCCTGCATCTTCTCCTGCTGAGTGGCCTTCCTTTTTTGCTTGGCCTCCACAGTGGGATCCTGCGGCTCCTCTGGCTCCGGTGCTGTTACTGGAGGGTCTATGGTCTTCTCGCCATTTTCAGCACTGCTCTCCAAGAGGAAAACAGGGGACACAAGATAACAGAATGAAGGCAGTTGAATAGGTTTACTGTCTACTCTCTGGTTCATTCTCTCTTTGATTTTTTTTCCATCCAATCTCCCTTGTCGTATCCCATCTACTTTTCTCTCTCTCCCTCTCTCTCTCTCCCTCTTTCGCTCTCTCTCTATCTCTCTCTCTCTCCTCTCTCCCTCTTCCTTTTGCTCTCATTCTCTCTCTTGTACAGATTCTACAAGCCCACATTTTATGCCTGCCCTCTTTCTTTTCTCTGTCTTTGCCCTCCATCCATTCTTTTGCCTTGATCCCTATCTACCCTCAATCTTGCCACACTCTCTTCCTCACAGTTGCTTCTTGAGGAGAAATCATAATGGCTCGAGATTTCTTAAGGAAACAGTAAAGCACAACCATGTTTCACGGTACCCGTTTGCAGATGAAGCAGAGGATATGACAGCTTTCAAACTACAGAACTCAAAAACTGTGGAAGCAACGTTTGGATAGGCAGTACATGAGGTAGTAACAAGGTCTATTCCATTTTTACTGGAAGTTCAAAATCTGTGGCATTGGCCGTAGCATTCATCATAGACATTTCAGCTGAGTATGTGCCAGGGTTTGGCAATGTAAATAGAACAGATGATGGATGGAATGCTGAATTATTTAAACATTCACCCCCCAGTAACAGATTTGGGTTAAATCCATCATTTTTTTGCATGCCACCCCCATTCCAGTATAGACCCAGCCATAAGCAAATCTGTCTTGACCCTGTTTCCCATGGGAATGGTCCAGCCCGAACTGCCAGGCCGGGTCTTCCCTGGACCAGAAACAAGCAACCTGAGACCGATTTTGGAGTAACACCCCTCATCAGCGAGGCTAGCTTGAATCTTGTGCCGTAGCCTTCCCACTTAGGGTGACAAATGCAAAACGAACAGATGATGGAAGGAATGCTGAATTAATCAAACATTCACCCCCGTCACATATCTGAGTTAAATCCATCGTATTTGCTTTGTTAGCCCTAAGTTGGCAGGGCATGCCTAGACGTGGTCCCTTGCTCACTTTGCCACTGGATTCAAGCTAGCCTGACTGATCAGGGATGTTACCCCGAAACGGTGCCAGGATGCTTGTTTCCGGTCAAGGGAGGACCCAGCTTGGCCGGTCGGGCTGGACTGTTCCCACTACTATGAGGAGCAGATTCAAGACTGATTTGCATATGGTTGGGTCTAAACTGGGGTGGCGTAGTGAGCAAAAGAACAATGGATTTAACCCAGATCTCTTGACTGGGGAGAATGTTTGATTTATGCAGTATTTGGTTCATCTTTTGTTGCTGCAGCATATAACATTAATATCAACATCATTATCATTGACATCTCCATAGTCAGCTAATCCATAGGTCCACTGTTTCGGCAACTTGTGGCGGCTGTCATAGCCCACAATTTAATTTTAGGGTCAACTGTGGCTGCAGCTGAACTGACGGGAGCTGACTGAGGAGATTGTTGAGGTTACTACAGAACGGGCACAGGAGGCAAAGATTGTGAAGGGATGTTAAAGTTTCCAGGCCGGAGTAAGTACTTTACCTGTAAAGAGGACAGAGGATCCATTTGACTATGAATTGCATAGGGATAAGAAAGCATTTCATAACTTTTGTCATGACTGTGCAGCAAAGGATAGTGCTGAAGGCCCCTGTAATTATGGTAATGCCAGTTACCAACAGGACTCTGGGGTTGATTTATGAACTTGTCACACAGTGCAGCACAGCAAGTCACCTTGCTGAGCTGCACTGTGTGACAGGGAAAGGGCAGGACAATACAGCACATCCCTGCCTTTTCCCCTGCGCTGGGGCCCTTTTGGCATCCTAGTGCCAACGCAGGCACCCTTGCTCTGTGGTGCAAGGGTGTCTGAGTTGCATGCAGGATTGTTATTCAGCAAGAAGGGGCACCTTCCTGCACAAAACAATCCTTAGAGGCATATTCCTCTATCTATGTATGCTATAGAATGTAGTACACATAACAAGCGTCAGTAACAAGGAGAAATAAAGATATTTCTCCTCGTTAAGTCTCCGGGGAAGGGGTATCTTTTGGGTGCATTTCCAGGTTCACCACTTCTGGTAAATCCGGGAATGCGTCAGAAACCATGGGAGTTGCGTGGGAACACCCATTTGCCCTGCGTTGCTTTAAACCAAATTTATGGAGCCACTCAGGGTCAGGCAAAATAGCCTTGTGGGGCTTAATAAATCTCACTCTCTCACTCTGTACCAAGTTGTGTGTTGCAAACATGACGCAAACTGGCTCATAAATAGGCCCCATAATTTTAACAAGTAGGCTACCATGTTGTCTTGATCATCAGCTGTGCTAAAGAAACTCAAAACTGTTATAACAATCTTAACTTTTTTTCATCCTGATCTCATATTCATTCTCTTCTTGAAGGGAAGACAGATACTGTAGTAGCAGATCTGGAGGCTGAACAACTATATTTATTGGTGAAGCTAAGAGGAAGTGTATTTGAAATGCTGTGAACAAGAGCAACAGTATTAGAGCTTAAGTCAAAGTTAATGCTGCTGGCCAGGTAGGAACCAACTGCTCTGCAACTGAATATGTAAGAACCAACACCTACCAACCAAAGTAGTAGAAGCAAATTACCATGTTACCCTCAACAAGATGAAAGCCAGCAAGGTGATGGAGCAACTGATAGTGGCAGAACTGACTGTGCACCAGTAACCAGTGGCCACACAACTGACAAGAAGGCAGCCAATGAGCTTTCTAAATACTGACGGATGCCAAAGGCAGATGAAGGAGCAATTACTAGCACAGAAGCTGATAGTTTTAATGCAGACTTCATTGACAAGAAGGCAGATGGTGGTGTAGATTTCGCCTTTCTATGAGTTACTGGGATACTTACTTTTTAGAGGAGACTATGTAGGTGTGCTTGCTTGGCACTTCAATAATGAAGGAGCAGATGTACCTTTTAAAGTTACAGATGAAGGTGGCCGACTAGAAGTCAGAGCATCAACAGAAGACTCAGGGTTTTATAGTCACTTTAGAAGTCTCTGAGGCAGACTTCATTTCAGAGCTTAGATTCGTTGAGCCTAGTTGAGAAATAGTCAAGGTTTAGGGCCTTCAAGATACCAATCCAAAAATGTTAGTCAATTTTCATATTTTTAGTTGTTCCGTGTATATGCAGTAAATATACAAATTTTGCAGATCATCCATGTAGATCTTTTTCTTCTGTAAAAATGAAGTGACGGAGCAGAGGTCTAGAGGACTGTCTTCTCTTTACCAGGAGTAGGAAATCTGACAGTTGCACCCTCTCTGAGGACTTGGTGCTTTATGTCTCTCCACCTCAATGGCCAGAAATCAGGCCACATGTTTAGGTGGAAGACAACAAGTAGTATAACACTATTTTCAATGTTAATTGAGTGTAATGTACACTATTGTGTAAAAATGTGTACACGTAAACTACTGAGGACTCCTAGCCAGATGTGAGGGAATAATTTAAACATGTGAAAAAATGAAACAGCCAATGCTGGATTCTTTTGTCCGTTCTAATAAAATTCAGGGCCTTTTACAATCTTGCATTTTTTATGCATTGCAATCAAGTGCTTTTTTCAGATAGTGTCTACTTGTGATGTTCCTGTCTTTATAATATAGGCATGATAATATGCTTCTTTTGTGTAATACTGATTTTTATTCAAGATGTGAGACCTTTTTTCTGATCATATAAAAACATGTTGTCTGGTACACTACCAACTTTGATACTGGTGTGAAGAAATTATGCAAATAGAAGATTTTACTGAGGCTTTCATTCATTTAGTTTATCAAAATATTTTGCTCTTAAATGAATTTGCACCTTTCTGCCTTTCCTATTCTCTCGTCCGTCTCTTCTTACATTACTTTTCGGTTCATTCTTTTGTCTCCCCTATCTTTTGTCTAAAGCTCTTTCTTTCCTACCATCCATTCCCTCCTTCTCTCTCTCTCTCTCTGTAACCTGGTCTTCCTGCCTTCCCTGTTTTGCTCACCTTCTTAAACTTAATTAGCCTTTCCATTTCTCGTTCTACCTCTTCATCCCCACACACTGGCCCACACTTACTTTCTTTTTTCCCTTGGTCCCTCTTTTTCTCTCCTTCAATATGACACTCTTTTTGCATTCATCCCCCCTCTCAATCATGTTTCACCTTTCTTACATTTCTGACTTTCAACAAATAAAATATTGCCCAAAGCTCCCAAAAACGTACTCTGCCTTTTCTGGTTCAGCAGGAGGTTCATCTACTGGGGGTGGTGGTGGCGGCTGAGGAATGAATTCATCCAAATCCTGTAAAAGTAAGCATTAAATAAATCAGACTTCCAGGTAGGTTGGGTCGTTGTTCATTTAACCATGTCTCATTAAAGTTATGACTGCCTCTTTCCTATGAATGATCAGTTTTACATGAAAATAAGGTTTCATTATACCTAGTATGGCAGGTATACCATTGGTTGTGATTGTTACTTAACACCAGTGGCACATAGAAAATTAATGGAAGAGCAACAATTTTCCACCTTTAAAAAACCATTGCACTGGGTACAGCTGGGGTAAAATTACTACTAGCATTTCCTCATTGCACTAAATAGGTACTGGGCAAAACTGTGGAATTTAGGAGCCACAAAAGATTTTACAAAAAGGTTTTTTATCTTTGTATTTTTACCACCCAATGGAATATTCTCCTCAGATGATATATGTGTTGTAGCTCAAAGACAGCTTTTCTGGTAACTGTATTTTTCCAGTCTTGCATTCAGTACCCCTGGAAATATGTTTCCACACAGCAGTCGCATACCAGGGCCAGTAACGCATAATTGCAGTACTGCAAGTGGAAATACTGGTGAAGAATTAATCTTACAAAGAAATTATTTTCAATAACAGGAGCAGTGTTGTTTTTTTAGGAATACTGGCTGGTTAAATCACCTAAATTACAACTGGAGAACTCCTTCCATGTGATACCCTTTACAAACCATTAAAACATGTTTGTAAGCGGGAGGTACTTTTTTCACATCACTGTGTAATCTAACAAATAATTCCACTTATTTCTTAAATTATCTAAAAAATACTAGCAACATTAAACACAATATTTATTCAAAGAGATATTCCCAGAATACATAGCAATGTTCATGATACTGGGAAGAAATCCTGCAGAAATCCTTTCAATATTGTTCATAATTAATAACGTACCATTGGATCACCATCTCCCGTCCTCATGAGAGCAAATTTGAGAGTATTAATGCATCTCTTATGGAATATTATAACTTGCTTCTATTTCTGGGAAATACTTTTGAAATTACAGCAGTGTTAAATAGGGGAAATGTGTACATGCAAACAAAACAAAGCTGAAGCAAACTTTTACCAAGCTTAGTTTGGGACACCAAAAATAATCAGTCTCCTAGAATGCAGACCATTTTTAAAAGAGGTATCAAAATTGGCACACTGCAAAAGCAGTGGAAGATAAAGTATCAGAGTACACCGCCAAAACACAATTACAGGTTTTAGTATTACTAAGGGGCATTTGCCAATTACTTAACCCATGAGAAAACATTATTGGCCAGTTGCTGTTTTATAATTATGCAGCGCTACATCTGAATGAGTGTAGTTTTGCAAGTATGGTGGGTAGGCAGAAGATTCTGCACTGACAGCGACAAGAAGTCACCAGGGCACCATGAGAGCTCGAGTCAGGCCTGCATATTTGTGAGACAGTGGAAGCACGCCACTTTAAGCAATACTGGTAACAACACTAGCTGTCAGGAAATTTGTGCCACTGCACCAAGCAATAGATATCTTGAGTTAACTTACACCTAACTTCCTCTTGATAATGGGTGTCCCTTCTGGAGTTGGAGGCTCCACAGGTGCAGACTCGCCAATGTCTCCAAGGCCACCAGGTGCGTCGGGAGAGCTCAGCTTATAATGGCTCCCATCCTTCTTTAGATCCATGCCAAACATTTCAGTGTCCTCCTCTTGCACCTCTTCTTTTATTGCATCGACAAAATCAGTTTCATCTCCAGCCTCCTGGACCTCAGCACTGTCGGTGACTGGTGGCCCATCGCCATGAACCTCATCCTGTGTCGGGTCAGGCATGCTAGCCAGAATTTCTGTCACTGTGATCTTCTTGGCCCCTTCCACCAAGCTACCTCCAAACAGAGTGTGCCATAAGATCAGGAAGAAGCCCTTACAGACACTGTAAATGAAGTGTAGGATTCCAATGAACACAGTCCAGAGGAAGGATGCCACTGCCATCACAATCTCTTTCAGGGTCATCTTTTTAACCTTCCGGTACTGCTTTCGTAGGTTTTTGTAGGTGAACATCTTGAAAAAGTTGACCACATTATCCATGAACTCGCCAAAGGCTGAGGATGACTCAGTTAGTGCTGCTTCTGACTCAGCCTCGGCCCCCTCCGTGGACTCGCCTTCATCATCATCCTCCTCTTCCTTCTCCTCCTCAACCTCTGAGATCTGAGCTGCGATCTGCATCTCAAATATGGTATCCTCACAGAAGTTTACAAAGAGCTCCATCTTCTCTGACTCTCCACCCTCATTGACCACGTCAAAGATGAACTGCCTCTTGGATTCTTTCACCTGGGGCATCTCCCACTGGGCCTTGTTGGTTTCGCTAATTTCAAAATAGATACGTTCAATTCTTTTGCTTGCACCCATAATTTCAATTCGGCCAAGATATGGTTTGAAGTAGCTGATGATGTTGTCTGCCAGCTCCAAAAAGTTCTTTAGTCTGTTGTCATGGGGAACATGTTCTGAAAGGTTAGTTAATAGAACAGCAACATTAAATCCAATGTCCTTTGCAGGCTCTTGGAAGCGGTTGGCAAATTCTTCATAGTTGATCATCTCATTTTCATCTGCCTCGGAGCACGACAGAAGAAATTGAATCTCAGAAGGTGAGTACTGCTTCTGGCTGTCCATGGCCTTCTGGAAATCCTTCTTGGAAATAAGGCCCCTGGGGTCAGTGACATAGTCGCGAAAAGCATCAGAAGCCACAATATCCTTCAGTTTCAGAAACATATCAAAGAACTTAAGAATCATCTCCACATTACTGGAGGACTCCACCAGCATGTCCACCATTTGTCTGGCAATGGTTCCATTAACCACATTCCCTGGAAGAAAAGAGAGTATGTGAGAAGAACAAAGTCATGCCTCTGAAAAAACACAAGTAGCTGCAAGGCAAGTCTATATATGTTGATATTTCATTTGCTGTTTTTCTACTTGTCTGTTTTTCATCTTGTTTCACATTTTGGCTCTATCTTTTTTTCACTTTTGTTCCTTTTACAATTTACCTTGGTTTTTTCCCATAATTTCCTTTTACTTTGCCTGTGTCTTTTACCGTTTCTCCTGCCTCATTTTCATTTGGTGGCCATTACAATTCCCCACCAACATTTTACCTTTCTAGTTCCAAACCTTTTATAACCCCGTGTTTTTAACAGTCATAAATATTTTTTATCATGAGCAGTGCTCATAAACCAATACAAAACAGACATTTAAATATATACTTCATACTTCCCTAATTCTTGTAAAAAAACATCTTCACTAACAACTGCAACCAAAATTGCAAGAGGGCACTTTGGGTAGGGTTGTATAACATTTACATTAAGTGACAGCAATAACATGTGCGTAATGAAGAATAAAAATTAAAAAAAGAATTCAATCTTCTTTGCTATTGGTTCACATATTTTGTGAACAGTGAGATGCACTGAATGTTCAGAACATAGATGCCCATGATATAATTGGCAGATATAGGTCAGACATTTTTCCAGATGTCATCATTTTGTCGGCTCTCACATATCTTTGCTATGATCATATTGACACATTTTTTACCTTGTGTCAGTTTCTTTCTAGCACTCTATGCCTTTAGACGCAGAGCCCAAAGACCAATTCTTCATATCAGTGTACAGATCTCTAAATTGGGACCCTTTTAGATGGAGATGAGTCCATTCTACAGAACGGGGAGCTGGGATGGAGGTGAGGAAACTGCTATTAGAATATCTACCAGAAAAAGTGTTGCTGAATGTAAGTACCTTGTTCCTTTAATAGAGTCTTTTAACCACAGTATGCTCACCTTTAGAATAGATACCACCCCAGTTGTGGGTCTGTGGAATAACTTAGTCCAAAAAGTCCTTCAGGACTGAATGGCCAAAATGCCCTTCTCTCAGAAACTGTCAAGGTAAAAACTGAAAGCGCTGACTGGTAACATATAACAGTGTCCACTGCAAGTCCTTGCTGGGCCAAAGGCCAAACAAACAGTAACACATCCAACAATTTGGCATAAAAGGGTCCCTGTTACGGATACCACATCAAGCCAAAAGGTTGTACCATCATCCAGCATAAACAGATTTTGTAGATGGTCCCCTGGCAGCCAAGATGACATCTACTACTTCAGGAGGTAGATCGAAAGCAGTCAATTGCCACAGCTCAATCGCCACTCATTGGGGTGCAGATTGCACAGGCCCAGGAGCAAGGACCTGCCATGCTGCTGCAACAAGAGATCCTCCTGAAGTGGCTGCCTGATCAAAGGACAGGCGCAAATGCCCAACGCTGACACTCTCCTAGTCAAACTCGGAGCCACTAGGATGACTTGGGACTGGTCGTTTCTGATCTTCAGAACTCGGGGCAGGAGAGGTAGTAACGGGAAGGCATATAGGAGTCCAGTAATCCACTCTAAATGGAATGCATCTCCAAGGCAGAGCCTTTTTTGGAATTTTGTTTGTTGATAATGCACATTTTCGAAGGTGGTGAAGAGTTCGAACCAGGGTTTTCACTACTTCTTAGTGTAGCTACCATTCATGAACTGCTAGGCATCGCTGGCTGAGTTTGTCCGCTCTTCCGTTTAAAGATCCCGGCAGGTGCTCCCAAATTAGCTTGCTGGAGTTTTGAGGCATTCACTTGGTTTTGAAGGCCTTCCGTATGGCCATTAAGAGTTGGCAGGCTCAGGTCCTCACGAAAACACCACCACTATGTGGTATTATAACAAGCAGTATACAGGGTGGGTCTTGGGCTCTGTGACATGAAGTCATGCACCTTTGGAACTGGCTGAATCGTCAGAGCATCCCCTGACAATACCACATAGTGGTGGTGTTTTTGTGAGGATTTGACCAAGTCAACTCTTAATGGACAGTAGGAGGGCCTTCAAAACAAAGCGAATGGCTTGAAACTCCAGCAAGATAATGTGGGGGCGCATTTCCAATTGAGACGAGAGTCCACTGATCTCAACCTCTCCCAGATAAACTCTACAGCCCAGCAACACATCCATCACTACTGTCAGCTCTGGGTGGGGTAGGGAGACGGGTCAGTCGTTGGTCCAACTGCAATCGAGAAGGCACCACTGCAGATCTTTTGCAGTCTACACCAAAACCTGAATGGAATCTGACAGGTTCCCCTTGTGCTAGGTGCACTGAAACTTCAGGTCCCACTACAAAGCTCACATTTGCCATCTGGCATGGTCGACGAGCAGGATACAGGATGCCAGCAGACCGAGAATCCATAGAGCCATCCTCAATGAGAACCAGGATAGAGACTGAAACATGAGGAACAAAGCCAAAATGTCCTGGACTCTGTGATCTGGACGGACGGCCCAGACGCGCACTGTATCCATGATGGGTCTGACGAAAGGGAGCGTCTGAGATGGAGTCAGTTGTGACTGTGGCAGGTTTATCGTGAACCTCAGCGATGTAAGGATATTTGCCACTGTCTGAAGGTGGTCCATGACTGACTCTGGCGAGCCCCCCCCATAACAGCCCTTCATTGAGGTAGGGTAAGACTGATACTCCCCAGTTTCTGATGATGGGCAGCAACCATCGCTATTACCATTGTGTACTCCTGAGGGCCACTGATGAAACTAAAAGGGACCATGGCAAACTGAAAATGTTTGTGCCCTCCTTGGATCTGCATGTACCATATGAAGGCCAGCTGGACGGGGATATGGAAATAGGCGTCCTGCCAGTCCAACGCCACCATCCACTCTCCAGGATTCAGCTCAGACAAAACCTAGGCCAGTGTGAGCATCTTTTCCTTCTGTAGGATCAAAGGTCTAGAATGGGATGAAGGCCTCTGTCCTTGGTAGGTTGGAGGCTAGAAGGAAAAGATTTGGGGTCAACTCTCTCTCTGGGGTTAGCTCTTGCTTTCGGGAGGATACTGTGTAAGAAAAGGAGGATCACCCAGAACAAGTCTGTGATGATGTGCCACCTGGTGGGCAGGAGCAGGGTTTGTTCCTAGTGCCCATTAAGGTGTCTCTTGGAGCCTCACTGACGAGCAGTAAGGGTTCTGTTAAGGACTGTCAATGGTTTAACACCTCTGTGAGTATGTTAGTTTTCAACATGATGGATGGTACTGTAGATCCAAAATTTCTGCCGCCTGTCAGGTGACCATGGTGAATAAAGGCATTTCTCAGTGAAAGGGCCAGGGGGTGAAACCAACTCCTTGTCAATGGCACTATCCAGTCCACTGGCCTCTTAAAAGTCCACATAAAAACTGTCATCATCATAATGAGGGGTCAACTCATCATTATTATCACCAGAAGGTGGTTGGCTCTGATCAGAGCCTAATCTGAAAAACTGGTGGAACACTGGTGGGCGGCTCCTTGGCAAGGCTACTGCTTTGTCAGAGTAAGAATGTATTGGGGCCAGGCGCATCAGAACTGGGCCAAAATGTGGCTTCGGCGGAGACTGATTCAGTTCGGAGTTGTACAGAACAAAAGGACTGACATCCTCCTACGGCGTCAATGTTGTAGGAACCAGAAAGGATATGCTCCAGGTAATTCTCTACTTCCTTCAAATCCATAAAAGATGTTGCTGTTCTTTCCAACGGGCCTTTCTCCCCTGGATTATTGCAGCAGCATTTTTACTCGTCTCCATATGAGCCTGCTAGATTAACCACAAAGAGTTCAAAATCAAGCACCAAGGCCAAAGTAAAAAAAAACATCATCATTCCTGGTACCAGATTACTAAACTGGTTACCATAGACACCAATTAAAGGCCACAACTGCAACCCCTACCCTGCCCCATTCTACCCCTGTCACTACATTTGCGATTCCTGGCACCTGACGTGGTAGAATCAGTGATAAGTACACAGGGGGGGATTGCCCTTATGGGTATACACGCTTTACTCTCCTTGTTCTGTGCCCTTTTTATAACACAATATTAGTGAATAATATCCTAATGTCCTATTAATATCTTATTATTTACTATTAGTGTGATAAAAGGACAAGTTACTTACCTTTGGTAATGCCTTATGTGGTAGAGACTCTATCTAGCCGCAGATTTCCTACCTTAGAATATCCCTCAGGCATCAGACTTGATCTGGAAAATCTTGAGCAGTACCCCTACGGGCCTGTAGGTGGCATCGACCAACAATGCGTTAGCATCATAAGTGTTATCTTCGCCGCATGTGACATGTGTAGTGCCTATATAGGTGTCACCCCAGGTTGCTAACGTGGGTTTCTTTCGTGACTATTTCCGCGCCAGAAGCATGGAACCAACGGCAAAAGGCTGAATTGAACAAGTTACTTACCTTCGGTAAAGCCTTATCTGGTAGAGACTATATCTAGCTACAGATTCCTTACCCTTGAATACCTTTCAGTGCCCCTTCAGCTCCGTGTCAGAGTGAGGGATGACAATGGAGATGGCACCGTCGGCGCCTGGAGCTTCGGGACCGGCACTGGGAAGGTTGAGATGGTACGGCCGGTATCGGTCCGGATCCGGGGATGGATCCATGGGGGTCCACTGGAACTGGGGTCAGAGCCACCGGCGTGGAACAAGATGCAGTCCCCCGAGGGGCCCGAAGGTGCACTGGAGGGGTCAGGGGTGCCGAAATATGAGGCACATGGTGTTATAGAATTCTTTAAGCTAGGTTTAGGGCGCTCCGGCTCCCGAAAAATCAGGGAGGCACCGAGTCGGCCCAGGTACAGGCTCAGCGAAAGCAGGCCTCAAATGCCAATGCACCCTCGTCTTATTGGCCGATGGATGAGGAAAAATCAAAGACCACTTCAACTTCTTCTTGTGCTTCAACTTATCCGAGTGCCCCGAGGACTTTGAGAGGGACGATGATGACTTTGTGCTCCACAATCACTCCCAGGACTTTCCACTCAACTGGGATCTCAATTTGCACGCTGGGCTGCCATTAGCATTAGGGACCGCTCCCTCATAGCTTTAAGATTGATAGTGCGTCAATCGGAGCAAGACTTTGGTTCGTGGTCGAATTCCAAACACCACAGACAGACAAGGTGCGGGTCCGTCACCGACATTGATCAATGACAGGCTGAGCAGGGCTTGAATCCTGTCTTCCGACATGACATCCGAATTACACCAGGAGAAAAAACCTCAAAAACACTCAAAAAAACATCAAAAAAATCCAGTCAAAAAATTACTGAGGGCTAGCTCTTCTCTGGGTCAGCATTGGCTTGCAAGGAAAGAAAAGAAGTGACGTCAGCATGCCTAGGTGGCGCCTATATGGGTACCGGGAAGTCACATCTGGTGCAGACAACGCATGCAATGTCGATCGATACCACCTACCAGGGCGCACAGGTACTGCTCACGAAAAATCTTCCGGATCCAGTCTGATGCGTGGGGAAATTCAAAGGTCAGGAATCTGCGGCTAGAAGAATTTATCAGATACCAGTGTTCAGATTCTAAGGGCTACAAGGAACTTTTTGAGGTAGAAATTCCAATTAGCAGAACAGGGAGGATAAGAGGGTCAGTAAGGAATCTGTGGCTAGATAATCTCTTTACTAAATAAGACTTTACCGAAGGTAAGTAACTTGTTCATCTGATAGACATCTAGCTGCACATTCCTTACCTTAGAAGAGATACAAAAGTAATACGTCCCTGGAGGTGGGCCTGCTAACTGGCTCAGACCAAAACGTCCTAAAGGACCGAACTGGCAAAGTGCCCATCACAACGGACCTGACTGCCAAGGCACTAGTGTTTGGTAAATTGCACTTTAAAATGCACTAGTTGAGTCCATTTTTAAAAAGAAATTCCATGGGGAGAAACCTCCCCTCCCAAACTCTCCATAGAAGAGGTTGAGTTCAGTCGCTTTGCTTGCTCTCTACAATTCAGGGAAAGTATTACACCCCAACCTCTTTCCAGTGCAAGAATGGCAGGTAAACAGTGTCTTGATTGGCACTGTTTACTTTCTGCAGCTTCCACTGGGACACAGACACTATGCTTTCGTTTTTGTAAAATAAGTAAGCTAAGGATCACAATGCATACTTTTCTGATTACATTTTATAAAGAACTAAAACGCACTGTAAACAGATGGAAAGGGAGGTTTACAAAGAGAGAGGGTGACCACGAAAATTTGAGAAAATCTGGGGACTGGGAACCTGGCGAACCCATAGCACACCTGATAATGGTGGAATGAAGAAACGCCTTAATGGAGAGCGTAGGGAATGCTGGTGTGTCTTAAACAAGTATATGTAGAGGAACACTAGCCGCAACAGCACAGTGGGCGGCAGCAGGTTCACCTAGCTGCTGGAAGACGCCATATGGAGAACTGGTTGGATATAATTTAATGTGCAGGGAGGCTTGGGGGATGATTGGACTAGTGTCAACGTCTTTTTGTTTGTTTGTTTGCTATAAACAATAAACTGATTTTTATAAAAACTTAAAAAACTAAAACAACACATTTTTATGCTACCAAGTTTCATTTATGCGAATAAATGAAAAATGATATGTTTGAAGAACAGCTTCACCCATGTGCTTCACAAGTGATAGCGTCTTGCAAATTATCATATATCAAAATGTTAACAATAAGGAGTAATCTAAGACAATGACATAGTTCATATTCAATATATGGTCTATATCAATTAATACATCTGGAAATTATGAACAAGTTGCATACCTTTTGTAAAGATCTTTCTTGTAGAGACTTTATCTGCCTGCAGAGCTCTCTCCTTTTGAAAATTCCCCAAGCGTCAGACTGGATCCTGAAACTTTTCAGCAGTATCTCTGTGTACCAGTAGGTGGCATCATGCAGCTCCCACTGACACCATTCCACTCCATAATGATGTGTGGTGCCTATATTGGATCCACTTCTGCACTCCAAAGTCAGTTGATTTCATAGCACCCAGAGACACAGAGCCCCACAGCAAATTGGCTTTGGCCAGTGTGCAGATTCCTAGACTAGGGATTTTAGTAATGGATAGAGTCCAAATCAAAGAACGGTGAGGAAGGTAGGGTCTGTGACGAATCGGAGCTAGAATGAGTCTCTACCAGAAAGAGCTCTATGGAAGGTAAGTAACTTGTTCTTCTGATAGGAAATTCTAACTGCAGGTTTCTCACCTTTTCAATTGCTACCAAAGCAACACCTATCTGGAGGTTGTTCTGTGATAAGACTCAAACCAGGAAGTCCTGAAGGACTGAGCTAGCAAAATACCTCTCTCGGCGAACCTAGCTGTCCAGACAGTAGTGCTTTTCAACAAATGGAGTGATACCCACATAGCCACCTGGCACATGTTCAGAAAAGGAACTCCATGTGCTAATGCACTGGTAGCAGCTTTGTCCTGATGAAATGAGCTTCCAGAGGCTGCTTTTTGGCACAGAAACAGTGGCTCCTGCGGACTAATAACTTCTTTATAGTAATAGGAAGGACTGCACAATGGCAATGGTCAAGGTTAAGGTTGATGTCTGAGAGAGAGCGGCCAAACACACCAAAAGAAGTCAACTGCGGTGAGCAATTTTGTTTATATAATGAGCTGAAATAACATGACATTACAGATTTAGTATTTCTAACTATCAATAAAAATCAAACACATTGGTGAAAGGTGTCCCAGTGAAAGTATAAGGAACCTATAAAGAAGGTGACATATTTTGTGACATATGTACATGGTTTCCTTTAGAACACAAAAGCAACCATTATCAGGTATACATTTTGTAATCAACACTTTTGGCCTTTATGTAGCAGAACTTAATGCAGAGAACAATATGGCAGGATACGGTCCTTTTGGGCACACCCTTACCTTTTTTCACTACTTTGAACCCCATAAAGAGGAGATCGTCCAACCAGTGTACTCTGGTAGGATCGATATAAAAGCCTCAGTACTCTGTTGATGCCCAAATGGTGGACTCCCTCCTCATCCTTTGATGGGTGAGATGGAGAAAAGAACACCAGTAGGGTGATATGTTGACCGTCATGAAACTACATCACAACTTGAGGTAAGTTTGATGCTCGCATCCGCAAAACTAGTCTGTCAGTGAAGAAAGTGGTAAATGGCAGGTTAGCATAGATAGCCTGAAGCACATTCATGCGCTGCGCTGATGTTAAGTGACGAGAAACACTGTCTTGAGGATGAAAAGCTGCAAGAGACAGCTGTGAATCGGATAACGAGAGTGCACATCAAATATGTGAGGACCAAATGAAGGTCCCACTGTGTCAAAGTAAAAGGAGAGGTTGGATACAGATACTGTAAACTTTTCAAAAACGCATTACAACAGGAAACTGAAATAATCAGGGCTGGTCCAGAAACCATAAAAAGGCCGAAAGAGCTGAAAGGTACCCTTTAACCATGCCTAGAGCAAAGCCTTGCCATGCTAGACATAACAGATAACTATGTCCAGAGCAAAGTCTTACCAAGCTAGACATAACAGAAACAACAGAATCTAATAACTTTGCCTGGACGGGGTCCATTTTCCATGTGCTGCACCAAACCACAAATTTGTCCCAACGACAGACGTTTATTGTCTTCGGCATTGGTCGCCTGGCTGCCAAGATAAAATCAACTTTCTCCGGAGGAAGGGGCAGACAAAGCTCAAGCCCAGGAGCTCTCAATACCATACTCTCCGTGCTCAATCCAAGGCCACTACGAAGAATTGGCCTCAGTCAGTCCTGACCTTCTTCTGAACTTGGGGCAAAAGAGATATTAGTGGAAAGGCATACAGAAGTCCCACCTGAGCAGACAAGCTTTTCCTAGCGAGAAACACCTTGGAAACTCCAATGCACAGAACTGCTGACAGTGCGCATTCTCGGCAGTGACGAGGAGAGGGAGCTAAGGACTCCACATTGACGGAGCAGGCCTTGCGCCACCTCTGAGTGTAACTGCCACCCATGATCGCCCATAGGTGTCGACAGTTGCGTTAGTCGTCTCTGGCATTTAAAGATCTTACCATGTGCTTCACCACCAGGAAAATGACTTGGTGGTCCAGCCATTTCCAGAGGCGTAGCGCCTCCTGGCACAATGCTCATGACCCCCTCCACACCCTGTGTGTTGCAATACCACATGGCAGTGGTGTTGTGCATAGGCACCTGTACCAGTCTCCCCTTTCAGAATGGAAGGAAGGTTTTCAATGTCAAGCGGATGGCCTTCAGCTCCAGAAGGATGAAATGGAGTCGGGACTCCACCAGAGACCAGAGGCCTCCGATCCCCACCTCCCCTAGGTGGCCGCTCCAGCCCAGAAGTGACACATCAGTCACCACTGTCAGCTCTGACTGGGGTAGGGAGACGGGTCTGCTGCTGACCCAAATGCTGTCTAGTAACTACCACTGCATATCTTTTGCAGTCTCATCTTACTCAGGATGCGGTTGCAGAAATCCACTTGGTGCGGAGCCCACTGAGACCTCAAATCCCACTGCAGAGAAAGGGGAAAGGCACGAAGCTGAACCGTGTCCAGAATAGATACAATGAAGGGGAGTGTCTGAGGAGTCAGGTGCTCCTCCAACACGTTCATAGTAAATCTTAAAGATGACAGGAGGTTTGCCGTTGTCTTGAGGTGGTTTATGACAGCTTTGGGTGAGCTTGCCTTACACAATAAGTCATTGAGATATGGTAAGACTGAGATCCTTGAACTCCGAAGGTGTGCTGCAACCGCCGCAATCACTTTAAAAAAACCTCCAAGGGGCACTGGTGAGACCAAAGGGGAGCACACCAAACAGAAAATGCTGCTGTCCCACAATGCACTGCAGGTAGCGTTGATGGGCCTGCAGGACGGGTGTATGGAAATAGGCCTCCTGCAGATTTAACACCATCATCTAGTCTCCAGGGTTGAGGGCAAACAAGACCTGGGCCAGGATAAGCATTTTGAATTTGTCCTTCTGGAGAAAGACGTTGTGAGGACACAAGTCTACAATGGGACAAAGGCCTCCCTCCTTCTTAGGCACCAGAAAGTAGCAGGAATAACCACCACAACCTGTTTCTGATGCAGGCTATAAGAGGTTGGCTCAGTATATAGTGTCCACCTATGGTGAAGCAATGTGCACTGAGTCCAGGCAACCCTTAGTGATAGTGTTTAGGACCCTGATAACCAAAGCTCTTTCGGGATAGCTGTGGAAAGCAGCTAAGGCTTATCCAGGAGGGTGTAAAGCGGTGCATTTACCACAAAAGTCAGTCAGTCAGCCTTCACACAAGAAAGAACCACACAAGTATTTATAAAAATAATTTAGTATTTATTATCACAACACTAAGAATTAATTGTGTATATCTCCTACCCGGAGATATCAAATAAACACAAGAGATACTTCAAAAACAGGTAAGTAACATAGAAAAACACATGGGCCCCTATATGGGGGGGTGGGGGGCAGTAACCCATATACTAAGAAAGCGGTATGTGCGTTAAGTACCAAAACGAGCCTGATACTCAAGAATGGAAAAGCCCGGGGGTAACATGGAATCACCAGAGGTGAGTAGCTAGGGACCCTGAGGCGCACGGGTGCAGAATAGTTACACCGGGTCAAATGTCCATAGAATAGCACAGGGTAAGTCGTGATTGGTATTTTCTTGTTTCAGGACCCATCCCAAAGAACCCAGAGGACACCAAATGGATCAGGGAAGGTTGGAGAACAACCCCACCCGTGGATACCCAGGAAACCAGGATGCCTACACCAGGGAGCCCAGGAGCATAGGTGCGAAGTGGTGTCGGAACCACCCGTTGAAGCCAATGGAGGATCTTGGAAGTCCGTCGGCTACAGCAACTCATGGAACAGGACGGTGGAACCCAAACTTGGATTCTGGACGAGAAGTACCTCAAAGCAGGAGCACAATGCCATCCCTTGCTGGAGGTACTTGTTGTTGCACAACGGTGTTGATGAAGCAGCTGCGAGTCCAGGTAACGATGCAGGAGCCCAGGAGCTGTCCAGGAGCTGTCCCATGACGGTTGAAGACTGCAGGAGGGTGAGTAGCCGGCAGGACCACCAACAAGCCTTGGCAACCGCAACAGTCATTTTGAAGAACAATATGCTTGGTTGCAGACCAGCAAGGTCTGTAGGACTAACCCAACAAGGGTATGCCAGGGCCGGCCCTCAACAGGCAGGAGAGCCAGCAGGAATTGCTGGAACCCCCCCTCAAGGATCCTCTGGTAGCAGGCACAGAGAGTCGCAGGGAAGCCTCAGCAGCACACAGACGAAGGAGGCCCACGGTGCAGAGGATACAGGCAGGACGTCATTCTTGGAGCTGTGTGATGCTTGAGTCTAGGGCTTCTTGGAGCTTGAAGATCTTCAGTGAGGAGTTAACAAGCCTTGGCAACAGCAGACAGACGCGGTGCACAGGAATGCAGTTCAGGTTGGTTGGAGAGGGATAGCAGTATCCCAAGTTGAAGGGCAGACTGGTCCGGCCTCTGGGGAACCAATAAACCACCACCTGTGTTGCATAGCCGGGGGATGTCAGTGGGACAGCAGGATCAGCAAACTGGTCGTCGACATTAAGTTGCCTGCGGATGCAGGGAAGTGAATCCTTCACTCCAATAGAGATTCCTTCTTGATTGGATGTATGCAGTCCTTGCTGGCTCGGAGGATGCACGGCCACTGAGTTGCAGAAACATGGAAGAGCACGGAGCCAAAGTTGCAGCAGAAACTTCCTACCAAGAGCAGTCTTGTTTTCGGTCCTGGCTTGATCCAGCAGCAAAGTTCCAGTGTCCAACAGCAGAAGTGTCTTCAGACAGGTCTTATTGAATCTTGACGAAGTCCAGGACGAATCTAAGGACCCACCCTCACAGGAGCCCTTAAGTAACACTAAAAGGGGGAAGGACATTTTCTGCGGTGACCCACCTATCAGGGGAAGTCAAGGATGCTACTCAGCTCGCCTAGCCAGTCGATGCTCCCAGGGGCCGAAATTCAAGATGGCAAAATCAAGTGGGCACCTGGAGGCGCTCTGGGCACCTCCCTAGGGAGGAGTTGATGGGGTAGACACTCCCCTGACCTTTGTGTAGTTTTGCACCAGAGCAGGAGCTCTCAACTGGGCAAAACTGGTTAATGCAAAGAGAGGACCAAATGTGCCCTTCAATGCAGTCTGGTGGCGCTCGGAAGCGCCCCTACCCTACCTAATTCTAAAGGAGAGATGGTCACACCTCTCCTTCGCAGGAAATACACCTCTCCTTCACAGTAAATCCTTTGTTCAGCTTCCCCTGCCCGAGTTAAACTTATCAGCAGGGGGGCAGAGGAGTCTCTGGAGTCGGCAGCAGCACTAGCTGGCAGGCTGTGAGGCTACACAGGTAGGTATTGGGGGGTCCTCTAAGAAGCCCCCCAGTACATGGTATCATGCAATTAACACTGGAGTCGGTGTTGTTGCATGATTCTAAAATGCTTAATACCAAACACGACCAGGTTCGGAGCAGCAATTATGTAGTTGGACATCTTAACTTGCGAGTGTCCACTACATACTTCAGAATGACTGCCCCGCACTTACAAAGCCAGAGAATGGAGTCCGGGGTTTGTAGGGGTACCTTTGCTCGTGCAGGGGTACCCACACACTTAGAACCATGCACGCTGCCCTTGGACTGAAGGGCCTACCTTAGGGGTGACTTATAGGTTTAAAGTGCTGTGACAGGAATATAGGGAAAACCTTATATCTAAACTGTAAGGTGCATGCACCATTTCACGCAGACTGCGATAGCAGCTCTGCAGCTGCAGACACAGCTTGCATGGACTCTCATGGGTGACACAATACATGCTGCAGCCCATGGTAGACCCCTGATGTACCAATGCCCTAGGTACCTCAGTACCATATACTGGAAACTTATAGTGGTACCCCAGTATGCCAATTATGGGATTTATAAAGTACTTACCAGCAAATTTAGACGAGAGAGCACTGCCACTGGCGTACAGGTTTGCATGGTCCAAGCAAACTACAATTAAAACACACTGACACCAGGCAAAAAGTGGGGGTGTCTATGTCAGAAAGATCCTACTTTCCTACACAAACAACCTCTCAATAGCACCTTTGGCCATAAAGGCTTGCACTCCCTGCTATAAGACGGACACATGGTCCTCCAATCAGGCATTCCTGGGCCAGCTGTGGTCCACTAAGAGCACGCTAAAAGGGTTTGGCAGGTGTTGCTGCAGGGGACAATAGACTGACAGGCACACTGTCTTAATCGCGGGTGTCGGTGGTTGCCATGGCCTCACCCACAAAACTGCTAGGCACCTTCTGAGGCTGAAGTGGCTGTCAGTATGGGGTATCTCTACTGACACCGCAAAAGGAACAATATGGTTGATGGTGAGGCAAGCAGATAAAACCAGGGAACGCCCTGTGGCCCTGCTCTCTTTGAAGCGTCCTAGAGAGGAATCTGCCTTGTGCCCAAAAAGATGAGTCCTGTCAAAGGGTATGCCCATAAGGGACGACTGGACATCGCTCGAAAAACCTGTTGACCAGAACCAAACATGGAGATGAACGGCAACACTAGTGCCAATGGCTCACCCAATGGAATACATGTGGTCCAGGCCACAACAAATTGTAAATTTGACAACATTGCGGCTGTCCTGTATGGCTTGAATTGGGACAGGGCCAAGGTCATTCAAAACACCTTGGAGGACTTGAGCAACTAAATCCCAGAGAGGGTGGGAAGACCTGGCTTGGCAGTGCCGGCTGGATTGTTCCCATGAGGAACAGGATCAAGACTGATCTGCATATGGCTGGGTCTGAACTGGGTAGGCGAAGTGAGCTAAAGACGATGTGGATTCAACCCAGATCTGTGACTGGGGGTGAGTGTCTGAAAAGTTTCAGCGCTCCGTCCATCATCTCCTTGTGTTTGCTTTGTTCTCCCTAAGGTGGCAGGGTATGCCCAGACGTGGGTCCCTTGCTCACTTTGCCACTGGATTCAAGCTAGTCTGGCTGATGATGGGTGTTACCCCCATACCGGTCCCAGGATGCTTGTTTCTGGTTCAGGGAAGACCTGGCTTGGCAGTTCTGGCTAGATTGTTCTCATGAGGAACAGGATCAAGACTGATTTGAATATGGCTGGGTCTGAAGTGGGTTGGCGAAGTGAGCTAAAGAACAATGATGGATTCAACCCAGATCTGTGACTGGGGGTGTCTGAAAAGTTTCAGCACTCCGTCCATCATCTCCTTGTGTTTGCTATATATACCAAGTAAACATTCTCGATCGATCTGAGTTTGAGGAGGATTTTGGGGAGATCATTCTGCCCCTGAAAAATTATATCAAGCATCCACCAGTCTGAAGTTATGTCTTGCCATTTCACAATGTACATGCACACAGTGGAATTAACCCTGTCAACGTATGGAATCTGCTTTCAGTGATTTGGTAAAAGCAAAATCTCGAACTCTAAAGACCTGATTTATTTGTTGGCGGTCAGGCCATCCTTCGCCATGGCAACAGAGTTTTTTAAGTCCATAGCCCTGGTAGAGGCCCCCGACTGCCAAATTTACAAATGTCTATTGGGATGGCAGACATTTAATGCATTGAATGGAGCCGCCGTCAAGGCGTTTTCTATCAATGCATTCTAACTTTGCCCTATGGCTCTGTCAAACATAACTAATCTGTACTGCAAAGTTACAGTTTTTTTACTTTCAAAAGCAAAACGTCAAAGCAGGAATTTGTTTTTTAATATGGAAAAAACAATGCCCATTCACCATAGGAGTTATATCCAATGTCCAAGGGAGCTTTTTGCAGTTTTTACTGCCCCTTACCTCCAGGGTTTTCCTAGCAGTGACAGGCAGCGAAAACTGACCTGTATGTCTGCCCATCTAAATTAGCCCTTACTCTGTCAGCCCATCGGAAGCGTCTAACCATGGCGTGTTGGTAGGACCCAAAAACAACAGCAGTTCAGTTTGTTTCAGAAAAAAACAATTTAAACAATGGTACAGATGCAAATGGAGTTTTTTCTCTGCATGTCAGATCACTATTTGTTTTACCAGTGCACATCTGCCACGACTGACATAACTGACCTTGGCAAGTAAATACTATGACAATCACTCTGGGTACATGGCAAGCAGGAATACTAGAGATGCCAGAAATCACTCTCTAGCAGATCTGAGAATCACCTTAACTCCTACGTTTGTCTCTGTCTAGCAGATGGAATTCCAGCAAGAGATCTCACCATCAAAAGCACCTCTAGATTTGTTCAACATTGAGGGCCATGACATTGAGTACAGGTACTCTGGCTACTTGCTCATTGTCAAAAAACTGGTTTACCATCACCCTATTCAGTGTCAAAGCCGAAGAAAGCTAAACCTTCATTGATGTCAAAGCATTCAAGGACTGTTCATGACTGTACATACCCTGCGGGGGCAATTTAGTACCAGATTCTCATGTACAGACAATACTGAAGCAGGCTCCTTACACCAAACCCCTTTATTCTTCTTATACATATGTCTAGAAGGGACCATATACCTAGACCAGCCTCCACTCCAACAAGAGGTTGCACACCTCCACCATGACATAGTACCCCCGGTTGCTTCAAGGACAACATATTCTTCATAAATGTTGTCATGTTCGATTAGGAGAGATTCACCAATGCTCACAGAATCTCATCCTGCAAAATCTTCTCTAATAAATGATATGAACATCTTTCATGGTGTGCTTATCAAAGGCGAAATGAAACTGAACAATCCTATGCCTGCTCCACCAACTACCATCTCATTATCCTTTAAAACTGTCCACTAAACAAGTTTGTCAAATCCAATCTTATGCTTGGTAACAGGTCTACTTGTACCTGCAATCAAACTGTTCCTTAAATCTGCTCCAGCATACCTCCTGGAAAAAAACATAACTTTAGACCAAGACTATGTGTTTCTAAAAGCAAATGTTTGTTTACCCATATCTCAGCAATTGGCTGATCATGGCTTCCATTCTTAAACAGGCTCCCTATCATTTTGACATACTGTTCACCACAGGAGCTACAAGTCTATCATTCCAAGTCAATAACAAATCCAGTCCAGTCCCTTCATTAGCTAGGGGTTGCCTTAGACATTTCAAGTGCACGTTTGATCCTTTGGGTGACAGCCAATCATCTAACCACCTCAAGTACTGTGATCTACAAAACACAGCTCATCCCTCAGACAGACATCATCCGTCCTGCACTGCATGGAAGAATGCATTTTCCTGTTTTCCTGTTTTCATCTTCATTTGAGACCTTTATAGCAGGGCGAGAGAATCAGTGGTGCCAATTATCAGGCTAATGGGAAGTAACATTGACACTAATTTTAGCAGCAATCCAATCCTTCCTGTGCTGGTTTTAATCGAGCAACCTAAAGAAGTGTGTATACTCTCATTAAGACATTCCAAGCCAGACAATAGACACAGACACCTCTCTGCTGAGTTGGAGAATCCATATGTGCTATCGTCAGATTCAAGGTAGAAGATCTCTGAAACAAATATCTACTACGCCTTATGTTAAACAACACAGTCCTTCAGGATATGTTCTGTGATTGTTTTTTTTCCTTGTATAAATATCTTTGTCTCCAGGTACAATCCACCAGGAACGAAAGAAAATTATCTTTTGATCGACTATTCAGGAAAGCTTCCTTATGCCTTTCCATCAACACCTTTTAAAGCCAATGAACAGCAAACTTTCATATTCCAAATTCAGGATGATCATCAAAGCTCTGGAGTGGCAGAGGAATGGTAGTTCACTGACATATTACAACTATAGGAGAAGAAACAGATAAGGCTGCCGTGCGGACCAAATCTTCTTCCAAGCTCACAGGCAAGATCGTACTCCCTGACATTCTATCATTGAACTTGGCTGCTTGGGTTGTGCACTCATTCAATGTGAATATCTGAATGTGACCTGTGATTGTATAAACATTTCAAAAAAAGCCAAGCATCTATCCTATGCCTCTGTCTTCAAGTTAAGAGATTCTGCATCTGGTATACATACAGAAGAGCACTGATCCCATCAGATGTCAGCAGCAGCTGTAATTATTCAAATCGAGGTTGCAGTTTCCCTTCCCCAAAGGTACATCTTGCAGTCATTGCTGCTTACAGGAAATGGCCTTCACAAACCTCTTTCTTCTCAGTCCTAGTCATTAAGTACTTCCTAGAATGCATTAAAAAAGGTTCTCACCAGTCATGAGACCGTCCCTTTTGATCCTTGGGAAAATAAGTAGTTCTTTCAAAACTCATGGGCCTCCCTCTTGACATTGTCCACAAGGCTTATTTACAGTGAACCTCCCAGAGCACTGCTTTCTTGGTACCTTAGCAGTTAGCAATATCCCAAGCCTGTTCTCCCAAGAATACTACACTGCATCCAACAAAAAAAAAGTGGTCATGAAGAGGCATATAAGTTTGCTTTACTAGGTAGAGTCAGACTGTCAGGTTAATCAGCCCACCTCACTTCTAGCTTTTTTCCAAAATCCTTCCTCCATAGCTAAGAGATCTTTGCAGATCAAAGCTGTTAGGAAAGTGCTTGGATTCTATCTACTAAGTATGAAAGTATTTGAAAGACCAAACATTCATTGGACCTGTTTGAATAGATTTTTCCACCTCAAGACAGTCCATTTCTAGGTGGAACGTTCATTGTACTTACTTCTTTGTTATGAAAAAGCAAATACAACTCTAACATACAAATCTAGAGCTCATTCTACTAGAGGTAAAGTGACAACTATTGCTTGGTTAAGGAAAACCTCCATTGCAGGGATTTCCAAAGGAGCTACCTGGAAACTAGTCCATACATTCACAAGGTCCTATTGTTTTGTGTCAGATTCTAGGGCTGCTGCTCAACAAGGTCCGGTGTCTCTTAGGCACCTTACCTGTAGTCCACATTTTCCTACAATGAAATGTCAATTGAAATCACAAGCAACCCTCCCTCATCCCAGTTGGAAGAAAAAAGAATATACTAGTGCTCTGTCAGGATTTTAAGTCTCCGTTCATAAAAAATACAGAATTGCCACTGGCAGAGAATTATGGGATACTGTTTGAATGTGCTTACTTAAAGGACCAGTGACACATTTTCACCCTATGTGGACTGCAGCCTTTCTGGCTAAATTGTCCTTATTTTTAGGTAAAGCCTAGAGGCAGCGCGCATGCACTGCTCACTCTGCAGGGCATGCTGTAGTAGAGTATGCTGTGGAAGCCTCGCCTACTCTCCTCCCATATTTTTTCATTGGCTGGTGTCATTGTCCTTGGTAAATGCTGGCTTCCGATTGATTGATTATGAGGCTTATTAGTCCCTCCTTATTACCGCCTTGTCGCCGTTTGTTACCTCTTATGAGACTGGATCTTTTACTTGTGGCGTTACATGGTCTCCTTCATAAGTAGGTAGGCATTTTTTTTTTAATGAGCTTCCCTATTCCACCCACGACATCTCAGCAGGCCCTCTGGTTTTACTAATGTATATATTTAAATTATAGCGCGTTCGCTTTAACTATAGTGGCTGCGCTTAATTATTTATTTACTTAATAATACTGTCTGCTTTCGTAATGTATTTATTTAAATTATACCGCGTCCGCTTTAACTTTAGCCGAAGTGTTTATTTATTTATTTTATTAATAGTGCAGGACGCTTTTGTTAGGACCGAGCAAGGGGAGGGGGGGCACAACGTTATAACATTTGCAATGTAATAGGACTCGTATTTACGTGCGTTCAAGCTATTGTCATTGTAAATGACAATGCCGTTTATTTATGTTTTAAAAACCAAAACATAAATAAAAGGCATTGTCATTTACAATGCCAATAGCTCAAACTTGCGTAAATGCGAAGCTTATTGCATTGCAAATGCATTTTTCTTTTCCTTTGAAAAGGTTTTGTGAAAGGGTTTGTCTTGGCATCCTTCTTTACCTAGTTTCTATTTTAAAGTGTAAATGGCTCCTTTGTTTAAAGAAAATAAATTAAATGTGTCCTTTATAGGCTGGTAAAATACAAGTTTGACTTACAAATGTATTTCTCTGCAGAAAAGTAGTTATAGTATGTATATTTTAAAAAGTACCTAGTCAGGACTATACAGTGCCTATTATTGCAATGGCAAGAACCCCAAAGCAGAACTAAGATTACAGGTAACTATCCTTTTACTTTTCAGCTTGTAAACGAGCTACTAAGGGAGATGGCATGGTATGAGTAAAAAAAGGATATAAAGGAGTGATGTTTTTGCATCAAAGGTTGCTGGTGTAAAGAAGCAATACCTAGTAGCTTTTCTGGAGCTAAAATAATATAAAAATGCAAACAGGTAGTAAGTTCAGCGCTTCCTTAGTAGCCTTTAGATATGCATTAACTCAAGGAAGATATTTGGTACAACAACAGGCAAGAAGCTAAGAGAACTCAGTAAACATGCATACAGAAGCTGAGAAGATTGAGTAAGCGTGCATTCCCTCCTCTGCTGTTGCTTTCACTGGAACTCAGCAGGGTAGCTCCAGTGGGTTAAAACTAGGTGCCCTCTAGTTGCCAAGTGCTTACCTTCTAGCAGAGACAGCAGCATCACCACCATGTCCTTCTGCAGGTCCAGGAGCTCCTTCAGCAGACCAATCTGACTGGAATCCTGTGAAACAGAGAGGCACACACACAAGCACAGGGCTCAGTCAACAACCAAAACTTCAGGTAGCACACCACTAATAGAGCTGCAGATCCCCAGTCAACATCTTCTAAATTGAATGGGAAGGAAGAGGCAACTAGAGCTTTCTATGACAAGAACACAAGTTCTTTAGTTCACCAGCTGTAGCGCCCCGTGAACATTTCCTGTAGAGCAGATTGGAGGATGGAAAGGAGGGCAACAAAGCATCTGTGATCGCCCCTCCATCACAGTGATGAAGTCCTTCAGTCTGAATCAAGGACACTACAGTCAGACTGATCTTGAAACTTCTACCCTGCTCTAGAAGTACAATAATGTATATAATTGGGAACAGAGGAATACTTCTTGTTCGTATTGGTTACAATCGGAACCACACATGCCATTACCATGCATGCCTTTACAACGCGGTCTTTACAAGGCATGCGTCTTTACCATGCATGCCTTTACCATGAAATTTTTTACCATGCATGCCTTTACAATGGAAATATAAGTATTATAGAGTTAAGTATGAACCCTCTCTCTCTCTCTCTCTGTCTCTCTCTGTCTGTCTCTCTCTCTCTCTCTCTGTCTCTATATATATATATATATACCACGCATATGCCTTCACATGCTCGACCTTGAACGCCTTCACAACAAAAATATAAGCTTTTTAAGTATAAACCATATATATATATATATATATATATATATATATATATATATATATATATATATATATATATATATATACATACATACAGGGTTTATACTTGCAAAATGCTTACATTTTTGTTGTGAAGGCATTCATGGTCAAGCATAAGAAGGCATATGCCTGGTAAAACGGTAACAGGTAGGTATAAACCCTATATATGTATATATATGTGTATAATGTGTGTGTGTATATATACATATATATATATATATATATATATATATATATATATATCCTTCCATGCAGTCCCTTTCTCGGCTTGTGATATAGCAGCAGAAAAGACACAGAGAAGTCCACGGCATTAAATGGTGCAAAATAAATGTATGATTTATTGCAAGTCAACAATCATCATACTATAGAGAAAAGGAAGAAAAATATATAATGTGGCCGACGCGTTTCGGCTAAGCGCCTTTTATTAACCCACAACCACTAAACCCATACCCACCCTAAACCCGAAAAATCCCCTTGCCACCCAAAACCCACACCCACCATAAACCATAAAATGACCCTTGCCACCCAAAAACCCATCCCCACCCTAAAAATACCCTTGCCCCTCAACGACCCATACCCAACCTAAACCGTAAAAATACCCTTACCATCCAAAAACCCATACCCACCCTAAATCCTAAAAATACCCTTGCCACCAAAAACCCTTACCCACCCTAAAAATACCTTTGCCACCGAGAATCCCACACCCACCCTAAACTCTAAGAAAACCTTTGCCATCCAAAAACCCACACTCGCCCTAAGTCCTAAAAATACCCTTGCCACCCAAAAACCCATACACCCCTTAAGCCCTAAAAATGCCGTTGCCCAAACACACACACATAAAATAGTTCACTTACCTGTGTAATACTTACATTTTCATTGTAAAGGCATGCTTGGTAAAGGCATAGTCGTTGTACAAGTTTGTGCGGTAAAGGCATGCGTGGTAAAGACGCATGCGTTGTAAAGCCTGCGTGGTAAAGGCATGCATGGTTCCAGCTGCGTTGTAATGACTGTTTCCCCTTACACTCTATAGATCAGTTAGGTGCTTGTGTGGGTTAAGGGCTTTCGAAAGATGTCAAACCCAAAGTGGTGGGAAACAGACCACTATGTACCTACAGATCTGTTACAGCACTATCAGTGAAGGTTGAAGACTTCCCCCGCCTGCACCACAACCATTTATCCAAAAGTGCCACTTGCACTGAAAAGGCCTCTATCTCCACATCCATCAAAACTATTTCAGCTAAGACTTCATTCACAACTAATAATGAGAAACACTGGTGATTTTCAGGGAGCCAAATACCTACCCATTTAAATCTAGACCAAGACCGTCAAGGTTTTTGTCACACCCCATGAGGTGGGCCACCAAATGTTCATGAATAGTGAATAATACATCTATAGTGTAATTGAACTAATACTCAGTTGTGCACAATTGCCAGAGTAATCTTGTCCCTCTTACGAGTTTTAATAGGTCTGAAAGCCTTAGATGAACCATGTAGTGATACCTTCTCTCACTGCTAATAGGAGACCATGAAGTCTCAAATTTCATTGAATACTTTGGAAAATACGATTATGCTCTGCCATCTAATGTTAAGAGATGCGGGTCTCCGTGTAATTCCACAACATCCTTAAAACCACCTCTAATGAGCATAGTGATTTTAAGTCATACTTAAGAATGCAGAGATAATTAAAGGTGATGTTAGTACCAACCATCAGAACACACCCTGTTAGGAGCAGATGAGATAGATGGTCAGGTGAGTCACTCACATTGCTCTGCTGATGGGAGTAAGACCCTTCTTCGGTTCCTTGCCCATTGCAGTAGTATGTGTGCCATGCTGCTGCAACGCTGCCATACATGGTGGGTTATAGCAAAAGCCATTGCTGAAAGCCAAGCAAGCAGAAGGCCCCAACTCTCAGTTATCCGGGTTCTCCCCTCCCTCACTCAACATCCAATTCCCCCTCCATTCTCAAGGTATGCAGCAAAGCAATTCATTTACATTCGCCCTTAACTCAATTCACCCTCCAGCTAATGAGGATTACTTGCCCACACGAGGTTCAAAATCACACAGTGCAGTTGTTCTGCTCGATTTTCCCGGCCTTCTTGTGTTAACAAGTGATTGAATGTGACTTCAGTCTCTTACCATTCAAGCCTAAGGGTTAGAGTAGTGAATGGAGCCTATTTACTAGGCACTTCGACATGATTCTGTGCTCTTCCCCATAGATCAGGGCTTGCACACATAGCCTAGGGGATAGATTCGTTAGTATTAGGGATAACCTGTCCTGTAGTGAGGGTATTTCATGGAGCTGTGCTGAATTCAGGCCTGGTAGGCCTCAAACGGGAGAGACTCCATCTTTCTTTCTGCTCCGGCAGCTTGGGATGCTTCTAGGTCAAAAGTAATGTTTTAGTTATGAGGTGTTATTCGCTTGGAGAGAACCGGTTCAGGCCGGCCCTTATCGAAGGATTGTATTTTTCTTCATGCCGAAGACACTACATCAGGCCGGCCAGCAGGGAACGTGTCCTTGGTACGGGGAGGTACAAGAATTTGGTGGGCGGCAGGTTACGGGCCGGAATTTTCCATGAGGAAATGCACCTCTATATTAGTGAAAGTCTGAGGCAGTTACATGTTCAGTCCGTAGGCGGCATCTAGCCGTTAGCAGTAAAGCTACTACTTATTTCAGGGAAGACAGACGCCATCTTGAAGACGGAGAAGAACCGAGAGACAGATGCTTTCCTAACAGAATAGCCAGAGAGGAGAGAGTAGCCGATAAGGAAGAGGTCCCAGTGACTCGGAGAAGGGTGATTCCAGGCGAGCCGAGGCACAGACGAGAAGGGAGCCTAGATGACCACTGAGTGCAGGCTACATACTACTAAGGTGATGTCGACCCTTTCTTATTAGAGTGTACAACTTAATCTTTCACTTTTCTTTGCAGGTTATGTGTTATATCGTAATGTTATGTGATTGTGTATGTAATGAGTGATAAAGTATCCAGTTTGTAGTGAACCAACATGTGCTGCGTGTTCTTGTATAAGAGGGTAGCCTATTCTTCTAGTCAGCTGCGGCTACATGAACAGATGTTAACCCTGATCAGGTAAGTGGTAACTGAATAAAGGAAAGAGGAGCCCCTCGAACCTGAGAACAGGCTATGCCCGAACTGGCAATCCTTGTGTGATCTGATGAATAGTGAGACTGATTCCCTTTTTGTATGTTATGGTGATCATAGGATGAACTGTCGTATGAGACTGCCGTCTAGGTAGAGAGGTCTGGATTCGTAGGGGATCGCGAGGCCGCCGATTGTGCTGATACTGTCGTATGGGCAGAGAGGTCTGGATTCGTAGGGGATCGCGAGGCCGCCGATTGTGCTGAGACTGCCGTCTGGGTAGAGAGGTCTGGGTTCGTATGGGACCGCGAGGCCGCCACTTGTGATACTGTCGTACGGGCAGAGAGGTCTGGATTCGTAGGGGATCGCGAGGCCGCCGATTGTGCTGAGACTGCCGTCTGGGTAGAGAGGTCTGGGTTCGTATGGGACCGCGAGGCCGCCACTTGTGATACTGTCGTATGGGCAGAGAGGTCTGGATCCGTATGGGATCGCGAGGCCGCCGATTGTGCTGAGACTGCCGTCTGGGTAGAGAGGTCTGGGTTCGTATGGGACCGCGAGGCCGCCACTTGTGATACTGTCGTATGGGCAGAAAGGTCGGGATTCGTAGGGGATCGCGAGGCCGCCGATTGTGCTGAGACTGCCGTCTGGGTAGAGAGGTCTGGGTTCGTATGGGACCGCGAGGCCGCCACTTGTGATACTGTCGTACGGGCAGAGAGGTCTGGATTCGTAGGGGATCGCGAGGCCGCCGATTGTGCTGAGACTGCCGTCTGGGTAGAGAGGTCTGGGTTCGTATGGGACCGCCAGGCCGCCACTTGTGATACTGTCGTATGGGCAGAGAGGTCTGGATCTGGGATCGCGAGGCCGCCGATTGTGCTGAGACTGCCGTCTGGGTAGAGAGGTCTGGGTTCGTATGGGACCGCGAGGCCGCCACTTGTGATACTGTCGTATGGGCAGAAAGGTCTGCATCCGTATGGGATCGCGAGGCCGCCGATTGTGAGGTCTTGGTATGCATAGTAGGAATCCCCTGTCCTTAGGTGATAGATATATGTGGTTGCAGGATTGTAAATAGGTTCTAGGGAGGGGGTAACGTTCTGGCTGGGTTAGTGAGGCTCTGATGAGCGGGTTCTATCTGATCCGAAAACCCAAGCAGAACAGCAGTCTAGAAAACAACCCCTACATGTAATAAAAAGGTACTTGAACACGCAAAATGCTTTTGATAAATTATTTGTATTTACTATTTCTTTTTAGAAATATCTCTTAAAAGTCATCACATAATGTATGTCATGTGCAAATATTTGACTTACTTTGGGTAAACTATCCAAAACAATACTTTGGGAAGCTTCCCACTCTTACTCATCACAAAATTCAAAGGCACATGAAGGCCTATTAACAGCACAGTTGTCACCGATAACAATCTTGCTGTTGCACTCCCACTTTTTATGTAGACCTAACTCCATCTCATTTTCGTGCCTCAAACCATGTGTTAATTCAGAGGAACCTTGATGTAAAACATGTTCAGCAATGCTATATGGAAAACTCTTCCTTTCTATAAAGCTGCCATCTTCAGTGGCACCGAGAGCTGCTAAGCACCTACCTTGTAATTGTGGTCGACATGTTTGTTAAATATGGAATGACAGAAGGCCCTCTCATACTGAACACAGGCATCGGTAGCCCTGCTATAGTAATGGAGTAAATTACAAGTAACATACAGCTTTCCGTAGAGCTCTAGAGCCACATTGTAGGGTTTGAGCTCCTTTATCAGGGTACTACATCGACATGTGATGACAGGGCAGGAGACGTTGTGGTCAAGAGAAGTGGTGCTTAGTAAAAGGGGCCTTGAGGGAATGATTGTCTCTCAAAGAAACCTGCAGGCGTGGGTGATCTCAGGGGTACCAGGGCAGGGCCTTTGACTGAAAGAAGATATTTGCACAGAGCACAGTGTACAGCGGTCACAGCATTACTGGCGAAAGGCAATAGTGTAATCACGGAATCACAGGCAGCAGGAAGCACAGTGTAATCTTAGGAGAAGGTGACAAACTGAACGATAAGATATTGCCATTCTTAGGAATTTGGCAACACACGGGCTTTGAAATTGCACAGACTGCCCCGAACTGTGATTTAGCAGCCTGAAGACACTAATCTGGATTTAATAATAGTGCCATTCTGGGTGAAAGAAATTGAGAAAGACTGTATTGTCTTGTTGCACTAAATTGAGCACATTTGAATTTTAGAAATGGCAATGCGGGGTCATAGTGAGCATTCCTAAACAAAAAGGATCTTCCATCCAGAACATGGTAGAAGGCCATAAATCCTTAAAGCAATATCACAACGAAAGTAAAGAGTTCCTTGAAATATAATTCATGGGTAAGTTCTATCAGATGAATAAATTGCCCATGCTTTGGTAACAGTCCTTCTGTTGGATGTGTTCTCCTCACAAAGATTCTACATAATGAACTTTCTCCCTGTGCTTTTGACTGGACATTGTTAGCAATATCAGGTGACCCGGCTATTGGCAGTGTTGTGACTGCAGCTTTAATCCACGAGACATTATACCAAATGTAGCTTAGCAGATGGAGGGACTCAGATGTAATGTTTGAATGTACACGGAAGACCCTAGAAGAGATTAGTTGCATTTCCCAGAAACTCCAGTTTTCCAGTGATTGAATCTTTCATATATTCACATGCTTGAATTATTCCTCGTGGTCAGGCTCGGAATCTCTTGTAGCGGTAATGAACACTGTTAAAATAGCCACTGTCCTCAATGAAGGTGCCAGGATGTGGCCTAAAGGCAAGGGCGTTCGTTCTCAAATCTGGGGAACCGAGTTTGAGTCGCCACAATAACGCTCAACATCCTGTGATTCTGGGCAAATCACTTAATTTCCTGTGCCTCACAAAAATGAATGTGTCCTTGTGTAACAACTGGAGCTCATGTAAAGTGCTCAGGATACCTTCGGGTCAAGTTCGCCCTATATAAAATTCGGGGGAAAAAAAAAATCCTGAACTTCAGCCAATGAGGTGAAGATGCTGAACTCTTCTACTGCCCCTAGAGGCCACCATAGCTCAGATTTCGTACCATAAGTGTGAAGATCAATGGGACTAAAGGAGGATCGGGTATGAATATATGAAATACACCAACGCCGGAGAACTGGAGTAACAGATAAGGAACTAATTTCATCTCCAGCACTGGATCTTTCATATATTCACATGCTTGAATTAGAAAAGAAAATCGTACATAACATTTGAATAGAGTGAGAAACAGGCTCGCTCACCTTACAAAAGAAGGTAGAACTGCTTGTCTCACTTTTGAGTTGACTGTTGCATTCATATCTACTCAATAATGCTTGGTAAAGCTAAGCTTGCTTTTCCAAATGGCAAATGTCCTGTAAAGACACTTCAGCATAAAGTGCAGGTATTGTTGCCGTGCTTCTGGGGGGTGTGCCCCCACTCTGCCTGGAGCAGACACTTTGCCTTGTTGAAATAGATCATCTAGGCTGACAGCCAAAGTGTAATGCCATGCTTGGAAAACAGGCGGCCTCTTCCTGGATTGCTGAATGTGACAAATTATTGACCTGAAGTATGTATGTCCTTGGTTTTATCCATATAGTCTGATGCACAGGCAGACATCCAGGGAATTCAATGGTCTCTCTGCAGAAGTGGACTGATTAGAGAAGAAAGACGGCAAGATCACAGGTTCATACAAGTGAAAGTCAGTAGGTACTTTTGGCTTGAGCCTTGCTTTAGTCAGTTAAATCACCTTGTCTTTGCTAAAGCAAAGTAGGCAGCATGAGTTGGTAAAACAGTGTTTAGCTCCCATTGAACTGGATGATGCCTCACTGGAGGAAAGGCCCAAAAGAGTCCTTTCATGTATTGTTTTAGAATTCTGAGAATAAAGCTGAGGAAGAGTCTTCCATCCTTCAAAATCAGAAAATTTCGACCAAGTGAACACTGATTAGTGAATACTTAAGACCTCTCTTGGCTAGCTCAAGCAGAAACTGTTGCACCTAATAGAGCCGCTTCGAGATTGGCTTAAGGCTTTGCACCATATGAAGTACCCTTTCCAATGTTAAGATGTCTCTGCAGTCTGAAGGAATATTCAGATGGCCGTACACTAAGTGATCAGAAACCATGCAGTAAGGCTCAGTGACTTGAGGTCGGGATGGCAAATATTTCCAATGTGTCTGGATAAGAACCTGGGGTGATTCTGCAACTGGATCAGCTGGTACGCCAACAGCGTCAGGAGGTTGCTGTACCAAATACTGACAATGCCATGTTGGGGCAATCAGAATCAGGAAACAGCGATCTGGTTTTCCCATCCTCAGAACTATGGAAATGAGGGAAAATGGAGGAAAAGCGTAAGTAAATCATTTAGGCCATGTCATTAAAAGGGCATTGTACTTGGACTCTGGTAGGTGAAATCTGCTGACGTAGTACCAGTATTTCTTGCTCTCCAGTTTGGCTAAATAGGTCTATGGTTGACTGGCCACTCTTTCTAAAGATATATTCTGCTTGGCACTGATGGAGTTCCCACTTGTGGCCATCTAGCAATGCGTGAATGAGTCTTCTGCCAGATCATTTTGGCATCCTAGAAGAAGTTTGCACGGCAAGATCAGCCTCACTGGTGATAGCTTAGTATCATAGCATCTGTGCCTCTTCCGATAGAGAACAGCACTCTGTTCCTTCTTGCTTTGAGATGTAGTACATCAAGATTGTGTTGTCTGTATGGATCAACACAGCTTGTTTCGCTAACCTAGGAAGAAACTACTGGAGGCCTAGTGTGATGGCTCATAATTCCAGGATGTTCATGTGGTATTCCCTCCCAGACTATGACAAGAGGCCCCTCATGGACAACCCTTGCTGTTCAAGATCAATCCTAGTTCTTGAAATAGGCTAATGCAGTTGGGTGTGGAGGCATGAGACTCTTCCTTTCAAAAGAGCCTTGACAAGCCACTCTTCCAAGCACAGATGTATTTGATAACCTTGTCTCTGGAGGAAGGCAGCTATTGGTACTAGGGGCTTTATAATAATAATATTAATATATTAATAATAAACACAATTTCTAAAGCGCATGGTTACGCCCAAAGGAGTGGTGTCCCCGCGCTGGAGACTGAGAGCCCAAAAAGCCTAACACCTAACAGTCCTACCTACTAAATAGACACAAGAATGGTAGGCATGCTGACTACCCAACATGACCGTGTTCCAGAGCCGATTGATAGAGCCAAGTTTTTAAACTCTTACAGAATACTATTTCCGATGGTTCCACCCCTAGCTGAAGAGGCAGAGAGCTCCAGAGCTTCACCGCCAAAAAAACAAAAGAGCAGCCACTCATCCTGGATTTTCTCACCCGGGAACCACTGCCATGTTTGTCCCTGAAGACTTGCTGCATAACTTAAGGGCCAATGCATTTGCACTGCCCTTGCCTCTTCCCATTTGTCATCTGGGATAAGGTTGATTAGACATGAAATGTCATGCCACATCTGGTAATTATTTCTTCCCATGATGGCCCTGGCATTAGCAGATGTAATAAATGTTGCAGCCATAGAACTGACGCTACACCTCAAACTGTAAATGTGTCTGCTATCCTTGCCTAGAGGTGCAGAAACCAGAGTGGCAGGGCTTTTTGAGCTACACAAAGCTGCTGCTTTGGACAACAAATTAAGCGTGCTGAAGTGGATTCTAGTGTAACCTATTTCATTTCCAAGAGGGACATGTCTGCCTGAACTGTGGCTGGTGTATGTATTAGTTTGAGACCCTCCAACCAGATGAAATTCAGGATTCGACTGGATCTTGCAGTTTTCCGAATGTGTTCCTTGAAGTCATATAAAAAACATTGTTGCTCCATGGAAGTCATGGGAAGATCAGCCATTGTTACTGTTTTACTGTTCTCTCTATCAGATTGTCCTACTTCCACTCCTAGGAGGAATGAAGTCCTCCCACTCATTATTTCTATCATCCTCAGCATGCCCTTCCCCAAAAAGTGTGTCTTCATTTCCATATATGACATACTGTCTGAGCCAGGCATGTTCTATTCCCCCATGTGTTAGGTGTCAGTGGGATAGGGCGCAGAACTGGATTTTGCGTCATGAGAGCAACCCTGTGTGGGGAAATAGGTCTCTCAGGAGGGTGGCCTGCAAAGGTCTGAGGCTGATAGTCGTACTTGTTGGTATTCTTCATGCTCGTAGAGTTCCTCCTCTAATTCAGGAACATAGTATACATCCACCTGTGTAGAAGAGTATACTGTGTCTGACATATGTTCCTGGTTGCTGCATAGTTTTCCAGATCTCAGTCAAGTAAGTGTACTGCTTGGTGGGTAGAAATTTCAGCAGCAAGAATGATGAAGGTTAGAAAAGAGATCCTGTCATTCACGGAGTCATCGTTGACAGGGCTGTTGCTGAGATAGTGTTTGTCATCAGGGTGGGCACCGCCATCATGGTGGATACATTGTGGCTCTCAAAGAGGTCTCTGTTGAAAGTCTAAACATTCAAGATGTCATCGATGGTGCTGTCGTTGACGATGTCAACATCAATAAGGGTCTTGTCTTTGAGCGTGCAGTCAAGAGTAACTTCTAGATTGTCCACAAAGGGGAATAGGCAATAGACTTCACTGGTGCGGTGCCAGCAATGGAATGGTCGTGGATGATGGTGTCTTTCTTGTCAACAGAAGATCTTTGGTTTTCAAGGACTTAGGCAGCTTGTCTAACTGGATGTCAGAAGCACTTGATTGTCAGACAAACTTTTGTGCAGGTTGTTCTTCACCCTTTTTTAGCGCCTTTTCTGAGGAGTACTTTTGCTGATGGTTAGAGGAGGTGACTGTGGATGTTTTTAAAAGAAAATGTCAGCTGAGGAACCTCCATATGCTTCTTTTTTTTGCATGCCTTCAAGGAAATGCTTGGTGGAGCGCTGTTCATAGAATCTTCCCCTGAGGAGGAGGCATCCCCTTAAGAAGGGGGAGTTCTGTTCTTTGACAGCAAATAAAGAGCCAACCTCCTTTCCCTATTCTTAAGTGCCTTTCTTACAGGTGTTGCAGCAAGATGATTGGAATAAAGGAAAAAAATGCCTTTATCATGAAGATCATCATTTTAAATGTTCCTTTGTACGCAATCCAAGCAAGACTTGAAGAGAGACAATTTCTCCTTGTCGTCTAGAGTGGCAGTTGGTTACAGTTGCCAACCACCTGGGCAAGTACTGAGGTGAAAAGCATAAACATCCACTAAAAACAACTCACAGTGTGAGGAAAGTTGAAGATAGAGTGTTCTGATGTCCAAGGAACACGAAGTCAAGGCTGAAAGAGTAACCAATCTAAGATAAAATACAGGTTAGAACAGAGCTCTTCACAGGAACTTCCTCACACCTGATGTGCAATAGAAATCTGAGCTATGGGGAAACAAGGGGAGTAGGCGCTGTACTTTCAACTCATTTGCTGAAGTTCAAATGAGGTGGGTATGCTACTAAGCAAACACTTGTTGAGGCCCAAGGGCATTTTAACACTGTTTGCTGCTATTTAAAGTTACCATGGATTTCCAGCCTGACGACAAGGAATGATGCAAGCATGTGAATATATGAAAGATCCAATGCTGGAGAAATAGAGTTGTTAGTGGGGGAGGATGACAAGTGCTTTCACTCTTTACCTGTCACCAGCAGGTCCTTTTTAAAAAGTAACTCTCCCAGTGATCAAAAGTGGGAGAAATACCAATAGGGTAAACAGAGATTCACTCGGAAGCACAGACGCAGGCTGACACTCTTTGGCAGATGGATCTTCAGCTCCAGAAGTCTTTAGGTGACAGGGCTTGTGTGAAGTGAAGGTAGATGTTGAGGCACCTTGCTCTCCTGACATCAGCCATTGCACGGTGAATGGCATTTAGTGCATGAGAAAACCCCAACCCTACATTCCAAAAGTGGTTGTGGCTAATGTTGTCATTGGCGGGGACACAGATGCTTACATAAGTGCCTCTGAAATTAACAGTTCAATGTGCCAGATTGAAAAGATGCATTAGAATGCGATTCTAATATGGTGGATACCTATCAAGGACATTGATGCAATTTTACTCTAACGCCTGAACACTGCACATTATTTAAACACATTAATAAAGCCCTTATCAGCATGTTTATTCTGACTCCTGCAAAGTATCTAAGGGCATCTGTGGATAGTATTACTAAACAGGCTGAGATGTATGAAGGAATCAGCAATTTAGTTGAATCAGCATGTCTCCTGAATAACTGTTTTAAAAAAAAAATCCCCAGCAGTAGTACATAGTAATCCCAGGGAGCTCGAGAAGGCAGGTAGGCCAGTACTACAATATCAAGAACATACTGTTGAGAACACAAGAAAGGTAGACTTCGCCACACCAGTCGAAGTGCTGGTGAGAATAAGAAACCAATGAACCCTAAAATGTAGCTAATGAAGGGTGATCCATGGCCAGCTCATTGTTGAAGAAGGGGCTCCTAGGAAGGGAGGATGCCTTTTTATGACTTCTGCTGTAGGGCTGTGACCAGATTGCCTCTGCCTCAAACACCAAATAAGATACCAAAATTGTCCAACAAAGAACCACTCATGGAGTTTTGTGGGTTTGTGAGTAGAGAGTGTCTCAGTCCCAACAGAAGGAAATATTACTCTAGTTTTCTGGGTAGTTTGGAAGCCTCTGCTAATGAAGTCAGTATGACAGCATAAGGGGATACATGTCACTACAGTAGAGGAAAAGCTGCTTTTGCCAGATCAATACCTCTGTATGTCAGGTTGAATTGTTACAACGAGGCTCGAGTCAGATCAATGACATGGTCACTGTGGAATGTGCCTGCGGTGGTCACTGGCCAAGGGAGTAGCTTTGTGTCCTTCCCCGCTTATTGAGTTTCTGCTTGGCAATGCTCAACTGGATATAATAACCCCTTAAAATTATTTCCTTTGATACAAGCCATTAAGAGGCCTAGAGACGTCCAAAGAAACATCATACTACCCATGCAGACTTCTGCAGAGTATAGAGAGAGTGCCCAATCCTCTATGGTCCTCAAACAAAGTGTTCTCCCATGAAAAAAGTAAACACTAGGATTTGCACAGGGTGTACCATATAGTGAGCCCAAGTACTGTTATCCAGGTGGCACTGGGAGACTAGCAGTGCCTGAGTGTTACATCAGTTTCTTACTCAACCTAGCACATGACATCACCATGGTTGGGCACCATGCGAAGTTGGAAAGCCATTTTACTAACAGATGCAAGGGAAAGTTAAGGAAATCTTTCTGTCTTGCCTAACACACCGAAGCACACCGAAGTGAGGAGGACAAACTAGACTCCCTCTCCCCTTATTCCATCACCTTTGGAAAAGTTGGGAAGTATCATTGTCAGACATATGGAGCATGAGATATTGTCAAATAATCTAACAGATCATCAGTGCTGACAAAACCACAAAATGCTTGTGAAAGCACATAAACAAAAAGCGACATTAGGGCACAAAGTGAGCTCTTGGAAGCGGGGGGAGGGATGTGGAAGAGTGGTGCATGTTTGTTTTGTTTTTGTGTTATGTCTATTTTCAGAGATTATGTTGAATGGCAAAGTTTTGTGGTTGCCAGCCTTTCTGTTTTTTTTCCTATCTGTTTTCTTTTTGTTTTTATGGTGGAGATCGCTATAGGCATGCATGCCAGAATTACCTGTCATTTTATCCCGCTCATTTCTGTGATGTATTTATTGCGGATTTTGTTGTGTAATGTGCCACCTTTTCTTCAAAAACCCAATAAAAGGTTTGTGCAAAAAAAAGAAAATGTGACCTCTTCTGGTGGCATCCGCTTGTATTACAAAGGTTAATTATATAGAAATCGAGGGAACACATATTACTGGATTTTTGTAAGGGCCTTGGTTACATGGAAAGACTCAAGATGTATGCTTTAGGCACTGAAGAGACTAAACAAATTCAAGAATGGTTCCCCAAAAAGCTAAGCTCTACTACAAATGAAGACAATTCCTAGGTAAAGGCAGCTTGGAACCAGGGGACTACCTCACAATCCTCTAGTCTAGAAGGGGAGACAAGTTGACGTTTCACATTCAGCCTCAGATACAGAACATTTGATTATAGTTCTTGTGACAAAGGTCATGACCTAATGCCTTTGGATCTACAACACTTTCTGAGTGCCACATTTGCAAGACCAGACTAGGTTAGCAAAAAAGACTAAAGATAGAGGTGGGATATGAATGGTAGGTGTGTAGGACAGCAGTTTGGGCTTGAGAATGACACTTAAATCACCATGAGGGGCTGCACTGAGGCCTGTGGTGAAACCTTGAAGGTGACTTAACCAGTGAAGTAAGATCATGGGGGGAAACAGTAAGAGAAGTCTAACAGGACACTATGGGTGTGATTATTAAGATAACGGTGATAGGCAATCCAACAGTAAGGGCTAAGCTGGACACTTGAGTGAAACAGAACGACCTTTAGGATTAAGGTGGACTCTCTAGGGAGCAAATGAACAACACTTAGGGGTGGAATAAACACAAAAGGGACTGTGCTGGGGTGTGTTTAATTGGCTCAGAGGAAAGGGGCATGCACATCCAAGTGACCTCACCACTTGGCTTGGACATTTATCATATTGATTATGTTGTAATTATCCTGAAACACAAAGGCTGCAACATTGTTCTGGCTTGGGTTTGATCAAAAGATTTAGCTCAATATACAGTCAAAAAAATGCATCTGTCGGAATGGGCTCAAGCAGTGTCAAGGAACAGTTCTGAGGAGCGGAGAAGGGTCTGAAAGGCAATAAACTGGGAGGACTGTGGAAAAGCTTAAAAGACAGGACAGAACACTAATGTGAATAAGATATGGTCAAAGCAAAGGGTGGAAGACTGAAAGGGAGAAGGCTGGGCAGAAGGGGAGGGGGCGATCGATATCCTATGGGATGTGTGGCAGGACAGCAGTGAAAATAGGAATGGAGTGTTTAGGGAGCCAGATGAGAGAACAAAAGTGTTACAGCAAGAAGAGCAAGACAGAGCAGCAGGGAGAAAGTTGGGGCAGTGGGACAAGGCAGCAGCAAGGATCCTATTTATTGGGAGCAAGTGGCACAGTAATGAAGTGGACAAGCCTTAAATAAGGAAAAGTGAGACAGTAGTAAGGGCAAGAGCAAGTCACTAATTGGAGTGTGACTGGAAAATAGTAAGGGTTACTAAAATGAGCAGCACAGCAGTAAGGACCTGGGCAAGACACTGTGATAAGTGAGGCAGGACTGCTGTGAAAAAAGATCATTAAACTGCGACAGGTAGAGAAGCAAGGGTGGCAAGATATTATCAGGAGTACGGTGAGACAGCAATGAAGATGAGAAAATAAAACAACGGGCAGCAAGACAGAAATGTAGATAGGAGCAGGGGAAGACACTGAAGAAGAGCAGGCTGAGGTGGAGACATGTTGCTAAAGTAATCAAAGGGCTGGGTGGGGCATGAATGGGGTGGTCAGAAAAATCTCTGTCTGACCATTTTGCATCAAATGCTCATGTGAATACAATGAAATTGTCTCTTTAAACTGCAACATAATAATCTCACAATGACACATTTAATATTGGTAAGTCCCCACTGAGGCTTGGGCACTCCGATCGAGTATCATACTTTGATTGGAGTGCCCCAACTCTCTTCACTATTTCTCACCAACCTTGCAGGCCTGTGAGACATTTCACTGGAGCTGCACTAATTAAGCAAAAACATGAATGTATATGTGGGCTTCCAGAATAGCATAGGTCCCTTCTACCTGTGATTATACAATGAAAAACCCAGGAGGCCTATGGTTACCAACCAACTTTAGCTTTGCGTAGTCCATTTTTAATAAACAAATTATGCGAAACAAGGGAGAGGGAATGAGATGATGTCACAATTTAGTTGATATAAAAAGAGTATGTGAGCACTATGGGTGATAAGCATCCTTTAGGCCAGGTTACTGCAAAGAGCAAATAAGGCACAGCCAGATAACATTGTTGAGACTAGGGAACCATTATGGGGACTTCATCCACATCCCCTTCAGCCTCCACCCTGATAACACCCCCATCTTACCTTGGGGTAGACGTGACTCCAGATATGATCCTTGCATGCATTGCAATAAAGAAAAACTGTTTTTGTTGCTGTAGATGTTACCGCACATCACAAAGTACTCTTTTTTTTAATAAAAACACGCACTCTTTAACTACCGCCCAAAACACTCCCAGCCCCATTGTGCGCGTAAGCTCAGCCCAAGGAAGGAAGAAGGGTAATTTAAGGTGAATTGCTGGAGTGGATGGTTTTAAAGCTGAGTGTTAAAGCTGCACAGGCAGAGATTGATCACCTGACCTGCAGAGAGGGATCAGAGAGCAGCGGAGGTCCGGTTCCAAAGCTAGGCTAGAAAGTGATAACAAAGACACATTGTGCGGCATCAAAGACTGTGCTAAATATGGTCAGAACCATCTTGAGGGAACACGAGCAGGGAAGAGATGGCAACACTAACAGACACTGGTAGAGGGGAGAAAGAGACCATCCCTCCGTGTGGCGTGGAGATCCAAATTTTATGGCCAAGATGTGATGTGTTTTTATTTCCATGTTTTATTGCACTTGGACCCATATTGCTTATCTGTTTAGAAGCTTTCCATGTGTTTGTGGGCTTGCACATTTTATGCATGTTTTGCATAAATGTGTATGATAGATTTTTGCATGCATCATATGTGTCTGGATATGCTTTCATGCAAAAAGAGGGCGCTGCATTCCTTGCAAACATTATGGTACTGTACTTTGATGTATTTTGTGTTAGTGACAGTCCTTACACACATTAAAGACCTGATTCAGTGTTAAAGGAAAATCTTATGTTTTGTTGAAGTGCTTAATCCAGAAGAGGCCTCCGGTGGATTTCCTCCATCATCAGCTACCATTCCGAGTTGTGTATAATCCTACGATTTGTGGAGGAAATGCTAAACCACTGGAGAATTCACTGGTTGAATTTATTCCACCACAGTGAGAGGATAGTGGATATTTTCCTGCTAGAGGATTCTTCACTGTCAAAATTTCTCCAACAAGGAATTTAGAACTTTCTCCATGAATAAGAGGATTCTCTGCTTCCACCCATATTTACATCAGGCCTCATGACACAACTTATCTATATGTAAAGGTGCATGCATTTTCTGTGTTTAAGGCTTTGAGTACATTGGTCTTGTGATATGTGTACTGTGTTTGAGAATTTCTTCTCTACTTCCTGGTTACCTCATCGCTCGCATACAGCATACAAATGTGCTGGAGAACTAAGAAGCTCTGCTTTACACCTGGGATGTCTTTTCTCCCCCCTCCTTGTTATCCAAGAAAGACCAGCAAGGAAAACGGGCTGACCACAGCCAGCCACAAAGAAAGCATTGACTCTGGGTGCACAGACGAGGGAGAGCATCTCCAGCCGCCGCCACCACACTTAAAGGCTCATAGAGGGGACAGGTATTAGAAGAACAGTTACTCGGGGAACATAGATGGAAGAAGAAAGAGAGAAAAGACAAGGACATGGTTTGAGAGGGTGCCAGAGTCACAAGAAAGAGGTCTGTAAAGTATAGGACACCTCATCCAGCTCAGGACAAGACCACACTTTGAAAATAACATACTGCTAAACACAGTGCTAACACGAACAGTGCCAGAGAATCTAATTCTCGATCCTCATTTCCACAGCTCACATCTCTCAGTCATTTAACATGGCTTCCATCACACAAGCACATTTTTGGCATGCTTCATACCCCGAATGTGAACTACACATCCACAAAAATGCACAGGAGGTCATACCCAACAAACATACACCACACAATATGCCATACCAATTCCTGAGGGTCTTCATGTCTTCCAACAATGCAAAATCCACAGATTTCTAAGCCATGCCACTAACAGCTATCCAGGTTGCCGAGCTGTGGCAATGCATAACCTATTGCACCAAGAAGCCCTATCAATGCTAATAACATAGCATTATTAGTCAAGCTGTGACAAAGCAGACAGGCCATTTCCTGAAATTCCTGACATGGCCCAGTTGGTAATTATTGTGTGAGCAGAAACTAATTCTAAAAGACTCAACGCAAGATCATAGGCTTTTTAGAAAGAAAAGATTATGTACCTGTAGCCTGATTCTGCATCATAGGAATTTTCATTGAGGTCATGGGAGAGGGAGCATTCCTGGTTCTGAAAGGACAGGTCTATTTTTAGGTCGAGCCTAGGCAGCGGCGGGTGTGTGCTGTCCGTTGTATTGAATAAAGGACTTTTCTCCCACCTGCTGCTTACTATTGGTTCAGTCCAGTGTCCCTCTTCTTTGCTGCCTCCTAAGGGGTTCACGCAGCAATACCTCACTTCCGTTTTTCACAGAGGAGCACCACCCAACTCCAGTTTTCTTCCGCTTGTATTCTTTATCTGTTGTTGGGGAAAACTCTTTTTTGTAATTTTTGCAGTGCAGCACCCCACGCTTTATCTTTAGGTATGATTGATTGATTGATTGATTGGAGTACTTATAGAGCGCAACTATCACCCTACGGGCATCTTGGCGCTTGCATTGAGAACCCGTCCTGTTGCATTGCATTGGGAACCCGTCCTGGTTTTTCCCTGTAAGATAACCCGTACTGGGCATCCCCAAGGTGAAAGCCAGGCATCCCGCCGCGGGGGGCCGTATGGTGGCCACGACTTTCTTTTGATCTCCACAGGGTGGCTCCTCCCTCCTCTATTTTTAATAATTATGAACATACTTTAACTAACAGCAGGTGGGGAGGGGAGGCGTCCTCGGGACAGGTCAATACTGGTCGGGTTTCCAGCACCACATCGTGTGACTGCAGTATGTGTTTCAGAGACCCCGCCGCCAGAGGGCATGTATTCTTGCGGGCAGTGAATGTGACGGAACGACACTGCATGCCCTTGCATGTAAAAAATACACCGACAAGCAGTGCCGATATTGTCCATATATAACGCTGTCTCACTGCAACGCGCCTGTGATATAATGGAAAGCTGCTTAAAAACGTTGGTTCATTGTGGTTTCCTGAGGTTTTCTTTTCGTAGCTGGCTTTTCGCTCCTCTCATGTATTCTGGGGCTGTGACTGGGATGTGTGATGGGCGAAAGGGTTCAATAACAGCCAGGTGCGGACAAGAGCCAGAGCATGGGACACACTGGGTCTCAGTGTCTGGCTGCAGTGGGAGCAGGCAGTGAGAGCTGACTAGTGCCAGACTCATCTGGAAAGGGATCCATTCCACCTAGGAAAGCCATTGCTTTTTCCGCTGAACTCGAGTGGGCTCCATATATTACCAGCACTGGCATCCCTTGTTAAAAAAGTTGCACATGCTGCCTGAGCTCTTAAGAGGTCTTGCTGCTTGTAGCGGGCAATGACAAATGGGATTCATGGTAAATAGGAGGTGCTGGTTTTAAAAACATAATAGCTATGTTCGTGGAGGCATGCCTGTGAATTCAGCAAGCCTTTCAATGTGATTTTTACACGCTTTCGAATTTCAGGCGCAGGCACACGTGTGTTTGTAGAATTAGCGGTTTACCAAACGTGCCCAAAAGTGTTGACGTAACGTTGAGATGTGCGGCGCTGTTACATTGAAGGAACTTGGATGTTTCCTTAACACGCTGGTCATTATATAGAACATATCCCGAGGCATGCAGGTTTAACCTATTAGGCACGTCTGTTTTGACTGATCAGCAATCTCTACTTTGAACCTGTGCAGTTGTAGGGGCTTCTTAGAGAACCTGATACATAGAGTAAATTGTTACCTGTCTGCTAAGGGTTTTAAAGAGAGGTAAAACAAGACACGTGTGTGTGTTTTTTTAATGAAATTGTCTAATGTTTTGCCAACCTGCTTTTGTGTAAACGTTGATACGTCTTTTGATTGTATCTAAAACAGGCATTTTTGTGTACTAGTGGCACAACCAGTAATCCACTCCCGAGTCAGCCTGTATATCTTCTCCACTGCATTCTAAGAGTGGCACATGTATTGTTGAAATTATATTTTAGTCCACACAGAACGCACACAAATCTACAACACTATAACAACAGTTAGAGTAAGGAAACTTCTTTCTTCTCACTTGGCAGTTTTTTGTTAGTGCTCCGCGTCTGTTTGTCCCATGTGGACACTGTCATCTCTCCCTCACATATCTCTTTTCTCTCTCACACTCCCACTACCCACTCTCATCTTGCAATACCACTGCCCTCTCTCATCCCTCCCTTACACCACCTGTCTCCTCTTATAATGCCTACTCACACATGCTACGTTCCTCTACCTCCTCACACTGTGCACTAGTCCACCTCTCGACTCCCCACAGGTGTCCCTTCCATTTGTCCCTCACTCTCTCTCATACTCTTTCTCACCCATCTCTGTCGCTCTCTAATACACTATCCCCACCTTTCTCACGCGGTTAACTTCAGGTCTTCAAGCATAGTTTCTATCCCGTAACTTTTCAAAGTTACTATCCCTCAAACCCACGCTTGCCTCCTCTTCTAAGGGTGTCTTCTGTGTACCCAAAGCCTCCCTCTTTATGTGTCTATGGCCTGCTCTCCCCTTCTTTCTATCTTTCTCATACAGTATTTCTGCTCCTCTATCTCAAGTTCAATAACCACTTTCTACACAAACTACCTGTCCCTCTCATTCTTCCTTTCTTTCTATTCTCTGCAGCTCTCACCACTATCTGTTCACCATACCACATAATTCCTCTACACAAATACACTACACAACTCACAATCCCACAACTAACAATTCCAATACAACTCACATAATTCCCCCCACACCACATACATACACTCCGCTCCGAAACAAAACACGTAGGTAAAAAACATCATTTACAACCCCAATAGCTCTACTCTCACAAACGCGAGACCTATTGCATTGCAAATGCTTGTTTCTCTACTCTTCATTAAAGTCTATCAGGCTGCATTTTTACCTTCATGTACAAAATGTGTAAAGGGGATTTTGCATGACAGATGGTGCAACTCGGCCAAATTTTGGCATTTTATGGCAACAGTACGGACATTCAGAAGAAAAAAATGATATATCTGATAGACTTACAATCTCCTTGATTGTACATGAATTCACGAATAAATACATTCAGCATTGTTCTTTCCATGTAACAATCCCTACACAGCTAAGCGCCCCGGGTTCCGCGCAAGCATCAGGGAACTATTTAAGCATTTATGTAATAACGATTCCTACGATGCAGAACCAGGACTTCAGGTACATGACTTTTTCTTTCTAAAAAGCCTGGGAAATTGTATTGACTCGAAGGTAGGCAAGCCATTTCCTGAATTTCCCGTCATAACAATCCGATAATAACTGGGTATTCGGAAAATAATTCAACAAGAGTCACCACAAAATCACAGGCTTCCTAGAAAGTGACCATTTCAGTTGCTTTGCAGTCGGCTTAATATTCTGTGAAGGTGAGTTTTAAAAACGCATACCTCTAGCAGTTCGGAGACCACAAAAATGCAGAAGTACAACTGGATTTTTACTAGAGTCCATAGTGGGAAATTCTTCACAAAGACAACAAACACTAACTCACATTCTCTAAAGATGAGTGCCTATGACTTCACAAAGCTCTGGCTCGTGTTGGTGTACAAAAAAGAGAGAGAAAGAAGAAAGAGAAGGAACACAGGCATGGGATACAAAAACAGCGTGTAAGGAGCAGCGAACATGGACGGCAAACATTAGGGTATCAAATGACAGCCGTATGACAGAAAGTGTCTTACTCCATTTCGCAGTCCTCCACCTTTGGGCATCTGTTACACATCAGAATAAAAATGTCATTTAGAAACATTTTTAACAGCATTTTTGTATTTTTTCCGAAGTGCATGCCCTTTCCACCCTTCCTTTATTTTGTTTATGTTGGGGAGGGAATTCGGGCTGTCTATGAGGGGAGACAAGGGGACTGTCATTGGGTCAGAGTCTGGCTTTCTTCAAAAACTACCATCTGAAGGGCTTCTGGTATTACAAATGAATAACATATTTGTCATGGGATCCTCTTGCACAAGCTTTGGCAAAGCTACTAGGGCTGACGGAAAAAAGGCAACCTTTTGGCTTTGTCAATGTTTGTTTTGTCATGGTTTTTGTCAAAATTATTGCTGGGGATGTTGCCAGTCCTCATCAGTCTAAAAGTACATCGGCAAAAAGAAAATAAATATTATTGTTTTGGTCTCAAAAAGCATACATTGCCAGATTAACCCCTTGCACTTATGGGAACTACTTTGTGTGTGATATGCTTCTGTAAGAGGGCAGAATCCCATCACTCACAGTGAAGTTAGCCAATGACTGAAGTAGGCTGACCCACTATTCCATGATGTAAGCTGTAGTGGGTGGAATAAAAACGTGACTGACACAAAAACAGACCAATAGATGAACAGGGCTGGATAAAGGCCCCAATAAGTTAGTATATTATACATATAAATTTAATAAATTCAAAAGGCCTTGATTAATGCCAGACCTAAAAATCTCCCAAAACGGTGGCAGTTCAGAAAGTCTCTGCATCTGAGCTTCATTATTATCATGGTAATGCCTCTTTAAACAGATCCATTGATCAAAGGCTCACATTTGGCATTAAAAAATAGAAAAACTTGCCATATCCCGTGTTTATTCACATCACAAGCCCATTCTTTCTACAGATGGGGCGGGGGCATGTATGTGTGTGTGCATGTACGAGTGTGTATGCATGTGTGTGGTGCGCACACAATCAAAGGTGTATTTTATGCCACGTATTTTACCTCCCCTTACAATAAAACCTGTTTGATTTTAAAGAACAGAAAATGCCAACTGTCAGTGGACTTCCAAGGAGTTCAAGCTGGTGACAAGCGGAGGAGAGGCAAGCTCTGCGCGCATATTGTGTTTTTTTGTGCACATTTAGGCTACACCCTTTTGTAAATTCAGATTTTAGATCACATTCTGTGGGACAACCTCCATAGGGCCCTGGGGGGTCAGGGGGCTCAGACTCATAAAGGAAGGGTGGAAGCGGGAATACAAAAATGAACCAAAAGAACACCAAACCCCAGAAGGTACAGCCGTTGTGTCACAGGCGAGTTAGAGAGCAGTTCAGAATTAGTACACAAAGTTAGATAAGAAGGGTGGTGTGATTTTACGCGCCCAGAGGGACTCCTCTAGGAGGCTGACCCACTTTTTGTGCTGTCTTAAAAGGTGCCAATTCTGTGCACGATTTCTTAGATAAACTCATAAATAGCAAATAAAACAAATAATAACTAATGACTAGGTGGCCTGGGCCATCCTGGAAACTTCTGACAGTTGGAGCTTCGTTTTAGGAACGCCATGCCCCTTCATCTCTTTGTGCAGGAATGGGACTAGGGAATGCAGAGTGGCATGGAATCTAAGGCCTATTGGAAGCCGAGAGATCATAGGCCGATCAGCAGCAGAAATCCATTGTGTTCCCTAAGCCCTCGCTGAGGGAAGAGGTGACTGTACCTGAGCGAGCTTCATCATCATGTGGGCAAACACATGGAGGAAGCCAACCACGGCATCCCACAAGCGGCTGTGGGCTAGGCTCTGCTGGTTCCCAGTGCATGGACCCTGCGGGGAAAAGAGTGAGCATCAATAACGGCAGCAAGAGAGAGTTGATGACATGACAAAGGGCAAGTATGAGAAAGTTACTTACCTTAGGTAACGCTCTTTACGGTGGATACACTAAATGTGAATTTCTCACCTGTCGAATTTTCCCAGGCACCAGACTGGATTCAGAAATTTTTCATAGCAACTCCCTTGTGCATCAGTAGGTGGCATTTCGCAGCTCCGAGTTGGGTCCTTCCCACCCTGGATGTAACATTAGGCCCACCACATCTATGCCATTTCGGAGCACTGACGTCAGTTTCTTTGAGATCCATGTTCGCACCTTTGAATGTGAAGCTTCTGAAATCAGAATATGCCAGTGTGCAGATCTCTAGATTGGTACTTTATTAGTCTGGACTAGAAAAGTCCATTCAATAGAACACAGAGGAGGGCGGGTCGGTGAGGAATCTGCAGTTTGATGGAGTATTCATCAGAAAGAGCTTACTGAAGGCAAGTAACTTTGGGGCAGATTTATGTTAGACTTGCGCCACTTTTACGCCACCGTTGCGTCACTTTTGTGACGCAGCGGCGGCGTAAACCCTGCGCTACGTTGCGCCCCATTTACATCGTGACGCATCTATGGAGATGCGTCACGGTGTAAAGCCCTGCGCCACATTAAACCTGCATCAGGTTTAATGTATGCAGGGTGGGCGTTCCATCGAAAAAAGCCTCAGAAAAGTGACGCAGTGAAATCTACAAGATTTCACTCAGTCGCTTTTCGGACGCTGCTGCGTCAAAACCTTGCACCTGCTTGAAGCAGGCGTAAGGCATGACGCAGCATGTTAGGTATGGGCAGCCCCTAAACATTGCTGGAGTTGCGTCGTGCTTGCGACACGACTCCAGCAATGCGCCGCCCTTACACCAGCAGATGTGTCACGCATCTGTTTATCCTTGCGCCACGATGCGCTGCATTGTAAATGCGGCGCATCTGTGGTGGCGCAAGGGTAAACTTGCGTGACGCATCTTTCCTGGCGCATCCCTGCTGATTTGCAGGGATGCGCCAGGAAACATAAATCTGCCCCCAATTCTTCTGATGGATATTTCTAGCCGCAGAATCCTCACCTCGTAAATAAATACTCCCCCAGGAGATGGGCCTGTGGAATGGCTCATACCAATGAATCCTGCACGACAGACTGGACAAAATGACCCTCCAGCCGGGCCTGGCAATCTAGGCAGTAGTGCTTTATGGAAGTACGGACTGACGCCCACTTAGCAGCATGGAAAATGTGAAATACAGGCATACCACACCCCAGTGGTGTGGTGTAGCCGTCTTGCTCGTGGAATGAACGCTTAAGCCCTCTAGGGGCTGTTTCTTTGCCAGCCCAAAAAAGATCTTTATACTTAAGACAATCCATCTAATAATGGTCCTCTTCTGCACCGCTTTCCTCTACTTCCCCCCAGAGAAGCCAGCAAACATCGTATTGTACACCCTGATATATCTTGTACGACTTTTGTAAAAATGTAATGCCCTCTTGGGGTTAAGCCGATGGAGTGGTTCCTCATCTCTGGAGGGGTGAAGAAAGCCATGGATTGCTGGTGGACTTGGCCCTCTCTGCAGAATCATCCTCAAACTTTTTTCCTTTACCCTCACGTTTGTGTTAGCTTTTAAGACTGCAAACGTTACCATTGCTAATCAGTGCTCAAATGCTTGTGCTCTCTCCTTTTAACATGGTGAAAGTGGCTTACAACCAATTGGCACATTTAATTAACTTATAAGTCCCTACTAAAGTGGCACTCATGTACCTAGGGCCGGTAAATTAAAAGCTACTTGTGGTCCTACAGCACTGATTGTGCTACCCACGTAAGTAGCTCTTTAAACATGTCTCAGGCCTGTCAATGCAGCGTGTGTGTGCAATTCAAACTGCCATTTCGACCTGGCACAATAAACCTTTTGGCCAGGCCTAAACATTCCTTTTTGATACATATATACATCACCCCTGGGTAGTCCCTAAGAAGCCCGTAGGCCACGGTGCAGTTTATTTAATAAGTTGGACATGTGCTTTTCAATTTTACATGTCCTGGTAGTGGAACACTCATAAATTTGTTTTTCACTACAGTGAGGCCTCCTTCTCCAACAGGATAACATTGGGTTGCCTTATTACATTTAATAAGAGATAACTTTCAACTGGGAGCAGGCAGGAATGTCGAGTTTAGTATCTGAAGAATTGTAATTTAAAGCCTTCTTTAATGGTAAAGTGGGAATTTACGTCACACTTCTGAAAATGGCACTTTAAGAAAGTTGGCATTTTCTTGTCCCAACCATTTGGTGCCTGTAGCCTGCTCATGGGTCACGTGACTGGGTGTAGTTGACAGGTGGACTTTGTTTATTCCTCCCAGACAGTCACACAATAGAGGGATTAGTTGTGTTTGGATGGGCCATAAACGTGCAGGATGGGGGGGTGGGGTGGGCTGGACACAGCCACCTTTGCAACTGAATAGCCTGTGCACTCCCTTCACACCAAGGGCATGTCAACACTGCATTTTTCATACACCCATATTCGAGCCAAGGCAGGGGAGGCAGGAAAATTCAAGGACTTCAAAGGAAATTCTCTAGAAACTTCTCATACTTCAAATTGAGCACCAGGTATAAATAATGGACCCAACTCTTCAGTACACCTCTGGACCTGTGGATACTACAGAAGCAGGACCGCTGTGCTGCCTTGCTGCTAGAAGGACTGCTACTCTGCTGCCCTGCTTCTCTGCTGAACTGCTGCCCTGCTTGCAGAGAAGGAAGACTGGACCTGCACCCTACCCTTCATCCCAGGCTGAGTGACTCCAAGGGTCGACTGTCTGACCTCCTGTTCTGAGCTATAGGGCCATAACACACTCCAGAGGCTCCCTTCAACTGCCCAGCTGCCTGGACCTACCTGAGCCCTACTGGCCTCTGTTAGAGTGAATGCCTGATCTCCAAAGTGGAGGCCCTTAGATCCTGGACCCTTGTTGTGGCATTAATTGAGATCTCTCTACTCAAGAAAATGAGCAATCATGAAGTTATGAGCTCTTTGCGATAGTGCCCGTCTACGCCAAGATCTTGCTGCCCGCGGCACCCGCCAACGCGAAGCTCTGGTGAACTTGACTTTTCACGGGACAGCAACCGCCATTGATGCCCATCAAAACAAGAGCAGCACTTGGTGCTACAGTACTGATAAGGCACTGTAACTGCCAGTGCGAAGCTCCAGCAACGACCGTCCGTAACATCTGGCCCACTCTTTGCCATACATTAACAACCATCCGCAACTCTGTTCCTCGCAGCCCTTTCCACCGAGAACGGAACTCTGCACGCTGGACTTTGAAGGTAACTCTTTCTACAGGAATAACTTGGTCCTTGTATCCAGAACACGCCCCATTGCGATCGGCCTGAACCTGTGACTTTTACCCGGTCTTGCATGATCAGATGTCACTAGCAGTGCTTTGAGGCACTTTACTTACCTGAAATCTTTAAAGTTGCATACCTCCAGTCTACTGATTGGAATTTTGTCCTTTTGGTGTGAAATAATTGATTGGATTTTACTCACATTGGTGTGGAATTTTTCTTGTGTCACCTTATTAGTGCTGTATAAATACTTTACACATTGCCTCTAAGTTAAGCCTGACTGCTTTTGTGCCAAGCTACCAAAGGGTTAAGCACAAGTTAATTTGGGGTTTACTGTGACTTCACCCTGACAGAAATTGTGGTTACTGCTTGAGCAAGGTTTCACTCCCCTCAACCAGTAACCCAAGTTCCAACAATTGCCCTATGGGGAAGGGTGTGACAACCTTCTGAAGAAAGCAGCCTTTATCCGAACAACCAGTATGTCTGGAGAAATAATAGCATACGGCTGCTGGACAGATAAAGCCTGAAGTTCAATCAGTTGACAAGCAAATTACATTACAATAAGAACGTTGTTTTCAGTGTCAATAGTTGGAGAAAACAGCTGTGCATTGGTTCAAATGGGGACCACATCTGGAATGTGAGAAGATAACACTGCAACATCACAAAAGGTGTTGGTGACAACCGGTGAATAGCTCTTCCAAAAAGTGCATAACAACTGGTTATTTGAAAAGAGATGGCTGACCGGGTAGATGTAAAAAATGCCAAAAGAGCCGACAAATAGCCTTTAACTGATGCCAAAGCAAGGCCTTGCTAGGCTAAAGCAAACAAAACAGCAGTGTATCTGCTAACTGTGTCTGCAAATGCTCAATGTTGCAAGAGGAACACCATACAACAAACTTCTGCCAGCGGCCCGCATAAACGTTTTTAGTAGAGGGATAACAGGCTTCCAGTATTACACCAACTACTCCGGGAGGAAGATCAAAGGCCATCGACAGTCGTAGCTCAAACTCCATTTCATGCATGGTGGTGTTGTTTGTGCAGGCTTGGTTGCAGGACCATGACCTGCTTCTGCGACAGGAGGTCCTCCCAAAGGGGCACTCAAATCAGAGAACAGATGCTTCTGGCCAGTAGGTTCCAGGTACCACACTCTTCTTGCTCAGCCTGGACCCTCAAGGATGACTCGGGGACTGCCATTCCTGATCTTCTTCAGAATTGTGGGCAGAGGAGATAAAATTGGGAAGGCGTACAGAAGTCCCAAGCCCAGTGCCACATCAGAGTGCAGCCATCATTTGAGATTCGCTAGGCTACATCTTTGCGTTTGTCTTCCCTGGTGTTAAAGATCCTGTCAAGTCTTGTACAACCAGGGAGATACCCATAACATTGAGCCACTATTAGAGGCACAGGGCCTCCTGGCACAAGACCCACAACATTCTGTCCTGTTTGTTGCAATACTACATGGCTGTATTGTTCTCTGTGAGAACTTGCACTTGTTCCCCCTTGATAGTCTGAAGGATTGTTTTCAGTGCAAGCAAATCAGCCGTAACTCTAACGAGTTGGTGTGGAGGCGGGCTTCCTCTGATGACCAATGTCCTCTGATCTCCACCTCTCCCAGATGACTTCCCCAACCCAGCAACAATGCATGAATCATGACCGTAAGCTCTGGGTGGTGGGGAGAGAGGGGTCTGCCACCAGTCCAAATGCAGTCTAGCAGCCACCACTGACGCTCTTTCATAGTTTTCTCCGACCCCTGAATGGAATCTGAAAGGTTCCCTTGGTGCTGAGCCCAATTAAACTCCTGATCCTACTGCAGAGCCTGCATGTGCTACCTGCCGTGGTCCACAAGCAGGATGCAGGAGGTCAAGAAGTTTCAGAGCCGCTCTCACCAAGACCCAGGCATAGGGTTGAAGCATCAGGATCATAGCATAAATATCCTCTTTTCACTGAGGCAGAGTGAAGGCTCTGAAGAGAATCATGTAAAATTAGTCTTCAACAAAGGGACCGTTGGGAAGTCTTCCTTGAATGCAGACCATCCATGGACTATACAGTGTGAGGTGTAATACTCCACCTGGCTCTTTCTGCACATCGCATTTTGCTCCAATATCATTAGTGACCGTGGTGACTCCTGCAAGTTTCAGTGCCTTGATCTTTAACTTGATCTCTCTCTCGGGCTCCATATTTTAAATAGCACTGATGATGATCCCATATCTTTCACGGGATTGAAACCTTGCTGACTATATCATGGACCTCTAATGATCTGTACTACAACTTAGTGGGCCATGATATTCTTGACTATATGATACGCATAATGCTTACTTTTATCACACTGTATCACACCCAAGAGAGCACCAAGCATGTTTTTCACTGGCACCCACTTCTTTGTCATATTTCCTCCTGTATGTTTTTATTAAATTGCTATTGGTTATGATTAATGTTTGAGATTGTTTATTTAGGGACCACTGTTTTTTTAATGCAATTAACCAAGGTCCCTAGTGATTCTCCCAGTCCCTGGTTCACTTATAACTACCTAGAGCAATTTTGCGGCAGCTGCGATGGGCGGGGTGGTGGTTTGGGTAGGTCGTTGCCCCAGAGGCCTGGAGGCTGGTGGCCAGATCACCGGCCTCTGCCTCAAAAGGTTTGGGAGGCCAATTGCTGTTGAGGCATGTTCTGACATTGTCTCTGCTGATAACCACTTCCGAAGCCTCAAAAGGGCCGAAACTACTAGGAGAACTGGCGCAAAGGCGGTGCCAGGCCAAGAAAGCAGTCCTTGCAGTCCTCAAAGAGCTCTAGGGCTGAGTCCTCTTTGTCTCCAAAGAAAGGAGTGGCATCGAATTGCATGTCCATCAGTGACTGCTGGACATCACTGAAAAATCTGGTGAAGCAGACTGGTACCAACTCCTCTACCCAGGCAGATTGTAGTGTCCAGGCCTGGTCTTATGGAATACTCCACCACATCTTGGCTGCCTTGTATTAGGTGCTAAAGGTAAGATTGAATATCAGCAAGAAGTCCATCACAATATACCACAATGCATGCATGTACCTCCCCAAGAGAAAGCTGTTGTTGACTGATCGCAAGGCTAACCGAGGAAAACATTCTCTTCGTGAAAGTCTCCATGCATTTTGACTCTCAGCCTGGGGGTGTGGTCAGGAACGCATTGGAGTTCAATTGACTGGTGAAAGCATGTACAGCCAGACTTTCTGGTGAAGGGTTCTGGGGGTGGCAGGCAGATTTTCCTTGAGCAGGCCTATGCTGCTTTGCAATCTGCCTGTTAACTGGAGGGCACGATCCTGGCTTTGCAAGGTGCCTCCAACAGTGTCTTAGTGAGGGCCTCGTTGAAAGGGAGGAGAGGTTTTTGCGTTATCTGTCCTGGCTGGAGGACCTACATTAAAACATTAGTCTTGACCTCAGTGGTGGGCAGAGTGAAGTCCAGAACTTCTCATGCTCTTCTAATGACAGTGGCATAGGAGGCAGTCTCTTCTGTAACCACATTAAGCAAAGGCGAATCAAGGCCAATGTCAGGTGATGTGCCCAAGCCACTGGTGGCTTGGAGGTCTAAAAATAAGTTTTCATCCTCGTATGGTTTACTGCTGTCGTCATCATCTCCCTAGTCATGAAATCGTTGCGGGAGCGATTCAGGGTCAAAGTGTGGATATTTGTGATATTGGTGCAAATTTGGTTCTTAACGCAACAGGATCATTTGCTTTCCATCCAGCATAGCTGACATCGGTGACGGTGTCAACACTCAAGGCTGCAGCGTGGGCTATGGTACTGTAAATTGTATGATTGGTGCAATGTCGATGGAAGACGCTCCAGGTCTGCTTTGAACCCAACAGGATTATTGACTCCCTCTCTGGAATAGGCGGCATTGGTGCAGGTGTCGACAATCAAGGTAGAGCCATAGGCTGAGGCACCGTAAATTGTATCGGTGTCAAGCCCAAAGCTGTGCCTGACCTTCGAATGAGGCACAGTCAGCCTCTAGGACTGATTCACTGGCGGTAGACTGACTGAAGGCAATCTCGGATCCTTAGGGCCCAAATGTGTGCCAGAGGGATCTGGTCGGGTACTGAAGATCCAGTCCATAGTCTTCCTAAATTCCCTTACTTATCACATCGCTGTAGGGCTGGGGAAGTCAGATCGAATAGGAATAAGTGCCAGAATAGATTCAAGGGTGGGAGATAGAGTTAGCGGCCTGGAGGTACCCAGGGCATCGCACCACTACAAATTGTGGAAGTGGTGTGCCCTCGGTGAGCCATGTTTAGAATTTTTGTGTTTTTATACTTTTTGAACTTAACTGAAGATCTCGATTTCAATGGCGAGCATTCATGAGATCTGGCTCCATCAACTGTGTCCAAGCCTTGGCGACTTCCGGCAATGTGCGACATACAACTTGGCCTCACGATCTTGGATATCATTCAGGTTCATCTGGGCGCATTTGCCACACAACCCCTAATCATGCTGGGAGCCCAGACACAAGAGACAGACCTCGTAGGGATCCATCACCAACATGTTTGTTGCAGTCCTTACACAGTTTGAACATTGCTGCCTTAGGAGGGGACATGCCCCTTATACACTGGAAAAATGTGAGAAGAAATCTCTGTCAAGCCTGACAGACCAAAGAGAACAACTTCTGGATCCGCGTCGAGCAGCACATAAAGATTGGAACTGACGTTAGAGCTCAGGGGAGGCACAGATATAATGGCCCGATACCACATCCATAATGGGACAGACCAGACAAGGAGCTGCACAATGCTACCTACCGACACACAAGGGAGATGCTATGAAAATCTTACGGATCCACTCTGGTACCAGGGAAAATTGACAAGGTGAGGAATCTGTGATTGAAAGTATCCATCAGAAAAATATTTTCAAGTGGCGTTGAGAGGACAAAGCATTATCTAAATTAGTGAAAAGATGTGCCATTAACAGGGGCAGGCTAGAGGAGGTGCAAAAACTAAGGGAAAGCCAGAGAATACATTACCAAGAGCAGATGACATGAGGTGGCATTATCAAGTGAAGGTTACAGACAATGATGTTACCAATGACTACTCTGTGCAGGTGATGTAAGCAAGGGCTGGCAAAAGCAGTGGTTTATCAAGCCTCCTGAAGGATGGTGTTACTAACAGGAGTTGACAGAGGGGGATGTTATCAAGGATAATCATCAGAAAAGGTGCCATTATAGGAATCGAAGGGTGGAGGGGACATGGAGAAGAAAGGTGAAGATATTAATTGGGTGGGGACAGCTGAATGAGATAATATTTGTTCGTTGAGCAGTTCTAAGTGGCGTGAGAGTAGGACAAATACAGTGACAGTGCATTTGGGTCAAAGATAGAAAGATGAATGGCTCTTTGTTGGCTCTGTTGGGGCACGACAGGGGATCAGAGCAAGGCTTTGTTCAATTAAGACAATTTATGGAGGTAACTGGCCCTGTTAGATCAGCGAAAGAGAGCTGTGATAGTTTTGGTTCAGGGTAGGGATTTGCTGTTTTTCTGAAGGATGGGAAAGAGCCTGGCATAAGGAAGCAGTTAAAGAAAAAGGGACAGAACTTAAAGAGGTCTTACCTGGATGTACTCAGTCAGGCTGTTGAAAACCTGCTTGGCAACAGACATGGCCTTGGAGAAGTTCCTCTTGCCCTGGTCATCGATGACATCCTTCCCGGAATAATACCAATAGAAATCGCTGATGGACTCCTAAAGAAGTGCAATAAATCAGATAAAAATAAATGGACAAATACCTTTCTATCTGATGCTTTCAGACTGTCCCACTGTATTTCCAGGCCTTAATCTCAGGAAAATCATCCTGTGCAAGTCTAGAACACATACAGCTATTATATCTCTACTAGGGATAGCAAGCATCATTCCATCTAAGCCAGCCCCATTTAGGCCCTGCTAGTCAGTAACAACTACTATAGGCAGCCATTCAATGCCTGCCAGTGGGATTCATTTTCTGCCACCACCATTCCATCCACCAGAATTAATCCATTCCTACATACATTCCTACATGCATCATTCTTTTTTCCACCATTATCGTTTCACATCAGTGAATGGCATTGCGTTTATGTCAGTAAAAATGTGTTTAAGCCAGAGTCACTTCATCAATACCCTTGTCACTGCAATCCTCTAGTGCCGTGGTTCTTAACCTACAGACTTTCATGGATCCCCATTTGATCATTACTGAAATCCAGCACTGAGAGCAGTCCCAGACCCCCTGAGTAGGCGTTGATGACCCCCAGGGGTCCCTGGACCACAGGTTAAGAACAACTGCTCTAGTGTAATTTTTCTGTTATGCAGCATTTCTAAGGTACACTTGGACAATCTAATGGTCTCAAGTGATTTAAAGAAGTTGAATAACCAGAGGGCCTTCACGTGGAAATAAATACATCCCAAATGTTTTCCTTGAAAGATCACACCCAAATATAAGACCTGGGTAAGTGATTTAATATAAGGTAATACAATGATGGAGAACTACTCAGATATATCACATCCGCCTCCAGACCACAGAACATGTTGGACCCACTGCAAATATATCTGCAGGATGAGGGTTAAGAAGGGTAATTTTGCTCCTTAATTTGAAGGAGATTTTATGCATTTGGATGTTACAATTTTAGATGAACGAAAAGGCTAGATTTGAATGTGCTTATTTTAATGCCGTAAATATGCCACGGTGCCCTTTTAGATGTCACAAATTTGTACTATTGATCTCAGATTTTTCTGTGGAATTTACTGGGAAGTACCTGATGTCGGATTTTGTTTTATCATGCTTGTTAAATGATGATTTTGCTTATATGTGGAAACTATGACACACTTTAAATTAATATAAAAAATCTATTTGCCTTCAGAAAATGGCTGTCCTGGATTAGATCATTCCATAGGAGTTGTCCATGTGCAGAGAATGATCTGCTGCAGCTTGTATTCTCCGGTGAGATGGGATTCGCACCAGTCGTGCGGTTAATAAACTGCTAATAACACAAGAAAAACCGCTGGTCTGTTAAAACTGAGCTTCAGCAACAACAAGCTAGTCTGAATTGATTAAAGGAGTCCTCTTAAAGAGGATAGAATCCCATCACCCACTGAGGTGGCATGCTTCATCATCTGGGATCTCCTCTTAGTTGCAATCCCTAGTGCAACTAAGGTGTACGACCTTCTCAACGGTAGAAGGGAGCTCACGGATGTTTTTAGGAGTAGTGTAAGAAGGAATATACTATGAACCAAAGATGTGGAGCCTACATTATTTCTTAAGGTGATGGTTGCAGTGCATGTGACAAGTGTGTGTGAGAGAAGTGATTGATCTAAAATTGGCTACCAGGACACGGAACAGTTTTAATAAGCGCTGTCCTGGTGTCAAGAGTAAAACAGTGCGTGTGCAGTTTCCAACAAATAAAGGCAAGAAGTCCAAGAAGATGACAGGTCAACATGTTTCAGCCTACTGATTCACTCTGATCAAGGCTTTCATCAGGACCTAGAAGTAGAATCGCTACTGCAAGTAATGTGTTTTGTGTAAAAACAGGTAAAGTCACAATAGAAGTGGTTGGTTCGATACAACCTACATTCACCTGTGAGTCCAAAATTTGGTCGACTGTCACAGGAGTATTAGACTAAATCCCGTCTTTATGCGGGTGCATTCCTCACCTCACCTGGCATCCGCTCAGGAAGTGAGGCACCGCTCTGTCCGTCGGTACCCCCGGCTGGACGTGAGCTGGACGGGGATTCAATAAACTGCACCTGCAGTATGTGCAGTTCTTAACTCTGTCTAATGGTTGAAATGTGTGGGTGTTTTAGTGAAAGGTCAGATGAGTGATTCATGTAGCTTGTGTGGGCACAGAAGCAGAAGTTACTTACTTGTGTAACAATATATCTGTAAGAGACATTAGTTAGTGATAGATTCCCTACCTTAGAATATCCCCAGGCGTCAGACTGGATCCAGAAAGTTTTCTTCAGCAGTACACCTGCGCGTCGGTAGGCATCGTCGTGCGGCTCCGCGTACGTCGCTGGCGTCGTATTTGCCGAGATGACGTCATCGGAGCTACTTAGACGCACCCACGCGCGCTGATGTCAGTTCCGTGCACGACTTTCCGTGCCAGGAACGCAGAGCCATGCCAGAGACCGACTACTGGTGCAATAGAACTAGGGCCCTAAAAGGGATGACCTGAACCCTAGAGAGCAGTTCGCAGAACTGGGAGGATGGGCGGGCGGTAAGGAATCTATCACTAACTAATGTCTCTTACAGATATATTGTTACACAAGTAAGTAACTTGTGCATCTGAAAGAGACACGTTAGTGATAGATTCCTTACCTTAGAATACATACCCAAGCAATACCAACCCCGGTGGAGGGTCTGCGAAGTGAAATCATACCAGAAAGTCACGGAGAACCGACCTGCCAAAGAAGCCGTCTCTCCGGACTTGACTGACAAGGCAATAGTGCTTAGTGAAAGTATGCAGCCATGTGGCTGCCTGACAGATATCTTGCAGGGGGACACCGTGTCCCAATGCTGTAGTAGCTGCTGTGGCCCTGGTAGAATGGGCGCGCAGCCCTACTGAAGGTTCCTTTTTAGCCAGAGAGTAACAGGCTTTAATACACAGACAACCCATCGGGAGATAGTCTGCTTGTGGACAGCTCGGCCCTTCTTGGCACCCACACAGCCAAAAAAGAGCTGGTCATCCACCCAGATCTGTTGTGTGCAGTTGAGATAGAATGAAAGCGCACGTTTTGGGTCCAGACGGTGAAGCCTCTCTTCCTCTCTAGAAGGGTGCGGAGGCAGAAAGAAAGTGGGCAGAGTGACAGTCTGCCCGAGATTAAAGGCAGTGACTACTTTCGGCAGAAAGGAGGGACGTGGTCGAAGCACAACCTTGTCCGGATGAATCGCCAGGAAAGGAGGTTTACATGAAAGAGCCTGGAGCTCACTCACACGCCTAGCGGAGGTGATGGCCACCAGGAAGTCAGTTTTCAAAGTTAATAACCGCAAAGGACAGTTATGAAGAGGCTCAAAGGGAGCGCACATTAAGTATGTGAGAACCAGGTTCAAGTCCCACTGAGGCATCACAAAAGGAATAGGAGGGAAAAGGTGAGTAATGCCTTTGAGAAATCTATTGACAACAGGGGACTTGAAAAGAGAGGACTAATCAGGCAGCCTGAGAAAGGCTAAAAGAGCAGAAAGGTAGCCCTTGATAGTGCCCAGAGCAGAGCCCTGCTGGGCCAAAGAGAGAAGGAACAAAAGGACCTCAGAAAGAGGGCCAGAAAGGGGATCTACAGCTATCGCTGTGCACCACGCCACAAACTTGTTCCACCGACAGGCGTACACAAATTTAGTTGAAGGACGCCTGGCTGCCAGAATCACATTACAGACCTCAGGATGCGAGTCAAATGGAATCAACTGTCACCGTTCAATCTCTACCCAAGGAGGTGGAGGCTGGACAGGTTCGGGTGGAGGACCGTCCCCTGTTGCTGCGACAGAAGAGCCTCCCGAAGAGGCAGTCGGATCGGGGGATCCATGCTCATACTGAGTAGCTCGGGATACCAAACTCTTCCAGCCCAGTCCGGTGCCACAAGAATGACTTGGGCCCGGTCGCATCTGATTTTCTTCAGCACTCTGGGTAGAAGTGGTATAGGCGGAAAAGCGTACAACAGACCGCAACTCCACTCGCAACGAAAAGCGTCTCCAAGCGAGTGCCGCCTTGGAAACTCCAATGCACAGAACTGCTGACATTTCGCGTTCTCTTCAGTGGCGAATAGATCTAACCAAGGTTCTCCTCACTGCTGAAAGAGACCTTGTGCCACGTCCGAGTGAAGACGCCATTCGTGATCCATTAGGCACCGGCGGCTGAGTTTGTCCGCCCTGTCGTTCAGAGAACCTGCCAGGTGTTGAACCGTCAAGGAGATGCCTTGACGTTTCAGCCATGTCCAGAGGCTCAGAGCCTCCTGACATAGGGTCCATGACCCCACCCCACCTTGTTTGTTGCAATACCACATGGCAGTGGTGTTGTCTGTGAACACCTGCACTACCCTCCCCTTGACAGAGGGAAGGAATGCTTTCAGTGTAAGTAGGATCGCCCTGAGCTCAAAAAGATTGATATGGAGCTTGGACTCCGCCGGAGACCAGAGGCCTCTGATCTCCGCCTCTCCCATGTGGCTGCCCCATCCCAGGAGGGACGCATCCGTCACCACTGTGTGCTCCGGTTGGGGAAGAGAGAGGGATATGCTGCTGACCCAACGCTGGTCCGTGAGCCACCACTGCAAGTCTTGTGCAGTGCCCTCCGAGATCTGGATGTAGTCGGACAGGTTCCCCTGATGCTGCGCCCACTGGAACTACAGGTCCCACTGCAGAGCCCGCATATGCCATCTGGCATGTTTGGTCAGCAGGATGCAGGAGGCCGTGAGTCCCAGCAGCCTCAAGGTCGTCCTGACCGAAACCCAGGACAAGGGCTGAAAGATCAGAATCATAGCCCGAATGTCCTGGACTCGCTGTTCGGGAGGATAAATCTGAAACTGTACCGTGTCCAATGAAGAGGAGCTTCTGAGAGGTAATCAGGTGCGACTTCGGCACGTTGAGGGAGAACCCCAGCAAATGCAGGAGGTGGGCCGTAGTCTGGAGGTGGGAGACTACTGCCTGGGGCAAGCCCGCCTTCAACAGCCAGTGGTCCAGATAGGGGAAGACTGAGACCCCTGATCTGCGCAGATGAGCTGTGACCACCGCCATCACTTTCGTGAACACCCGAGGGGCGCTGGTAAGGCCAAAAGGGTGCACGGTGAACTGAAAGTGCTCGTGACCTACCGTGAACCGCAGGTAACGCCGGTGGGCTGGCAGGATGGGGATATGAAAATAAGCATCCTGCAAGCCCAACGCTACCATCCAGTCTTGCGGGTCTAGGGCAGACAAGACATGAGCAAGCGTGAGCATCTTGAACTTCTCCTTCCGGAGGAAGCGTTTGATGTTCCGGAGGTCTAAGATAGGATGCAGGCCCTTGTCCTTTTTTGTTACCAGGAAGTAGTTGGAGTAACAACCACGACCTACTTCTGGCATCGGAACGTGCTCGATGGCCCTCTTGGCTAAGAGGGCCGCAACTTCCTGCTGGAGAAGCTTCAAGTGATCCCCCGACATGCGGTGGTACTGAGGCGGCATGGCTGGAGGGGAAGTCTCGAAAGGGAGGGAGTAGCCCCTTCGGACTATCTGCAGAACCTACGTATCCGAAGTGATGGTGCACCAGTGGGGGAGGTGAAGGTGAATCCTGCCACCCACTGGTGTTTGGTGGGCCTGAAACATCGGACTAGGAAGGTTTTGAGGCAGTGGTAGCAGGGGCGGTGGTGGACTGACCTGTCCGCTGGCCCACTTTGACGGGCCCCCCGACCGCGGCTGCACTGAGACTGTGGCTGCGCAGGTCGGCGGCTCTGAAAGGAACGCATTTGGGCGCCTCATCCCTGACCTCGAAAGGAGCGAAAGGCAGACCCCACGGCAGCGTGCATGGAGGCAAGACCCAAGGACTGGGCTGTAGTCCAGGAGTCTTTAAAGCATTCCAAAGTGCTATCCACTTTGTCACCAAAGAGGCGCGTGCCATCAAAGGGCATGTCCTACAAAGTGTTCTGGACATCCCCGGAGAAGCCAGTTGTCCTGAGCCAGGCATAACGGCGTAGCGCCACTGTTGTGGAAATTGCCCTGCTGAGGGAGTCGGCTGTGTCAGGGCCACAACGGATAGTGAACTTTGCAGCATCTCTACCCTTGGTAATGGCTTGAGAGAGCACCGCTCGAGCTTCCACTGGGCACTTAGGCAGCACCTGTGCTACAGTGTCCCACACAGAGTGGGAATAGTGGCCCAACAGGCATGCAGTATTCAGCGTTCGCAACCCGGAACTGGCAGAGGTGAAAATCTTTTTCCCAAACTGCTCAAGTTTTTTAGATTCTTTGTCCGGAGGTGCGGAAGCGAATGCGCTCGGAGAGGCAGAGGCCTGGACAACCAGACTCTCAGGCGTTGGGTGTTGCGTGAGAAAATTGGGGTCGCCCGGGGCCGGGCGATGGCCTCATGCCACACTCCTATCCACAGGAACCCCAGTGTTAGGCTTGGTCCAGGTGCTTAACAGAATGTCTGTAAGCGCATTATTAAAGGGCAGTAGCGGCTCTGCCGAGGAGGTCGCCGGCTGCAGCACCTCAGTCAGGAGATTGGTCCTGATAGGCACAGAAGGGAGCTCGAGGTTAAGAGCCTCAGCCGCCCTACGCAACACCACAGAAAAAGTCCCAACCTCCTCCGTAGCTACGGAAGAAGGGGACAGTGTACCAGGGTGCGGAGAGAAATCCAGATTGCCTGGACCTTCCATATCACCCTCCCACTCCGGTTCATCCTCACATTGAGCTGCGAGAGGGTCCTCAGACCCCTCCCAGTACTCCCCTTCGTCCACCGGCTGTTTAAGAGGCCGGTAAGGACGAGGGGCCCGGGGAAAGGGAATAAACTCCCCACCTGGAATAGGAATTGGAGGATAATAGACCAATCCAGGCTCGACGTAGTCCGGCCCTGTAGGCAATGGAATTGTGTCCGTCGTTGGCTCTGATGCCGGAGGCGGTGTCGAACCCGGCGCCGGAGGCTGCACCGAGGCCGGAGCCAACGGCGCCGCAGGGAATCTTGCTCACATAGCCGGGGCCAAAGGCGGCGGCACGGGAGCAGAACCACCCAACGGGTTCACGGGGCCCAAAGGCGCGCTGGAGGGGTTGATGGGCAAGTAAACGGCCCATGGCCGACAGGAATACCTGTATTTCTTCTGGAGTCGCGTACGGCCCCGGGAAAGGCGGGTAGGCCGCAGGCAACAACGGAGGCTCCACCGGAGCCGCGGGGGAGTGACCACCCGCCCCCTCCACCATGTCCCGCGACCAGTGAGGGGAAGACAAAGAACGACGTCGCTTCTTCAACTTCTTATGGCGCTTTGACTTACCTGTCCCCAATTCCGACGAACGGTGGTGTCGGCCCCGCGACCTGTCCCTCAACCTCCCACGGGAGCGGGACCTCGAGCGTGGCAGAACCGATTGACGGGCCTCCAACAACTTTCTGGAACGCTCCCGCAAAGCTTTCGGCGCCATGGCCTGACAATCGGGGCATGTCTTGGGGTCATGGGCATGCCCCAAGCAGAAGAGACACATGTCATGCGAGTCCGCCACCGACATGTTCCGACGGCAGTCCCTACAGGACTTAAACCCGGGCATCTCCACAGCACCAGAAGTCGAGTACTCGACAGGCAAGAGAAACGAGCCTCAGAAATAAAGTTAAAATATTAACTAGGAGTACCGCTCTCTCTCGGATCTGCACTTGCTGGCACGGAAAAAGAAAGAACTGACGTCAGCGTGCGTGGGCGCGTCTAAGTAGCTCCGATGACGTCATCTTGGTGAAAACGACGCCTGCGACGTACGCGGAGCCGCACGATGACGCCAACCGACACGCAGGGGTACTGCTGATGAAAACTTTCCGGATCCAGTCTGACACCTGGGGATATTCTAAGGTAAGGAATCTATCACTAACGTGTCTCTTTCAGATAGCAAATTTATCAAATGAGAAAGTAGGAAAAGCTGTCTTTGGCTCAAGACTAAGAAGAACATAGGCTGATGCATTTTACACGTAAACAAGTAGGGCGAGAGGCTGAAACAGAGATCGCCCTTGCACAATAATACCTGTAGAACCACCACAGACATAATGTGATGGTGGTTAAGAGAAAGTCATTTTTAACTACTCTGAAATAGAATAAATAGTTTTAACACTGGGAAAATGTGAGACATAATTCATAGTTTTGGTTTGATGTAAAGATTATTTTCCCTTCAAGATAACACACTGGTGCTCCTTGGCAGACAATGGTCTATATAGCCCGTTACCAGGTTTCAGAGTTAAAGAATTCAAGTAAGAAATAATTTTACTGCATTGAGTTTGGGACATTTTCTTTCTTTGAAAAAAAATAGCTTTATTTGTTTTTATTCGCTTACCCGGTGTTTCACAAACAATGCAGAAAACATTATAATTGAGGCGCTAAATGTGCATCTGTTAATGAATACTGAACGAAAAGGAGACACTCGCACCCACACACACCCTCCAGTGAAGTTCCAAAAGGTCATTACAGAACATGTCCACATATAGGAGAAATAGTAATATTTGATTACAGTGTTGTTAATCCACATATCGCCACATCACAATCATGGCACGGGAGTCGCAGCTCCCGGTGAGAGAGGTATAACATAATATCTCAGCAACCTGCCCCAGATCTTGTGAAATTTACGCAGGCACCTCCTACTATTGTATGTGACCTGTTCTGCCGCCATATAGAAGTTGATTCCTCTTTTCCACTCCACCAAGGTCTGGACCTCGGGCACCCCCGAATGTTGTGCCACATCTCGCTTAGTCACCACCAACCCCAGAATGCAAAAATAATAGTTGTGCCCTAGGAATATCGACATCCCTCTACACTCCCAGCAAGATGTATTTGGGATCGAGAGGTATGGTTTTCCCCAACACCTGACTCAGTTCTCGCACCATCTGTGTCCAGTATATCTGGATATCCAGGCAGCTCCAGAGGGTGTGGAAGTACGAGCCCCTTGCCACCCCGCATCAAAAGGAGTCTACAGAGGTCGCCCTTCCCATTAGGTGTAGCCAGACCCTGTCGTAGTAAACCTGATGGAGGATTTTAAGTTGGATCAGACGCAGGCGGGATTTTATCGCCACCTCCCTCGGGTACATCAGGGCTGTCTCCTAGTCCACCTCTTCCTTGTCCCCCACCTCTAGGAAGCACTGTTTTCTCAGTTTGCCAATCTGTCCGGGATATAGTTGTTAAGTGTGTTTTATGTAGGATATATGGCCTTGGAAGACAGTTCTTCCTTAAGCAGCCGTCCCTCCAGTGGTGCAAACTCAGGCAAATCTGCCATCTCCATGCCCTCTGCCGTCCAAGCATGACGTATGTGGGCATATTTCAGGAATTGGTTGTTGTGGAGTAGTCACGAGTTTGAGACATTTTCAATATTCTGGCATCAACAATGTGGGGTTTAAAACGGGATCTATACGATCTGTGTGCTATCTGTCAGGAAACAAATCCTGGCTAGAGACAAATCCTGCTTTCTGCTTATGCATTCCAACCGAATGCAGATATTAATGGTGCTTGAACACAGCAGAAGGATTTATTAATTTCAGGGCTGTTACACCATCTGCCTTCTCTTCCATTCCAAGATCATCTTGACACCAGATCCAACTCTGCTGAGTGGATTTATGGCTGTGCTGGATAAAGAGGAATTATTCTCAGTAAAGGATTGTAGCTGACCCATTGCAGACCTTTTCCGTAGTGTGATTGTAGTAGAATAAGGTACATTCAGACTGGTCTTTAGAGAACAAGTTACTTACCTTTTGGTAATGCCTTATCATCTAGCCACAGACCCCTTACCTTAGAATATTCCCCAGCAACAGACGGATACAGAAAACCTTGAGCAGTACCTCTGAGCAACAGTAGTTTCTTCAATTGGCTCTGAATCGCCATTGTATTCCTTGCCAGATGTGGCGTGAGTGGTGCCTATGTGGGTGCCACCCCAGCATGCTGCCATCAGTTTTTGTGACATTTCTGCACCAGAAGCACAGTGCCATGTCAGAAGGCTGATGGACCAGTGTGCAGATTTTAAGGACCTACAGGGATCTTTCTAGGCAGAAAAATACAGTTTGCAGGAGTGTGGAGGGTCAGTAAGGAATCTGCGGATAGATAGCGTCTCTACCACATAAGGCATTGCTGAAGGTAAGTAACTTGTTGTAGGAGAGTAGGATCTGCACTTATGTTGCCCCCACTTTTTTTTCTGATGTTAACACTGGTTTCTGGCTATAGTCTGGCTGGGTCCCTGCTAATCAGGGCCCCAGTCTCTCTGTTCTCTCTAAACAACTTGGAGTGCATATTAGATGCACTAGTGATTGGATACTGTGGTACCTTATGAGCCCCTACTATATGGTACCTTAGGTACCAAGGGCATAGGTACTTCACAGGCCTACCAGGGGCTGAAGCATGTATTATGTCACCCTTGGGAAGCAGACTAAATCTGACACCACAGGCCTGCTACTGCAGCCTGGGTGAGGTAGTGTTAGCACTCCTCACTGAGGTATAGGTTCTCTATATCTCACCATACACACACATATAAACCTATCAGTCACCCCTAAGGCAGGCCCTATCAATCCTGAGGGCAGGGTGCTTGATTTACAATGTGAGGGGGTGCCTCTGCATGAGCAGGGCCCCTCTGCAGCTAGCAGAGTCTATTCTCTGTGGCTGTTTGTGGATGCGGTTAAACCATATACTCTTAAGTGCATTATAACCTACCGGTAAATGCTAACTTTGGAATGACTGCATCAAAACATGTCGTGTTTGGTGTCAAACAACTTGGAATCATACCCCCACACCAGTAACTGGTGTGGGAGTATGATCCCACCCTGCTAGAGGGGACGACATGTACCTACTGTGGAAACATGGTAGAAATCTGAAAGAGCCCTGGCATCACAAAATGGATGCCACCAGCACAGACACTGGGCTGCCCTCCTGCTGCTGACTGAAACTCGCAGTGGAGGAGGCCCAACAATAGGTATCCATGTCACAGGGAGGTGTCTCCACCTTCCAGACAGGATTTAGTGTATTGAGGCTGGGTGGGTGCACTCCTAGAGTGCTTTGAAGTCCTACACTGGGGGAGCAGTAGGCTCCTCTGTGCATATGCCAGCTCAAACCGGTTCAGGGGCTACCTGCCCCTGCTCTGGCGCGAAACTTGTCAAAGGGAAGTGGGTGTAACTACCCACTCCCCTGACCCTCCCTGAGGAGTGGTCATAGAGCTAGTCCCTCCCTTTCCTTTAGTATAAGATAGGAAAATCTTGAAATTTCAAATCAGATATCCCTGGACGACGCTCTACAAGAAGAATCCTGGCCCTTCGACATTCCACTACCTTTGGAAGACTGAAGAATCTCCCTTGGAGTCAAGGAGTGACTCCCCTGCTTGGCAAGCACCAAAAACTTGAATCAACGGTCGCAAACTTTCCCGCTCCCGCCAGAGTCCGAAGTCCCTGCAGCCCTGGAAGTGGATTTCCTGACTTCTCGACGGCCATTGTGAGTTCCCAGCAGAGCTGAGGCGAGTGGACCCCACGAGTGACGAGGAACAGCAATACCCGGGTACCGTGCACTATTGTCGAGTGCAACCTCTTCACGACGTTCTACGAACTTGTGCATCTCCAGCAGGATTGCCCTCGTAAATCAGAGGCCTACCTTGTCCCGAGTGACCGTGGGCTCCTGTGAAGCGAATCCTCACGAGGCGTCTTCGCGATCCCTTGCCGGCTGGCTTGTGGGTCCCCTGAAGACTTTCTCATCGAACCAAAGGGCTCCCCTGGTTGCTCCAGGCCTGCCCTGATTAACCCTCGCTGGGTCAGTCCCTCAGACCTTGCAGGTCTGCACCGCTGACATTCTTCACTTTCGACAAGACTTGCTGTTGTCAAGGCTTGTTGGCTCCAATCCGGTTGCCGACACCTCAGTAAGCTGCAGACTCCGTGGAACACTCCGAATCCAGCTCCTGGTCGTCGTCGACGCCTCTTGGACCTCGTGGCTGAAGAGTCAAAACACCCTTGATCACCTGAAATCACCCGACTTCCGTGGGCATCCATCTTCCTGGCCCCGGGTCACTGGTAAGTGACTGTGAACACTGTCCCTTCTGCTTTCAGGTCTTCTTCATCTTGAATCCAGCCTTGGATTCCACCGGACACTTCTCCAGTCTTCACAAGCAGCAAAACTTCTTCGGCTTCCACTGAAAACGACGACGCGACCCGACACCAAAAGACACCTATGCAACCGGCTTCCCTGGGTGAGGTAACTCGTGCACTCCGGTGCTCCTGTGGGTGTTGGCCCTCAACCTACTTACCATGTAAGTGGCTTGCTTGTAGACTCTCTAGAAGTACCCTAAAACTTTAAAAATCCAACCGCGACTTGCTCCATTGAAATCAATAGGGAACCCGCGGCTGTGTTCTCACACTGCACGCGTCTCCCGTGGGTCCTTTACTTACCTGCCTTGGGTGGATTAGTGAGGCCCCAGCGATTCTACAGGCCCTAGGCCTTGTCCCCTTGCAAGTCGATTTTCCTAAACCTCTTTTTTAGTATATGGTCAGGTATGCCCCTAGGGCCCCAGCCATATTTGTGCTTAACTTATTATGAAACGTTGATATTTGCATATGTTCCTGACTTCTAATCTCATAAAGAGATTAGTAGAGTGTGTCTAGTAATAAATACATATATATTTGATATATATACCTGTGTGGTGTCCTTTCATTTGGTAATTCAAGAGATTATAAGGTAAAACAAGCTGCTTTACATTCCTCTGAGACTAAGCCTGAAGGCTGCTCTCCACAGCTACCACTAGGATAGCTTTCTTTAAAAGGTTGTCTTAAACCTATCTACCACAAGAGTCGAATTGGACTGGTGCAAGGTGGCCACTATAACTAGTGACCAGCATATGCCAGGCCAACTTCTCACACTTGTTTACTGATATAGACTTCTAGCCGCAGATTTGTTATCTTTTTGTTTTTAATCATCTTTATTGGTTTCTCACAGATTATGCATAATACAATCTGCCAGCTTTATTATACAAAACAGTACAGTGACATTTACACACTTGGCGCTAGGTGAGGAACCAGGCTGCGCTGCATGTTGGTGACATAAAAGAAAAGAAAAATGTATCTAACTTTTTATACATGTCTATGTATGTTGTCCACTTTGTAATCAGCAAATAAACCAACTGACTTTTTTTCTATCTCTGTATTTTCACACTAACCAATTCACAATGAACACCAACTATATGATATTAACTATGCTATATGTACTATGTAATTCGGGTCATATATGAGCTAGGGTGACTGCTTATTCGCAGATTTCTTATCTTAGAATGAATACCATAGCAATACCTCCTATCTAGGAATATGCTGGTGTATGGAAGGTGTACAGAAAGCGCCTGTAGCTCGCTAACTCTTTAACCGTTCAATCTCAAAATATGAAGGTGGAGCGTGCACAGGTTTAGGTGTGGAACCTTGCAATGTTGCTGTGACAGTAAATCCTCTTGAAGGACAAGCCTGACGGGAAGACCAATGCTTATGCTCAGGAGTTTGGGATAACATACTCTCCGTACCCAATTTGGAGCCACAAGGATGACTTTGGCCCTGCTCATCCTAGTTTTCTTCAGAACTCGAGGCAGGAGTGGTATCAGCAGGAAGGCGTACAGTAGTCCCAAGCCCCACTCAAGATGAAATGCATCTCCAAGCGACAGCGGCCTTAGAAACTCCATCACACAGAAGTGCTGACATTGTCCATTCTCAATGGTGGCGTATTGATCTAACCAAGGTCCTACCCAGCCGTGGAAGAGACCTTATGCCACCTCTGGATGCAGTTGCCATTCGTGATCCGAAAGGCATTGACGGCTAAGTTTGTCCGCCCTGGCATTCAGAGAACCCATTCAGAAAGCCTGCCAAGTGTTGTACTACCAAGAAAATGACCTGATGTTCAAGCCATGTCCGGAGATGGAATGCCTCTTGACACAGGATCCACGGTCTTAACCCACACTGCTTGTTGCAGTACCAGATTGCAGTGGTGTTGTCTGTTAACATCAGAAATAGCCTCCCCTTAATGGAAAGTAGGAAGGCTTTCAATGCCAGGCAGATCGCTCTCAACTCCAACAAGTTGATGTGGAGCTGAGACTCCACCAGATACCAGAGTCTCCTGATCTCCACCTCTCCCAGAGGGCCACCCCAAAACAGGAGGGAGGCATCTGTCACCACTGTGAGGGCTGGGTGGGGAAGGGAGAGGTATCTGTTGCTGGCCCAATTGCGGCTCGTCACCCACCACTTAAGGTCTTTTCCAGTTCCTTCTGATATCTTAACCAGGTCGGAGAGATTGCTCTGATGCTGCACCAACTGGGATTTCAGGTCCCACTGCAGAGCTCCCATATGCCAGCAGGCATGCTTTACCAGCAGGTTTGCAGGAGGCCATGAGATTCAGCAGTCTTAGAGTAAGTCTCACCAAAATCCAGGATAGAGGCTGAAACATCAAAATCATCGTCTGAATATCCTGGACTCAATGCTACGGAGGGTAGTCACGGAACTGCCTTGTGCCCAGAATGGCTCCAATGAAAGGGAGCATCTGGGAGGGTGTCGGGTGTGACTTCAGCATGTTCATAGTGAACCCGAGTAAACGCAGGAGGTTTGCCGTAGTATGGAGGTGGAGGACGACTGCCTGGGACGGTTGTATGACAGAGGCACGCATGGTTGAACTACGCGTGCCTCTATCACGCAGCCCGAACCACGAATGCCTCTCAACAATGCATTCCTTTACCACTAATGTCTTTACCACGCATGCCGTTACCACGCGCACTTTTCTGGTAAAGGCATGTTTGGTAAAGGGATGCATGGTAAAGTCTATGCCCCTTTCCCTCCACTTAGAGTCCTAAAATCCTGGCTCTTGTCCTATAACCTGACCCCCTGTGCACTAAAACCAACCCCACCCCTTAAACCTTAAACTATCCAGACTCCCCTTGACCTAATCACTGCCCCCCTTGCCCTGAAAACTGCCCCTCGCCCCCCAGCCCTGAACCCTAAAACTCTGTCCCCTACTTAAAACCTACACCAAACCCCCCCCGTGCCCTGAGCCCTAAACAAATCCCCCGGCCTGGAAACTACCCCTTCCGCCCCCCCCCCCACCCTGAGCTCTAAAACTCTGCCCCCTACCTTAAAACCTACCCAACTTACCTCATCGCATACCCATCCTTTGCACAGGTCCTCCTTTCTGGTTCTTCTCCTGCCCAGCCAGCAGCTAGAATGCTGAATGTCTTAACCACAAATATGTATGGTTAAGTCATATGCATGGTTAAGGTACGTGGTGTTCAGCTTGCGAAGAAACGGAACGCATGCTTGAAGCTGCGTTGTAAAGTCTGTTTCTTCAGGGGTGAGATCGCTTTCAACAGCCAGTCACCAAGGTAGGGAAAGACTGGAACCCCTGACCTCCGCAGATGGGCTGCAACCACTGCCATCACCTTCCACGAACACCAGAGCGGTGCTGGTAAGGCCAAAAGGGAGCATGCCAAACTGGAAGTGGTCATAGCCCACTTTGAACCGCAGGTAACTTCTGTGAGCCTGCATGATGGGTATATGGAAATCCGCATCCTGCAAGTCCAGAGCTATCACCTAGTCTCCCCAAGGTAGACAGAACCTAAGCCAACGTGAGAGTTTAGAATTTCTCCTTTTTCAGGAAGTACTTCAGAGGGTGTCGGTCCAGTATAGGGTGTAGCCCTACGTCCTTCTTTGGTACCAGAAAGTAGCAGGAATAGCAACCACAAACAATTTCTTAATGTTGGTACCCTCTCAATAGATTCTTTGGCAAGAAGATCCTGTACTTCCTGACACAACGAGAGAGATGGTCCTCCATCAGTCGATCTGAGGATGGTGGCATGGGCAGCTGGTTTCCTTGAATGGAAGGGCGTAACCCTGCTGAACAATTTGGAGCACCCAGGTGTCAGAGGTTATAGATTGCCATCGGGGCAGTTGGCGCTGGATCTGTCACCCATAGGTTGGCCATGATACAGGATGGCTCTGGCCGCCTCCAAGACCATGAGCAGTACTTGTCTAACCAAAACCCAAAGTGTGTGTGAATACAGGCCCAAGCGCTACATGCGATTCCTGGACCACAGTGCAAGACTGGTGGGAAAAAAATCCTCTTGCCGAAGGTGTTCAGCCTCTTAGATTCCATATCCAATGGTGTGGTAGGGAATGTGTCAGTGATAACCTTAGACGTGGAGGTCTGGACAACCAGGCTCTCTACAGTGGGGTGCTGGATGAGGACAGCCAAGTCCTCAGGAGTGGGGCAATGGTGGTGGGCAATTGTCCTGTGCACAAGAGCATCTGTGCTGACATTAGCACAGATCCTGAACATGCTATTGGTGAGGGCTTCATTAAAGGGGCTGAGGCATCTCTGTCAAGGCATTAGTCTTGACTGCCACTGAGGGCAGCATAAGGTCCAGAACCTCAGCTGCCCTCCTCAACAACAAAGCAAATGATGCCACTTCCTCCGTAGCCACATTAGGAGGAGAAACTAGGCCAGTGTCCGGAGAGGAGTCTTGACCACTGGCACCCACCAGTTCCTTATATCAGCTATCCTCACCCCATGGCTTTTTCAGGGGGTTGGTATAACAATACGGATCCTCAGAATCACCTAAATCGTATTCCCCACAGGACCTGTCAGTAAAGAGATGGGCTGTCTTTGACCCGGAGGTCCTTGATCCATTTAGTAGTGGAGTCAGCAGAAAACGATGTCAGTCTGGCTTCGTATCGGAGTTAGGTGTAACAATGGGGTAGGCACTGCCAGGGGGCGTCAGCGACGCCAGGAATGGCGCCACTGCAACAGCCTGCAGGAAGGTCGCTGACCCAGAACCAGAGCTGATCCCGAGCCAGGAACAGATTCAAAGGGCCAAACTTGCACCAAGAGTGAGCCCACTGGCGGAAATCCAGCTGGGGCATCTACCGAACCCATGGGGCCCCAAGGCGCTTCAGGGTGGTCAGCCAGCCCAAATATGAGGTGCATGGCCTCATAAAATTCTTTCAGCTGTGTGGGGTCACTGTGGGAAATTCTGGGAAGCGTGGAATGGACCCAGACTAAGGCTCTGAGGCTGACGTATTGGAGTGGGGTCTAGATTTTGGTGTTGATCCTGCGCCTCGCCCAATGACTTGGACCAGTGCAGGGACGTCAAAGACTGGTTCAACTTCATGATTTTCTTTTTCTTGTGAAACATACCCAACGAGAATTTCAAACGGGATGATGACTGGGAATCGACTCAGAAAGCAATCAGGACCTGGAGCAATACAGATTTATCTGGTTTCGGGAGACCAGGAGGTTCAGGGCACGGTCCTGGACCGCCTTGGGGTTAATCGCTTAACAGTTTGGGACCCAGCTCCAAGCATCACAAGCAAGCCATGTGGGGGTCTGTCACAGACATCTGCCGGTGACAGCATCCACAGGGTTTAAACAGCACAGGTTTTTATGGGGACATCCCTAATGGACACTGAGAGCTTAGTTCGAAAAGAATTTTGACATAAGGTCGAAAAAAGTTGTCCAAAAAAGGACTGAGGTAGCTCTTCCGGATCTCTGCTGATGGCGTGGAAAGAAAAAAACTAATGTTAGGGCACCGGAGTGACAAATTTATAGGCACTGCACACATCACTTCTGGCATGGACGACGCCACAGCAGAGCCAATCAAGACACCTACAACACATAGAGCTACTTCTCAAGATTTTCTGGATCCAGTCTGACACCTGGGGAATATTCTAAGGAAAGGAATCTGCAACTAGAAGTCTCTATCAGATTGTACAGATTTAGGAGTTCTTACAATGTTTTTTTGGTAAGCAAAGGCATCTGCCCTCTTAAAATGTTTAATACCCCCTTGTGATGTCATAGAAAATTAAGAATATCAAAATATAACAGTATTTTTGTTTTTATTGCGTGCATGTCTTCAGAAGATAATGGTGGTTGTAACATGGATATTTCCTTATTTTTCATATTCCTGCTAGAGAACAAACAGGCCATGGTGGTGAGACAGACCTGATTTATAAAGTGATCATGTGGGGTGAATTCTATTCAAACAAGTAGCATTATATTGGTGCCAACTTGATTTATCTACACCACCATCATTGTATCAGTGCAAGCAGCTTTCAATCAGCACCAGTTCAACTCTATGGTTCAGGGTCATTTCAACATGGCCATTTAAGGTGCCATAAATCTGATTGCAGTTACAGTTTTTCACCAAAGATGCTGAGGGAAAGGAGTTATCTAGATTTCTGCCCCACGTATCCTCTATGTGACTACCATTCTTCAAACCAAGTTCACGTCTTTATGAGGTTTCACCTTCCTGCTCACTGTATCTCTAACTCTGCCCCAGCTCCCTCTCTGAGGCCCTCCATGTCCTTGCTCCCTATCTCTACGTGCTCCCACCTGCTCCATTCTGCACCTCATGTCAACAGTTCACTTTTCATCACCTTGCCCAATGTGTGTCTCATGCCTCCTTCCACTATGTTTATGTGCTGTTCTCTATATAATCTATTCAGAGGCCCTCCATGTCCTTGCTCCCTATCTCTATGTGCTCCCACCTGCTCCATTCTGCACCTCATCTTAACAGTTCACTTTTCATCACCTTGCCCAATGTGTGTCTCATGCCTCCTTCCACTATGTTTATGTGCTGTTCTCTATATAATCTATTCAATTTCTCTCTTTTACTACGGCTTCACACTTCCAGGGACCTACTCCCAAACTGTGCACCACCTCCTCGCTGCCCCACTCTCTGAGATTCAGTCTATTCCAGGGGCGACTGGTGACATTTGAAATTGGCGGGGCGGAAAAGTTGAGGATAAGTGTTATGTCGATAGCGAGTGAGCCGACTATCATAGGAGGGACTCGAGAGGAGAGGGACTTGCAAAGTTTACAGCAAATTTGAGAGGGTTGAGAGGGCAAGAATGTTTCTAAAGCAATTCTGAAGGTGTAGACTTGAAATATGCAAATACATTACAAAATACCCCATATCTTACAGCACTAAACATATCCCCCTTTGACTGTAGTGTACACATAGTAGTGCAACATGTAAGCTTTTAATTATCTTACCAGGTAAATACTACACCCTTACCACCACATTCCTGATGAACGAGTGTAGTGCATTTGTGACACTTGTCTTGTGCTACCTTTGGATTTTACACAATCCCTATGATTTCAGTCACAGCATTGATGGCAGCACCCCCACTCTGAAAATTTTTCCAGCACCCCTGCTGCCTTCAGTTATCGCAGACCAGATCAATAGACCTTAAGTCGATGCACTTTCATTGTGGGCCTGTCTGCCACCAGCAAGCAACACGTGCGTTCTTTTAACCATAGATGGTTTTGTTTGATTCAGACAAAACTGTAAAATTAGTTGCCAAAGAAAACCACATGATGTCAGTATTGCATGCTCTTCGTAATTTAAACAAGCATTTGCAATGCAATCGGTCTCGCATTTACGCAAGTTTGAGCTACTGGCATTGTAAATGTCAATGCCTTTTATTTATGTTTTGGGTTTTAAAACATAAATAAAAGGCATTATCATTTACAATGCCAATATCTTAAACTCGCGTAAATGCTAGACCTATTGCATTGCAAATGCTTGTTTTCTTTGGTTGTGGTGGCCTTACACTAGTGGCTGGGAGGAGATGGAGGTGTAAGAGACAAGGCAGTGGGGTGCAGGAGGGCACTTCAGGTGATGGGCTGAGGGGCATTTGTAGATTCAGTCCACTGTGAATCCTTCTGTTCTGCCTAGAACAATTGTTTTCCGTGCTGTAATCGGAATGGGATGTTCTCACTAAGTGCCTGGATTTCCAAACTGTATGCCATTGCATAGTCCCCTGTGCATAAAAGGAGTGCATCCGATCAGTCAGCCATGAATGTGGACATTGCACTAACAGCAAGTAACCACACATTATTTGTGTCTGCATCTGTGCCCAAATTCAGCATGGCTTAGCAATTAGGTTGGCCACGAGTATCATGATAAACACAACATGTTTAAGTAAAAAATACAATACACACAAACATGAAACTGGAGGTTAACCCTAGTTGGCAAATTATGAATTTAAGGTAACATAAAAAGCATAACCCAAGCACAATTAAAAAAAATCACATCCATCTACTGCCTGATAATAAATAACTGGCAAAAACTAAAGAAAGCAACAAAGACTGAAGCCAACAGGACTGCTTATCTTTAAACTAATCTGGCAAACGGTAAAAAAATACACGAACATATTGCTATGAAATCCTAGTGCAGTGAATGGCATAAACACCAGTGAAACAGCGAGGCGAACATACTGCGCGGGCAATGAAAGAAAGCCTGGTCTCAAGAGGATAGAGATGACATACTTCAAAGGGAATTGGCTAGGCCGGGCATGAGGTATACTGTAGCATTCTAAACGCATTTTCAACAAGGTTCTCCCTTTTCAAGTGGCAGTTTACAGTGAGCTGCCTGCACCGTATGAACACCACCTCCCAACAGAACAAGCTTAAGATGGAGCCCCGAGGTCAGCCCGGCGACGAGTGCGGCCCCTGGACACCGGGCGCCCGCCTCCACAGGCTTCCACTGTGCAACGACTTTACCAGCAGGTCTGCCTGGTCCGGGAGTTCAAAAAAAGGGAAAAAGCTTACCTGCACATGTGTCGTGTCGTGTCGTTTGAAACCACGGCTGCAGGCGCCTTTTTCCAGCAACAAATACACCCCTCCTGGAAATAGGAGCTGCCTGCCTGCCAAACAAACTAAATGGATAGCCACTCCCGGTCGCCTCGGCCTTACCCAATGAGAAAGCCTCATTTACGGAGGCAAAAGGAGTGCTGTAATTGTTACCACCCCCTGCACTCAGTGCACTGTGAGCCAGCCCTGCCCCTTCCCATTACTCTGAATGGCGCTCCACTGACCGCGCCCTGGGCCAATTCATTATCGCCCCATTTGAAACCTATTTACTGCTGCTTTTTTCAGCCACTCCCACAAGGCTGATGTCACCCGCCTCCTCACTCCTCACTTGTGCCTCGAGGGCGAGGAATAGTTCTCGCCCAGCTTTTGCACATGCGCACATTGCGCAGGAAGACTCCGGCCGGGACAAAGTTAAAGTAAGTAAAAATATATATATATTTATTTTACATAGTTGAACTTTAAAGTTTCACGGGGGAGCACCAAGCAGTGAGCACTTCTTTAAACTGCTCCACTGGTGGTGTTCATTCAATTTCTCTCCCATTAGTTTTCTACGATGCTGCCTGGTAGGTGAGGCAACGCCCCCTACGCCCCTTAACACCAGCCGCCACTGGTCTATTCTCCTTCTCTCATTCGGGTTTGCAGCAGTGCTACAATATCGGCCCCTTGTAACTAAAGCAGGAGCGGTGCAGCTTCACACTAGCACGTCCTTCCCCTGCCCCTGCTAACGGGCCCAGTCAAGCAGATTGTCAGGGCTGGTTGCTGTTCCCAGTCTGGCTGTGCCTATCGCTTAGCCCCATGTTCTCTCAGCCTCAAGATCCACTACAGTACTGCCACCTTGTTTTATTAATATCTTCCACCAGCTACACTGTGGCGGTGTCTGAATAACTTTATCATTAGGGGAGGAGTGAGGAAGAGGTTGTCCACACAGCTACGCCAAAATGACAATCGCCATATTTTTGTTCCCACGAGTACCACTCCACCCAGACAGGTGCAATTCTAGTAAAGGAATCCCCATTTCACCGTTGCCAGATTTAACCTATAACCTCCAAACTCTATTCCATCCCCAAAATAGGACATTTCATCTCTCACTGTTCCATTCGATATTCATCAGTGCCACAACATATCCAAAAAGCACCATTCCATCCTGCAGTCATTCCACACTCATTCCATCTTCCACTTGCACCAATCTAAACACTGAGAGGAAAAGTCAAACCCGCCAGCGACATTCCACCCCACAGCAGAAACATCCCAGCCCTACAAGTGACATTGCAGCACCAAAGGAAACCAAGTGAGGCCTTCAATTCTTAATACTGCTGGTCGTCTGCACATATTAGATACTCACAGGTCAAATCACAGCATGTAGTCTGCACTGGTATGAGGTTCATAGATGTAATCACAGCATTAAGGGGTCTATTACGATGGCAGGCGGACTTTTAACCGAATGCGGGACCGTCCGCCAGGGGTGCGGCGGTCCCGCACCTGCAATTAGGATGCCACCGCCATCATGGCAGTGGCATCCCCCATTCCCAGCATTGTGGCAGGCGGTGCTCAGAGCACCGCCCGCCAAATGCTAGGAATGCACGTTGTGCATTGGCATGCAAAAGGTGACAGGCACCGCGCGGTGCCTGCCACCTTGTCCATGCCAATGCAGGGGGGTACCATAGGTACCTCCCATGTGCACCGCCCACCCCCCAACATCCTGGGGGCCCAACAGCGAAGATCGCATGCCTTTCCATGGCGGCAAGGCCGCCATGGAATGGTTAATCTCCACCCGCATTATTATATGGGTAGCGGTGTCTTGCAGACACCGCCACCATATTATTCAGGTTTTCCGCCCGGTCGACCGCCGGAAAAGCGGCGGACGGTGTTTCCGTCCGCCGCGGCCCCCCCCAACCATCCTAATATGGTGGGGGGTCATTTAGGTATAGATGGCAGGCGGATCACCCCCGCTGGGCCAGCGATGGCTATCGCCAGCCCGGCAGGGGCGATCCGCCTGCCACCCTAATGGGGCCCTTAGTCGGAACCCGCGTAGATCTCAGGTTTGATATCACAACATGTATACTGCGTACCAACGCAAAGTTCATGCCTGTAATCTGCTAGTCTTTCACCTACATCCTCAGCCCACATTGTCCCATTGCGTAGACTCTTACCTGCAATCACATTTAGTCTGCACCTTGATCTCTAATTATGTCTGAGATGTGCGAGTCTCTCACCTGCAATCGCAGTAGATAATCCACAGTGCAGATGATGATGTTAATTGTAGTAGTGTTTCCAGTCTGTGTCCTCAGGTAATTCTGGAAATCTGCAGACAGTAGGAAAGATACAGTAAGGGACTCCTGGTCTTCTTTCACTCAAGCTTCTGACTCTACGTCTAGATTTGATTTTGGCAACTGTACATGCAGCGAAGCCGAACAGGCACAGAGTTGGTACAACTATAAGGTCTGTTGATCCGGGCAGTAAGTCAAGGATTGGAGCACAAAGTTCCGATTACAGCTAAGAAAATCAGATTATTGGGCATAAGGACAGAGACCCATGCAGGATGGGACTGACACCATTAGCCATTCATTCACATAGAGCAAACCTAGAAGACATATATAAGAGAACGCACATTCACTGTACTATTGTCCTTTACAGTCGGGCAAGTCTCTCCTACACTGCCACTTCGACATCCTCAAACTCCTGCCTCAAAAGCCTCAACACTCAGAAGTCAGATGTCAGTACACAGGCACAAATCTGTCCTCTGGCACAGCGTTTTTCATTCCTTCACGTGCATCGCCCACTAGAAAGTCACAAGTGCACGCTGACTTTCTGACCTTTTTTCAGCTGGAAACAGAAGCATCTGTCGGTAATGGAGCAAACCTACCAGCAGTCTTCCAACATAATCTGTGTCCCTTCATTATTAAGGGATCTATCATGGATGGACATCTGGCATAGACAGCTGATACTGGTAATTTTACAATAACTAATTTTATAACCTTGAGTCCAACTGCTATGTATTATTTGCAATCTTAAAGCCTCCTATGCTTCCAAAAGTAAATTCACCACTGAAATAGGATATGGGAACTGGAGTTCAAAAACCAGGTGTGAGCATGAATGCAGTGCACCTTTTGGTTGTGGGTCAACATTTAGCTGGCTATCTCCTCTCCATGCTGATTTGAGCTTCCATACAAGTGAAAATGGGAAATTGAACAGGGCGGAAGCAAGCTGGCTTTCTCAGTCCCATACCATTGTTGTGTCCCTCACAAAGGAGCTGTAGGAAACGGAAGAGATCCTGCGTGAACAGATCGTCAGCCATCACTTTTTCACCTGTCAGACATGGGAGAGCAAGAAGGGAAAACAATAGAAAAGTAGATAAAAGGCAAAATAAAGAGATTCAGGATTATCATCAAGTACCAGTTTGGGAATATTTAACTGCCAGTCAGAGTCTATTAGTGGCAAAAAAGTATATTAGACATGGACAAAATTAGTGATGTCTTCAATTTCTCTAGGCATGACCATTAGAGCAGGTGGCACCTAGACACAGCAAACCAAGATTAGTAGGGCAGATTTCCATGCAGCACTCAAGAGGGTCCATGTGGAAGTTAAGAGGAGGAGAAAGCAACAAAGTAAGATACAAAGGAGAGATTGGTGTAATGGAACAACAAGGAGACTCAAGAAATATGTTATCAGGTTGTAGGCTACAGCTCATTGTGAAAAGGTAGCCCATTTATAACAGAATTCAGGCAGATTTCCACTCAGGCTTGATTCTGTGTATGTAACATGATCTCTCGAGATTCATACATTAACACAATTTCTCTGTGTAAAACATCATAATTTAATTACAAATTAAAAGCTCAATGCCTAAGACACTGGCTCTCTAGAACGTACAATTATGACATCACTGTCGCGTCATGCTACAAAAGATCTCTGGCATTTCAGAACCAGTTAATTACAAAAAGTGGAGAACAGAAGGATTTATGGAAGTCTACAGAAGGTATGCACATCCATAGTTACGCAAAAGTTATTAAGTGGCCTTTTTCTATGTAGCATATGCTGCTCAACACAGTAATATGCTTTACCTGAAACCAAAGCATATTAAATGGAGCGGTATATGGATTTCACTATATCTAATCCTGCTTGTTTCGCTTTATCCACGCTTTCACTTCACGTCAGTTCAGAAAATGACTATTGCATGTTCTTGGGACACTCAGCACTGCCAAAATAGCCATATCCCACAAACCCTGGGAGCTGTAGTCTTTTGCCAGCTTCCTCATAGGAGTATATCAAAAGACCTACTACTTATATGGATTTGAGGGATAACTACCACAAGCAAACAGGAATGTTCAGATTTTACATACCCAAAAGAAGCCTGTGTCACTAAACTCTTAAGCGAAAGATGGAAGAAAAGGTAAGGCGGCTCAGGGAGGGCTGATCTTTGTTTTCTGGAGTCATTCTTGTCTAAAGAGACTGCCTCATTGGCTTGTCTGGGAACCTGATTATTTAGTGCCTCATTGAAGGCTGTTGCTCATAAAATCTCATCTCCGTCTCAAACGTTTTACAATAAGATATTAGGCTCAACAGAAGGCACTGAGATGGCTGGAGTTTGTGTCGCCATTTTCTATCACTGTGGGAAATTTGACCTACTCTACAGAAACTGGGCCGTCTTGAGTGGGAAATTACATCTCATGGCGGTTTCTAATCCACTGACCTTCTGTTAGTCCATGAGCATCTGTGAATTAGTGTCGAAAGAAGGAATGAGATTGCCCCCTTCACTCTATTCATCCTCTGCATGCAACACTCTTTGTGGCATTTGCACCAGGTCTGAGTCTGACCTGAACAGGGCGTCTGTGCACTAGAAAGACTGCTTCCTAGTGACAGATGACTTATCAGGCACCTCTTTCTCTTGCAGATAAAGTATATATGTTCTTCTCACTGACTCTAGAATGGGCTGAGTTGTCTTAATATTCAGTGTCGTTGTCAGCTTCAGTAGTGTCATACATGGTGCTGCTCAGCGCTTTTTCAGCTTAGAAGGCTAAACAGTCATTGAAGATGAAAATGGCAGAGCCAGGGCCACTAGTGTGGAATCAGTATTAACCAAAGTCAAAGCCTTAGGTTTGGTCAACACCTGGGCCGGTGTAGCAGACGGGGCCTTAGAAAATGCTTCTAGTATAGCCTTCATAAAGGCCCAAACCTCTGCCACAGAACGGGAGCCTGACCAAAGTCAATAGCTCTAAGATTAGAATAGGTTCAGAAGATGATGAAATGCTTTGCATTGAGCATTCTCTCCTTTTCCCATGTCTGGACAGTGAATGTCTCTGGTCTTTTTTGTAAATATGATATCTGGAAGCCGATCGACTCTAAGAGTGCACTCTTCGTCTACAAAACGGGATGCCACCAAGAGCTTTTCCTCCTGCCCACAGACAGCCTTTGTATGCATCTGTATAGAGGTTGCACAATTTCAGGTTGTGAGTGGAACCCTGGCATCAGAAGCATTCCTTGCTCATTGACATGAGAAGCTGGCAGTTGGCACAGAGCTTGAAAAACTAAGATTTTGGAGGAAACATGTCTTTACATTTAGAGAAGGTATATAATAGTTCTGTGGAAATACTGGGGAAAATCCCAGGGGCTCTGGATTCAACGTGAATGCACAGAAAAATACTGACGTTACCAGCACCCATGCACTATACTATTTGGATGATACTTCATTTCTGATTAAATCAAATGACACTCGTTGGAACTCCGTAGGGTGCGACGTAGCGACTTGTCATGGCTGAAAAAATCCCCATATCAAGTTTGCTGCATGGGAAGGGTTTGATTTAATGAATCTGTGGGAGAAAATATTAAATAAAAATGTATTTTTGTTGGGCGGATAGCAATGTTATTCAATAAACGCGGAGGAAAATTCACTTACCCACAAGAGGCACTGCTCCTCAACACAAGTACACATTTTGTTTGTTTCTTGTGACTCTCTGGAGAATTGCAAAGATGCTGAATAAGGAAATGAATGATCTCACTCAGATAACAGATGCCACATACGCCAGCGGAAAAACTTGACCTCCCAGTCCCAGGCAGGGGAAATAATCAATGGCCCTCACGTACAAGGAGCAAGCACACTGCACGTGAAGGCAAGTGTATTTTTGCTTTCTGAAACAAAATATATCTTTGGGAGCTACATTCAGAAACAAGAAAATGAATGCTGAGCTGGCTCAAAAAAACACAGTGCGCCAGGAATTTTGCTCTGCCGCTAGTGCATTTGCGACAATGGGAGAAGCACTGACCCCAGAGAGATCCCTTCCAGCTAGGCATGCAGAGCTCTCTTATTATGGCTGCAGTGGAGGAAGGTGACTCTCAACGCTGGGTGGCGTTGAGGGGACCGACCACCGAACCCAGTTGGGGGCCCCAATTTTTTTTTTGTAACAAATTAAAAATGTGCTTACCTGTGTTTCGCTCTCCTCTGTCTCTTTTTATTGGATGCCATCAGCGCGACTGCACCTCGTGCAGTCTCAGGCAACCCCCTTCTGCAAATCCCGAAGCTGCTCTCATGCTGCAGATGAGCAGCATGAGAACAGCGCCAGGATTGGCTGGAGCGGGATGCCTCGACGCTCCAGACGTGTGCAGGGCCAGACTGGCCGTAGCCGGCACCGGGCATTACCCCGGTGGGCTGGAGGGGTGGGGGCCGGTTTTGTGGCCGCAGGGGGTTGCTTTTCTTACAGGGTGCCGGTTTTGCAGCAGCGCTGCAAAATCAGCCCTCTGTAAGGAAAGCGGGAGCAGTGCTTAGCCGCTAACAACCCCCTCCCCTCCGGTTACCAGGGCCGGTGGAGAAGCAACCTGCCAGGGCTGGTTGCTGGTCTCAGACCTGCCCTGGACCTGTGCCTGCCCTCCACCCAGCTGTCTGAGACAGCTAGGTGGCGAGGTTTACACTGTGCAGGTCAGGCTGGCCGTCGCAAGATAGCCGCCCAAATTGACTTGCGCAGTGCAAACTGGTAGCGTGAGTGCCACTCCCCTGCTGCCAGTCACCAGCAATACCCCACCCCCAAACACTGCTCTGCCTGGGAGCAGTACAAAATAAAACAGTAATTCATTTCATTACCATTTTATTTTTCACTTTTGCTGCACTGGCAGCAGGGGGGCAACGCTCCTCTGCCCTAATGGAGAGGCTGCCGCTGTATGGCTGGACCTTTCCCATGGCAGGAGAGGTAAGGGCCTCTGCTAACCTGGTAGGCTGGTGGACCGCATGCCAAGCTTAAAATGAGGCCTAAAGTAATTCATTCTGCCATGAATTACTGAACCCCAGAAGGCAAACGGAAGAGAGGCAGGCCAAGATACACCAGGATGCGAACTGTGGAAACAGAAATTAATATTATGAACCACAGCTGGGGCACTATACAGAAACTTGCCCAAGACACACAGAAGTGGAGGTCCTTCGGCACTGCCTTATATGCCAGTCGGCATAATGGACAGTAAGTGAGTAAAGTAATTAAGGTGGATCCTAGAAACATAACTATACCTTGCTACTCCACATTACGACCAGGACTGAATAATGTCTGTTTTACCAAAGTAATATTTTAATGGGAGATGTTTGCACAATCTATTTACTTGCCATCCACTCTATCGTCCCACCATACACAAATCTGCTTGAGATAACCCTTTTGAGATTGACTTCAATAAATGTGTTGCTCCACAAAAAACCTTCAAAATATTGGTTGGATCAGTAACCCCCGCCCACCCCCCCATACAGTATGAAGCTATTGTACTCCCCCCTCCCTTCATCCCCCACATGGCTTTGTAAGATGCTCAAAGAGATGGATGCAGTGCTGTTAGTAAACAGGTGGTACAAATACACCTGGCCCTACTCAGTTCATTTGTTACCATTTATCAGTGGGACAATCACCCATTAGCATGCCACATGGAGACTGTTCCCATTTGCATTTTGGTATAGCCTTCCCAACTCACTTAGTGTGAATCCTGTTCACATGCCTACCTTCTTGGCCACAGGAATGATTGTAAAATGAAAACCAAGAAAACACCTCTTTCTATTGAAACTTTCAAAATTAACACAAACCATGCTTCTACGAGGCTTTTTTACATTTATCTGTGACGCCCAAACCTTGTTGTATGGACTTTGTCCAGCAAGTGGTGGTTGAAACAGTCTTTCATTCACCTTCTGCGTCACTGTCAGCTTTCAATTTCAACGTTTTCCTCCTTCTACACCATTATGACAAACTGAACATTGTCTTGCAACACCGCCAGCTGAAACTACTACACTTGCATAGGGTGATCAAATTAAAATGGAACCTGGCATACAACATGAACCAGAGAAAGTGGAAACGACCCTGTCCCAAGTGCTGAGTCTGTCTGTTTGTATCTCGAAAGTGCTTGCATTCTAATATGTGGTGCCATGTCATTAGGAAGGAAAGCCCTGTTCAAAGAGTATTCCCTCCCTTTTCTTTTCACACTACCAATTATTGTTTGACCAGACCTAGACACTGATATGTAAATGTTAATATGAAATACATGTAGTGCAAAGACAAGCATGGGTCAATGCAATGGCCACAACTAAAAGTAATTTAATTCTCTAGGAACTACTGCTCATTTCTCGAAGGTCACACATGTCAAGAACTTCAGAGCAGGTGATAAAGAATCATGTTCTATTTCTCCATGTATGTTCTAACTGAATTAATAAACATATCTGTGACACAATTTAGGCTTAGGGCCTGATCTATAGGTTGGAGGGGACTGAAAATCCTCCAAATTCAGAGGGAAACTCTAAACACAGTATAGAATCCTTTGGAAGAATTTCCTCCACCACAGTAATGGTATATTATAGGAAAGTCTACTCCATACTCAGAGGTCCCTTCAAACTTGGAAGATATACAGTTGCCACCAATCTCTAAATGAGGCTTTTAATCCATTAAACATTTAAATTCTTTCAAGCAGAAAAAGAAAGCAAGACAGAATGTAGTCATGTCTTTTATGTTACAACATGCTTAGTGCTCTTAAACAACGAGCAGCATCTTCATGAATCTTAGCTGGTCGTTTGCCTTTAATCCAGCGGATTTGGCATCCCATTATAACTATTATTCCAATCCCATTGTGTCCAAGCAGGACTTCTATTCAGGATGAAAAAAAGATGTTAAGAAATTGAAGGAAAGTTGTTAAAGTTTTGGACTTTGTCTTTCTGTGGTCAGCTAGAAATCGTAGGAACTAGAGACAATTCACAGACGCTTTCAGCATTCACTTTCTTGATGTTTCAATTTCTTTATTGAAGAATGGGAGTGATAATGACAGGACATGTTAGTAATTGGGTGAAGTGTGCCATCTCAACTAAATACAGCTGTGTATCACTTCAATCCATTAAATTCAAACTCACTGATTATATTTCACATCAACTCAAAGTGATGTGTACATTGAGTTATTTATAGAGTTCCCTTTTGATGGACCATGTGTTAAAAGGTATTAAAAAACAACAATAGAAAGCCCCTGGTTTAAGTAGGTGTTTGACACTTGAATGATTGCTTGTACGTTTACTAGTAGCAGTTCTACTATGATTAAATGTACTAAAATGAATGGTGGGCTAGGCAGCTGAGACACCAGTAACAACTTTAATGTTATCAGTTGTTGTTACATCTTTAGATGCAGCGCTACTAGTAGTAGTACATGTAGAAGTGTTACTATTAGTAGTTTCTGCACTACCTATAGCAAAATTAGTACTTGTAGCAGTATCAGTAGTAATAATATTTTATGAATGCCAATATTAATAATAACTGTAGAAGGAGTTTTTTTTATTTTTTATTTAAATTTTATTTTTACTTGGTCAAGCACAAAGAAGAAGTTCTCATGTCACAGTTATGTATATTATCATTTACATTACATGCCCGAGCAATCACAATGTCATATCAGTATATCATACTTTACAATATACGAAATATTACAGATTCACTTGATACATAGAAAAAGAGGGTCTACCTAAGAGAGCAGGTACCCAGTATACTGGGGTATAAACAAGGATCCAGTGCTTTGCAATTACACACCCATTTCCTGTCCATAATCAATCCTCAGTGTGCGTGGATTCTAGAAATTGTACTAGCGGTTCCCAGAAATTCCTTGGACGAGAAGCTTGTGGTAGCTCTTCTGCATATGTTTCCAGCAGTGTTTTACAGTATAACAGATCTTCAATCCAGTGTTTGCATTGTGGTATAGCCTTGTTACCCCATTTCATTGCTATACGCCTCTTTGCTAGTAGAAGTGCTATTGCGAGGAACTTACGTCTACAAGCTAATTTGATCTTGTACATGCCTAGTAGACACGTTTGGGGTGCATCAGGTATCAGTTCAGCCAACATGGTAGTAAGTGTATTGGTTACCTCTGCCCAGTAGGAATGAAGTCGCGGGCACAACCAGGCCACATGCAAGAAATCGCTGTGGAAGCTCCGCATCTGCAGCAGTGGTCATCCTCTCTCAGACCATTTTTATGGAGTTGTGCAGGTGTGTAATACACTTGATGGAGAAACTTAAAGTGTAGAATTTTCAGATTGCAGTTAGAAGTCAGTATTTGCAGTTGTGTGCAGCTGTAGTCCCATTGTTCAGCAGTGATATTTACACCTAATGTGTCTTCCCATCTTGTTTTGGGTCTATCCTGAGCATTGAATTGTTCCCGTTGGGCCATATTATACATTTTCGTAACTAGGCCCTTCCGCGTCGGGGACACCAGCAGGATCTGTAGCGCATTATGTGTCAGTGGTTCATCTGGGAATGTAGGATTTAAAGCTGAAGCAGTCTCATGTATGCAAAGGTTTTCAGCAGGGTATGATGTGTGCACAGAGTGATATCATTTTGTGATATAAATGTCCCATGTGGAAAAACATCCCCCATTTTACGAAATCCCATCTCATTTAGTAAGCGTAGCATTTTAGTTTCTTGTGTCACTGTGAGTTGTGGGTGATGAGTCAATGGGAGCGCTGGCGCATACGTAGGGAGTTTGTGCGCATGTTTAGCTAATGTATGCCATGCTTTTGAGGTGCAACTCGTCGGGTAAATCCCTGTGGGCGGAATATTTCGTTGTGGCGATGAGATAAGTGTGATAAGCGGGGAACAGTAGAAGGAGTTACAGCATCAGTTCCATTTGTAGTGCTAGTGCTAGCAGAGGTACTTTGTGCACTATACACTGGAGGACCTAGGGCAGAGGTTCCAGCAACAGTAACACTAGTACTTTTAGCAGTAATTAACTCGTTTCTTGCCTGCCTTTGGTGTGTGCCTTTCTGGTGGATACTCTTTTTAAGAGCAGGTTCCTCACCTTAAAATACTGGCACCAGTCCATTGTGGATCAAAGAGGCCCAACAGACAATGAGGGCGAACCTGCCAACGCATGACCAGCAAGGCCCCCTTCCGTACCCTTGGGGCACAAAGGTGCTCCAGCAGGAATGGGCCACCTAAATATGAGGTGCATGGCCTCATAAAATTTACAAAGCTGTGCAGGATTCACTCCGACCCTAGGAAATTGGCGGAGAAATAGAGACGGCCCACATGCAGGCTGAACCCGGGAGACAGGCCTCGAGTGTCGATGTTCCATCATCTCGTCGGATGATTTCGACAGACAGAGTGAAGTCGAAGACCTCTTTGACTTCTTGCTCTTCTTTATCTTTTGGGATTTACCCGAATGGGACGACTTCAACTGCGAAGAAGGTTGGACGAAGATTGGTGGCTCTGTGAATGATTCTAGGACCTTTCTTTTGACAAGGATGCAGAACGCCGGAACATTGCACATCCAGAGGCAAGGAGTTTGGGGGATTGCTCCCTCAAGGCCTTGGGGTGCATGGCGTGACAACAGATTCAGGACTTGGCTTTCTGGTCGTGCTCAAGGCACCAGAGACAGACGAGCTGCGGGCCCTTCACAGACATTTGTCAGTGACAGGCACTGCAGGGCTTGAATCCAGCCTTCCTCAAGGATATCCATACAACACAAGGAGACAAGTCTCAAAATAGCTTTGGCAAAAATCGAAAAATGACTAAGGGTAGCTCTTGCCATATCTGCGCTGACTGGTGCAGAAAGAAAAGAAATTACATCAGCGCACTAGTTTGGCGCCTATATAGGCACTGTGCACACCACTTCCTGAGCGATGACACATAAAGCCAAATGACGCCACCACCTGGCACGTAGGGGGTCTGCTAATGAACAAATTCCAGATCCAGTGACACCTGGGGAAAATTCTAGGGTGAGGAATCTGAGGCTAGAAGTCTCTCTTAGATAAGTCTTTCCGGCCTGAGCAGACAAAAAATATCCTTCCCACCAAACCCAGCTGTCAAAGAACTTGTGCTTCGTGAACATACGCACTAACACCCACGTCGCAGTCTAACAGATGTCAAAGACAGGGACTATATGGGTCAGTTTAGTAGTAGCAGCTTTGGCACTGGTGGAATGGCTTCTCAAAACAACCGGTGGCTGAGTCTTTGCCAGTATATAGCCGAAATTATTGAAAAAGAGGGTGCTCTTCTGCACAGTCTTCCTTTCTTTCCCTGGGGAACCCCAGAAGAAACTAATCATCCACACAGTGTTCCCTGGTACATTAAATATAAAAGGTTAAACCCCTTTTGGGCTCCTGCCGATAAAGGCTATCTTCCTCTTTGTAGGGCAACGAGGGGCAAAGAATGTAGGCAGGGTGATACACTGTCCAGCATGGAAAGGAGTCACAACTTTAGGCAAGAAGGCTACTTGAGTCCTCAACACCTCTTGGTCTGAAAAAAAGGTGGTGTAGGGGGGATGCACAAACAGTGTCTGAACCTCACATGACAAGCCTAAGTAATCACAATAAGAAATATAGTTTCAAAGTCAAGAGATGCCGCAAGCAGCCACACATCAGCTTGAAGGGTGTGCACATGAAAAACGTTAGGACCAAATTAAGGTCCCACAGAGGCATCACAAATGGTTTAGGAGGAATATGTGCATCAAAGCTGTTATAAACCTCATCACAACAGGTGATTTAAACAAGGATGGGTGGTCTAGCAAATGCAAAAAGGCCAAACGGGCTGACAAATAAACTTTAATATTGACAAATGCAAAGTCTTGGTGAGCCAAAGACAAAAACATCCGATAGTTTGGATTGTAAAGGCTCAATCTTGCAGTTGTCATACCAAGCTGAAAACTTGTCCCATCAACCACTGCCAGACGCAGATCAAATGTAGTCCTCTGCAGACGCTCTATCTCCAGGCATGGAGGTGTAGATTGCATAGATTCAGTTGGAAGACCCTGCCCTGTGGCTCGGGCAGGAGGTCCTCTTGAATTGGAAGTTTCATCATAGGATAGGTGAGCATGCCCAGATGCTCTGGGTGCCACACTCTCCTGGCCCAATCCAGAGCCACTAGAAGGACTTGAGCCCGGCTATTCCTGATCTTTTTCAGAATTCAGGGCAGGAGAGGCAAAGGTTGGAAGGAGTACAGGAGTCCTGTAGGAAAGTGTCCCTTTTTTACATGGTTACCCCCAATTTTTGCCTGGTATCTGATAAAACTTTGACTGATAGTGTACTGGGTTCATTCTAACCAGGTCCTCAGTACCAGTGTTCTTTCCCTAAATTGTACCATTGTTCCACAATTTGCACTACATTAGGCTCCATGTAAGTCCCTAGTAAGTGATACCCCTGGAACCTAGGGCATTGGAACTGAAGAGGGTTCCTAAGGCCTGCAGCACGAATTGTGCAACCCTAAAGGACCCCTCACCAAGATCATACAAACTGCCATCGCAGCCTGCATGTCTTGGTTAAAAAAAACCATCCATGTGTGCCATGCCAACCCAGCACCGCATGTGGTATAGGTAAGTCACCCCTACAGCAGGCCTAATAGCCCTAAGGCAGGGAGCACAATACCCATGTATGGGCATATGTGCATGAGTGGATGTGTCCCTGTGATATCTAAGTTTACCCTTGGATACAAAAAGTGCAGACGGAAGCCATACAGAGTACATGGGCAGGACACTTGTGATTACAAGTTCCCCAGCTACATGATGGCCCACTGTAACCCCAGATGTTTGGTACCAAATGATTCGTCTTAAAAAACCCACACTGATACTAGTGTTGGATTTATTTAGAAATGCACTCGGGAGGCAATTTAGAGGTGCAACCTGAAAACCTACAGACTACTAGTGTGTTCACAGACTGGTCCCGGCCAGCCAGTCACCTTCACTGACTGGTCCCGGCCAGCCAGCCACGCTGGACAATTTTCTGACCCCCTGAGGCTTTTACACCTCCTCCCTGCAGGATGAGCCTTTCCAGGGAGGGAAGCTTCAAAGGCCATGCCGACTTTGTTATGTGACCCAGGTTTCTTCACATAGCAGAAATGCCACCCCCCTGTCCTGACCCCACTTCTTGGCGGCAGGCCATGCAGGAAAATTAGTAAGATTAGAAGGTGGGCCCACCTTCAGCCAGCACCTCCCCTAAGGTGGACCAGCTGATGTGGACCCCACTTTTTAGATTTCCCCCATCTTGATATGGGTGCGATTAGCATTCTAGGGTCAGGGTTATGCGTGAAACCCTGCCTGCTTGCAACCTCTCTCAACAATCATGACCTGCAAGCTGGAGAGGTACCAAAGCCTTGGATAGCCTGCCAGCACTTCGAAAATCACCTACAGTCTGACTTGGAGTAGAAAAGATACTCCCCTACAATCCACAGGCACCGACAAGCAGAGTCCGGTCCACCGCCTTGCAGCTTCCCACCTGACCGACGACCAGGAAAAGGTACTTGTGCTCTGGAAGGTCAGATCTGTCTAACCACAGTGTGTGAAGACACCAGGATCAACCGGAGCTGTGCAGCACCATCCGACAGGGTACTTGACACCCTGCACCAAACACCAACAGTGAGTACCAATCCGGATTCTTATTACACCAAGAATGAGCATCCGTTGAGGGACGTCAGCATCACTGAGACCCACTTAGTGAGTGGCCCAGCTGTCCTGATTTTGCCCCTGCCAGCTGTTTGTCCCTAACAGAAAGGAGCAACTTTGCGCACCCAGCCAACCTAACCACTCTGCACCAGAGCCACCCGGCCTAGGTACCAACAAACTGGTTGTGCTGCCTTGCTCCAAGACCCCTTGCGAACCCAGCCCTCATTTGGGAGCTCTCTCACTTTTCCCAAAGTCCCCCTGTGCAGCCTGTTTTTAGGTAGCCCTCACTTCTTTGTAGCACATCCAGCCACCAACCTCACTAGCACCCTGCTCCTGATGAATAGCTGGTAGTACTTTGGACCTTGGTCCCCTACAACTCTAAACCCAGAAGGTGAACCCCTGAAAACTGACTGTAATTTACCTTTACTGAATTTATGACTTTTCCTCTATTAGCATTGCATTGCTAGTAAAGGCGCACGATTTTAAAAATGTTACTTGTAAAATTTGAAAACCTCAAAAGTACTTACTTTTTAAAACATATATAAAAAGAAGTGTTATTTTTGTAAATTGGTCTCGAATTTATTCTTTGAGTGGGTGTCACATTTATTGCCTTTCTGAGTACAACAAATGCTTAGCACTACCCTCTGATAAGCCTAACTGCTTGCCCACGTTACCACAAAAGAGGCTACTTTAGCCTCTGTAAATCAATTGGGGACCCACTGGGCTCTCTGCACATTGTACTTCATTTTAGTATACTATATAGAAAGCCAGCTTCCCACAAGTCCCAAATTCCATTCCACCCAGAATGCATCTCCTAGAAAGTGTTGTCACAGAAACTTCAAAGTGAAAAACGTCTGACTCTGTGTTCTCGATGGGGGTGAAAAGATCTAACAAGGGTTCTCACCACTGCCGGAGGATGCCCTGCACCACCTCAGTAAGTAAGAAGGCCTTCAAGGCCACATGAATGGCTCATATTTCTAACAAGTTGGTACGGAGTCAAAGCCAGAATCTTCTGATCTCCACCTCCCCCAAAGTGACCTCCCCAATCCAGCTGTGATGTGTTCATCACCACCACCAGCAGAGGGAGAGAGATGAGCCAGCCGCTGGTCCAATTACAGTTGAGTAGTCACAATTGCAGATCCTGTACAGTCTCCTTCAAGATCTGAAGGGCCTCAGATAGGTTGCCTTGGTGCTGTGCCCCACTGGAACTTTAGATTGCACTGCAGAGCAGGCATATGCCACGTAGTGTAATCAACAAGGAGGCTACTCAGCCTCAGAGATTCTCTCAAGGAGACCCCGGACAGAAGCTGAATTCGTTGCAACGGAGGGCAGGCCCTAAACTGTACCGTAACCAGGACAGTACCAATGAAAGAAATCCCCTTCAAAGGAGTCACATGCAATTTTGTCTCATTGACCGTGAACCCCCAACATTGTGAGGAAGGTTGCTGCAGCAGTCTGGAGGTGGTCTACGACTGACTGTGACAAGTCCACTTCCAAAACCCAGTCATCAGGGTAATGAAGAGCTAGTATCCTCAACCTCCAAGATGGCCAGAGGCCACCATCATCACTTTCCTGAACACCCGAAGAGCATTGGTGAGGCTGAAGGGTAGCACACAAAACTCAAAATGCTTGGTTACGCCTGCTGTACTCTGCACCTCTAGCACAAGTGGTAGTGAACAGGAAGGTGTCAGCCTCATCCCCGCTTAGTCGTGGAACGTGTCAAGGCTGCCCACTGTCCCCCCTTCTTTTTTCCCTGGCCTTGGAACTGCTTGCTGCGTGGACTCGTTGGGATCCAATGATACGAGGACTGAAGTGGTGCCCCGGGTGGGAGGACCGGATATCTTTATACGCCGATGATATCTTGCTTTATTTGGCTTCCCCCCGGAAATCCCTAATTGGAGTTCTTGATATTCTGGCAATCTTTGGGAGGTTCTCGGGACTCTTCATTAATTGGAGGAAATCCCTGCTTTTTGCTCTTAGTGGGAACCCTCCTGTTCCTCCCCGAAATTGTAAGATACAAATTAACAACGTTGGTTTTAAATACTTGGGAATCTTTATTTCCCTCGATCCTTCAGTTCGGTATGCTCGTAACCTTCTCCCCCCCCTTCAAAAACTCAAAAGTGACATTGCCAATTGGAAGAAGCTCCCCATCTCCCTCATGGGCAGGGCCGCCCTTTTCAAAAAGATGGCCCTGCCCAGATTCCTCTACGTCCTGCAAAACACGCTAGATGTCGTTCCAGCGTCCTTCTTCAGGGAAATTGAGGGCCTACAAAGAGACCTACTGTGGGACGGTAGACCTCGAATTGCACTAAACAAACGCTAAACTGGTACAATGGAAGCATCAGTCTCCCGGAAATCAGGAAGTACTCCCAATTGCCAGCTATTAACCATGGCACGTTCGGCCGCGTAGACGATCCGGGCTACGCCATGGATAAGTGGATCCTACCGGGTGGGAACTACAATAGAGCTCTTTATTCCTGTCCCAAGAGATTTCGATTATTGGGCCCCACAAAACATTCAGTTCAAATTTGACATGACGCCACGGGCTCCCTGGTATGGAGAAACAAGTTAACTTTAGCCACCCCTCTGTGGGACTCAGAGAAGCTGGACGATCTCAGGAAAACGAAGGGCTTCAACAGGTGGGATCTTATTGGAATTTCTGCTATTAAAGATATGTGGGGGAATGGTGGGATCAAGAGCTTCGAGGAGCTTCAAATTGAATACGAACTGGTAGATGTGGAGCATTTCCGCTATATACAGGTTAGTCACTCGCTCCAGTCCGTGTTACCCAAGGAGACAGTTCCCCCAGAGGCCTCCCCACTAGAAGACACGATTCTGGATGGTCACCTCCCCGAGAAAACGAACTCTCTAATATATAAAAAGTTGATTAACCACATGGCAGATCCTCTTCAGTCACTGAGAGACAAATGGGTGCAAGACGGGATAGAAGTGGATGACGAGGACTGGCAGTTGGCGGTATCATCTCCCAGAGTGGTGGCTATTCCAGCGCACCTACGGCTGGTTCAATTAAAAATCCTTCACAGAATATACCTAACGGGGCCACGATTAGTGAGCATGGGATGGGCTGACACGGGAGAATGCAAGAGACAATGCGGCCTTATTGGCACCTAGATACACACTATCTGGGAATGTGCACATATTAGCTCATATTGGCTTCAAATACACGACACAATCAGTGAGGTACTACACACACTACACACCACTCTCCGACCAGAGGCACGGAGATGCCTACTAAATATATGGGAGCCCACAGATTTGAATACCTCGCAGACTCAGTGGGCCACTTTGGGATTCATGTTAGCCAAACTAAATATTGCTCAGCTATGGGGAGCGGCACGTCCGCCCACCCTAGAGGACTGGGAAAGAAATCTCGACTGGTGTATGTTCAGAGAAAAAATGGTGTATCTGGCAAGGGGATGCCCTAAGAAGTGGTCGCGAGTCTGGGGCCCGTGGAATAGCTATAGAGGGGAAATCTGTGCACCACCTTGTAGCAATGATCATGAAGACCCTGACTCCCCGTAACGTTCCTTTCTATTGTAATGTATGTATATCCATCCACCTATGTGTAATGTGATAACTGACTCGCCCGATCCTCTGTAATGTATGATTTGCCGATGTTTGTTAATAAAAAGAGTTATAAAAAAAAAAAAAACTCAAAATGCGGCCGACCTACCCTGAACTACAGGTAAAGTCTGTGGGACGGGTATATGAACATATAGCTCCAGCAAGTCCAAGGACACCAGTCGTTCTCTTTGGTCCAGAACATAAATTAATGGCCTGACAGAGCATTTTGAATTTGTCCTTCCCCAGGAAGCCATTCACAGGTCAAGGGTCTAATATGGGCCAAAGACCCCCATCCGTCTTGGAATAAGGAAATAGCAATGGTATCAACCCTCCCCTATTTCCAAGTCCGGAACCCCCTCAATAGTTCTTTTGGAAAGTAAAAGTTGCACCTCTTGCAATAGAATGTTCAAGTGTTCCCTTGAGATTAGCTCTGATGTGAGGGGGAAGGGCTGGAGGAGCAGAAAGAAAATGTAGGGCTCAGCCATGCTGAATGAATAGAAGCTTCCATCTCTCAGATGTGATGGGTCCCCACCCTGGTAGAAAATGTGGGATCCTTCGTCTCATAGGGTGGTTGTGTGCTACCAATGGCAGGATAAAGTAGCATGGTGGCTGTAGCCACAAGGCAAAGAGACTCGGTGAACTGATGCCCTTGTCCACCTACACGTTGCCTGCCAAATCAACATCATCGCCCACGAAAGGATGGGGTGATCGCAGCAGTGGCCTACATGCCACCCCTCTACTGTGGCCTTGGAATATCATAAACTAGTGAGGAAACTGTTTGACAGGGGTCAAAAGACCCAGGGACTCTACTTTCTTTGAAAAATTCCAAGGCGGAATGGGATTTTCCACCAAACTGGCATGAGACATCGAAAGTCATATCAATGAGAGAGGACTGTACATGTCCAAAAAATCATGTGGAATTCATCCATGCCTGGTAGTAGAGCACCACAATGGTTCCAACCTCCCTTCCCAGACATTCAGTAGTATCAAGGCCAGCACGAATCACATATTTTCCAGTATCTTGACCAGCCTGAATGGTTTGAGTCAGTTAGGCTCTAAGGTCTTCGAGGGCTGCCAGCAAGATCTCATTCATTGGCCATGTCCCAGATGGCGTGCGTATATCGAACCAATAAGCAGACTGCATTGACCAACCTCACTGCCAGGCTAGCAGAAGAGAATATTTGTTTTCCAAACACCTCAATCCTCTTAGACTCCCTATCCGGAGGAGTTCTGTGGAATGAATTAGGGTTCACCCTGCTAGTTGAACAACCAGACTCTCTGAAGTAGGATTTTTAGCGAGAAGATCAGTGTCACCAGACTCTAGTTTGTAACGACTGGACAATTGCCTATTCCCAGTTGGGCCAGAACAGGGTTTTGAGCAGGTAACCATTAATGCGTCAGTGAAGGACTCAATGAAAGGGAGCATGGGCTAAGAAGTGGCTGGTCCAGGCTGTAAGATTCCCATAAGAACATTTGTCCTAAATTCAATAGAGAGCAGTTTTAGGTCTAGACCTTAGCCAATCGTCGAATTACCAGTGCAAATGATGCACTCTCTTCTGTTAGAGTTTCAAATGGAGAGTTCAACCCAGTGCCAGGGGAAGTATCAAGCCCACTGACTTCTTGTAACTCTATGTAAAAATTGTAATCATTATAATGAGGGAGTAAATCATCCCAATCCCATCATAATCATAATCTCTGAATGGTAATAAGCTTTAGTCAGAATCTAAATAAAAAAAGATAATGGAGCCTCTGATGGCTTGTCCGGACTAGTACAGGGAAAGTATAAGAATCAGGCTGTATGGTGACCGGTTGCAGTTTAGTAATGTCGTAGCACAACATCAGTTGAAACTGGGCTTAAGTCAGTTCAGGGTATGACATTGGAACCAGCTCTGGATCCTCTTTTGGTGCCTGTGGTGTTGGTACCAGCATCAACAAGGGAGGGACCGAAATCAATAAGGGAGCTGGGGTGAACATCAGTACTGTTTCCAGTAAAGAGCCCGCAGTAGGTCCAAGGGAGTCAGACATTGACAACGGCAGATACACCAATGGTAACCTGACTGGGGGCCCCTGCAGATTCTTGGAGCCAAAGGTGTGCCAAATGGAGCCTGAAGAATGCCAAATATCTGCAGCATGCCCTCTATAAAGTTGTCAATTTGCTGCAGCTTTGCTGATAGCCCAGATAATTCAGGGTGCACCAGAATCAACAGTGGAATCTGCTCCGCACCAGCAAATCTGTAAGGGGACTGATGAACATCGTGATGCTCTGGCACCTTCTCTTTGGATTCCAAGTGGGATGGGGTTAAATTCAATTTAGCTTGTACTTGCTTTTGACCGCGAAGCTGACCTATCGCTGTAGTGACCTTGGTAGCAAGAGCAATTCCGTGCCCCCGACATGGAGTGGGAGAGGGACTTATACAATGCCTGCAACTTTGTCTTATGTTTTGCTATATACAGTTTTGTTTCTTGGTCCCAGAACGCCTTTGGGTGCATGAGGGCACACTTGTCCGACATTTTTTAATCATGTCATAAGCTCAAGCACCAGAAACATGTCTCATGCTGGTCTGTGACCGACATTTGTTTTCTACGGCTGAAGCATGGTTTGAAACCTGTGGTCTTAGAAAAGGAAATTGTTCCCCAGCACACTGGATTTCTGTTTCAACAGTTGTCGCAAGGCACAAAGCACTTGATCAGCATTGGAAGGTACAGAAAGGAACTGACATCAGCACACAGCGGTGATGCTTATATGAGGTTCTGCTCCGTCACTTCTGGAGCTGCATGGCGCCACTTAGAGGCAGGCGGGAGCATTGCTGGATTCCATTTTCTATACCCAGTCTAGCAATTGGGAAGAATTTTAAAGCGAGGAATCTGCGGTTAGAAGTATCCACCAGAAACACAAGGAATTATAAGAAGTAGCAGTACAAGTTGTACCATTCGTCACACTATAAGGGTTATTAGTTTCAGTATGTATTGTAGTAGCATTATTGTTGTAGGGACAAAGAAGGACTAATAGCACCAGTAGAAAAAACTGCAGCAGTAGTAGTAAAAGTAGAACTAAATGCAACACTGGTAGTATTTATGGTGGAAATATATTTCATATTTATATTCTATGAAATAACAGATAGCAGTTGCTTCTCACTTGTATCATATGCAGATGATACCCAAATCATCATATTCATCTCATCAATAACAGATCCAATTGCAGACAGATTCCATAGATGTCTTGGTCATATCATGACCTGGATGCACAAACATTTTCTTAAACTAAACACCAATAAGACGGAGGTCATGGAATGTGGCAACGGACCTTCAATCTGGACCCAGTCATGGTGGCCCATAGAGGCAGGTGCCTGCCCAGTTCCTGCCACCAAAGTTAGGAACCTAAGAATCATGTATGATGCCCAACTTAACTTCTCAGGACAAATACATCAACTGACCTCTGCCTGTTATCTCCTTCTAAAAAAACTTCGAAATATGTTGCCTTTCCTAACTATAGAGCTGAGGAAAACTATAATGGTAGCCCTCATTCTCTCTCGCCTGGACTACTGTAACGCTTTGTATTCGGGTGTAAATAAACATCAGTTGTCCAAACTTCAGTCCCTGCAGAACGTGGCTGCGCGCACCCTGCTCAACATTCCAAAATTCGGTCACATCTCGGATGCCATCAGAAACGTACACTGGCTCACAGTTGTGCAGTGAATCAAGTTCAAGGCTCTTTGCCTTATCCATAAAGCCATGCACGGAGAGGCACCTAACGACTTTCAAAAACCTATCCAATGGCATGCACCTTGCCAGGCGTTAAGATCGGCTAACAAAGCTTTGCTCTCTGTGCCCAGAGTTAGAAGAACCAGGTGGGGAGGCAGATGCTTCTCCTCTCTGGCATTGAGGCTCTGGAATGAACTCCCTTTAAACATCAGGCTACTTTCTTCTAGATCTCAGTTCAGGAGACTGATTAAAACCTGGCACTTCCCTCGCAATTGATGACCAGACTCTCCTGACCTTCCGTACCTTTTTGCCCTATCAGTGCCAAGACGCCTCGGCATTTATGCGCATTATAAGTTCTTACTTTACTTACTTACAGCAAGTGGAAAATATCAAAGGTATAATTGTTCTCCTGAACACAGAGCCAGAGATTTGGTTACATATGCCCAGTCTTCAATGGAGGAAGAATGTCATAAAACTCTAGCCTCTTCATACTTTCAATAGATGCACCACTGCACAGTTCAACATGCTCATGAGTGGCTACTTCTTCAACTGGAATGCCCCTGCATAAGAGGAATGCTTCCCTATTTGAAGAGCATTGCCCTCTTCTTAGGTCAATATACCCATTATGAAAGAGCCAGAGAAGTTCTATAGGAATCAGAGCAGCCAAAGCAGTGTCTATATCCTCATTACATAGGTGATCACAACATATCCTGCAATGCCATCCTCGTCTCTACTTCATGCCAAGATGCAAATCTGCATGCCTCCAAACTTGCAAATACACCCTCCCGATTACTTCAAATGATGACCAGAAGGAGGGAAGAGGATGGGATATGCCCCCATCCTGACCAGACCCAAAGCCCCACCAGGTTAGAAACACAAAGCAGGTCAGACATTTTCACACATTCATTGGATGGAATCTTTACCCTGTTGTCGGTTGATGACTGGGAGCCAGTGAGGGAAGGGAAGAAGAGAAGGCAGGGGAGATCGGGAGAAGGTGAGCACACACAACACAGCAAAGGAAAAAGGAGAGTATTATTAGCACTCATTAATCGGAGAGAAACAAAAGAACCCTATTAAAGAAACAACACATTAAGGGTTGTTTTAGAAACCTAGGGGAAGGGGATTAATTTACTACAAAACAACCAGACAGCAAAAATACTATTAATACGATTGATGGGGCTGTAAGTAATACAAAATGGATTTAGTTGAATAAAAAGTGAAGGCCTAGTATTTTAAGAGCAAGATGAGGATCGTGGGAGATGCTTCCAATGGGGAACAATGGAAATATTGGCAACTCTTTGGAGGGAGAGTGAGCGTTAGACTTTGGAGCTGGCCCACCAGATTCCCTAGCTAACCACAGACTACCGGTGTGATGGGAGCTATGAAAATTTGAAGCTGGAAACATGTTATTGGCCTTTTTGTATTTATGCCATAAAAAAGGTTATCCCTTAGTTCCTACCTGGTGCAGAGTGAGATTCGGGATAGAGGAACCATCATGCCAGATATGCCTGAAAATAAATGGTATCCCCATGGAAATACCCATATCCCCTCCAAGTATTTCTCCCAAAACCTGAATGGGGACCTAGGAATCTATACGACTGTGGGATGTACAAAGACTGTGTGAGGGAGCTCAGAGACAGAAGGAAATAGAGAAGGAATCAAGATTCTGGGTAACACAATGCCCACCAGAGTCTGAGTGTCAGCTATTGTGGAGGAGGATGAGAGCTGTATTATCATTTTCTCTGTGAAATCAGTTTCCTTAGCCATCTAGTGCCATTATAATGTTTGAAATTGAATAAAGCTCGCCATCAGAAAGCACAATAACACAAACACAAGAAAGGGGTGGTAACAGAGTTCTTCTTGGAACCCATCATACAGTTTTCTTCAGGAATTATTTGGGATATGTCTGACTCTAATCTCCAGAAAGTGGAGGATTGTGTAACTTAACCCTCCTATTTAATCTGAACTCTTTAGTATTGCGTATAAAGCATCTTTTGATGAGACAAAACTCTTTTCCTAATCCCTATATATGGAGAGAGGTATCCATTTTCTTGCTCTCTAGGCAGAGCAACAATCCACCCACCCCGACTGCTTGTTTTTGGGCAGGAGTAATGCTAGATTCTCTACTTACTTGTGCCGTCCTCTGTCACCATACCAAGACCTTCTGCCTTGTTCTGCCGCTCAAATGCATTAAGGTCCAAGACACTACCAGGAAAGAAACAAGAGAATGAGAATATGTAATGAGAGATATCAGGAAAGAAAACAGTAATTAGAAAGCATTAGACAAAGGAAGGAACTAATGAAGATGTCAGGAAATAAGAAGGTAGACAAGAACAGGCAAAAGAAAGGAAAACAGGAGAAGACAGGAACAACAATGGAAGATGTGTGCGCAAAAAGAAGCAGATAAGATAAAAGATAAGTATTGACATGAATATTGACGTGAGACGACAAAAGCACAGACAATAGTTGATGTGACATGGACAAGGGGAGGCTTGAACAAAATAGAGGGGAGACATTAGTGACCCGATTTTAACCCCTGGGCAAAGATAAGTTCTGAAATGAAAAAAGACAAGTGATGTGATTAAAGAATGTAAGTACAGACTTAGAGAATGAACAAAGGCAAAAGGAGATATGAGCTATGACAACTGAAGACCAGTATTGATTTGATTTTTATTATAATGTAAGGGAAAACTCTCTTTCTTCTTTATTTCCTAATAGGTTTTAGGTCTGTTGTGAGCCAGAACCTTTTGATTTTACTGCACTTAGATATATATAATTCACTTAATTATTGGGGATGTTAGCGAGTCCTTTTCATCAATTGGTGTGTTCTTGTGTGAGTCAAATTCTTCCGCCCACTACAGCATAGGTCTACTGGTCAGCCCATGTTAGCCTTTGACTAGCTCCACTGTGAGTAAAGGTATTCAGTCTCTTTCACAAGGAACACGTCTACACTCAAACTAGTTTCCTTAATGCTAGATGCTACTGTGTAGGTGTGTGCTTTTTGTGACTAAAAACGTAGTTTTCTTTTTAGGAGAACGCAGGAAGTCAGCAGACCAATGTGAGGAAATAGGCTTTTTGCAAGTTCCACCTCAACATTTGTGATGCCATTTTGACTACTAGACACAGTGCATATGCCCTGACCCTTACAAAAGTACATGGTTGATTGGCTTACACCCAGTTGGCATAGCTTAATTATTTGTAAGTCCCTAGTACATGGTACCAGGGCTACCCTATGGGTCTGTAAATTAAGGTGTCTCTTGTGGACTTCAGCACTAGTTGCGCGACCACAAGAATGACAAATTAAAACATGTCTCCCAGGTTGCAAACAGAGTAGTTTTGACTGCTAACTCGAATTTGCCATTTATGGTAATGGCAAAGCCCCACCCTGTTTTTCTAATATATATTTCACCCCTAATGTAGGCCTATAGAGCCCTAAGGCAGGGTGCTTTATATTAGAAAGTTGAATATGTAATTTTACATGCTCCAATTGTAAAAACCCTGAATTGTAGTTTTTATTGTAAGAGAGGCTAGTAGCACCATTAGCAATTAGAGCTATAGGCTGATGCTTCCGCTCTGTTAACTCCTTAATGGGACTACTAAAGTTGGTACTGTAAAGTATCAAAAGAATGAAATAAGTTACTTACCTGTAACTGCAGTTATCCAGTATTGGTATCGTTCATAGATTCACATGATTGATTCGTTCCCCGTTGTCCAAGTGGGAGTACCACAGTAATATAAATTAAGCAGTAATTAAAGAACTTAATAGGCTATCATGGAGGCAACCATGCATTTAATAGCCTATCTACACCCTTTTCTAAAAAAAGATTTTACAGCACAAGTGTGGATAGTAATACTGGAGTATAAGGGGAGCCTCTCCTGGGAGGAGGGTGGGTTGCATGCGAATCTATGAAAGATACCAACAGTGGATAACTGCAGTCACAGGTAAGTAAGTTATTTATTATCCAGAATTGGGGTATCTTTCATAGATTCACATGCTTCAATCAGAATAACAAGTAGTAATGTAAAATAAGTAAGCACCCTTAGTGGATGGTGGGTAGTGCCAATAAAATTCCAAAATATATTCACAAAAGGATAGTCTTGTGAAAGGGTTGGTGTAAAAGTAAATCCATATAAAGGTTTTGACATGTGAAATAAACATCTCTATTGTCAACTTAAACAAGTATACCAACTGTTATAACCAATAAAGATACATTTTCAAATGCAGATCAATACTGACGACAGAAAATAAATCTTCTCATTAAAGAGGCTCACCTTAATGGAATAAATGATATAGAACTGCCTGTCCCATGGCTGCATTAGCACGCTGTGTCGGCTTCAGGCAGTAGTGCTGTGTGAACGTATGCGTAATTTTCCACATCACAGCTTTGTAGATTTTTTCCAGTGGAACCCCAGCAAACATGGCAGCCGATGTAGAGACTGCTCTTGTAGAGTGAGCTTTCACTGTTCTTGACAAAGGTTTGCCTGCCTTATCGTGGCAAAACTGAATTGTGGCTGCTATCCATCTTGCAAAGATAGCTTTAGAAACCGCAGTGCCCTGACAACCTTGCCCATTTGCAACGAACAATTGATCTGTCTTGCGGATAGACTTAGTCCTTTGCAGGTGGAATTTAAGACACCTTTTGATGTCTAGAGTGTGTAGTGTTCGTTCCACAGGTGTAGCAGGATCCGAGAAGAAAGTCATGAGAATGACAGCTTTGTTTAAGTGGAACTTAAAGGAACCTTAGGGATGATTTTAGGATTCGTCCTCAGGATAAGCATTTCATCAGTAAAACGAAGGAAAGGATGTTTTATGGTGAAAGCTTGTATTTCGCTAACCCTTCTAGTTGATGTTAGGGCAAGCAAGAGAGCTACTTCCCAACGTCAGGTACTTGATATCCATCCTATGGATGGGCTCAAAGGGTTGCTTCATCAATTGAGATAGGACTATGTTCAAGTGCCACTCAGGGGGTGGGGCTTGAATAGGTGGATAAGTAACGATACGTACATCATCTCATTGTGTTTGCTTTGTTTGCCCCAAGTTGTCAGGGTACGCTCAGATGTGGGTCTCTTACACACTTTGCCACTGGATTCAAGCTAGCCTGGCAGATGAGGGGTGTTACCCCGAAACCGGTCCCAGGATGCTTGTTTCCGATCCAGAGAAGACATGGCTTGGCAGTTCGGGCTGGACTGTTCCCATGAGGCACAGAGTCAAAACTGATTTGCATATAGTAGTGTCTGAACTGGGGTGCGAAGTGAGCTAAAGAACGATGATGGATTCAACCCAGATCTGTGACTGGGGGTGTGTCTGAAAAGTTTCAGCGCTCCGTCCATCATCACCTTGTGTTTGCTTTGTTGCCCTAAGTTGGCAGGGTATGCCAAGACGTGAGTCCCTTGCTCACTTTGCCACTGGATTCAAGCTAGCCTGGCTGATGAGGGGTGTCACCCCGAAACCGGTCCCAGGATGCTTGTTTCCAGTCCAGGGAAGACATGGCTTAGCAGTTCGGGCTGGACTGTTTCCATGAGGCACAGGATCAAGACTGATTTGCATATAGCTGTGTCTGAACTGGGGTGGCGAAGTGAGCTAAAGAACGGTGATGGATTAAACCCAGATCTGTGACTGGGGGTGAGTGTCTGAAAAGTTTCAGTGCTCCGTCCATCATCTCCTTGTGTTTGCTTTGTTCGCCCTAAGTTAGCGGGGTATGCCCAGACGTGGGTCCCTTGCTCACTTTGCCACTGGATTCAAGCTAGCCTGGTTGATGAGGGGTGTTACCCCGAAACCAGTCCCAGGATGCTTGTTTCCGGTTCATAGAAGACATGGCTTGGCAGTTCGGGCTGGACTATTCCCATGAGGCACAGGGTCAAGACTGATTTGCATATAGCTGTGTCTGAACTGGGGTGGCGAAGTGAGCTAAAGAATGATGTTGGATTCAACCCAGATCTGTGACTGGGGGTGAGTGTCTGAATAGTTTCAGCACTCCGTCCATCATCTCCTTATGCTTGCTAAGTATGAAATAGGCCATTCATTAATTGCTGTACAACTCTGGTACAGCAAAGAGATAGACGTTTTGAGGAGCATCTATATCGAGAGATAGCTGCGAGGTGAACCTTTAATGAAGAGTAAACCAGCCCAGTTTTAGCCAAAGACAGTAAGTACGGTAAGATTTGCTCTGGAGCAGAAAGGTACAGATGTACATTGGACTGCAGACACCAAAGGCAGAACCGATTCCATTTCAGTATGTATGTCTTGTCGGGGGCTGTCCGCACGAGATCTGTCGATAATGTCTTAACACTCTTGCGCAATTGTCGAAATCCTTAAATTCAAAGAATCCAGGAGCCACGCATGCAATTGAAGAGATGCTGGCTCCGGGCGACACATCTGACCTTGGTTCCAGGTCAAAAGGTTGGTGTTGGTAGTAGACGGATGGGCTGGGCTTCCGAGAGGAGAAGCTCCGTGAACCAGTGCTGCCTGGGAGGTCTAGGGGCTATCAGAAGTTGGCAGTGTTTCATTTTCATTTTCGTCAGGATCTTGGATATCAGTGGAATGGGAGGAAAGGCATAAGCAAATATTCCTGACCAACGCATTGAAAGGGCATTCCCCCGAGAGTTTGGAAAAGGGTTTCCCCCAATGTGAGAAGTTCCTGTCCAGTTGATCTTGTTCGAGCTCCCAATCATGGCAGTTGTCTTTGGTCCTGCTGAGGGTGTCTGCAAGAGTATTCCGAAGCCCTGGAACATATTCCGCTCTTAAGGATATCCTGTGAAATGCAAGCCAGCTCGGTAATGCGGGCTCGGAGTTGGGGGTGGAGAACATGGCGGCCGGCTAGTGGATCGGCCGTGAGCTCCCGAGCTCCGTAGGCAATCATGGATTTTTGAAACTTGAGGCGCACAAAAACAGAACACCGCTGCAGCAGAAGATTACTTGCGAGGGGATTGGATATGTCCCTCGGGTCCACAGATAGCACAAGCAAATTCTTAGCGGGGTGGACAGGAGCAGAAGCAAGTGGCGATATCAACGTGGGGAAGCCGGGTCACGGAGGAGCGGCGAACTCGGTGTGGGTGCAGGCTGTTTCCGTGCTCCGAGTGAACAGGAAAGCAACCGCCCGGGTGTCCTTCCAGGGCAAAACGCTGGTCAGCCCCAGCAACAGCGGTACTGGTAGCTGCACAGGAAGCAGCAGATCAGTGGAGGCAATAAGTTCAGCTGTGGCGTTCAGAGGAGCGAATACCCTGAGAGGAGGGCGGACAATCAGACAGCACTGTAGAGGAAGAGGGCAAGCAAGTAGGGTAAGTGATAGGGCTAAAGGGGGAATCCACAGGAAGGATTTGAACACTGTGCAAAGTAGTAGGGGGAGGAAGACAGGTACAGTCAGAGGGTCTTCAAGGGAGCAGTGCCAGGACCTTACCCTGGGTAGGGGAATAAGGTACTGCCTCAGGAGCAGAAACCTGATTGCAAGTCTAGCGGTGAGAACAGAACCAAGCCAAAACCATACTTCCTTTACAACGCAAAGCAGCAAAAGAGTCAAAAAAGTGGCTTCACCCCCGGAAAACTCTGGAGTTCACCCCAGCATCTACCCGGGCTAGAGCAGTAAGTCCAAAGGTGAAAATCACCCCCTCACTCCGCTCATATTTAAGAATTAAACAGGCTCTCCCAAGTGAACAAAAAATGTGGGAGGACAGAAAAAGGAAGAATGCAAAAACAACAGTTGATGAACAGAATGCAGAACGATGTCATACATTCACCCCAGTACAGAGATCTGGGCCTAAATCCATCGTTTTTTTGCTCACCATGCCATTCCCGTTCGAACCCAGCCATATGCAAATCAGTCTTGACCCTGTGCCTCATTGGAACAGTCCAGCCCGAACTGCCAAGCTAGGTCCTCCCTGGACTGGAACCAAGCATCCTAGGACCGGTTTCGGGGTTTCACCCCTCTTCAGCCAGGATAGCTTGATTCCAGTGGCATGGAGAGCACGGGACTCACGTCTGAGCATACCCGTCCCACTCAGGGTGACAAATGCAAAAACAACAGTTGATGGACAGAATGCAGAACAATCAGGAATAACTCTACACTGCCCAGAATGAGGAGCTGGATAAAACTTTATTTAGAGGATCTAGGACTGGTAGATATCTGGTGAGAAAAGGGAGCAAAATATCCAAAATTCACCTTTAAGAATAAACAATTAGGCCACTGATCAAGAATCAATTACTTTTTAGTAGACAAGACATTATGTAACAACGTAAAAAGGGTGGAACACCTCCCGGCACACCTCTCTGACCACTCAGTGGTCCAGATGGAGGTATGCCTCCAGAAGCCACAGCACGAGAACAGGTGGACCCTGGATAGAACCCTGCTTCTAGACCCTAAAATAGTTGAAAGCCTGAGAACTGAAACAAATTCCTTTTTCTTCATGAACACAAATGAGACTTCATGGCAGTTTCGATGGGATGCTTGCAAGGCCGTAATGAGAAGGATTCTAAGTAGTGCCGCAGCTTTTAGGCACAAGACTTTCAAGAATAAGATTAGTAATTTGGAAAAGGGAATCCAAGCCCTAGAAAGAGGATCAGAAGAGGAGAATACGGTACAAGGAAGGGATAAGTTAAAACTGGAAATGAATGAGATGAAGGAAGAGCTCTCCAATATACTAGAAGCTGTAATCAAGGAAAAATGTGAGGCAAGTAAACTAGTGCACTATCAATATGGAGAGGGCTGCGGCAAATTATTAGCATGGAAGACGAAGACTGAGCAAAGCCGCGATAAGATTTTATGTATCCAAGAGGAAAATCAAGCAGAAGCCAGTCTAGATGAAACTGCGATTGGGAGGCCTTTCAATAGCTTCTTTAAGAATCTGTATACAGAGGATACTCGGGCTAGTGTACAACAAATAGTAGACTATCTCAAGACCTGGATAAAACAGCCCCAATCAGGAAAGCATAGAGGGGATTTAAATCCAAAATAACAGACGAAGAAGTAATGGGAGTGGTAAAGGAATTAAAACAACAAAAGCTGCAGGCCCAGATGCGTTGCAAAACGAGCTACATAGATCTCTGAAAGAAGAGCTCGTTCCTCAACTAACCAAACTATTTCATGAGTTATTGTTAAAGGACAGGACCTACCAAGATCTTTGGAAGAGGCGACAATTTGCGTTTTATTAAAACCAGGGAAGGATCCAAAACGATGTGAATCTTATAGGCCAATTTCTATGTTAAATAGTGATTACAAGAATTATACCCACATTTTGGCTAAAAGTTTGGGTAAAGTGGCTGGTAGTTTGATTCATGAGGATCAGAAAGGCTTTGTAAGGGGCAGACAGATCCAAGAATTAATACATGAATTGGTGGAAGCAATTGATGTGGCTACCCAGGAGAAAATCCCCTTGTATGTAATCAAGTTCGATGCTGCAAAGGCGTTTGATAGGGTCAGTTGGGCTTTTCTACATAAAGTGATTTAAATGTATAATTTGGGAAATAGCTTTGCTGGGGCAGTAAAGTCTATATACGAGAACCCATCTGCACGCATATTAGTAAATGGAACTCTAACGGATAAGATAAACATTGGAAGGGGTATTAGGAAGGGATGCCCCCTCTCCCCATTGTTGTTCAACCTGTATATAGAGCCCTTAGCAAATGCCCTGCGATCTAACCAACAGATAACCGCCTAAAGTATAAAGACTGGGCTAAAAAGGAATGTCTGACAGAATATCGACGGACAGAAAATCGACCTACAAAAATATCGACACAAAAATATCGATGACAAGAATATCGAGATCCTATCTACAACATGGTAAGTACAAAAATATCAAAAATAAAATATAGAATGTCAAAAATATCGTTATTAAAAATATAAAGTATTTTTTAGTTAAAAAAAATATGTAAAATAAACCAAATAATACTTATAAATAAAATAAACATAATTAAATATATGTTATAATGTTTAAAATTAATAATTAATATATATAATGTAATAAAACATTAATTAAACATATACATATAATATATAATATATATACTTACTTAATAATAAATTTTAATAATTGTTTTAATAACTTATAACTTGTTAAAAATTATTATAAATTACAAATACATCATACACATAAAACAATAACATAATATTACATTAGCTAAAATAATACAAAAAATATTAAATATCAGAGAGAATAAAACTACTACTCCAGCTCCAAAAAAAAACAGTAAAGAAAATGTTGGATAGCGTAGAGCTAAAAATTACTATTTCCACTCCAGGGAGTGTAACAATAGGGAAAGTGTTGGATAGCGTAGAGCTCAAAATTACTATTCCCACTCCAGAGAGTGCAACAGTAGGGAAAGTGTTGAATAGCAGAGGGGTAAAAATTACTATTCCAACTCCAGAGAGTGCAACAGTAGGGAAAGTGTTGGATAGCGTAGGGGTAAAAATTACTATTCCCACTCCAGAGAGTGCAACAGTAGGGAAAGTGTTGGATAGCGTAGGGGTAAAAATTACTATTCCCACTCCAGAGAGTGCAACAGTAGGGAAAGTGTTGGATAGCGTAGGGGTAAAAATTACTATTCCAACTCCACAGAGTGCAACAGTAGGGAAAGTGTTGGATAGCGTAGGGGTAAAAATTACTATTCCCACTCCAGAGAGTGCAACAGTAGGGAAAGTGTTGGATAGCATAGGGGTAAAAATTACTATTCCAACTCCACAGAGTGCAACAGTAGGGAAAGTGTTGGATAGCGTAGGGGTAAAAATTACTATTCCCACTCCGGAGAGTGCAACAGTAGGGAAAGTGTTGGATAGCATAAGGGTAAAAATTACTATTCCAACTCCAGAGAGTGCAACAGTAGGGAAAGTGTTGGATAGCGTAGGGGTAAAAATTACTATTCCCACTCCAGGGAGTGCAACAGTAGGGAAAGTGTTGGATAGCGTAGGGGTACAAATTACTATTCCAACTCCAGAGAGTGCAACAGTAGGGAAAGTGTTGGATAGCGTAGGGGTAAAAATTACTATTCCAACTCCAGAGAGTGCAACAGTAGGGAAAGTGTTGGATAGCGTAGGGGTACAAATTACTATTCCAACTCCAGAGAGTGCAACAGTAGGGAAAGTGTTGGATAGCCTAAGGGTAAAAATTACTATTCCAACTCCAGAGAGTGCAACAGTAGGGAAAGTGTTGGATAGCGTAGGGGTAAAAATTACTATTCCCACTCCAGAGAGTGCAACAGTAGGGAAAGTGTTGGATAGTGTAGGGGTAAAAATTACTATTCCAACTCCACAGAGTGCAACAGTAGGGAAAGTGTTGGATAGCGAAGGGGTAAAAATTACTATTCCAACTCCAAAGAGTGCAACATAAGGGAAAGTGTTGGATAGCGTAGGGGTAAAAATTACTATTCCCACTCCAGAGAGTGCAACAGTAGGGAAAGTGTTGGATAGCGTAGGGGTAAAAATTACTATTCCAACTCCAGAGAATGCAACAGTACGGAAAGTGTTGGATAGCGTAGGGATAACATTTACTATTCCAACTCCAGAGGGTGCAACAGTAGGGAAAGTGTTGGATAGTGTAGAAGTTAAAAATAACATAGTTATAAATAAAATAATTATTTAAAATAATTAGTGATTTAATTATTAAATAACTCAAAATTATTTACAAATACCAATAAATAATTATTACAAACATAACTACCAAAGAATAATTAATTAACAATACATTATTAATAAATACCAATAAATAATAATTAATAAATATTAATTACCAAATAATAAATATTAAACGATAAAATATTTTTCATAACCAAAAACATATGAATTATTAAAAAGTAAATACCAATTAAAATATAATTAACCATTTAAAAAAATATATACCGCAAAATAATATTTATGAAACATTAATTACCAATTAAAAAATATTGAACTATTAAATATTTTTCATACGCCACACATTACTTACCAATTAATAATTACTTATTAATATATTAATTAGAAATATCAATGCATAATATTTAATTATATTTAATTCACAATTAATGATTAATCAACAATTAATTATTTTTCATAACCAAAATATTATAATTTAAAATATTTACCAATTAATAATTATTGTCCAATTAATTAATTATCAATACCCAACAACTAATTTAATAATTACTTAATTAGATTTCAATTACTTCCAACACTATTCCCCTATAAACGCACGACACACTCCACTAATAAAATAATACACTTAACATAATTATCAATTAATCAACTAATTAAAACTAATTGCCAATTAATAAAAAATAATTACCAATTAATACTTAATTAACAATAATATAATTATCAATACCAATAAATGAAAATAAATTATTAATTAATTACAATTAAATTACTTCCCACCCTATTCCCCTATAAACCCACAACCCGCTACGGAACTTAAACGCAAAAATGTATTAAAATCAATTTATAATTCCTAAAAATGTATAATTAATTCCATATAATTAAATTACTTCCCACCCTATTCCCCTATAAACCCACAACCCGCTGCGGTACTAAAACACAAAATTGACTTAAAAAACCATTGTTAACATATAAAAATTGTATACATATATGTTAAAACCAGTAGAACACTTAACTAAAAACATATAACACATACATATTAAATACCTATTAAAATACATAACAATAATATAAATATCGATATTAGTAACATCAATATTAGTAAAATCGATATATTTGATGTCGATATTACTAACTTCGATATTACTGACATCGATATTAAAATACTTACCTTAGGATCGATATTCTGTCCATAGATATTATTGACATCGATATTCTGTCCCTTCGATATTTAAAACTCGATATTTGTGTGGGTAGATATTTTAGTTTCGATATTTTGGCTGCTCACCGCTAAAAAGGTAGCACTGTATGCGGATGACTTAATGTTATTTACAGATGATTTAGTAGGCTCGCTTCCAAGTACAATTAATGCACTCAATCAGTTTGGGAGACTATCAGGTTACCAGATAAACCAACAGAAAACTGAGATTATGGAGTGGAATACACAGAGCAACAACTCCTTGGTGAAGCAACAGATAATGTACCTTGGTATATAGGTAGAGGGGGATATAGGGAAAATAGCCAAAGTAAGGTTCTAGCAGAAACAAGAAAATTACTTAATGCCTGGAAAACCCTCCTGTTATTGTTCCTGGGCTGCTCAAACATAGTGAAGATGATGATACTCCCAAAATTCACTTATATTTTTTATTCTATCCCTCTAGAATTTAGGAGAGAGTGGTTTAATAAAACACAGGGAGATATCAGCAGCTTTATCTGGGCATCAAGAGGAGTCAGAATTGTTTAGAAGAAGATTAGGACGAAGACGGAACATGGCGGTATTGCCAGCCCGGATCTGTTTCTATACTATAGGGCTTTCCACTTTAAGAACTTTAGCGTGTTATTTAAAGAACATCAGTTATATCCACCTTACCTGCAAGCTATGACTACTTCGGAAGGAAGTTACTTTCTATACAAATTTGGGCATCCCAATTTTTTTTTAAAAAGTGAAATTAAAGATTTTAGGGTTCGCTGCTAAATGATGGTACCATACGAACAAGTTACTTACCTTCGGTAACGATGTATCTGTAAGAAACATTAGTTATTTAGATTCCTCACCTTAGAATATCCCCAGGCGTCAGCCTGGATCCGGAATTTTTTTTGTAGCAATACCCCTTGCGCGTCGGTAGGCGTTGTCTGCGGCTCCGCGTCCGTCGTCGGCGTCGTGCACCGGAATGACGTTGTCGGAGTACTTAGACGCCGCCCTCGCACGCTGACATCAGTTCTTATACATAGCTTTCCGCGCCAGAGACGCTGAGCCATGCAAGAGACCGACACTGGTGCCAAAAAGTCTAGGGTCCTGAAAGGGAGAACCTTAACCCTAGATGTCGGTTCGCAGAACGGGGAGGCTGGGTGGGTCGGTGAGGAATCTAACTAACTAATGTTTCTTACAGATACATCGTTACCGAAGGTAAGTAACTTGTTCATCTGAAAGAAACACGTTAGTTAGATTCCTCACCTTAGAATAGATACCCCAGCAATACCAACCCCGGAGGTGGGTCTGCGAACCAAGATCACACCAGAAAGTCCTGGAGAACAGAATGGCCAAAGCGGCCATCTCTCTGGATTTGGCTGTCCAGGCAATAGTGCTTGGCAAACGTGTGCAGTGAAGCCCACGTCGCCGTCTGACAGATGTCCTGCAAGGGGACTGCCCGTCCCAGGACAGTTATCGCTGCTGTGGCCCGGATGGAATGGGCTCTCAGCCCAACAGGAGGGACCTTTTTCGCCAAGGAATAGCAGAGTTTAATACACAACACACCCCATCGCGAGATGGTCCGTTTGTGCACAGCTTTACCCTTCTTAGCACCTACATATCCAACAAAAGTTGGTCGTCCACCCGGAACTGTTTTGTGCGGTCCAAATAAAAGGACAGCGCACGTTTTGGGTCCAGACGGTGGAGCCTCTCTTCATCTTTTGAAGGATGCGGAGGCGGAAAGAAGGTGGGCAGCGTGACAGATTGCCCGATGTGAAAGGGAGTCACGACTTTAGGAAGAAAAGAAGGACGTGTCCGAGGACAACCTTATCCGGATGGACCGAAATGAAGGGAGGCTTAGCTGACAGAGCCTGGAGCTCACTCACCGGCCTAGCGGAGGTGATAGCCACCAGGAAGGCAGTTTTCAGAGTCAGTAGACGAATGGGACAGTTGTGAAGGGGCTCAAAGGGAGCGCACATCAGAAAAGTGAGAACAAGGTTAAAGTCCCACTGAGGCATTACGAATGGAACAGGAGGGAACATATGAGTAATGCCCTTGAGAAAACGTGAAACAACAGGGGACTTGAAAAGAGAAGGCTGATCAGGAAGCCTTAAGAAAGCAGAGATTGCAGCAAGATAACCCTTCAAGGTGCCCAGAGCAGAGCCCTGCTGGGCTAAAGAAAGAAGAAAGAGGAGAACCTCAGAAAGAGGGGCAGAAAGGGGATCCACAGCCTTTGCTGTGCACCATGCCACAAATTTGTTCCACCGGCAGGCGTATACCGTCTTTGTGGAGGGACGCCTGGCAGCCAGAATGACATCACAGACTTCAGGAGGCAAGTCAAATGGCATCAACTGTCGCCGCTCAATCTCCACGCATGGAGGTGGAGGCTGGACAGGTTCGGGTGGAGGACCGTCCCCTGCTGCTGCGACAGAAGGTCCTCCTGAAGAGGCAGTCGTATCGGGGGATCGATGGACATACTGAGTAGCTCGGGATACCAGTACCTTCGTGCCCAATCCGGAGCCACCAAGATGACTTGGGCCAGGCCGCGCCTGATCTTCTTCAGAACTCTGGGCAGAAGTGGTATAGGCGGAAAGGTGTACAACAGACCGCAACTCCACTCGCGACAAAAAGCGTCTCCGAGCGAGTGCCGCCTTGGAAAGTCCAACGCGCAGAACTGCTGACATTGAGCGTTCTCTTCGGTGGCGAATAGATCTAACCAAGGCACTCCTCACTGCAGAAAGAGACCTTGCGCCACGTCCGAGTTCAGACGCCATTCGTGATCCATCATGCACCGGCGGCTGAGTTCGTCTGCTCTGGCGTTCAGAGAGCCCGCCAGATGTTGAACCACCAAGGTGATGCCCTGATGTTCCAGCCATGTCCAGAGGTGCAGAGCCTCCTGACAAAGGGTCCACGACCCCACCCCGCCCTGTTTGTTGCAATACCACATGGCGGTGGTGTTGCCCGTGAACACCTGCACGACACTCCCCCGCACAGAGGGAAGGAAGGCTTTCAGTGCAAGTCGGATCAATCTCAGCTCCAATGGGTTGATATGGAGCCCAGTCTGCGCCGGAGACCAGAGTCCTCTGATCTCCGCCTCTCCCATATGGCCCCCCCATCCCAGGAGGGACGCATCCGTCACTACGACATGGGGTAGGGAGAGGGATCTGCCGCTGACCCAATCGCGATTTGTGAGCCACCACTGCAGCTGGTTCGCACTGCCCTCCGAGATCAAGACATGGTCGGACAGGTTGCCTCGATGCTGGGCCCACTGAAACTTCAGGTCCCACTGCAGAGCCCGCATCCGCCACCTGTTGTGAGGTACCAACAGAATGCAGGAGGCCATCAGCCCCAGAAGCCGCAGCACCAACCTGACCGAAACCCAGGACAGAAGATGGAAATCAGGGCCTGAATGTCCCGGATCCGCTGTTCCAGGGGATAGACCCGGAACTGCGCCGAATCGAGAACCGCCCCAATGAAAAGGAGCTTCTGGGAGGGACTCAGGTGCGACTTCGGCACATTGATGGAGAACCCCAGCGAGTGCAGGAGGTCGGTCGTAGTCTGGAGGTGGGAGACGACTTGCCGGGGCGAGCCCGCCTTCAACAGCCAGTCGTCGAGATAGGGGAAGACTGGAACCCCTGATCTGCGCAGATGAGCTGCGACCACCGCTGTAGGAGAGTAGGGTCTGCTTTCTATGTTCACCCCCACTTTTTGCTTTTGCTTCACTGGTTTTCGACTTAGATGTGGCTGTGGGCCTGCCAATCAGACCCACAGCCCAGCTATTCTCTCTCTAAATTCATACTATGTACTTTAGGTGCATAACCCAATTGGTAAGGATCACCTTATTGGCCCCTGTATAGTGTACCTTAGGTACCCAGGGCATAGGTGTACCCTAGGCCTACCAGAGGCTGCAGCATGTATTATGCCACCCCTGGCTGGCCTTCCATTCTGACACAACTGGCTGATCACTCAGCTGGGGCAAGGTCGTGTAATCACCCCTTGCTTAGGTGTAGTATTCCTATACCTACCTTGTATATAGACACATGTGTACCTATCAGCCACTCCTATGGCAGGCCTTAACAATCCTGGAGGCAGAGTGCTTGGTAACATGTGAGATGGTGCTCTAGCATGAGCTGAGCCTGTCTGCAGCTTTCGGAACCATGTCCTTATAGCTGTTCTATGATATAGCCTACCATATACTCTTAAAGTACCTTATAATCTTAAACGGTTGTGGTAACTATGGTTTGGCTGTATCAAGACATGTCGTGTAAGGTGTCTAACACTTTGGAATAATAACCCCATACCATTTCTGGCAATGAGGATATTATTCCTCCCTTTTAGAGGGAGAAGACATGTTGAAACCTACTTACCCGGTTAAAGTTAACCAGCGCCCCAGCATCACAAAATGGATGCTGCTGCCACAGACACAAGTCTGACCTCCTGCTGCTGGGAGTCCTTCCAGCGAGGGAGGCTTGGACAATAGGTTTCCTGCCTTGGGAGGTGCGAGCACCACCCCAGACAGGACTTAGTGTATTGGGGCAGGGAGGGATGAAAGAAACTAGACACTGCCTGGGGCACACAAGGTGTCCCATGCATAGTCCAGTTCAAACCGGCGCTGGGGCACTCCAGCCCCAGCTCTGGCGCGAAACTGGACAAAGGAAAGGGGGTGTAACCACTCCCCTTCCTGGTCCCACCCGTAGGAGGGATCTTGCAGGTAGCCCAGCCCACTAGCCCAGTATATCAGTAGGTAGCTGAGCCCTGCAAAATTAGATTATCCTGAATCTGCAACTTGAACAGAAACTCTGGACCTTCGACATTCGACCTCAGGAAGAAGACTGAAGAATCTCCCTTGTGGCCAAGGAGTGACCACCCTGGGCAACCAGGCACCATCCAGCGACCGCTGCTTGCTTTGCGACTGATCCTACGAGGGACGACTGCAGAGACTGACCAGCGCCGAGACTTCCAGACACCTCTGAACCAGATCCACCTCTACAGCAAAGCTGAGACCCGTGGAGGCGACGAGGGACGTGGGACCGGCGACTTGGGAAAGGTGGCTAGTAACTGACTAGCGCGACTTCTGAGGCTTCCTCGAGGCTGTGCTTGGGGAATTGAGAAGCGCCCATCCCGAGCACCATCTGCAAAGAAGATCAGCTCCCCACACTTCACGTGTTCTGCGTGGGGCCCTTCTGCACCTGAGTTGCTCGACGTGTTGTCCGGTTGCTGGCCCATTGGCTAGTGACCTCTGCGACGACGAACCTTTGATTTCACCTTGCTGGTCCGGCTCCTCCAGACTGGCACCCACTCCTCTGTAAAAGAGAAGCACCCCAGACCTTCCTGGTCTGCACCAGAAGCAAGTCCTCCATTCTGCGTGGGTTCCGCTTGCCAAGGCTTGTTGGGTCCTAACTCGACATCGACGCCGCCGACAGCAAGAGCCTTCGTGGCACAGCTCGCCTCCTGGTCCTGGTCGTCCTCGACGTCTCCTGGTACCCGTGGCTGCTGAGACAAGCTTCACCTCTTCACCTGCATCTGCACGACATCGCCTGGTTCCTTCCTGGTTCCTTCCCGGCTCCTGGCTGGTGACCTGGACTCTGTCCCTTCTGCTTGCAGGTATCCTTCCTTCTTGATTCCATCCTTGGGATCCACCGGACACTCTTCACTGACTGCCTGTCAGCAACTTTTCCTTCAGGCATCCATAGGAAACCCGACGCAAGTTAACATCTATGCACCCGCAGCCCGTGGGCTAGGTAACTTGAGTACTCCGGTGCTCACAAGGGTATTGACTATCCTAGGGTCTAGTTTCCAAGTCTCGAACTCCTAGCTATTCCAGAAGTGTCCTAAAACTGTTAATTTCTAATAACTACTATTTCTATCGACTTTTACGCATTACGCGTGAGTGTTTCCACTCTGCTCCTGAATCCCGTGGGCCTCCTACTTCCTAACCTTTGGTAGTATAGTGTAGCCCCAGCCATTCCCTAGGCCTAGGCCTATCCTGTGTTCGTGACAGTGGTTCTTATTCCACTTACTTAGTATATGGTTTGTGTGGCCCCTAGGGCCTAACTGTATTACTTACCTGTGTGACTTAATTTATGCTTAAATAAGACTGTGTTGTACTTACATCGAATCTCATAAAGAGTGCTGAGGGTTTGACTAGAATAAATACATTCTATTTTTATATATATCTGTTGTGGTGTCCTTTCATTTGGTATTCAAGGGATTATATATGGTATAACAGCTGGCTTCACATGCCATACAGAGTTTAGCCTAAGACTGCTCTTGTCCATGCTACCACTAGGATAGCTGGTCTATAAGGTTGACTTTACAACCAATCACCATAAGGGTTGTTTGGACTGATACAAAGTGTACACTAGAATTAGTGACATCATATATCAGGCCAACTTCTCACAACCGCCATCACTTTCGTGAACACCCGAGGGGCACTGGTGAGGCCGAAGGGGAGCACGGTGAACTGAAAGTGCTCCTGACCCACCGTGAACCGCAGGTAACGCCGGTGGGCCGGCAGGACGGGGATGTGGAAATAAGCATCCTGCAAGTCCAACGCTACCATCCAGTCTCCAGGGTCTAGGGCAGCCAGAACCTGAGCTAAAGTGAGCATCTTGAACCGGTCCTTCCGGAGGAAGGAGTTCACGCTCCTGAGGTCCAAGATCGGGCGTAGGCCCCCTTTGCCCTTCTTGGGAACCAGAAAGTAGTGGGAATAACAGCCACGACCTACTTCTGGACCAGGAACGCGCTCGACGGCCTCTAGCCGAAACTTCCTTTCGTAGAAGATGCAAATGATCCCCCAACATACGGTGATTCAGCGGTGGCATGGCTGGAGGGGTCGTCTCGAAGGGGAGGGAGTAGTCCCTTCGGACGATTTGCAGCACCCACCTGTCCGACGTGATGGAGCGCCAGTGGAGCAGGTGATGGCGAACTCTGCCGCCCACTGGCGTTGAATGGGCCTGAAAGCTCGGACTAGGAGGGCTTTGAGGCGGATGCTGCCGGGGTGGATGTGGACTGACCGGCACGTTGACCTCCAGTACCGCCTCGGCGGAATCCACGTCCGCGACCGCGTGCAGGTTGGTTCTGCAGCCGGTGGCTGGGCGGACGTGAGGAGGCGCCCCTTCCTTGGCCACGAAAGGGACGAAACGCGAAAGTTTGCGGCCGCGGCGCCGAAAGACCCAAGGACTTGGCCGTGGCCCGGGCCAGCGCACTGTCCGCCTTCTCACCAAAAAGGCGAGTACCATCAAAGGATATGTCCATGAGGGAACTCTGGACATCCCCCGAAAATGACGTGGACCTCAGCCAAGCGTGACTCCGAAGCGCCACCGTGGTGGAAATCGCCTGACCCAGCGAGTCCGTGGTGTCAAGTCCACACCGTATGGCGTGCCGTGCTGCATCTCGACCGTCAGCAAGTGCTTGAGTGAGTCGTGCCTGGGCCTCCACCGGGCACAAGGGCAGCACGTCCTCCACCGTATCCCACAGAGAGTGGGAATAACGGTCCAAAAGGCAAGCGGTATTTAAAGACCGCAGCCCCAAACTCATGGACTTTCTTGCCAAACTGTTCCAACCTCTTGGATTCCCGATCCGGAGGAGCGGACGGGAAGGAGGATTGGGAGGTTGAGGCCTGGATAACCAGACTCTCGGGGTGGGGTGTTGGGAGAGGAAACTGGGGTCGCCCGGAGCAGGGCGGTGGTGCCGGGCAACGTTCCGGTCCACAGGAGGAACTGTGGAGGGCTTGGACCAAGTGCCCTGCAGAACGTCTATGAGGGCCTCTTAAACTGCAGTAGAGTCTCAGTGGAGCTTGCTGTCGGTTAAAGGACCTCTGTGGGGCAACTCCAGCCCTAGGGCTTCGGTCGCCTTGCGCAGCACCACTGAAAAGGCTGCACCCTCCTCCGAGGCCACAGTCGGGTGAGAGATGAAACCAGCGTCCGGGGAGGTATCCAGACCGCTGACATCCCCCAGTTCGTCTGCCCAGTCCTGTGAAAGTTGACCCTGGAGGGCCATAGGGTACTCAGACCCCTCCCAGTCGCCCCCGTCATCTGATTCCTGATAAACAGGAGGAACGATCGGAGCCGGACGGTAGATGAAACAGTCATCCATCGACGTCGGGTCCGGACCAGGGCTAAACCGGGGAACGGCGTCGTCCGGAGGTGGAACCGGTGTCGGCGCCGGCAGAGGAGGCGTCGTGAGGTCGACCGGCGCCGACTGAGATCCAGGCCTGGATCCCTCGGGGACCTGCGGCGTCGGGGCCGGAGCCGTCGACGGCGCCGGGGCCGGAGCCGCCGGCAAGCGAGGTCGCCCAGTCGAACCTGCGGGGCCCGAAGGCACGCCTACAGGCGTCGACGGCGGACCCAGGCCCCTCATGGCCGAGAGGAAGGCACTGACCTCCGCCGGAGTCGCGTCAGTCGCGCAACCGGCGAGGGGAGTCCGAAGAGCGATGTCGTCTCTTGGACTTCTTGGAGTGCTTCGACTCACCCGAAGACCCCGACGAGCGATGACGATGACTGTGGCTCCGCGATCGGTCCTTGGACCTCCTCCTGGACCGGGACCGAGATCGGCGCGTAGCCGAGTGCCGAAGCTCGAGAAGCTTACGGGACCGCTTCCGCCTAGCTTTCGACGTCAAGGCCTGGCAATCGAGGCACGACTCCGCGTCATGTTCGGCTCCCAGGCAATAAAGGCACCGGCGATGGTGATCCGTCACCGACATCAGGTGATGACAGGCGTCACAGGCCTTGAAACCAGGCATCCTACCGGCACCAGAGTCGAGTAAATAGACCAAAAGAAGTCAAAAAAGTTAGTCAAAAAATGACTAGGGGTAAGCTCTTCCCGGATCGGCGCTTACTGGCGCGGAAAAAAGAAGAACTGACGTCAGCACGCGAGGGCGGCGTCTAAGTACTCCGACGACGTCATTCCGGTGCACGACGCCGACGACGGACGCGGAGCCGCAGACGACGCCTACCGACGCGCAAGGGGTATTGCTACAAAAATCTTTCCGGATCCAGCCTGACGCCTGGGGATATTCTAAGGTGAGGAATCTAACTAACGTGTTTCTTTCAGATCAGACAGTTATGGAAAATCCCGTAATATAGTGAGAATGCCCCAATCTGGAATTCACCAGGAACACCAGAATGTTTAGCAGATGCATTATCAACCCCCTTGAGAGACGGAGGGGTAACAAGATGGGGGCAGTTAATAAGCGAGAATTCACTAGTCTGTTGGAACCAACTCTCGTTACTGACTAAAGAGGCACTTTCCAAATTTAAATTTTATCAACTACTGAGCTAGACAAAGACTCTAGGGAAGGAAGGCACAGGAAATAGAGACATGGAGGCGAATATACAAGGAGATGTAATGAAGAAAGAAGTAGCACAGTGGTACTGGTTGTTCATATCAGCAGGAGAGGAGGAATTCAGCCTACCCATTGAGATCCGGGGGAAAGACCTGCTGACGTTGGACGTTCAGAGTTTATGGCAAGTATCACTGTCTACATGTTGGCATATAATTAAGTCCGCACCTTTCAGGAAGAACCATTGGTTCACATTACATAGGGTGTACTGGACTCAAAAGAAATTGTCCAAGCTAAGCAGAGGAGAAGCGAAAAAGTGTTCGAAATGTGTGGAGAAGAGAGCAGACGATGCCCACATGTTCCAGCGATGCCCCTAACTGCAGGATTTCTGGAAAGATGTGGGTAAGATTCTCTCAGAAGTTCTACACCAGGAAATAGAGGTAAGCCTAGAGCTAGTCATGTTTGGGGTTAGAAGTTGTATTAACAGCAGTGAAAGGCCCAGGTTAAGTAAAAAGCAGAACAACTTACTTTTCCTCTTGATAATATTGGCTAGGCGGGAAAACTGCATTAACTGGATTCATCATTCATAACCCACCAACTTTAGCGGGATGGCTGGGATCAGTTCGTAGGGCAAATAGATTAGATCGGGTGGGAGTACAAACCAAGAGACAAGAGTTTTGGGATGCACGGGAACAGCATGGGGAAAATTGCAATGGCGAAACAGCTATGCCTAGGTAACTTGAAAAGTCCAATGATTAAGCAACCTGGCAATAAAATCAAGCGGCACCTGCTGGCACAGGTATTACTCCCATTTGGTAGAGTGAGAAAAGGTGCAGAAGGGGGGCCGGGAGGCCGAAAGGATACCCCACAAACACTAAATCCTCCAAGCATAGGTATATGTCTGGGGCCAGGGCCAGAACAGCACAGTTTGAGATCTACGGCCCCCTAACTGCAAACATTCCCACCATCTTACCTCAACCAGTTTATTGCACAATGAGGAAAAAAAAAAAAAGAAATGCAAGCCAGCTCCAGAGCTGCTGGGCGTCCTGAGAAAGAGCCAGAGCTTTGGTTACTCCTTGTTTGTTGATATAAAACATGCTTGTAGTGTTGTCCGTACGGACCAATACCGAGGAACCTTTTATCCGAAGAAGGAAAGCTTGCAGGGAGAGAAAAATGGCCTTCAGCTCTAGCCTGTTAATATGCATCTGACCCTGGGACGAGGACCTTTCTCCCTGAATCTGAAGGTCTTGAAGATGACTTCCCCAACCTTCCATGGACGCATCAGTGGTGGCTATAAATTTCGGGATCAAAGGCAGAAAGGAGAGTCCCTGTGAGAGGTGTGACTTCAAAGTCCACCATTAAACGCCTCTCTCATGCGTGGAGTGATAGTTATCATGTCGTCGAAGGATCCCATAGTTTGAATCGATTGACATTGGAATTTCTCTTGCAAAGGCCTCATGTGAAGACGAGCTAGTGGCACTAGGTTGATTGCTGAGGAGAGCATGCCCAGTAGAGATTTGTATGTCCTCACAGAAGTACACTTTCTTTTTGATAGTCTGAGAGCCCAGGTTTGCAACCGTTCTAGCCTTTCTTGCCAAAGGAAAGCTTTGTTCTGAATGGTATCCAAGTTGGCTCCTAGGAATGTCCTTGTCTGACTTGGAAAAACAGATGATCTTCGTTGGTTTATAGAAAGGTCTAATTTCTTGTAGCTGCAGCCGCTAGAAAAGCCGATGGAGCTTTCAGGAGCCAACTGTCCAAATATGGAAATACTTGGTGACCTTGGTTCTGCAATGCGGCTGCTACTGGGCCCAGAAACTTGGTAAAAATCAGCAGAGCTGATTTGAGGCCGAAAGGTAGTACTCGGAACTGATAGTGGGTACCAGCCACTGTGAATCAGAGAAACTTTCTGTGTTTGAGATGTATAGGAACATGGGAATAAGCATCCTCTAAATCCAGCGGTGTCATGGAGTATCCGCTGTGGAGGCGTCAAAGGATGTCGGAGAGTGTAACCATTCTGAAGGTCTGATTTTTGAGGAATTTATTCAGCGGCCTGAGGTCTAAAATAGGTCTACAATCTCCCGATTTTTTGCGTATCAGGAAGAAGAGGGAGTAAAGAACAAGTTACTTACCTTCGGTAATGCTTTTTCTGGTGGATACAGTATCTACCTGTGGATTCCTCACCTTTTGAATAACCCCTGCGCCAGCATTCCACGGAAATTCTTTTATTAGCTCTCCCACGTCGACGAGGACGTCATAATAGCACAGGTCCGCTTGCGACACCATATGACATTACCAGAGCCATAAGAAGACCTCGTAGGTGTGCTGACGCTCGTTTCACTCATTTTTTCCGTGCCTTCGAGGCAAAGGGGCAGAACGACAACATAACACAAGTATACCCAGTATGCATAATATATATACAAACACATATAGTATAAACATAAGTAGAAAGGAAAAGCAAATAACCAAAGCATTTCCTAGAAACAAACTGTATGCATGAAAATGGCATATTTAAAATAACTATGTCAGAAAGTCAGAACATTTTCGGAATATGCAGGAGGACAACGGGGAGGCGGTGGGTCAGTGAGGAATCCAAAGGCAGATACCGTATCCACCAGAAAAAGCGTTACCGAAGGTAAGTAACTTGTTCTTCTGATGGATACATCTGCCTTTGGATTCCTCACCTTTTGAATTGAATCCCCAAGCTGTCTCTCTCCCAGAGGAGGGTGTCCACCTGCCTATACCAAACAAAACATCTTGCTGTACAGAGCATGCAAAATGGCCGTCCCTCCTAACCTCCGAATCCAAGCAGTAATGCTACGCAAAGGTGTGGAGGGAGGCTCACGTTGCCACCTTACAGATGTCTACAACAGGAACACCTCTAGCCAGAGCAGAAGAAGAAGACTTAGCTCTGGTGAAATGAGCTTGAATACCTTCAGGAGGCTCCTTCTTTGCCAGGGCGTAGCAGATCTTGATGCACAAGATGATCCACCTGGAGAGTGTTAGTTTGTGGACAGCTCTGCCTTTCATTTATCCAATGTTGCCCACAAAGAGCTAATCATCCAGTCTTAGGTCTCTAGTTCTATCCAGGTAGAAGCTGAAGGCCCTCTTAGGGTCCAGGCAATGAAGTCTCTCCTCCTCCTTGGAAGGGTGAGGGGGAGGATAGAAGGTAGGTAAAGTAATAGACTGTCCTAAATAGAAAGGAGTAACCACTTTAGGCAGGAAAGCAGCCCTGGTCCTGAGAACCATCTTTTCTGCATGAATGCTTAAAAACTGAGGTTTAGAACTAAGAGCCTGAAACTCACCTACTCTCCTAGCTGAGGTAATGGCAATCAGAAAGACCGTCTTGATAGACAGAAGCCTCAACGGGCAACTATGAAGAGGTTCAAAAGGAGAACCCATCAGAAAATTAAGAACTAAATTAAAATCCCACTGGGGCATAATGAAAGGAGTGGGAGGAAGCCCATTGGTGAGGCCCTTAATGAACCTCATAACAATGGGAGACTTAAATAAAGACGGCTGATCCGTCAAACAGAGGAAAGCCAACAAGGCCGACAAATAAACCTAAACCGTAGCCACAGCACAACCCTGCAGGGCCAGGGAAAGTGAAAATCCAAGAACGCCAGATAAGTGAGCTTTCAATGGATCAATGGACCTCGCTCCACACCATTTTACAAACTTGGACCATCAGGATGAATAAATAGATTTGGTGGAGTGTCTACTGGATGATGAAATAACATCCACCGCCATCTGGTGGGAGAGAGAAAGATTTCAGATTGCCCCGTTCAATCTCCAGGCATGAAGGTGCAAGCTCTGGAGGTGTAGAACCTGCCCCTGCGATTGCGAGAGGAGGTCTGCCCTGAGAGGGAGACGGAGCGGAGGGTGCGATGAGAGGTTAAGTAGATCTGTGTACCACACCCTTCTTGGCCAATCCGGAGAGACCAATATGACTTGGGTTTGGTCTTGGCGAACTCAAGGAATCACGGGTATGGGAGGAAACGCGTAAAGAAGTTGCGTGGCCAAATCCAATTGAAACGCATCCCGCAAAGCTCCCTGCATCGGAAACTGAAGGCCCCAGAACGACGGGCAGTGCGCGTTCTCCAGAGTGGCAAAAAGGTCCACCCGAGGAAACCCCCACATCCTGAAGAGTGCTGGACGACCTCCTGATGAAGCCGCCACTCGTGATTGGCCGAATAATGCAGACTAAGACTGCCCGCACGCATAGGTGATTTGCCATCACACAAATCTGATGGCCCTGAGCCCAGGACCAGAGTCGCAGAGCCTCTCTGCAGAGACGATACGACCCTACCCCTCCCTGGTTGTTTATGTACCACATCGCTGTAGTGTTGTCTGTCAGGACTTAAAACAACAGACCGCGAAGGGAGGGAAGGAAGGCCCTGAGAGCCAAACGAATTGCCCGCAATTCCAAAAGGTTGATGTGAAGCAAATTTTCCTCTGGAGACCAAAGAACCCTTGATCTCCAGATCCCCCAGATGAGCACACCATCCCAGAGTGGAGGCCTCCGTGATCCCTGTGGCCACCGGCGGAGGAGGTTGAAAGGGCTTTCCTTGAGACATGTTGCCCTGCACACTCCACCAAGACAGCTCTGCTGCAGTGTCTCTGGAGATCCTGACCTCCTCCCCGAGATCTCCATTGTGCTGATACCACTGCCTGTGGAGGCACCACTGGAGTGCCCTCATGTGCCAGCGTGCATGGTTGACCAGGACTGGAACAACCGCTCCATTGTGAAATAAAGGAATTATCTCCTGATTGTCGAGAATCCTCTGCAGAGGTGGGAAAGCTCGACACACAGTAGTGTCCAGTACTGCCCCTATGAACAGGCTGCACTGAGATGGCACCAGGTGAGATTTGGGCACATTTATTGAGAAACCCAAGTTGAACAACAATCGGGTTGTTGCATGCAAGTGACGCAACACCATCTCTGGCGACTTTGCTTTGAGCAGCCAGTCGTCCAGATGAGGGAAAATCAGTAATCCCTGACCTTCTGAGATGTGCTGCCACCACCGCAATTACCTTTGTGAAGACAGGTGGTGCGGAAGTAAGTGCGAATGGGAGCACCGCAAACTGGTAGTGTTGAGACCCTACCGTAAATCGGAGATCCTTCAAATGCGACTTCAGAATAGGAATGTGGAAATACGCATCCTGTAAGTCGATCTACACCATCTAGTCTTCCTGCTGCAGCGCCCAAAGAACCTGAGCCAAGGTCAACATTTTGAACTTTTCCTCCTTGAGGTAAAAATTCAAAACCCTGAGATCCAAAATCGGCCTTAGCTGGCTGTCCTTTTTGGGAATCAGAAAATAACGGGAGTAACAACCCTGACCCCTTTTCTGCTCCGGAACCACCTCTATCCCACCTTTCTGTAGTAAGACAAGAACCTCCTGCTGCAGAAGCAGCAAATGGTCCTCTGAACACCAGTCCTGGCGAGAAGGGTAAGGAGGTGGAGACTCTTGAAAAGGTAGGGCGTACCCATTTTCTTCAAGATTCAAAACCCAACGGTCTGAGGTAACCGTTTTCCAATCTTGTAGAAAATTAAACACCCCACCTCCTACAGGACCAGCATGCTCCAAGATGGGGAATCGAGAGCTGCTTTCCCGTGGTACCAGTGGTGGGGACAGGGAAGGATGAGGAGAAGGAAGACTGCTGTCGAGAAGTTCCCCGAAGACGGCCTCTACCTTTCCCTCTGTACAACCTGTACAGATGGTTCTGCTTCTGCTGAGGCTGCTGATGGCCTCGAACGGAAGCCACCTTCCCAAGACCTCATAACATTTTGTATCCATAGCCCCTGGGCTGGGACTGCAGGCCCAAGGACCTAGCAGTAGCCCTACTGTCCTTGAATCGCTGCTGCGCAGAGTTCGCCTTGGTTCCAAACAATCTTGACCCATCGAAGGGTAGATCCAGTAAAGTAGACTGTGCATCTGGCGGGAAACCTGAAGATCTAAGCCAGGCATGCCTTCTAGTAGCAATCGAGGATCCCATCACTCTGTCAGCCAAGTCTGCTGTGTCCAGACCCGACTGGATGACCTGACGGGCTGCTGCTTGCGAATCTGAAAGCACCTCAAGAAAATGAACACAATCATCTTCAGAAAGATTAGGAGCCACTTGCTTGACAGAGTCCATTAGAGCATGAATGTACCTCCTTAGCAAACATGTGGCGTTCATTGACTTCAGAGCCATACTTGCTGCGTAAACCACCTTTTTGGCCGACTGCTCTAACTTCTTCGAGTCTCTATCCCCTGCGGTGGTAGGAAAGGAACCAGTTAACTGCTTGGAACAAGAAGCTTGAACCACCAAGCTTTCTCGAGATGGATGGGCAGAAAGGAAAGCTGGATTCCAGGAGCAGGTCTATACCTTCTTGCCACTGATCTAGAAACTGCAGGCGCAGACAAAGGTTTCTGCCACACTTCCAGAATTGCCTGCGTCAACGCCTCATTGAAAGGCAGCAGAGTTTCCATAGAAGAGGAAGGAGAATTTAGCACTCCAGTCAGAATATTTCACTTTACCTCAGCTGAAGGCAACAGAAGGTCCAGCAATTCAGCAGCTTTTCTGATGACCAGGTGATAAGGGGCAACATCCTCTGAAGGTAAAGCCTTCGGAGAAGAAAGCTCCCACTCCGGGGAAGTATCAAGGCCACTAGCCCACGTAGACCTTCGAATTTGTCTACGGAGTCGAGAATATCCCCTTCCTCCTGTTCTTGCTGGTACTCATCTTCCTCCAGCAATCTTTGCACTTCCCTCCTGGAACGCTGCTTCAGGATCGGCATCGGCAGTGCCAGTTGTGGAGCCGGTGACAACGGAGCCGGCGTCAAAGGAGGACCTTCCCGAAGTGGGCGCCGACGCCGATCGAATCCGGGATGACGCCAGCCCAACACCAGATGGTGCCAGTGATTGAGGTATCGGAGCCGAAAACCTTGGCGCCGGGAACTGCCACGATGGAGCCGTCGGCATAAAAGGCACGAAAGGTGCTTGGGCATACTGATGGGGAATGCCCATATTAAAGGCAAGCAGACCCAGGGGGCCAGAAGGCACGCCAGTAGGTTAGGATGCCCTGGCAAACATGCCAAACATCGCATTTAGGAAATGAGAAGGATCTGATCCTGGTCCTGGGAAAGAAGGATACGGATACGAATTCCCATGGTCTGGATAAATCAGAGGCCATACGTTTGGCTGAGGCTACGGAGCCGGAGACATAGGCGCCCGCACAGGTGAAGCCGCAGGAGCAGGAGAAGACTCCCTGGGAGCCGGAGAATCCCTGGGCGCCGGAGAGCCACTGGGCGCCGGAGAATCCCTTGGTGCCGGAGAGCAGGCTGGAGTCGCCTGCTGAGAAGGCGACGGAGAGAAGAAGTCTTTTTCACGACGCCGCTGTACAGGAGAGACTGATCTCGAATCCCTGCCCTTTGAAGATCGACGTTGTGATCCATGTCTTCTCTTCTTCTTATGCTTCTTCGACTTCTTCTTCCTTTTTACCCGCGCCATGAAGAGTTTGGCCTCACATTCTTTCAGCGCCTTCGGGTTCATCTTCCAACAGCATGAAAACCCTTCGATGTCGTAGTCTGAAGAAAGACACCAAAGACTGCCGTCGTGGGGGTCCGTGATAGACATATGGCCCCCACACTCCTTGCAGGGCTTGAAAACCAACTTCTTCGAAGTAGCCATTCTCACTGCAACACGAATAAGAGGAAAAAAAGATATCACAGTAAAATGGAGATTCCCAGAAAAAAAACTTTACACATTGTCGGCGCGAAAAAAGGGAACTGACGTCAGCATGCCGACGAGGTATTCTTATAGCTCCGGTGACTTCATACGGTGTCGCGAGTGGAGCCATAATAGTTTATGACATCCTCGTCGACGTGAACGAGCTAAGAAAAGAGTTTCTGTGGAATGCTGGTGCAGGGGTAATTCAAAAGGTGAGGAATCCACAGGCAGAAGCATCCATCAGAAAGCCTTTTCTTCTTTGTGCTACTGGAACCCTCTCTATTACCCCTTATAGTAGCATATTCTTTGCTTCTTGTTTGAGTTAGTGAAGACGAGGGGGGTGCAATCCCCTGAGGGGAGTGTTTGGTGGGTGCTAGATGAATTCTAGAGTGTGGCCATAAGATATGAGATTCAAGACCCATCTGTCCGTTGTAATATTGCGCCATTGATGGATATGACTGGAAACGTTTGCACCGGTTGGGGGTGGGGGGGGGGTGGGGGGGAGTAGTAACTGGTACCCTGATGTGGTCACTGATTGAGACTTGAGTCGCGTGCTTGCGATGTTGGTTTCCTGCATGAGCCTTGCCTGGAGAAACCAGCTGTTATGTTAGGATTGCTGCTGGAAACCCTGACGATATTGCGACTGAAAGAATTGATTGTTTTGGGTGTGCTGGAAAGAGCCTCTATAGCCTGAAAAACCACATTCTTGTGCACCCCGAAAGGGCACTTTACAATACTGTAGGGCACCTAATGCTTTGGCTGTGTCTGTATCCGTTTTGATGGCTAGTAGATCTCTATCTATAAGTTTTCCAAATAGATTGTCTCCATCGTACGCCATGTCCAGTATTTTTGATTGCACTTCTGGACGGAAGGACGTTGCTCCAAGCCGTCCTTGGCGTCTTAAAACAGCCGCACCAGCTAGGTGTTGAAAACCTGTTTTGGCTATGTCCATAGCACAGTCTATAATTTCGGCCGCTGTGGGGTCTCCCTCAGCCAGGACCTTACGAAATTTCTGTTTATTTTCCTCCGGTATAAACTCCAGCATGGCTCCGATATTGGACCACATTTGCCGTTCGTAATGGCACAGAATAGCTAGTGCATTAGCAGCCCTGAGAGAGATTGCGGACATGGATGAGAATCTCGTCCCAATGGAATGCAAACGGCGCCCTTCCTTGTCCGGTGGAGACGTGATGGAGTGGAAGGATTTTTTGATCTTCTCTGAGCCGCTTGGGAAATCACAGAGTCCGGTTTGGGATGACCCTTAAGCCATGCGGGGGAATCCTCGGGCGCCCTGTATTTTTTATCTAATCTTGGCAGTACCGGCACTACAGTGGCTGGTGATTTCTATGGTCTATAATGGGTATAGATCTTACCGATTTCCTTGATTGTTCTTTAAAGTCATAAAGGAAACAATCTGATTGATTGACCATTGTGGGCAGATGAAATCTGGACGTAGCCCTGTCCATCAGATTATGAAAACCTCCAATGTCCTCTGGAGGGGAGTCAGAAGGACGTCAAGGAGGAGGAGATGGTGTAGGTATAAGATATGTATCCCATTCATCGGTGGGTGGAGGAGGATCGTGAATTTTTCCCTCTTCAGGCTCTTCTTCAGAAGAGGTTGGATCCTCTCTAGGAGGAACAGGGATTATGGGACATGGCGTCATCCTAGGATTAGCAGGAGGAGGCAGTATTGGTGTAGGCGGTGCCTCAGGTGGTACTGATGGAGGTGGCGGCGGCAAAGTAATGTGTTCCTCCTGGGGCAGGAACCTTTTTCTGTAATCCGTGAGCATGGCCTGTAAGTCTTGTATTACAGAAGAAGGTTATTGAGCGGTTTCTTGCCTTGGTAGATCAACATAATATCTAAAATGCTGATATTGTGTAGGAGGATCTGGATAGTGTTGGTGAGGAACTGGATAGTGTTTGTAGTACTGCTCCTCATATTAATAGTCCTTATCCTCCTCCTGACACTTGACATAAAGTTCAGAAGGACTGTGAGGAGTCCCAAAGGGACCATCATTATCCAATTCCTCTGTGTCTAGAAGGTGACTTAAGATTAAAGGCAAAATCTTGCCTGGTGATTGAAAACCAGGCCGCAGCGATGTTCTGGACAATCCAGATAGTGTAGACTGCATTTGCAGTGACTTCGTCGGCGGGAGAGAAAAGGTGCGGCAGATTTTACATTGTTTTGCCTCATGCTGAGGATAAAGGCAATAAATGCAATCTTTGTGGGCATCATCAATATAAACCCTTTTCTTCACACAGGATTTACAAGGGTGAAATAGTCCTTTCCTACTAAACACTGTCCAGTAAGAAAAATGAGACTTATCTGAGAGAAAAGTTGAAGAACTGAGCAGAGCTCAGGGAGACTCCCTTCACACATGACGTGCAGTGAAAATCTGAGGGAATCATCCTCTCTTGGTGAAGGTTCTAGAGGGAGCTGGTTATTGATTGGTTGTATTTAAGTTTGGTATTTTTTAGAAAAGGAGGTAGATAGGCTATTAAATGCATGGTTGCCTCGATGATAGCCTATTAAGATCTTTAATTACTGCTTTATTTATATTACCGTGGGACTCCGACTTCGATGACGGGAAATGATTCAAGCATATGAATCTATGAACGATACCCCAATACTAGATAACAGTGCATTAAATCTGATTCAATGGTTAAATCGGATCTAATGTCACCGGTGGGCCACGTGTAACTTTAGAAAGTGGCCTGAATCCCATCCTGGACCTCAGGGGCCTGAACTTCTTTCTCAAAATGGAAAGGTTCAAGATGCTGACCTTAGCTCAAATTTCACTAGCATTGGAATTTGGAGACTGGATGGTGTAAATCGACCTGCAGGATGCATACTTTAAGATCAATATATTGCGGTCACACGGGAAGCACTTGCGATTTGTGGTGGGTTATACACACTGCCAGTTTGTAGTACTTCCCTTTAGCTTAACATTGGCACCTCAAGTCTTCAAGTCTTCACAAAGGTGATGGCAGTGGTGGTGGCCCGTATCAGAAGACTGGGCATCCCCATTTTCCTGTTTCTAGATGACTGGTTAATCAAAGCCAGTTCGTCGGAAGTGGTGTTATGCCATCTGCAGTCGACAGTATCTCTGCTGTACAGCCTAGGTTTTTCCATCAATTAGCCCAAATACCACCCACAGCCCTCCCAACAACTCCAGTTTTTAGGGTTGGTACTGGACACCACTTTTCTCTGTGCCTTTCCTCCACCTCAGAAGATAGCAGACAACTGGGAAATTGTTCTATGCTTCCAATCTTCTACCGCCCACCCCATCCTCCTGTTTCATGGAAACACTTGAATCGTTTGGATCCTAGGCGAGCAGTTAATTACTACCTGGACCACACCAAGGATTTTCAATAAGACGCCTAGCTCTTTGTCGGGTACTGTGGTACTAAAAAAGGTAAGATGGTGCAAAAGAGGCCTCTATCATGATGGCGCAACCTCTGCATCAAGACTTACTACACATTAACCGAGAAAGAACCTCCAGAATTGATCAGAGCCCATCCACAACAGCTAAGTCAACCCCCTCTGAACTTGCCAGATTTGCACCGATTACAAAAATCTGTAAGGCAACATGGCCATCTTTGCACACCTTTGTAAAGTACAACTGCCTGGATTCAGAGGTGCGCAGGGACACTTTGCAAGGTCCATTCTGCAAGAGTTTGACGCCTAACCATCCATCAACCCTCCCCCTGGGTAGGGTACTGCTATGAAATCTGTTCTACGGTAAGGAATCTGCAGGTAGAAGTATTAATCAGAAGAAAAAGTTACCTGTGGTAACAACCTTTCTGGTGGATACTCTATCCACTTGCAGATTCCTCACTGACCCAACCTGCCCACCTCCTCGATTGATGGATGAATTATAGGGATAATAAATAAGATCCCAAATCATATGGTTTGGAACTGCACTTCTAGATTATGGTCAGTCTGTCCTCTCGCCTTGAAGGCTTAGAATAAATGGATGGAAACTGACGCTGTGCAGAGGCAAGTGCCTCATGGCCTCAGTGGCACTGCCTGATGTCACTTCTGGCATCAAGCTTTGAAGTTTTCTGGATCCAGTCTGGTGCCTGGGGTTGTCCTACAGATGAAGAATTTGCAGGTAAAAAGAATATACACTAGAACAAAATAATATCGCAGGTATGCAACCTTTTTATATATACATGTATTACACCTTCTGCCACTTCACTAAGCTGAGCAAAGGAAAAGGAGATAGGACCAAAGACATTAATAAGCATTCATCAGCAGAGGCATGAACAATGACAAAGACAAGGAGATGTGTGGCCAACAACAAGGAGTAATGAAAGCAAAGACAAAGAAGTGTGAGCCAGGGCAAACCAAGATATGAGAAACGGCATGGAAAACCTTAGAAAAGAGAAGGAGGTAAGCTGAGCAAAGTGAAACTGAATAACAAACAAATATAATTGGAGGCATGGGCAATGACCAAGGAAATACCGGCATAAAGAACAGTAAGAGATGTAGCAAGGAAAAGCGAGGAGATGTGTGATGACAAATGTTGACACTAGAAAAAGCAAGAGTACAGACAGATAAATAGCTAGATAAGGACAGGGAAGACAGAGTAGGACAGATAGGAATAACAGTAGAATTTTGTCCCCATATAGTTCATTTGCATTTTTCCCCACATTCCCCAAACAGACATCCCATTTCTTCTCTCCAGGGCAACTATTTCCATCAGTGCTTTACAAAAGTACTACATTAATTTTCTTTTTTTGTCCGGCCAACCTAAAGATCATCCTGCCCTCTTAGTTTGTTTACATATTTAGGCTACTCCAAACAACACAATCACAAAATATAGAGAGACTTCTGGAGTTTATGGTGAAATGTTTACATTGCCTTCCTGACAAAAGGGAGCTTTTTTTAAATCCACTCTTTTAGTCAGTTTCTTCAACTCTTTCACATCAGTACATACCTGCAAGTCTGCATCAAAGTCTGGACACTCTGGAAGAATCCCACTTCTCGTTTATCTTTCAGGTAATCCAGCATTTTCTGCAAAAAATAAAATTTTCATGAATCGAAAGGCTATACAAAATTCTGATAGTAAATCTAAGCACAAACTAACTCAATGCCCTAACAGAGGATTTTCCTGAGGCAAATACATCAGATTTGGAAGGTGCAACCAAAAAACCACCACACTTCACTCAACAGATGCCAAACTAGTTTATCTGATGGCTCAGAGGATGTTTAGGTATGAAGATCTAAATGCCTCAATTACTGCAGGGGTTGTGCACATATGTTTTCTATCCGGAAGTGCTTGTCAAAGGTTAACTAACTCATGTGAGTTTCTGGAGTATAGAAATAAAGAGATTTTTACAATCTCAGGTGACAATGGAGTGCTCATGTGAAGGTTACAGAAGTGTGGAAGAATTGGCGAAAAGGAATGTGAATAAGATTTCTATATGGTTACTTTCTTTCTAGTGGACATTCTATCTAAGCGCCGATTCCTCATCTTTAAAATATTCCCCAGGTGTCAGAGTAGATCTGGAAGATTTCACAGTACTGCTCCTGCACTCTGCTAGGTGGGATCATGAGGCTACCTGTTGGCTTTCTTCCCCCTGCAAGTGACAGGGCAGAACCGCATGTAAGCGCCACCCCTGCACGCTGATATCAGTTTCTTGCATAACTCTTTCATGCCGTTGGACAGAAAGCACATATCAGTACCTTCAAAAGGTGAACGGTCTGTGGAGTCGGCTCAGACCAAAATGTTCTGCAGGAACAAACAAACAAAATGCCCTTGCGTTCAGTACTGGCTGGCAAGGCAGTAGTGCTTTGTGACGTATGCACTGATGCCCAAGTTGCAGCCTGGCACATGTCAAGGACAGGCACTCCACATGCAAACTCAGTGCCTTGGCCCTGATTGAATGGGCTCTCAATCCCTCCGGAAGCTGCTCCTTGGCCAATGCATAGCAGACCTTAAAGCAGAGGACCATCTGCCTTGACAAAGTCTTGTTTTGTAACACCTCACCTTTCATCACCCAGAAAATCCCATCCCACAAGAAGCTGATAATACACCCAATGATCTTTGCTGTGATTGATGTAAAATCTTAAAGGTCTTTTGGGATCCAGCCGATTGAGTATCTTCCCTTCTTTGCTGGGGTGAGGCAGAGCAAAGAACTGTGGGAGGGTGATGGATTGCCTGAGATGAAAATGAGTCACAAATTTTGGCAAAAAGGTGGCCCTGGTTCTCAGCATCAGTTTGTCTGAAAAACGTTGTGTAGGGCAGTTGCAACAAGAGAGCCTGCATCTTACTCAAGCAATGAGTTAACATCATCACGTTGAAGAAGGCAGTCTTTAGTGTTAGAAGAGGCAACGAGTTGCTGTGCTTTTGCTCAAATGGAGTACATATGAGCAATGTACCACTGTGGCACCACAAATGGTTTGGGAGAGAACACGTGTTAACCTTTTAATAAACCACATCACTATACATGATGTAAACAAGTATGGTTGGTCCGGTAAATGCAGAAAAAGAAAGGGAACAATAAATGACCTTTAATAGTGCCCACCGCAAGTCCTTGCTCGGCCAAAGACAAAACAAGCAACAAGATATCCAATAGCTTGGCTTGCAGATAATCTGTCCTGCTCAAATTTGTCTCAGCATCCAGCATAAAGAGACTTTGCAGAAGGGAGCCTAGCAGCCAGGACGACATCCATAACTGCGGGTGGCAAGTCAAATGCCGTCAACTGCTGTCACTTAATCTCCACGCATGGAAGTGCAGATTGTACAGGTTCAGATGGATTATCCTGCCCTGCTGCTGAAAGAGAAGATCTTCTCAAAGTGGTATCATGATCGGACGGCAGACACATGCTCAGACGTTCCAGGTACCAGCCTCGCCAGGCCCAATCTGAGGCCACTAGGTTGACTTGTGCCTGGTAGTTCCTGATCTTCTTCAGAACTCTGGGCAAGAGAGACATAGGTTGGAAGGAGTAATGCATTCCCATGTTCCATGTCAGTCACAATGCATCTCCCAAAGAGGACTTTTGTAAGCACTCCGATGGGCAAATGTTTGGGCACTGCATGTTCTGCATGGTGGCAAAGAGATCTAGCCAGGGTTCTCCCTGTTGTTGGAAGGCACCCTATAACACATTGGGGTGGAGCCACCCTTTGTGATCCACCAGGTACCACAGATGAGCTTGTCTGCCCTGGCATTCAAAGATTAAGACAGCTAGTTCCCAATCAGAAAAATGCCCTGAAGCTTAGGGTCATAGAGCCTCCTAGCACAGGACCCACTCACCAGTGCAGTAACACATGGTAGTGGTGGTGTATTTGAGAACCTGTACATGCTTCCACTTGATGGACGGTAGGAAGGCCTTTAAGGGTAGGGGAATGGCGGCAAGTCCAAAAGATTGACATGGACGTGCTTTTCTCCAGAAACCAGAGTCCCAATCTGTCCCAGATGACCTCCAAACCCAGTAGTGATATGTCGGTTAACACCGTCAGCTCTGAGGAGGAAAGGGAGAGGGGTCTACCATGGGTCGAAGTCAAGCAGCTACCATTGCAGATCTTGTGCAGTTTACACAGAAACCTGGATAACATCCATCAGTTTTCCTTGGTGCTTGGTCCACTGCAACTTCAGATCCCACCACAGAGTGTGTATATGCCACCTGGCAAAGCAGACAAGCAGGATTCATGAGGTGAACAGGTCAAGAAGCCTTAGAGCTGCCCTCACCAAGATGCAGGACCGAAGCTGAAACATGTGGATCATAGCCCAAATGTCTAGATATGTTGTGATAGAGGAAAGGCCCTGAACTGTACCACATCTAAAACAGCTCCTATAAAAGGAAGTGTATTCAAAGATTTCAGGTCTGTCTTTGGCTTGTTGATCACAAACTCCAACAATGTCAGGAGGTTTGCCATTGCCGGGAGGAGGTCTACACCTGACTGTTGCGAACCCGTCTTCAACAGTCAGTCATTGAGGTAGGAAAAAATGGAATCCTCAACCTCAAAAGATGGATGACAACCACCACCATCACTTCTGTGAGCACCCAAGTGGACGCTGGTAAGGCCAAATCAGAGCACAGTAAACTGAAAGTGTTCCTGGCCTACAGTGAACCGCAGGTAATGTCTGTGGGCTGGCAGCCAGAGATGTGAAAATATGTGTCCTGCAGGTCCAGCGCCACTATCCAGTCTCCAGGGTCCAGGGCACACATGACCTGAGCTAGGGTGAGCATCTTCAACTTCTTTCTCAGGAAGAAGTTGAGAAGGCGCAGGTCTAGGATAGGACGGAGGCCTCTGTCATTTTGTGTACCAGAAAGCAGCTGGAATAGTAACCATAATCTATTCTTGATGCTAGCACCTTCTCAATCACTTCCTTGGCCAAGAGAGCCAACATTTCCTGATGGAGCAAGGAGAGATTGGTCTCCATCAGCCGGTCGTAAGTAGGTGGAATGTATGGAGGGGTGTCCAGAAAGGGGATGGAGTAGCCCTGTTGGACTATTGGCAAAATCCACTTGTTTGATCTTATCAACTGCCAGTGGTGCAGGTGATAGCGTATCCTGCCCCCCAGTGAGTCAGCATGGTGGTATGAGGACAAACTAAAGCGGTTTAGGGGATTGGCGGCTGCGGCTCCGGAAGAGAAGTGGACTGGCCCGACCTCAGGTAGTGGCTTCAAAGTGGTCTTTGCGAACTGCTGCCTTAGCCACGATAAGGCTGCGAAGCCTCACCTTAGTGGCTGGGCAGGAATGAATATGGCTGGAACCCCATTACGTTGCCAAGAAAGGAGCAGCAGGTGGACTGGGGTTGGCGAGGGGCGATGTGTAGGCCCAAGGATCTGGTCGTAGGTCTGCAAACCTTAAAGTGCTTAGTCTGCCTTCTCACCAAAAAGAGAAGAGACATTGAAAGGCATGCTCATGAGCAAAGCTTGGACATCCCCTAAAAAGGCAGTGGTTCTCAGCCAGGCGTAGGCCATCCACGAGGAAATTGCTCTGCCCAGCGAGTCAGTAGTATATAGTCCACATTTGACGGTTACATTTTTCAGCGTCTCTGCCATCTGCAATTGCCTATGACAGTATGGTTCGGGCCTCCTCTAAGACCATGGGCAGCACTTGCACAATGAATCTCAGATCGTATGTGTGTATTGGTCCAAGAGGCATGAGGTGTTCTCAGACCGCAGTGCTAAGCTGGCAGAAGACAACATCCTCTCACCGAAGGTATCCAGCCTCTTGGATTCCTTATCCAGTGGAGTAGTAGGGAACGCGCCAGGATTGACTCAGGAAGTGGAGGCATGGATCACCAAGCTCTCGGGATGGGGTGCTGGGTGAGGGAACTGGGGTCCCCAGGAGCAAACAATTGCCCTGTCCATAGGAGCTCCTGTGCAGGCATAGAAGCTCCTGTGCAGGGCTGGGACCAGGCCCCGAGTCGAACATCGGTAAGGGTTTCATTAAATCGAGTGAGGGTTTGGAGGGGGCAACTACTGGGTGAACCACCTCTGTCAAAATGTTCCTTTTGACTGCAACCTCAGGCAACTGAAGGTCCATGACCTCAGCCGCCCTCAGGACCACCTTTGCAAATGAGTACAGAACAGGCCAGTGTCCGGAGAGGTGTCTAACCAACTGGCATCCACCAGTTCCTCATGCCAGTTTTCCTCTGTGTCATCTAGGGAATGCTAATACCCATAAGGGTTGTCAGACCCCTCCCATTCTTCACCCTCTCCAGGCCTGTCAAACGAAAAAGGCACTGGCTCCAACTCGGAAGGCTTGGTCCTGGTCGGTGCCTGGCTCAATGTCGGAGTCGGGTATGACGATGGGGATTGTCTAGCCGTGCAGTGCCAGCAGCGCTAGTAGCATTGGTACTGATGCAGGCACCAGAGAAGGTAGCGGACTCGTGGGCCACACCGCACCAGATCCAGCACTTGATCCAAGGGGCCTGACAGGCACTGAGGGAGAACCCGCCTGCAAGAATCCAGTTGGGGCCCCTCCAGAACCTGAGGGGCCTGAGAGCACTCCAGATGAGCAGGGTCACTCAAATATGAGGTGTATGGCCTTATAAAACTCTATGAATTGGGTGGACACTGGAAAACTAAAGGAGGCTTGTTGCAGACTCTGGAATGGGCTCCGCAGAGGAGCAAGGCCTAGACGGCCAATGCTCCTGTACCATGTCCGAGGACTTGGAATGGTGCAATGAAGTCAAAGACATCTTCGACATCTGACTTCTTCTTCTTATGTGACTTACCCAACAACATGGATGGAGAGAGACAAGGATCATCAGAAGCAGCTCTGCAAGCAGTCCTGTGACCTTCTGAGTGACCAGGATCATGAGTGTCGCAGGGTCGTCCAATGTCCGGTGGCAAGGAGCTTGAGGGAACGCTCCCTCAGTGTTTTCAGGTGCATGTCGTGGAAGTCCTCGCCGGTCATGGAGTCATGGTCTTGCTTCAAACACCAAAGACAAACCATGTATGGGTCTTCAACAGACATCTGCCTGTGACAGGCAGCACATGATTTGCATAGCTGAAAGGGGACAAAAATGGGGGTAGCTACCTTGGGTCTGCGCTGTCCGCCACGTAAGAAAAGCTCATGTCACCGTGCTGGGGTGGAGACTGTATAGGCATCACACACGCCACTTCGAGCGCACCACAGATGACGAGCCGAATGGCAACACAAACCAGTGTGCATGGGTACTGCTTGAAAATATCCTGATCCAGTCTGAGGGCTAGGAATTTTCTAATGTCAGGAATCTGCGACTAGAAATCCCTATCAGATATTAATTTTTCAATATACTTACCTTTTTTGTCGATATTGTGTTCCACTCTATTTTTTACCCCATATTTTGGTAGTTTCTAAGCAAAGTATGTAAACTCACTATTTTAGTAGACAATATTTTTGACACAATATTCTGATGTCATGGTGTTGATGAAAGGACTGTAACTAGACACATTAGCTTGTTCAACCTCCCTGTCTGCAGATCAATATATTAACCCTTCTGCTAAAGCTATCCTGACTCCTAGAAAAATTCTGGGGCATATTTACAGAGAAATGTTGGAGCGCGGAGCTGTGCCAAAATCAGTAGAGCCACGCTCTGACTGTTTTAAAATGTAGGTATGCGCTGTTTTCACAAGAATACAGTGCACCTCTGTGTTTCCCCTAGCGCTGACAAAAAAGCAGCTGCCTAGCGCCAGCGCAGGCACCCTACTACCATGTTGCAAGGGTGCCTGCGCTGCAGGGGCAATTGTTTATGCACAGGAAGAGACACCTTCCTGCACATAAAGAATCATTCATGGTGATTTGCTCTTTTTATGTGGGCTGCAGAATGCAGCCCACATGGAAAGAGCAAAAAACTAGGAGAAATTAATGATTTCTCCTCGTATTGCCATTCTAGCGCCTGGTAATCCATGGCGTTAGAATGACGCTGTTTTTGGCGCTGCCTCAGCCTTGTAAATCTGGTGCAGTGTCCACAGTAACACCCATTGCACGCCCCTTAACAGCAAAGGACTGCGGCGGAAAGGGCCATATTTACAAGGTGGTGTTAAGCCACACTAAGTGGCTTAGTGGCACCTTGTAAATATGGGAAATGGCAAAATGCCACCAGAGCGTTAGTGTAAGTGTTGTTCTGGTGGTGATTGGGGCTTGCAAATATGCCAATCTGTCTCTTGTTAGTTCAAAGATTTATACATTTTTTTTTTGTTGCACTGACTGCTAGGCCCAAACTTCATAGGATATCCATTATGAGTTTTAGCATTGCTTTGGCTTGTTTTTTAGTTGGTGCTCTAATCAGCCAATCACCCAGGTATGGACACGTTGCGCAGTCATATTTGCAAAGGAATGCTGCAACTGGAGCCATGCATTGGTGAATATTCGAGTGGAGGACTTTAGTTCAAAAGGCAGGACCATGAATTGATAATGGAGTAAAGAAAGTGCCATAAAAAGAAGGAATTTTCTGCGCTTTACCTGAATAGGAATGTTGCAGTGAGCACTCTCTAGGTCTTGGGAGGCCAAGAAATCCCCTTGTCTGATGACTGGGAGGATGTCTTGAAGGGTGACTATTTGAAATCTTTGCTTTTTTAGATATTTGTTGAAGAGTCTCATTGCGAGCACTAGACACGACTCCTGATTTATTTAGTATAAGAAAGAATTTTAAATATTATACTAGACCCTCTGTGAGGGGGAACCTCTTCTATTGCACTCTACCTTTTCAGTTCTTTGCGATGTTTTTAGTTTTCCATTTTGGAAGGTAAGTTGTTGGTTTCTGTTTGAATTCCAGCCCATGCCTGTGCATGACTATATCCAGTACCCAAAAGTCCATGTTTAAAGAGACAAGTGAGAGAAGGAGAGCCTGACTAAGTACCCTATATCTATATTTAGATGTCTGATTTCTTCTTTGTTTTTGCCTTTGCTTGCTGGAGTGAGGCCACTGCTTTCTTTGTTGGTCAAAATAGTGATATGATGTGCCACAATGGTTGCGCTGCTTTAACAGGCGAAAATTAGTTGAATGCTGGAAAGGTAGCTGATTTGACTGCTTGCAATATTTGTATGAAAAAACAACAGTTGATGGACAGAATGCAGAACAATGTCATGCATTCACCCCAGTACAGAGATCTTGGCCTAAATCCATCTTTTTTTTGCTCACCGTGCCATTCCAGTTTGAACCCAGCCATATGCAAATCAAACCCCGAAACCGGTCCTAGGATGCTTGTTTCCGGTCCAGGGAGGACCTGGCTTGGCAGTTCGAGCTGGACTGTTCCCATGAGGCACATGGTCAAGACTGATTTGCATATAGCCAGGTCTAAACTGGGGTGGCATGGTGAGCAAAAGAATGATGGATTTAACCCAGATCTCTTGACTGGGGGTGAATGTTTTGATTTATTCTGCATTCCGTCCATCAATTGTGTGTCTTTTGCTTTCTCGCCCTAAGTGCGCCAGGTATGCTCAGACGTGAGTCCTGGGCTCAATGTGCCACTGGAATCAAGCTATCCTGGCTGAAGAGGGGTGAAACCCCGAAACCGGTCCTAGGATGCTTGTTTCTGGTCCAGGGTGGACCTGGCTTGGCAGTTTGGGCTGGACTGTTCCCATGAGGCACAGGGTCAAGACTGATTTGCATATAACCAGGTCTAAACTGGGGTGGCATGGTGAGCAAAAGAATGATGGATTTAACCACGATCTCTTGACTGGGGGTGAATGTTTTGATTTGGTCTGCATTCCGTCCATCAATTGTGTGTCTTTTGCAATATTTGTATAGCTGACGGTGTTGCAGAGAGCCAATGGAGTTGGCAGTGTTTGTATCAGACATTTTTGGTTGTAATGTCATGTCTAATTTCTTGCCAAATATATTTTTCCTATCAAAGGCCATGTCCATGATTCTAGACTGAAACCTTTGATCTGAATGTTGTGTTTTAAGCCATCCATTCCTTCTCATTACTGTTGTCTTAACAATTTGTCAAAAGCCACATAGCAAAGAGGCCATCGCTGCATCAATCAATGAAGCAGAAGCCTGTTCTTATTATCTGAGAATAGCCTTTGCTTCTGCTCTGTCTTCTGTAGGTAATTTGTCTGAGTAGGGAGCTAAGTCTTACCACTGCTGGCGATCATATCTTGCAAGTCACTGCTGACACATTTGTAATCTTAACAGTCCAATGTACGTCTCTCTTGCTTTGGTGGAGCAGTCAACAGTACTGCAGAATTGCGAGACCGTCTTTGTGCAGCCACAGAGACTACTGAATCAGCTTTTACCCGATTTAAGATGCATGCCGGAGAAGATTCTGGTACCTTATATTTTTTCTCTATGCACTACAGAATCACAGTAGAGGTAACTAACTTATTCATAACCAAAAGGCAACTTTCCCAGATAGGATCGAGAATTGATATCGACCAGTAGATCTGTTACATTTTTCTTTACAAGCAAATAGGAAACAGGTCTTCTTCTAATTGAAAACTGGGAATCTAAATCTCTGCAACATCTTCTCAATAAGGGCATGAAATATGCCAATCTCATCTGGCAGATACTCCCCTGGAAGAGGGTCCAGACTTGTATCATCCTGTCCTACAAAGTGATTCCGCTTTGAATCTTTTCCTGCAGTACTGGTATTGTCATTCACATCTTCACTGTCAGCATATCTCCCTGAGGAATGCCATTCACATCTTCACTGTCGACATATCCTTCTGAAGAATCATTGCTGTGGTAATTTTCCTAGTGGATGTCACTATATAGGGATTACATGTCATCCTCAATATGGATTTTAACTATGTGCATCTTTGGTGAGGGCGTTGGAAACTATTTGGTAACCTCAGGGACAGTAGCTATAAAGGCTCACTCAGGAGTAGACTTGTGCAAGATCGGCTGCAAAACCGATGGCTCAGGCATTAACAGAGCGTCTTGTTCTGTGATTTAGTGGGGAATGGAAGGCAATTTGATAAATATAATGTACCATTGTTAGTAAAATTTTTAGTGTGTGTAAAGGCATATGGATGATAGACACAGCTGGAGAATGGTTTGGGTGCATTTTTTAGGGCATTTTATTGAGTCAGTAGGCAAAGACAAATATCTCTTGTGCTGCGGGGACACCCATCTCTTGTGCTCCTTGTCATCTTCAGTGTTCACATGAGTTTTCTCTTGCCCGTCTGATTGATCTTCATCCTTGCTGAAGAACGCCTAAACTCAATTTGATCCAATTAGGATTCTTATTGCTTGTCTTCTGCTGCCTGAAAAAAGGAAGAATATTACAGTGGGTCGGCAGATGGGGGCAACGGTATTGGAGATACCAGCAAAGACTGAAGTGTTGTGACCGACGGTAATGGTGAAATAGGTAGACCTGAGGACACCAGACACCACTGTAGCAATAGCTGATGGTGGCATATCCTTAGGTTTATTTCATCATCAACTTATCATCAACAAGATCATCAACGGCTGCTAATCCTTCATTCTGACTACATATGGTGGGGCCACCGATAGCCGTCATTGATGGGTCAGGATCTCATGATGCAAACATTATTGATGACACCTTCTTCGATGGGAGCTTTCTTGTCAATAATAAGTCTGTAATATGCTAAGTCATTGATGAGAGCACAGATGAGGCCAGTGTCATCAATGATTTTCTGTCATTACTCGTCTCAACAAGTTTATCGATGGAAACATTGACAACAGTTTCCTCGATTTGCCAGCTTTGTCTGAGGTACTTTTTTTGGCAGCAAATCTGGGATAGATAGCACTAAACAATTTGTTTGCTACTGGTGCTTCCTTTAGAGGCCTAGGGTCTCTGCCTGGCAACACTGAGCATTATGATGGCTGATCAGCAGTCTGACTCTTAAGTGCAGAGTCAGACAGCCTTTGAGCTGACATGGAAATCTTTACCTTAGATTCGTTGAGGTGGGTTTAGGAGTCAAGAGCTGCTTGCCTGAGATGGAAGTCTCTGCCTTTCTTTCTGGGATAGCCATTGCTAGTCTTTTTTCTCTCAGTCTTTAAGTGTCTTGATTGAAAAACCCTTACAAATGTTGAACTTCTTAGGATCATGACCGGGGTGAAGACAATAAAGGTATATGGTGTGTGGACTGCGGATCCTCTATATAGATCTTCCTGTTGCCGCAGGTCATACACGTCTTGGAGGGTGACTTTTACTCAGACAACTCTGACATCTTGGTAATTCTCTAGAAATGTCCCCTAAAATAAATCATTACACTGTCCTTCAGTTGCAGAAATGATCAATTTGAATAAAAAAGTGTAAGTAGCGTTGAAAATATCACTTGGAAAAGTCTAATGGAGAAGAGCACCAGAGGACAAACATAACTGAATGTGCAGTAGAAAATTTGGAAGTTAACAGCCTCTGTCAGGGAAGGGATGACTGTGCTGCTCTCTGATTGGTCAATGTATGGATCATACAAGGAACTGGACTGGTTCTGCATAGTCTATGGGCTTTTAAAATTTATGAAGTGTATGTTGTGTGTAGTACTGCATGTAGTACTGCACACTGCTTTGCTAACAATGAGTGCAGAGGGTTCCCAGCCTGATGACGAAGAATGATTCAAACATTTGAATCTATGAAAGATCCACTGCTGGAAAACAATGTACAGATTTACTCTTCCCGGATGGTAAGACTGGATAGTATTATAAGGCACACACTGATTTCGTCATACAAATTTGTCCATGAAATACCTTTAATAATTTGTGTGGGGGGAACACTCCGCCAGTAAGTGCTATTTGAGCTAAACTCATAGTGTGAAATTGGTGTTAACTGTTTAACATCTAATTTCATGAATACCAGTAGGACTCAGGAACTCTAAGAAGCAGAGATCCAATCCCACCAATATGAAGCTATGGTCAGGATTAATAATTTATAAAAGAACATTCATTGAAGCCCTGGAATTTGAGAGCAAGAGCAGAATTGAGATGAGAGGCAAAAAGAAAGAGACTTACCTGCTGTACTTCACTGTTTCCACCATTCAGAATGGAGATACCCAGCTTTAGAGTGGAGGAGACCATGGCTCCTGTCTCACCTGAAAGGAACCAGATCATAAGTCAGTGGCAAACAAGGATGGCACGGAGTGATCTAAAGTTTAGAAAGTATTAGGGGATGTTTGGCCACAATACATAGAGTAGTGTACAGCTTACAAAAGAAACACGATTGAGGATGTCACAGAGCCAATGTATTATACATGTAGAACACACACAGTGGGGCGAGGCCACAGAACACAGACATTTAAATGAAAGAGTTGGAGGTGACAACAAAGGACATATAATCCTGATTACAAAGAAAATTTGCAGAGGAGTTTGCCGAAAACAGTTTTGACAGTTTAAAAAATAGCATAGGCAAAGATAACATAGGATACATTATAGTACAGTTTATGAAGTACAAGGGGCACAGAACATCATACAATACCGAATAGTTTACAACTCAAGATTATATACGGTCACTGAAATGATAGAGGTGAAGTGGAGCACAAAGGATAAGTTGAGCGTCTGAGGGTACATGAGCTGTGTTTCCCCAAATTATTTGCCAGGGTTTGGATCCCATAATGAGGAGACTATTCTACACATAATCTATGCCAAATGCAATGTTAATTGATTATATATGTGCCCTACTATTTAAATATTGGCACTGAGGGTACCCAGCATGAAATCCGCAGTTGAATCTAAAAAGGACCTAATACTGGACAGCTGGGTGGTCTCTCAGCTACCAATTGGTCCATAGGCGTTCACCACAGGGAATCCAACTAATTTCCTCCTATATTTGTTTTCAATATTTAAACCATGTTAATAGAATACAAGGAGTAGTGATATACAGATTATAGTACTATAAGCTACATATTGAAGTCTTCCAAAAAATGTTTTCAAGAACTACAACTAACACAAAACATGCACACCCACATCCTTTATAGTTCAAGGAACAATGTTCACCCGTCTGCCATGAGTCAAAAGTGACTTAACTGACCAGTCTTTATGCTGCCTTCATAGATTTACGTGCAGCTTTCGATCTAGTCCCTCGCTCCCTGTTATGGAAAGTCTTAGCTGAGATGGGCATGCCACTTGAAATACTATCGCTAGTGATGAGATTGCACGAGTTAAACTCCGCAAGGATCCAGTGGGGGAAACATGGGCAAATATCTGATGAGTTCCCGGTAGAACGGGGGGTACGCCAAGGCTGCGCAATGGCCCCGATGCTCTTCTCCCTTTATATTAACGGAGTAGTGGAGCGTATGTTGTCTGCTTCTGTAGATGCTCCAACACTGGATGGAGTGAAAACGCCAATCCTATTATTTGCAGACGACACGCTCATTCTATCCAAAACTCCCAGCGGCCTGCAGCGTGCCCTGAATATCTTTGAGGGCTTTTGTACTGATCGAGGCCTAGAAGTAAATGTAGCCAAAACAAAGCTCATGACATTCAATCCCCACTCCAGCTTTAGAGGGAACTTTTTCATGGATGGCCAAAAGGTAGAAATGGTTTCGGATTTTGTTTATCTGGGCATCCACATAGCCAAGGGCGCAAAGTGGGGGAAACACACAGAAGTGGCGGCTCTTAAGTTTCGCCAAAACACTGGTGTTATAAGTGCTGAAAACAAAAGGTCTTTGACCAAACCTATTGCGCCAGCACTCCAAGTATATGAGGCCAAAGCCATTAGATCGGCGCTCTATGGCTCAGAGCTTTGGGGCAATGGCAATTTAGCACCATTAACGCTCGCCGAGAATAAATTTCTTCGAAACCTAATCGGCCTTCCTAAAAGTACACCCATGAGGCCTCTGCGTTGTGAGCTAGGCAGGAAAGCCATTTCAGATATGGCTAGACTAAGACCCATTTTATACTGGCGGCGCATTTGGGTCACCCCTGAACTCGCTCACTACGCAAGGGGCTTCCTGGATTTAATTAATCATGATAAGTTCCACAAGATAGGTTGGTTGGGGGATTTGCGCAGAATGCTGGGGATTCTGGGCATGAATGAGCTATGGGTGAATCCAGAGGAGGCCTTGTTCCCGACTAAAGCAGTTATAAAACAAAGTATTGGGAAATGGTAGAACATCGGGATTGGAACGACGCCGATTCTTCTACCATGGAGGGACTATTGCTTGAAGTAAAAGCTTCCCCCTTCCTTGAGCCCTATTGGGATATTATAACCAAACCCCTGGATAGGAAGCTATGTTTCCAGCTTAGAGTGGGGTCTCTCCCAATTAGATCACTAACTGGAAGATGGGCAAAGGGTAGTTCCCAAGCCTGCCCAGTCTGTAAAAAAAGCATTGAGACCACTGCCCACTTACTCTTTGTGTGTGGGGCTTATTCAGTCCCCCGACGTGTCTGGCTGAGGGCTAAGTGCAAACAGCTAGGCACGAGAGAGACCGGCATCGCTCTTAGGATTATTCGCACCAGTCCTTCAACATTCATTGCTGTGGCAGTTGCTAAATTTCTGGGTTGGGCTTGGGCCATTAGAAGGAAATCTCTCCCCTAATAGCAGGCTAGGTGAAATGAATATTAGTCCATTGCCTGTTCCCCCAGTCAATGAGATTCTAGTCTCTTTGTGTTTATACTGGCTAAATAACTGCATTTGACATGATCTTTAGTTTTCATTGATGAATTTTAATATTATTGATGCCATGATGTTTTATCATTTTAAAGATTTTATAAGAGATTGTAAATATGTTATAAATGTTTCATGCTTTTATGAGTTTTTTTATCTCGAATAAAGCAATTAAATCGGAAATCGGACTTAACTGACCATGGATTACCAGATCCAACACAGAGTTTTAGGCTTGGTTTAGAAAGCAATCAATAAGCAAGTCTCAAAATACCTGCCTGATCTTATCCATTTCCACCAATAGACTAGACTCTTTCTGCTCTCACTTAAAACTGTTCACTTTAAAATGGCACATGTGCAACTTTGGAAGCAGACTGCTTAAAGTGACAAGAGTGAAACTCTGAAACAAACTCCCCAAAGAGTTCAGGCTTATAAATAACTTCACCCGCTTTTCATAAATTAAAAGTTCTGCTTTAGCTACAGGCATACACAGTAAAGATAACCAGGGCATGGAAACTACAGCTGTCACTATTTTAAATATGCAACAAAAAACCTTGCAACCTGCCTGTTTTGGGTCTACATGAGCTACAGTATGTGCTGCATACAATATTGTTTGCTAATTGATTTTTTTTAATTTCAGTTTTAGTCTTGTATTCATTTTCTGCTGCTGTAGAATTTTGCTTTTCAATTTGTTACTGTTTTGGTCCTAATAATGATATTATTTCAGTATGTCTTTTTTTTTTTTTAAAATATTTTTTTATTGACAACACAAAACAAAAGACAAAAGATTAGCTGATAACATGTACATTTGATATCCAATAAGCCGTACATATAGATACACATTAAAGACGTATGGGCAAAGAATAGGCTTAAAGAAAAGTTCCCCAAATTTTTTCAAATTTTATCATAGATTTCAATCCCCTCGTTTTGGCAATAGCGCGTTCCATAGAATAGATTTCATTAACTAAAAACCACCATTCCATGATATGTGGGGGTTTCTGAGATATCCATAACCTGGCAATTGTCAGTCGAGCACAGGAGACTAATACAGTTAATAAATCTTTTTGTGGACAGTTCTCAGATTGTATATCTAGTAGTATGGACAATGGTGAGAGAGGACCAAGAGCAATTTGTTTTTGCAACAAAATATTTTCAAATCCGGACCAGAACTCAGACAACACTGGGCAAGAAAAAAATATATGAGTGATATCAGCCGCGACAAAATCGCATTTGGGACACTTAGAACGAGAACTTAATGTAGGATTTAAAGTCCACTTAGAAATTCTAAACGGTGTATAATATAAAGAACAAATAGTTTTATATAACTGAATCCTCAGGCTTGAGGATTGTACTACTTTGTTGATATTACAAAGTGACGCCGAGATCTTAGTGGGAGTAATATTAGTCCCTAATCTAGAAGCCCATTTCAGAGCAATTTTTGGACAATTATCTTCTTTGAAATTAATTAAGCATTTATAACCCTTACTAATTACTGACTTCTGATTTTTTGAATAGAAACATGCCCATAACTCTGAGTCTAAGATTTGATTGATTTTCATTTTACCAACCAAAAAATCTCTAATTTGCATATATTTAAATTGCATACCATCCGTTAAGTTAAAAAGGATTTTAAGTGTTGCGAAATCTAAAAATCCCTGGTTACCATATAAATCACCTAGCAAATTAATTCCTAAATTAGCCCATGCGGTCCCACGTCCATCGTTGAATACATCCGGTAGCCCAGGATTACCCCACAGAGCAAGCTTAGGATGAAAAAAAGAGGTCTTGCATGTTGTTAATAAAGTTTTCCAAACCGCAACTGTCTCTCTCACAGTCTTAAATTTAACCCTTTTGTAGTAGTTTGGGTCGTTAACTCTTGCAAGAAAGCAATTAGAGTCATTGCCAAGCATAAGTTGGTGGTAATAGTATTGATTATTGGTAAAAAATAAACTACGCAAACGGCCGACAAAAGTTGCCAAAAAATATAATTTAAAATCGGGGAAATTTAAACCGCCCTTATCAATTGGTAGTTTAAGCAGGGCAAGCGATCTTCTAGCTTTCTTATATCCCCAAATATAGCTATTTAAAATCCCATCTAGTTTCTTAAAAAAGGAATTATTTAAACATAAGGGTATAGACCTAAATAAGTACATAAATTTAGGCAAAATCTTCATTTTAATTAAATTAATCCGGCCTATAAAGCTTAAAGGTATTTTATGCCATTTTTTGAGTACGCAACTGTTTCTTTCAATAATGCGTCATAGTTCAGTTTTTTTATATCGCTTACGTTAGCAGAAATTTTAATGCCTAAATACGTCGCCACCCGGCACGTACCTTGAACAGGGGCCAATGGTTTATAGTTTAATACAACTTGTGTTTTACTTAAGTTTAATTTATATCCTGAGATTACTCCAAAAGCATTGGATTCTTCTATAATTGCAGTAAGAGCTTTTTCTACATCAGTAGAATAAATAGCGATGTCATCTGCGTAAGCAGTAATTTTTAGGGAATTAGAACCAAGTTGTAATGGAGTAATATGTGATTGAAGTGATAGTGCATTTATAAAAGGTTCCATAGAGAGTGCAAATAATAAAGGTGAAAGCGGACACCCTTGCCTCGTGCCCCTAAGTATTTTGGCGGTTGGCAAATTATATAGGGCCTGTATCCATTTTAGATATCTACCATTAAAGCCATAAGCCCGCATTACAGTCCAGAGATAATCCCAACCAACTCGGTCAAATGCCTTTTCAGCATCTAAGAGTATCATACCTAGTTGGGTGGAGTTAACCGCTGCTATATCAAAAGCAGTAATTGCCATATTGACGTGGGCTGTAGTATCTCGTCCTGTAATAAATCCATGTTGTTGTGGATTAACTAATTCGGGCATAAAAGGGGCTAATCGAAGTGCAAGTATTTTAGAGAAAATTTTGGCGTCGACATTAATTAAAGATATGGGCCGGTATGAACTACATTCTTCAGCGGGTTTGTTTTTTTTGAGGAAAAAAACTATTTTAGCTGAGTTCCAAGAATCTGGAACTTTCCCTGTTTGATCTATTGAGTTGATTACTAAACAAAAAAGGGGGAGGATTTCGTCCAGACAGATTTTATAGAATTCTATGGGAAGTGTGTCCTCGCCTGCAGCTTTGCCCGACGGAAGCGACGCTACTGCCTTTCTAATCTCAGCAAGAGTAACATTCTCTGCTAATTGCCGACTATGTTCTACCATTATAGTATTAGTAACATTATTACCAATGTACGCTCGAATGTTGTGTAAAGTAGGAATATTTTCTGGAGTATATAAATGGCTATAGTATTTAACAAATTGTGTTATAATGTCCCTGGCTTGGTCATAAATAATATTATTGGGACCTTTAATACATTTAATTATTGTATTAGCTTTATTATCTGCAATTTTATAAGCCAGAATCTTGCCTATTTTATCACCACTCTCATATTGAGAGATTTTAAATTTCTGCAATTTTACAGTGGCTCGTTCTCTGAGAACGTTTTTAGTAGCAGATCGAAGACTGATTAGCTCCAGTCTTACTTTATCTCCTTCTGAGGTGTTTTGTAAAAGAGCTTCTGCTAGTTGATTTTCCAGAGATAGAATTTTAGTGATAATATTCTTATTATCTTTACGAAGTTTAGAGTTTTGTGTAAAAACATATTGTTGAGTAAATCCCCTTATGCTAGCTTTACAAGCGTCCCATACATAAATTAAAGAAGTAGAATCAAGATTCGTATCAATAAATTCCGAAACATGCTTTTTAAGTTGTAAAATAAATTCTGAATCAGAAAAAAGATATCTCGGAAAGGAGAATAATCTAGTATCTTGAGTTCTGGTGACTGTTTGAAAAATAAAAAGAATGGGGTTATGATCTGATGTGAGTCTGGGGCATATTTCAATAGTGCTAGATTCTAATATCTTATCAGAAGCCCAGATCATGTCTATCCGGGAACATAGTTTATGAGGTGCAGAGTAATACGTATACCCTGGTATTTTAGGATGAAGAGTTCGCCAAGTATCTTTTATATTGTGTAGCCGACCTAGCTCTAAGATTGCCGCACGTGTCTTCCGCATACGTTGAAAACCAGTATGTTTAGTAGTATCTATGGCATAGTCGATTACACAGTTAAAATCACCGCCGATTAGAAGTTCTCCTTCCCATTTTAAAAGCTCCATATTTAGCCAATCAAAGATATAGGGATCGTCGACATTAGATCCATATACAGAGCATATTACATATTTACAGTCTTCCAAGTGGAATTGTATAATTATCCACCGGCCCCTTTTATCTACAGCCGTTTTGATAATATTCAGTTTCAGCTGTCTTTGTTTTAAAATGGCAACCCCTCTGATAGTAGCATTTAGGGTTGTACATGCAATAACCTCATACCCTGCTAGCCTTAACAAATTCCTATCTTTGTAGCAAATATGTGTCTCAGTGATTAAGACTAAGTGGGGATTGTACAATTTAAGCTCTTCTTGTACTAATCGTCTCTTATTTTTGCAATTAAGGCCCGAAACATTCCATATTAAACAACTAAGTTTAGACATTTTTTTTTTTTTTTTTTTTTTGAAAAAGAGAAAAAAAAAATATATATATATATATCAGCATTTCTTTTTTATTATTTTCAAAGATTATTGTCATAGTGTTGTCATTTTTAGCATTTTTCACCAATACCCGTGAATCCCTCCTCCAAACCCACCCAAGCCAGGACCTTCCCCCAAACCCTATTGGGGAGAGCACCCCCTTGCTACATGCTGCCGTTGTTTGGTAGCCTAATAGAGGGGCAGCATTAGGTAGCTCCCTCCCTCCCTCCACCCACTCCTAAAAAGGAGAGAGTCCCAGGTAGAAAATCAAAGATAATAGAAGAAAAAGCTAAATACGAAAAACTTAAGGGCGGAAAAAGTACCAAGAGAGAGCTATATTAGTAGCCTAATTTTGATACAAAACATTACAAGTATAATTCCACCAATCTACAGTTATTTACCAAATTTCGATAATGCCATCTCAGCTTCTCTAACATCGGTGAAAGTATAGGTATGGCCCCCTTTAATTACTTTTAAACGGGCAGGTTCCTGCAAGAACACCTGCCCACCCAAAGATTTGAAAGGGTCTATGAGCTGTCGCAGCTTCCACCGTTTGTCCATGGTAGCTTTACTCAAATCAGACCTAACAAAAAACGTTACATTCTCAACTTCAATCGGAGTATGCGGTTTAGCCTTGGAAGAAACTGCTTGCCTTAGTAAGTAATTACCGAAATAGATCAAGAAGGGTCTTGGAAACTTGTTCTCCTTATTTCTTTGAACAAGAGGAAGTCTATGGACCCTCTGTAGCTGGGAATCCCAATCCCAATCTGATAAATCGGGAAAAGCTTTTTGAAAGAGGTTTACCATAAAAGACCGTGGGTCAGCCCCTTCTAAGCCTTCCGCTATGCCAAAAAGTCGAAGATTTTGTCTCCTTTGACGGTTTTCCATATCCTCAAGTTTAGTCTGAAGGGTAGATATCTGCACGTCATGTTGGCTAGATAGAGTCTCTACTCGCACAGATGTTTCCTCAATGCCTGCAACTCTTTGTTGTAGCTCCGCGACTTCCTGAGTGATTATTCCGAACTTGTTAGTAGCTTCTTCCAGGGACCTTTGTAGTTGACAATTATCCTCCCTAAGCTGTAAGAAATGTTGTTGTGCTTCATCTCTATTATCAGTCAAAATCTTTAAAATCTGATCAAACAAAGAAAGGCTACATTCCGCGTTCTCTTGACTTTGAGCAAGCAGTACGTTTGAAGCATCTGGAGCATTTAAGGCATTTAAGGCACTTGGGATACTTGCAGGCATTGAAGGAACTGAGGGCAAATGTTGACAGCCCAAGTCAATAGTATCAGTTGCTGCAGTGAAAGACTGGGAGACATGAGATTCAATAAGTGGGCTATCCATCGAAGCAACAGATACATCAGTTGAAGTCGGTTGCATTGTTGAGTCTCCAGGTACTATAGAGCCTTTTTTTATATACTCTTCTACTTCAGCAGGGTTAGTACCTGAAAGACGCAGGGCCATAGTCTTGACTCCTCCTTTTGCCTGTATCCACCTTCGTAAATGACTCTCATCTAAGATAATTTTACCACGGGTTTTATGCCCTGAGGTTACAGCAGACAGGGCAGAAATGTTAAGAGTCTTGCCTTTCTTGGTTTTATATTTCGCCTTTGATTTTCCTTTTTTAGGACCAGGATAACGCGAAGGGGATCTAGACGCATCCTCCTCAATTTCTTCAACCAAATCCTCATTTTCATCAACCATACAATCCTCAAATTCCCTATAATTTGCTTCGTCTTCTGTAGGGATAGTTTGTGCCCCCACAATGGGGAATATAGCTGTAGCCGGGCTCAGTTCTATAGATACCTGTGTCTGGTCACCCCCAGAGGTACAGACAAACGAATTCGCAGTATCCGCCGTTTCCGCTATATCAACCACCAATTTCTCTCCCCCCCCCAGTTCAGGAGACTTTGGCTGATTCATATTAGATGAAGCTGAGTTTATTTCTTTATTAAACCTGCAATCATCGTCTTGTTGTTGTTGTTGTGGACTTAGTTTCCTCCCATGCCCAGTATTAATATCGGTGCCATTTGGAAGTACGGCATCATTATGTCTCAAAGATAAGGGGGGAACCAACGAGTTAGCAGAGGCAGTATTGGTTTCGACACTAAGTATAGAGCCTGGTTTGTCTTGTGTATCTACCAGTAATAAAGACGGGCGGATAATCAGCTTACCAGGAACCGCCGATGCTACTGCTTTCTCCACTCTCCCAGCATGTTCTGCAGGCACTTCTAACGTCGACGAAGCCGATGAAGCCGCAGAAAGAGCCGCTGTGGGAGCCGTTACAGCAGCAACATTGTTTCCCTTGGAAGCGGGGTTTTCAAAGGCAAGACCTTTCCCGGCTCGACCCGTTCTATGGGCGTTCTTCGGTGCCATAGCGTGGATAGTAGAAGCGGACTGTATCTTTGCCCCTCTATGAATGCGGGAATCGTGGAAGCTGTCAGAAGCTGAGCCGACCGCCAGCCCGGTCTCAAGGTGATTAGGCAGTAAGCCCTGTGAACCCACGGCTCCGGCAGCGCCCAGAACACTCGCTGGTTGAGTGAAGAGAAGCCTCCACCTCCACCTACAGCTACCCAGCAGGAACCGCAGCATCCGATTCAGCGTACAGCGGCAAAGTCAGCAAGCAAAGAGAAAGAACCGGTTAGTTGTTTAAAAAAAATTTTCCCCTCGCTTTGCTCGCTCTCTCCAATTTCTCTCCAATTTCGATCTATTCTTGAATTTCCAAGTTCTTAGATTCTCTCCATAGCTTCTCCATAATTCTCTCCTCCGGCATAACCTGAGACCTCACAGTGAGGGAGAGAGAGGGAGCATCACACAGTGCTGCCGCTCAGCGGCGCGTTCAAGCCGCCATCTTGTCCCCGACCGATATTATTTCAGTATGTCTTAGTGCACCTTGAAGCTAGAATTGTGCATTTCTCTGCATACTACAAATAATACACCAAATAAGAAAAAATACATAGTGCGAGAAGCTGCTAAATCCTAGAAAACACAAACCGGGCTGGTAATGGACAGAAAAATTCAGAACTGAAACAAAATTAGCCCTGCTTGGCATGTGGGTATTCGATCTAAAGGAATAAGTTACTTACCTCGGTTAACGTTCTTTCTGTTAGAGACTATCTTGCCGCAGATTCCTCACCTTTTGAATATTCCCCAGGTTTAGGCCTGGTTTCGGAAACTTTTCAGCCGTACCTCTGCGTGCTGGAAGGTGGCGCTGTACATCTCCGCACTGATGCCGTTCCAATCCGAAATTATGTGCGGGACCAATATAGGCACCACTTCTGAGCGGTGACTTCAATTGCTTTCGAGACTGTCTGCGCCCAAGACGCAGTGCCCCAAGAGCAAATTGATAGGCTTGGAATCTTATTAATGGATAGTGTTTAACCAAAGAACAGGAAGAATGGGAGGGTCGGTGAGGAATCTGTGGCTCAATAGTCTCTACCAGAAAGAGTTTTACTGAAGGCAAGTAATTTGCTCTTCTGATAGAGATCTCCAGGCAAAGATTTGTCACATTTTTAATAGGTACCAAAGCAACACCTTTTGTAAGGTGGGCCTGTGGACGAACTAATACCAGAAAGTCCTGCAGGACTGAGTGGGCAAAATGCACCTCTCTGTGAACCTGATGGTCCAGGCAATACTGCTTCATAAAGGTACGGGGGTACTCCCACTTACTCACCTGGCAAATGTCTAGAACATGGACTTTGCATGCCAATGCAGTGGTAGCACCTTTGGCCCTTGTAGTATGAGCACGTAACTGGTTCGGGCACAACCCAAGCTTCTTTGCAAGTGAATGGCAGATCTGTATGCCAAGCACCGTCCAGTGAGAGATGTTTCTCTTCTACACTAGCTTGTCTTTTTTCACTCCGGTGAACCCCACAAAGAGCTGATTGTCCACCTGGTGGTCTTTGGTACGATCTCTGCAGAAGCTCAGTGCTCTTTTGGGGTCCAAGTGAAGAAGTTTCTTCTCCTCCTTAGGGGTGTGAGGCAGAGCATATAACCCTGAACAGGCGATGGTTTGACTGACGTGGAATTGTGTTATAACTTTTGGCAGTAAGGGTGCCTGTGTCTGCAGAATCAGTTTGCCTGGAAAGGAGGAAGTGTATGACGGATTGAAACAAAGAGCCTGAAACTCACTCACACGTTGTGAAGAAACGATGGCAATGAGGAACATGGTATTGAAAGTAAGGAGCCGTAAAGGATACATGTGAAGCAGCTCAAACGGAGTGCACATCAGATAAGTCAGGACCAGATTATGGTCCTATTGGGGCATGACAAAAGAAGAAGTGGGAAATCTGTTGCAGTCCTTGCAAAAATCGCATCATAACCAGTGACTTAAAAATCGAGTGCTGATCCGGCCCCCCTAAGAAGGCCGAAAGATAGCCTTTAACTGTGGTGAAAGCAAAGCCTTGCCGGGGAAGAGGTACAACAAATAACAGAACAGTAAATAATCCAGTCTGGAGGGGGTCATTCTGGTGTGTGCTGCACCAAGTCACAAATTTGTCCCAACGACAGGCCTATACAGTTTCCATTGCGAGGCGACTGGCTGGCAATATGACCACACCTGGAGGATGGATAGGAAGTGATCAGCTGTCACCAATCAATCTCCACGCATTAAGATGAAGATTGCAAAGACCCAGGTACAGAACCCTGCCCTGTTGCTGTGACAACAGGTCCTCCTATTGAGGCAGCCTGATTACAGGACATATGCTCAAGCCCGGAGTCACTAGGATGACTGGGTCTAGGTCATTCCTGATCTTCCTGAGAACTCAGGGCAGTAGCGGTATCGGCGGAAAGGCATACAGGAGTTCTGCCTTCCACTTGAGGTGAAACACGTCTCAGAATGAGATACACCTTGGAAACTACAAAGTGAAGAACGTCTGCCATTGCACGTTCTTGGATGTAGCAGGTCAAGGCTTCCCCCATTCGCAGAAGAGACAATGCGCCAACTCTGGGTGTGATGGCCATTCGTGTTCCGCTAGGCATCGATGGCTGAGCTTGTCTGCCCTGGCATTCAACGACCCTGTCAGGTGGTTTACCACCAGGAAAATTGCTTGATGGCCCAGTCATTTCCAGAGGCGCAAGGACTCCTGACACAGGACCTGTGACCTCACCCAGCCTTGTTTGTTGCAGTACCACCTGGCAGCAGTGTTGTCCGTGAGTACCTCTACCAGCCTCCTCTTGCTGGAGGGCAGAAAGGTTTTCAACATCCAGGGGATGCCCTTAGCTCCTGAAGGTTGATGTGGAGCTGGGACTCTGCCAGAGGCCAAAGGCCTCTGATTTCCAACTCCCCCAGATGGCTGCCCCAACCCTGAAGCGATGCATTGGTCACCAATGTCAGCTCTCGGTGGGGAAGGGAGAAGGGTCAGGCAATGACCCATTGGCAGCCCAGTAACTACCACTGCAGATCTTTTGCAGTTTCTTCCGAAATCTGAATGTGGAGACAAAGATCCCCCGGATGCTAGCCTACTGGGACTTCAGATCCCACTGCACTATCCGCAAATGGCACCTGGCGTCCTCCTTCAGCAGGTTGCAGGAGGTCAGCAGTCTGAGTAGCCTCATAGGCAACCCCAATGAAATCCAGCACCGAGCCTGAAAGTTCGGGATCATAGCCTGAATGTCCTGGACTCTCTTTCCCAGGGGAAAGGCATGAAACTGAACCATGTCTAGAATTGCTCTGCTACAGGAGAGCATCTGAGGAGTCAGGTGTGACTTTGGTTGACAGTGAACCCCCAAGACGACATGAGGTTTGCCATAGTCTGTAGGTGGTGATGACTAATGGGCGAGCTGGCCTATAACAAATAATCGCCGGGCTAGGGGAAGAGTGGCACCCCAGACTTCCAAAGGTATGCTGCCACCACCACCATCACCCGAAGGGTGCTGGTAGGACCAAAGGAGAGAAGAGTGAACTGAAAATGCTCCTCTCCCATTACGGAACGCAGACAGTGCTGATGGGCTGGCAGGACAGGAATATGGAAACAGGCATCCTACTGGTCCAATGCTACCATCCAGTCTCCAGGGTCGAGGACAGACAAGACATGGGCCAGCGTAAGCATTTTGAACTTCTCCTTCCGGAGCAAGGCATTGAGAGGGCACAGATCTAGAATAGATGGAAGATCTATGTCTTTCTTGGGCACCAGAAAGTCGTGGGAATAACAGCCACATCCTACTTCTGGCAACAACACTCTCTCAAAAGCGCTTTTGGCCAAAACGTCTTGCACTTCCTCCTGCAAAATTGAGAGATGGTCCTCGGTCAGTCACTGAAGGGATGGTAGAAAGTGCGGGGGAAAAGAGAGAAAGGATAAGGTGTACCCCAAGAACAAGCTGTAGAACCAACATGTCGCAGTGACAATTTAGGGTGGCTGTGTCCCTGCAAGGGTACTCTAAAGGTGTTTGGCAGGTGGGGCTGAAGGTGGTGCAGCAGGCTGGGCGGTGCGTTGATCTTACCCATTGGGGCAGTAGGCACCACGGTCTTTACTGTGAAACTGCTGGGTTCCTGGTGGGGTTTGGATGGATTTGAGGTAAGGAAACACCTCAGCCAAAGCTGTGAAACAAACAGTGGAACTGGTGTGGTGGTGAGGCAGGGCGGAAAGGCCCAGAGAGTGAACAGTAGCCTTGCTCTCCTTAAAGCGCTCAAGAGAAAATTCAGCTTTTTCCCTGAACAGGCGCGTCCCATCAAAGGGAATTTCCATTAGGGAGGACTGGACATTGCCAGAGAACCCAGTCGTTCGCAGCCACACAAGGTGGCAAATCATGGCCCGCCCGATGGAATCGGTGGTGTCCAAGCCTCAATGAATTGTGAATTTGGCAGCATCACAACTATCTTGAATTGCCTGATATATTACAAGGCAAAGGTCTTTGGGCACACCAGAGAGGACTTGTGCCACTGAATCACAAAGGACGTTAGTAGCGTCCCAACAAACAGCTGGAATTAATGGATAAGATGGCAAAGCTAGTAGAAAAAAAGACACACAAATTTCCACTCGCATAGACTCCCTATAAGGGTGAGTGGTGGGAAGCATGTCCAGGTTAGAGCGGCTGTTGGAAGCCTGCACCATTAGGCTTTTTGGCGAGGGATGTTGCGAAAGAAAAGCTAAGTCACCAGGACATTAGTTTTAACCTCCAAGGTGGGGAGCTGGAGGTCAAGAGCTTCAGCCACCGTATGCATCACCATGGTGTACGAAGTGCAATCCTCTGTGGCTGGTCCAGAGGAAGAAAAAAGACCAGTTTCTGGGGAGGTATCGAGGCCACTAGCCTCCTGTAACTTCTCGTACCTGTTGTTATCTTGGTAGGGTTGAGCGCACTCATCACTCGGGTCATGAGTGGGGGAAGCGGAGCCACGGGATGATTCAGGAGTGATGTGGGTTGAGGTCAGACTATTGTCAGAGAGGACAAACAGTGCCACTTCTTAAGGAGACGAAGTATGCATCAGCGTTGACGTGCCCCGGACCGGTGTGGATCTTGTTGCTGACAGCAAAGTCGGAGGCAATACAAGTGTGGAGAGTCCAACTGACCATACGGGCAAACCCATTGTTGGTGTCACAGGTGGAAGGCCTCTTAGCTCCTTGAGGCCCAAAGGATCGCCAGAGGGAGTCGGAAGGAATCCAAAGAGCTGAAACATGGCTGTGTGGAACTCTTCTATCTGATGTGGTGTGGCTGAAGGCTCTGGAAGCTAGGATTGGGCAGGAACTAGCTGTGGGATCGTCTTTGAAGTTGGTCGACTTCAGGAGCGAGATCGAGAATGGTGGCACGACCACTAGCTTGCTCAGGCGAATGCGGGTGGTGTGAGGGAGCAGAATCCCTTTTTGATTTTTTGTGTTGCTTACGCTTATCTGAGGGTGATGAGGACCAACCTATGGAGTGCCTCTGTTGATTCCAGGAATGGGACCGAGAGTGGGCCTTGGGCATGGAGTGCGATTTAGAATGCTCCCAGCGGGGAGTCTTCTTATGCTTGGCAACGTTAAGATTCCCTTAGCATTCCCTGATGGGATTCAGGTTCATAGACAAACAGTTGCCGCAGGTCTTGGAGTCATGGCTTGACCCCATGCACCAAAGGCACACCTGATGTGGATCTGTCCCACACATTTGTTTACGACAGTCCTACAGGACTTGAAATCTGTTGTTTTAGGAGGTGACAGCCATTGAACATTAGACATGTAAAATATCGGTATAAGTGTCTCAGATAAATGAGAGGGAGCTCTGGATCTATGTCTCATGGAGTAGGAAGAAAGGAACAGAATCCGCGTGCAAGAGTGGTGCCTTTGCAGCACGTCATTTCCGGAGCGGAATGGTGTTAGTGCAGAGTCGCGTGGCGCAACCTTCCAGTATGCAGAGGTAATGCAAAAAAGTTTCTGGATGCAGTCTGCCTCCTGGGGAATATTCAAAAGGTGAGGAATCTGCAGCTAGAAGTCTTCATCAGAAATTCACTTTCACTTTATTGACAACTGAGACTGAGATGAGGGTTGCTCAGCAGCTAGCAATAGAGCCTAGCGTGTTCATGCACTTACTTCAGAAATGTGCATTGTCTCCATTTGCAGGCAGATTTCAAGTGGGTCCCAATCACCTCCCTTCCTTCAGGAGATACCATTGCAACCATTTATAGAACAAATTGGAGTTGGGCCCCTTTGGCTTAAGTCCTTTAGGGAACACCAGTCTGTAGAGTCATTTTAAGCTGGCTATTACATCAGTAGAAACAAGTATAATAATGCTACACAGAACAACATATATTTTCAAAGAATTTGAACCAGAGATACACACTATGACTCACCTTTACAAGCGCTGATCATCTGCAGCACCATCTCGGCAGCGCCGCGGTTGTGCAGGCGGGATTGTTGGTACAGCAACTTCTGTTTCTCCATCTCTTTTTCCTACATTTAAGAGGAAATGGGAAAATCACAGGGGAAAAACTGACACGAAGGTAACCCATCAGCAAGGTATTTGTACTAACAACACAAGTCAAGCGTATACAAACCTCAAACGGAATCTCGGTCTCTTCTCCTTCTCCACCTTCCTCTCCACCTTCTTCAATGTGACAGCTCTAATGATTGAAGAACAAACAAGGCTATATTAAAGTATGGTATTTCTCAAACACATGCTGTACTATGAGTGAACTCTGTATACTTTCATAGACTCTTAACATGGTCCTTCTTTGCTTCAGGTCTTGTTGATTTAATCTGCTACAGTCTCATTCCCACTGTGCTGCTGCTGGGGATCCAAGTGCTGGAATAGTACATGGGATATGACATAGGATGCTATTGATGAGGGCCTCACTGCTGAAATAAGACATAGCAGGGGACTCAATACAGAGAAGGAATGGGAAGCAATTGAGGGTGATAGATTAACATTTGGGGAGGGGAGATGTCCAACTAGTGCTATAGTAATGCTATTGCTTTCTTGGCAGTTTCCTTACACAGAACCACAGAACAAGAACAGCAACTGGGACAAGCTGGCCACGGCGTCACATACCTTTGCCATAATATCAGCGTAAGCCATGTAAAGATAATCTTCGTCCAGTTTGCTGTAAGAACAGAGAAATTGAGCCCATTAGAAGTGAATCACTGCACTGTATATGCGTCACTGCAAAATCTTCCGCCTTTTGACGTTTACTGCATCACAAGCAGTGTCATAACAACTGTGGCAGAAGTGGATAAGGTCAGTTCTAAAATATAAGTACCACATTCACTACATGCACATTGGTTCTCCAAGCCGGTTGTGACCTGTGGAGTGTCACAGCTTCTACACATAGAGGGATCTGCAGGACAACTCTAAAGTTGGCATGACCACAACAGGGGCAATATTACAGCTATGCCAAAATTGCAGCCCACAATGCAAGTTCTGAGCTAGGCTGCATCACAGTGCACAGTTTCTTTAAAGTACTCTTCAAACTTCATATGAAGAATTTATTTTAATTAATTCTGCACATCTTTAAAAATAAATTATGTGCAACTTATAATAAGATGTCCTAACTGTGTGTTTTTAAACACACATTTATGTTAAAGACTTTGGAGCAGGTTTAAATGAAATAAGCACAAGCTCCTCCAAACTAGTGAAACTTGGGTCTGCAATGGAAATGTTTGGAAAGTCATATTCCGGGCAACTGAAAGGTGCTTTGATGCCTTAGGGAAGAGAGGTGTGAATTGCACAAGTGTCATTTAACAACAGCAAGTATTTAATATTAAAAGAAATAGTAGGTATTCCCTGAAAAGATTGTGTGTGATTTTTAAAGACTTGCATACATTCATGGACTTCCATGCCTTCTTGAATGATTCAGTACATATAATCTTTATCAGTTACGGGAATTCTTCAAATAATTTAAATCTAATCTGTGTTCCGTCTGAAGGATTGTTGTTTAAAATTCTGTTCTATTTATGTACAACATTTATAGAACTGTTCTTGGAGTTTTGGAGAATGTTGTGCTTTTCTTAATAAATCTTTCTGGAAATTTTTTAAAGGACACTGCATGGTTTCTCTGGCCTTTCTGAAAGTGAGAGCGCTATCAGAAAGTCGGAAATGTTATTCATTTCTGATCTCATTTAAAATAATCAACCAATCCAAGATTGTGTGCAATTCAATATATTGTGAGCACTGTTTAAAATAAAATGTGTACATCCTACGATAACACGTTTGAAATAAATCTACACATTTAAAAGAATAGATCATTCATGCTTTAAAACACATCCTTTGTGCCTTCTCGGACAGTATATACACTACTACAAAGAACAGAAAGCATTTTTAGAACTGTTATGCACACATTTTTAAGAATTAGGAAGTATTTTAAAATTCTCTTCTAAACAATTTGGGGCACTGAATTGATGACAACTATCTTAAAGAGTTCAGCCGATTTTTTAAATGATTCAGCAATGTTTCACTCAGATGCTGAGTACCTGTTTACATAGGAAAGAGATGTATTTACTTAAAAAATATTTTTACTGCATTGAAACTATGTATTTTTTCAGTAAGGTGCAATCCTATATGTTCTTGGCAAGAATACTTAATGCAACACAAACTACACAGAGAGTTAGAAAAATAGGTATAAGCAAGCAATGTTTTAGAATATAGCAATAAAATACCCCAGTAAACTTACATGCAATGTTACCAAAGTGCAGATAGGAGGAATTTGTGAGCTACTGAAACATTTGTAAATTACAACTGTGGTGAGTTAACAGGTTACTTCTACCTACAGACTCCTCCCCTTTGACTTTTCCATGGCAGACTGGATCTGAAACCTATGTCATACTTCTCTGGCGCTGGAAGGTGGCACTGGGTCCATCTCAACACTGGAAGTGGACATGTGGTGCAGTCAATGAAGCCATAAAGCAGGCACTTTGTGGACTCAATGTCAGTTCCATTTTTACAATGCCTTTAGATGTGGGTCTGGAGCTTCACTCTTCACCTCACATGAGAAAAGAGATTTGGTGCTTGTAGGAAGATGGAAGTCTTTGCAGATGTACCCCCACTCTTTGCTCCCATTTGATGTGCTTGATGCTGGTTTTTCGACTCTGACAGAGCACTGCAGCCTGTTAACCTGGCTCCAGTGCCAGTGTTCTTTCCCCTAAAACTGTCATGTTCAATTGTAACCCAACTGGCAAGGACTTTAGCACCCTTGTAAGCCCCTAGTAAATGGTACCCTCGTACCCCTATTACCTAGGGCATGGTTCTAAAGAGGGTCTCTAAGGGCTGCAGCATGAACTGTACCACCGTAAGGGACCTTCACGAACACTACATGCAGACTGCCACTGCAGACTGTGTAAAAAGGTGCAAGTCCTTCTGAAAACATGACATAGCACACACCCTGTGTGCCATGCCCACAGACACTGCATGCAATATATGTAAGCCACTCCTACAGCAAGCCTAAAAAGCCCTAAGGCAGGGTGTATTATATTACATGTGAGGGTACATCTGCATGTGCAGATATGCCCCTGTGACGTCTAGTTCCATTGCTAGATATTTCAAGTGATCAGGGAGCCATGTTAAGTATATGTACCGGGCACTAGTCATTATGAGTTACCCAACTCCATAATGGCTTCACTGAAAATAATGGTGTTTCGAATCAAATGCCTCGTCTTGCCAAATCCATACAGATGCCAGTATCGGATTTGTCCTGACATGCACCCAAAAGGTGTGCCTTGAAACCTACTAGTCTCTTAGTGTCCTGCCACCACAGACGAGTTTCTGACCCCCTGTAGGTGAGAGCCGGCACTCTCTGTGGTCAGGAAACAATGCCTCCTCCGGAGAAGGTGTTATCACCTCCTCCAGCAGGATGGCTAGTGGATCTGCATACCAAGGCCAGAGGCTTCAAAGCGTCTGCCACATTTAATAAGCAACCCTAACTTCCTCCAGACCTGGAGAATGCCAACACCTGGTCTGAGACCCATTTGGCACCAAGACCGGTGGGAAATTAGCTATGTAGTAGGCGTGTTGCACCTCCAGGCTAGTCGCACCCCTAAGGTGGGCTACCTGATGTGCTCCACGAAAGAAGAGTTCCACCATCTTGTGTTTGGTGGAATTTGGAACTCTGGGACAGGGTTATCCCCACTCCCCACAGGACGTGGTCATATACAGTGTGTAGTGAACCCAGGGGTAAGCAGCCCATTGGCTACTCCCCTTCATTCCCCTTAAAACCATTGAATGTAGTAGTTAGGTGGAACTGGACACTAGACTCAGATTCGTCTGCCTGAAAGAAGAAGAGGGACAAAGAATAGCACCAGACTTGGCGTAAATCCTTGCCTGGCTGCTGATGTCCCAACAATCACAAAGACCGACTCGTCCAGAAGTGGAACAGTCTCCTCAAACCCTTGTAGGTCTGCCAAGCACTTCATCGATCCAGTAATATCTCCCTTGGAAAGGAGGAGCCACTTCCCTGCACCTGCAAGTGCTGATCGCATCTGCCTGGTACACTGTTTTGCTGACCATCGGGTCCACCGAGGGAGCAACTCACCAAGAAGACGTCACCAAGTGTCCAGGAGGTCAGCAGCATCTATCCATCCAGACCTTGAGATGTTGAGCCTTCCCAGAACCTCTCTGCACCAATTCAATTTAAAAATGTGATATTTTATATGGAATGTTGCAAAGTTGATTCTGTAAAATCTGTCGTAAATGTGACTTCTGTGCTTTCTCTGAGGTGAATTTGTAATCTGTTGCAGATTTGACTTCTGTGCTTTCTCAGAGGAGATTTTGTTGGACTTCCGATTTTTCAGTGGTGTATAGAGATTCTACTGAAGAACCAGATTATCCTTACGCTATTCAACTTTATTATGTCTTGGCCTGTTTGGTCTCTTACCCTCACCCTTTACCAGCCTATCCGGCTTAGCTGAACACTCACCTTTTCTCAGTCAGGGCTGTCCGGCTGAAATGCAAGATCAGTTGGTGCAAAGGATCTGGCTTCTTCTCCATCTCCTCTTCTTCTTCCTCTTCTTCTTGGCCCGATCGCTAAAGGGGTACAGAAAGTTTAGGGAAAGGATAGTCGCCAATACCAACAATGATCCTTTACTTGTATCCTTATATTACATCTTAAAATTCATACCTCTATATTTGTACATTTGTGGCAGAAACACAACATCAAAAAGGTGCTGCTTTCCCTCCATATTGTCCTTTTGGAACCACTATGGTACTTCCCTCTATGTGTGAATTTAGGAATAAAACCTACCTACAACTTGCACAAAACTAAGCAGAAGGACAGATCAGCAGAGTAACAGTATATAAGAACAAGTTACTTACCTTCGGTAATACCTTATCTGGTAGAGACTCTATCTAGCCTCAAATTCCTTACCTTAGAATTATCCCCAGGCGTCAGACTGGATCTGGAATTTGTTTCGGGAACATTACCCCTACATGCTGGTAGGTGGCATTGTTCAGCTCCATATGGCATTGTCTGCGTCGGAAGTGACGTGCGCGGTGCCTATATAAGCACCAACCCAGCATACTGACATCAGATAATCTCCATGCATGAAGGTGGAGCATTGGCATGTTCGGGTGAAGAACCCTCCCCTGCTGCTGGGACAGATGATCCCCTTGAAGGGGCACCCTGATTGGAGGATTGATGACCATGCTCAACAGCTCGGGAGACCAGTCTCTCTGAGCCCAGTCCGTTCCTGATCTTCTTGAGAATTCTGGGCAGGAGTGGTATGGGTGGAAAGGCGTACAGGAGGCCTGAGCTCCAATCAGGATGTAACAATGCCTTGGAATGAGAGCCGCCTTGGAAACCCCAGCGTGCAGAACTGCTGACATTGCACGTTTTCGGAGGTGGCAAACACAACTAACCAAAGTTCTCCCCACTGTTGAAAGAGACCTTGCACTACCTCAGGATTAACACAACATTTGTGATCTGTTCGTGTATCTTCAGCTGAGTTTGTCCACTTTGGCATGAGGAGATCACGACAGGTGTTGAACCAAAAAGTAAACGCTCTGATGTTCCAGCCATGTCCAGAGACGCATCTGTCACTACTGCCAGATCTGGTTGGGGAAGGGAAAGGGGTCTGCCGCTGACCCAACATCAGTTTGTTAACCACTGCTGCAGATCTTTTGCAGTGGCTTCCGAGATCTGGACCATGTCAGAGAGATTCCCCTGATGTTGCACCCACTGGAACTTCAGGTCCTACTGCAGGTCCTGCATGTGCCAAAGGGTGTGTGTCGCAAACAGGATGCAGGAGGCCATGTGGTCCAGCAGCCTCAGAGTCAGTTTCACTGAAATCCAGGATAGAGATTGAAACATCAGTATGATAGCCTGAATATCCTGGACTCGCCGTTTAGGAAGATAAGCCCAAAACTGCACTGTGTCCAGAACAGGACTGATGAAAGGCAGCATCTGAGAAGGGGTCAGGTGTGACTTGAGCACATTTATAGTGATCCCCAGTGAGTGCAGGAGGTCAGTTGTAGTTTGGAGGTGGGAGATGACTGCCAGGGACAAGCCTGCCTTCAACAGCCAATCATGGAGACAGGGGAAGACTGGCACCCCTGATCTCTGCAGGTGAGCTGCAACCACCGCCTTCTTCTTGGTGAACACCCGAGGGGATCTGGAAAGGCCAAAAGGGAGCACAGGGAACTGAAAGTGCTTGTGGCCCACCATGAACCACAGGTAATATCTGTGGGCAAGCAGAACGGGGATGTGAAAGTAAGTGTCCTGCAAGTCCAATTCTACTATCCAGTCTCCCGGGTCAAGGGCAGACAGGACTTGGGCGAGCGTGACCATTTTGAATTTCTTCTTTTTTATGAAGAAATTGAGAGGGCGCGGGTCTATGATAGGACAAAGTCTTCTGTCCTTCTTGGGCACCATAGAGAAACAACTTTATTGGCATTTTTATATTTCTCATTTATACAATTCCAGGAGTATTACAGTCAGTCTCTTCACGTCACAGAAACCGTTGACAAATTACAAATCAACAATATAGTATAAATTTTGATTTCGTACACAGTCAATATTCCAGATTTGTACACTATTCCCATTATTTCCACTCCTTAGTACTTTTCCCTTTTCGTTTGCTTTTCTTGTAATTTATTTTTTTAAACAGATTTTATTAGTATATTTTCGTTATTGCATCACTCCTTATGGATACATACAAGCACTATCACATCATTAACTTTTACAAATACAATTAAACAACTAAACAACCCCAATGAACTAGTATGTAACCTTTGCATATAGTGTTGCTAGGTACAATCCATAGTTCGAACGTTTTGCCTCAACATATACATCATCTCTGAGCATCATATGACTGAATGTCAGAATCAATAGCATCCGTCATCGTTATTTGCCTTGGTAGAACCAACCTACGATAGTCCACCCATCTTTGCCAAATTTTTGGGTGCTTCTGAGGGCACCCCGAGACTGGAAAATTGGGATCTCCAAGCCCATACAAAAGTCCATTCCACTTTTCCAGGCCCTAATAGTAATAGGTGCCTCTAATCTCCATGACCTAGCAATGTCTTGTTTGGCGATAGTAAGCACCAGCCAGAGGAGGTGGTGTTTGTATTTGTTGCCCCCAACCGTATCTGTTATATGTAATAGTGTGAGTCTAGGGAACCTAGGTAGCTCCCATCCAAGTATTTTGGCTAGGTATGTCAATAACCCAGACCAGAACCCATCCAGTGCTGTACAGGGCCAAACTATGTGTATAAAAGTGCTGTCTTCGTCTTGACATCACAAGCATATGGGGAAGTCAATCAGGCCCGCTCGCCACAGCCTATACCATGTATAATATGCCTTATGTAAATACTTAAACTGAATGAGTTGTAGTCGGGAGGATATGGATGCTCCTCGGGGGGACTCCAGACCCTCCGTCCAGTCATCTGTATCTAGGGGGCCAATGTCTGTTTGCCAGTCAGTGTCTTGAGTGTTGTAGCGCTGTAAGTGATGAGGGATTGATATATTTTGGATATCTTATGCTCACCTAGTTCTTACATGAGAAGTTTGCCCTCTAACGGATTGAATTCTGGAAGTGACTCAAGTTTATCAATATGTGGCGTGATAGCGTCACACAGCTGTAAATATTTATAAAATTGGGAATTATGCATGGAGAATTCTTCTTTTAGGGCTTGAAATGATCTGAGGACTGTGCCGTGTATTATATCGCCAAGTGTAGAGATTCCAATACCATTCCATCCACGAAAACCCTGGAGTCCCACCAGCTGGGATAGGAGTTGATTATGCCATAGTGGAGTTTCACGAGTAAGACGCCCCCACCATCCAATTCGTCGAAGTGACTGTCACCAGGCAAGGACTACTACTCTAGCAGCAGGTAACAGAGAGCGAAGATTCGATCTACTATAGAGATAGGATGTAAATGTCGGATCGTTCATTATCCAGCGTTCTACTGCATAAGCCGAATCATCATTGGGCCCATAGCGCCAATCATTTATAACCGGAAGGTGAGATGCCGCATAGTAGGCCTGCATGTCTGCCGCCGCGATGCCACTACAATACATTGACTGGAAACATGTGAGAAGCGCTACCCAGGATGCACCTCCCCCCCCATAAGAATTTCCCCAAAAGGCATTTGTTAGATCTGGGGGTCTCAAGTTGGCAGAGGTATACACCTTAGACCAAATAGGGACCCTTGCTTCTAGTCAGGGTACAGGGACACACACGGTAGATAACCCCTGCTCACCCTCTAGGTAGCTTGGCTCGAGCAGACAGGCTTATCCCCAAGGCAATGTGTAAGGTATTTGCACGTAGACACCACAATGATCCCCCCTCCGCACACCACAAACTTAGACCACACAGGTGAGTTATATCAAAAATAATATATCTTTATCTAGTTTCCGCAGTTGAAATCAAGCATCACAGGTTTACACAATATTCGTTTTCTTGGTTGGTCGGGATCGTAAGACGATAGTCTCTAGTCTCTTGTGTGATTCGATACTCACTGAGAATGAATCAGTTTGTAGGCTCTTGATATTTAGGCAGCTACGTTGCTCCGGCGGTGTCGCTGCACTCGTTGTACAAGCGCTCCTCGGGCTGTTCGGTGCAAGAATTCCACAACTCCCTCGACGAGCCCCCAGTGACGATGTCAACGTCACCGGAGTCAGCCACTCACAGCGCGGCTTCGTAGAGCAGGGAAGTACGACTCTCGATCTGCTTCAGGCCTCCGGGTCGCGGCAAGGCACGTGCCGATGAGCACGTCGATCTTCTTGATGCGGCAACCGGTGTCAGGCCCGGGTCAGTGCGGTACTCTCCAGCAAGACAGAGAGCAGCCAGCCCACCTCACAGGCAGATGTTGAGAAGCTTGGTAGAACAGTCCACGGTCCCTGCGGCACACAGCAGCGCAGGGGGGACACAGCAGAGTCTTGAGTTCTTGGCAACCTTTCTATCCCTGAGTTGCGAAACAGGAGGCCAGCTCTTCTCAGGCCCTTGGAGATTCAGTTGAAGACACAGCACACAGCAAAGTCTTGTTTGGTCAAGTGGGTAGGGTCAGCACACAGCAAGACCCCTTCTCCTCCTCAGCTTCAGTTGTACAGCAGAACAGGTCAGCCTTTAGAGCACACAGCACGACAATCTTCCTTTAGTTCTTCAGCGGTCCGTCTTTCAGCAGAGGTACCTCTTGATGGCAGAATCTAAAAATCTGTTGTCAGGGGTCGTGTACTTATACCCCTAGAAGTATTTGAAGTCTTTGTGCAAGTGGGTCCTGAGCACGGTCTGATCCAGTTCTGGGTGTCGCTGGAGCACTTTGTTTTCCTGGCCTCTACATTCTTTTCAGAGTGAGGGGCAGAGTCGTCAGCCGCCCAGCAGGAGGTGGAGCCAGCAGAGTGGCAGGCAGGCACAGCCCTATTCAATCCCAGGTGCTATCTCCTCCCTCCACTCTCCTTGCAAATGTCGCCATTCAGCAGAGGGCTGACTCAGCCAACCTCCCGGGGGATCCCCAGCCCCTGTCACTCTCAAGCCAGACAGTCAATCCACAAGCACGCCCAGGCACACAGAAGGGTCAGACAAGAGAACAGCTACTCTCTAAAAAGTACTATTCTCCAACTCAGGATTTAGAAACAACCTCTCCTAAAAGATGTGTTATTAAATGCTGAGCTCAGGGATAACAAACACTCATGTCTTATCTTGTTCCTATGAGAAGATAGGCGGATAGCCATTGGCACCAGCCTCCCCCATGATAGCCTATGGAGCAAGATAACCTTGCAGCAGTGAACACACAAAATGGCCGTTGTTCACTACCAGAACATGTTACCTGCACTAGTACATGCTCTACCTTTTACATACACTGCACCCTGCCCAGGGGGGTACCTTGGGCCTTCCATAGGGATGACTGACGTGTATGAAAAGGGAAGGGTTAGGCCCGGTCAGTGTGGACACTGGCCAGGAAGACATGGCAGTCCGGGGACTGCAGGCAGGCCTGCGGGGGCAGGCCTGAGACACTGTTTTAGAGCTACACAGGTGGGTGGCGCAATCAGCGCTGCAGACCCACTAGTAGCATCTGTCATCACCAGCCCTGGCACACACAGTGCACTTTACTAGGGACTTCATGGTGATACAGATATGCCAATCAGGTATATCCAATCAATATGATATTTTACACAGGGAGCACTTACACTCTGGCACTGATTAGCAGTGGCAGAGTGTCCAAAGCATCTAAACCAGCAAAAACGAAATCCATCACAGCATCAAAAATCCAGGTAGCAGAGGCAAAAGATAGGGGAAAAACCCACGCCAAGGATGTCAGGTCTAACACGTGTCCCCTCCAGCTGAAAGTGGGGAGAACTACCCACCCTCTTGGGAGTTCTCATCGCTAAGGCGGAAAAACCTGGACAGACCATCAGCATTGGCGTGCTCTGTACCGGGACGGTGTTCCACCGTAAAGTCCATTCCCTGTAGGGAGATGGACCACCTCAACAGTTTTGGATTTTCGCCCCTCATCTGCATTAACCATCTGAGGGGCCTGTGGTCGGTCTGAACACGGAAGTGAGTCCCAAACAGGTAGGGCCTCAGCTTCTTCAGGGCCCAGACCACAGCAAATGCTTCCCTTTCAATAGCGCTCCACCTCTGTTCCCTGGGAAGTAGCCTTCTACTAATGAAAGCTACGGGTTGGTCCCCGCCCTCGTCGTCCATCTGTGAGAGTACTGCTCCCACACCCTGCTCTGAAGCGTCTGTTTGCACTACTAACTCACTCGAAAAGTCAGGCGCCTTAAGCACCGGTGCTGTGCACATTGCAGTTTTCAGGGCATCAAAAGCAGTTTGACAGGCCTCGGTCCAATTCACTTTCCTGGGCTGATTTCTAGAGGTTAGTTCTGTCAAGGGGGCAACAATGGTGTCGTATCCCTTGATGAACCGTCTGTAATACCCGGTGAGTCCTAGAAAGGCTCTCACCTCTCTCTGCGTCTTGGGAGGTTCCCAAGCCAGAATGGTATCGATCTTCGCCTGTAGGGGCGCCACCTGGCCGCTCCCCACCTGGTGTCCCAAATACACCACCGATCCCTGCCCTATCTGGCACTTACTGGCCTTGATAGTGAGGCCTGCCTTCTGCAGCGCCCTCAACACTTCACAGAGGTGTTGCAAGTGTTCCTCCCAAGTGGAGCTGAACACAGCAATGTCATCCAGGTACGCGGCGCTGAATTGCTCCAGCCCGGTCAGTACCCGGTTGACCAGTCTCTGGAAGGTGGCAGGGGCATTTTTCAATCCAAAGGGCATGACGCGAAACTGGAAGTGCCCCTCTGGCGTGGAAAATGCCGACCTCTCCTTTGCCCCTTCAGTTAAGGCAATCTGCCAGTACCCCGAAGTCAAATCGAAGGTGCTGAGGTACCTGGCAGCTCCCAACCGATCCACGAGCTCATCAGCTCTGGGGATGGGGTGCGCGTCAGTCTTGGTGACCGCATTGAGCCCGCCGTAGTCCACGCAAAACCGAAGTTCTGACGGGCCACCGGGTGTAGCAGATTTCTTGGGAACGAGGACCACTGGGCTAGCCCAGGGACTGCTAGAGGGCTCAATTACCCCTAACGCCAACATCTTGGAAACTTCTTCCTTGATGCTGGCCCTGACCTTGTCAGCTACTCTGTAAAACTTCTGTTTCACAGGCAGGCTATCTCCAGTGTCCACATCATGGACGCACCAATTGGTGACACCTGGGGTCAGGGAGAACAGGGAGGCAAACTGACCCAACACCTGGCGACAGTCTCTCTGCTGCTCTGGGGTCAGGGTGGGCAAGAGGACCACACCATCCACTGACCCGTCTTGCTCCTTGGTTGCCAGGAGGTCAGGGAGAGGATCACTATCCTCTTCCCCACCGTCATCTGTAGCCATGAGCATCGTCACTTCAGACCTCTCGAAGTGGGGTTTGAGGCGGTTCACATGCAAGACTCTAAGGGGCTGCCTAGGAGTCTTCATGTTGATCAGGTAGGTCACCTCACTCTTGCGCTCTACCACCTCATATGGCCCGGTCCACTTGTCACGGAGCGCACAAGGCTCCACCGGCGCCATTACCCACACTTTCTGCCCAGGATGAAATTCTACCAGAGTGGTATTCTGGTCATACCATCTTTTCATCTCCTCCTGGCTGGCTTCTAGGTTCTCCTGAGCGAGCTTCCTGAAGCGCTGGGTTTGGTTGCGGATGGCCAGCACATAGCTGAACACATCCTGGGGGGTTTTCCCACGGGATTTCTCCCACTCCTCCTTCACCAGTGTGAGAGGTCCTCTAACAGGGTGGCCATACAGCAGTTCAAAGGGGCTGAACCCTAAGGACTTCTGAGGCACCTCCCTGTAGGCAAACAACAGGCATGGTAACAAGACGTCCCACTTCCGTCTCATGGGCTCCGCTAGGCCCATAATCATACCTTTCAGGGTGCGGTTGAACCTTTCAACCAACCCATTTCCTTGAGGGTGGTAAGGAGTGGTGAACTTATAAGTTACTCCACACTCCTCCCACAGAGACTTCATATACCTAGAGATGAAGTTGGTACCCCGGTCGGAGACCACCTCTCGGGGGAACCCCACACGGGAAAAGATCCCCATCAATGCACGGCCCACCACGGGTGCTGTGATTGTCCTGAGAGGGACTGCTTCCGGGTACCGAGTGGCGTGATCCACAAAGACCGGGATAAACCTGTTGCCTAAGGCGGTCTTGGGATCCAGGGGCCCTACGATATCAATGCCCACCCGCTCGAAAGGGGTGCTCACTACAGGAAACGGCTGGAGGGGCGCCACGCACTTCCCTCCGCTCTTACCACTGGCTTGACAGGTTTGGCAAGACTTACAAAAGGTACCGACGTGCTTCTTCATCTGGGGCCAGCAGAAGTGGGTGACAAGCCTGTGATAGGTCTTGTCTTGCCCCAGATGTCCTGCGAGAGGCACGTCGTGAGCCAGACCCAGTAAGAAGTTCCTGAAGCGCTCGGGTACCACCAGCACACGGGCTGCACCGGGCTCAGCGAACTTAGGCTCACTATACAGTAAGTCATCCTCCCAGTAAATCAAATGTTCCTTGGACCCTAGGCCTGCTGCCTGGTCTGCAGCCTGCTGCCGCACACCGACGAGAGAAGGGCACTCCTTCTGAGCCTGGCAGAATTCCTCCCTGGAGGGGCCACCCTCTTGCTGCCAATGGGTCAGCTCAGGCAACTCCCCCAGTTCGGCCACCTGCTCCCCTGTAGGTTCCAGGGCATCCCCCTCAGGTTCTGCTTCCTCCTGGACCGTGGGAACAGTGGGGGCCGGTTTCCCGCGCCCTCTGCCCCTTCCTCTGCTGGCAGGTTCCTGGGCCACTGTTCCAGGCTCCAGTTCTACTAATCCACCCTTACTGTCTGTCATGGCACGTGTGGATACACAGATCCACGCTGGCAGTCCTAACATCTCCAAGTGAGTTCTGTGCTCTACGTCCTTCCATGGAGAGCTCTCCAGGTCGTTACCCAACAGACAATCTACCGGCAAGGCATCACTGACACAGACTTCCAAGGTACCAGAGACTCCCCCCCATGTAAAGGGAACACGCGCCATCTTGCAGAGGCGCACTGAAGTGTCAGCGGCCACTACTGGGCGGAGCACATTGGGAATGACTTGCTCTTCAGACACCCACTGACACCTGACAGATGTCACACTAGCTCCGGTGTCTCTCAGAGCCTCTATCTCCCTCCCATTGATGGTCACCTTTTGCCCGTATTTCTTAGGGTTAGCGGGTATCAAGGTATCCTGGACCATCTCTTGGTCTCCTAAAGAGACAAGGGTCATCATAGCTAATCCCTCTTCCCCACTGGAAATCAAATCCCCTCCCAAAGCTACACTAGCTAACCCTGGGACTGGAGCAGCAGCTGGTGCTGGGGGTTTCTTGGGACACTTAGGGGCGATGTGCCCCACTTCCCTACAAGCATAGCAAGTAGGCGGTGGTCTGTTGCCCTTAGGGGGCCAAGACCTCTTAGGCTTGGGGGCCTGGGACTCCTTCTCCTGGGAACTGTTTTGGTGCCCTTTAGAGAACTCCTTACTGTTACCCTTGTCCTCCCCACCTTTCTGCTGGGGACCCTGTCCACCCTTGGCTGGCATACTTACCACCCCTTTGTTGACCCTGGTGCTAGTCCAGCGGTCTGCCTCTTTAGCAAGCTCACTGGGATCAGTTAACTTGCTGTCTAAAAGATGCTGGCGCAGCTCTGGAACACATAGACTACTCAAGTGCTCCCAACTAATCAAGTGACACAACCCCACATAATCAGTAACTTTGCTGCCCTTTATCCAACCTTCCAGTGCACGCGTGTACATACTCACACACTCCACCTACGTACTTGAATCAAGTTTCTTGAAGTTCCTAAACTTCTGGCAGTACTGTTCTGGTGTAAGCCCATACCTGAGGCATAAGGCCTCCTTCATAGTGGGGTAGGTTAAGGTCCCTGCTGCTTCTAAGGGTGCTAAGACATCCCTCCCAGAGGCCTCAAAATGCTTCCACAAACCTGCTCCCCAACTCTTCTCAGGCACTTCATTCATCTTCAAGGCAAGCTCATAGGATCTAAACCACGCATAGATATCCTCACCCCTCTAATAATTCTGCACCAAATCTTTCGGTATGTATACTTTACCCGCCTGTACTGGTTGTGCGCTGCCACCATTCGGACTGGACACTACTTGTTTGGCTTTAATGTCCAGCTCCCTCATGCTCAACTCATGAGCCAACTGGAGTTTCTTCTCTTCCAAAGCGAGAGCATTCCTCCTCTCCTCCGCCTCTTTCTCACTGTCAAGGCGCAGTTTCCTTTCTTCCGCTTGAGCTTTGAGTTTAAAAAGTTCAATCTCTTGGGCCCTAACCCTCTGGTTTTCCTCCAGCTCCTCTGGAGAGAGGCTCCTACTGGAATGGGCGCTGCCAGCCCTAGACGCTGGCCTATTCACTGGCAGATCATCGGATCCAAATCCGTGCTCCGGTGTGCCATCCCCTTCAGTAGTTTCCTCGGTTGCGCCATTCTTGGCCTCCCACCAGGCCCTTAGAATTTCTGTAGCTCCGTCTTGTTGGCGCCGCCCTTCACTGGGCATCCAAGCTGCTTGCAGAATTGTTTTAGTTGATCCTTCTTGTACGTGAGCAACTTTTCTACTTCAAATTGCAATTCCGCCTCCTCACCTACTCCATTCAGAGACATGATGCTTCGTCAATCCTCCAAGAATAGTCTTTGCAAAAACTTCGTGCGATGCAACTGCTTACTAGATTAGTGATGTACGAAGAATCACTGCAGGTCAAGTGCAAATACTGGTTCTAATCCGCACCGCTGACCACCAATGTTAGATCTGGGGGTCTCTAGTTGGCAGAGGTATACACCTTAGACCAAATAGGGACCCTTGCTTCTAGTCAGGGTACAGGGACACACACGGTAGATAACCCCTGCTCACCCTCTAGGTAGCTTGGCTCGAGCAGACAGGCTTATCCCCGAGGCAATGTGTAAGGTATTTGCACGTAGACACCACAATGATCCCCCCTCCGCACACCACAAACTTAGACCACACAGGTGAGTTATATCAAAAATAATATATCTTTATCTAGTTTCCGCAGTTGAAATCAAGCATCACAGGTTTACACAATATTCGCTTTCTTGGTTGGTCGGGATCGTAAGACGATAGTCTCTAGTCTCTTGTGTGATTCGATACTCACTGAGAATGAATCAGTTTGTAGGCTCTTGATGTTTAGGCAGCTACGTTGCTCCGGCGGTGTCGCTGCACTCGTTGTACAAGTGCTCCTCGGGCTGTTCGGTGCAAGGATTCCACAACTCCCTCGACGAGCCCCCAGTGACGATGTCGACGTCACCGGAGTCAGCCACTCACAGCGCGGCTTCGTAGAGCAGGGAAGTACGACTCTCGATCTGCTTCAGGCCTCCGGGTCGCGGCAAGGCAAGTGCCGATGAGCACGTCGATCTTCTTGATGCGGCAACCGGTGTCAGGCCCGGGTCAGTGCGGTACTCTCCAGCAAGACAGAGAGCAGCCAGCCCACCTCACAGGCAGATGTTGAGAAGCTTGGTAGAACAGTCCACGGTCCCTGCGGCACACAGCAGCGCAGGGGGGACACAGCAGAGTCTTGAGTTCTTGGCAACCTTTCTATCCCTGAGTTGCGAAACAGGAGGCCAGCTCTTCTCAGGCCCTTGGAGATTCAGTTGAAGACACAGCACACAGCAAAGTCTTGTTTGGTCAAGTGGGTAGGGTCAGCACACAGCAAGACCCCTTCTCCTCCTCAGCTTCAGTTGTACAGCAGAACAGGTCAGCCTTTAGAGCACACAGCACGGCAATCTTCCTTTAGTTCTTCAGCAGTCCGTCTTTCAGCAGAGGTTCCTCTTGATGGCAGAATCTAAAAATCTGTTGTCAGGGGTCGTGTACTTATACCCCTACAAGTCTTTGAAGTCTTTGTGCAAGTGGGTCCTGAGCCCGGTCTGATCCAGTTCTGGGTGTCGCTGGAGCACTTTGTTTTCCTGGCCTCTACATTCTTTTCAGAGTGAGGGGCAGAGTCGTCAGCCGCCCAGCAGGAGGTGGAGCCAGCAGAGTGGCAGGCAGGCACAGCCCTATTCAATCCCAGGTGCTATCTCCTCCCTCCACTCTCCTTGCAAATGTCGCCATTCAGCAGAGGGCTGACTCAGCCAACCTCCCGGGGGATCCCCAGCCCCTGTCACTCTCAAGCCAGACAGTCAATCCACAAGCACGCCCAGGCACACAGAAGGGTCAGACAAGAGAACAGCTACTCTCTAAAAAGTACTATTCTCCAACTCAGGATTTAGAAACAACCTCTCCTAAAAGATGTGTTATTAAATGCTGAGCTCAGGGATAACAAACACTCATGTCTTATCTTGTTCCTATGAGAAGATAGGCGGATAGCCATTGGCACCAGCCTCCCCCATGATAGCCTATGGAGCAAAATAACCTTGCAGCAGTGAACACACAAAATGGCCGTTGTTCACTACCAGAACATGTTACCTGCACTAGTACATGCTCTACCTTTTACATACACTGCACCCTGCCCAGGGGGGTACCTTGGGCCTTCCATAGGGATGACTGACGTGTATGAAAAGGGAAGGGTTAGGCCCGGTCAGTGTGGACACTGGCCAGGAAGACATGGCAGTCCGGGGACTGCAGGCAGGCCTGCGGGGGCAGGCCTGAGACACTGTTTTAGAGCTACACAGGTGGGTGGCGCAATCAGCGCTGCAGACCCACTAGTAGCATCTGTCATCACCAGCCCTGGCACACACAGTGCACTTTACTAGGGACTTCATGGTGATACAGATATGCCAATCAGGTATATCCAATCAATATGATATTTTACACAGGGAGCACTTACACTCTGGCACTGATTAGCAGTGGCAGAGTGTCCAAAGCATCTAAACCAGAAAAAACGAAATCCATCACAGCATCGAAAATCCAGGTAGCAGAGGCAAAAGATAGGGGAAAAATCCACGCCAAGGATGTCAGGTCTAACAGCATTGATATGTTTGAACCAGGTAGATGGGATAGGGTGTGGGTGGTTCTGTAGGAGGTAGAGCAGCTGAGGCAGAGAGACCATCTTGAAAATGGCGGATCTCCCGTAAAGAGATAGTGGAAGTCCCGCCCAGAGCCGAGTGTTGGCTCGCACCTTTTTAGTAACAACGCTTAGATTCTGTTCCCAGGGGACTCAGACAGCAATACACCTAAGTACATCAGTCCATCTGTTGCCAGTATAAGATTTTGGGCCCAATTGTTATGCCCCAGGGAGCCCCACAGAGGCCAAATAGTGGACTTCTGGGGGTTCAGATACACTCATGAGGTCTCCCCGAATTTCCGCATAACCTGCAGTATTCTAGGACCAGTTTTATAGGGATCTGTGAGGAAGAATAATATACTGTCAGCGTATAGTGCTATACAATCTGATATGTCCGCCGTCCATTTAAAGCCTCTGATTAGCGCATCTTTTCAGACCCACATAGCCAGCAGCTCGATGGCCAATGCAAAAAGGAGACGGGATAGAGGACACCGTGGTTTGCCTACATAATTGATACAATAAATTGATGGATTTTTCACCCCATTGATATATTCGGCTTTGAGTTGCCAACCATGTTCATTTGGCCTTTTCCATTAATATGCTTTGATATTGTTGCTGGGTAAGCCATAGATTCCTGCTGGTGGTATGAGTTTCACCATCCTGACAACGTCTTTCCTGTGCCGTTATCTATGCTTCTAAATGTGAAGTGTCAAGCATTTGAAGTTTACGCTCTGCAGCTGTGTAACCAATGTCTACCCCACGCAATGTGGGTTTCATGGCTTGCCACAGTATCTCTAAAGAGGAGGCACTATCAACATTTAGGGCAAAGTATTCAACCACAGCTTTGTGCAAGTGAACTCTGTATTTCTGGTTGTGCATGTGCCATGGGGAACAGTCTCCATCGAAATTAACATCGGCATGGGCCGATTAAAAGTGTAGTCATGGTTGGGGAATGATCAGATAGCCCGTGGGGTAGGGCTTAGGCGGCCGTTAGCCTCTGGATATGATTCCCTGGGATAAATGTGTAATTGAGCCGAGAGAAGGTATTATGAATGGCGGTATATTCGTGTGGATGGAACGCCCTCCATTTATCAACCCATCCCAGCATGTTTGCCAGAGAGAATAGTCTAGAGTCCCTTGTCCTCTCCGTGGCCCTCGGAGGTCACCCTCTATCAGCAGTGATATGCATTACATCATTCCAGTCACCCCCCATAATTGTAAGGCAGTCCAGAAGATGCACCCACATATCCATCAGACACTCCATGAATGTTTGAGAAAGAGGGGGAGGGACGGAAATGCTGCCTATTACTATGCGTTCTCCATAGACAGTCCCTTGGACGATAATGTACCTCCCATGTGTGTCTGTCCATTGACGTGTGCATACGAATATTATTCTGTGATGTATCAATAAAGGCACCCCTCTGGAGCACGAGCGAAACCCGCATGGAATACCTGACTATAGTCATAGCGGGCTAAACAGGGCATCTTGGTACCCATAAGACGTGTTTCCTGCAACATTATTATATCAGCGCTATACCGCTTTGCCGGATGGAGTACTGAGCCCCGTTTAATTTTATCAAGCATGCCCCTGACATTCCGGCTTAAGGCGCGTAGTTGACCCTGTGGGGCTTCAGTTATTAGAGATGGCATTGACAAATACGAAACATTTATATGGATGGGATCGCACAGTAAGGCATCTATCTAGCACTACAGATTCAAAGCATTGGGCAAAAACAAAAAACAATAAGCGAACTAATATTCCAACCCGCCCCCACCCCAATACCTCCGGGAATTAGAAGCATCTTTCGCGGATGAACCACCATATCGACCCCAATGGGGGTTTGACGGTACTTTTCTCCAATGGATCCCCGAGCACCTATAGGCCATAATGGCAACTGTTAAGAGAGGGAGTGCAGGTTCAAATGTTCCAGCCCAAGAGTCACTATCAGTTGCTGCATTGATTTCGATAGATATTTTTCTGTTTAGTTCCCATTAGCCCAAGTTCCGGATAATTTGTGCTGTGTTGGAGTGCCCTGCTGCAGGTATGTCCTCGTTTTCGTCGTCTTGTCTCTTGGATTGCCAAGTGGACCTGGAAGGGTGTCGCTGTTTGACCTTTGACTGTATTCACTGAATGAGGAATCCTAGTCGTGGCGAGGAGGAGTGTGGGTTTAGTTCGTACTTGTTCATCTGTCCAACTGAATACAGCTTCCGGTGCATCAAAGAATAGAGTGTGTGAGTTATAGACAACTCGCAATCTAGCAGGAAACTGGAGGGAATATATAATTTTACATTCCACAGCTGCACTTGGGCTGCCTTGAAGGATTGCCTCTGCCGTAGGACCATTCTCGTGTAACCACAAAATATCATGATTCTCTGAGAGTGGTAAAATAGGTCTTCTTTTAAGCTGGCATGTTTGAGTACTGAGTCACAATCGTGATAATTAAGGATATGCGCTATTATGGGCCGTGGGCGTGCCTCGGGAGGTGGGCGCTGCAGCAGGGCCTTGTGTGCACGCTCTACAATGAAACATGTGGAAAGGGCGTTCTTTGGCATCCATGAGGCCAAACACTCCAAAGTGAACTTTTCTGTGTCTTTGCCTTTGCAGTTTTCAGGGAAGCCCACCAGGCGTAGGTTGTTTCTGCGGGTCCGCCCCTCTGCGTCCTCCACCCATGTTGCGAGGCCTTTGGTAAGTTTCTCTAGGGAGGTGACCTTTGTCTGCAGTATAGAAACTGCATTTTCCACTCCTGAGACCCTGGTCTCTGCCTCTGTGAGGCGCTCGACAGCCCCCCTGAGGTCCTGGCAGAGTAGCGACACCTCTGAGACAACCACACCTATTTGAGTTTCTAGTGTCACTCTTGTTTGGGAGATTGCTACCAGTATCACCGTGTTGTCTGGTGGGATAGTAGAGCCCCCTTCAGATTCGGTAGTTTTGGTTCCAGCCCCAGTGTACTTATACATGGTGCTCTGTTTGGCGGCACCTCCAGACGTTTTGTCTTTCATCATGGTGAATATATAGAATGGGGCGTGTCTGAGAGCTACGATTATTCAATCTCGTTGTACTGTCAGGAATATGCTGAGGGTCTCTCCCCCACATCACAAGTCGCAACCAACATTAGCCCGACCGCTTCCGTGAGTGTAGGGTAGTGCCCTGTCCCCTATTGGGCGCCTCCTACAGATTTGCCCTCAGGCGATGGTGCTCCCCTATGGGGCCAGCAACACTAGTCCAGTTTGTATTGGGCCAGGTGATGGTCTCTTATATATGCCCTCGCTGTGCGTAGTTTCTATGCCTATTCTCACTAGAGCCACACTGCAATTGTTTTTTTAATGGCCCCATATGTTACTGCTGCAAGGCAGTATGGTCATCAAATAAAGCAGTGTCAGCCAGTCCCTCACAAGCAGTCTACTCGAGCTGTAGGCGTGAATCCCAGGCAGTCTACATCAAACAATGGGGCCCATTCACCGGACCGCCCTCTGACTCTTCTGCCGCGCAGACTTCACGTCCCTTTAATTATGGCCCTGCAGTCCCCATGAGAGGATCGGATTCACCCCAGGACTCGAGCCGGCCCGGCCCTATGCAGGCGTGCCGAGCGCAGCACCCTGCTCAGGCCAGGCCGCAGCCGGCAATCCCCACTCACCGGGTGTTCCAAACTTTGCCACAGGCCTGCTCCTCTGTCTCGCTCTTTATTGCAAGATTGCGGCGGTTATAGTTTCACGACGCGGCCACTGTTTCTTCTTTGGCCTACGCGGTACTTGCAGCTACATCAGCCATGGGCTGTAGTCAGCGTCTGCCCGACGTGGGTACGCCTCCTGGCTTGCCTTCGATCCACGATTCCTGCGTCGGGTTGCGTTCCGGACTTCCAGCCGTCACCATCGAGTGTTTCCCTGACACCCAGCCCACACCTCTGCGGGCTGATTTGTGGGTATGGGGCAGCTAACTATCTCGGGTTCCGGCGGATTTTGTACTGGGCTGGCGGAGCTGCTCTAGCGTGCATCCGCCATGATGGCCTGCTTAGCCACACCCCTTTTCTTATAATTTTAACTCGTGCCAACATTAACCCTCAACTCCCCCTCCCCCCTAATGGATGTCTGCTCCACGTCTTTGTGTCTACCTTATGTCTGATCTGATCACACAGGAAGTAATCAGTGGTCTTGTGCTTTACCCTGATTATACGCATCCTCGTGTCCATGTACTTAACCAGGAGGGGTCCTTAAGTCCATGATCATTGCTGTCCAGGCTCTGATGTCATTGTCTAACTTGTCGTCTTTGCGAACCTGCTTCATACTAACTTTCTCTGCCGTTGCCTATTCGAATTTGTCCTCTAACCACATTTCACACTTTGGGGGTGTCGGATTCAACCATGCAATCGCAATACGCCTTTTTGCTAATATTAATCCTAATAGTACAAATTTCCTGCTCAATTTCCTGTTCTTGGGCATGGGTAGTAGTCCTAATAATGCTGTACGTATCTTCCCAGTAATCTTCCACCACGTGGCTGCTCGTAGTTCGGGTAGAACTTCCGACCAGATTGGGACTACAAGGGGGCACATCCATACCATGTGCATAAGGTCAGCCTCTGCTTCCCCACAACAGGGGCAGTTACTGGATCGTTCTGTGTATATTTTGCACAGCACTTTGGGACTGAGGTAATCATGATGTATAAAATTGTATTGGACTAGGCGCTAGAACTCGCCAATTTAACCCCTTTGTGTATCCTGCCCCATTCCTGTGCTGGCATATGGACTCCCACCACCTCATCTCATCTCGCCTGAATGGGGAATATTTTCCTTGGCATATCGTCGCGTATCGCGCGATATATATGAGTACTCATATGTTGACCATGAGCCATATACAGCATTACTTGCAACATTTTTGCAGTGGGAGGCTCCTCAGGGAAGTATGGCCAAAGTTCCCTAGCTACTGGAGAGATTTTTGCGTTTTGTGCAAAAATTGGCCTCTGCCCATATCAAAGGAAGCCTCCGCACACTCCCTCATCACAAATAGGCCATAATCCCCCAACGTCAAACATCCCCCATCCTTCCACTTCCGTATTGACATAGAGTCAGCAATCTTGGCAAATGGAGGCATATCTGGTGCGTATGGTGCATGTCGTACCACTTTCCTTACTGTGGACTCCCATATCTTGGCTACATGATGGATAAGGTAAGGGCATTCTCTAGGGACACCTTTGCCCCGCATCAGTCATTCCGGCAAGGAATTTCCCCCCTGCATACATGCAGTCTTTTTTCCCAGTTATCCTGATCGTCTAACCAGTGAATGGCATGTTGCAGTTGTGCTGCCATATAATAGAATTCAATACATGGGACCTCTACCCCGCCTTGCTGCCAGGGTCCCTGTAGCGTTGATAGGCAGATGTGTTTACATCTGGGACCCCATAGTAGGTCCGTCACTAAGCTATCCAGTATTTTGAAATAGCTGACCGGAATTTTATATAAAGAGTTTTGTAATGCATAAAGGCATCTTGGCAGAATGATCATCTTAGTGATCGTGACCTTGCCCATTAGGGATAAGGGCAATTCCCTAAAGAAGCGTATGGAACCACAAATTCCCTCCACTCCCTATATTAAAGTTCCAGGAATCTTTTGGGCGTATGTGCCAACCTAATCCCCAAATATCTGGGAGCCGAGGACGTCCAGGGCAGTACCACCTGGGAAGCTGGGCAATTGGTTGTGTTGCCAGTCTCCCGAGCGGGAATAGTTTAGACTTCACATGATTAGTTCGGAGACCCGACACAACACTAAAGTCCCTTAGAACCTCCAAGAGGGCAGGTACTGAACATGCTGGTTGCCAGATATACACCAGCGTATCATCAGCATAGAGGGAAACCACATGGTTGGTGTCACCCATCGGTATCCCCCAAGTACTAAGCCGATCTCTAGGTGCCGCCGCCAGTGGCTCCATTGCCATAGCAAATATGAGGGACGACAGGGGGCAACCCTGTCTGGAACCCCATTCCAGTGGGAACATCTCCGATATTCTGCCCCCTACTCTGACCCTGGCATGGGGATCCGTGTATAACACTTGAACCCATTTAAGAAATGGCTATCCCACCCCCAATCGTAATGTCACCCATGCATAAGGCCAGGCCACTGAATCGAATGCCTGCTCTATATCCAGGAGGGCTAAAGCATAGTCCTTATCCGCTAGGCAAGGGGCGTGCCAAACATGTGCCCGCTGCCTTAGATTGTACGTAGTGCTACGTTGTGGTATGAAACCGGCCTGGTCCGAATGGATCAAATGGGTCACATGAAGGAGAAGCTTACTCGCCAGGATGTGGGCACCATAAAGAAGCGGGAATAGCAACCACAACCTACTTCTGATGCTGGCACTCTCTCTTTGGCTCTCTAAGCCAAGAGAGCTGCCAGTTCCTGGCGGAGGAAGGAGATATGTTCCTCCATCAGCCTGTGGCAAGTGGGAGGCATGGGTGGAGTGGTAGTCACAAAAGAGAGGGAGTAACTCCATGGGACAATCTGAAAACCCAGCGGTCTGATGTTATCGACCTCCAGTGGTAAAGGGATGGCATATCCTGTCAACCAGTGCATGCCCATGATGGTCAGAGGCTTGGAGGCCGCGGCTTCCGAGGGAGTGGTTGACTGGCCTGACCTGTGGCTACGTGTCCCATGGGGTCTGTGGGTACCACGTCTTTGGCCATGCAACAGCTGGGAAGCCTGCACCTGCTCAACCAAGTCACAAAGCGAGTGGGAGTATTGGCCCCAAAGGCATGCGGTGTTGACCGACTGCAGAGTCAGGCTGGTGGAAGAAAACATCTTCTTGCCTGAGGTATCCAGCCTCTTGGATTTCGTGTCCGTTGGAATGGTAGGGAATGCACCAGGATTTAGTTTGAAGTGGAGGCTCGAACCATCAAGCTTTCCTAGGTGGGGTGTTTAGTGAGGAAGGCGGGGTCCCCTGGGGAGAGGCGATGGCAGAGTCAATTGTCCTATTCACAGGAGCCCATGTACAGGGCTTAGACCAGGCTCCGAATAGGACGTCCGTGAGGGCCTCATTAAAAGGGAGAAGCGGTTCTGTAGGGGTGACTCCCGGCTGAAGCACCTCAATCAAGAAGTTTGTCTTGACAGACACGGAGGGAAACTGAAGGTCAGGGACCTCAGCCGCCCTCCTCACCACCACCACCACTGCAAATGAGGCTCCCTCCTCTATAGTCACAGTAGGGGGAGAGACCAAGCCAGCATCTGGGGAGGTGTCCAGTCCACTGGCATCCGCCAAATCCTCACACAAGTTTTCTTCATTGGGGTCTAGGGGCTGGTATTCATAAGGGTCCAGTGGCCCCTCCCTATATAACCCAAGTCCTAGCCCAGAGGAAAAGGGCTGAATGGAATGAGTCCAGTCGGCACCAGAGTTGGCGTCTGACGACACCCATCTGGCTCCATGTAGGAGTAAGGGTTAAGAATGGGGTTGGCGTCGCCAGTGGACACCATCTGCAGTGAAACTGTCACGGGGAAGGTTTAGATGGCTCAACTGCATCGGTCTGGATCCATCCATCAATCCAAGGGGCCCGACTGCTCCCTGGGATGAACCTGGCAGTAGAAATCAGTAGGGGCCCAAAGGCATGCCAGGGGGACAGACCACCCATATATGAGGTGCATGGCCTCATAAAAGTCACAAAGTTGGGTGGGGGTCACTCCGGCTCCAGGAAATTTGGGGAGGTGCGGAGTCAGCCCAAGTGCAGGTTCAACCGTGGAGCCAGGCCTTGAATGCCAACGTTCCCTTGTCTCCTCGGATGACTTTGACGGACGGGGCGAGGTCGAGAACCTCTTCGACTTCTTGTTCTTCTTTTTGTGAGACTTACCCATGATTGATAGCTTCACGACCAATCCCGAGACCGTCCTCTCGACCAGGATCGAGAACGGCATGTGTGACATCGCACAAAGAATGGCAAGGAGCTTGGAGGATCACTCCCTCAAAGCCTTGGGGTACATAGCGGGACAATTAAACTAGGCCTTGGTGTCATGGTCACGCTCGAGACACCAGAGTCAGACGAGGTGTGGGTCCACCGCTGACATTTGCCAGTGACAGGCGCCCTAGGGCTCACAACCAGCCTTTCTTGTAGACATCCCTGACGCACCAGGAGACAATGTTTCAAAAACTATTCGACAAAAGGTTGAAAAAAGTCAGTCAAAATGTGACTGGGGTAACTCTTCTCCAGATCTGCACCGACGGGCGTGGAAAGAAAAGAGCTGATGTCAGTATGCTGGCGTAGAGCATATATTGCCACCGCGCACGTCACTTCCGGTGCAGACAATTCCTGATGACACCATGCAGAGCAAAACGATGCCACCTACCGTGCACAGGGGTCCTTCTCACAAAAAGATTTGAATCTTGCCTGACGCCTGGGGATGATTCTAAGGTAAGGAATCTGTGGCTAGAAGTCTCTATCAGATTTCAAAGTATACATCTCTTAGATTCTGCTGGCTACTTAGGAATAATGATTAACCTTAAAATATCCATGGTTTAAACTGGAGGTGGGCAAGCCAACAAATTAACAGTGCGAGCTGAGCCAAAGCCGAGCCAAGGATCTGGCTTGGCTCTTATAGCCTCTGCATGACCTGAGATGTTTAACATGCACATGAAACAACAAAAATCCCATAAAATGTGATCAAGTAACTTCAAAGAAGGGCATTTCCTTAATATGTTGAAGCTTAGACATTAATACATCTCATTATAGCACTGCACTGAGAAGTACTTATTAAAAGTGATAGTTTTTAAACATGAACTTGAACCATTCCAGTCCCACTCTGGCGACAGTGTCATTAGTAAACTAGGAGGCAAGACAGTTGTCATATGAACCCTTTATGTGTCCAAAACATAGCTGCCAAGATTTCAGATTGCTATGTGTGACATTTTCATAATTTCAGTGTATTTATGAGTGACGTTTCAACGACTGTGAGTGACACTTTCTCGTGAGAATCAAGAAATGAAGATGAGGGAAACATAAATATCAGAAATTACACCCATTTGAACAACAAGAAACTCTAAGTTAACTGCTGAAAAGCATAACAAATAATTGTTAAACGCCTTTCATTCATCAGACTAGCCAAAATTGCAGAAAATAGATAAAGCGGTCTGGAATACGTTCATAATTTAATTATAATCATCTGAATGACTTGCAGACTTACTCAGTGCTGCTGTCGACATTAGCAGTAAGCAGGGCAGCATTGGAAAGGGAAAAGTGGGAGACACTCATTTAAATCACAGCTAGGCAGGCAGCTGTAATTTATTTTAAGCTCGCCCGGTGCTGGGGTGATCATTGTTGTCCGGCTGGCGAGCCGCTCATGGCGCTATAACCAAGTGAGTTGCACAGCCACAGTCTATAGTGGCTAGCAGTCGCGCCCACCCCCCACCCACAACGACTCGAGTTAGTCTGTCGCCACCCCGCCACTCGTCGTCTGTTGCCAGCTACCTCCCGCTACCACCACCCACGCCCCGCTCTTACCTCCACCGGCCATCCCTGGGCGGCAAACTCTGGGATCGCCCCAGGCGGCAAAAGCTCTAGCTAAGCCACTGAATGCAAAGTGGCTTAGTGCTGGCTGGTAAATATGGAGCAGGACCCCGCATCACCGGAGAGTCGCAAAAAGTGACGCCCTGGTGTCGCAACCTCATTGTCAATGAGGCCCTAAGTTTATAAAAATGTTTTAGCTAATTATCACAAACATTAATGAAAACGATGTAGTGCAAATGATGGGTTTAACTAATTACTGTTCCTTATCTTGAATCATCTCCATTACTCATCTTTCAAGCTGGATTAAGCAAGAAGATGTATCACTGTGGCCATTTCCTACAAACCTTGGTGAAGATTATAAAAGTTTTCCACTAGATCCATGTAGTAGCATATTTGATTTTGAAGAAAGAATGAAGAGCTATGATAAATATGCCAGTTGTGTCTTGAAAGTGCTTAGTTTCAGAGTTTTTTTTCTTTCAACCATATATGCGATAACTGAATCCAGTAGAAACCATTTGCAATCGGTCAACCTATACACCCCCATATGCTGACATCTGTACTTATAGGAAACAAGTAGTGTAAAAAGGCCAATAGGTATGGTTTTATCACTTCACACACTTCATTGATCTTGGTTGCCTACCTCACTACTGCCTGGGTTTATATAATTATTCCAGAGTGCAATTGTGGAATACATGCATCTATTATCAACAAACTTGCTGTGTGTTTGTGTATGCGCTGTGGCCAGTGTCATTTCATTAAAACCGGTTGCATGGGCCGCATCTGGCCCTGTGCGGGGGTGCAGAACAAGGTCATGATAGGGTGGCTCCACTCCCCCAGAAACAGACTCTGCAGCCACTGTGTGCTAGTTTCTGCATTACAGTGCAAGTACTAGCCAGGTGGAGAAAAAATTTGGGGGGCATCATAGATGCAAATACCATATGTTCTGTAGCACAGAAGCGCAATGGAGGGACCACTATGTGAAAAGCCTAGAGGTTTCTCAGGTCTCCTTTGCAAGGCCACCTCTAGCTAGAAGAACTCATACAACTGATGTTGGTAAAGAGGAAAGCTTCCTGATGCCATGACTGACAATTAGAATTAACCAATGGCTGAATGAACGATGAATGAACTGATAATGACATTTAGAACCAGCAAATACTGAAGGACGCCGCCATTTTGCTCCTCTCTTTACGCGTAACAGACACCTGCTGCTCCTGCAGTACATGAGGGCCCCACCATTCAGTAGTCCCCGTTCAGGTTGAGGACTATTAATATTTGTACTATATGGGGGTCTTTCCAAACCCTCAATACTTTCTGCACGGAGGCCCCTATCATTTTTCGGTATCCCACTGCCCCTGTTGATACAGTTTGTGTAAGTTATAGCAAAACAGTTCAAACAGCCTTTAACCAGACCTAAAAATAATCCCACAGATTTATGAGAAAGTGCAAGGGCTCTGAGTAGTTTGCAAAACAAAAATGTGTTTTTAAATTTGCCATGCTTGCTACACCCTGCCTCTCGGAGCCACATGTGCTACTTACCGCCAAATCATCAATCATCCTGTCTTCGAAGGCGTGCTCCTCACTCTCGATCCAGGCTCGCTTGAAGCCCTCCAAGAACATGTTACAAGCACGTGATCTGCAGACAGAAATCAAAATATCATAGAAAGAAAGAAAAAATATAACGGATGTGAGCAGGTTGGAACCAGAAAATAAGAAGAGGGAGCAAACACCATAAGAGAAGAGATAAGATGCAGAGAATCACAAGACGGAAGAAACACCATGGGAAAAAAGTAAAGATGGAGCACATGAGATGAAGGAAAAGACACCATAGAAGAGGAGGTAAAACATAAAACACGAGAAGAGGGAAAAGGTAGAATAAGAGCTAAGAGAAAAATGCAGAAGAGGAAGAAAGCATAAGCAAGAAGCTAGGGAAAGCAGGAAAGCAAACGGGGGAAAACGGTAAAGCGGAAAGGTGGAAATAGGAAAATAGGTATGAGGCAGTTATCAAAGCCGAAAGAAACCATGAGACATCACTGCACAGTGGAGAGGGAAAGAGACCACACAGGAGGGAAGAACAAATATGTCACAAGATAGAGCCGAAGATATGAAACAGCACAGAGGAGGAGCAAACTGTAAAGCGAAGGAGAGCAAAGATACTTCAGGAGAAGAATGGAAAACGAACATCAGTGGAAGAAAGACACGGCATGAAAGACAATGAGAAGGCAGTATGGTTGAGAAGAAGACACACAGGAGGAAGCAGACACATCACAGGAAAAGAGGAATAGGAAGGATAGGAGTGGAGTGAGAACAGGATGTAGAGAAGCAGAGAACAAGCTACCTTCTTTTAGGTAGATAGTCTAACCAAAAATGTCTCACCTTTTGAAACTCTCCAGGCACCAGACTGTATTGGGAATTTATTTAGAGCAATAGCTTCTGTGCACTGTCATGTGGCACGGATCACCCATAAAACATTTGAAGAAAGACAATTTGTGAACTCTAACCTTTTTAGTAAAAGGTGGAAGGTCTACGGAGTCGACGTAAACAAGAAGTCCTGCAGAACTGAGCAGGCTTAATGGCCCCCATGCTGACATGACTGTCCATACAGTAATGTGTAGTGAAGATGTGCACAAATGCTAACGTAGCAGCCTATCAGACTTCCAACACTGAAAGACCTCTCACCAGTGCCATTGTGGGTGCCTTGGCTCTGGTGGAATGGGCCTGAGGATGATCAGGAGGCTCGTTTTTGGCCAGAGTATAGCATGTTTTAAGCACAGGGTGATCCAAATAATCATGTTTTTTTTCTGGAGTGCCTTTCCCTTTGTAGTACTTTCAAATCAGATAAAAACCTGGTCATGCACCTGGTGCTCTGATGCACTTAATGTAAAGGGTGAGAGCTCTTTTTGGGGTCAGTCGGTGAGGCCTCTCCTCCTTAGTGGTGTGATAAGAAGTGGAAAAAGCAAGAACAATTGACTGTTCCACATGAAAGGTGGATACCATTTTCAGAAAAAGGAACAAGTTTTCAGCATCATTTTCTCTGGAAAAAAGAGGGTGTAATGAGGGAGCACTGACAGTGTTTGGTGCTCTCTAACAGTAGACAGAACTACAAGGAGAAATACCATCTTGATTGTCAGTAACCTCAGAGAACAACTGTATATAGGCTTGAATGGTGTGCACATTAAGAATGTAAGAACCAAATTAAGGTCCTATTGAGGCGTAATGAAAGGTGCAAGGGCAAAAGTGTAGATGAGACCCTTCAGAAAACGCATCACAACTGATAACTTGAATAAGAAAGGTTGCTCAAGCAAACACAGACAGGCTGAAAGGGCTTGCAAATAACCTTGAGCAGTGCCAACTGCACTGCCTTACTGGGCTACAGACAGAACAAATGACAAAACATCCGTCTGTTTGACCTACAGATGGCCAACATGACAGTCCCAGACAAAACACAAACTGCTGAATTAACAGAATAAACAGAATTAGTAGAAGCATGCCTAGCTACACAAATAACAGATCCAGTTGATGTTGCTGAATCATCACACATGGAGCTGTAGGCTATGGGGATTTGGGTGCAGGACCCTGTTCCATTGCTGAGACAGTTTCTCCTGAAGAGCTAGCCACATTGGAGGCAAATACACAGGCTCTATATATCTGGGTTCCCTCTTGTGGCCCAATCTGGATGATCTAAACCTGGGCTTTCTTATTCTTTTTTGGAACTCATGGCAGGGCAGGCAGTGGTGTAAAGGCATAGAGGAGATCTGAGTCCCGCTGCAGGTGGAATGCATCTCCCCGGAACCTCTTGGCAGAAACTACAGTGACCAATAATCATAATACTGCAAATTCATGTCATTAGCCAAACGATCCAACCAAGGCAGGCTGCATGGGAGACAATGCCTTAATTCACCTTCGGGTGAAGAGACTATTGGTCGTGCGACAGCTGAATTCTGCTGAGGTCATCCGCCATGGTGATCAGTGGGCCTTTTAAATGATTTGCTGTTAGGGAGATACCTTGCTGTTCCAGCAATTTCCATAGATAAAGTGCCTCCTGGCAGAGGACCCGTGACCCCACACCATTCTGCTTGTTGCAACATTGTTCTACATGGAGGTTGTGTTGTCAAGACCAGAACCAGCTTTCAATTAATAGATACAAGGAAGGACCTCAAAACCAACTAGATGGCACAAGGCTTCAGCAGGTTAACGTGGTGCCTCTGCTCCATCGAGGACCAAAAGCCCTAATCGCCACACTTATCAGGTCACTGCCCCAAACCAGAGGAGATGTATCTGTCACTCCTGTGAGTTGTAGGTACGGTTGGGAGAACAGTCTGCCATAGGTCAGATTGGTGATCGACAGCCACGACTGAAGGTCCCAGGCTGCCTTCTCTGAAATAAGGATGCTGTCCAAAAGGACCACTACATGCAAAGGTTCCACTACTAAGCCCACATTTGTGCCACAGGTGGTGTGAGACTAGCAATAAGCCTTGAGAAGGTGATCAGAAGTTGAATGTCCATAATCAGCCTTTTCTGGACACCAAAAAATAACAGGAGTAGCACCCAGTGTCCTTCTCTGCCTCCAGAATCTTCTCCATGGCCCCTTTGGCTGAAAGCGACTGAACTTCCTCCACATATATGGAGGTATAATCCTCTGAAGTCGGAGAAAAAACAGGTTGGAAGTGAAGGAGAGAGGATGTGAAGGGGAAGGTGTAACTTTCTTGCAACCTTGTTGAACTACCTGCAGTACCCTAAGTTCTGAAGTTACAGCAAGCCAGTCTGGCAGGAAAAAAATAATTTTGCCCCCCACCCACTGTGTATGACTATGGGATAGGGAATCATAGAGGCCTGTCGCAGCTTTGGCCTGGAGAAGGAAGAGGACTGCTGTCCCTTGGGGGTTCCATGTCCTCTGCCACCAACAAGTTCTATTGAGCCATGAAAGAGATGTGTGGGCTGTTGTAAGGGTTTACGATGGCTTTCTTTGGCGACAACCCCAGTCTTAAGGATATACTCTTAATATTTGGTATTGTTGATGGAATTGGCGTACTAGAGAGAGCAAACCTTAAGAGTGTGCTGTAGCATGCCTGTCTTTTAAAACGTTCCAGGGCCAAATCTGCCTTATCACCAAAGAGCCTAATCCGTCAAACAGCAGATCCATAAAGCCTGTATGTCACAGATAATGTATGTGGGGCACATTGAGGCATAAGGTTTAGAGCCCAGGGGACGGTCCACACAGTCCGTTGTGTCCAGGCTGACTTATTTTTTGCTGCATCCGTCTGCCTAGGATTGTCTGAGCAAAGGGATTTCTGGATTTGTCAGGGATAGCTGGTAAGATCTCACCGGCCATATCCCCTAAAGAATGAGTGTAGTGCCTCAGAAGGCTGATGGTATTCGGGGACCTCAGTGGCAAACTGGCAGAGGTAAAGACTCTTTAACTAATGCATCAATACGCTCTGTGTCAGGAGGCGCAGTAGTGAGTTTGTTGGGATTGACCTTGCTAGTGGAAGGCTGAACTCTGAGGAGTCAGGTGCTGAGTTAACAATGCCAGATCTCTAGTGTAGGGCCTACAATGCCTTGCTACAGGGTAACTTACTTGGAGAGCTGAGCACGGATTATAAATAGTCATCACCAAGGTTTCTGCAAGAGCCCATTAAAAAGCATAAAGGGCTCTGAAGCAGAAGGCCAGGCTGCAAGATTTCTGTAAGTTTACCTTAGTTACTACAGCACAGTACTTCTGATGCTCTGTGAACTACAACTGGAGAGGTACTCTCCTCAGTGGGTGAACCGGTTGGTAAGTCAATCTGTCTCCCGGGAATTATTTAGGCAACCAGCGTTCTACAATCCTAAGTATAGACCAGCATTATTATTATATGTAGGAAGCATATGGTCAATCTCCTCATCATTAACTTAGTTGTGATAAACATTTTGGAGCTCTTAAATGGCATTATGATCTGATATGAACAAGGCTTCTAGCCCACACTTATACTGGCATGAGAGAGAGGCTAGGTATTATTCAAAGACGGGGCTGTGGCGTGGTAATCTTATAGCAATGCATGGCATGGCGTAGGCCAACAACAGCCCAAAATCGGAAACAGAAATCAGAGTCGAATTTGGAGCAGGTGCTGCTGGAAACAGGCTAGCACCAGGGCAGTCAGAACTGATGAGGAGGCCACCAGGGTTGGAGGCATGTGCCGATTCTGGCATTGGGGTCAGAGTCAGACCCATTGGCCGGAGCTAGACTAGGGACCACTGCGGCTCTGTGGGGCCTGAAGATATTACAGAGGTAATTGGAACTGCCCTGAAAAGTTGGGGCAGGTCTTCACTAAAGGCCTCTATCTGCTGCAGGGTCAACAACAGCCAAGGGAACTCAAAATGCTGCGTGACCAGCCTCGGAAAAGGCTCAGAGTCAGCTCATGGTAGAGGAGTCAGACCAACTTTGCAACTCCTTTGCAGAGCCAGAGTTGTGGGACAAGGTTGGATCCTGCTTCAATGTCTTGCATTTGTGGTGCAACTTGTCCATAGTGTTTAACTCCCTGGAAGACTGGAGATGGACCAGGATCAGCGACATGACGCAATAGTGGGTTGGTTATTTGGGGTGCCAACTCCCTTGCTTTTTGTGTTCAGTAACATATAATTCTGTCTCCTGCACCCTGAATAATTTCGGATGCATCAGGAAGCATTTATTACATGACCTTGAGTCGTTCCCAGACTGTAAACACCACAGGCAGACGTTTTGTGGAACCACGTTCAACATCTGCTTCCTGCAGTCAGAAGACAGAAGCCTGTGGTCTGTGAAGGGGATCGTTCTCCAGCACACTGCCTTGTTGGTGAAAAGGGTAATTTTGGCATAGGTGAAAACTGAAAAAAGTTGGGAGTGGTGCTCTGAATCCATGTGGAGGAGCACAGAAAAGAAGGAACCTTTACAATCACTCTGATGTGAGACCTACATATAGCTTCTCGCCATCACTTTTCACTGCCACAAAGTCCAATGGCACCAAAGCAGTTCCAGATCCAGTCAGGTACCTTGGAAGAATAAAAGGCAAGGAATCTGCTGCGGTTAGAAGTATCCATCAAAAATAGACAGCATAGACATCAGGCCAGTTACACACACTTTTTCAATCCACCTTTCCTAAGCATAACTTCTTTCCTAGCCCACAAGGCATCCTATTTTGTCTGTTTCCTTCGAAGACTAGTCAGGCAGGTGGAGGTTTTTGCATACTCATCGCTCCCCACTGTATTTTGTATCGATTTCTAACTTTATGCATTTCTTGCATTCATTTGATAGTTTTTTCAATTTTCTGGCTCACCTGCATAGTCGGATTTTCAGGTGCTGTGCTTTGCCTTCAGAGGACCTTTCAGCTTTCCTCTGCCCAACAGGCTGACTTGGCTGGGATGATCGCAGTCCTGGTGTATCCTCCCATAACAGCCTGCTCCCCACATGCCCGTGTTTTTCATCTGTACACTGGCAGGGGCAGGCGGAATGAGACATTGTGCCTATAGCGCATGCACCAGTAGAGTGGTTCCACGCAAGGCACAGCTGAAAGTCAAGTGGGTGATACATTTTTGTTTGGCCTGGTCACTATTCCTTTTTGCATTTCTCAAACACATTTCCAAAGCAAGACTGTAATGAATAAAAACAGAGACATGAATGTCTCTACTGTGCATGGAGTTTTCTCCACACATTGGGCCGCTGTTTGTAAAATGAGAGTGGAAGTACTAACCACAAACAGAGCAGCTCTACTGCACTGTGACTCAGTCATCCTTTGCTAAAAGGCTAATGGGTCAAGGGGTTCCTACAGTGTAGCCAGCTTAGCCTCCTCCATCGGAAACATGATGGCTCATCTATCACTAAATTCGGTGGAAAACTGTAAGTTTAGGAAGCTGGAGACTGCCAATTTTTTAGCAGAGCACCCACTCGCCAGACTTTAAATCATCACCCAGGGTTGCTTCAAATACACAAAGCTGCCTGCAATACCACGGATAAACAGTAGGAGGACATGTAGGAGCCTCCATTACCAAAGTTTTTGGTGCAGAAATATCAGCCATAGGGAGATTGGGGTTCCCTCTGTTACCAAGGTGGATTCTTTATTGGTCACTAGTTCCTCTCAGTATGATCAGAACTAAGAGGGTGCTACTCTCACTAATCCAATGATTAGGAAGGTTTATTTGGAGTCTTAACATACCTTTTTCATATTCTGTGTTTGCTCTGAAGGATGGGGCCTAGGCGACTTACTGTTCAATCTTCACTCAAAAATCTTCAGTCCCATCTTGATGCTTTACAATGGGATGACAAACTGATGGTGTGCTTGGCATTTATGAGAACACAGGTATGCTTTCTTTCAGATATGACATTTTGACAAACTGTGAATTGGCTGCTACGGCCTCTGGGGATGCTGTCTGGAAGCAACATGTGTAGATGTCAACATGGAAGCTAGAAGGCGAAATGCAGCTTGTGGCTTGTCTTCCCCTCTTGTGGGTCTATGCTGTTTGGTCCTTAGTTTGAAGACCATATAAAGAAATAAATGTAGGACTGAAAGACTTTTTCCCCATTTTACCATTTTTTCCTTACCATTTTTTCCTTGAGGCTGAGGTTTCTCTGAAAGTAGATTTCCTGACTATCGTCATCAGCAATAGTCTTGGTGGCAATTTCATGGCAGGTTATGTGGTCCTTCATCTGCCTTTGCCTCCTGCTAACATTTATGTGCCACTCGCTGCCTAAGTGGTTCACTTTCTGGATCGTTGGAAGTTGTCACTGTCAGCGTAGAGAGTTTTTCTGCTTCTGAAAAACGCTTACTTGATAGATTGCTATTCACGGATGCTTTAAATCTTCCACCCAGTGCTCTCAGTTACGATGGATAAGGAGATCCATCCTCTGCTCACTAAGATTACCATCAGGTGGGTTCTGTGGTGGAAGAAGGGCAGGGTCGCATTCTATCTTGTTATGGGTTAAGAAACAGAACGTCAACGTTGATGCTATTCTGTAGCTTAAATTTTGTGAACAAGTATTCACTACACTGTCCCCTCAAAATACCCACTCTGCAGGACATACTGTCTTTGAGCTGTCCTAGGGACTTTTTGGTGTCGCTCAATCTGAATGACACTTACTACCATGTTCAAAGAATATTCTGCGGTTCCTGCGCTTGGTTAAAGTGCAACCTCTCTCCCAATTGCAAATATTTTCTTTAGGTTGGCTTCTTCCCTGGGTCTTTAGTAATAATTCTTACTCCCATGGATGCTCTTTTGCATGCACAGAGGAACGAAATGTTTCCAAATCTAGATAGCTGGTCAATTACTCCATCTTCTTCTTAAGGCTGTTGAAGGTATTCTGGTGGTCCAAACACTGTCAGACCATGTTTTTCTGATCAACCTGTACACATTTTACTTCCCGCATTCTCAAGTTAGAACTGGCACTGTGGTGCAGTTCTGCACAGACTTGATGAGTGTGTTTTTACACATGAAGTGGGTGGGCTGCCTCCCATCTCATCTTCCCTCCCTGTCTCTGGATCGCCCTCTGTCCAAAAGCAGATACATCTGCAGGGATACAAGGCAGCCACAACCTTTGTAGTCCACTGTCAAAATTTTCATCTCAAACCTCTTTTGAATTTCATCCTCTGGTATTTGATATCTGGCTTTCTAGTACTACAAGGCTCAGATCGAGACACCAGCTGATTTGAAGGCTTCTGTGCCCTATCCTAGCAATTGGTGGGGCAGAATCTGATCAGAGATGTTTCCGGAACCTATGATGCTCTTGGTTCTAACTACCGATGTCTGTCTGGTGGGCCACCAAGACAGGTCACTCAGTCCAGGGTTGTTGACTTCCCTTAAAGGTGAATCAGTCTTCCAGCTAGCGGGAACTTGGTGTAGCACTTTTTGTAAGAGCACCAAGGTGTAATTTCCAAGTACAAACAACCAAGTGCCTTGGGACTACATCAACTGTTAATGGGCACAATGTCCCTGTCCTTGGATTGGTGGTTTGGGACATTTCTTCTTGGGTGCATCTGCCTAGTCATGTTGAAGGGTGTTCGATGCGTAGCATAGCTGCTTCCTGGGTGGAGTTAGGGCGTGGAGATATGTCTGACATATGTAATGCTGTAACCTGGGGTGTCACAGAAACATTTGTGAATCACTAAAATTATGGTGGGCGATGAGGAAGTCTAGCTCTGCTGCATTTCAGGACGTTGCTCTTTGTGCTGTACACCATCAACTTTCCTGTTTTCAAAGAACAAGTTACTTACCTTCAGTAACACCTTATCTGGTAGAGACTCTATCTTTTCTTGATTCCTTCCCTTAGAATAATCTTCAGGCAACAGACTGATTCAGAAGATTTTCAAGCAGTACCCCTGCACATTGGTAGATGCTGTTGTTCGGCCCCACGTGGCATCGTCAGAGTTGTCCGTGCAGGAAGTGATGTGCGCAGTACCTATATAGGTGCCACCTCAGCATGCTGATGTCAGCTACTTTTGCAACTTTCCCACCAGGAGCACAGAGCCACGATGAGCATTGACCACTAGTATGAGAAACTAAGGCCTTTGGGAGGATGTTCTCTATACCGTAATCGGTTCGCAGAGCGGGGAAGATGGGAGGGTCGGTAAGGAATCTGCAGCTATATAGATCTCTACCAGATAAGGCGTTATGGTCATGCGATGTGTTTGGTCAGACCACTTTTTAATCAAATTCACCCTTGCTGATCAAGCCCTTCCCAAACCCCTGGTTAGACCAGGGACACTAGTTAGGAACTGGACATATGTCAATATTGACTCCTTTTGTAACTTACTGCCAACAACTCTTCCAAATAAACAGGCCAACATTAACCAACAAGAGGAAAACATCACAAACTGGCTAACAGAAGCCAGTAATATCCATGCTCCTCTCTGGAAAATCAAGCTAGCTAGGCATCAAGACTCACTGAAATGGTTTTCTGGAGATCTAAAACTTGCTACACTGGAACTTCGCATGGCTGAACGTAACTGGCGAAGGAATTATTCACCTGGAAAAAGGGAAGTCTATTGGTCACAGCTCAAACAATATAAAAATTCTATTATAAAGGCCAAATCTGCTTATTTTCTGAAAAAATCATAAATTCAACAAATAAGTCAAAGGATATTTTTGGAACTGTGTCTTAACTATCATCCCTGACAGAGTTACTGTAACGATTCCCCTTACCCAATCCTTCTGAGATTATTTGAATTCAGTTTTTGTTGATAAGATCAAAGCGATTAAAGATAGCATCCCCCATGCTCTCTCCCTGGAATAACCCTCATCATTGATAAGAATCCAAATTTATTGTCTGAGCTTCTGTCTATCAGCAATATACGCCTCATGGACCTATTGAAAAAAGTGAGATTAGGCGCCCCTTCTGACACCTGCCCTCCAAAAGTGTTTAAAGAAGTTTTCTGACATTTCCCCGATCCTGTCTTATCCATACTAAATGACTCTTTAAGTCAAGGTCTGGTCCCTAGCTCTTTTAAGGAAGTGATAATGATTGCACTATTAAAAAAAGCTGATGATGATCCGTATATTTTGAAGAACTATCACCCTATCTCCATGCTTCCTCATTTAGCAAAAGTCTTGGAACCACATTTTGCTAGTTGTCTATGCTCCTTCTTGAGGACACACACTTTCTTGACCTCCATCAAGCGGATTTTCGGCCGGCCCATTTAACCGAAGCTGTGATCCTCTCCATTGTGGATAATATGAGGGAAGAAGTTGACAGGAGCGCCACCCAGGCAGTGGGCTACTGGACCTCTCTGCGGCATTCGACACGGTCGAGCATGAGTGTTTGGTTGAGCGTGTCAAGGCAGTAGGTCTACGGGGAACGCACTTGACTGGTTTGTCTCCTTTGTGAAGGACCGCTCTGAGTCAGTCCATTAAGCTCCTTTTGGCACTCTCAAGGTCCAACTCACCAGTGGTGTCCCCCAGGGATCTTCTCTGTCCCACCACCTTTTCAATTTGTATATACGTCCCTGGTGCACTTTCTGAAACAAATGAAGGCAAGAATCTAAAACTAGGCAAACGATATGTAACTACTTTTTGCTATCTATAATTCTCTAGCTTCCAAAATGACCTTCCAAAACACAATGCTATTCATTCGTGAATGGATGAATAGTAATCAACTTAAATTAAACTCCGATAAGACGGAGATTGTTTTAAGTAGCAACACAAATTACCCATCGACCTCCACATTCTGGCCAGGGCAATGGGCACCCCCCCCCCCAGAACTCAGTAAAGAGTCTTGGAGTTCTTGTTGATAAAAACCTGTCCATGAAGCCTCAAGCAGAGGCAGTGATCTCGTCCTGCTTTCTGCAACTTCAGAAATTCTGAAAAATCGGCAAATTCTTTACCCCTCATCCAGGTCATTCTTGCATTAGTTATCTCACGGATAGACTATGCTAATTCAGCTTTACGTAGATCTCACTGAAAGCCTCACTCCGAGATTACAACTGTTACAGAAAAAGGCAGCCAGATTAATTTACCAACAACCTAGGAGGTGCCACATCACCCCCCTGATGAGGAAACTACTCTGTCTGCCAGTTAAACAGAAAGCAACTTTTAAGATGGGATGCTTCATCTTTAAATCTCTCTACGGCAACAGTCCAGAGTTTGTCTCTTCCAGTTTCCAAAGCAACACTCCTACTTGTAACTTGAGGTCCACCTACCTGAATTTTCTTGCTATTCCCTCCTGCAATAAGAAGAGATTTGGTGGTTCTAGATTCTCCATACTGGCCACTTGCCTCTGAAACTTCCTTCCATCTGATATTAGAATGATCTAGTCCTACTCTAGATTTAGACAACTCCTGAAAACATGGCTTTTCATACAAGCATATAAGTGGACAACAAGCAGTTGATTATGTTCCTGTATTTAGCAGCAAGAAAATGGTTGGTGTATGTACACTCTATAAATTCCTTTTAACATAAAATTTAACATAACCAAAGGTAAGTAACTTGTTCATCTGATAGACTTCTAGCTGCAGAATCCTTACCTTAGAATAGATACCTAAGCAATACCTCTCCAGAGGTGGGATTGCAAAACCAATTAAATCAGAAAATCCTGCAGGAATGAACAGGCGAAGTGCTTGTCACGATAGACCTGTGTGTCCACGTAGTAGTGCTTGCTGAACGTATGCAGTGAGGTCCAAGTTGCTGCCTGACAGATGTCCAGGAGTGGGACTCTGTATGCTAACGCAGTGGTCACAGTTTTGGCTCTGGTGGAATGACCCCGCAAGCCCCCGAGGGGTTGCTTCTTGGTCAATGCATAGCAGTTCCTAATGCATAGGACAATCCATCGAGAGATGGTCCTTTTCTGCACTGCCTTCCTCTTTTTTTGCACACAAATAGCCCATGAAGATTTGACCATCCACACAGAATTCTTTTGTGTGGGCATGGTAGAAGGGCAATGCTCTTTTTGGGTCCAGAAGGTGGAGTCTCTCCTCCTCTTTAGAGGGATGAGTCAGAGCAAAGATGGTAAGCAGGGTGATGTTCTGGCCTACATGGAAAGTGGTCACAACCTTTTGGGGGAAAGAGGCACATGCTCGGAGATCCAGCTTGTAAGTATAAAAGGTGGTATGAGGAGGGTATGTAGCTTCCAGTTTGCTGACCAACCTGGCCTTTGTATAGCCACCATAAAAGCAGGTTTTATAGTCAAGGGTCTAAGAGGACAATTGTGCAAAGGCTCAAATGATGCATACATGAGAAAGATGAGGACCAAGTTGAGCTCCATGAGGCATGATTAAGGGTGTAGATGTAAATATATTTTGCAGGGCTTTAAGGAACCCACTAGTCACAACAGGTGATTTAAAGAGTGAAGGTTGGTCCGGCAACCGCAAGAATGCCGAGATGGCAGAAAGGTAACCCTTAAAAATGCCTAGAGCAAAGCCCTGCTGTGCCAAGGACAATGTACATAAAATAACTTTAGATAAAGGTATGGAAGGGGGGAGGGGGCGGAGCTTGCCGGCATCAATGGCGGACGCGTGAGCGCTGCGCTCCCCGTCTCGACCCTCGCATGATCCGCTAAATGATCCTGTACTGCTGAGCTGCTCGGTGTTCCTGACGGGGGAGACCCCCTAGATCCTGGCGGTGTGTTCTGCGGCCCTCCGCCGCCATCGAGGGAGCTGCGCGGAGCGCCCGAAGTGAACGGAGGCGGGCGCGCCGGGCTGGGCCGGAATCCCCGAGCTGTGGTGTGTGGCTACCCGGAGAATGTGCGTCGACGTGCGGCTTGACCGAGGGACGCTGTCCCGGTCTCCCGGTGCCTCTGTCGAGGGGGCGGCGGCCTGCATCGGCGGCAGAGCGGACAGCTCCGGGGAGAGCTGGGGGTACTGCAGCCCCCCCACGAGTGGCGGTGTCCCTGTGCTGCCCTGCCCCTGGTCCGGACGGCGACCGTTGGTGAAGGGGACGCCGGCATAGGCCTCAGAGCTTGAGACGGAGAGTGACTCCTGAGAGTTGGGGTACAGAGAGTAGAGTTGCCACCTGGTGTGGGCCCTGGGGCTGCGGAGACAGACGGAGTGCAGCAGAACCTTGGCCACGCGGGCGGTGCCTGTCGGGTGCCCCCCAGCGCCTGAAGGGACCTAGAGGAGGTACCCGGGTGCGCTCCGCCGGGACGTCGCCTGGACAAGCGGAGGCGGCCCCTCGACTTGGACCGGTGGTGCCGGGGAGGCCCGTAAGTGGAGAGAGGGGGGCTCCGGGTGCAGTCCGGAGCGGCGTGACGCGGGTCCACGGTCCCGCGTTGGAGCCTCGCAGCGCCCCAAATCCGAACTCGGGAGCGCATTGGGCACCCTTGAAAAGAGCTCGGGGACGTTGCCCTGGTGCCTCATTGCCTCCTTGGGACCTCGGGGGTTCTGATACCTACCGCGACACACTGACTGCGACGCGCAGACCTGGCGGTGCGGCGACAGGGAGTCACCGACATGGGGAAAGGAGACAAAACGCAGCCCAAACTCACGTTCGACCCGCGCAAGCCTAAGGGGACCGCCGGCGCGGGCCAGGAGGCACCCGTTGGCGGCGCGGGCGCGGAGGGTGCGGCAGGAGCGGACATCAGGGAAATGCTGGTGGCGATGGAGAAAGGCCTGCAGGGCAGCTTAACTGCAATCGATGCCAAATTGGACGCACTCACATACCGCATGGACCGCATGTCGGAGCGTGTCGATAAGAATTCGGAGAGACTGGACACGGCCGAGATGAGGGTCTCGCAGGTGGAGGCAGCCCAGACGGAGTGGGACGCGGACCGCAGGCAATTCAGCAAGCTGCTGCAGGTCATACAGGATAAGTCGGAGGATCTGGAGGCCCGTTCCCGCAGATCGAACATTCGCATCACGGGGGTGGCGGAATCCACCTCGACAGGGAAGATGGAACTTTTTGTCGAAAAATTGCTGCGCACCTTGCTGGGGGAGGATGTGTTCTCGCCCATGTTTGTGGTGGAGAGAGCCCACAGATCGCTGGGCCCGCGCCCCAGGCCGGGGGCGCCGGCGAGGCCCATCATTGCGAAGCTCCTGAATTACAGAGACAGGGACGTGGCGCTGCGGATGGCCAGGGAAAAAGGCAAGCTACAGTACGAGGGCATGGACATTTCGATCTATCCGGACTTCACGGCGAAAGTCCAGGAGGAGAGACGTCAGTTTGCTCCGTACAAACGACAGCTACGTGATCTTGGTCTGGACTATGCCATGCTCTACCCGGCGAGGCTAAGGATAAACAGGCAAGGACACTCGCACTTCTTCACGGACCCGAGGGAACTCCAAAAATCGCTGAAGGTATGGTCCCGGGAGCGGCAGGGTAGTCCCAGGGGTCCGGGGGACGCTCCGGAGACGGCCTCGGGCCTGGATGGGCGGACTAGTTGCTGGTGGGTGGCCGGGCATAACATGCAAGCAGACAGTTGGTCTCACAGGCTGTACGCGAGACACGTGCTACCCTAGAGGTGATTGGGTCGCCTGGACCTGTACGGACACTCGCTGCTGATACTCCGGCGACTTGGAGCGGTGGAGCGCTCCTCCGGATGGGACTCTCTCTTTGGTGCCATTGACAGTGGTGTTCTTTTTGGGCCCCTTCGGCTCCGAACTCAGGGGACTCTGGTTATTATGCTAGGCGCGATGCAGACTGCCCACCCGCTGTGAATACTGGAGCGGGTGTCCTATGGGGGCTCGCGTCAGAAGTTTGCATGCTAGGGCCTGGGTTTGTGGAGACATGGGTGGGGGAGGGCCTGCGGGGTGGTTCTTTCGAGGCCACGCGCGCTGTTCTGCCTGATAGTGGGGTCGACCTTGGGGAGGGGGTTGCGGGGTGCCCCCTGACATCCTTCTAGGTGAGGGAACGGCAGCTCGCGAAGCAGGAAGGTTACACGAGGGTTGGGCGGCTGCGGTGCGCTGCTATTTCGCTCGTTGCCAGGCTGTGATTGGAGCAGTGCTTGGTACCTCTGCCCCAGCGCTATTGCCTAGTTTGACTCCTGTGGGATCTGGTTTGGGGTATGTTTGAGGGGTATGTTTGTGGGTTAGCGGGTTGGGGGGGTGGACGGGGGATCTATCTGGCCAGGTTGGGGGACGTCGGCTGTGGGAGGAGGGGTAAGTTGGGGATCGGGGCGGGGGGTTCGCACGCACAGTGGAGTGGTAGGTCGTTTGCTTTGCTGTCCAATGTCTGGATTGGGTCGTCTGCGCACTGTCGGTGGGTGACACTTCTCACTGGAGCGATTGGGACAAGCCCGCCGTAAGACAGAGTATGTGTGAAGGGAGATCCTAGTGAATTGTCTGATGATAATGACACAGCGTCCCTTAGGGCGCTGACGTGGAATGTGCGGGGGTTGAATGATTTTCGAAAATTGAGGAAAGTATTGAGCTTCCTGCGTAGGCATCACATCGATCTGGCGCTCCTACAGGAGACGCACCTCCCTCCCACGAGCCACATGCTTAACGCACGCGGTTTGGCGGGCAATAGTGCCGCGGCGGGGTTCACCTCGCACTCCAGGGGTGTGCTTACCTGGGTAAATCCCCAATCCCGTTTGGCGCTGACGGTCCTAGAAGCAGACTCGGCCGGGCGATATCTGATAGCTCGGTGCGTAGGGAAGGGTCATGATTTAGTAGTAGTCAACGTGTATGGCCCCAACTATGACAACCCTGAGTTCTATGCGGCCTTGGCCGTCGTTTGCCTTCGCTATACCCACGCCCGCATGGTGTGGGGGGGTGATTTTAACTTCACGTTTGACCCAGCTCTGGACCGCTCCTCGGGGCCGGTGCGCCGCCCGGCGGCGGCTGTCTTGTGCATGCAGGCGGAGCTCACCAGACTCGATTTGGTGGACGTCTGGCGACAGGGACACCCAGGGCAGGGAGGATTTACGCACTACTCCGCATACCACGACATCCACACTAGAATAGATTACTGGCTGATGTCGCGATCGCTGCTGACCCTGGTCAGGGGCTGTGCGGTCCTCCCTCGCTCGCTCTCGGATCACTCCCCGCTACTACTAATATTGGATACATCGGTTAGACGTATCCCGCCGTTCATATGGAGATTTCCGCCATACTCGCTCCTAGATGAGGTGTTCCGGGGGGACCTGGCAGAGGACATAGAGACCTTCTTCGACAACAACTTGGGCTCGGTACAGAGTTTCCACACGGTCTGGGACTCGTTCAAAGCTTACATCAGAGGCATGGCCATGGCCAAGCATTCTGGGGTCCTAAAATCTATACGGGGGAGCCTCAAGTCCATAGAGACGCAGCTAGCAACTCTGGAGGAGAGCCAGCGGTCCTCTGCGGACCCTGCAGTGGGGACCCAGATTCAAGCGCTGATTGCGGAATATCACAGGGAGGCGGACAGGGAGGTGCAACATATTGAGGTTCCGTATGACACGGGACCGCAGTTTTGAGTGGTAACGAATATGGATGAGTTTGGTATCTACGAACCGCAAATGACGAGTATAATGGGTGTACGCAGTTTCGCTATGCAGCCACGTATGGTTCGTCTCATTTTTGGGTTCGTTCATCTGGACCCTCGGGTTCCATTTTAGATACAGCATCCATTTTGTTTCTTGCCCTCAGGTAGCCAGCGAACGGGCTTCTTGTCCGCTCCGTGACCCTGGGACTCTCAAGCTTACACGAAGGACACGTGTTTCTTTGAGGTGACTTTTACGATGAGGGAAACGACACGACTAAGGCAGATGGCCCCGCTCGAGGCTCATCTTGCCGCGCCGGTCTATTGTTTCAGCCATGCATACATTAGACATGAGGTCTTTGACCCCTCTATCAAGTTTCCTTTATTGCCCCCAACACTCTTTTCTAACCTGTTGTGCATCCTTGTCCTTTCCTTGCATCTGTTTTTCGTCCTTCCTCTTAATGTGTTTATGGTTAGGATGGAATGTGTTTATTGCGGAGGAATTATGTTTTTACAGTTGGGAACCGGCAAGACTGTCGTAATTATGTTCCGGCCTCCTGAGACATGAATGCGACCCTTTTGAAGTTTATTGTGGGAACTGAGTTGCAACCTTTGTTCGCCATACTGCGCTATGGCAAAAACCTGTATAAAAGGACCGACCCACTTCTACGAATTTGAAGCAGTCTCCGAGAACCTACACGTTGTGTACTTCTTGTGACCTCTGTATCCCTGCAGTAAATAAACGCTGATCTCTGACGTCGCCGGAAGTGTTCCGTGTCTCTGTGTTTAGTACGCCAGAACAGGTAACCCACGAAGGTTTCAGGTGTTGCTCCCTGGCACCGCTGGGTCTTAAGAATAACCCAGTCCTTCAGTTGGCGCCCAACGTGGGGCGACATCAACGGTACCGGTCCAAAGCCTGACGATCGTGAGGAACTTCGTGTGAAATCTCCGAGGGAAGGTGCACCCCGCTTCATCGATCCAGTTGTCGAAATAAGTGGCCCGACGTCTTTTCCCGCGAAGATCCCCGCCTCCTGACGGCTGCGACGGACCGATGCCCTGACTGTCGACCTGTTTTGGCGCCTGGCGTAGTCCTTTGTACGGCGAGACGATCGACGGACCTTCCTGGTGACGCCATTGTTCTCTCAGTTAAGTATTTGTGGGTCGCTCCCAGTGTTGCTTTGTTGTTTGCATGGTTCCATAGCATTCGTGGTTCTTAGTAGTTGGGTTTTATTTGACGATTGCAATTGCCAAAACCGAGGGTCTTGCATTTTTGTGAGGACATCGTAATTCGATAACCCTTGAAGTTTGTAAACTCGGTTAGTGTGCACGATGCCTGGCCGTAGTACTTTGTTTGGGTTTCTCAAATGTTGCAGCATGGATTCCCGGCTGGAGGATTCATGTCCGATACCTCCGGTTGGAACTCCGATTTACGAGCTCTATAGTCGTCATGGCGTGGGTCCTATCGTATATAATGAATATTGGGTCCGCTACACTAAAAAGGATGGCGTCCTCAGTTGGCCATCTCATGGTAGTTTCGAGACTGCCGTTTTAGATAATTTGGAAGTTAAATTGTTTAAAAAGAAAGCTAGGCCGGCCATGTTTGATTCCTTCCGGTTGTGGCGGAAAGAGGCCAAGCAGAAAGAAATCAAACAGAATAAGAAAAATAAAAGAGAAGGTGTTATTGCAGTGATGCGAAATGCAGAACAATATCAATTAGACAAAGATGAGAAAGAGCAGGAAGTTAGTGCTCGGCTACACCATATGGCAGTGGATAAGTGTTATCCGGTGCTACCATCTAATATCGATAAGACAGGAGAAGAAGCGATGGAGGATCCGCTCTTGTCTTATCTGATGAAATCGCCACCTCCCTATGCTCCCGATGTTATGGGTCCCGTGCGTCCACCTCTTCCTCAACACGCTGTTTTTGCGGCTGCTGGTCAGCCCGCCGTTCCTCTCGTACTCCCGAATCCCCTTGGGCCCCAGATCGTACATCCTCTTGTTCCGGCTTCTCTCCCTACTGCACCTTTCCAAGTCCCTCCTCAGCCTGTTGTTCCCGTTGCTCCTGCTGCTGCGTCTACTTCTACCGTTTCCACCCCTATTGTTGCTGCGCCCGCATCTTCTTCCTCTTCTCCTTCTGTTCGTAGTCGTCTTTTGACGGCTGTTGCTTCTCTTTATTCTCCGCTTTTTGGGCCGATACTTGGCTCGACTCTTTCAGATGTCGCTCAAAGGCGCAGTCAGCTTCCTGATGGTAGGGAACGTGAATCGTTGGTGAAAACGGCACGTAGATGGATTCGTAACCCTGTTAAATACACCTCACGTGTAGTGTTTGAAACGTTCTCCCAGTTTAATGAGCCTACGCAACGATTTGTGTTTGAAGAACTGTGTAACTCGTTGAAGGAGGAGTGGGACGATGATGTGACAGATAATGTACCGTCAGAGGTTTCTGAGCTGCAGCATCGGTTTGCCTCGGGTGTAATCGTAGGCGACAAAGTTCGAGAGGCTTTAGAGCGCTTGTTATCCTTTCGATGTACAGTGCAACCTCGTGCGTTGTTTAAGGACGAGACTGCAGAATGGATGGCACAACCTGGTCAATATCCTATGCGAGAAGTTCCTCCGGTATGGATGCCAGGTGATCCTGCTGCTAACCCTCCTGTTCCAGGCCGTTTCCAGAGAGTGTGGATACACCTCCCTTGGAAACGATCGGAAGTTTTGCAAGTGAAGCAATCTTTGCCCGATCCCCGTAAGAATCCTGCAGGTTATTATAAGGAGCTGTCCCAATTGGTGGATGCTACTGTTATGAACCTAGCCGATATTGATATGTTGTTTGGCAATGTGGTGCCTCAGCCGATTTGGGCAAAAATTCGTCACGAGAATCACGCAGCCGAGTTAGGCGGTGACTGGGCTGCCCTTACGGCGGCAGATGCCCAGCAGGTCGGTGGGGCTAAACCTGAACAGCTTTTTGTGGCTTTGCCTCAGAGGATAATTACCCTCATGAAAACGCTTATGCCAGCGATGCGCGTCAATTGGGACAAATTATCAGCATGCAAGCAAAAGAGGGATGAAAGCGTTTCTGATTTCTTTACGAGATTCGAGGAAGCGTTTGTAGATCATAGTGGTCAGGACATGGGATCTGAGGGTGGTCAGCGGCTGTTTGTTGATAAGTTTGTATCGAACTTGCTGCCCGACCTTAGCAACAAGTTGAAGAATTCTGAGAGTTCATGGGCTGTTTCTACCACTGCCCAAATATTGGCTACGGCCCAATATTACGAAAACAGAGAAAAAGAGGAAAGTGAGCGTGCAGATAAGAAAACGAAGGATCTTAAAACTAAGGTCTTATTGCAGCAAGCCTATCCTCCGCGTTCGCATTTCAGTGATACACAACAGCAAAATAGATCACAATCACAGTTCTCCAGGTCGCAGACGCGAAATGCTTCCCCCGCACCTCGTTTTGTGCTGGGATATAATCAATGCGCATATTGTCGTGGGGAGGGCCATCTGAAGTTTGATTGTCCGGTTCTCCGTGATAGGAACAATGGTGCGTCGGCTCGAGGAGGACGTAGTGGCCCTCAACAGGCTTCCCGTGGTAGAGGTCGCGGAGTTACCCAGAATCAGGCCGAACGCTTTGCAACGTCTTCGGACTCGCAAAATTGTTTCGATAGGCGTGAACCATCGTCCGGTCGGTCTGCACAGTATCATGTGGATGACTGTTATGTTGAGTGTGATGTTGATACGGTTGGTATCTATTAGGACAGCCATAGACAAAGGAAGGGAGAAGTATCAGTTCCGGTTGATCAGAGAGGGCCTTATGTTGCAGTAGCCACTTTGGGCGTCGTTGAGCCTTTTCTGTTGGACACTGGTGCAGCAAAAAGTTCCATCATGCATTCGAAACTCCCTGGCGCGCCTTTGTCTGGCTTAACGAATGTTTCCGTTGGATTTTCTGGCGCCCCCGTTAGCAATCCAGTTTCTAGCCCTTTGCCCCTTACAATTGGGTCTCATGAGCTAGAAGCTCCTTTGATTTTGACTACTGGTTGTGGTGAGAATCTTTTGGGTCTGGATTTGTTGAAAAGGTTACATGCGACTTTGTACTGTTCTCCTACGGGTGTGGAGCTTACGTTGGGTAAGAGCGTGATTTCCCCTATGTATTTATCGATCGACAAGCTCCCACCAGAATTGAGATCTCTTCCGGACTCCTTGTGGGCGACAGGTCCCAATGACGTGGGCCTGTTGGATATACCACCTTATGTTGTCCAACTGAAAGTTGGTGCGCGTTTGCCACGCATACCCCAGTATCGTATTTCCCTTGATGGTGAAAGGGCACTATTAGCGATCATTTACGACTTGATCGGTAAAGATGTTATTGAGGAGACACGGGGTAATGTGTGCAATAGTCCCGTGTTGCCTATTCTGAAACGAACGGATCCCTCCAAACCTCCTGTGTACCGTCTAGTTATCGACTTACGGGAGGTGAATAAAGTCGTTGTTCCGCAGTTTCCTGTGGTGCCCGACATTACAGCTTTACTGACTCTGATTCCAGCCACTGCGTCATGGTTCTCGGTCATCGATCTGAAGAATGCGTTCTTTAGCATTCCGATTGCTGAGGAAAGCAGAGATTTGTTCGGGTTCTCATTAGGTGGTCGCAGCTTCAGATTCAAACGCGCACCACAGGGCTACTGTGAGAGTCCATCAATCTACAGCCAAGCTCTTAAGAGCCAACTTGATGCGTTTGTGTTACCGGCTGGTGCAGCCTTGATTCAGTACGTTGACGATCTGTTGATCGCTGCTGACACAGAACAGCTTTGTAGGACTGCTACAGTGTCACAGTTACAGCATCTTTGTGACTTACATCATAAAGTGTCACCTTCCAAACTGCAATATTGTTGTCAAGAAGTAACCTATCTAGGTCACTTATTGTCAAAGGCGGGAAGAAGGTTGACCCCTGAAAGAATTGCAGCAATTGCTCGAATGTCTGTGCCAACAACTCAGAGAGATGTGCGTGCCTTTCTAGGTATCACGTCATACTGCAGACAGTGGATCCCGAACTTTTCACTGTTAGCGAAGCCATTGGTAGCTCTCACGTGCAAGGACGTTTCGACTCCTTTGCCTTGGACGGAGGAATGTCAGAAAAGTTTTTCCGAATTACGTGATTCATTGTGTTCGGCTCCTGTGTTAGGTACTCCTGATTACAGTAAGCCTTTCACATTATACGTCCATGAGAGGGACGGTTGTGCGTTGAGTGTTTTAACGCAACAATTTGGTGATAAACAGCGTCCGTGTGCATATTTTTCCTCGACCTTAGACCCGGTAGCTAGAGCGTTGCCGAGTTGCTTGAGGGCGACAGCGGCAGCGGCGGCGTCTATTCGACAGTCCGCAGGCCTGGTCATGGATAATATGCTCATAGTAATGGTTCCGCATGCAGTTGATACGCTCTTGAATCGGACAAAGACTCAACATTTGACGAGTGCAAGGTTGTCTGGGTACGAGCTGACCCTTTTGGCAAGTCATATACAGATTAAACGTTGTAATGTACTGAACCCGGCGACATTGTTGCCGATTAATATGGAATCAGATGATGTACTGCCACATGATTGTTATTTACGGACTGAGGAAGAAACAAAAGGTCGTGTGGACCTGAAAAACACTCCCTTGGCAGATCCCGATGGTACTTTGTATGTGGATGGTTCTTGCTTCAAATTGCCGAATGGCGATGTGACGACTGCGTATGCTGTAGTGACGTTGAGCACGGTTGTGGAAACTGCGAGATTGAATCAGAATTCCGCACAAGCGGCAGAGTTAATTGCATTGACAAGAGCGTGTGTTTTGTCGAAGGGAAAGCGAGTGAATGTGTTTACTGACAGTCAGTACGCGTTTGGTGTTGCGCATAATTTTGGAAGATTGTGGAGAGAAAGAGGATTTATGACATCGCATGGTACGAAGATCCAACACGGGCAGCTTGTGAATGATCTTTTGGATGCACTTACATTGCCTAAACAAGTGGCGATCGTTAAATGTAGTGCACATCGGAAAGTGACGGATGATGTTGGTCGTGGCAATGCGTTTGCGGATGAGACTGCTAAAGAAACGGCTAGGAATCTTGCGACTCGAATGTATGCCACGAGTTCAGTGAGGTGGCCGACGGAGACTGGTATGTGTGAGAATACTGTTGAGAGTGTGAAAGCAATTCAGAACGAAGCTACTGAAGCTGAAAAGACCAAGTGGGAAGAAAGTACAGGAAAGTTGGATGTGCATGGATGTTGGGTTGACCTGACGGAATGTCAGAGGTGGATGTTACCAGATGCGTATGTATTAGCTGTTGTGACGATGGCTCATGGGTTGTCACATATTAGTGCGAAAGGAATATGTAAGTTCTTGTCCCCTGTATGGAGGAATGAGGGTATTGCTAAGTGTGCCGAAAGAGTGGTTAAGAATTGTATGGTGTGTTTGATGCACAATCCCGGAAAAGGTACCCCCACTCCGCCTGGTCATTTCGCTCCTCCTGCTTGTCCCTTTGAGGTTATCCAGTTGGATTTCATCCATATGGAGAGATGCAATAACCTGAAGTATGTTTTGGTTGTGGTTTGCGCGTTCTCCAGATGGATTGAGGCCTATCCTCTTAAGGATAATACTGCCCTGTCCACAGCAAAAATCCTGCTGAAGGAGTACTTTCCTAGGTACGGAATGCCACGGATTGTGTGGTCGGATAATGGAAGCGAGTTTGTGGGAAGTGTGATGCAGAGTGTGTGTAAGGGCCTTGGAATTCGGCAGAAATTCCACAGTGCTAATCATCCTCAGGCAGCGGGTTTGGTTGAAGGGTACAATGGTACCCTGAAGCTGAAACTCGCTAAGATTCAAGCTACGACTGGTCTGTCATGGCCTGATGCCTTGCCTCTGGCTCCCCTATCGACCAGAGCAACCGTACACTCTCGAGTAGGGCTTAGCCCATATGAGATTGTGTTCGGTCGCCCTGCGAATATTTGGGGAGTCCCGAGGCCTAGGGCTTTTGATAGTCTTGAGTATCCAATGTTGATTGATTATCTGCATGATTTGACCACTAAACTACGGTTAATCCATCAACAGGTCTTTGAAGCTCTACCGGTGCAGACAGAGGGTTCTGGACACCAGCTCCGGCCAGGGGACTGGGTGGTTACCCGAAATTTTGGTCGGAAACGTAACTTGGAGCCAAGATTCGTTGGACCCTTTCAAGTTTTGTTGACGACGAGAACAGCGGTTCGACTGGAGGGCCGGAAAAACTGGGTCCATGCCAGCCACACAAAGAATGTACCGATCCCTTTACCAACTGACGGTTGGGTGAGGACTGGGATTTCGGCCACAGAAACTGAGACTCCTTTGCACTTTGTGCCGTTTAGTGACGCTCAACTTGTGGGTGAGGATTTGTCACTGCCAAACCCATATGTGGAGTCATCAGTAGCAGAAAACCCAAGGTCTGACTCGTTGTCCACTTCATCGAATCCTGTTGCGCCAGTTTGTAGAGCAAACTCGACCTGGAAGAAATCGATACTTTCTTCGTTCAAGGACTAATAAAAATTAATAGTATGATGGTTTTTGACGTTACGAATATTATGGACAATTACATCCTTTCTTTTTGAGTTTTTATGTGCCTTTCCACTGCTAAGAGATTTGTAATAAATTTGAAAGTTTCGAGGAAACCTCTCCATCCGGGTTACCGTAGGGCCGTGCGGGTACTTCTTTCTGTTTAGCAGGTTTCTGACGCTAGGTCGGTTACTTTTGTCGATTACTTTTGTCGATTCCTGGGAACTCCTGGGGATTGATAATCGCTACTCAGAACGAAGTGCGTCAAGTACGTCACGGACGGTTTGTAGAGGATGGCATTCTCTAAGCTGTTGGAAGAAGAAAGGGTGTCGGCACAGAGATTAGAGTTATGGAGGGTTGTACGAACAAAATGTTTTTTGTTTCAGGTGTTTCTACTGTTTCTGACTTTATCTATGCTATTGGTGGGTGGAGTGTATTTTGGAGTATCGTTGTTCTTGCCTTCTGTTTCGCCTACCTTTTCTCCTGACCTAAGTTCCCTCACCACTGTCTCCCCACATTCCTTTCATCCTTTGCCTCAGCATGAGCAGGTTAGGCGTGCGGAATTCATGAATAATTCCTTTGTTCAACTTCTACATCAGCATCAGTTGGTGGTGAATACTACCAATTGTTGGGTATGTGGTTTAATGCCACACACTATGGATAGGGGTATTCCGTATTTGGTCCTTCCTTACAGCTCCCAGGGTTCAGCTCGAGCATTCCAAACTATGTTCCGTAGTGCACTAGATTCCTACCCTAGTCGAGAGCCACGGTCTGTCAATTCTGGTCCTGGGCCGTACCACAAGCCTTTGGCGATAGCCATAGCAGATCTGGATAGAGATGTTTTTGATGCATCACTCATTCCAGATGAAGAAGTGCAGGCTTATAAGGATCTGAGCGAGGCTGAGTATAGTACGTCTATGGGTGATAGACAGCTTAAGAGCTCGTCCCCAATATGGATTGTACCACACCTCGGTAATTTCTGCTTGAAAGGTTTGGGTCGAAATCCGAGAGCACAACTTGGGAACAGTGCTTGCACTGATACGTATGTTCTACCCATGCTCTCCTCCCCTGTTTTTCTGACTGCTAAGGGCACCTATTTTGTATGTTATGAACGCGCATATACATGGTTACCCCGCGACTTTTCGGGTACCTGTTATATTGCGAATCTTTTACCTCCGACTTTCACAGTTGCTTCAGATTACCACAGAACTAGAGTCGTGAGAGGCGTTATTAGCAAAGAGGACACTGCTGGTCAAGAAGCAGGAGACTTCTTTAAAGGTTTCTTGCCGTTTTGGGGACCTATGGTTAATAGTAGGAACCTAAGACAGTTGACCCGTGTAGTTGAGTCGACTGCTAATATTACTGCAAATGCCCTTGGTAATCTAACAGCTGAACTACAGGCGGATAGACTCATGACGTTGCAGAACCGTATGGTTCTAGACGTTGTTCTTGCAGATAGAGGGGGTGTGTGTAAAATTATCCATTCGAGTTGTTGCATTTTCATTCCTGACAATGCTCCAACTGTATACCAAGCCATCTCGAAGTTGCACAAGATTTCCGAGTCCATACACGTGGACGAAGGTAATTGGACGCTCCTAGGATGGTTGTGGGGCCTAATGTCAACCTGGGGTTGGAAGATTCTAATGATCGTAGGGGCTGTTGTAACGTTTCTGTTCACGTGTTGTCTTTGTGTACAGTGTGGTCCTGCCTTATGTGGCCTATGTGCTGCGACGTGTATAAGGCGGCCATCTGTTACCAAGGAGACATTGATGAATAGGATGATGTTCCAGCAGCAGCTGAACGATCTGATGAATATTGACATAGATTCAGATCTTGACTAGTGCTTGCCTACATGAGGGCAAAAGGAGGGTCTGAGGTTCCGTATGACACGGGACCGCAGTTTTGAGTGGTAACGAATATGGATGAGTTTGGTATCTACGAACCGCAAATGACGAGTATAATGGGTGTACGCAGTTTCGCTATGCAGCCACGTATGGTTCGTCTCATTTTTGGGTTCGTTCATCTGGACCCTCGGGTTCCATTTTAGATACAGCATCCATTTTGTTTCTTGCCCTCAGGTAGCCAGCGAACGGGCTTCTTGTCCGCTCCGTGACCCTGGGACTCTCAAGCTTACACGAAGGACACGTGTTTCTTTGAGGTGACTTTTACGATGAGGGAAACGACACGACTAAGGCAGATGGCCCCGCTCGAGGCTCATCTTGCCGCGCCGGTCTATTGTTTCAGCCATGCATACATTAGACATGAGGTCTTTGACCCCTCTATCAAGTTTCCTTTATTGCCCCCAACACTCTTTTCTAACCTGTTGTGCATCCTTGTTCTTTCCTTGCATCTGTTTTTCGTCCTTCCTCTTAATGTGTTTATGGTTAGGATGGAATGTGTTTATTGCGGAGGAATTATGTTTTTACAGTTGGGAACCGGCAAGACTGTCGTAATTATGTTCCGGCCTCCTGAGACATGAATGCGACCCTTTTGAAGTTTATTGTGGGAACTGAGTTGTAACCTTTGTTCGCCATACTGCGCTATGGCAAAAACCTGTATAAAAGGACCGACCCACTTCTACGAATTTGAAGCAGTCTCCGAGAACCTACACGTTGTGTACTTCTTGTGACCTCTGTATCCCTGCAGTAAATAAACGCTGATCTCTGACGTCGCCGGAAGTGTTCCGTGTCTCTGTGTTTAGTACGCCAGAACAGGTAACCCACGAAGGTTTCAGGTGTTGCTCCCTGGCACCGCTGGGTCTTAAGAATAACCCAGTCCTTCAATATGGGCAAGTACGCCACGGCCCGAGCATATGGGGAGAGCGAGCGCCCGGGCTCACTGTTGGCGAGCATACTGCGCAACAGCAGGAAGCCCCTGGTCATCGACGAGCTGGTTACGGAGGCCGGTACAGTGGTCACTGGGGAGGAGGCGATATGCGCCGAATTTCGGGACTACTACGCGGGGCTTTACACAGCCAAGTCCGCCCACATGGAGGAGGAAATAGAGGACTATCTCAGCTATATTAAAATGCCCTTCCTGACCGACTCTCAGAGAGAGTTCCTGTCGCTCCCCATACAACAAGACGAAATCTTGGAGGCACTAGAGGGGATGCGGTCTGGCAGCGCCCCTGGGGCCGATGGATTGACGGTGGCTTTTTATAAAGCATTCAAAGATAAGCTTCTCCCCCATTTGATCACTTTATTTGATGGCATATGCCAGGATGGCTACATGCCTGACACGATGCGCGAAGCGCTTTTAGTCACTATTCTGAAACCAGGGAAGCCCCCTAACGCGTGTGGCTCGTACCGGCCGCTCTCCCTCATCAATGTGGATGCAAAGCTGTACGCTAAGGTGCTGGCCACGCGTCTGGCGCTGCTGGTACCGGAACTCGTAGCCCCGGAACAGGCGGGATTCATACCAGCCAGAAACCTTACATACAATATTCGCACGGTTCTGGGGGCCATGCAACATGTGCGCCCTGAAAATAAGGCACTGGCCATTTTCCTAGACATGGAAAAAGCGTTTGACTCGGTGGAGTGGCCCTTTATGGTACGGGTGCTCCGTAAGATCGGACTGGGGGAGCCCTTTCTGCAGATGCTGGGAGCAATATATCATCAGCCTACAGCCAGGCTACGATTGGGTGACCGGGTCACGGAAGCCTTCCGGATCAGCAGAGGGACCAGGCAGGACTGCCCTCTCTCCCCTCTCCTCTATGCCCTGGTGGCGGAACCCTTGGCGTGCGCTATTAGAGAGTATCACCGCTATGAGGGCATTAACTTTCCCACCTATCAAATCGGCATCTCCACGTATGCCGATGACACGTTGCTTTACGTCCGGGACCCGGAGACGAACCTCTCGTCCATACTGCGGGAAGTTGTCAGGTTTGGGGCGCTGTCTGGCCTCAAGGTGAACTGGAGCAAGTCACTGTCATTTCCGCTAACGCCGGTTACGGTGCCTTTTCCAATGGACTACCCACTGCAATGGACTACGGACTCGGTTAGGTACCTGGGGATCCGGCTACATAAGGACCCCGAGGTGCTTCTTAGAGAAAATTACGGAGTAGCATACGCTAAGCTGGTCGAGGACGTGGAGAGGTGGAATCGACTGCCCCTATCTCTGTTGGGCAGAATAGCCATTATGAAAATGGTTGTCTTACCGAGATTCCTGTTCCTCTTCACCAACATCCCCATTGTGTTGTCCAGAGCCTTCTTTAAGCAGTTGACCCAAACCCTAATAAGGTTGGCCTGGGGTGGCAAACAGCCTAGAGTACAATGGAAGGTGTTAACTCTTCCGTACGAACTGGGAGGACTGGGGGCGCCGGACATGGAGAAATACTACAGGGTGGCACAGGCGGCACACCTGCACGCGTGGATACATGCCAGCGCTGACGTCCCACATGTTATCTTGGAGCGTCTGTTCGCGGACCCGCTCCCATTGCCCGCGGTTGTCTTTCAGCCGGTGAGCCGCTCGGTGGGGCGCCTGGACTCCCTCCAGGCCACGACTCATGCGTGGCAGGCGTTAATGAGGGCACATGATTGCGCTCTTCTGTACTCCCCTTTGCTGCCGGTGGAATGGGTGCTCTGGCTCCCCCCGCTGCGGGAGAGAGGAGTGGTACAGGCATTGGGCTCCTTGGGCATTACGCGGATGGACGACTTATTCGCGGATGGGGTGGCCAAGACATGGGATCAGCTTGGGCTGGCGCAGTCTGCCCACACACTTCTGCAGCGTTTTCAGTTCCACAGGGTTCGCAGGGCTTTGGCGGTCGCGCTGGGCCCGGGCATGGCAGAGCCTCCGGAGGTTCCGGAACTCACCTACATTATCAAAACGGTAGCGCCGCCTAGATTGCTCTCGAATCTTAAAAGAATGGGGGACCGGCAGATGGCGCGTACACACGCTACGGCGCGGCTCGCCTGGCAGGGTGACCTGCACTTAGAGTTCACGGACGAGATGTGGAGGTACTGCTGTGTCAGCACCAAGGCGATATCGCTTAACGGCCGGCACAGATTAGTGCATTTCAAGTACCTACAGAGGGTGTATTATACCCCGGAGCGATTACATCGGTACGGGCTCAGAGCGTCTGCAGAGTGCGAACGTTGCCATGCCCCGGTGGCGGACTTTATGCATATGTCTTGGCGTTGTCCTGGTATCGCTAAGTTTTGGACCGAGGTGTTCGTTGAGTTGAGCCGGATCCTGGGTACGGAGATTGCCCCAGACCCAGCCCTGGCGCTGTTAGGGTACTCCCGGCCTCTCCCTGTGGCGTTGCGCCGGTTGGTAGACATGGCGTTGCTCATTGCTAGAAGGGTCGTTGCAGCCTGCTGGATGAGGGGGCCCCTTCCCACCAAGAAACGGTGGGCCAGGGATATGCTGTATTGCAGTACACAGGCGGAGATCTATAGTGAACTGCTGCCGCCGAAAAGTCGTCCCAAGAATTTCTGGGGGTTACACAGGACGTACCTGTCGACCGCGGCCCCAGAGCCGGCGGCCCGGGAGGCTGCCCAGGGGGAGGGACTCGATGGAAGTGAGAGTGCTGAGTGTACCCCGACCCCTGATCCAAACTAGGGATGTCTGTGGGGGAGAGTGGCAATGGCTTGCGATATGGCGAGGACGATAGTCGGGGGGTCCGGCGTGCAGGACTGTAGCAGGACCAGCAGGGTAGTAGGTGCGGGGGCAACGGGAAGAGTGACAGTGCGGTATGGATCGGGAAATGGTATGATGGGGGCGGAGTGTGGTGCCTGGCAGGGGTGGGCTGACGTACCGACGGAAATACACAGATGGGGAAGGATGGCCGGACAGGACAGTGTGCGTGCGAAGGGTGGGTGGAGGGGTGGAGGGAGGGGCTGTGAGTGGAGTGCATGGGAGAGTGGCTGGGTTCGCCAGTTCGGGCTGACAGTCCCTGATTTCCCTGAGATTTCTACAAGCTTTCACATAGGCCGGTGGCGACGGGGCTGCACACAGCGGCCTGTTACTGAAGGACGTATTGCTCCCAAGTTGAACAACCGAGACGCCGCCGGTCCTCCGGGATGTCGGCTGAATGGCTGTGTTAAGTTTTGGTGGGGCGACTCACCCGTGTGGGCAGAGCCCAGTTATTGTCATGTGAACTGTGGGCAGCTGGCCCTGTGTATCTCCTACTTGCAAATAAAGGTTTTGGAAACTTTAAAAAAAAAAAAAAAAAAAAAAAAAAAAGTATGGAAGGGGGTCAACACTGTGGTAATCACACCATGACACAAACTTGTCCCAACAGCAGAAGTATACCGACTTGGTGGAGGGACGCCTGGCTGCCTGAATAACATTTCAGACTTCAGGAGGAAGGTCAAAAGCTGTCAACCTTTGCCGCTCAGCCACCACGCATGAAGGTGGAGGTTGTGCAGGTTCGGCTGCAGAACCCTTCCCTGTTGCTGCAACAGAAGATCCTTTTAAAGAGGCAGCCTAACAGTAGGACCGAATGTCGTGCTCAACAGCTCAGAATACCAGAATCTCTGAGTCCAATCCGAAGTCGCAAGAATGACTTGAGCCTGGTCGTTCGTAATCTTCTTGAGAACTCTGGGCAGAAGTGGTATTAGTGGAAATGTGTATGGGAGGCTGGAGCTCTACACGAAACGAAAAGTGTCTCAAAGGAAAAGCTGCCTTTGAAACTCCAGCATGTAAAACTGCTGACATAGTGCATTCTCAGTGGGGGCAAACCGATCTAACCATGGCTCTCCCTAATGCTGAAAGAGATGGTGCACCACGTCCGGTTGGAGATGCCATTGCATCTGTGGCTGAGTTCGTCCGATTAGGAGTTCAGAGAGTGCACCAGGTGTTGAACCACTAGGGAAATGCCCTGACACTTCAGCCATGTTCAGAGTAGCAAGGCCTCTTGACAAAGGTTACACAACCCCACCGCCCTGTCTGTTGCAATACCACATGGCGGCGGTGTTGTCTGTGAACAACTTCACCAGTCTTCCCCTGATCGAAGGAAGAAAGGCTTTCAGTGCCATGTGAATCGCCCCAAGCTCCAAAAGGTTGATGTGGGGCTCAGATTCTGCCAGAGGCCCTTGATCTCCACCTCACCCAGGTGGCCACCGCAGCCCAGGAGTAACACATCTGCCACTACAGTCAGGTCCTGTTGGGGAAGGGAGAGGTGTCTGCCACTGACTCAACTGCAGTTCGTTAGCCACCACTGCAGATCATTAGCTGTTCCCTCTGAAATCTGGACCATGTTGGAGACATTCCCCTGATGCTGTGCCCAGAGGGACTTCAGGTCCCACTGCAGAGCCCGCATATGTAATCGGGCATGATTGACAAGTAGGATGCAGGAGGCCATGAGGCCCAACAGCCTCAGAGTCAATCTCACCAAAATCCAGGATAGAGGCTGAAACATTGGAATCATAGACTGAATGTCCTGGAGTCGCCACTCGGGAGGATAGGGTCAAAACTGCTCTCAGTCCAAAACAGCTCCAATGAAAGGGAGCTTCTGAGGGGAGGAGTCATTTGCGACTTTGCCATGTTGATAGTGAACTCCAGTAAATGCAGGAGGATCACCAAAGTCTGAAGGTGGCAGATGACTGCGTGGGGCGAGCCCGCCTTCAAAAGTCAATCGTCGAGTTATGGGAAAGACTGGAACTCCCGAACTCTGCAGATGAGCTGTAACCACCGCCATCATTTTTGTAAACTCCCAAGTGACGCTGGTATGGCCAAAAGAGAGTACAGCTCACTGAAAATGCTCTTGGCCTACTCTAAACCGCAGGTAACGTCCGTGGGCAGGCATGATGGGGGGGGGTGGAAATATGCGTCCTACTAGTTCAACGCAACCATCCAGTCTCTCGGGTCAAGAGCAGACATAACTTGGGCGAGCTTGAGCAATTTGAATTTCTCTTTCTTCAAGAAAAGGTTAAGATTGTGAAGATAGAGGATAGGAGAAAGTCTTCCGGCCTTCTCTGGCAGGAATAACAACCACAACCTACTTCTGATGTAGGCACCTTCTCTATGTCTCCCTTGGTCAAGAGAGCATGCGCTTCCTGACGGAGCAAAGAAAGATGGCTCTCTGTCAGTCAACCGTAAGTGGTCGGGATAGGTAGTGGGGTAGTCACAAAAGAACAAGTTACTTACCTTCAGTAACGCTTTTTCTGGTGGATACAGTATCTGCCTGTGGATTCCTCACCTTGTGAATATCCCCTGCGCCAGCAACATTCGGAAACTTTTGTAGCAGTCCACGCCGATGAGGTCGAAGACGACGTCACAGAGGCACGGCTCCGCTCGCGACTCCGCTGACGTCACCGGCTCCATAAGAAGACCTCGTCGGCGTGATGACGTCAGTTCCGCCCTTTTTTCCATGCCTTCGAGGCACATGGACGGACTGACAGCAATATATACACAGTATACACAGTACATAATATACAAGCAACACACACAGTGTGGAAAATAAAGAGAAAGGCAAAAGAAACAACACACTGCCTTTGATAGTAACAAATACATTCTGAAACACCATCATATACTTAAGGTATACAAGGGTGGACAACGGGGAGGCGGGTGGGTCAGTGAGGAATCCACAGGCAGATACTGTATCCACCAGAAAAAGCGTTACCGAAGGTAAGTAACTTGTTCTTCTGATGGATACATCTGCTAGTGGATTCCTCACCGTGTGAATAGATTCCCACAGCAGTCCCACTCCAGGAGACAAAGCAGAAGTGGAAGACTTAGCTCTAGTGGAATGGGCCCTTAAACCCTCTGGAGGCTCCTTACCAGCCAAAGAGTAGCATATCTTGATGCACAAGACAATCCATCTGGAAAGGGTGCGCTTGTGCACCGCTCTGCCTTTCCTGCAGCCAACAAAGCCCACGAAGAGCTGATCATCAACTCTAAAGTCTTTTGTCCTGTCCAGGTAGAAGCTCACCGCCCTCTTAGGGTCCAAGCGGTGAAGTCTCTCCTCCTCCTTGGAAGGGTGAGGGGGAGGATAGAAGGTAGGAAGGGTAATGGACTGCCCCAGATGGAAGGGAGTTACCACCTTAGGCAGAAATGCAGCCCTGGTCCTGAGTACCATTCTTTCAGCATGAATGGTCAAAAACGGGGTTTTTTAACTTAGAGCTTGAAGCTCACTTACCCTCCTTGCCGAGGTGATTGCAATGAGAAAAACCGTCTTAAAAGACAACAGTCTCAAAGGACAATTGTGTAAGGGCTCGAAAGGAGAACCCATAAGATAAGTCAAGACAAGGTTTAAGTCCCATTGAGGCACAATAAAGGGAGTAGGAGGAAACCTGTTTGTGAGGCCCTTGATAAATCGTAGAACAATAGGTGATTTAAATAACGACGGCTGAGCTGGCATGCAAAGGAAAGCCGACAAAGCCGATAAATATCCCTTTACAGTGGCCACAGCAAAGCCTTGCTGAGCAAGAGAAAGGGCAAACTGCAGAATGTCAGATAAACGAGCCTTCAAAGGATCAATTGACTTTTCTCCACACCAGAGTACAAATTTAGACCACCTATAGGAATAGATAGATTTGGTGGAATGACGTCTGGCAGACAAAATTACATCTACCACATCAGGCGGTTGAGAAAAAGAATTCAGGTTGCCCCGTTCAATCTCCAGGCATGAAGGTGTAAGCTCTGGAGGTGGGGGTGTAGAACCTGCCCCTCCGATTGCGAGAGGAGGTCTGCCCTCAGAGGGAGACGGAGCGGAGGGCACAAGGAGATGTGGAGGAGATCTGTGTACCACACCCTTCTTGGCCAATCCGGGGCGATCAATATAACTTGGGCCCGATCTTGGCGAATCTTCCTCAGAACCCGAGGAATCAAGGGCATGGGAGGAAACGCGTAAAGGAGTCGTGAGCCCCAACTCAACTGAAATGCATCCCCCAATGCCCCCTGCATCGGAAACTGGAGACTGCAGAATGACAGGCAGTGCGCGTTCTCGCGGGTGGCGAATAGATCTATCCGAGGAGTCCCCCACGTCCGAAAAACGTGACGAACCACCTCCGGATGGAGCCTCCACTCGTGGTCGACGGAGAACTGCCGACTGAGACTGTCCGCACGTACATTCAGCACCCCGGCCAGATGATTTGCCATCAGACAAATCTGATGGTCCTGATCCCAGGACCATAAACGCAGAGCCTCTCTGCAGAGACAAAGAGACCCCACTCCTCCCTGCTTGTTGACATACCACATTGCGGTAGTGTTGTCCGTCAGGACTTGAACAGACTGACCGCGAAGGGAAGGGAGGAAGGCCTTGAGTGCCAAACGAATCGCCCGTAATTCCAGAAGGTTGATGTAAAGCAACCTTTCCTCTGGAGACCAAAGTCCTTTGATCTCCAGATCCCCCAGATGCGCACCCCACCCTAAAGTGGATGCATCCGTTATCACTGTGGCCACCGATGGAGGTAGATGGAAGGGCTTTCCTTGGGACAGATTGCCCTCCACCCTCCACCAAGACAGATCCACCGCAGCTTCTCTGGAGATGCTCACAGACTCCCTGAGATCTCCTTTGTGCTGATACCACTGCCTGCGGAGGCACCACTGGAGCGCCCTCATGTGCCAGCGTGCATGGTTGACCAACAGAATGCAGGAAGCAAACAGACCGAGCAGGCGAAGGACCTTCAGGACTGGAACGACCGCTCCATTGCAAAATAAAGGAATAATTTCCTGTATGTCGAGAATCCTTTGAGGAGGAGGGAATGCTCGACACACAGTAGTGTCCAGTACCGCACCTATGAACAGGTTGCGCTGAGAGGGCACCAGGTGAGATTTGGGCACGTTTATCGTGAAGCCCAATTTGAACAACAGCTAAGTTGTATCCTGCAGATAATGTAGCACCTTCTCTGGTGACTCCGCTTTGATCAGCCAGTCGTCCAGATAGGGGAAAACTAAGATCCCCGACCTTCTGAGATGGGCTGCCACCACTGCCATCACCTTCGTGAAGACTCGAGGTGCAGTAGTAAGACCAAACGGAAGGACCGCAAACAGATAATGTTGCGATCCTACTGTAAACCGGAGATACTTCCTGTGTGACTTCAGGATGGGGATGTGGAAATACGCAGCCTGCAAGTCGATCGACACCATCGAGTCCTCCTGATTCAGCGCTTGAAGAACCTGCGCAAGGGTGAGCATTTCGAACTTCTCTTGCTTCAGATAAAAATTCAAGATCCTGAGGTCCAATATCGGACGCAATCTGCCGTCCTTTTTCGGAATCAGGAAATACCGGGAGTAGCATCCCTGACCCCTCTCCTGCTCTGGAACCACCTATATCGCACCTTTCTGTAGTAACTTCAGGACTTCCTCCTGTAGGAGAAGACGGTGGTTCTCTGAGCAAGCCCCTTGACAAGGAGGGTAATTTGGAGGGAATTCCCGAAAGGGAAGGGCGTACCCATTTTCTACAAGATCTAGAACCCAAAGATCTGTAGTAACAGATTCCCAATCTTGTAGAAAATGGGTAAGCCGGCCGCCCACAGGACCAGCATGATCCAGAATGGCGGATCTAGGGCTGCTTTGCCGTGGTGGGAGGGGCTGTGGAAGAGGAAGAGGAGGAGGAGGAGGAGGAGAGCTGACAGCCAGGTGTGCGACCCCTGATTCTGCCTCTGTATCCCTTATACAGAGAGCCTTGCTGCTGTTGCTGCTGTTACTGTTGGGTCTGCCTGTAGGAATGAAAGGTTGCCCTTCCGAAACCCCTGTATCTTTTAAACGATCCCCTTGACTGGGATTGAAGGCCCAAAGACTTAGCTGTAGCCTTGCTTTCCTTAAAATGTTCACGAGCTGCATCCGCCTTTTTGCCAAACAATCCAGAACCATCAAATGGCAAGTCCAACAGTGTTGACTGTACATCCGGGGAAAACTCAGAAGACTTCAGCCACGCACCCCTCCTAGTGGCAACAGAAGACCCCATGACTCTTGCCACTGAATCCGCCGTGTCCAGTCCACTTTGTATCACCTGACGTGCTGCTGCCTGGGCATCCGTCAAGACCTCATTAAAGCCAACCCTATCCTCCTCAGATAGTTTTGGCGCCAGTTTCTTTGCAGAGTCCATGAGCGCATGAATATAACGTCCCAAAAGGCAAGTGGCATTTGTTGATTTAAGGGCCATGCAGGCCGATGGAAAGACCTTTTTGGCCGACTGATCTAACTTCTTAGCCTCTCTGTCACTTGGAACCTGAGGAAAAGCACCCTTAGATTTTCCTGAACAAGCGGCCTGAACCACCAGGTTCTCAGGCGATGGATGTGATGTTAAGAACTCAGGGTCCCCTGGAGCTGCCCTATACCTCCTAGCAACTGTCTTAGAAACTGCGGGAGCAGAAAAAGGCTTACGCCACACCTCCATCACAGGATTTATAATGGCCTCATTAAAAGGCAACAATGGCTCTGAAACTGTAGTAGGAGAATGCAGTACATCTGTTAGAATATTTGATTTAAATTCAGTACTAGGCAACTGAAGACCTAACAATTCAGCTGCCTTCCTAATGACTGCATGATATGGAGCCACATCCTTCGAGGGCTTATCGGAAGGTGGAGTAATTTCCCACTCAGGAGACAAATCCAATCCACTAGCCTCTTTAAGTTCTTCAAAAACTTCATCAGACTCCACAAGCTCTCCTTCTTCTGCTTCTTCCAGAAGGTACCTTCGCTCATCAAGCACCCTTTGAGCTTCCCTCCTGGACCGGATTCGTACAAGCGGCGTCGGCGGCGCCGTGTTCGAATCCGACGGCGCCGAAGCCGGCGTCGAACGTGGATCCACAGGAGCAGCCGGCGTCGAACGAGGTCGAGCCGGCGCCGGTGAAGAAGGGAGCGGTGTCGATGCCTCGGCGCCGGTAGATGCCAAGACGGCGTCGCCGGAAAAAATAGCATGAAGGGGGCCTGTGGATAGGCTTGAGGTACCCCCAAACTGAAGGCCATGGGACCCATCGGACCCGAAGGTGCACCAGTGGAGTACATGGCTCTCGAAAACACCCCGTACATAGCATTTAAATAATGTGTGGGGCCTTGACCCGGTCCAGGGAACGCAGGGTACTGATCTGGCATCACTGGACTCGGGCCAACTGGCGCCGACGGTGGAATTTGTGGTAACAAAGGCTCACCCGGTGCTTGAAGCTCCTCAACCGGAGCCGGGGACGGAGCCAGAGACGAAGCCGGAGCCGGGGATGGAACCGGCGTCGGAGATGGAGCCGGCGCCGGAGATGTAGCCGGAGCCGGAGAATGAACCGGTGAATTCACTGGAGAAGAAGGACCAGCAGGCGAATCCGGAACGGGTGAAGGAGACACAGAGTCCTTACAACGTCGAGTAGGCGGCTTTGACTTCGGAGCCGAACTCTTGTCAGAGTGACGTCGAGAAGTATGTCTCCTCTTCTTTTTGTGCTTCTTGCATCTCGAAGCATGCCCTGAAGTCGAATTCGACACCGACCTCGACCTCGATCGTGACCTCGACCTCGTTCTCGACTTCCTCCTTCCTCTCTTCTCCTTTTTCATCCTTGCGATGAAGAGTTTCGCCTCCCTTTCCTTGAGAGCCTTGGAGCTCATCTTGCGACAGCAAGAGTATCCATCCACATCATGGTCAGATGATAAACACCATACACAGTCGTCATGTGGATCCGTGATCGACATATGTTTTCCACATTCACGACAGGGCTTGAAGCCCGATTTCTTTGTCGACATTTTTTCGAAAAAGGAACAGAGAAATCCAGTAGAAACACAAAGTAACAGTGAAGCTACAGATAGGGATTCCCGAAATCCATTGGCGTTGACGGCACGCAAAAAAGGGAACTGACATCATGACGCCGACGAGGTCTTCTTATGGAGCCGGTGACGTCAGCGGAGTCGCGAGCGGAGCCGTGCCTCTGTGACGTCATCTTCGACCTCATCGGCGTGGACTGCTACAAAAGTTTCCGAATGTTGCTGGCGCAGGGGATATTCACAAGGTGAGGAATCCACTGGCAGATGTATCCATCCGAAGGGAGAGAGTAGACTCTGTGGACAATCTGGATAACCCAGCGTTCTGCTGTCACTGACTGCCAGTGAGGCAGTTGATGGCGTATCCTGCCTCCCACTGGATGCCCATGATGGTTGGAGGACATACTAAAGAGGTTTAGAGGCAGCGGCTGGACCAAGCACCAAGTAGGACATCTGTGAGAGCTTCGTTGAAGGGGAAAAGGGGTTCAGAAGGAGAGACTCCTGGTTGAAGCACCACTATCAAGACGTTTGTCTTGACCACCACTGTGGGCAACTGAAGGTCCAAAACATCTTATGCTTGTAGGACTTACCCAACGACTTGGAATGAGATGGCAAATGTCCGGAAGGGCTCTGCGAATGGTACAAAGAGCATTGCAGAGTCAACCAACATCAGGTGGCGAGGAGCTGGAGAGACCGCTCCCTCAGCACCTTGGGATGTATCACACGGTAGTCCTGGCAGGTCTTAGAGTCGTGGTCCTGCACCACATACCACAAACACATCAAGTGGGGGGTCAGTCACCTGTGAAAGGCCCCACATGGTTTGAAAGCAGATGGTTTCTTGGGCAGCATACCTTCCCACCAAGAGCAAAATCTCAAAAATGCTTGACAAAACATTTTTTTTAAAAGCCAGTCAAACAGTGACTGAGGGGTATCTCAGCCCAGATCACAGCTATCTGGTGCAGAAAGGAAAGGACTGACGTCAGCGAGCCAAGATGGAGCCTTTATAGGTACTGTTCGTGTCAGTTTCACCAAGGACAATGCCACACAGAGCTGAACGACGCTTCCAGATCCAGTCTGATGCCTGGGGATTATTCTAAGGTAAGGAAACTGCGGCAATATCAGATTCAAAGTTTATGGTGTTGTAGTCATCTGACTTCTCTTCTCTATGTGGTTTTGGGCTGCTGGGTACATCTTCATATGTTAGGACTGTGACAAGGAAAGAAAACTTGATGATAATGTGCAAATAACTTACTGGTCACCATCATTACTCCGAGTTGACCTTCCTCATCACAGTCTTCTGTTCACGTCCTCCCTTGGGTTTACCTCTCAGGCTCTAATTAGGAGATTCCCAGTGGCAGGATAACAGCTAATTCACATAGAATTGCAGCTATTACAAGTTAGACCCTCAGAATGACCATGCGTACACAGAATTACTGTGTGGAATTCTGCATGCTTTTAAATATTTTTGGGGCTTTAATGCTTCAATTTATCATCTGCTCTGAGCAGGTGGTTAATAGGAACAGCTGCTTTATTCTGTGGTAGTTTTGGCAGTGGGGCACTGCCAAATAAAAATCTTGGTAGGTACTGGGGATAAGGCATGGCCAGTGATGCAGAGAAAGCCTCACACAATTTTATTGGCTTGAATTTCTGGACGGTAAAATTGAGTCCAGTGTTCCTGAATCCAGGAAAACTGGAAGTGCGGATACCAGGCCGTTTGTGATCAGGCAGAGTGGCATTCCACCTGTGGTTACCACTCTATCGGACTTGTAATTAGGGGCTCAGTCTCTCTTGCTTGACATCTGCAGGATGTTGTGTAGGCTAGGGAAGAAGATTCAGTATTAATTTTGTATGTGCACATTTCTTTTATTGTGGTTAACCTTTTTCACATATGGTGCACCTTTCTGAATCCAGTACTGGATAATTCACCTCCTGGGCCAGCTCCCTTCACAGAGGCCCTTCCATTTGGTCACACAGGCTCATTTATACAGGATTAGCATCACGGAGGAGATAGAATGGGGTATTTATCTTTGCTAGCTGTGCTGGTGCCTTGAACGGATGTTCTTTGGTGAATTAATCTCCCCAATGTCCTGAACAGGACTTTACTATCAAGAGATGGCATCCAAAACCCTGAAATGCACTGAGGCCGTACAGAAAGGCCATACTAGAACAAAACTTCACCATAAATACTCTGAGTCTATTCTTTTTAGTTCAGGTTGTTACTCGAAGAGCTCGATCCCCCTAGGCCCCAGATAAGCATGTTGTTGCACCGCAATTAGCAGCACCTGCTTCCTACTGTAGGCATACATAAATACCACCAACTCTTAAGATGCCCTGTACTATCATCAGGCCCTAAAACGTCCCAAGTCAGAGACAGTATAGGAAGGAATGTGGAAAATAGATGGAACGAGATAAGTATAATGGATTTAGTTGGGAGGTCATTTAGGCATTATGCCCTTGTCTATGTCCTCATTTTATTTATTAAATATTAAGTAATGCTAAAGCTAACCAATGGAAAAAGCTACCAAGCCACTTAAAACCTGGCACCGCAGGACAAACTTCATCAGAAGACAGAGGAAACTAAGAAGAGCTAGGTCAAGTCAGCAAACTAAAATTCACTAAAGCCCCCTAAATCCAAACAATAGTCATAACCATAGGATTGAGAATGAGGGGAAAATATATACAAAAGGCCCTATGGCCAGTGCCAGGATAGTATGTTGATTCCACAACAACCCTCCTCGAAGTCCTGAAACAGAAACAAGGTGGGAGAGCATTCCCCTGGTCTGCAAAGAAACTCCAAAGTGGGATTTCTCCAACTATTACACCGTTTTACTAACCACACATGACCTCAAGCTTCTTTCCCAATGATAGTTCCCGACACCAAAAAAAAACGAGAGAGAATATCCATCTCCATTCTCGTAGTCCTTGCTGCCGCCCGCAGTATCCCTAAGCTGATTAAACAGAATTGGAAGGGAGCAAAGGCTTACCCTTCAGTAAATGAGGGTGGTTCAATTACAGCAAGAACACCTCAGCTACAGTTGGCCCATCCAAATCTCTCTTAAGATTCAAAATGCCAAACTGACAGCATATACCAAATCACCAATTCCCAACGTGATCTGTGAAGCCGACTGACCAAGGAAGGTAGCACCTTGATACAGAACATATGGAGTCAACTTCAAACAAAGTGGTTGGAAAGAGATCATAAAATATCTATCTTGCATCTCAAACCTCAAACAATGGCCAGAATATAAAGATATGCATTGTGGAGGGCTAGAGTAGCCAAGAACATTGCTGAACAAATCAAAGGGATAGCATTTTGTAGACACTGATTATTGAAGTGGGTATACTACACTCTGACAGGTCCAGCACAGAGCGACCTCCACCAGTGAACTCAACCAGTGACGTTTCCTATGCCAGATGAGAGAACATCCGTAACATTCTCAAGTGCCCTAGCTGCCACCCACATGGTCTCTGGTCTACATCAGCAGCAGCAGCACAGCAATGACCTTCTTGGGGGTATTTCACGCCCAGTATCATTGGCATGTTGAAGTCACACAATTTCCCACTATCCCTCTGCATCACCAACTACCTTTTAAATGCTCATCTGCTCATCTAATGTGTTGACCCATGGCAGCAATACAGTCCAACCTACCCGAAGTGTTAACATCTGTACCAGACTGACACCTTTCAACATTAGTGGTGTTAAAGCCATGGGAACAAGCCCCGCTGGGACATGTGGGGCAACCATTACACAATGAAGCAACCCATGCAAGACATTAAACTAGAATAAAAGGAAGAAGAATCCAAAAAAGAGAAAATAAATAAAACCAAAAAGATGCAGGACACAATAGGAACTGGGGTGCCCTCTCATAAAACATATAAGACAGGATATCTTTTAATAAGGTGATTTTTGGGACCGCATCTAAAGGAGGCTGAGGGTAGAGCTAATGTTGATAAGGAGTGCCTGCTTGTGAAGGTGGACTCACATTCATTATGTAATTACAGGAAGAAAAGTAGAAGTGTCAGTGCCCCATGTTTCAGGGCTGTTGAAGAAATGATAAAGGAGTAAGGAGCTGGTATAAGTCTTGGGCTTGCCATATCTTACCTTGGAATGTTATAGAGGGGAGTCATCCGGAAGCAGGCCACAACTGCACGTCTCCGCTGCTTGGAGAGAAGTTTGTGCCAAACCGCCTTCTTGGACTTGTAAGGGTGCTCCGTCTGGACAAGAGAAGGAGGAGTGGGTAGCAGCAGAGAAAGAGCGGTTAGGGGCAGGAGAATAAAGAGAAGATCAGGTAGAGGGAATGTTAAGAGTGGAGCGAGGTGTTGTAGGAGAGAACAATAGGGACATATAGGATTGGGGAAAAGAATGAGGGGAGGGAAGAAAACCATCAGGAAGGATGAGAGAGGTACACGATAGAGGGATTAAAAAGTGGCACAGAGAAGAAGGGTAGAGCAAAGAGATAAAAGGAAAAATGAACCCAATGAGGAGAAACATATGCACATAGAGAAACAAGGAAAGGACAAAAATGAAAGAGGGACAAGAATGAAGAGAGAAGGACAAATGTGGGTCAAAACCACAGTGGGAAAAACCAAGAAAAAGAAAATAAGAATGACCAAGAGACAAAAATCAAGTGAAAGTATAAATAGCAAAATAAAGAGAAATAGATAAGTACAAATCAGCAATTGATCGTCCCTCAAGTACTATCGCCATCTTTGATTTGTACTGCATATTAAGTTGTTCTTTTTAGAGAACAGCACCTCTACTGAGGAAGAGCCATGCTCATTTATATTGCATGGCTTTAGAAGGGTGGGGTCACTAAATCTTTTACTTATACTTACCAAGTTAAGTATAGGTGGAGTTAAAAACAGTAAATACATACTACCCTTCCAAATTAATGATAGGTCGATGTAGTTGTTTCTTGGTCCACATCAGAAAAGTTAATTATCCTTAGTTTCCAAAGGAAGAGTGTTTTTTCATTTGCCAATAACTTTGGCGTTGTTTGCCGAATTTTCGTGAAATTTTCAAAACTAGTTTGACACTCACTTGAGGTGCTACCTTGAAAATTTCGGGGTGATTTGTCAAGAAGGAACCGAGAAAAAGGGAGGGTCCCAAAATGCTTTTTCTCCATGTTAATTTCATAGAAAACTGTAGACACGGCTACAGCCCCAACTGCTGAACGGAATTACACCAAATTTGGCAGTCAGGTAGCTCTTAGTCCAGAAAGCACTCTTTTTAGATTGTGTCAATCTGGTCAGTAGTTGCAGAGAAATTTAAAGAAATTCCCAGTTGTATATCTAGGGACGAGAAGAATCTGCGAATCCTCCCGATCTCGTGGCTGAGATCTGATTGGCTGCCAACACTTCCTGGTTTGAACCAAGTCACAAGAAAAAAGAATAAAAAAAAGAAAAGGGGTCAGGGTAGAGACAACCTGACCCCCAGGCCTCTTGAGGAGGTCCCAGGGGGACACCCCAGAGTCTAAAAGGTAGGCTCCCGCGCTTCGACTAATTTAGGCCACCAGGTGGGGCCAGGTCCTGGGGGCAATTGAAAATAATGATGGGGAGGCACTCCCGAGCCCCCCCCCCGTAGCCCCAGGGACCACCATCTCCCAGGGGCTATATTAACTATTCCTTGTGCACATTATCTTCATAATAGTGGTTTGTTACACATGGAATACAGATCCCTATGAAGTGGTCGGAAGGTACTATTGTTTACCTCCAATTTTGGATTTTATAGACTCCTTTTGAGGTGAACCAGGAGTTGTTATACGTATATTTTGAAGATAACAAAGTGTAGCTGGGGGATATCGCTTTCCTGAAGAAGGTGGATGTCATATTCTAGTACCCACCGAAACACGTCAATGCCTTTTAAAAAAAAAAGATGGTATACACTAGATCTTTGGGACATTTGTGAGTCAAAGGTAAAAATAATAGATGAAGTATTCCGACTGTTACAAATGATCTATCACAGACTGGTGTGATTTGTAATTACATTAGTTTACTGTCTAATGTGTTCTCCCACTCTGTTGTTTTTCTAATCATATTTTAACGCTTGTCTTTTTTATGTGATTCACTTGATATAATGCATGTTGTTTTTTATATTCTCTTGAATAGCTATACAACAATTGGTTGTTTTTATAAATGAAATTGTCTGGTTTGTGCTTTTTAATGATTATTGTAATAAATTGTTGAAATACATATTGGGACCATGTTGAATTTAATCATTTTGTTCCCCTTTTTTAACTTTTAATTTATGTGTTGGTGATATAGTGTGGAAGAAATCAATTTGTTTGAGTCTACCAAAGAGGAAATTCGTTTTGTTGACTTTGCCAAGATGACATTACAGACTTCGGGAGGAAGGTCGAAAGCTGTCAACTGTCGCCGCTTAATCTCCACGCAAGAAGGTGGAGGCTGGACAGGTTCAGGTGGAGTACTGTCCACTGTTGCTGCGACAGAAGATCTTCCCGACAAGGCAGTCTGATCGGAGGATCGATGGCCATGCTCAAGAGCTTGGGGTGCCAGACTCTTCGTACCCAGTCCGGAGGCACAGGAATCACTTGGGCTCAGTCATGCTTGATCTTCTTCAGCACCCTGGGTAGAAGTGGTACAGGCGGAAAGGTGTACAGGAGGCCACAACTCCACTTGTGACAATAAACGTCACCGAGCGTGCAGCGCTTTGGAAATTCCAACGTGCAAAACTGCTGACATTGCGCGTTCTCTTGAGTGGCGAACAGATCTAACCAATGCTCTCCCCACTGCTAAAAGAGACCTTGCACCACCTCCCAGTGAAGACGCCATTTGTGATCCATCATGCATAGGTGGCTAGTGTTGAACCACCAGGGATATGCCCTTATGTTCCAGACATGTCCAAAGGCGAAGAGCCTCGTGACATACGGTCCATGACCCCACCCCACCCTGTTTGTTGCAGTACCACATGGCGGTGGTGTTGTCCGTGAACACCTGCACTACTCTTCCTTTGACAGACGGAAGGAATGCCTTCAGTGCCAGATGGATCGCCCGGAGCTCCAAAAGGTTGAAGTGGAGACCGGACTCCGCCTGAGACCCCTTATCTACGCCTTTCCCAGGTGGCCGCCCCATCCCAGGAGTGACGCATCCGTCACCACTGTGATTTCTGGTTGGGGAAGTGAGAGGGATCTGCCGCTGACCCAATCCTGGTTTGTGAGCCACCACTGCAATTGACATGCAGTCCCCTCCGAGATCTGGGCGACATCGGAGAGATTACCCTGATGCTGCGCCCACTGGAACTTCAGGTCCCACTGCAGAGCCCGCATATAATAATAATAATAATAATCCACATTTGTAAAGACCGAACAATCACCCGTAAGGGTCTCTAGGCGCTGGGGGCCGTCGGGAAGATTAAGCAAGCTATTGCCCAGAGTCACATGGTGCTGGGCTAATCTGCCGCCGGCGATCGAACCGTGATCCCCAGATTGCGGAGTCAGTCACCCTGGCCGCTGCACCACACCTCTTCCCCTGCCTACTGGCATGATCCATCAGCAGGATGTAGGAGGCCATGAGGCCCAGCAGCCTCAGGGTCATTCTCACTGAAATTCCGGATAGAGGCTGAAACATCTGTATCATAGCCCGAATATCCTGGACTCGCTGCTCGGGAAGATAAGCCCAAAACTGCGCTGTATCAGAACTGCTCCAATGAAAGGGAGCTTCTGAGAGGGAATCAGGTGCGACCGGCACATTGATAGAGAACCCCAGTGAGTGCAGGAGGTCTGACGTAGTCTGGAGTTGGGAGACAACAGCCTGAGGCGAGCTCGCCTTCAACAGCCAGTCGTCCAGATAGGGGAAGGCTGGAACCCCTGATCTGCGCAGATGAGCTGCGACCACCACCATCACTTTCGTGGACACCCGAGGGGCGCTGGTAAGGCCAAAGGGGAGCACGGTAAACTAAAAATGCTCGTGGCCTACCGTGAACCGTAGGTAACGCCTGTGAGCTGGCAGGAGGGGAATGTGGATATAGGCATCCTGGAAGTCCAACGCTACCATCCAGTCTCCGGGATCGAGGGCAGAGAGGACCTAAGCCAACGTGAGCATTCTGAACTTCTTCTTCCGGAGGAAGTGGTTGAGGGCCCCAAGGTGAAAGATAGGAGGCAGTCCTTTGTCCTTCTTGGGTACCAGAAAGTAGTGGGAATAGCAACCACGATCTACTTTTGGCACAGGATCCCGTTCGATAGCTCCCTTGGCTAAGAGAGTCATAACTTCCTGGCGGAGAAGGGCCAAGTGATCATCCAACATGAAATAGAGTGCTGGTGGCATAGAGGGAGGGGTAATCTTGAAGGGGAGGGAAACGTCCCTTCGGACTAGCTGCAAAACCAACCTATCCTACGTGATATTTTGCCAGTGGGAGAGGTGATGGCGGATCCTGCCGCCCACTGACAACTGGTGGCCCTGAAAGGTCAGACTAGGAAGGTTTGGAGGCAGCTGCAGGGGGGGCATTGGTGGACTGGCCTGCCATCAGACCTCCGGATTCCCAAGTCCCCGGCCGCGCAGAGGCTGGGTGGCTTGTGCGGCCCTGTGGCCCTGGGTTGAACATGGTGGGGCACCCCTTCCGTGGCCACGATAGGCAGACTGCCTGGTGCGAGAAGTTGATGCAAGGCCCAAGGACCTGGCCGTAGCACTAGAGTCCTTGAAGCGCTTGAGCACGTTGTCTGCCTTGTCGCCAAACAGGCGACGGTCATTAAAGGGCATGTCCAAAAGTGTCACAGGGCTGCTGACGTGGAAATCGTCCTACCCAGCGAGTTGGCAGTATCCAATCCACACAGGACAGTGAACTTTGCTGCAGCTTGACTCTCAGCAACAGCGCGGCCGAGCACGGCCGGGGCCTCCTCCGGGGACTGTGTCAGCACTTGCGCAACCGTACCCCGCACTGAATTAGTGTAACAGCCCAAGAGACATGCAGTGTTCACCGACCATAGTCCTAAGCTGGCGGAAGAAAACATCTTTCTCCCAAGATGGTCCAGCTTCTTCGATTCCCTATCTTGAGGAGCTGTAGGGAAAGCGCTTCCTTTCAAAGATGAGGCTTGGACCACCAAGCACTTGGGGGTAGGGTGTTGGGAGAGGAAAAGTGTGTCACCCGGTGCTGGGGGGTGACGTGGGGCAAGCATCCTATTCACAGGAGCCCCTGTGCTTGGCTCGGACCAGGAGCCCAGAAGGACTTCAGTAAAGGCCTCACTGAAAGTAGCAAGGTCTCCGAAGAGTCTGCTGCCAGCTGAAGCACCTCAGTCAGGAGGTTAGTTCTGACCACCACCGTAGGAAGCTCAAGACCCAAGACCTCAGCCGTCCTACGCAACACCACAGCGTAGGAAGCTCCCTCCGTTGCCACGGAAGGGGAAGAAAGCATACCAAGGTCTGGGGAAGTGTCCGGACCACTGGCATCACCCAACTCCTCTGTCCAGTCTGGCTCTTCAAGCTGGTCTACCAGAGGGTCAACAGACCCAGTCCTCCTCACCCTCTTCTGGCCGCCACTCAGGGCGATAGGAAATGTCAGGTAAGAACAGCAGTACAAAAGTACCCTCTGGCGCCGGTACCGGCGTCGGCTGACGCCGGTCCGGCTCTGTGTCCAAGAGCGATCATCGTCGGGGAAGGTACCGTGTGGGTCGACCGGCACCGATTCAGATCCAGGCCTGGATCCTTGGGGGCCCAGTGGCGCCGAGGTCGGACCCGCCGGCATTGAAGGCCTAGAGCACCCAGCCGAGTCCGCGGGGCCCGATGGTGCGCCAGCGGAGTCGGGCTGACCAAAGGCACAAAGCTTCGCAAAAGGCACAAAGCTGGGCAGGGGACGCTGCGGCTCCCGGGAAGGTAGGAAAGTTCGCAGCCATCCCGCAAAGGCTTCCAAGGCGGAGCCGGAGGATGACGACCTTCCGCGTCCCACGTTGCGTAGGTTGACGGACGGGGAGAAGGTGAAGAGTGACAATGCTCCTTCGCCTTCTTCTTGTGCTTCGACTTACTCGATGACAAAGACTTCGATGAGGAAATATGGTGGTGGCTCCACGACTGGTCCTGCAACCTTCCTCTTGACCGGGGCATTGAGCGGCGCAAGGCCGACTGCCGGACCTCCAGAAGCTTTCGGGACCGCTCCTGCACAGACTTCGGGTTCATGGCTCAACAGTCGGAGCACAACTTCAGGTCGTTGTCACGCTCCAAGCACCAGAGGCACATGAGGTGCGGATCCATGACAAACATCAGCTTGTAACAGGAGTCACAAGGCTTGAAGCCGGTCTGAGGATGGGACATCCTTATGTACACCTGCAGTCGAACGACTCAAAAAAAAAGTCGACAAAAGTCGAAAAAGTTGTAGTCAAAAAGTGAGTAAGGGTACCGCTCTCTCCGGAGCTGCGCAGGCTGGCGCGGAAAAAGAACAAACTGATGTCAGCTCGCAGGGGCAGCGTCTAAGTAAATACTGCAACATCACCCAGCAATCATGACGCCAACGATGAACGCGGAGTTGACTGACGCCACCTACCGACGCGCAGGGGTACAGCTGAGAAAAAATTCCCCGGATCCAGTCTGATGCCTGGGGGTAATTCTAATGTAAGGAATCTATACCTAATAGTCTCTTTCAGATACAACTGTTAGTACTACGAATCCCAGCAAGCTCTGTAAAGTTGAAAAGCTCACTTGGGAGGCCCACTAGAGGGCAATACTGCTAATTATCATGCTAATAGGTGGTGCTGCAGGAGGGTTTGTACAAAGCAGTATATCTGTCTGTGACCAAGGAAGCTCTGAATCGCGTTAGGCTAAGGAAAGGAACTTCAGTGCCAAATGTCGTTTTTTTGACTCGTTACACATATTACCTGCCTGGGAGTGTGTCTTCAAACTTGTGGGCAAACTTGTTTTGGATGTTTAAAGCGGTAGTCCTGTTGTGAAGGCAGCACCACCACTGCAACTGAAAGGTGGGTCTGCATTGACTCTGAATTGTTTGTAGTCTAGCTGTGGAACGGCAGGGTGAGCAATTTTACCAATACTAGAGAGGTGGTGGGTCTGAAAGGAAGACTATAGTACTAAACTGGAAAAATGCCCTTCCTCCTGACCTAGGACACAGTAGTGTTTGTTGATGTGTGGAGGGATACCCACATTGTTGCTTAACATATATCCACTACTGACACTCGTTTCACTAGGCCTTAAGTGACTGATTTTGGTCTGGTAGAACGCTAAATGAAAGGAGCTTGTTTAGAGCGTCCCTGCCAATTTGCAATTTCTTTTTTTTTTTTAAAACATCTGTTTATTCAAACATTTGCTCAGATACATTGCACTTATTCATTACAGTCAGTTAAACATGTGTTTTACACCCTCATTATTTCACCCTTCCCCTGTTCCTGGAATAGCGAATGACCGGTGGTATCTCAAATCGTCCCTTGTAGTCTGCCTGATCAAGCCCTACATCATCTCACGCATCATGGTGAGGATACTTGAGAGTCCCTACTGTGTCCCCTGTAGCTTTCCCCCCGCCCCAGATCTTCATCCATTTCCCTGGGCAGCCCTTACACTGATAGACGACCTTCTCTGCCTGACCAATTTGCAATTTCTTATGGTGTATCAATGGTTTGAGACCGTAATTACAGTCACAAATCATTGATAGATTACCGACCCCGCAAAGGAGGTGGTAAATCACCCACAAATGCGAAGGAGTCCTTTAGGGACCCCTTCCCCTTTGCCAATGTTGTGAAAAATATGATTTAGGAATAGGCAGGGATCCCTGGGCCCACTGCTTACTCGTAAAAAGAACGTTTTTGAAACGTTTCCTTTTTTAAACACGATTCATTTACTTTTAAGGAAAATAGGATGCATAAAACAAAAAAGATTGCTTTAGTTAAAAGCAATCAAAGACATGGTGGTCTGCTGACCCCAGCAGGGAATCATCTCTGTGATGGGAGCAATTTGTAGTGGGTCGCAATGTAAGACTTACCTCTCGCATATTAATAAGGTAGGTCAAATTGTGGCAGCCTACGAATTGGAATTTTGCAAACCAACATGTTTGAACATATGTTGGTTGGCAAAAAACAAAATCAATGCATTGGGTAAAAGTCGGTGCACAAATTACGACCACCTTTACCGAATGCATGGTATGAACATAGGGCCTCAAGTTCAAGTCCCACTGGGGAACATAAAAGGTGCTGACAGAAATAAAATTGTGAGTCCCTTCAAAAAGTGAACAACGACCAGTGACTTGAATAATGACGGTGCATCTGGCAGGCACAAAAAGGCGGACAAGGTTGATAGATATCCTTTCCCTATACCAACGCCACAGCCTTGATGGGCCAAACACAATTTCGAACCACAGGATATTGGATAAGCATGCATGTCTGTCTGTCTGCCCGTCTGTCTGGAAAAGCATGTCTTCGGAGGGTCGGTATAGTTGTTGGAATACTAGAAAACAAATTTGCGCCATCTGCCAAAGTAGACAGATTTAGCCGATTGCCAACTAGCTGATATAATAACATCGACCACTTCCGGTGGATGTCAGAAGGCACTCAGATAACTTCACACAGTCTCCAGGCATTAAGGCAGAGAATATGGAGATTGGGATGTAGAATCTCCCCTTCCATTGGGAAAGGAGATGCACTCTGAGTGGAAGACAAAATGGAACACATAGGGAGAATTGTAGAATGTCTATGTACCACACCCTTCTAGGCAAGGAGGATGGTATAGGGCTGGCATTGGAATTTCTTTCCCAGAAACTGAATAGTTAAGGGTATGGGAGGAAAAACATAATGGAGCAGAAACTTCCACTTCAACTGAAATGCATCCCACCCAGGACTTCCTGTAATGGACACTGAAGGGCACACAACATCAGGCAGTGGGTGTCCTCATGAGTGGCAAAAAAGGTCCACTGAGTAATGCCCCATCGGGCTAAGAATCCCTGCACCACCTCCATTCAGAGATCCGTGAGATGCCGACGGCTGAAGCTTTCAGCTCTGACATTCAACGTGCTAGATAGGTGGTTGGAAACCATCCGAAGTCCTCATTGGTGCACCCATGACCAGAGTCTCAAGAGTTTCTCGAAATCAAACCTATTGATAAGCATATGGCAATTCAATTTCAGACAGATGAGAGGACGACGGGTATACATGGCCTGGCATTCATGGTATTGACTGATTGTGTTAAACATTCATGTTGAACCAGTGCTTGAAATGTAAAACAGAAGTGCATGTACCCGTTACCACAGCACCTATGTGCTTGCTTCTGAGAAATGTGGATACTCTCCAATTTAAAGTATTGCACACCGCTGAGAAACGCAGGTACACTCCCTCTCAAAATAATGAAGTACAGTTACTTAAAGCCTGGCAGTATCAGCCCATTTAAAGCACTGCATCGAACCACAGATATAATACTCCTTCATCCCGTTTTAATCTCATACACTTGTACCACCCTTTTGCCAGGCTCACAACTCAAGCACATGGGCCTTTCTCTACATCGCAACAGAATGAGATAAGAGGAGATGAGATTGCAGGTGGTGAATAGGACCTTACCAGTTCCAGGTGATAAAGGACGGCAGAGACCTCCTGGACACGCTTGACAATCTTTTCAGGTTTGTTGCAATCTTCAATTTTCCCAGACATCTCCTTGTAAAGGGCCATCTGCCAGCGCATTGACGAGCTGTTCTCGCACTGGAAGTCAAAGCCAGAGTCAGTCCTGCCTTTCCCTGCCACTCGGAGAGAGACTCTGTATAGGTCCTCCATCCCTCCATCAGCACTACTACTGCAAAAGTAAAGCTCTTTGTCCCATTGCTCACCACTGTAGTGGCCAGAGATGGACTTTGTCCTTCTTAAAGGCTGCTGTGGCTACAGTTAGGCCTACAGCCCATTCCTCATGACAGAGGAGGCAGATGAAAGGCCATTAAGTCCCATCCTCAGTTCGGCTATTGTCAGAAACAGCCCTCCTCAATCTTTGACCCTTCACTGCTGCAGAGTCCTACAGACCCTTGCAGAACCTTCCTTACAATTTTTAGATAGCAGCTAAGACACCACCATCCCATTCTCGCCATTGCCATGGCATAGCTTACCTCTCTCTGTCATTTTCATACCATTGCTTTTGCCAAAGGTAAACCCCAACACAGCTTTGCCCTTTTCGTCTACTAGCAGATTTCCTCTCAGATACTTCTTCCATTCTACCTCTTCTATTTTTAAGTACTTCAGCCCCTCCCACATCACTGGCAAGTGCAGTAAGACTCTTATGAGTTCTGTCCCCGAAAGAAAATTCACCTTACCCCACCTTCACTGCCGAACCTGCCAGTGATATGCCTCTGCACACTGTCATCTTTGCAAGCATCAGAACATACCTTTCCCTGCAGGTGAAGATTGTTATTCAAGAACTCTCGCACTTCTTCGTCAGTGTCTTTCTGCAGGTGATAAGAAACCATACAATTACTATTACAGTAGAGTAGCAGTAAAGCCATGTTTGTGGGAGTCACCAAGGTTGGTGAAAAATTTAATGAGAAACAGTATGTAATGACTGGACATGATGCAGCACTAAAGTACCTCAGCCCTTCCAAAATAAAAACTAGATTAAAATTTACTGCATACAAGCTAACCTCTAAACATAAAGCTTTTACTTCCATTTGTAAATGACAGAAGCAGTGAACCTGGGTATCACCCTCTGTCGGAATGAGGTGCTGCACCAGAACAATACCTCCCATTGAAATGAGACAATTGTGCCCAGAAAGTCAACAGTAAAATAACACTCTGGGTGTCCCAGATATGATGAGGCACTATACTAAAGGATTGACCAAATAACAAGGTAAGACACAGATCCAGGTACTGGCTAGTGGAATGAAGGACTAATGATGGACAATATCAGTACCTTTTGACCAAAATGGAATCAAACCCTTTACCAGGGTGTTCCCCAGTGAATTGAGGTGTTATAACAAGACCTTCCCTCCTGCTGTTTAAAAAGACACTGTACCAGGGCATAGCGGGTCTTTGCCAATGTGATGAGCTCTTGGTCAGTGGGAGAACACATGTTGAGGCCGATGGGCAACATCTTCTTGAGTGTGGCAACAATCAGCGACGTCTGTACAGAATAGCGGTCCCCTCGACGCTTCTTCTTGGTCCTCTCCTGGTCTGAGCCACCAGACTGAAAAGCAAAGCTGGGTTCTGAGGGTGACAAAAACACTCACATTCCCTTCACTTCCACCCTCATATCTCCCAAGCATGCACCATGCCCTTTGAGAGACCCCACAAGCAGTACACATACTAACATATAAAAATTGATGACAGATATGCAACCCTAACACATCAAACCTGCCATGTGCTTCCATACTAGCACCACCAAACCCACATGGTTCAGCCTTACTATTTACTTACACTCTTCTGTTGCTAATGTATTTCGCCAAGGTTATTCTTATTCCATTTTCTGCTACAAAGGCAATCTTGGCATTTGCAGGCATTATACTTAGGCATTTTCCTATGTTACTCCTACATCATTTTAATTCTGGTCTCCAATATTCTTTCACCCTGGTGACTATTTGTTACATTGACTGTACTCTAAACTTTTGCATGTCTCTACCATACAATCTATTTGGTCCTGTTGAATTATTGATTAGTAATAATAATAGAAAAATGTATGTGGATATTACTTTAGACCTTGTTCCAATCCTCAGTCCATCAGTATTGATCAGACTGTTGTCTCTTCTCCACCTCTTACCTCCACCTAGCTCTTTCCCTGTCTATAAATACATTTTCATATTGTGTCTTATATTCCTCTCCATCCACCCTCTCTCTATTCAGCTCTTTTTAATCAACCCTCTTCTGCCCATCCCGCTCCTCATCCATTCTTCTTTCATCTTAAACCACCCATTCATCCATCCATCCATCATGTTTGCCTTCCCATTGAATAAAGAAGAAAATATTCAGACCGGACTGGGATGCACAAAGTACGACAGAAGAGAGCACATTTGTACATACAAGTGTAGCGGCAAAGCCTGCATGAAACAAAAGAAGGTAGCAAAAAGATATCTAGACTTTATAGAATACTATGTAAAGCAAAGAAAATGTTAGGAAAGCATGGAGGAGTACACAAAAGTTACATTTAGACTAAGACAGTGTAAAAGAAATCAGAACATTATAGAAGGTAGCAGAAGTGTTTAGAATGGAGCTTAACAATATAGAAGAGAGCATGTTCTTTGGAAACACATTGTATGGTCGGACAATAGTATTCATTGCCTACATTAAGAGTATTTTGACTATCATAAAAGCTAAAGAAATCAATGTTTCTGTAGAGTGAATAGGAGCTAAAAAATACAGAGAGCAGTAAAAACGATTAGAGTATGATTAAAGCGGGTAGAGATTGATTCACAACTACAGTCAGCGGCATGCAAAATTCAAAAATACTTTAGGAAAAAGATGATAGGCTCGTAAATAATAGGACTGTTTTAACTGAGAAATATGTAGAAAGTAAAGAAAAGGTTGGAAAGCAGAGATCAGTTCTGGAAAGTAGAATACTGGTCGGGAAACAATCATACAGTTTCCAGGGTGCAGTTTAGGTAAGAAACAAGCTATTAAAGAACTATTTAACAGTGATAGAAAGTACAAGGAATCAAAAGAGGGCCTCTGCAAATTGTGTATACTTAACATTTGGGGGGAAGTGGGGGTTCCCAAATATACTAAATTTTGGGTGGCCCTGGCTTGGTGGTCGCAAAATGGAACATTGCCATACACTTGGGAGCAAGAGACTGGCCAGACCTGGAAAAAAGACGTGGACTGGTGCATGTTAGTAGAAAGGATGGTTTAAGAACATAGAAGATGCCCTAGGAAATGGACTAAGATATGGAAGGTCTGGCAATCCTACTGAGGGCTTCATATAACTGTATAAGGGATGTGATTCAGAACTGTCAATGTCAAAGGAATGATGCGGAGTAACAATGCCATACCAAAACTCATAAATATACAGAGTGGACACACTTGCTGCATTGTTGACCACCCTGTGTTCTATATTGTTGCAGGTGGTAAATTGTTGTTTTTTTATGTTGCAAAATCAATAACAAATATTTTAAAAACAGTAGTAGACAGTGAATAGTAGATCCAAAAAGTACAGCAGAATCAAAGAAGATAGAAAACAGTGAAGAGTTAAGAAAATAAAGAACGGTTCAAGAAGCTAGTGAAGTGGTAAACCCTTAAAGGGCATAAATGATGGTAGAAGAAACAAGAGATTGGATCAGGATAGAACAGGTTGGCTTGTGAGAGTATAGATCGTCAAGGAAAAAAATAATAGTATATTGAAATGTTAAAAAAATAGGCCAAGAAAGACCAGTACAGTGCTGCTAACTGTGGAGTCAAATAATTCAGGAAAGCAGCAGATGAAAGGGTTAAGCCCATCAGGGCAGTAATGAACTATGTAGGAACATGATGTGCCAAAACCAATATGGCTAACAGTTCAGGTAAAAAGAATGTTTTTAAGAAACGTTGGCAAAACTTTTATCTCAGGGAGAACAATTTAAAATATATATTATTTAAAATCTGTAAAATTAGAACAGTTTAGAAGAACGTATTACTTATCACTGGTAACAATAATTCTGGTGGCCTCATTTAAAGTTTGATTCTATGGGTTTGTATGAACCGCTGTCATGGAGGTTCATACAAACCCATAAAAAAATTCAGTGTGCGTCTTCCACTGGTGGCGCACGCTTATACTAAAACTTTTCAAATTTGTACTTTTCCAAAAATAAACTCATTAAACAGGTGTTTGTTGCTGGAAAAGTAAAAATGAATAGTCACAAAAACTATGTACGTTTTGTCCGAAGGTGTCGGGATAACTTTAAAATTAAAGCCATTTAACTGTCTGCTCTAAATAGGGCATATGGTTGTATGGCTTACCTCTGATGTCTGTATTTACTTGGGCCATCGGAGGAATGTTTACACTAACGAAAACATTTTGACTCCATTGGTGAAACCCTGGTGATTAACCCAACTCAAAATTGGTGTGTTAGACCGAATGTTTGGCGGAGAGGGTACTCTGTTGCAATTGCAACGGAGTATCATGCCCCCACACTGTAAATTGGGCCTTATTATTCATGTAGATTCCACACTTTGGGCCATATGTACAAATATTTATGGAGGTTGCTAATAGCCCAATTCGGAGATTTGGGTGATTTATGACTACAAAAATACATTTTGATATGCACAAAAGCCAATTGCGATTCGGTAACTTGCTACGAATCACAATTTGGTTTTGTGATTCGGAATTTGGAATGGAAATGTTTAGGGCGTCCTTTCCAAGTACCGAATTGCAGTGGTATGTCCTGGACTCGCCGTTCGGGAGGATAGGTCCAAAGCTGCACTTGATTTGATTTGATTGGAATTGTTATTTATAAAGCGCAGTGAATGCCGTGGCGTCTTGGCGCTAACTGTGATACATGGATAATTGGAACCTGAGCCTAGGTGTTTTAATTTTTAGCAAATAGCCAAGTTTTTAATTCCTTCCTGAACCTCATCCGATTCGATTGGCAATGCAAAATAGATGGCATCTGGTTCCAAAGATTTGCCGCACAAAAAGACAGTGTGCGGCCCCCCCATCTTACCTTGCGTGTTTTTGGAACACAATCAAGGCCCTCCGTAGAGGATCTAAGAGTTCTTACAGGAAGATACCTAGTAAAGAGTTTCCGCACTTCCCCAGAAATGCCTCCATGGAGGGCTTTATGTACTAGGCAAAGAGCTTTAAAATTGGCTCTAGATGGACAGGGAGCCAATGTAGTGCTCTAATGGCCTCTGAGGTGGGACGACCCTTGGGAATATTCATGAGTAGTCTAGCCGCTGCGTTTTGCAATGATTGTAGCTTCCTCTCCTGTGCTTTATCAATTCCCACGAAAAGAGCGTTGCAATAGTCCAGTTTAGATAAGAACAATGCAACTGCAACTGTCTTTTGAAGCTCAGGCACTATAAACGGGAATATTTTCCTCAGAGTTTTTAGGAAGAAGAAGCAGGAGGAAGTTAGTTGGTTGACATGGGCGGATAGATTAAGCTGTTCATCTAAGGTCACCCCTAGATTTTTAACCTTAGTGACGGGACTAGGACAGACTCCCGTCTCCGTGGGCCACCAGTTGGTGTTCCATAACGATGGTCTTTTGCCAAATTCTAAAACCTCGGTTTTATCCGTGTTTATTTTCAAAAAAATTGAGCTCATCCAACACATGATATCTTTCAAACATGCATGAAAGCCAATGGCTACTGTGTCTGAAGATTTGGCAACTGAGATGGTAAGCTGTGAGTCATCGGCGTACATGATCAGTGAAAACCCATGTTTCCTGACCAAGTTGGCCAATGAGGACACATATATGTTGAAGAGGGTTGGGGACAAGGCAGAACCTTGCGGAACACCACATGGGAGTTGGAAAGTTCCAGACTGTGTATTCTCCCAATGTATGTTTTGTTGTCTGGTTTCTAAGAAGGAGGAAAGGAGATTCAGTGCGATATCCTCCACCCCTATCTGTTTCAGCCGCTGCACCAACACCTTATGATTTACGGTGTCAAGCGCCGCCGAAAGGTCTAATAGGACCAGAATTGCTCTGCCACCTCCATCCACTATCCTCCGAATCTCCTCTGTGGCCAGCACCAACGCTGTTTCTGTCGAGTGACAAGGCCTAAAGCCATGTTGTGTCCGGTCTAACAGAAGATTATCTTCTAGGTAGTGAATTAACTCCCTGTTTATGGCTCTTTCCAGAATTTTTGCTGGTAGCGATAGTCGGGAGATTGGCCGATAGTATTTTGGTTCTAGTGGATCCAAGGCTGGCTTTTTAAGAATTGGCCTTATACAGGCCTTTTTCCATGCATTAGGATACTTACCCGTTTCAAGAATTTGGTTTAAGAGAGGGGTAAGATGTGTACTGATGACCTTGGGGGCCAGATGAAGAACTGCTGGGGGGCATGGATCATTTGGAGAACTAGATTTGGTGGATATCAGGAGGTCATGGACCTCCTCCACATTAAGTGTCCTGAAGCGTGCAAGTCTACCACTTGCTGCCCATACGTTTATATTTGGAGAATTACTGTCTGGCATAGTATTAGCCAAATTTAAAAGATCATCATAGATCACTTGTACTTTGTTTTGAAAGAAATTGGCCATTCCGTTGCAGGAGGCTTGGTCTGGTCTGAACTTGACTGTGTGTTGAGGTGTAACAAGTGTATGTACAGTCTTAAACAGTTCCTTTGAGGAATGTGTTGCATCGCTTATTTTAACAGTAAAATAGGCCCTTTTGGCTATGATGATAGCCTGCTTATATTCCTCCAGACATTGATTATAGACTAGCTCATGCTCCGTACTATAATCTGTTCTCCAGATCCGTTCTGTCTTTCTACATTTCATTTTTATTATTTTTACCTCCGGACTGTACCAGGGTGCTGTTGCGGTTGCTCTTCTGATGGTTTTATTAATTTCAGGGGCAACATTATCTACAGCCATTCTAATCCAATTATCAAATTGGCTGGCTGCTGTATCATTGTCACTATTTAATACGAATAGGCCCGAACTCAACGCCTGTTCCAGGTCAGCCTTTTTTACCTTATTCCATTTCCGGACCTGCAGGTTTGTGGCGGGTAAGGACTGAGGTAGGGAAAACATTTTATTAATCACCTCTAAAAAAATCGCTCTATGGTCAGTCCAAGGTAGGGATAACGTTTTTGTTATATTTATGCCTGATTGATTTGTAAAAATCCCATCCAGTGTTTGACCAGCTAAATATGTGGGTTCCAGTATAATTTGGAAGAGTCCATACGCTGCCAAATTATCCAAAAGTCTTGCCGTATCTAGATTGGTCTCTAGTTCAAGATGATAATTAAAGTCCCCCATGATGGTGAAAAAGTCAGAATCCAGACTTGACTCTAAAAAATTTAAAATGGCCTGCGAGAACATAATTCTAGGTCCCGGCGTCCTATAAACAAGTAGCCCTTGGAATGTGAAGGAATCATTAAATTTCAATGAAAACATTAATGCCTCAGCAGGAAGCACCATTATAGCCTCATGGAGCAATGCGTACTGTGTCCAGAACAGCTCCAATGAAAGGGAGCATCTGATAGTTGATAGTGAACCCTTGCGAATGTAGGAGGCCTGCCATAGTCTGAAGGTGGGCGACAACAGTCTGGGGAAAGTCTGCCTCCAACAGCCAGTCGTCGCTACAGGGGAAGACTGGTACCTCTGATCCGTTCCAATAGGCTGCGACCACCGCCATCACCTTGGTGAACACCCAAGGGGCGCTGGTTGGGCCAAAGGAGAGCATGGTGAACTGAAAGTGCTCGTGGCCTACCATAAACCGCAGATAGAGCAGATGGGTCGGCAGGACTGGAATGTAAAAATAAGCATCCTGCAAGTCCAACGCTACCATCCAGTCTCCTGGATCCAGGGCAGACAAGACCTGAGCCAGAGTGAGCATCTTAAACTTTTCCTTTTTGGAGAAGTAGTTGAGGGCTCGTAGATCTAGGATAGGGCGAAGACCCTTGTCTTTTTTAGGGAGCAGAAAGTAGCAGGGATAACAACCACAGCCTACTTCTGGCACCGGAACCCTCTCTATGGCTCCCTTGGACAAGAAAGTCATGACTTCCTCCTGAAGCAATGTCAGGTGATCCTGCATCAGCCGGTCGTTGGTTGGAGGTATAAAGGGAGGGGTAGTCTCAAAGGGGAGGGAGTAGAGCCTTCAGACTATCTGAAGAACACACCTTTCGACATGATGTTTTGCCAGTGTTAGAGGTGATGGCTGATCCTGCCACCATCTGGCTGCCCATGATCTTGAAGGGCTGGACTAGGAGGGTATGGAGGCTGAGGCTGCAGGGGGGGTGGTGGACTGACCCAACATCTGGCTGCCCGACCCATGGGGTTGGAATGAGCCGCACCAATAGCAGTGCAGAGGTTGCTATACTTGAGTGGTCTTGTTGCTGGGATATGGCTGGCACGGCTGACAGACCCTTCCATAGCCATGAAAGAGGCAAAATGCAGATGGGGGACATGTGGCCACTGAGAGCGCTAAGGACTTGGCCAAAGCCCAACAGTCCTTAAAGTGCTCCAGAACCATCAAAGGCAATGTCCATGAGGGAAGCCAGGACATCCCCAGAAAAGCCAGGAGTTCTCAGCCAGGCGTGGCGTCGAACAGCCACCATTGATGAAATCGCTCTGCCCAACAAATCGGTTGCGTTAAGACCAGAATGAATGGCGAACTTTGCTGCATCTCTCCTGACTGACATCGCTTGGGAGAGGATAGCTCGGGCCTCCTTGGGACCTGTGGCAGAACTTGCGCAACTGTTTCCCACAGGGAGTGGGAGTAATGGCCCAATAGGCATGCAGTGTTCACCGACCGCACTGCAAGGCTGTCGGAAGAAAATATTTTCTTACCCCAACTATCCAGCCTCTCGGATTCCCTATCCAGGGGTGCGGAAGGGAACGCGCCCTGTGACGCAGAAGCTTGGACCACCAAGCTCGCAGGGGTAGGGTGGTTGGTGAGGAAATCTGGGTAAACTGGTGCAGGGCGATGGCGGTGGGTGATTGTCCTATTCACAGGAGCCCCTGTGCTGGGCTTGGACCAGGTTCCCAATAGGACATTAGTCAAGGTCTGATTGAAGGGCAGGAGGGGTTCTGAGGAGGAGATACCCGGCTGCAGGACCTCTGTCAAGATGTGGCCCAGGACCTCAGCTGCCCTACTCACCACCATAGCATATAAAGCTCCATTCTCCATAGCACAGTAGGGAAAGAAAGTAGGCCAGGATCTGGAGTGGTATCCAGTCCACTGGCCTCACCCAATTCCTCATACCAGTCCAGATCTTGAGGAGGCTGGTCTTATAAAGGGTTCAGCGACCCCTCCCAATCCCTTCCGAATAGGGCTAGGGAACTGACCTAGAACCTAAGGGTTCTGTGGGCACTGGTATCGCCGTCGGTAGGTGCTGAGCCCACTCCGGGTTGTCAGGGATGTGAATGGGGCTGGCGAAGCCTGTGGGTGTCGAGAGTCTTGTGTTGGGATTGGCACTGGGGAAGGTCGCAATGGCACGACCGGCGTTGGTACGGATCCATTGTTGGATCCCTGGGGGGCATTGGAGCCACCGGTGTGGAACCCAGTGGAGTTCCCTCTGTGTCTGAGGGGACCAAAGGCACGCCGGCAAGGTCAGGCATCCCAAATTTGAGGCACATGACATCATAAAATTCCTTGAGCTGGGCGGGGGTTGCGGAGCCGAACCAGGAGCAGGTTCAGCAGAACGAGGCCTGGAGCGCCGACACTTCTCCGTCGCATCAGCCAACAGATGGGGTTATGTCAATGGACACTTTGACTTCTTGTGATTTTTGTGCTTCTTACTTGACTGACTCGAGGAGGATGAAGACGGGAGCTCTGAGGCAAACAATGTAGTGCCAGGCACAAGGCCACAAGCAGCTTTAGGGATCACTCCCTCAAAGCTTTCTGGTCCATAGCCTAGTAGTCGGAGAACGACTTTGAGTTGTGGTCGCGCTCCAGGCACCAAAGACAAATCAAGTGTAGATCTGTCACCAACATGGTGCTATGGCAGGAGCCGCACGGTTTGAATCCAGAAGTCTTCTTGGACTTACCTACAGACCAAAAAATCTTCAACAAAATGTCCAAAAAAGCCTGTCCAAAAGTGTCAGAGGGTAGCTCTCTTTGATGAATCTGCGCCCACAGGCGCGGGAAGAAAAGAACTGACGTCAGCAAGGTGGCTTTTATATAGGTGACGCAGACAGAGGAGACGACACTGACTACATCACACGGAGCCGATCGGCGTGCAGGTGTATTGCTCGTAGAAAAATCTTCTGGATCTAGTCTGAAGCCTGGTAAATTCAAAGGTAAGGAATCTGCAGCTAGATGTCTCTGTCAGATAGTAGTTTTAAGTCTGCAGAGATTTCGCACATAAAAAGATTGGCCTATACTATTATTAAAATTAAACTTGCAGCTTATGAATACCAAAAAAAAGTAAAATACACAAAAATGTAAGCTTACCTTTGTGAATCAGGCCCACTATGTATGACTATTTCGCTCTAACGGTACAACAAAGAGTGTTCCTATGCCCACTGTTTTGAAGCATGCAGTAAAATAATTGGATGATGATTTTATTTTAAAAGATTTTTGAATGCTAATCAACATGTAATGGTTTTTATTAAATATTATACAGGGCATTGTATTATGTTGACCTCAAAAGAGTTCTACCTAAAGAAATGCATGTGCTTCCTTAAACGTGTGCACTAGAATTAAACATTTTTGCACAGCCTCTAGTGCTGGTTTGTATAACCCAAGATTCATGGACCTTCTCCAGCCTCTCTTTGGATGAGCATGGAAGATGTTCATTGGCTTAGCCAAAGAGAGGAGGCGGTGGAAAGGACCTAAGTGGGGGATAGAAAGTGAGACTTTGAGTTCCAGCTCTTGCCATTGTTCACGTTGCTGGACTGGTCCAGGAGACTACTAAACCTGCAGCCTGATTCAGAAAGAAGTCTTAGTCTTTTTAGTATCTGTTCTGATGCAGAAACTGTGAGACTTTGCCTGCAATCAGGCGCAGGAGGAGATTAGACAGAGCTGCAGCCTTTAAAGTGGCATGCTCCTTTGACCTCTATCGAGCCACTGGCAAACTAGAAGGCAAGAGCAAAGTCATAACCATTGTAACCAGGACCAGTAAGTCAGTGAGCCCTTGTTTCTTCAATGGTCTTTTTGTAAGCATCTCTGCATATGTATTTGCATACAGAAAAGTCAGTCTGAATACATACACCGAGACTGGGCAACCCTTGTCATATGATGGCTATACTTGGGTATGTATAAGATCTATACTTGAACATACGATCCCAGGCCGAAGCATATGCACTTCACCAGTGGTTTCTGTGGGCATCCTTGGAATAGGTTGCCCACTCCTCGCATCTGAAACAAACGCTGGCAGGAAGGAGGGAACTTTCTGCTCCATCCGTGCTGCTGGCGGGATCGGGGGACGTGCTGTGCTGGACATGTCCTGTGTCTCTTGGCCCGAAATGATCGAGCCTAGAATTTCCGGAGCCCAGAATTCCAGGGCCGGACAGATGGCAGAATTTCACAAAGAGTTATTGATCTGGGTGGATTTTCGTCCCTCTTATTGATGGCCTGTGTGTGCTAATTGAAACTGTACTATGTTAGATCTGTTTAACCTGTGTTCGCTTGTAAGAGCTGTTCAACCTTAGTGATTGCTGTGCTACCTACACCTTTATACTGGGAGACTTAAAAATAAATTAATTTATTCTCAAAGACTTACTTCTGGCTACTAGTCTTTAATGTTCATATCACTTCATTTTCTTAATGTATTTGTAGTTTGCATGGCTATATATACTATTTAAGTGGTCCTGAATTACCGTGTTTTATTTGGTGTCGGAAAGGTGCACATTCTATTGTATACAAAAAAAAAAACAACAAACAATCAGACAGAAGCAGCCAAGCCAAATGGCAAACTGATTATTTGAACTGCCTGTAAAATATATGGATGCTTAGCTTATATTTTAAGAAACATTTACTTATCAAATTGCCTGCAGCCCAATAGATTTTTGTTTTCATTTTAGGGAAACTGTACTACTAAATGCAGTGTCTCTTAATGGGAGAACCTCAACATGGACCGGAAATTCATTGGGTGGGGTGGCCGGTAAAGTTCAGGATGTCGCTGCATGTTTAGGAGCGTAAAAAACAGTTCTACGGATTTAGACACAGCAAAAATAGAACACTTCCCCAAAGCAGGAAATAATTCTGGAAATTAGAAACAGTTTAGGACAGGAATGAACTGATCAGGGATGTAGCAAATAGTGAAGAAAAGTTCAGAAAAGTAGAAACTGTCTGGGAAAGCAGTTCAGGAAGGAACAGAGTACAGCAAGACAGTTTTGAAGTAAGTAAAAAAGAAATTACACTACAGAGCACGGCAGCACAGAATACCATTTTACAGATTGATACTGCTGCAAATTCATAAACACACAACACAATTACACATAACCTAGCAGTACATATTCAATCAGAATGGTACAGACAGACAACATTGGCTGCTCGATGGACGGCAGCAGTGCTACCTAGCTGAATATGAACAAGCCAGGCAGAACATTGCTTGCAATATAGAATTGTAGAAAACACAGCAAAACTCACGAGACAAATGTTAGTGTTGTGCATATTAATGAAGATGATATTAAGGAATGGTAGATGAGAGACAAGTATAACATATCTGTGCAATGTAGGGGAGGACGACAATGGCTAACAAAACAAATACAGAATACAAAAGGATTGTGCAAGAGGACAAGCAGTACAAAGAAACACAATACAGTCTACAAATGCATGGCTTCACAGAGAGTAACACTTATTTTTTCAACTTTTAGATCTTTTTGCCAAATAGGTAGGAAGGGCAAGGTGGGGAGTATGGAATAAACTATTTAAAAAGACCAACATCAAAAAACAAGTCCTGATTACAGCAAACACTGGTTCACCTGAACTGACAGAATCTTCCCTACTAATACTGGATGAATTCCTTCAGCATACACTTGACTCATCTGAATTCTGGAGTGATCTAAGATTTGAAAAATCCTAGAAGCTGTTGGAAATTCAGGTTTGAGGTGATTCAACCACATGCTTTGCCTAGCCAACACAATTCTGGTGTATGTTTTGCAAGGCAACAAGGGATTAAAACCACCACAAAATTGCAAATTCATGAGCAGGATGCACCTCAAACCACATCAAACCTATGATTCAAGGTGGCTCAAAGTATTTGTGTGCCCAGTCGAATTGCTAGAAACTCAGCAATAGATTCAGTTTATGACTACTTAGCACTCTTTCAGTAGATGTAGAATATAGCAAGATTAATTAAATGACTTAATTTTGCATGTTTGAGTGTAAATTCTTGACCTGCATTGTTCGTTGCTGTAAGTACTGTTGACATCAGCTCAGTGTATACCCTTCCACTCAACACCTAAGACCTGATGCCCTATGTCAGCACTCAGCTTTAGAATCCCAGGTATCCCAAAGCCAGTCAACAGGACAATAAGAAATTCAAGCTTAGTATTTCAACAACAAAGACAAGAAACTATACAAAGAAGAAAGCATCCACATGAGCAGCTAAGCTAAAGCAGTACATGGAACTAACTTTTGATCTTGAAGCACCAAGCAGAAGCATTTGCCATTCGTATTTCCTGAAGCTCATTATTCCCCCATCATTGACCTCATCAAAGCCGTCATGGATTTGTTTTCTAGCAGACAGGTTCACAAGCACGGCATCATACCCTGTAAAAAGAACCTTCACATGCTCCTTAGAAAACCCCTCTACTCCGGCTTTGGCACTGAGATATGTCGAACTTTACAGATGCCATTGCCATCTGTCCCACTCTACTGCTCTGCTTTGATGCCCCAGCAAGGCCGCACACTCTGCTATCAACACATCGGAGCTTCAATGTGTTGCCCCTGATTGGCATCTAACATCGAGCTTCACTCTGCTCTGCATTCAAGAGGTAATGTCTTCCCAAAACACCAAGATCATGCAATCTCTTCACCCCCCAGTAACCCACTCCAATTAACACCCTCTATTCCTACATCCCCACTCCCCAAAGGTGTATATAGAGTAGTATTTGGAAGAATGGGCAGGGGAAGGATCCATACTAAATGAATAGCTGATGATGGAAAAACAACTGCCCTGAGAGTGAGAAACCATAAAAGACACCTTCTTGCAAAGACAAGGGTTGATTCCTATAGCAAAAGGCTAGCCAAGAGGGATCTCTCTTTCACAGGTTTGTATATGAAAGTAATACATGTTGTTAAGAACTGGGCAGAGAGCTTTAAGGTCAATAACTTTCCATGTGTGTAAGATGGAAAGAGCTAATGGAATGGAAAGGAGGTTGCACATTTTCAGTGCTGGCTCCTTCTCTCTGGAACAGACTTCTGCAGATAATCCTTTAATCATCTTCAAAGACTGAGGAGATTATTTAAAATATATATGTTTGAAAAGTTTCCCATACTAGACCTGATCTGAGAAGATCCATGTTGGAGCACCAAGAAACTCTATTGAATGTACAAGTACTTTAGGAAAATGTGTAACCCAACCAACCTGACCTAACCTAACCCGACCTGACCTAATTGAATCTAACCTTATAAAGGCCAGGGTTTCCTGCAAGAGGCACACAAATCATCCCTTGTCTAAAAATATTTCAGAGTGGCAAAGATAGCATTGTTTGTTTATCAGTATGTCAAACAGTACATGGCAGCAAAATCCATCTGTAGTTGGCTCAGAATCTGTGGGTGTCATGAGGCGTCTCTGGGTGAAAGAGTGTTTCTTTGCATACTGCTGAGCAATGTCCACCTGTGGAAAGCAGAGACGTTTTTTGGGGAGCACAGAAACTGCATGAATGTGATACAAAGAACAATGCGGGTGGGTAAAATGTAGTACTTGGCTGGTGAAGTGAATTTATGTGATTACATATCCATATGAGTGAGGTGGAGAGAAGCTGTACCAAGACCACCATGTTTTCCAGTGCACCATTTTGATTTACAAAATTATGGTAATCTGGTACTTTAGCTAAATTTTAGAGGATCAAGCTTACAACTCCAAGAGGTTTGGTAGGTGAAAACCTCAAACTGTTACATTCTGTGACCCTACAGATAGGCCAGCTATGGATGGCTTCGAAAACACCTAGTAGTGGCATACAGCCAGTCTGTGCAAGGCCTCAAAATCTATATTTGAGCTTGCTAAAGAGACCCTGTGGGTGACAGCGAGGCCATGTCAGTGACAGAGATATTATATGGGCCATCTATGAGTGGCAACCAGAGAAACCATGTGTGGGTAGCAGAGGAAACACAATATAAATAGAAAAAATGTGTATGCATGAGAAATGACAAACCATCCATGGATGCTACAATATCCTTCTGTAGGCATTTGCTTTTTAGCAGGATGAAGCAAGTCAACATGTAGAACTTAATTAAGACTCAGTGTTGTGAGTAGAGTAGCCATATTTGAAAGGTAACCAGTGCATGTATAGGTGCATGGATTTTAGTTATAGAGATAAAAAGTATGCGTCTTTGAGAGATCAATGGGGGTATCTAAGGAGATATGTTTCCATCAATGTGTAGTCAATATCCTTTTCATTAAAGTTCAGTTCACAGACTTGCAATTCCCATACATCCCTATAGGTGGCATGAAAAAGACTGAGTGAATAGAATCCTTCCTTGGGTTGAGCAATGATTCCTCAAGCTGTTTGAATGCCTTATGTATGGCTCAGTGCTCAGCTTATCTCATGTCTGCTTCAGTCATATGTCTAGAAAGGCAAAAAATCTGGGATATAAACAGGTGGTCTTGCATTTTAAGGAGAGATGCTCCATTCAACTCAAAGTTAACCTCAATGGGCTGATGATCTCAGTTGTTTGTGAACTACAAACAACGTGCCTAATAGAAGTACTAGCAGGGATTTGTTTTTCCATTTTATTCCATCAGTCTACCCCAGACAACAAAGGTGTCACTGATCCCTCTGCCTCGCCCACCCAGCAGGCTTTATGAGAAGAGGAGATGATGAGGGGGGAAGAGACCCATGGGAAGATGCTCCATGCTGACTGCGTGGCACACACAGCATCCATCAAATCAAAATGGAAAGAAACAACAAGAGAAAGTTGGGAATTTTTCTAACCTGGCTTTCTCCAGACTACAAACAAAAGAAATAAAAACATAAAGGGTAGAAAGAAGGTTAAAATGTAAACATTTTCACAAGGAGACACTGTGAATTCAGACCAGGAAGAAATTAGGTGTTAATTTCCAAAAGATATCAAAATAAAGCATGTACACACGAGGGATGGGATCAACATGACATTTTCAGAATGAAATTTCACAGAGGTAAGAATATCTGTCCATCATTTCTCAGAAGAAAGGAATACTTACCTGCAAATATACTTCTCCAGCAGGTGTATCATCCATAGAGTGACAGGCACACACAAGACATTCCTCAACAGATGACAACCTTAGAAACCAATCTATGTATTAGTGCCTTTATTTTCGTTTGGACTGTTATGACACAGAAGCTATACAATCCATGCCAACTCAGGCTTCTCTATGAAGCAGCTGAAAATTTGTAGAATCTCACTGTAAGAGAAAGTGGTAAAATGAAAATATGTACTATCATCTACAATTGCTTATTTGTTAAATCACCTTTAAGATCTCCCGTTATAACCCAGAGAGATCCTTAATTCAGATTATCATAGGATGACCTAATTGATGTTTCTCTTTTCAGGTACAGATGCTGATGGATACTTATTCTGTGTCTGGGGCTAAAGCCTGTCACACTATAAAAGCCCTTCTACAAATAATGTAAGAGAGTTTTCTTTTGGTAACATAGCCATTTCCAGGCCAGACAGATACTTAACATCACTTAAAATCACCAACTTGTTTATTTTTTATTTTTCAGGTCATAACCCATAAGTAAAGTGCAATCAGCGTTCAGGTCCAGGCTGTGGAACTTTATCCTTTTTCCACCTGAATGCCTCAGATGATTAAAGATTTTAGAAAAATTAAAATTCCTCTTTAGTAAGAAGACCTCCCTTAGCATTTCCATTGTGCCGGATCCAAGGTAAAATGCTGTTAATTTAGGAATAGGCACTGCTGAAAACATTTTACACACTTACTCATCCATGCACATTTCTAGAAGAAACACATACTTGAGTACCACTGCTACAGCTGGGTAACTGCTCTACAGCTTGTGTTCGACAGGTTGTAGGTGAGAATATCAATAACAAAAATATTGCCTGATATAAATATAGTGGCGTAAGTATTGTTTTAAAAATCTCACTCCATTGGGTATAGATTTTTTATTGCTAACTCCAATGGCGCGATGTTTTTGTGAACACAATATGTATGTCAGATGATATTGAGGCTGTGATATTCTGGTCAAAACTGTTCGTACAATTCCAATACTGATGCACAAGCTAATCTCAATAGATTACCTAGCAGTGGCTATCTGAAAGGAAGAAAAAGCACAGAGGGAATGAGCTCACTCTAGGTGAATGACAAGCGAATAGGCAAATAACTGTGGACAACTGAAGAGGAAGCAACAGATATAGTAGAAAATAAGCTACCGAAAAGGATACCTTCTATTTATACTAAATGCAAACAGAGATGCATAAAAGGCAACCGCCGTTCTACACCCATAGTGTGACATCTTGACCAGTAGATGACAAGCTGTAAATCAGCATGAATTTTCTTGTGTTATGCTTGTTTAAACAAGCATGACAAGATGTAACTAATTCAAATAATGTTGCTTAGCTGCTTATGACTCTAAACTCTAACTATAACTCTAAAAGTGAGCCGTTCATCAATGCAATGCAATGAAAGCTTGGATTTGGCATCAGTAAGTTGCTTATATCCATACAGTTCATGCCTGAATGGAACTGAGTGGGAAGTTTAAGCATGCATGGAGACCATCTAATGGAAGACAAAAATTTTGGAATGCACGGAGAGATGTGAGGTGCTTCCTCATCGGCTAACTCAACTTATTTTCTATGTGTGCTTGATCTATCTGCAAGCTACCATTGCTCTAGCATCTGCCTTATGAATTCTAGATTGCCTTAAGCCAATTGTGCCTCAAGACTTGCTATGTCAAGGAACTGAATAGAAATGCCGCCAAAGCAGAGGGCCCCTTTCAAGCTATTTTTCTAATGCTTTGATCTAACTGAAAGTAGCTTGAGTTTTTCCTATGCTACGCTTTCATTAATGGTAGTAATGGTAGTTAATCTGATGTACTCTAAAGCAGGGCTTCCCTTGCCATGCAGAAAATGGTAGAGGGCCTTGGTGATGCATTCAGCAATTCTTCATAAAAAAGAACATCGCTGTACATCATAAAGCATCTGGGATACAACAGGATAACCTGAAACATCATAGTGTTTCAGGATTCTGCCTTGTTCTCAAACCTTTTTCCCTGGGCAATCCTCGCACTAGAGACCACTGACCCTAATTGCCGCAGGATCCCCAACAGCCCTCTCATTTGCCCCCCATTGTGCTGCATCTCAAACAGCCTGCTTCATCCTCCAGTCATCAGTCATTTTCAGTGAACTTCGTGACCGGCAGACCATGTTCCATGGTGGCATCCTGCCTCTCCTATGGTAGGTGCATGCTTTGGCTCCCGCAGCCTCACACTGCCTTGTGCAGGGCCCATATTGGGCACAGTCCCATGCTTACCTCACCACCGCCAGAGCTCTAATTTGTAGATTTAGAATGTCACCCTCCAATAGCAACTCTCTGCAATGGCAACCGTGTCGAGAGCTGACTACAGTCCTCACCAGCAGATTGTTTGAAAGTCCTGCACCTACCTCTGTTTCCTTTGTACACCTTTATTAAAAAGGGAGGATGTGCATATTAGCAGAAACTAGGGGAGACTGAGCAGCCTTTAGATTTAGAGAGGTTGGGACTGGAGTCATTTCAACTTTATGGCATATGGCTCCAGGCATTAGCTTTTAAATCTTAGAGTGGGGAAATTTTCACTGCATCTATCTTTTGGCGATAGACTACTTCTGACTTCCTTTTCAAGGAGGTTTGAATACCACAATCGTTCCCTTTGTTATATTATTGTCTTAAAAAACAAGAAAAGGGAAACTCGACTGGTCTTGCAACTAAGATTAGCTTTACCAAAGCTAGTATTTCAGACCCTTTATAAAAGTCATGAGGAAGCTTCCAAGCCTCCACGCGCATCGCCCCAGCCTCTCCACTGAGCAAGTTATAAGGATTGTAAATGAATGTAGGGGGCTCCAACTGTCAATTACAACGAGCCTTTGAGACTGCCCTAGAGCCTTGCCAGTTCTTCTCAATCTACCCTGTCCCACACCTTTTCACTTAATGAAGCACTGTTGGTTGTGTTTTCTTCTGGGGAGGGCAAACCCCAGGTCGCCAATAGCGCTTCTAACGATGCATGCAAGTCACCCAAGGGGGATAGAGAGGGCAGCTGGTCTGTTAAACACAGGCTTCTTGGAAACGTAAACACCTGTCCCTTGTCCATGGTGTTCTTCAGAGATGGTACTAAACAACTTTGGGACTCACTTCCGTTTGAAGTTGGTTGCTGCTACTGCCAACATTGAGTCAAGGTATTACCTTATTGATCTTGATTCAGAGGGCCCCAACCCATCACTGTGGGTGACAAGCAAGGTGCCAGATCACCTTTGTTCCCTCTGATAAGAAACAGTTCTTTTCTTTTCACAGTTGTAACCACAGTGACCTCTTTAAAACAGCTGTCTCACACAAGTCTTCCAATTTCAGAGCCTTCCACTTCAAACCCATTGAACATGTTGCTTCACTGGATGTGGACGAAATTGAAACATGCTTTATAAAGAGACCTTCCTGTTTTTCCAAAAAATGACAATTCCCCGAGCGTGCAACAATGAAATCACATATTTATCATAGACAAGTAGATGGAAGTTATATCCTTGGGCTTTTCCATGAGGAATCTAGTTTTGCAGCTTGTATTTTTTATTTTATTTATTCTTTCAAGAAGGGCTACATGTATTTACCGTTGAATGCCTTTTTGCTATGTGTTTGAACCATTTTAAGGTCTTTCGCCTATTTAGATGTATCAGCCATCATTTTTTCTGTTGATCTCTGCATTTTTGTCTGTATATGGTGGTGTCATTTGTATTCATTTGTTTTATGTTCACGTTACCTTGGGGCATGTAGTTGACAGTTGCTACGCATGCCTTACTCAAAAGAAACGATTATTTGTTATTTTTATCAAACGTAAGGTACAATATTGACCAGAAATTGGTTGAGTGACTGGTTATCTCACACTGAGAATTCACACCCAGAGATTCTTATCACTGTGTAGATTGGGGTAGTTTTTAGGCCCTGAAGAATTGCACATAATCATTTTTAACCATGACAAGGCGATAAATACATTGACCAATTAAACCAGAAACCACTAAGCTATCTAGGACCATTATATCCTGTGGTAGTGATCACCATTTTAACTAGGCTAGTGAATTCAGTCTTTAAAAAGTCTTGTTTTTGAGCATCACTTCACCTATTTTAACACACTTTTTGTCTCACACTGATCGTGCCTATCTACACTAAACTATTAGCCCACACACCCTCCCTTTCATCAAACAGCTGTTCTAAAAAAGTTCTCGGCGAACTGCACCCTTGCAGGTGGCCTGTTGGGCATTGCAGTGCTGGCCCGATGAAGAGCTAGCCCAATGATGACGCATGACACCGATTTGGGTGTGTGAAGCCATTGCTCCTATTGGAGCATATTCCTCCCTTAAAAAAAACCTTCCTCTCTATTTTTCACTATGGACTGCATACCTTTGTTCAAACTCTAGATCTCTGTAGTAGTCATAACCTTCCCTGCAAATGATGATCTACAGCATTCAGCCAGTAGACAATACCATAGATTCCGTTGAGCGTTTTTCTCAGTCTATGCTAAATGTATTAAAATCCACAATTGCCTCTCTGAGCTCTAGAGGATTGAAACCCCCCTCAGGCTCTAAAGGTTGTGTTTCACAGATCTTGCTGTGAATGTTCTACAGCTAACAGCACACGCAGGACCATGGCTGTGAGTTGTAGAGTTGTAGTGCATTCAGAGCAAGAGCTGAAGTCAGCCCCTTGTTCTCCCCAGCTTGCCAAAACTGCTTTTTCTAGTTCAGTCAAACCAGGGAGACCCAGGAGCGGAGCAGCATTCACCCTCCCTCCTTCTGAAGCCCTAGTGACACTGAGCTACTGGAGGAGGGAAGGGTGGAGGCTGTGTGTGTGCATCTGCACGGGCTCTGCATTTCGCTTTCCTCTGCTTAAATAGGAATATGCTACTTACCAGTATGCATCTGTTCTTGGCATGTAGAGCTGCAGATCTACACACTTTTGCATAGATCGCCATCTGGTGTTGGGCCCGGATGTTTGCAGTTTGTTTTTCCTCTTGGAAAGTCTTTGGAAGTCACGAGGTCGGTGACTCCTCCTTTGGATCGTATTGCGCATGGACTTCGGCTCCATCCTCAGATTGTTTTTCGCCAGCAGGGAAAGATGGAGCGTAGTAACAACAGTGAAGAAACCCATGTGTGTTGTATCTAAATAAGATAGACTGGAACAGATACAGGTAGCCGGGGAGGCGGGTGGGCGTCTGTAGATCTGCAGCTCTACATGCCAAGAACAGAGGCATACTGGTAAGTAGCATATTCCGTTCGGGCATATGAGTGCAGATTACACACTTTTGCATAGACTATATAGCAGTTCACAACCTTAGCGGCGACCACCGGTATCTGTTGCAGTGGTTTGAAATAATGTTTTTAGTACAGCCTGGCCCACACTAGCTTGTTGCTTGGTTTGCACATCTACACAATAATGTTTAGTGAAAGTGTGCGGTGTTGACCATGTAGCTGCTTTGCAGATATCATCTAATGGGATGTTCCCTAGAAAAGCCATGGAAGCCCCTATCTTCCGTGTAGAATGGGCTTTAGGGGGAACGGATAGCGTTCGTTTTGCTTTGTGGTAGCAAATCTGGATGCATTTTACAATCCACCTAGCTATCCCTGGTTTTGAGATGGGGTTGCCCTTGTGTGGTGGAGAGAAAGAGACAAACAGTTGTTTGGTCTTTCTGAACGGTTGTGTTCTTTGGATATAGTAAAGTAAGGCTCGTTTGACATCTAGCGTGTGTAGAGCCCTTTCTGCAACAGTCTAAGGTTGCTAGAAAAAGACTGGTGTGTGTAGAGCCCTTTCTGCAACAGTCTAAGGTTGCTAGAAAAAGACTGGTAATTCTACAGATTGGTTTAGGTGAAAAGGGGAAATGACTTTAGGTAGGAATTTTGGGTTGGTACGGAGAACAACCTTGTTCTGGTGCATTTGAAGAAAAGGTTCTTGTATGGTAAGTGCTTGTATCTCACTGACCCTTCTAAGGGAAGTGATGGCTACAAGGAAAGTTGTTTTCCATGTGAGAAATTGCAGTTCGCATTTATGCAAAGGTTCGAAGGGAGGCCCCATCAGCCTTGTGAGAACGATATTTAAGTTCCACACAGGTGAGGGTGGTACTCTGGGGGGAATTATTCTTTTGAGGCCTTCCATGAAGGCTTTAATGGCAGGTACTCTGAAAAGTGATAGGTGCTGCCTGTTTTGTAGGTAAGCTGCAATTGCTGCAAGGTGTAGCCGAATGGAGGTATAGGCTAGATTACACCTTTGTAGGTGGAGTAAGTAGCATATGATGTGTTGTATAGACACGTCTAGAGGATTGATTGTGTTGTTATGGCAATAAACAACAAATCTTTTCCACTTGGCAGCGTAGCAGGCTCTAGTGGTAGGGTGTCTAGCTTCTCTGATGACGTTCATACAGTCAGGGGGAAGGTTTAGGTATCCTAACTCTAGGATTTCAGGAGCCAGATCGCAAGGTTGAGCTGAGCTGGGTCCGGGTGCCTGATCTCTCCATGGTTCTGGGTTAGGAGGCATGGTGAGAGTTGTAGCTTTTGGTGTGGTACTACCGAGAGTTCCAGCAGCGCGGTGTACCACTGTTGTCTGGCCCATGTTGGAGCTACTAGGATCAGTGTGAGGGAATGCTGTTGTAGCATTCGCACCACTAATGGAATTAGTGGGAGAGGTGGAAAAGCGTACGCAAATTTGCCTGACCAGTTCATCCATATCGCATTTCCTTTGGACAATGGGTGTGGGTATCTGGCGGCGAAGCTTGGGCATTTTTTGTTTTCGTGGGTGGCGAAGAGGTCTATCTGTGGATGCCCCCACATTTGAAAGAACGGGTGAAGAACCTGCGGGTGAAGTTCCCACTCGTGGATCTGTTGCGCCTGTCTGCTGAGCAGATCTGCCATGGTGTTTTGGACTCCTGGGACATGTTGGGCTAGGAGAAAGATTTTGTGTGGAATTGCCCATCTCCATATGCTCTGTGCTAATTGAGAGAGCTGTGGAGAGTGTGTGCCGCCTTGTTTTTGAATATAATACATGGCCGTCATGTTGTCTGTGCAAATGAGGGCTGCCTTGCCTGAAATCCGTGGTTGAAAGGATTTTAGGGCTAGAAAGATTGCTAGTAACTCCAGATGGTTGATATGGAGTAACTTTTGTTGAGGCGTCCATGTGCCCTGTACTGTGAGGTGTAATAGGTGAGCCCCCCAGCCGGAGAGCGATGCGTCTGTTGTTAGTATTATCTGGGGAACCGGGTCCAGGAACGGTCGACCTTTGGAAAGGTTTGTGGTGTTCCACCACTGCAGAGAGCGATGGGTATGACCGTCTACCAACACCAGATCTGTCAGTTGCCCCTGGGCCTGGTTCCATTGGCGCGCTAAGCACTCTTGGAGTGGACGCATCTGGAGTCTTGCCTGAGGCACTATGAAAATGCAAGAGGCCATCATCCCTATCAGTTGCATAAACACTCTTGCTGCAAGGGAGTGTTGAAGTACGAATTTTTGTCGCAAAGCCTGAATGCTTGCAATCCTGGCCGTATTGGGGTAGGCTATTGCTTTTGAGGTGTCTATGGTGGCACCGAGGTATTGTTTTATGTGGGATGGTGTTAGCTGGGACTTTTGGTGGTTCACCGTGAAGCTTAGCTGGTGAAGTAGTTGGATTGTAGTGGCGGTGTGGTGTACACATTGGTTGTATGAAGTGGCTTTTATCAGCCAGTAGTCCAAGTATGGGAAGACGTGAATGTGCTGTCTTCTGAGGTGTGCCGCCACTACCGCTAGGCACTTGGTGAATACCCGTGGTGCTGTTGTGACTCCGAATGGGAGCACCTTGAACTGGTAGTGTTGTCCGTCCACTACAAATCTGAGGTACTTTCTGTGAGCATGGTGTACTGGAATATGGAAGTATGCGTCTTTCAAGTCCAGTGTGGTGAGAAAGTCGTTCTGGGAGAGGAGCGGAAGCACCTGCTGAAGCGTTACCATGTGAAAATGGTCTGAGTGTATGTATGTGTTTAGGGGCCGGAGATCTAGAATAGGTCGTAGAGTCTCGTCCCTTTTTGGTATTAGAAAATATAGGGAGTAGACCCCTAAATTTTGCTGATTGACGGGAAAGTGTTCTATTGCCTGTTTTTGTAGGAGGGAGATTACCTCCTGCTTTAGTAATGTGGAATGTATTTGTGACATTGGGCGTTGCCTGGGTGGAATGTTTGGGGGGGTAGATGTTAATTCCAGGCAGTATCCTGACCAAATAATTTGGGTCACCCATTTGTCTGAGGCGATGGTCTCCTGGACATGAAGGAAATTTTGAAGTCTGCCCCGACCGGAGTGGGATGGTCTGGAGGGAGCGGGGGAAGTCATTGGGTAGGCGGTGTGGCAGAGCGGGCGGTATTTGTTTTGCCTCTGCCTTTATTATTGATGCCCCTATAGCCGCCTCTTTGATAACCCCTTGTGAAGGTGGACTGAGTGGGGGATTTGTAGGAAGTGGACGCGTTATCTGAGGAGTAGCCTCTAGATGTACTCCGAAAAGAAGAGCGTCGAAAAGAGCGCCTAGGAGGGTGTGACTGTAGGGCTCCCATGGACTTCGGCGTATCCGTGTCCTTCTTCATTTTTTCGAGGGCCTCATCTACCTTTGGGCCGAATAGGTGTTCCTGGTCAAAGGAATGATTCAGGATGGAGGCTTGTACCTCTGGTTTAAATCCTGATATTCTTAGCCAAGCATGGCGACGGAGGAGGACGCTAGTATTAATGGCCCTGGAGGCTGTGTCTGCTGCATCTAAGGCACAGCGTATAGAGGTGTTAGTGATTGTCTTACCCTCTTGAATTAATTCATTGGCCCTAGTTTTATATTTTTCAGGGAGGTGGTGCATTATGTTTTCCAATTCATCATAATGTGCCCTATCATATCTGGCCAATAGCGCTTGGGTGTTGGCGATACGCCATATATTGGCTGCCTGTGACGCAGTGCGCTTTCCTGATGCGTCCAGTAGCTTTGACTCTTTGTCAGGTGGTGGTGCTTCGCCTGACGCCTGGGAATTTGTTCTTTTTCGTGCAGTGGAAACCACTAGGGAATCTAGTGGCGCTGGCCGTTTGATATAGGCAGGATCTGTGGGGGCGGCTTTGTAATTTTTTTCTATGCGTGGGTTAATGACCCTGGCCCTGACTGGTTCTTTAAAAACCTCTGGCGCATGCTTTACCACCCCCTTAAGCATAGGTAGTATGGAGGTAGACCTATGTGTGGTATCAAATGTGTCGAGGAGGAAATCCTCCTCCACTGGGTCAGTATGCAACTCTACCCCGTGATAGTGTGCCGCCCTTTGAAGTAGATGGTTGAACCCTAATGAGTCTTCCAGCGGAGATGGCCTGGAAGGGTAAAGGTCATCTTGTGGGACGTCGGGGATATCTGGGTTATTGTAGTCGTCCCATGGGTCTGGGGATCCTGTAGGGGTGGGGTCTTGGGGCACATCCCATATATCGTGATATGGGTCCCCCTGGTCATCATCGTCTGGAGACGGGGTTGGAGAGCGAAGAGGTGGGGGTGGAGAAGGCGGAGGGGGCGGAGGTGGAGAGGGTGGAGGAGGGGGAGGAGGTGGGGAAAGTATTCTGAAAGGAGAGGTAGCAGAGTCCTTCCTCTTTGGAGGTGGAGGCGGAGCCGGTTTGTCCAAATGTCTCTTTTTGAAAGAGAGTGCCAGATGTCCAGATTTTGGATCCCTGGTGAGAGTTTTTTGCAAGGGATCCTGTGTAAATAGTTCCTGTGACAGTGTTTGGTCCGTCGGCGCCGAAGTCTTCGGGGTCGATGACTTTTTAGGCTTTTCCGTGCCAGTTTGCTTAGCACTGGGCTTGGGAACCTCCGATTTCTTGGTCGGCGCCGAGATGGGCTTCGGCTTGGAAGTGTCGGTGCCGAGGGCCTTGTGGGGTTTGGTCGGCACCGAAAGTGGCGTCGGTGCTGAAGAGCTGGGTTTCGACCCCGAGGGCTTCGGTGCGGAGCTCGGTGTCGAGGTGGAGGCCGTCTTCTTTTTCGGTGCCGAAGTGTGTTTCTCGGCCCCGCTGGCAGGCTGGCTCGAGCCCGAGCCGCCGGAAGGCTTACTTGGCTTCTTCACCGGGCCCGAAGGTGGGGTGTGTGAAGCAGAGTCTCTGGTCTTGCTTAGGCCCGGAGGCGAAGGCGTGACCGAAGCCTTTTTGGGTGTTGGCGCGGGGGGGGGGGGTATAGTACTCACGACTCTCTGCGCCGGAGTGATGTCTTACACATCTGACTCGTCGGCCTCGGAAGCGCTGACGAGGTCCTCTTCGATGCGCTGCTGTCCCGGATCTTCGATGTTGTCTCCGAAGATATCGACTGGAACGGAGGTCGAGGAGTGTGCCATGTTTCTTCTGGCTCTTTGGTCCCGAATAGTCTTTTTCGATCTGAAAGACTTACAGGCCGGACAGTCTCGGGCCTTGTGTTCAGGGGAGAGGCAGAGGTTGCATACCTCATGAAGATCGGTGTGGGGGAATTTGGACCCACATCGAGGGCACTTCTTGAATGGAGTTCTTTCCATCAGCCGGGACTGGAGCTTGAGTAGGCCCGAAGGCCGCCGTCGATGGCTGGAACCGAAAATTTGTCGATGAGAAGGGGCGTTGATTGAGGAGATCGCGATCGAAACAATACCGCAATTAGAGGTGAGGGTTCGATCGTCGAACTGGAAAATGTTCGGAACCGGAGCGCGAAGATTACATCCGAGCCCGATGGCGGAAAAAAACAATCTGAGGATGGAGCCGAAGCCCATGCGCAATACGATCCAAAGGAGGAGTCACCGACCTCGTGACTTCCAAAGACTTTCTAAGAGGAAAAACAAACTGCAAACATCCGGGCCCAACACCAGATGGCGATCTATGCAAAAGTGTGTAATCTGCAGCTCATATGCCTCGAACATATATTTTCGAGAGTCAGGGAAAAGAGAAAGTCAGGTGCGGTGTATCAGGACACTGAAATGATGAAAGCAGTGGGCCTCTACCAGTTCATATAGGAAGCTGATTCTCCATTGTTTTAAATGGAGCTCTCAACATTCCAATGTTCTAATATCAATTAGTCACTAGTAGTGTCTAACAAGTTACTTGCCTTCGGTACCACTCTTTCTGGTGTATACATTATCTGCAGATTCCTCACCTTTAGAATATCCCCAGGCACCTGACTGGACCCAAAGAATTTCATAGCAGTGCTTCTGTACACTACTAGGTGGCACTGTGAGCCTCCACGTTAACATCATTCCATCTCGGAAGGGACAGAGCAGAGCACCATATAAGTGCCACTCCTGCATGCTAAACTCAATTTCGTACTTGACTCTTTCCCACACCCTCAGGCATGAAGCACAAAACAATCAGAGGTGCCAGTGTGCAGATCACTAATTTGAGACCTTTTAGATGCTGAAAGAGATCACTTCACAACACAGGGAAGGAGAGGGGAGTGGGGAATCTGTGGTCAGATAGAGTATCCACCCACCAGAAAGGACTATCAACCTCGACTGAGTCCTTTTTTCTTTGCCTTGCCTTTCTTTGCCCTAGAAAACACAATAAACAGCGGTCATCCACCCATATGCGAGCTATAAGCTTTTATGGGATCAAACTAATGGAGCTTCTTCTCCTTTTTTGTGGGTTTACGTGGGAAAAAGAATGCTGAAAGAGTGGTGAATTGTCCAACATAAAATGAGTCACAATTCTCTACAAGAATGCCGTCTGATTCCTCAACACCAGTTTGTCTGGGAAAAAAGTGGTGTAAGGTGGCTATATCAGTAGAGACTGGGGCTCACTCACACAACAAGCTGAAGTGATCGCAATGAGGAAGACAGGCTTGAGTCAGAAGATGAGGGGGCACTCAGAATCAAGATAACGTCATCACAAAAGTGTAAAGCTTTCATAAACCATAGGTGAGTTAAATAAGGATGGTAAGGCAGACAAAATGCAAAAAGGCTCAAGTGCCAACAAATAACCTTTAGGAGTGCGTTGCAAGTCCTTGAAGGGACAAAGACAGAACAATAAGAGATCTGACAGTGTGGCTTGTAAGAGGTATATGTTACGGACTCCACACCAGGCCACAAATTTGTCCCAGCATTTTGCATTAATGTACTTTGTAGAAGGACGCCTGGTCATGAGAATAACATCAACAACCTCAGGCGGTAGATCATAAGCATTCAACTGCTGCCATTCAGTCTCCACGCAAGGAGGTGTAGATTTAGCAGTTTCAGGTGCAGAATCCTGCCCTATTGCTGCGAAAGAAAGTCATCCCGAAGCAAAAGCATGATCGGAGGACAGATGCTCATGCCCAGATGTTCCGGGTATCACACTCTCCTGGCCCCAAGCCGGTTCCACTAGGATGACTTCAGCCAGATCTTTCTCCACTAGGATGACTTCAGCCAGATCTTTCCTGATCCTCTTCAGAACTAGGGGCAGGAAAGGCCCTGTCAGAAATACGTTTAGGAATTCTGTAGTCCACTGTAGCCTGAATGCGTCTTAGAGGGAGCCTTCTTGAAACTCCAACGGTCAGAAGTATTGACAGTGCACGTTCTTAATGGAGGCAAAAAGATCAAGCTAGGGATCTCTCCACAGTTGGATTTCTTCTCCAGCCTTGTGCCTCGTGACGCAACTGCCATTTGCGATCCACCAGGTGTCACTGGCTGAGCTCATCTGCCCTGATGTTTAAAGATCCCTCCAGGTGGATCATGATCAGGAAGATTCCCTGACTCTTTAGGAATCTCGAGAGGTGTACAGCCTCTTTAAATAGGACCCAGGGAACCCACTCCATCCTGTTTGTTGCAGTACCACATGGCAGTGGCATTATCCATTAGAATCCGACAAAGGCCTCCCTTTACAGATGGCAGGAAGGCCTTCAATGCCAGGTGGATGGCCCCTAGCTCCAACACATTAATGTGGAGCTGGACTTCCACCGGAGACCAGTGCTCTCTGATCTCCACTTCTGCAGATGGTTTGCCCAACCCAGCAGTGACTTATCCATCACGACCGTCATCTCTAGGTGGTGAAGGGAGAGGAGTCTGTCACTAGTCATACTACAGATGAACAGTCAGCACAGCAGGTCTTTTGCAGTCTCCTCAGAAACCTGGATGATGTTCACCAGGTTTCTTGGTGCTGGCCCATTGGGGATTAAGTTGCACTGCAGAGTGCACATATGCCACCTAGTGAAGTGGAAGAGCAAGATGCATAAGACCAACAAGCCAAGAAGCCGCAGTGCTGCTCTCACTGAGATCCAGGAACAAGGCTGAAACATCAGGATCATAGACTGAATGTGCTGGACTTGTTGCAGTGGGGGAAAAGCCATGAAATACTCTGTGTCCGAAACAGCTTCTATAAAAGGAACTCTATCTGTGAAGGAGTCAGGTGGGACTTCTGTTCGTTGATCGAGAACCCCAAAGATGATAGGCCTGACCTATCTTTCTAGGTTCAGAGTTATCCGACCAGTAAACGTACTTTTAAAAATGCAGTTTTATGAATACTGAAAATGTGTAAACCTACACAAACGAGTAAGTTTAACTTTATGAATCAGGCAATGAAATTGTGACAAAGTGTTCCCTTTTTTCCAAAGGACACTTAAATACAAATGCCACTAACAACATAAAATAATAATTACAAAGAACAAACCCACAAACGCTTCAGACTTTTAACAATAACACATTTACCTGAAATAAATCAAGCTTCTTTGGACCCTTAGTGAATCTCTTTAGGTGCCATTAGCGATTGAGGCAGAGCACACACAGAAATCACCTCCGTGCACAGGTGGAAAATCTTGTGTCTTGCTGAAAATCTTGACTTCAATCATTGTTAAATGCTTCACAACTCTCTGTAGAGTCTGTTGGTACGAGCGCTGTGTCCAACTGCTCTGCATCTGAGCTTTGCAAACCAGCTTTGCAGTAGCAGTACTTACACTAAAGATGCCAGGTAACCCAAAGCCAGCCAATGAAGTCAGAAAACAACAAGCTCAGCATTCGAACAGCAAAGTTACAATATCAGGCACAAAAGACATTTTCACAATAAGCAGCCAAAGAAAAAAGCATTGTAGGGAAGTCCATGCTCACCTTGCAGTTCTTTGCAGAAGCAATTGGCACCAGTTAGGCGTTTCCGATTCATGACTTCATCAAAGCTGCCATGGATTTCTACTCCAGCAGGTAGCCTCATGGGCATTTTAGCAAGTTACCCCACAGAAGGATGTGTTACATGCTCACAAGAAAGCCCTTCATCACCAGAAGATCTGCATAAACCCTGAAGAATTCTCACCAAATGGCTTCAATCCCTGTGTCCTGTTCGATTTCTCTATTCCCAGGTTCCCAACACATTGGAATTCCAATGAGTTGCTCCTTGTTGGTGTCTCTGCACTGAGCTTCACTCTGCCCCACACTAAAGAGCAAATGTCTTCTCAAGACCCAAGATGATGCAGTCTCTTCAAAAACCCTCACAATCTATTTGCCAATCTACTTTCCTGTATTCTTCATCCAACAACTGATCTAGACAACATTTTCACTAAAAAGCATGGGAGGATTGAGGATTAAGAGCTCTGAAAGAATATGAAGTCCTAATAAAAGGCTTCCAAATAGAGTGTGCTGCATTACACAGATGGCGGGGTCAGGAAAAGCCAATTAAAAACCAAAAATCCTAACTTTACTGTTGATGCCCTTGGCAGGTACTGGGAAAAAGGTTTAGGTCTATCAATATATGTGCAACAGAAAGAGCAGAAAGAATATTGCCATTGGTATCACAGACATCAAATAAGTTGTGCGGAATAAAGATCGAATTCTGAGCAACATAAAGTCCAATGATAATGGCTGATAGTTTGTCTGTGTTTCACAGATAGACAGTCTGTATGCCAAAGCAATCCTCTGTGATTGGTAGGCTGTCAGTAAGTAGCAGAGAAATCATCAGAGGGTATCAGAGAAGTCAATTTCTGTTTGACGAAGAGATCTATCTTGAGGAAGTGGAGGGAATGTCTGTGGTTGAAGGAGAGACCCTATAGTAGTGACTGAGAGATGCTATACAGGACGTAGAGGCACCATCTGTGATTGGCAGATCCCATGTGCAGGCGGTAAAAACAGCTTCTGTTCATGGCAGAATCTCTGTGTGTAGTGCAACTATTCTTTAAAGGACCAATTCAGTTAGTGGTTGTTAGAGTTACTTCGACAGTGACAAGTTCAGTCTGGAGTGAGAAATCTTTCTGAGACAGGCAGGTTGAGCCTCTGGGAAACAGAGAATCAGACATTTGAAGTTTTTCAGAAAATAGGCCTTAGTTAGGGAACTTGCTAAAATCACAACTTATCTCACCTAATCCTGCCACATCTTTTGATAATATAGGGGAAGTCTCAGATTGGTATATAAATAATTTGTGACTGGTACAGACTGCTTCTTTGAAGGAATCACAAGTTTTTCAGAAAATAGGCCTTTGTTAGGGAGCTTAGTAAAATCACAACTTATCTCACGCAATACTGCCACATCTTTTAATATAGTAAATAGTTGTACATATCTGAATATATATACCTATGTGGCTGATTCCCAGATTTACATGTATTTTGTAATAGAGTTCTAAGATTTCTCCATCCATAATTTAGAGTTTAAACATGCATATAGAAAATAGGTAAAAAATCCATGGCTTAGAGGTGTATCAATCCATGAAACCTTGAGAGGTTGGCGGAATCCATCCATGGGGAAGTAGAAATTCCATCTTTGGAACTGTACGGAAGCCAAGTGTGATGAGAAGATAGTTCATTCTTGCTTGTTAATTAGCCGATCTTGTAAAGTCTGGAGAGCTCAGACAGTCTTGACGTAGAAGTATAGAGCACATTTGCTGGAGCAAAGAATCTAATGGTGTGAGATGACCTCCCTCAAGTCTCATTGGTTACCATGAAAAATAATTAGGCTAGACGACATGTCAATCGGATAAAATATTTGTCTAGTTGAGAAATGCTTGCATTCCCTCTCTGTAAATAATACACTTCTGATGGATATGTCTACCTGCATGTTCCTACCTGTAGAACAAACCCCAGGGATTAGACTGGATCCAGAAACTTCAAAGCTACGAGGTCACCTGTAGAGGGCACTGGACTCGGTCGGAGCCGGAAGTAATGTCAGATGGTGCCACCGAGGGCATATAGCACCCGTCCTGGCGTACCAATCTCAGTTCCCTTTTGTACTTTTCCTGCGCCCTTCAAGATGGCACCGGAGCTTCACCTATGGGGAAAAATGTTCACCTCAGGAAATTTGATGAGCAGCACCAAAAAGGTGTCTCCCCCAAAGAAGTCTGGGATCAAACCCTGCAACGATTGTGAGGGACAAATGTCCATCACAGATCCTGATGCCATCTGTTGTGGTGTTTAGGGTCTGACCATAACACTAAGCTGTGTTCCTTGTACCTTAGGATTAACCCAAATACCATTGAGGAGAACAAGTCCAAACTGGTTATGGCTCGGGTCATTGTTCTTGTTCTTCATCAACGTCGTCAGGTAAGAAGAGACGAAAACATAAGAAGGACAAGAAGCAGTCTCAAGTAAAGTCATCACGTTAATCTCCATTCCAACAGGACCTTCGTCTTCGTTGCAAAAGCTCGCCCCTATCACCATAGAGAATCTTCTGTGCAGGCCTGCTTCCCTGTGTTGTGGAACCAGCTCCAGATTGCCCCCCAGTTCTTCTGCAATCATCTCCTCTGGTGCTTCCCGACTTCTCACTGCCGGGCGGGGACCTAGCAGCTTTTCTTAACGGTATGTATGTGACTTTTGCAATAGCCTCAACGCCATCCAGTGCCCTCGTAGGGCCTGGCGGAGCTGCAATGTTTCCACTCTTTTTGCCTGTTGGGGCTGTTCCTTCGGGGACTATGCCAATGCCATACTGCTTTGATCCTGCAGCTCCCTTCATGGCGCCACACCTGGCCAATACCACCTTCACCACCAACAGTGGACTTATTCACTCCTCGAAAATGCTCAATGCCTGCAGTTCTGCGCTCTCCAGTATCCACTGAGAGGAGCCTTGGGGGATGCATTTCAGTTGAGGTGGAACTTTCAGCTGCATTACGTATCTCCCCCATACCCTTGATTCCTTGAGTGCTTAGGAATATTCGCCGACGCTGGACCTGAGTCATTCTCATTGCCCCGGATTGGCCAGGAAGGGTGTGGTATGCAAACTTCTGCGCTTCTCCACATGCCCCATGCTTCACCTTCCATTCAGGTTGGACCTTTTCTTCCAGTTGGGGGTACTGGATCTGCACCCCAATCTCCGAGATCTCCAGCTACACTCTTGGAGATTCAGCAGGGACAACTGAGCTCCTTCCAGCTGCCACTGGTAGAGGTCATCTCCACTAAGTCGCACAAAGGGAGCACACATCAGAAACTAAGGACCAGATTAAGGTCCCATTGAGGCATGGTAAAGGGTGAAGGAGAAAACATGTTGTAAACCTTTCAAGAACGTATGTACAATAGGGGATCTAAAGAGGGATGGCTTGCCGGGCAACCGTAGAAAGGCTGATATAGCAGAAAGGTAGCCCTTTAAGGTGCCCAGAGCAGAGCCCTGCTGGGCAAGGGAAATAATAAATAGAAGAACCTGAGAAAAGGGAGCAGAAAGGGGATCAACCAGCTTTTCTGCACACCATGTCACGAACTTGCTCCAACGGCAGGTGTATTCAGTTTTGATGGAGGGACGCCTGGCTGCCAAGATAACAGTGCAGACTTTGGGACAAAAAGTTAAAAGCTGTCAACTGTCACCGCTCAATCGCCACACGAGAAGGCAGAGCATTTATAGGTGCGGGTGGAGAACCCTACCCTGCTGCTGCGATAGAAGATCCTCACGAAGAGGCAGCCTGATTGGAGGACCGATGGCCATGCTCAACAACTCGGGATACCAAATTCTCTAAGCCTAGTCCATAGCCTCAAGGGTGACTTGGGCCCAGTTGTTCCTCCTCTTCCTGAGAACTTTGGGCAGGAGCAGTATGGGCGGAAAGGGGTTCAGGAAGCCTCTGCTCCACTTGAGGTGAAAAGCACCTCAGAGCGAGAGCCCCCTTGGAAAGTCCAGCAGTCAGTACTGCTGACATTGTGCATTCTAGGCAGTGGCGAACAGACCTAACCAAGGCTCACCCCATTGCAGGAAGAGACCTTGCACCGGCTCCGGATGGAGACTCCATTTGTGATCCGCTAGTCATCTTTAGCTAAGTTAGTCCACCCAGGCATTCAGAGAGCCCGCCAGGTGTTGAACCACCAGGGATATGCCGTGCTGTTCCAGCCATGTCCAAAGATGCAGGGCCTCTTTATAAAGGGTTCATAAACCCAGCTTGCCCTGTTTGTTGCAGTACCACATGACAGTGGTGTTATCTGTGAACCACTGTACTAGTCTTCCCTTGATAAAGGGTAGAAAGGCTTTCAATGGCAGTCAGATCGCCCAGAGCTGCAGAAGGTGGGTGTGGAGTCCAAGTTCTGTCAGAGACCAGAGGCCTCTGATATCCACCTCTCCCAGAAGGCCACCCATCCCAGGAATGACGCATCTGTCTCCATTGTCATATCAGGTTGTGGAAGGAAGAGGGGTCTGCCGCTGACCCAATCGCTCTTTATAAACAACCACTTCTGATCATTTGCAGTTCCCTCAGAGATCTGGACCACATCGGAGAGATTCGCCTAATGTTGCACCCACTGGAACTTCAGGTTCCACTACAGAGCCCTCATATGCCTGTGGCATGTGTCACAAGCAGGATGCAGGAGGCCATGAGGCCCAGCAGCCTCAGAGGCACTCACCAAAATCCAGCCTGCATATCTTGGACTTGCCGTTCAGGAGGTTATGCCCAAAACTGCACCGTGTCAACAGCAGCTCTGATGAAAGGGAGCATCTGAGAGGGATTCGGGTGTGACTTCTGCACATTGATAGTGAACCCCAGTGAATGCAGGAGGTTCACTGTAGTCTGGAGGTGGGAGACGACAGCCTGGGGCGAGCCAGCATTCAACAGCCGGTTGTCGAGATAGGGGAAGACTGGCATCCCTGATCTTTACAGATGAGCTGCAACCACTGTCATCACCTTGGTGAACACCCGAAGGGCACTGGTAAGGCCAGAAGGGAGCATGGTGAACTAAAAGTGCTTGTGACACACAATAAACCGAAGGTAACCCCTGTGGGTAGGCAGGACAGGAATGTGAAAATATGCGTCTTGCAAGTCCAACGCAACCATCCAGTCTCCTGGGTCCAGGGCAGAAAGGACTTGAGCAAGCGTGAGCATTTTGAACTTCTCTTTCTCGAGTAAGACATTGAGAGGGTGCAAGTCTAGGATGGGATGACGGCCTCTGTCCTTCTCGGGCATCAGGAAGTAGCGGGAATAGCAACCACAATGTCCACTGGCGTCGGCGCCGTCTTGATGATACCTTGGCCTAGAAAGCTGTCACTTCCTGGTGGAGCAAAGAGAGATGGTCCTGCGTCAGCCTGTTACAAGCAGGTGGCACGGGTGAAGGGGTAATCACGAAGTTGAGGGAGTATCCCTTGGGGAGAATTTGAAGAACATATTGGTCTGATGTTATAGCCCTCCAGTGGGGCAGGTGACTCCCACTGGGTGTCCATGATAGTAAGAGAGCAGACTATAAAGGATTAAAGGCTGCAGGGGTGGGTAGTGGACTAGCCTGACCTCTGGCTGCCAGAGGCTGGGAATCTTGCATGCCGCGGTGGCTGGGAGGGTATAGACACAGCCGGAAGCCCATTCTGTGGCCATCAAAAGATCAAAATACGCATTGGGTATGGCGAGGGCCCATGGAAAGGCCCAAGGACGTAGCCCTACTGTCCTTAAAGCACCTAAGCACTGAATCCACCTTGTCTCCAGAGACAAGAGGCATCAAAGAACATGTCCATAAGCAATGTGTGGACATGCCCTGAAAAGCCAGTTGTTCTTAGCTAGGCATGGCACCATAAGGCTACCATCGACAAAGCCGCTCTGCCCAGCGAGTCGGTTGTATCCAGTCCACATCTAATCGTGAACTTAGCTGCTTCTCTCCCATCAGCAACAGCCTGTGAGAATATGGCCAGCGCCTCCTCCAGAACCATGGGCAGCACCTGCGCAACCGAATCCCATAGAGAATGGAAGTAACAGCCCAGGATTTACATGGGAGGTAGAGGCTTGGACCAGCAAGCTCTCTGGGGTAGGGTGTTGTGTGAGGAATTGTGGTCCCCTGGGGCAGGGCAATAGTAGTGAGCAATCGTCCTTGTTCACAGTAGCCCCTGTGCTGGGTTTGGACCATGTCCCAAGTAGGAAGTCTGCAACAGCTTTATTAAATGAGAGAAGTGCTTCTGAGTGGGAACTCCCGGCTTAAGCACCTCCGTCAAGGCGTTTTTCTTGACTGCCACTTTGGGAAGGCTAAGGTCTAGGACTTCGGCCGCCCTCCTCACCACCATTGCAAAGGACGCTCCCTCCTCTGTAGCCATAGTAGGGGAAGAAGGCATGCCAGTATCTGGAGAAGTGTCCAGCCCACTGGCCATCGCCAAGCCCTCACACTAGTCCATTTGTAGATCTTAAGGCTGGTATTCTTCAGGGTCCAGTGAATCTTCTCAATCCTCCCTGTGTCCTAGCCCATAGGAACAGGGTTCAGGCTTCAGCCTCGAAGGCATGGCTCCAGTCGGCAATGGAAAAGGCAGTAGACAATGCCCCTCCAGCTCTGTGTTGGAGTCAGGAATCAGAATGGAGAAGGCGCCAGTGGAGGGCACTGCTGGTGCTGTGAGTGTGAGCATCGGGACTGGTGCCAGGGAAGGTCCAGGTGGTATGACCGGCTCCAGTCTGGATCCATCATTTGACCCAAGGGGCCCAACTGGGGAATGGACAGGAACAGACAACCAAATATGAGGCACATGGCCTCATGAAACTTCTGGAGTTGAGCTGGGGTGTTCCGGCTCCCGGAATCTTGGGAAGCATGGAGCCAGCACAGTCGCTTTCTCAACCACAGAGCCAGGCCTCAAATGACAATGCTCCCTCGTCTCTACAGCTCATAAACGAGGTGAAGTCGAAGACCTCTTCGAATTCTCACTCTTCTTCTTGAGGTGAGACCCGACGACTTTGAGTGCTATGAAGAGTTTGGGCTCCTCAACAGATCTGGAAACTTCCTCTCAACTGGGATCGAGTCTGTTGAGGTGTCGCACGTTGAGCCACTATGAGCTTGAGGTACTGCTCCAGCAAGGCCTTCAAATTCACCGTGTGACAGTTGACGCAGGTATTCATTTTGTGGTCATGCTTGAGGCACCAGAGGCAAGCAAGGCCCGGGTCCGTCACTGACATCGATCAGTGATAGTCGTCGCAGGGCTTGAAGCCATCCTTCCTAGATGGCATCTCTGCCACACCAAGAGAAAAACTTCTCAAAAGACTGACAAAAGTAAAAAACATGTTAGTCAAAAAGTGACTAGGGTAGCTCTCTCCAGATCTGCGCTGACTGGAGCAGAAAGAAAAGAACTTACGTCAGTGTGCTGTGGTGGCACCTATATAAGCACCACGCATGTCACTTCCAGCGCAGAAGCCAACGCCACGCAGAGCTGAACTACGCGACCTAATGGATGGCAGGGGTACTTCTCACAAAAAAATTCCGAATCCTGTGTGACACCTGGGGATAATTCTAATGTAAGGAGTCTGCAGCTAAAGGTCTCTATCAGATAACATCTGCCAAGAGGGTCAGTGAGTTACAAGCCCTTAGCTGTCAACCTCATTTCACAACCTTCTTTCCGGATAAGTTGGAGATGGGAACCAGGGCTGCCTTCTTTCCTTAGGTAGTCTCTCCCTTCTATCTTGCCCAGTTCATCACTCTTTTGACCTTTTATCCTCTCTCTCATCCACCGACGAGGAGGAACAGTTGCATCGGTTAGATCCTAGGAGTGCAGTCAACTACAACCTGGACAGTATCAGGGAACACAGGCTGGATGATCATCTCTTCATTGGATACTGTGGTACCATAAAGGGAGAAGTGGTTCAGAATAAGGGATCCTCTGTATTAAAACTTGGTACACCTTAGCCAAGAAAGAGCTACCTGAGGAGATCCATGGTCATTCCAACAGGGTCAAATCTACTACTCTTGCACCCGCACAGGGTTTTCCAATTGCAGACATCTGTAAGGTAGCAATGCGGGCCTCCCTACACACATTTGCAAAAAACACTACTATCTGGATTGAGAGGTGTTAAGAGATGGTCCCTTTGCGAGCTCTTTCTTACACAACTTCCTAATTTAATTATCCATCAACTAGGTAGGGTATTGTTGTGGAATCTGTTCTCCTGGTTGAGGAATCTGCAGCTAGAAGTATCCATGAGAAGAAAAAGATACTTACCTGCAGTAACCATTTTTCTAGTGGATACTCCTACCTGCAGATTCCACACCGACCCGGCCCTCTCCCCGTTGGATGGATATTTCAAGGAAAAGATCATAAGATCCCAACTTGCATTTATTTGATACTGTAAATCTTTTCACTGATGTCATTCTGCTCTCTTGCCTCAAAATCTTGGAAAAAAACAGAGGTAAGCCAGGGAGGGTGCTATATGGCCTCGTTGGCGTCTCTTGCCACCCAGAGCCCTCTACTAACTACCTCCTACCTTTGAAGTTTCTGAATCCAGCCTGACGTCTGGGGTTGGTTCTACAGGAGAGGAATCTGCATGTAGAAAGAGTATCCACCATAAAGATTGTTACCATAAATAAGTATGTTTTCTTGCTTCATTTATAAGAATGAGTAATACTTACTACAGCTTTGTATAAATCAAATTAAAGGAAGTTGGAGTCAAAACCAATCCGACTGCATTTTGTTTAGGGAAATTCTCTTTTACTTAAGATTAACCTCCCTGTCTATTTCAGAATGGCATAGACCTCAACCAACAAATTAATTACACAGTAAAGGGCTCAATCCACTAACATATATCACCAACCCCAATCCTTAGATTCGTAAGAGTACAGGAAGGAGAAAGAAACCTGTGTGAAGAAACTCCATGTTCAATGCGAGGCACACACAGCGTTCATTAAAACACAGTAGAAAGAAACATAAGCAGGTTGATATAGTTTCTAACCTGGCCATCTCCAGACTACAAACGAAGAGAAATAAAAACATAAAGGATAAAAAGATGATTAGGGGGAAAATTATTCTCACAAATAGGAAAAGTGACTTTAGATCATGAAGAAAGTAGAGGGTATGTTTCCACAAGAAGCATTAAAAAGACTGCATATACACACAGGGGGATAAACACACTTCAGTAATATTGGTTCTTGTCCAGCTTACTACAGGTGGAGTTAAGAGGTAACTTACCCATAACCATAGTCTTCCATTGGGAAATATTCACTAGATAATAATGATATCCCCAATGAAAGGCTAATACTTCAGAAATCTACAAGTGTCAATATTTTCCTCCATTTTGCTTGGAATGTTCATGACCAAACTGGCTAGGCCACTTTCCATTTCAAAGATGTAAATATTTGTTCCATGTGAATGACGATGTACCTAATTGATAAACTTGTTGATCATCAGAATATCATGTCAAATATTTTTGAGAACAATGTCCCTAAAAAGAGATATTTTTTTTGCTGTGCTAAAGATGAGGAACTCTAGTCTGTCTAGCCTTATGTCACTCTATTGTATGGCTGTGCACTGCAAGTGCCCATTCTATGTCCACCTCCTGTTACTGAACCAAGACTCACAATACTTTGACGCTGTATCCATTCCCACTGACAGACCCATGCGAGATGTGCACTTTACATTTTTACAAGATTTCCTAGGCTCGACCTAATTCTCCACACTACTCTTTTATGAGGCTCACACACATACATACCTATTCACAAAGGTAAATTACACTTGCAAGTAATTTGCGTGTGTAATTTATTCTTACAATTTTGATTAACTTTACTACTTTTTTTCAAACAGATTTTATTGCGTTTAATATTCAAGCAACTAATACATTGGCCAGGATACTCCTTTTGGCATGTTGATGTGTAAAGGCACAGTACATCATGTAAAAGAGCATGTATCAACATTATTCGTTCAAAACATCCCTTTTGCAAACTCCCCCCTCCACTCCCTCTTCTGCAGTTCGCTACCGTGCCATAGAGGTGTGAATGGGATTATTTCCACTCTGATCCTGGATATTCTCCTACTCGTGATAACTTTACTCTTTTGATTATTCACAAAATCCAAGTGTAAGGTTACTAAAATGTTTTGACTTTCCTGTCTCCACTCCTGAAGAAGGGAATGCAGCCACATTTACAAGTCATTCATGGCCAACCACTGATACCGCAACACCCTTCCATACAGTAGGTTGGGACATAAAATAAATCCCCATAGGAAATATTTTAAATTAAATTAAATAATTTAAAATCATTAAAAATATAAATAAACATAATTTAGTGTGAAAATCATATCAAAATAGTATTTGTTAATTAATTATAAAAAACAATACGTTTTTTGCATTTAAAAATCAATGTTACATCTCATTAAAATATAATTAAATTACTTTTAATGAATTCTGTACATTACATGTAATAATTATTAGTGTGCAAGAATTTCTTTTTTGTTAGGTGGGCATTCATCTTTTAATTTGAACTTTAGAAAAACAATTTTAGTGTAATGTAGTATGTTAATATAATTTATATATTAAAATAAAAACTCATTAAATAGTGTTGAAGCTTTCTTTTTTTAACATTAAAATATGTTTTAAAAATATTTGTATCTATTTTTAATAACTTAATTTAATTTAACACTATTTCCAATGGGGTTTTAAAGTCCCTACTGCCATTATTTTCTATGCAAGTGTGTTGCAGTACCATTAGTTGGTCATATGTGGTGCTGGACTTAATCCAGTTTTGTGGTGGATTAATGTACTACTGTTTAGGTACCGTTGTGGCTGTAGTAACTTTAGAAGTTCAGATTGTTAATAGCAATAGGCTTACACTTCTGTGGGAGGGTGCCTGTCCATCCTTAAACCCCTCTCTAACCCTCCTTAAAACCCTCCTCACTACATCCTTGTCATTTAGTAAGAAATATGCCCTTTGTTTAGCCACTCCCCTTGGTCCATTCAATATTTACTACTTAGTAGTAAAGTAACATGCAATTTCATAGTTTAAATAATTTTCAAACTGAAGTGCACCATGATTGCAAATGCGTACTGTAAAAAAAACTAAACTATTTGAATATTTATACTTTTTCGCAACCTATGCATAAAGTCCACACCATAATGTTAAAGCAAATGAATATAAAAAATAGAATTTAGGAGTGGGGAGGTGGATATTTATATCTAGGAGATGAACAAACTGGAGAAACATTTCTACAGATATGTAGATTTTTTTCTACCATTTGTTGGTTTTGTGAGTGACATGTTAATTAGCCAAAGCACCAGGCAATGATCTTCCAAAGAGAAGACGACACAGCTTACATGGATAAGTTCTTGACAGAACTGTAAGATCCATGTAGGCAACTGTTCAAAGAAGGTAATCAAGACAAGTAAAAGAGGAGAGGTGAAAGAAACAAAACACGTCTCACTAGGTAGTACATAGAACACTGTATTGAAGGGGGTCCCCTCTATTCAGCGATGAGGATCCTCTGAGCGCATCTGCATATTGGAAAGATGGCTCGAACAAGTGAATCCTTGTTCAAATTGAACACTTGCCTAAAGTCAGTGCCAATAATCATCAGAAGGATAGGCACTTGTCAAAGTCAGACAGGAAGAAATAGCATGCAAACCAGCTCCTGCTACAATCAAACAGACCAACTTCAACTGCAAGACCATATCCTTTCTGAACAGAAACATAAGCAACCTCAGATCAGTTTCAGCCATGGCACAGTGAGCAAAACCCCCATGAATTGGAATAAAACCCATAGCTATTAGAAACATTTCACCCATAATTCTTTTGTTTTTGTCAGTGTGGACACCTTGTGTGTGATGGATATGCACAGACATGGGTTCCATAGCTCACTCACTGTGCTGTGGGTCTCAAGCTGCACTTCACTGATGAGGTCTAACATGGCTGTCACTCGCCAAGGGCTGTTTGTGTTCTTGTTAAGAGGGACATACCATGGCAGTTTGGTGCTGGACGGTTGCTAATGGAGCTGGAGCAGAGTGGCCCAGTGAGCAGAAACAATGATGCACTCGAATGTGGACCCGAATAATTACCAGTGGCTGAAATTAACTCAAGCATTTCACTATCACCTTTTTTTGCTTCTTTAAACAGGGACATGAAAGAAATAGGTTACTTACCTGTAACTGCAGTTATCCAGTACTGGTATCTTTCATAAATTCACTGGCTTTAATCATTCCCTGTTATCGAAGTGGGCATCCCACTGTACCATAGCAAAGCAGCATGTATTAACTTAGCAAAGGCTAAAATAGAACTAGGACATGACATTTTCTAGCCTACTTATGTCCTTTTTCTAAAAAGGGCCAAACTTTAACTATGGCCAATCAAGTCGTAAAACCATCTAGAACACTCCTAGGAGAGGCTGAATCCCTCAGATTTTCAAGCACAAGTGAGAATAATTGTGAGAAGTTGGCCTGATGTATGATGTCACTAGTTCTAGTGTACACCTTATATCAGTCCAAACAACCATTATGGTGATTGGTTGTAAAGTCAACCTTATAGACCAGCTATCCTAGTGGTAGCATGGACAAGAGCAGTCTTAGGCTAAACTCTGAATGGCATGTGAAGCCAGCTGTGATACCATATATAATCCCTTGAATACCAAATGAAAGGACACCACAACAGATATATATATAAAATAAAGTGTATTTATTCTAGTCAAACCCTCAGCACTCTTTATGAGATTAGAGGTAAGTACAACACAGTCTTATTCAAGCATACATTAAGTCACACAGGTAAGTAATACAGTTAGGCCCTAGGGGCCACGCAAACCATATACTAAAGAAGTGGTATAAGGACCACTGTCACGGAAATAGGATAGGCCTAGGCCTAGGGAATCGCTGGGGCTACACTACACTAGCAACAGTTAGGAAGTGGGAGGCCCACGGGATTCAGGTGCAGAGTGGAAACACTCACGCGTAATGCGTAAAAGTCGATAGAATTACTAGCAGTTAGAAATTAACAGTTTAAGGACACTTCTGAAGCAGCTAGAGAGTCGAGACTCGGAAACTAGACCCTAGGATAGTCACTACCCTTGTGAGCACCGAAGTACCCAAGTTACCTAGCCCACGGGCTGCGGGTGCATAGGTGTGAACTTGCGTCGGGTTTCGTCGTGGACTTCTATGGATGCCTGAAGGAAAGTTGCTGACAGGCAGTCAGTGAAGAGTGTCCGGTGGATCCCAAGGCTGGGATCAAGAAGAGAGGATACCTGCAAGCAGAAGGGACAGAGTCAAGGTCACTAGCCAGTGACCAAGTGGAACCAGGCGATGTCGTGAAGATTGCAGGTGAAAGGTGAAGCTTGTCGCTGCAGCCACGGGTACCAGGAGACGTCGAGGACGACCAGGACCAGGAGGCGAGCTGTCCCACGAAGGCTCTTGCTGTCGGTGGCGTCGAAGTCGAACTAGGACTCACCAAGCCTTGGCAAGCGTAACCCACGAAGAACGGAGGACTTGCTTCTGGTGCAGACCAGGAAGGTCTGGGGTGCTTCTCTTTTGCAAAGAAGCGGGAGCCAGTCTGGAGGAGCCAAACCAGCAGTGAAGATTTCAAGGTGTGTCGTCACAAAGGCCACTAGCCAACGGGCAAGCAACCGGACAGACGCGGCAAGCAGGAAAATGCAGAAGGGCCCCACGCAGGACTCGTGGAGTGTGGGGGGGCTGATCTTCGGTGCAGATGGTGCTTGGGGTTGGGGCTTCTCAATCCCCGGTGCACAACTTCGAGGGTGCCTCAGAAGCTGCGCTGGAAGATACTCGCCACTTTTCCCAGGTAGCCGGTCCCACGTCTCTCGTCGCCTCCACGGATCTCAGCTCGGCTGTGGATGTGGATCAGGGTCGGAGAAGTCTGGAAGTCAAGGCTCTGGTCGGGCTCTGCAGTCGGTCCCTCGTAGAACTTCAGCAAAGCAAAGGGTAGTCTCTTGATGGTGCCTGTTTGCACAGGGTAGCCACTCCTTGGCCACAAGGGAGATTCTTCAGTCTTCTTCTTTCGTCGAATGTCGAAGGTCCAGAGTTTCTGTTCAAGTTGCAGGTTCAGGATAATCTACTCTCCTGGGGCCCAGCTACCACTCTTATACTAATATGGGGGGCTGGGTTACCTGCTAGGTCACGCCTTATGGGTGGGACCTGGGAGGGGGGTGGTTACACCCCCTTCCCTTTGTCCAGTTTCGCGCCAGGACTGGGGCTGGAGTGCCCCAGCACCGGTTTGAACTGGACTATGCATGGGACACCTTGTGTGCCCCAGGCATGTCTCATTCCTTTCAGCCCTCCCTGCCCCAATACACTAAAGTCTGTCTGGGGAGGTGCTAGCACCTCCCCAAGCAGGAAACCTATTGTCCAAGCCTCCCTTGCCGGGATCACTCCCAGCAGCAGGAGGTCAGACTTGTGTCTGTGGCAGCAGCATCCATTTTGTGATGCTGAGGCTTTGGTTAGAGTTAAACATCAAAGTAGGATTTTAACATGTCTCTCCCTCTAGAAGGGGGGAATAATATCCTCATCACCAGAAAGGGTATGGGGGTATTATTCCAAAGTGTTAGACACCTTACACGACATGTTTTGATAAAGCCAAACCATAGTTACCATAACCGTTTAAGATTATAAGGCACTTTAAGAGTATATGGTAGGCTATATCATAGAACAGCTATAAGGACATGGTTCCGAAAGCTGCAGACAGGCTCAGCTCATGCTAGAGCACCATCTCACATGTTACCAAGCACTCTGCCTCCAGGATTGTTAAGGCCTGCCATAGGAGTGACTGATAGGTACACATGTGTCTATATATAAGGGTAGATATAGGCATACTATATCTAAGCAAGGGGTGATTACACGACCTTGCCCCAGCTGAGTGATCAGCCAGTTGTGTCTGATTGGAAGGCCAGACCAGGGGTGGCATAATACATGCTGCAGCCCCTGGGAGGCCTAGGGTACACCTATGCCCTGGGTACCTAGGGTACACTGTACAGGGTCCAATAAGGTGATCCTTACCAATTGGTTATGTACCTAGGGTACATGGAGTCCATTTTAAAGAGAGAGCAGACAGCCTGAGACCCTGAATGGCAGGATCTCAGGCCAACTAAGTCGAAAAACCAGCTAGACACTAGGCAAAAAGTTGGGGGTAACCATAGTCAGATATCCACCTTCCTACAATAATATCCCTACAAATAAGGGAAGCCTCTCAGGGGAGGAGGGCGGGTCGCATGAGAATCTATGAAAGATACCAATACTGGATAACTGCAGTTACAGGTAACTAACTTATTAGCTTATCCAGTATTGGATCTTTCATAGATTCACATGCTTGAATTAGAGTAGCGAGCAGTATTGTAGATAACTGAAATATCCGTAGAGGATGGTGGGCAAAACATTACACTTTGTAGAGGTTAATTACCTTTTAAACACATCATATAAACATATACACATCTCTATATCTCTAGACGGATATGCTAAGAATGTAAGCATTCACGTGTATAACGTTTAGATAAAGAATGCAAATAGAAAAAAGAAAAAGCAATGTACCATTACTTGAAACATTTGATTTGAAGATAAATAATCTCCTCTATTTAAAGAGGCTCACCTTATTGGCGTAACACCGCCTGGCCTATGGCTGCGCTGCTTCTCTGCATCAATTCCAGGTTGTAATGCTGCATGAATGAGTGGGTGCTCTTCCATGTCGCAGCACGTCATATTTTGTCCAGTAGGATGCCTGCAAACAGAGCAGCAGAAGTGGACACTGCTCTCCTCAAAAGAGCTTTAGTTCTTCTTGTTAAGGGTGTGCCCGCTCTGCAATGGCAGACATATATTGTTGCGGAAATCCATCTTGCGATCGTAGGCTTTGTCACTGCTGTGCCTTGACAACCTTAGCCATAAGGTAAAATTTGAGACACCGCTTGACATCTAAAGTATGAAGAGCCTGCTCAGTCGGTGTGGCTGGGTTGGGGAAAAAAGTTCAAAGGATGACAGGCTCATTGAGGTGAAAATAAGAAGGGAACTTTGGGATGAACTTCGGGTTTGTCCTGAGAAGTACGAAATCACCTGAGAAATGAAGTAAAGGTTCCTGAGTGGTAAAGGCCTGTATCTCACTAGCCCTTCTGGTAGACATGAGAGTGAGGAGAAGGGCAACCTTCCATGTGAGAAACTTTAATTCAGCCTTATGAATGGGTTAGAAAGTCTGCTTCATTAGTTGTGAGAGGACCATATTGAGATGCCATTCCAGAGGAGGAGCTCGCACCTGAGGAAAAGCTCTGAAGGGTCCTTTCATGAATTGTTTTCTCATCAGTGTTGTAGAATAGAAAGATAGAACCTGTGCCGAGCGCCTGTACCTTGAGATTGCGGCACGGTGAACTTTTATGAGTAAACTAGGCCCGACTTGGCCAGAGAAAGAAGATAAGGTAAGAGCTGTTCTAAAGAAGCGCTGAACAGGTGCAACTTGTGCTGACACCAGTGACAGAATCTTTTCCACTTTAGTCTGTAGGTGTTTGTCTTGCCTTCCGCTCCAGACTTAGAGAGGATATCCCTGCATTCCTGAGTGATATCTAAGTTCCGAAACCTATAGAATTCAGGAGCCGCACACGCAAGTGGAGAGAGGTTGGCTCCAGGTGGCATATCTGACCCTTGTTCAGTGTCAGGAGAGATGGTTCTGGAGGAAGGCGAATGAGCCTGGTCTCTGAGAGGAGAAGAAGTTTCGAAAACAAGTGTTGCCCAGACCACTTGGAAGAAATCAATAGGACATGGAAGCACACCATCTTCATCTTAGTGAGGACATTGGGAATCAGCGGCAAGGGAGCAAAAGTGCACGCATAGATCCTGGCCTTACCCAACAACCCTGGGAGAGGGAATCGATTGGCAAACAATTGGCATTTCTGTTTGTTGCGAAGAGATCCAGTGCTGGTTTCCCCCACAAGGAGAATATCTTATTCAACTTGGTGCAGTTCCCACTCGTGCCAACTGTCCTTGGGTCTGCTGAGAGCGCCCGCTAGCGTATTGTGAACTCCAGAAATGTGCTCGCTTTTAATGAAATTCTGTGGACTGTGAGACAACCCCACAGCTCTTGAGCTTCTTCAAATGGCATCAGAGATCGAGTTCCTCCCTGTTTGTTAATACATGCTGTTCGTAGAGTCGGTACATACCAGGGTGGAGAAATTTTCAATCCTTGGAAGAAAAAACTGCAGGGTGAGAAAAAAAGCCTTGAGCTACAAGTTGTTGATGTGGAGAGACCTTTGACTTGTGGACCACTTTCCTTGGATCTAAAGGTCCTGTAAATGGCCTTCCCAGCCGTCTTTAGAAGCGCCTGTGTTGATGAAATCTGGCACCAGTGGTAGGAACCTTGAGAGAAATGTGGTTTGTGAGACCACCATGCAGAGTGGGTATAATTCATGGAGTAATGGAAATAAAGGGGCTCATTTATGAGCCCCTGCGTCACTTTTGCGCCGCCGGGGTGTCACTTTTTGTGACGCACCAGTGGCAGAAAACATGCGCCATGTTGCGCCATATTTACAAAGTGACGCATCTAGGTAGATGCGTCACTTTGTAAACCCCTGCGCCACATTATACCTGCGCCAGGTATAATGTATGCAAGGGGGGCGTTTTGACGCAACAAAGGGTCGTAGAAGTGACGCAGTGAAATCTACGAGATTTCACTGCGCCACTTCTAGTGTGCAAATGCGTCAATTTCTTGCGCCTGCCTCACAGCAGGCGTAAGACTGACGCAGGCCCTTTCACATGGGGCTTGCCCCATGTGAAAGGACACATTGCTGGAGTTGCGTCACTTTTGTGACACACTCCAGCGATGCGTCACTTTTGCGCCTACAGATACGTCAGAAATACTAACGTATCTGTGACTCCTTGCGACATGATGCGTCATACTGTAAATATGACGCATCACTGGAGTCGCAGGGAGGGCGCAGTGAAAAGTGGCGCATCACTGTTTTCACGCAGTGATGCGTCACTTTTTATGAATGAGGCCCTCAGTCTTCAAAGGACCCTTCCGACTGTATCCATTGGACCTGCAGATTTCCTGTAACGGTTTTATCTTGAGGCGTGCCAACGGGACCAAGTTTATTGCAGACAAGATCATGCCTAGGAGCAATTTGAACTGTCTCACAGAAACGCACTGTTTTCTTGCAATTTCTTGAGCCAAGTATGCTAGCCTCCCTTGTCTTTTCCTGGGAGATGAAGGCTTCGTTCTGTATCGTGTCTAGATCAGCTCTGGGAAATGCCTGACTGGGACTGGTGGAGGACTTTCGCCGTTTTATAGAGAGAGACAGTTTGAGAAAGAGCGATAGAGAGGATTTTGTTGGTCTGGTAGCTTGTCCTGGTATGGAAGCTTTTAGCAGCCAGACATCTAGGTAGGGAAATGCTTGATGACCTTGTTTCCTGAGTGCCCCTGCTACCTGGGCCATGCACTTGGTGAACATATGAAAGGCGGCCTTGAGGCCAAAATAGAGGACCGTGAATTGGTAATGGGTATCAGCTTCTGTGAATTGAAGATATTTGCGGTATTTGGAATAAAAGGGGATATGGAAGTCGGCTCTTCCAGGTCTATAGATGTCATGAAATCTCTGCTGTTGAGAAGATGAAGAATGTCGGAGAGAGTTATCATCCGGAAGAATTGCTTGTGGAGGTATTTGTTGAGCTTCCAGAAATCTAGGATAGGTCTCCACTCTCCTGATGATTTTTTTTTGCGAATACGGAATAAACGGGAGTAGAATCCTTCCCCTTTCTGAACAACCAGGACTTTCTCTATTGCTCTTTTGGAAAGCATTAAGAACGCTGCCTTCCAAAATAAGTGAATATGAGGAGGGTGGGCTCCCCTTGGGGGAATGGTTGGTGGTTTCTTCATGAATTCCAGGGTATGGCCATAGGTTACAAGGTCTAATGCCCATGTGCCGGAGGTGATTGTTTGCTAATTATTGAGGTAATTGGATATCTTCACGCCTATAGCATGTGAAGGTGAGGTAGCTAGTTCCTGGACAAGGTCACTGTTTACGGCCAGTGTTGTGGCTCTGAGAAGGAGGTCTTCTGCAAGGCCCTTGCTTGGAGAAATCCGCTGTAGAGGATTGCCGGTATAACTGTCGTTGATACCCCAGTCTGTATTAGGGCTGATAGGACTGATACTGCTGAGAGTGCTGGAATCCACCACTGTAAGAAGAGAAGCCACGTCCATGTGCTGCTTAAAAAGGCACCTTGTGATATTGGAGGGTACCAAGGGGTTTGGCAGTTTCTGTTTTAATAGCATGCAGAGCATCATCAAGATGCATGACAAATATCTTGTCCCCGTCATAAGCCATATCTAATATTTTAGACTGGACCTCGATCTAAAAGAAGTTGCTTTGAGCCATCCTTGGTGTCTTAACTCAGCTGCGCCAGCCAGTTGACAGAAGCCTGTAGAGGCGATTTCCATGGCACAATCTATTATTCCAGATGACGTATGCTCGCCTTCGAGCATGATTTTCTTTGCTTCCGACCGTTAATTCTGCGGGATGAGGTTGATGATGGAGATTACATAAGACCACATTTTGCAGTCATAATGGTGTAGAACAGCCAAGGTGTTGGCTGCATGCGCCGTGATCACCGACATGATGGAACATATTTTGCCAGTATTGTCTAAACAGCAACCATCCTTATCAGGTGGTGCCAAAATTGGAGTAGACGTGTTCTTCAACCTACGTTGCGTTGCCTGAGAGATTACTGAGCCAGGCTTGGGATGTCCTGTCAAGCATGCAAAAGAATCCTCAGGGCCCCTGTAATTTTTGTCAATTCCAGGGAGGACAACCTTACTATGGCAGGGTTCTTCAGTAACTTGACTCATTCCTGCAATATGTAGTCCACAATCGGTACAGAGTGTATAATCATTCTTGCCTGTTCTTTAAAATCATACAAGAAACAGTCAGACTGTTTCACCAACATAGGAAGATGAAATCTGGTTGCTGTTCTGTCCATTCAGTTGTGGAAACCACTGATATCTTCTGGCGGCGAATCAGAAGGTAGTGCGGAGGTTGGGATGGTGTTGGTAGGACGTAGTCATCCCATTTGTCCAAAGTTGGTTGTGAGGCAGGAATCTCATTGTCTTCTCTTTATTCATAAGATGATAATAGATAATCTCTAGCTGGCACTGCTACATGAGAGGTAGGTGTAATTTAAGGAGTACCTGGTAAAGGGAGAGGTGCTGGAGCAAGAGGGGTGTGAGGTTGTGGTGGCGCATCAGTCTGTTGTCCAGGGGGATGCGGAAAACGCCTCCGACAGTCTGGAAGAATGGCCAGGAGGTCCTGTACCAAGGAAGCAGGAAAATGTGGGTATCCCGTTGAGGCGGAGGGTCGAAATAGTAACCGCAAGGCTGATAATGTCTTGGAGGTGGAGGAAAGTACTGCTGGTAATAATGTATTTGCTCCTCATAATCTTCATCGTCCTCCTGAAATTTACAATTTAGTTCTGACGGGCTGTGGGCTGGACCAAACAGGCCACTGTCATCATTAGAATCCTTAATGTCCATCAGGAGACTTGGAGGTAGTGGCGAGACCTTGCCGGGTGATGTGACTTCATGATGTAAAAAGGTTCTGGTGACCTTGGAAACTTTAATCATTGTCGACGGTGGAATCGACTGTGTCGTCAAAAGGATGTAGATGTCCTTCTTTAGTGTCACCAACGTCATCACCAGGACCACCGTCGATGGGACTGCTGTCGAAGGGAGCGCCGTTGACGAGATCGACAGGGCAGTTGTCGGTGGAATCGTTGGTGGAAGCATTGTCGCCAGCAGTGTTGTTGACGGAGGCATTAGTAGGGACTTCGTAGGTGCCTGAATTCTCGTTGTTTTGCCATCGATAGTCTCAGCGACGAGATGGTAGTGCTGGTGGTTGTCAACAATCTCAGTGTCGATGGTGAAGGCATTGTGGAGAGAGATTTGGAAGATGATTTATGCCTTCTGGATGGCTCAGTAGAGGAGGTATGAGGGTGATCCTTATCCTTGGCAGATGGCGTGGATGAACCATGCAAGGATGTTTCTGAAGAGGAATGTTTTTGCTTCTACTTTTTCTTAGAGCTGTGAGGCTGATGAGAAGTCTTCACAGATTTCCTGGGCTCCTCTGACCCTCCATCATGGAATCTAGCCCTTTTGTGAGACCCAGAAGAGGTGTCACTGTCCTCCTCAGATGATGATTTCTGGGCTTTTGTTTTTTGAAGCCACAGACGTTCCCTGTTCCCCGGGGTTTTTGAGGAGAAAGAGCAACACATATTGCATTCTTTTAACTCATGCTTGGGATGAAGGCAGTAAATGCAGTTCTTTTCTGTCAGACATATTAGAATTATACGTTTGAAATAGCTTTCAGATGATAGAAACTGAGCAGAGCTCAGGGGGACTCCATTCACACACGACGTGCGGTGAAAATCTGAGGGATTCAGCCTCTCTTGAGAGTGTTCTAGATGGTGCTACGACCTGATTGGTCATAGTTAAAGTTTGGTCCTTTTTTTTAAAAGGACATGGAAAGGCTGTAAAATGTAACGGCCTAGTGCCATTTTAGCCTATGCTAAGGTATTGTATACTGCTCTACTATGGTACAGTGGGAGTCCCACTTCGATGAAGGGGAATGATTCAAACATGCGAATCAATGAAAGATCCAATACTGGATGATGGATGTTACCCACAATGTTTTCCCATTAGAATGGTATGCGTAGTGAGTTGCAAGCATTCTGCATACTTCTGCAGCTGCTGAGTATCCTATAATGGCGCTAAAAGTGATAACAGTCACACATATTATAATATGATCTGCCTTCTTCGTGTTTAAGTGCTGGTGAAAGTGCTGGAAAATGAACACTGACAAATGAAGTCACAGAGGAGTGCACAGACCAAGAAAAGACAGCTTCATTCAAAACTAAACTATTCAATGTCCACACCTGCCTTTATAGAGTCCTAGTAGTGTTCATACCCAAAAACATTATTTGTACATGATTGATGGGAGGTTGAGCTGAAAGAACATTTAGACTATGAAACATGAGTAAAACAATACTCTTTCAAGAATCTTTAGCAAAGTGAAACCAATGGAAGCTTTTGTACCTATGGTACCAGATCCAAAATCAATTAGTTCACTTTGATGTAAACAGAACTTTCAGGGTATCAGGATTCTAGAAAGACACTTTACAAACTGTGTTGCTAATGATCACAACGGAGGTACAATTAGGCCTGGAAATTTTCTGCTTGCAAATTCAGCCACTCCCCAGAAACATTCAAGTTGTCATTAGGATATTATACTACAACTAAACTACTACAAGGACTAATTTAAGAAACTTTGGGTCAGATCTAGAATTGGAGTACGGTACTCCACCCGTCAGGGTGTTGGAGAGCATTACCTCCACCACCCTCACAGACTACTGTCTGCCAAATTTAAACATCACAGCTGGCCCAGTGGTGATATATGTACCTCACCAGGAACTGCCACTATGGCAGTTTCTGTCAAAGTACAAATCATTCGGTGGATGACCTCCATTCGTTTTGACAGTTGTCCTCCAAACTTTTACAAATGTTTTGTCTTTCGTAAACAAACTCCCAAAGCAGCACTTTGTTATTGGAAAACCAACACTGAATGACCCTCACACCCAGGGAGTTTTTTCTTGGATGTAGCGGCCACTATTCGTTTTTTGTGTCCATCAACGCCACAGAAAAATAAGCACATCACAGCGCCCTCCCTTAATAAGGCGGGTGGTGTAATGCCCATCCTCCAGTGGTCCTTATCTGGCGGGCCATCAGGGGAAGGTTTCTGTCAACTGAGCCAACATAGTACCATTGACAGAAAGCTGATGGTCCTCCCAACCCTAAATAGGGCGGGCGGACTATCATTTTGGCAGACACGGTACTCTATAATGGTTGCAACAGAGTACTATGTCCGCCCAGCTCTAAATCAGCCCTGGCAGCTTGTGACGCTAAGGTTGCTTTTCAAAGTCAGAAAATGTGGTTTCAAATTGGTTCTCATACATCAGAAAGTTACCATATGTGGCTTGGATGTAACTCAAAATTGTTTTCTAACAGATTAAGCTGTACAAACTTTATAGTTTAGTTTTCTAAGCTTGTTGGTAACTATTTTGGCAGTGTACCGAGACCTAGGAACTCATCAGAACAAGTGGTTTTAAGTTCCAAGTCTTACAAAGAAAAGACAATGTCCTGAATCCTTCATGGTTGCAAAATGTGAATAAAGAACAAGTTACTTACCTTTGTTAATTTCTTATCTGGTAGAGACTCTATCTAGCTGCAGAGTCCCTACCTTAGAATAATCCCCAGGTGTCAGACTGGATCCAGACATTTTTCGTGAGCAGTACCCTTGCATGCCAGCTCCGTGTGGCATCATTGGCAACATCTGCGCTTTGGAAGTGACATGCGCACTGCCTTTCAGATAATTCACCTGGAACTCTCTAGTGCGGTCAAGGTAGAATGACAACACTCTTTTTGAGTCGAACCGATGGCCGCCCTATTCCAGAAGTGATGCATCAGTCACTAGCGTCAGCGCTCGTTGGGGAAGGAAAAGGGGTCTGTCACTGACCCAATCGCGGTTCAAAAGCCACCACTGCAGGTCTTTCACAGTTACCCCCGAGATCTGGACCATGTCGGAGAGACTCATCTGATGTTATGCCCACCGGAACTTCAGGTCCCACTGCAAAGCCCTCATATGCCAATGAGCATGTGTCATAAGAAGGATGCAGGAGTCCATGAGGCCCAACAGCCTCAGTCATTTTCAATATAATCCAGATAGAGGCTGAAACATCGGCATCATAGCCTGCATATCGCTGTTCCAGAGGATAGGCTTGCAACTGCACTGTGTCCAGAACAGCTCTAATAAAAGGGAGTATCCGAGGAGTCATGTCTGACTTTGGCATATTGATAGTGAAGTCCAGCAAGTGCAGAAGGTTTGCCGTAGTCTGGATGTGGGAAGAGACTGTCTCGGGTGAAACCGCCTTCAACAGCCAATCGTTGAGGTAGGGAAAGACTGGAATCCATGACCTTCACAGATGAGCCGCACCCACCATCATCACTTTTGTGAACACTCAAGGGATGCTGGTAAGGCCAAAAGGGAGCACAGCAACCTTAAAGTGCAGGACGGGGATGCAGAAATAACAGTCCTGTAAGTCCAGTGATAACATCCAGTCTCTTGGGTCCAGGGCAGACAAAACATGCACTGGTGTAAGCATTTTGAATTTCTCCTTTTTCAGGAAGAGATTGAGAAGGTGCAGGTCTAAAATAGGACAAAGACCTCCACCCTTGGGCAGCAGAAAGTAGCAGGAATAGCAACCATGACCCACTTCTGATGCTGACACCCTCTCTATGGCTCCCTTGGCCAAGACAGTCAACACTTCATGACAGAGCATGGAGAGGTGGTCCTCCATCAGCCGGTCATAAGTCGGTGGCGTGGGTAGGCACAAAAGGAAGGTAGTACTAGCTTTGTATTAGCTGCAAAACCCAACGGTCAGCTGTTATTGACCTTCAGTGGTGCAGGTGATGGAGTATCCAGCCAACCCGCCCCCCCCTCCACTGGATGCCCATGGTGGTCAGGTGACATACCATAGGGGTTTGGAGGCTGGGAATGACGGTGGGGTGGTGGACTGGCTGCACCTCTGGCTCCCTGTCCCATGTGGTCTGTGGAACCGCATCCTTGGCCATGAAAAGATTGTGCAGTTTGCTGGCATGTAATGCCGTGACTGGAAGCCCTACTGTGGCCATGAAAGGGGTGGAAGGCAGACGGGGGTTGGCAAGGGGTCATGGAAAGGCCCAAGGACCAGGCCGTAGCTCTGCTGTCCTTGAAGAGCTTGATCGCTGAGTCCTCCTTCTCCCGAAAAGCCAGTGGTTCTAAACCAACAATGAAATTGCTCTGCCTAGCGAGCTGGTCATCATATCCAGCCCACATTGTATGGTGAACTTGACTGTGTCTCTCCCATCAGCAATTCCTTGAAAGAGTATGGCTCAGGCCTCCTCCGAAACCTTGGGCAGCACTTGGGCAACCAAGTCCCAGATGGTACAAGAGAATCGGTCCAAAAGACATGCAGTGTTCACCGACGGCAGTGCCAGGCTGACGGAAGAGAATAGCCTCTTCCCAAAGGTGCCCAGCCTTTTGAATTCACTGTCTGGTGGAGTGGAAGGGATTGCAGCGGGGTTAACTTTGGAGGTAGGGGTCTGGACAACCAAGGTCTCCAGGGTTGGGTGTTAGGTAGGGAAACTGGGGTGACTTGGGGTGTAGCGTTGGTGACAGGCAACTGTCAGATGCACAGCATCCCCTGTGCAGGGCTTGGACCAGGCCCAAGTAGGACATCAGTAATGGCTTAATTGAAAGGGAGTAACTGTTCTGTTGGGGTAACTTCTGGATGAAGAACCTATGTCAAGACCTTCATCTTGACTGTCACTGAGGGTATCGTAAGGTCCAGGACGTCAGCTGCCCTCTGCACCACCATTGCAAATGAGGCACCCTCCTTCATTGCCAAGGTAGGGGAAGAGACCCGGCCAGTGTCCGGGGAGGTGTCCAGTCTACTGGCATCAATCGGATCCTCATGCCAGTTGTCCTCTGGATCATCTAACAGGTATACATAAGGGTGCATAGAGACAAACAAAAGGAACTTACCTGTAATCTGTGGTTCTCCAGTATTGGTATCTTTCATAGATTCACATGCATGAATCATTTCCCATCGCCGGAGTGGGACACCCACAGTACATAAAAAAGCAATAAATATGCACATGATAACCATACCATAGATAACATAGAACCAGGAAATAAAGTAGCTAGAAACTAAAAGGAAAAAACTTCCACCTCTATGACTCGTCCAAGTCATTATATATAGTCCAAACTACAGCCAATCAGGCGACAGCACCCTCCAGAATGTTCTCCTCAGAGGCACAGGCTCTCAGATTTTCTCGCACAAGTGTGATTGAAAAGAGTATAAAAGAGCCTCTGAGGGGAGGTGGGTGGGTTGCATGTGAATCTATGAAATATACCAATACTGGAGAACCACAGATTATAGGTAAGTAACTTGTTCTTCTCCAGTATTGGGGTATCTTTCATAGACTCACATGCCTGAGTAGAAAGCAGTACATCCATAATAATGCTCGTGATATCATATACATAATAAAGCATATGTACATAGAGACATTATGCAATAACATATATGGATATATATATATACACATATATATATATATATATATATTATCTACTGGCGGTCGCCAGTAGATAGTTATAGTTAGGACCGTGTTTCCATAGGAAATCTCAAAATTCTATTTTGAATAACTTTGGCGCCGGTTGACGAATCCTCGCGTAATTTTCAAAACTAATGGGGCGCTCTGTTCAGCTCCTACCCTGAAAGTCTCGGGGTGATTCATCAAGCGGGGGCCGAGAAAAATGGGGGGTCCCAAAACGCGTTTTCCCCATGCATTTTTCCATAGGACCTTTAGACGCAGCTACAGCCCGAACGGCTGAACAGAATTACTTGAAATTTGGCAGAGAGGTAGCCATAAGGTCAAGGAAGTGCCTTTTGCAGATCTGGTGTAAATCTGTTCAGTATTTCCTGAGAAAATAGCATTTAAAAGCATATCAATATCTATACGCGCGCAGGGTGCGAGCACCGTGCGAGCACCCTAACGTGCGCGAGCGTAATTCTGATTGGTGGTTACATGTTAGTCAACGTTCGAATCGGTCGAAATCAGGAAGTGTCGGCCGCCATTTTGTTTGTTTTCAGTGCGAGAGTGAAAAAGGAAGGTGGCGAACCTGAAAAGGGGGCAGGGTAGAGAGTTCCTGACCCCCTAGCCTTTGTCAGGGGGTCCCTGAAGGACCCCGAAGGCTGAAAAAAACATTTAATTTTTTTTTTTTACATCGCGGGGGTGCGCGCACTGTGCGCGCACGGTGAAAACCAAAAAAAATAAAAATAAAATTTAATACGTAGTTTATTGTAAAATAAATATATATAAAAAATAATAATACATAAATAAATTAGCATTTAAAAAACCGTACAAATTCACTGACAAAAACATAGGTTTCACACACGTTATAGTTAGGAATTAGCATTTAAAAAACCTTGCAAATTCACTTAAAAAACCATAGGTTTCACACATGTTATAGTTAGGTGGATATTTCACTCGTAAAAAAACAATGAAATTCCCCCGTTATAGTTAGTTCAGATAACTATAAATCGCGCGACCGCCACTCTATCACAAGGATGATGTCATCAGTGATGTCATGAGTGATGCCACTGACCATGTCATGAGTGATGTAATATGTGACGTCATGAGCAGTGGATTGCGGGCACGCGAGTTATAGTTATCTGAACTAACTATAACGGGGGAATTTCATTGTTTTTTTACGAGTGAAATATCCACCTAACTATAACATGTGTGAAACCTATGGTTTTTTAAGTGAATATATATATATATATATATATAATCTACTGGCGGTCGCCAGTAGATAGTTATAGTTAGGACCGTGTTTCCATAGGAAATCTCAAAATTATATTTTGAATAACTTTGGCGCCGGTTGACGAATCTTCGCGAAATTTTCAAAACTAATGGGGCGCTCCGCTCAGCTCCTACCCTGAAAGTCTTGGGGGGATTCGTCAAGCGGGGGCCGAGAAAAAAGGGGGGTCCCAAAACACGTTTTCCCCATGCATTTTCCCATAGGACCTTTAGTCGAAGGTACAGCCCGAACAGCTGAACAGAATAACTTGAAATTTGGCAGAGAGGTAGTCCTCAGGTCAGGGATGTGCCTTTTGCATATATGGAGTCAATCTGTTCAGTAGTTCCAGAGAAAATTGCAGTAAAAAGCACATACATATCTATAGCCGCGCACCGTGCGCGCACCATGCGCGCACTGTGCGCGCACCGTGCGCGAGCGTAATTCTGATTGGTTGTTACATGTCAGTCAATGTTCGAATCGGTCGAAATCAGGAAGTGTCGGCCGCCATTTTGTTTGTTTTCAGTGCGAGAGTGGAAAAGGAAGGTGGCAAACGTGAAAAGGGGGCAGGGTAGAGAGTTCCTGACACCCTAGCCTTTGTCAGGGGGTCCCTGAAGGACCCCGAAGGCAGAAAAAAACATTTAATTTTTTTTTTTAAATCGCGGGGGTGCGCGCACTGTGCGCGCACGGTGAAAAACCATTAAAAAAAAAAAAATTAATACGTCGTTTATTGAAAAATAAATATTTACAAAAAATAATAATACATACATAACTTAGCATTTAAAAAACCATACAAATTCACTGAAAAAAACATAGGTTTCACACACGTTATAGTTAGGAATTAGCATTTAAAAAACCTTGCAAATTCACTTAAAAAACCATAGGTTTCACACATGTTATAGTTAGGTGGATATTTCACTCGTAAAAAACCAATGAAATTCCCCCGTTATAGTTACTTCAGATAATTATAACTCGCGCGACCGCCACTCTATCACAAGAATGATGTCATCAGTGATGTCAAGAGTGATGCCACTAACCATGTCATGAGTGATGTAATATGTGACGTCATGAGCAGAGGATTGCGGGCGCGCGAGTTATAGTTATCTGAAGTAACTATAACGGGGGAATTTCATTGGTTTTTTTACAAGTGAAATATCCACCTAACTATAACATGTGTGAAACCTATGGTTTTTTAAGTGAATATATATATATATATTCACGGAAAAAAACAAAGGTTTCAGTGGCGTTATAGTTAGGAATTGGCATTTAAAAAACCTTAGAAATTCACTAAAAAAAACATAGGTTTCAGGGGCGTTATAGTTAGCTGGACATTTCCCTCGTACAAAACCCTAGAAATTCCCCTGTGTAGTTAGTTCAGCTAACTATAACTCGCGCCCCCGCAATGCACTGCTGATGACGTCACATAATACATCACTCATGACATGGTCAGTGACATCACTGATGACATCACTGATGACATCTGAAATGACATCACTGATGACATCACTGATGACATCATCCGGTGAATGTTGTTTTTCTGAAAAGTTTAAATATGTTTTATATATTTATAGTGAAAGGCCTATGGAAGAATGAGTGGGTGTATAAGTGTGTCAATGGGTGATTTTCTAGGTGCGTAACTGACTCTATAAGTGAGTCATTAAAGAACAAGTTACTTACCTTCGGTAACGATGTATCTGTAAGAAACATTAGTTAGTTAGATTCCTCACATTAGAATATCCCCAGGCGTCAGGCTGGATCCGGAAAGATTTTTCGTCAGCAATACCCCTTGCGCGTCGCTATGCGTCATCTGCGGCTCCGCGTCCGTCGTCGGCGTCGTGCACCGCAATGACGTCGTAGGAGTACTTAGACGCCGCCCTCGCACGCTGACGTCAGTTCTTGTACATAGCTTTCCGTGCCAGGAACTCAGAGCCATGCAAGAGACCGACACTGGTGCCCAAAAATCTAGGGCCCTAGAAAGGATAGCCTTAACCCTAGATGTCGGTTCGCAGAACGGGGAGGATGGGTGGGTCGGTGAGGAATCTAACTAACTAATGTTTCTTACAGATACATCGTTACCGAAGGTAAGTAACTTGTTCATCTGAAAGAAACACGTTAGTTAGATTCCTCACCTTAGAATAGATACCCCAGCAATACCAACCCCGGGGGTGGGTCTGCGAACCAAGATCACACCAGAAAGCCCTGGAGAACAGAACGGCCAAAGAAGCCATCTCTCCGGACTTGGCTGTCCAGGCAATAATGCTTGGCAAATGTGTGCAGCGAGGCCCACGTTGCTGCCTGACAGATGTCCTGCAAAGGGACTCCCCGTCCCAGGGCAGTAGTAGCCGCTGTGGCCCGGGTGGAATGGGCTCTCAGCCCTACAGGAGGGTCCTTTTTAGCGAAGGAGTAACAAGCCTTTATACATAATACGACCCACTGTGAGATGGTCCGCTTGTGTACTGCCCTTCCCTTCTTAGCACCCACGTATCCAACAAAAAGCTGGTCGTCCACCTAGAACTGTTTGGTGCGGTCCACATATGGACAGCGCCCGTTTTGGGTCCAGACGGTGGAGCCTCTCTTCCTCTTTCGAAGGATGCGGAGGCGGAAAGAAGGTGGGCAAGGTGACAGATTGCCCGATGTGAAAGGGAGTTACCACTTTTGGAAGAAAGGAAGGACGAGTCCGGAGGACAACCTTGTCCGGATGACTAGAAAGAAAAGGAGGCTTAGACGATAACGCCTGGTGCTCACTCACCCGTCTAGCCGAGGTGATAGCTACCAGGAAAGCAGTCTTAAGAGTCAGAAGATGAATGGGACAATTGTGAAAAGGATCAAAGGGAGCGCACATCAGAAAGGTCAAGACTAAATTCAAATCCCACTGAGGCATTACGAAGGGGACAGGAGGAAACATGTGAGTAATGCCCTTAAGGAAACGAGAAAAAACAGGGGATTTGAAAAGAGAAGGCTGATCAGAAAGTCGTAAGAAAGCAGAGATAGCTGATAGATAACCTTTCAAGGTGCCCAGAGCAGAGCCCTGCTGGGCTAGAGAGAGAAGAAAGAGGAGAACCTCAGAAAGAGAGGCGGAAAGGGGATCCACAGCCTTTGCTGTGCACCATGCCACAAATTTGTTCCACCTGCAGGCGTATACTGTTTTAGTGGAAGGACGCCTGGCTGCCAGAATAACGTCACAGACTTCAGGAGGCAAGCCAAATGGCATCAACTGTCGCCGCTCAATCTCCGCGCATGGAGGTGGAGACTGGACAGGTTCGGGTGGAGAACCGTCCCCTGCTGCTGCGACAGAAGGTCCTCCCGAAGAGGCAGTCGTGTCGGAGGATCGATTGACATACTGAGCAGCTCGGGATACCAGTACCTTCGTGCCCAATCCAGAGCCACTAAGATGACTTGGGCCCGGTCGCGCCTGATCTTCTTCAGCACTCTGGGCAGAAGTGGTATAGGCGGAAAGGCGTACAACAGACCGCAACTCCATTCGTGACGAAAGGCGTCCCCGAGCGAGTGCCGCCTTGGAAACTCCAACGCGCCGAACTGCTGACATTGCGCGTTCTCTCCGGTGGCGAATAGATCTAACCAAGGCTCTCCCCACTGCCGAAAGAGGCCTTGTGCCACGTCCGAGTTTAGACGCCATTCGTGATCCATCATGCACCGGTGGCTGAGTTTGTCTGCTATGGCGTTCAGAGAGCCCGCCAGATGTTGAACCACCAGGGTGATGCCCTGGTGTTCCAGCCATGTCCAGAGGCGCAGAGCCTCCTGACAAAGGGTCCACCACCCCACCCCGCCCTGTTTGTTGCAATACCACATGGCGGTGGTGTTGTCCGTGAACACCTGCACCACACTTCCCCGGCCAACGGGACGGAATGCCTTCAGCGCAAGTCGGATCGCTCTCTGCTCCAAAAGGTTGATATGGAGCCGAGTCTCCGCCGGAGACCAGAGTCCTCTGATCTCCGACTCCCCCATGTGGCCCCCCCATCCCAGGAGGGACGCATCCGTCACTACTACGTGCTCCGGTTGGGGTAGGGAGAGGGATCTGCCGCTGACCCAATCACGGTTCGTGAGCCACCACTGCAACTGCTTCGCAGTGCCCTCCGAGATCAAGACATGGTCGGACAGGTTGCCACGATGCTGGGCCCACTGAAACTTCAGGTCCCACTGCAGAGCCTGGCGTAATGCACCAACAGGATGCAGGAGGCCATCAGCCCCAGAAGCCGCAGCACCAACCTGACCGAAACCCAGGATAGAGGCCGAAAGTCGGGAATCAGAGCCTGAATATCCCGGACCCGCTGCTCCGGAGGATAGGCCCGGAACTGCGCCGAATCTAGAACCACTCAGATGAAGAGGAGCTTCTGGGATGGTCTCAGGTGTGACTTTGGGACATTGATGGAGAACCCCAGCAAATGCAGGAGGTCGGCCGTAGTCTGGAGGTGGGAGATGACTGCCTGGGGTGAGCCCGCCTTCAACAGCCAGTCGTCGAGATAGGGGAAGACTGGAACCCCCGGTCTGCGCAGATGAGCTGCGACCACCGCCATAACTTTCGTGAACACCCAAGGGGCACTGGTGAGGCCGAAGGGGAGCACGGTGAACTGAAAATGCTCCTGACCCACCGTGAACCGCAGGTAACGCCGGTGGGCCGGCAGGACGGGGATGTGAAAATAAGTCTCCTTCAAGTCCAACGCTACCATCCAGTCTCCAGGGTCTAGGGCAGCCAGAACCTGAGCTAAAGTGAGCATCTTGAACCACTCCGTCCGGAGGAAGGCGTTGACGCTCCTGAGGTCCAAGACAGGGCGTAGGCCCCCTTTGCCCTTCTTGGGAACCAGAAAGTAGTGGGAATAGCAACCACGACCTACTTCTGGACCAGGAACGCGCTCGACGGCCTCTTTGGCCAAGAGGGCCGTAACTTCCTCCCATAGAAGATTCAAGTGATCCCACGACATGCAGTGGTACTGTGGTGGCATGGCTGGAGGGGTCGTCTCGAAGGGGAGGGAGTAGCCCCTTCGGACGATTTGCAGCACCCACCTGTCCGACGTGATGGAACGCCAGTGGAGCAGGTGATGGCGAACTCTGCCGCCCACTGGCGTGGAATGGGCCTGAAAGCTCGGACTAGGAGGGCTTTGAGGCGGATGCTGCCGGGGTGGATGTGGACTGACCGGCACATTGTCTTCCAGTACCGCCTCGGCAGAATCCACGTCCGCGACCGCGTGCAGGTTGGTTCTGTGGCCGGAGGCTAGGCGGACGTGAGGAGGCGCCCCTTCCATGGCCACGCAAGGGATGAAAGGCGGAAGTTTGCGGCCGCGAGGCCGAGAGACCCAAGGACTTGGCCGTAGGCCGGGAGTCCTTGAAACGAGCCAGCGCACTATCCGCCTTCTCGCCAAAAAGGCGAATGCCATCAAAGGGCATATCCATGAGGGTACTCTGGACATCCCCCGAGAAAGACGTGGACCGTAGCCAGGTGTGGCGACGAAGCGCCACCGTGGTCGAAATTGCCCGCCCCAGCGAGTCCGTGGTGTCTAGTCCACACCGTATGGCATGCCGTGCTGCATCTCGCCCATCAGCAAGCGCCTGGGTGAGCCGTGACCGGGCCCCCTCCGGACACAGGGGCAGCACGTCCTCCACCGTATCCCACAGAGATTGGGAATAACGGTCCAAGAGGCAAGCGGTATTCAAGGACCGCAGACCCAAACTCAGGGAAGAGAACAGCTTCTTTTCGAACTGTTTCAGCCTCTTGGATTCCCGATCCGGAGGAGCGGACGGGAAGGAGGATTGGGAAGTCGAGGCCTGGATAACCAGACTCTCGGGAGTGTGGTGTTGGGACAGAAAACTGGGGTCGCCCGGAGCAGGGCCGTGGCGCTGGGCCATGTTCCGATCCACAGGAGGTACTATGGAGGGCTTGGACCAGGTGCCCTGCAGAACGTCTATGAGTGCCTCATTGAACTGCAGCAGAGGCTCTGTGGAGCTTGCTGATGGTTGAAGCACTTCTGTGAGGACGTTAGTCCTCACGGCCACAGCAGGTAACTCCAGCCCAAGGGCATCGGCCGCCTTGTGCAGCACCACTGAAAAAGCTGCACCTTCCTCCGAGGCCACAGTCGGAGGAGAGATGAAACCAGCGTCCGGGGAGGTGTCCAGACCACTGGCATCCCCCAGTTCGTCTGCCCAGTCCTGTGAAAGTTCGGCCTGTCTGGCCATAGGGTCCTCAGACCCCTCCCAGTCGCCCCTGTCAAACAGGAGGAATAACCGGAGCCGGGCCGTAGATGAAATGCTCAAGCATCGGCGTCGGATGCGGCGTCGAGCGGTGCCAGGCCCGGACCTGGGCTAAACCGGGGAACGGCGTCGTCCGGGGACGGCGCAGGGGGTGGAACCGGTGTCGGCGCCGGCGGAGGAGGCGTCGTGAGGTCGACCGGTGCCGGCAGAGATCCAGGCCTGGATCCCTCGGGGACCTGCGGCGTCGGGACCGAAGTCGTCGACGGCGCCGGGCCGGAGCCGGCGGCTCGCGAGGTCGCCCAGTCAAGCACGCGGGGCCCGAAGGCGCGCCGGCAGGCGTCGACAGCGGAGCCAGGTCCCTCATGGCCGAGAGGAAGGCGCTGATCTCCGCCGGAGTCACATCAGTCCCAGGGGTATGGAGACAGACGCGGCTCCTGCGGCTCCGACGGAGCTGCGGGGGTGGGACCACCCTGACCCTCGACCGAGTCGCTCGACCGGCGAGGGGAGTCCGTAGAGCGGTGTCGCCTCTTGGACTTCTTCGAGCGCTTTGACTTACCCGAAGACTTCGAGCCCGACGACCGATGATGGTGACTGAGGCTCCGCGACCGGTCATCGGACCTCCTCCTGGACCAGGACCGTGAACGGTGCGGAGCCGAGTGCCGAAGCTCGAGAAGCTTACGGGACCGCTCCGGCCTAGCCTTCGAGGTCAAGGCCTGACAGTCGAGGCGCAACTCCGCATCGTGGTCGGGCCCCAGGCAGTAAAGGCACCGGCGATGGTGGTCCGTCACCGATATCAATCGATGACAGGAGTCACAGGCCTTAAAACCAGGCATCCTACCGACACCAGAGTCGAGTCGACAGAAGACCAAAAAGAGTCAAAAAAGTTTAGTCAAAAAGTGATTAAGGGGTAAGCTCTTCCCGGATCGGCGCCGTCTGGCGCGGAAAAAAGAAGAACTGACGTCAGCGCGCGAGGGCGGCGTCTAAGTACTCCGACGACGTCATTCCGGCGCACGATGCCGACGACGGACACGGAGCCGCAGACGACGCCTAGCGAAGCGCAAGGGGTATTGCTAACGAAAAATCTTTCCGGATCCAGCCTGACGCCTGGGGATATTCTAAGGTGAGGAATCTAACTAACGTGTTTCTTTCAGATTGTATCTTACTGCAGACTAGTGACTAAACTGTGTGAATGTCTGTATGTGTCTGTGTGTTGGTGTATAAGTGGCTGCATGGTTTTGTGAATAGCTATATGAGTGTCTATATGGGTTATTGATTGGTTGTCTGAGTATCTGTATGGGTGCTTGAGTGTTTGTATGGGTAGGGTGTGTGTGACTGTGCATAGATGTGTGAGTGGGTGATTCAGTGGGTGCATGGTTTTAAGAGTGCATCTGTGATGGACTGTATGGTTGGGTGACTGTATGTAAGGGTGTGTTAGTGATTGAATGTATATCTCAGTCGTACATGTGTCAGTAACTACATATGTGAAACGCAGTGTATATGTGTGTAAGAGTATATAACTATCTATATGTGAGAGTGTGTGATTTTGGGAGTGGCTGTATGGATGAGTGTGTGCTTGTATCAGTAATTGTATAAGAGCGTCAGAATTTGTTAGTATTTTTAGGAGAAAGTGAACTTGAGTGTGTTTAACTGTATAGGTGAGTAAATTGGACTGTGATTAATTATTTGCACGACTGTCTATATAGGTGTATAAATGCATATGATAGTCCTGTACAGAGTGACTGTATGTATGAGTGACTGTACAGGTGAGTGAGTGGAGATGTATGTAGACCTAAGAGTCAATGAGTGGGTGTGTAGTTATTGGTATTGGAGTATCTATGGTTTTCAAAATGGCCGTCTGAAATTTTGAGTCGGTGTATCAAAGGTTATATTAGGGTGTGAGAAGATGCACTAATTTATCACATGGATGACGTCATCAGTGATGTCATTTGAGATGTCATCAGTGATGTCACTGACCATGTCATGAGTGATGTAATATGTGACGTCATCAGCAGTGCATTGCGGGGGCGCGAGTTATAGTTAGCTGAACTAACTATAACAGGGGAATTTCTAGGGTTTTGTACAAGGGAAATGTCCAGCTAACTATAACGCCCCTGAAACCTATCGTTTTTTTAGTGAATTTCTAAGGTTTTTAAAATGCCAATTCCTAACTATAACGCCCCTGAAACCTTTGGTTTTTTCAGTGAATTTCAAAGGATGTTTAAATGCCAATTCCTAACTATAACGTGCATGAAACCTATGGTTTTTTCAGTGAATGTCAAAGGTTTTTTAAATGCTAATTCCTATCTATAACTTATCTCTAAAGATATCATGTTTAATGATTTTCATTGGATTTAAATATTTTTCAAATTCAGTGTGTCAATTTCATTAATTATGTTTTTTTTTAAATTCTTTTTTATCACCATTTTTTAAGTTTATTTTTTTATTAATTCTTTTAAAAATTAAAAAATATTATTTGTTTTTATTGGGTTTTTCAAACAATTTTTTTTATATTTTTAAAAATATTTCTTTAACTATATGTTCAAAACTTTATTTTATATATCTTTTTCCATGTTTTTGGATCCGCGCACCCTATGCGCACCATTCTCGATCCCTACGCTTTAGCATCCGCGCATGGTATGCGTTGGGTACGTGTTTAGTGCGCGATCGCAATGCGACAGGTACGCGACTCCCAGCCTATACGCGACACGTTCGATGTACGTAACGCGATGTTTATGCGCTTCCGCGATGCGTCATCTGCGTCTATGACGCGGTAGGTGCGCGGATGCCGCGAAATATTTAACATTTAAAAAAACATATATATATATGTATTTCATGTGAATATTAATTGAAGACAAACTCTAAACTAGTCTTAAAACTAATATATTTTTACATCTAATCCTATAATTTTTTTTAATTGTGAATAAATCTGTTTCTGCTTTTCTCCAAGACTATAGAATGGGGTCCATTTACAATAACAAGCTGCGCTTTCATATGCAAGAGATATATAGGAGAGATGGAGTACACTTTACTGATGAAGGAAACAGAGTCTTCGTCAACAACTTTAGACTCTGTATAGGTACTTACTTATAAGTACCAAAAACTCTCAATGAACACAACGGCTCTTTTTAGAGCCACTCAAGAACAAAACAAAGCTTGATGTTTATCTCCCAAAAATTAGAGGTTTTTTTGCTTGGATCCGCGCCCCCAACGCCTTAGGAACCGCTCACCCAACGCGTGAGAATCCGTGCACCCAACGCGGTAGGATGCGCGCACCCTGCGCGCCTTTCGCCATTTTTTTTTTTTAAAAGGGGGGACCAGGGGGTCCTTCTGGGACCCCCTAAGCACCTCTAGAGAGTCAGAGTATTTCCACTCTGCCCCCTTTATATGTTTTACACACTTATTCCCCTTGCTTCTTCAGCCTCGCTTCTACCGAGGCAGAAAATGGCCACCAACAGTTCCTGGTTTCGAATGTAGACAGACACTCGACAGCCAATTAGCATTCAGCGCGCGATCGGGAGGGTGCGTGCTTGGTTCGGGGAGGGTGCGCTTACGGTACGGGTAGGGTCCGCGGATCCTCCCCGGCCATAGATATCACTAACTTTTTTACCCTAATTTTCTCAGGAACTACTGAACAGATTCACACCATTTATACAAAAGGCACGAGTCTGAACTGAGGACTACCTCTTTGCCAAATTTGGTGTCATTCCATTCAGCGGTTCGGGCTGTAGCTGCGACAACAGATCCTATGGGAAATTGCATGGGGAAAACGCGTTTTGGGACCCCCCTTTTTTCTCGGCCCCCGCTTGACGGAACACCGCAAAACTTTCAGGGTAGGAGCGGAGCGAGTTAGCCAAAAGTTTGGAAAATTTTGCGAGGATTCATCAACCGGCGCCAGACTTATTGGGAATAGAATGTTGCGGATTTCCTATGGAAAATAGGTCCTAACTATAACTATCTACTGGCATATATATATAACTGTATATAAAAATACACAATCATAGAAGATATGTATCTGACAAATACTAAAGAGGAGGAGAGAAGAACAGAGGCTTACCTTATTTAAAAAGATTACGGAGAACCGCTTGTCCCACAGTCGTAACTGCATTACTGGTAGCTTCCAAACAGTAGTGCTTAGTAAAGGTGTGCCGGCTGGACCACGTTGCAGCTCTGCAGATTTGATGAAGAGGCACACCAGCAAAGAGAGCAGTAGAAGAGGAAATTGCTCTAGTAGAATGCGCTCTCGGAGTTGTTTGTAATGGTCTTCCTGCTTGCTGATGACAGAAACAAATTGCAGCAGAAATCCAACGAGCTATGGTCTGTTTGGATACTGGGTGTCCCTGGCGCATCTTACCATAGGCCACAAACAGCTGATCAGATTTTCGGATTGAAGAAGTCCGTTGTAAATAGAATTTCAGACATCTCTTGACATCAAGGGTATGAAAAGTTCTTTCAGCAGTTGACTGAAGATTAGAAAAGAAAGTCTTTAAAATGATCGGTTCGTTTAGATGAAAGTCCGAAGGTACTTTAGGCATAAAACTGGGGTTAGTGCATAGCACTACCGAGTTCGAGGTGAATTGAAGGAAAGGCGGTTTAATAGTGAAGGCTTGAATGTCACTGACCCGCCTAGCTGATGTTAAAGCCAACAGCAGAGCCACCTTCCAAGACAGAAACTTCAAGTCCACCCTATGAATAGGTTCAAAGGGGTGTCGCATAAGCTGTGCAAGCACCACGTTAAGATGCCAGGATGGAGGTGGACGGCGGATGGGAGGAAACATTCGAAACAATCCTTTGAAGAACTGCTGAATGATCCTAGCAGAATTGGAACCATCTTGTCGAAATCTTGAAATAGCTGCTAAAAATACTATAAGAGTAGAATGGGAAAGGCCTGATCTTGCCAAATGCAAAAAGAAGGGCAGAATCTGCTCCGGTTTTGAATGGATTGGATGAATGTTGGCGGCTTGACACCACAGACAAAATCGCTTCCATTTAAAGCCTGTACGTCTTAATAGTGGAAGGTGCTCTAGCATTGGCTAAGACTTCCTTACAGTCCGCAGGAATGTCTAAATGAGCGAATTCAAGGTGTTCAGGCGCCAAGCCGCTAACCTCAGAGATGCAGGGTCCGGGTGGCAGATCTGTCCGTTCTGAATGGATAGAAGGTTCGGTATTGGTTGAAACTGAATGGGATCGCATTCGGAGAGAAGGAGGAGTTTGGTAAACCAGAATTGGCGAGGCCACCTGGGAGCAATGAGTATTAGGCGACAAGGCTCCTTCTTCATTTTCCGGAGAACCCTGGGAACCAATGGTATCGGTGGAAAGGCGTAAGCATAGATCTGCGTCCAATTAATCAATTCCCGCACGATCCTTTGTGGGAAACCCAGCTTGCGAAGAATAGGCATTTGCGGTTCTGACTGGTCGCAAACAGGTCCAGATCAGGTCGACCCCAGTCCTGAAAAATTCGATCTAAAGTTGGTTGATGTAGCTCCCACTTGTGATTGGAATCTGCTGACCTGCTGAGGGAATCCGCGAGGACATTGGAAACTCCCGGAACATGGATCACTGATAGGCTGATCCGGTGTCCGATCGCCCAATCCCAAATTTGCTGGGCTTGTTGAGAAAGCAGGGCGGACTTCGTTCCTCATTGTTTTTTCAAGTAGTGCATACTTGTTGTGTTCGGATCAATACTGATGCCCCGAGAATGATGGTGCGAAAAGATTTAAGGGCCAGGAAGATAGCTAGCAATTCTAGAAGGTTGATATGCAACTTCCGCTGCTGAACGTTCCATTTGCTGCTGACCATCAGCCCTTGAAGGTGTGCTCCCCACCCTTCGAGGGAGGCATCCATGGTGATGACGAAACTTGGAACTTCCGTTAGGAATGCGCAGCCTGCTGCCATGTTCCTCTTGCAAGTCAACCAGAGTAAGGTTTCCCGAATCTGGGGAGTGATGCGGATGAGATCGTCGAAGGACCCCGAAATCTGTAACCATTGGTTGTTGAGCTCCTCTTGCAGGGGTCTCATTCTGAGACGGCAGTTGGGGACTAAAGGAATGCAGGAAGAAAGCATCCCCAGAAATGATTTGAACTGCCGGACTGAAAAGCACCTTTGTGATCCCAGTAGCTGGGCAAGTTTGCACATTTTTTGTTGCCGTTCGTCTGAGACAAAGACTTGTATCAGCCGAGTGTCTATGGTGGCTCCCAAGAACGTTCTTCTTTGCGATGGAATGAGATGAGACTTGTCAAAATTGATGGAGAGGCCCAGAGATTGGAAAAGGGACAAACATCTCTGAATGTGGGCGTTCGCGACTGTGAAAGAATCCGCCTTGATAAGGCAGTTGTCTATAAATGGAAACATTTGAATTCCTTCCAGACGAAGGTGTGCGGCCACCGGTGCTAGAACCTTGGTAAAAACACAGGGTGCGGAACGTAGTCCGAAAGGAAGGACTTTTGAAGTCTCTGCCAGCCACTCTGAACTGCAAGAACTTCCTGTGTTTGGGTAAATTTGGTACATGGAAATACGCGTCTTGGAGGTCGAGGGTGGCCATGTGATCACCCTGTGCGGACTTGAAGGATTTCTTGAAGTGACAACATCCAGAATGATAACTTTTTTAGATATTTGTTGAGGGAGCGAAGACCTAGAATGGGGCGTCATTCTCCCGATTTCTTCTTTATCAGGAAAAATTGTGAATAAAATCCGGTTCCTCTTTGTAATTGAGGGACCACTTTGATCGCTCCTTTTCGTAACATCAAATTTAATTGGGAAAAAAGCTCAGTGAGATGAGCTGGAGGGGGGCCCTTGGGAGGAGAATTTGGAGGAATCTTTACGAACTCTAGAACATGGCCTCTGGCCACAATGTCCAAGACCCACTTGTCTGATGTTATGGTGACCAATTTGAGTAAAATTGAGAGATTCTTCCTCCAACTTTTAAAGGGGTAGGCGGTAGAACAGGTGGCAGTTGTCACTGTTTTTTAGACGTATCACGTCCACGGTAAGTAGACTTTCTCCTGTTTTGTGAATAAGAGGTATTTGGTTGTCTGTAGGATTGTTGGCGTTGAGAAGAGTAGCGTTGGTTACTTTGATAAACTGTCTTTGTTGATTATAACCTCCTCGACTAGAGAAGGATCCATGGCCCTTAGCGCCACGAAAAGGCAGCTTTCGAAACTGGAGAGTTCCGAGAGATCTTGCTATCTCGGTATCCTTTTTAATGGCCTGGAGGGCCTCGTCCACATGCTGATCAAACAAAGATTCGCCATCAAACGGCATATCAAGTATTTTTGCCTGAACCTCCTGGCAAAATGAAGTGGATTTCAGCCAGCCTTGCCGCCGTAGGACTGCAGCCCCTGCTAGTTGCCGAAAACCTGTAGAAGCAACATCCACAGCCGAATCTATAGTCTCAGCAGAGATACGTTCCCCCTCCTGCAGGATCTTTAGTACTTCTGCTTTAGATGGTTCAGGCAACATGTCGATGTAGGGAGAAATGTCCGACCACATCTGTCTCTCGTATCGTCCTAAGATGGCCAGAGAGTTAGCAGCACGGACAGTCATCGCTGTCATGGTGGAAAACTTTTTACCAATAGCGTCCAAGCGTCTGCCATCCCGATCCGGAGGAGCTGCAATCGGAGAGGAGGGATTTCTTGCTCGTCGTTGCGCTGCTTGGGCGATAACAGAATCAGCCTTTGGCTGACCAATGAGGCATGCTGGCAAATTGTCTGGTGCCTTGTATTTCTTGTCGAGACGGGGCAGGACCGCAGGAATAGAAGCAGGAGCTTTCATGACCTTTAGTCCTTCCTGCCAAATGAAGTCAATGATTGGAATAGTCCGTACTTGTTACCTCGGTTGTTCTTTAAAGTCATATAAGAAACAATCATCCTTCTTTGTTTCCATAGGAAGGAGGAACCTTTGTGTTGCCCTTTCCATCAGAAGATGAAAACCTCCGATGTCAACTGGAGGAGAATCGATGGGAGCCGGAGTAGAAGGAGACGGAGTTTGTATCTGGTAATCGTCCCACTCCGTAAGAAGTGATCTGTCATCCAATTCTCCTTCCTCCCTATCATCATCCGTGGTGTTAGCATCATGAGAATGATGAGAAGGTACCGGAGAAGTTGGTCTGGGTGACCTCAATGCAGAAGAGGAAGATTAAGAAACGGGTGTAGGTGGTACAGAAGAAGCCGATTCAGATGGAGGGAAACAGCGATAATAATCATCCAACATAAATTGTAGATTATTTAGTAGAGCCAAAGGCATTTGGGCCGCAGGGATAGTATCTGGAGCAGGACAAACAGTCTCTGGGGAAGGATTATCATCGTGATCCTCCTCCTGATATTTAATGAATAACTCAGAAGGGCTCCTGGCAGTGCGAAATCTATTGTCCTCATCGGATTTCTCATCATCCTCTCCATAATCCAGCAACTGTTCAGGTAACTCCAGAGGAACCTTAGTAGGGGAAATATGAAGTGGAGAGAGGGCCTCCACTGAAGATCCACGCCTTTGCAGCAAGGAAGGTGTTGTTGTCAAAGGAGGCAACTGCACAGACGTTGTAGACGATGTAGAAGATGTCCTGGCCGTAGGCGCTGACCAAACCTGCAATGCTGTGCATGAAGTTAACTGTAGCGTCGACGAGGGAGCCGTTGACGAAGTCGTCGTCGACGTAGCTGGTGTCAATGAAGTAATCGTCGACGAGGCGGCCGTCGACGAGGCAATCGTCGACGAGATCCTTCTAATCTTCGTCATCGAACAGGCGTCAACGGTAGATTTCACTTCCTTCGTCGACGAGATTGGTTTCACGGCGACGGATACCAGCGTCAACGGCGAGGATGCCGACGACATGATCATATGAGGTCTCGGCAACGAGAAGGTAACAGTCGACGTCGTCCTAGTGTCGACGGTAGGCTTAGTCGACGAAGATGTAGTCGTCGAGATCGTCAACGAGGGAACCCGTTTCTGAGGTAAATCCTTCTCAGAAACTTGTTTTGAAGGCAGAGACTTCGCAGTTTTTCTCAGGGGCGTAGTAGGCAGAGGTTTACTCTTTGAAGGTGGAGGAGCCTTTTTTGAAGTGGAAGGCAGTTCAGCACTCTTAGAGGTGTGCTGTTTTTTCAACACCTTAGCCCCAAGAGAAGATAAATCCTCCTCAGCAACCCTCTTCCTAGAGGACGAAGTCTTACTAGAGGCAATGCTCCCCACTTCAGATAAGGGGTTGTCTTGATCTTTAATCTTCTGTAGCCACAGAAGTAGACATCCCTCTCTGTCCCTGAGAGTTTTTTGAGTGAAGGTTCTGCAGATCTTGCAGTCTCTTACCTGGTGATCAGGATACAAGCAGTAAATGCACTTCTTGTGGGTGTCCTCAAAAAACAGCCGGAGCTTCCCACAAGATTCACAAGGTCGAAAGAGAGATTTCTTTGAAGAAGACATCATGAACTGAAGAATTCCTGAAGAAATTTGAAAGTACTGAGCAGAGCTCAGGGAGACTCCCTTCACACGACGTGCGGTAGAAAATCTGAGAGCCTGTGCCTCTGAGGAGAACATTCTGGAGGGTGCTGTTGCCTGATTGGCTGTAATTTGGACTATATATAATGACTTGGACGAGTCATAGAGTTGGAAGTTTTTTCCTTTTACTTTCTAGCTACTTTACCTCGTGGTTCTATGTTCTCTATGGTATGGTTATTATGTGCATATTTATTGCTTTTTTATGTACCGTGGGACTCCCACTCCGACGAAGGGGAATGATTCAGGCATGTGAATCTATGAAAGATACTCCAATTCATCTCCCAATCCAGGCCTGTCATATGAATAAGGCACTGGCCATGTCATGTGGAGTCTGCTCCCAGTCGGCGCAGGAGCAGGCGATTGGCAATGCCAGTCGGGCTCCTTGTCGGACCAAGGGTCCTGACTAGTCCAGGAAGCGAACCCTCCAGTGGAAGACCAGCAGGGGCCCCTCCACAGCCCCTCAAATATATGGTGCACTGGCTCATAAAATTTTAGTAACTGGGCAGGGGTCGCTCTAGCTCCCGGAAACTCTGGAAGAAGTGGAGACAGCCCAATAGCATGCTCCACCGCAGAGAAAGGCCTCGAACACTGACAATCCCCCATCTCATCAAATGACCTCAATGGATGTGGCAAAGTCGAAGATCTCTTCAACTTCTTGCTCTTCTTGTGCCTGTGGAGCAAGACGTCGACGAGCGTTTGGTACATGAAGGGGCCAAGCAAACAATCTCTGGACCTTTCTCTCGACAAAAATAATGAGCGTTGCGACGTCCCACGTCAAGCGGCAAGGAGCTTGAGGGACAATTTCCTCAAGGCCTTGGGGTGCATGGCGCGGCAATTAATGCAGGTCTTGTTGTCGCGGTCGTGCTCCTACCACCAGAGGCACACTAAATGTGGATGTCACCGACATTTGTCAATGACAAATGCCACATGCTGACATCCTATGCACTAGGAGCCAAAGTCTCAAATTAAATCTCAACACAAAGATGAAAAAAGGTCAGTGTAAAAAGACTGGGGTATAGCCCTTCTCTGGATCTGGAGTGATGATGCGGAAAAAAACCAGAAGTGACGTCAGCACACTGGGGTGGCACCTATATAGGCAATACGCACATCATTTCCGGCATGGATAACATGGAACTGAACGATACCACCTACCAGCATGCAGGGGTACTGCTCACAAAGAATTTCTGGATCTAGCCTGATGGTAAGGAACCCGCAGCTAGAAGTCTCTGTCAAATATACTCTATTTTGGTTTCATGTTTCAAACAACAATATCTGCTACTTAAATTAAGGCTTTGTTTTGGTAATCAGGAAGTGGATGTATTAGATGATATATACATTATTTTGTCCTCATCGATCACATTTCAGTAGTATGTTGGTCCAATTGGAAATAATAAACATAAAAACAGATAAAGTAATTACTTCCCAGAGATGAAATAAAACCGAGAAGATTATAACTGACAGACTTAACATGATTATTAAATGTATCTGCAAAACTATGTGAGGTTCACTTCAGAGGACATACAAAATGACCGTGGCAATAACTGAGGTGAGTGGATATAACCCAGAAGATAAGAGATAACACAAGAGGACACTAAAGGTAACCCAAGGGACATCAGAGGTAATCCATTCAGAGAACAGAGGCAACTCAAAAGGAAATTAGAGGTATCCCAGGACGAGTTTAGAGATAATTATAGAGGGAATGAAAGATAATCCAGAAGATTAAATATGGGCTAAATATAGAAAAGAGAAACTACACCAAGCGGAGGTTAGATAATACCTATGGGGAGGTTAGGGATTATCTAAGAGATCAATGATTGCCAAACAAAAGATTACACACTACCTTGGACATCTTGCTTTTACTATCTGCTGTCAGGAAAGACATATTGTTGATTTCGTTCTGGACCACAAAGTTCTGTTCTTCTCGCTTGAAGTTCTGTCAGTGAAAATAAAGTTAGAGATGAAGAGAGATGTCTGCAGAGGACATAAAAGTTAACAAAAACACAAAATGATATCAATGTGATAAAAGAAGGTTATAACTTTATAACTTCAGAAGGTGAAAGAAGGGCTGAACTGATAAAATGGGGAGTGGGAGAGTGGGATAAATGTATGAAAGGAAGAAAAGAGGAAAGGAGGATTGAAAAAAGACAGAAAAAGATTAAGGAAAGGAAAAAATATATAAATCGATAGAGCAAAAAAATCAGGGAAAATGTCAGGCAAAAAGCCGAATTTGGGGTGGTCAAAACACAGTGTTCCTACTCGTGCAGCAGAGTACACATCTAGTAATCTATGCATCTAACACATCAAATACAAGAACTGATGATGTAGCTAAATTACCCAGTGCAACTAATGCATGTGATGCAAATGATGTATCTAAATGTACAAACTAACAAACCTACAAGAACAAATCAATCTAACACATTTCAAGGGACTAAGCAGGTATAATGCATTGTGTACATCCAATAAAATTAATAAAGCTAATGCATCTAATAGATTGTGGGTCCAGCTGGCTACACTGCAGGAACTCAAGAGCCAGGCAGTCAAGCTCAGCATTTGCAGATTGAGGTGGCCATATTAGTAAGAAGGTCCAGTTTGCATCTCGGACACTCCAGAACGTTAGAATCATTTTAATTTTGCCCTGAATCCACTTGACAATCACTGTGCGAAGCAGTGAGATAGAAGAGTGTAGATGAAGGTCTTCAACCAGATTATTAAAGATTATTCTACATGGATCTGGCCTCTTGAGCAAGGATAAGAAAACTTAGGATTTTGTGTTTTTTCCCTGTGGCAATCAAGTCGATTTGAGGAGTGCCCAGGCACAAGTTTCCGAAGAACTACATCTTCTAGTGTACACTTGTGCTTTTCTAAGAGTTGTTTTCAGAGCCTATCCACTTTTCAGTTCTCGAGACCCAGGAAATACACCACAACTTAGAGATATTTTCTTCCCCAGAGTCCAGAGTTTGACTGTGCTTCCCTTTACATGTCCCTAGATCTCTTTCCTCCTTGTTTGTTTAGGCAGTGCATCACTATTGTATCCATTTTAATGAGGAAGAGTTTACTGAGCAGTGAGACTCCCCATGTATGCTCCCCAAGCATCACACAAGGCATCATTAATATGCTTATTGGAGCTTGGGTTTTCTGGAATAGAATCCTTTATAACATGTTGCGTCTTCGCACCACCATCAGATGGATTGACATCCTGTGCGTGATAGAGAATCCTTTCTTTCCTTTCTTTTCTTTTCACGCTCCTATCTTCTGAAATCACTGATTATACAGTCACTCCTTTAGTGGTAGGTTACTGAGGACCAGGAAAGATCCATGAGATCATGATGGCCTGGAGAGATGAAACGTGTCTGACGTATGGAGTTGCAGTTGTATGAGAGAAAATCTTTTAAAGATTAGATAACAGTCTTTCTTCTTCAGGATACACTTTTGCCATGTTTGTGTCCAATATGGCTCCCATGTACATTTTATTTTTAACTGGAATGAGTATTGGCTTTGATGGACGGATCTCTATGCCTAAGACAAGATATCACATCACATTCATGTCCTGTTCAAGTTTCAGGGCATAAATGGCTTTTACTTGTCAGTTGTCCAAGCACACAGAGGAAAATGTGTCATTTCATCCTAGAGCTGCTGCTACCACTGCCTAGCACTTGGATACATGTTTAGTGTTGACTTAAGGCCGAATGAAAGCACACAGACCAAGTAATGGGAGAATCCAATCAGGAGTATGAGGCAATTCGAATGGGTCTTGCAAATGGCCATGTGAAAATATGCATCATGGGGGTGCATGGAAACCATCCAGTCTCCTTACAGAAAACGGAAGATCTGACCCAGAGCTAACATCTGCCACTTTTACAGCTTTATTCATTTGTTGGCTTATTTCCATTGCAAGATGGGACAATAATCATTTTCTTATTTAACATGTAGCAACAGGAACAGCCTTTTTTCCTCAGGGGCTTGAGTACACTCTCAAGTGCTTCCTGTGAAGAATTTGAACTTTCTAACCAAGATGCTTCTGTTATATTGTTTTGACGCCCTTGAAAGTATAGTGGTTGAAGAATACCCTACTGGACTGATTCCTTGCAGATTTTAGAGCAAGCCACATCATGGAGTTAGTCATGTTATCAAACCTGTATACATGCGGTAACTGGTCAATGGTGGTTGGGGGTGAGTGGCAGGGCCCACATCTTATTAGATCTTTCAGCGGCTTTCTATACCATCCACCAAACCATCCTGGTTTTGTAAACTTTGCTGAAACGATTCTGGTCTGGGTAAAGTTCTTTCTGCATGTAAGATCTCAGAGGGTCCTAATGTCTATGAGTCAATATTATCTCCTTTGCTTTTTAACCTGTGAATAAGACCCTTATTTATTCTTGTCTAATTGGCAGGGGCCACATTTCACATCTGATGCATATGACATCCAGCTGCTTTTGAGCCCTTTCAAAATGAACTACTGGAGCTAGAGGGGCTCAAGATCAACCTGTCACAACAAAACTGCCTGAAAGCTCAATCCTTTAAAAACTGAGCTACTCATTACCACTGGAGATACAGCCACTTGAGATATGGACATCTAGCCCCACATCAAGGGCCCCTCAATTCACAAAGTCTTTACAAAACATAGCCGTTTATTTGTATATTGAACTCTCTTTGGAGACCCAGTTCTCCAAAGTGGCCAATTCTTGCTCGTATGAAATGAAAAAAAATCTTGAGTAAGATCAGCACTTATAGACATGTAATGGCACATGACAATGATCAACACCCTTATCCAATTGCATATTGATTATGGAAATCCTCCAGGTAGTCCAGAATACCGCTGCCAAGTTAATTTATGGATTATCCAGATGCAAACATACTGCACCAGCTTTCAGATCTTTGCATTAGCTGTCTATTGAGCATGACATTTCTTTAAGGTGGCAGCCATTGTTCACTCCAAGCTGCATGTCAGGTCCCCAAAAATGAGAACAAACACTTAGGGAGATACAGCTTTTCATTGGTGACAGCAGCAAAGGAAGAGAAGCCTTAGCAGGTAATTATGTGTTACTTTCCCGAAGAGGCTTTGCAGATGTCATGCTAAATAAATGCATATAACATAATTTTATTTTGTATCTATTCTTGGCAGTACTGAGCATCGAATTGACTTTGGGTATTCTTTTTCATGACTGGAAATGGTTGAAAACATCAGAAGCTCGTAGCAAATATTACATTACGCCAAATGAGGAGAATTGTTGCCTGGCCACAGGTGATCATTTCTTCCTTCAAGATATCTAAATCTTCTCTATCGTCTCTAGGTCACAGTTCAAGGAGTTCAATAACTTCCTGATGTATTAGGCTAATAAAACAGCAGGATTGCAGCTACAGTAGTACTTCAGGCATTCTACCTTGATGTTCTTTCTTTTCAGGTGGTGCAGAGGATTTTGAACCAGAAGCATTGTAGAGTTTCTTAGTCACCAATACAACCAGAGAGTCGTGCCGGGTATCAGCATTAGAATCTGGAGGCCTGTACCTTTTTCCCGTCAGCATTTAACTAGGTTCATGGGGACGGGGGCAGAAATGTGCACTGTGGATTCCAGGAATTTTAGAACTGAGGTTAATGGGTGCCTTGCTTGTGGTCCAGAAACAAAAGTGGTAAAAAATAATACAAGTCTGTGAGAAATTACATCTTTTTGAGTGGTTACTCCCATTTGTTTGTGGACTGATGCTGTTGTATTTTTGACTCCATGAGCAAGGACACTGCTAACCAGGCTCCATTGCATGTGCTCTGCCTCCTAAAACATGTAAAAATTGTCTTACTCCCAATTGGCATATTTAACTTCCCTATAAGGCCATAGTATATAGCATCGCAAAATACACCTATGGCATGGAAAGTTACATTGCACCTATGGACTACAGGGAAGGGCCATCCTGAATCTGTGGAAGAACAGAAAAGGGACTGCTCTTGCTGTTTGTGACGCAGGAAGAGAGTTGGTTGGCCTGACCTGCTCCCACTTGTACCCATAACAAAGAAGTGGAATTTAGGGGTCAGTTGAATGGCCTCCTGTATGGTTACAGGGACGAAAAACTAAAAGTCAGACTTTAGAAACCATGCAAAGACACTTTATGTGGCTCTGAGGGGCTTCAAAAATCTAGAGTAACACAACACAGTGCAACTTGCTGCGTTACTGTGCTCAGAGAAGGAGTTCCATGGGTGTTGCATGGGTGTTCTCACGCAGCTCCCATTGATTTTGAAGCATCACTAGATTTTCAAGAACTTGTAAACCTGGGGAAACCTGGGGATGTGGCAAAATCTACACCTTCCCAGGGGAGGCATAAAGAGGAGAAATATCTCTATTTCTCCTCGTTTCTACTCACAAGCAGTAACCCAGATGGAGGGCCTCTTGGCTCATTGGGGCCCACAGGCACACTAGAAGGAGTCTGAAGGACCTGAAGACTTAGACCATGGCCTCATGGAACTCTTGGATCTGCCTTAATGTCGGAAATAGCCATGGGAACTCAGGTTGTGCCTGGAAAAGTTGCAGGATTTGTTCCGAAGTATACTGGTTTCAGGAGCGAGATCAGGAAATATGGTGCCAACTTTGCACCTTCTCAGTGCTGAGAAGGGGCGGAATCTCGCTTGGATTTTTTGTGTTACCGGGAACAGTACTGAGACTGGCCTCTGGATGTGGACTGACCTCAATAAGGAGTTTTTCAGTGCTTGGTGACGTAGAGTTTTACCTTGCAGTCCTGTGTGGCTTTTGAGTTAATTGTCACAAAATTACTGCAGGCCTTTAAATCATGACTCGACATCAGGCACCACATGCAAACCTGATGATCTGGCACAGATATTTGCTTGTGACAGTCCTTACAATGTTTAAAACTTGTCATCTTGGGAGGTGACATTTCACTTGCACACTGTAATTTTGTTGAGGTAAAATATGTCTCAAAGAGACAAGAGACATCTCCGGATCTGCAACCGGTGGTACATAAAGAAATTAACTGACATCGGTGCCCAGGAGTAGTGCCTATATAGGGTCTGCATGTCATTTCCAGAGCTGAACAGCGTTGGAGTGGAGCTGTATAACATTACCTACTGGTGCGCTGAGGTAATACTGGAATAGTTTCTGGATCCAGTCCAACGCCTGGGTAATATTCAAAAAGAGAGGAATCTGTGCTTAGGACTCTCTATAAGAAAAAGGCAATTTAAGCTTAAGGTAAAAAAAGTCTGCTAAGCAAACATTTGTTTAGCAGTGTCCGCTGAAAATTATGACATCTTGATCTGTGCTGCAGTAGTACACTGCTCAGAAAGCCAAGAGGCATTTTAATCGAATTCACCCATCGAAGCATCCATGTTGAGTTCACTGGTTCTCGTACCTATGTGCCTACGCACTGTGAAAATCTATCAACTAGGAGCAAAAGATTAATTCAGGTAAACGGTTAGTAAGCCTGGAGCATGAAGTTACCAATTAATGATTTAAGGCACAGAGGCTACATGAAATTTCGGTCCTCGTGTATGCAAGGCAACTGCCCCTGTGAGCTTTGGGCAGCAAATGTAGATTCCCAAAGTTTATGGCAATGAATGCATACAATGAACTTGATACAACTAGCTTCTAACACATTTAGTTTAATCAATATAACTAATGCATGTAATAAAATGATACCACCCATACATCCAGTTTAACAAATAGACCATGTAGGAGGTTGTTATAGTTATGTGTTTGCCATGCTTTTTCTCCATATAAATGGTTTCCTAGAAGAGGTTACAGCTCCTTATTAAGAGGACACCAAGCTCTTGCCAAATGCTCCATGTCTATTGAGCCATTATTACAAAAAATCACTTCACCATACCCCCTTGCTACCAAGTCAAAAGCGACATTGTAAGCCAATTCATATAAGTTTAATGATGGTCAAACTCAGCCAATCAGAATGCAGCTCTTGAAGCACTCTTCCCCTGAAGGGAAACCGTACCGCAGATTTATTAGCACAAGTATTACAAGATTTAAAGAGGCCTAAAAGAAGGTGATCTCCTATTGGGGAGGAGGAAGTATTGCATGTGAATCCATGAAAGATATCAATACTGAGGAACCACAGTATACAAAAGTTAGTTGTTTTTTCTCCAGTACTGAATCTTTAATAGATTCCCATTCTTGAATGTGAGTAGCAAGCAGTTATCTAAAATGACTGCGCATAATTTAAATGGCGGTGGGAAGTACATAATACAATAATTTATTTATCTAAAAACTGCTCAACTCATTAAAAAAGTCAGCAAGGGACTGCTTGACTCAGAGCTGCATCCTTTTTTCTTATGTTGTTCAGTCAATAATGGTGCATGACTGTATGTCTATTTTTCCAGATGGCAGCTCTGCAGATGTCTGTCAATGACACTCTTGCAAATAAGGCAACACACATAGACATTTTTATTGTTGTATGAACCTTGATGTTCGCATCTGAAGGATATCCAGCCTTCTGGTGACAAAACACTATGACTGCAGAAACCCACCTTGAGTTGCTGCTTCTTGATAAAAGATTATCTTTCCATGGGGGTCCATAGGCTACAAGGAGATGATCAGACTTCCTGGAATTCTCTGCTTGCTCAAGATAGAATTTCAACCAATGCTTCACATCCAACGAATGTAGTACTCTTTCTGCTGCAGTTGATGGAATCTAAAAAGTATGTCTTGAGAACAATCGGTTCATTAAGATGAAAGTTTGATGGATTCTTGGAATAAAGTGAAGATTTGTCCTCAGTATCACTCTATTATTTCAAAAACTGCAAATATGGATCCTTTACAGTGAAGCCTTGAATTTCACTCACTCTGCAATCTCATGTCAAAGCTAATAATAAAACTATCTTCCAGGAGAGACATTTGATATCCACTATATGAACACGTTCAAAAGGAAGCTTCATCAATTGAGAAAGAAAAATATTGAGCTGCCAAAAGACAGATGGTTGTCGCATTGGAGGGTAGGCTCTGAAGAGTCCTTTTATAAACTCTTTACCAGTTCTGGTGGACCAAATCAACAGTTTTCCAGTAGCTCTCCTTAAGTGTGAAAATGCTGTCAGGTATACTTTATCTGAATTATGGGAGAGACCTGAACATGCAAGGAGTAATACATATGGTAATATTTGTTCTGGTGGAGATAAGAATAGATGCATCCCCTTTGAAGAGCACCATATGCAGGACCTGGTCCACTTTGCTCTCTAAGTAGCATTTGTAGATGTCGCTCTGGCATCTGCTAAACTGCTTCTACAATCATGAGAAACAACTTATCGACCAAACTCATTGTATTCAGGAGCCAAACTGCTAAATTTAGAGATGCTGACATAGGATACACAACCTGGCCATCATTCATTGTCATTAGGTGCAGTACTGGTTTGAACAGAATGTGTTTTCTTTCTTGTAATAGAAGAAGCTATGTGAAAACAAAATGTATCTTTGCCAAGCAAAATCTACCTCAATGATGCGGCATGGCTCTTCTTTCATCCTTTTTAATACTCTTGAAACCAGAGGATAGGAGGGAATTCATATGTGAATATTCCTTTCCATGCCATCTGGAAAGCATTTCCCCACAGCCCTTTTTGAGGGTATCTGCCGGCAAAAAATTGCATGTGCGATTGTGACATGTCGCAAACAAATCTAATCGCGAGTGACCCCAAATTAGAAAGAGTTGACTCTGTTATAATTCCTATTTGTGGCAGTCCTTGTTTGTCCATCTTAAGGAGTCTGCCCACTGACTGTTTACTCCAGGAACATGCCAAACCTTCAATGTAACTTGATGAGGTAATAACCACAAGCCCGATTCACAAAAATAATCTGAGACAAAATCCTAACTTTACAACTTTCGGTATTCACAAAGGGCATTTAGGAGTAGTAAAGTTAGGATTTTGTCTCAGATTACTTTTGTGAATCGGACCCCACTTCCGTATTTTCTGAGCTTCTGATCACAAGAGGTGTGATCTTGTTCCTCCTTGTTTGTTTAAATAAAACATTGTTGTTCTATTGTCTGTTCATTCTAGTACTGCATAATTCTTTATTCTTGGCAGGAAGGACTGAAGTGCTGAGGCTTCTGCTCTTAAACTCCAACAAGTTTATATGAAGTTTGGTTTCTGGGGGTGACCATAGGCCGCATAGTTCGAGCTCTTGTAAGTGTGCCTTCCATCCCCCTAGAGATGCATCTGTGTTTATGACAAATTGTGGTGAAAGGCTTAGGAAAGTTAGGCCTGAATATATGTTTTATTTATGCATTCACCACATCATGGCTTGTTTCATTCTTGAATTTAACTGGATAATGTCTCTGACAGACCTGTGGGGTTGTAGCAATTGTTTTTCCAACGCCTTCTGAAAAGGCTGCATGTGAAGTCGGCATTTGGGAATGAGGCAAATGCAGGAGAACACCATTCCCAGAAATGATTTGTATCTTCAAACTGAAAACGACATTCTTTCTACTAGAGAAGGAGCAAGCTGTGATATCTTTTATATTCTCTCCTTTGTAAGGTATGCTTTGCACATGACCTTATTTAGGACTGCTCCCAAAAACGTTATTCTCCTTTTGATTTCAGAGTCAGTCCTAGACTATCAAACAATTGAAGGCATACTACTGTGGATCTGTTGACCTTGCAAGAAGGGCCTTTTATAAACCGATCTTTAAGTATGAGGCCAAATGGAAGAACCTTGAATTAGTAATGACAACCGGCCACCTCAAACCTTAGATATCTTCTGTGCCTTGGATGTATGGAGATGTAAAAATAAGCATCTTGAGTATCCAATGATATCAAGAAATCTCCCCAGTTCATCAACTGAAGAATCTCCTGCAGAGTCACCATCTGAAAGTATTGTTTTCTGTTCAGATAATTGTTCAACTGCAGAAGATCTAAAACATATCGCCACTGGCCTGATTTCTTTCTGATCAAAAAGGATTGTAAGGATTGTAATAAAATCCGGTGTTTTGCTGATTGACAGGGACTTCTTCTATATCTTCCTTTTACAGTAGTGAAATAATTTCCAACTTTAGCTGTTCATGCAACCTCCTCCGTGGTGCATTTCGAGGAGGTTTTTGAACAAATTTTATAGTGTGGCCATACTGAATTGTGTTCCATACCCACTGATTTGATGTAACAGATCTCCTATTGTCTAAATAGTTGGACAGCCTTCTGCCTACTTGTTGTGGGGAGAAGAAATGACCAGTGCCAAATTTGCCTCTTTTGTCTTCTGGAGGATTCTTGACCTATACTTATTGTCCTAGTTTTTTTCGGTTAGCCTGTCTTGAGTAGGCAGTAGGAACCGGTTGTCTATATGTTTGATCTGGTATATTTGTCGATACTCCTGGTTTTGTGAATGTAGTTGGAATTGGTAGAGCTTCCTCTAGTTGACAACCATCCTCTTCTTCCTCTTGCGCCTCGAAAGCTCTGATAACACCTTTGCTGCAAAACACCTAACAACCGTGCTGTCTGTGTTTGCATTGATGGATTGTAGGTTATCATCCACATGTTTACCAAACTGAGCTTCACCCTAATAGGACAAATTTAGAATATTTGCCTGTACCTCTGGTCTAAAGGAGGTTGACTTTAGCCAACCCTGTCTCTTTTAGACTGCCACCCCAGCCAATTGTCAGAAACCTTTTGTTGATACATCTTTAGCAGTGTCAATTATTTCTGCTGATGTCCTTTTCATTCGTGCAGTATAACTTTGGCTTCACATCTCTTATGTTCCAGTAGAAAGTCCATAAAGGCTCCCAGTCTCACCACATTAGCCTATCATATCTGCCTAAAATAGCTGAAAAGTGTTTCCCAATATTATCATGGCATCTACCCTCTTTGTCTGGTGGAGTTGTGCAAGGGGTGACTGGGCTCCTACGTCTCCTTTGAGAAGCCTGCAACACTTCAATGTCCAGTTTAGGGTGACCTATAAGACAGGCTGAAGCATCGTCAGAGGCCCTATATTTTTGTCCAAAGAGGGACAATAGCAGCCATATTTGCTGATTGATAGATACGATTTTTATTGCATCAAGCTATTTAAAACCATTACAATATAAAAACCACAATCAAAATAAAACTGTGCAACGGACAATTTATGGCTTAATCCTTCAATAAATATAGCAAAACTTGACTTTATCAGGAGCTGGTTTCACTAAAGTGCAAGGTGTAATACTGATCACATAAAATCAATAAAACTATCAAATAAAACAGGAGTAAACCTCCTCCATACACAAAAATGTTTTCAAAAGTGACAACCTGCTCCATAGAGAGATTTGTGGACTACCCCAAGAACTATAATGTACAGTAAATACATTCTTATTACTAAGGTACATCAAACAAGACCCTCCAACATCATCTCTGCCACTTTATCCAATAACATGAACATAATTTCCCATGATTATTTGGATAGAATACCAACGACCTACTAAAAGTACTGCATTTTGGCTAGGGTCCACTAATCAGATCTAGTACAGGCCACAACATGTCCTCCCAGCCCATTAAAACTTGTTCCAAAATCCAGGCAGTGTACTTTAAAAAGTAATACTGCAGTCAATCTGACAGTGTCATAAAGTCCTGTGATACAAAAACAACTATCTACAGGTAGCACGCTTAACCGAGTATGAGAGACTGTTAAAACAATAAATGAATAAATATAGAAGAAGACACAGAAGTCGAGGCACCCAATGTAGCCCATTGGCAAAATGAATAACTCTTCAATGGCGAGGATAGTTAAGAAATCTGACACTAAATTCAATAGATTTTGAGCTTCTTTTAGGAATTTCACGCACCTGGCTGATAGCTGTGGGTTCACACCACTCAGACATGCGGAGGTAGCCATGTTGCATTGTCTTATGCCAAGTTTAGGGAACACAAGTTTCAACCAGAAGCATTTTAAATTTTTCAAGATTGGGCAAACACACATTATGTGGGCAAGACTTTTCTTCTTATAGCTGCATAGGCAGAAATGCTGCTCCATAGAACCTGTCAACCATCTAAACTTATAGGCCTTTAGGGGAATAAACCACATTTCAGCTCTTTTTTAACTGTCAATTTCGTGTGGGAAGCTAAGTACACAGCTTTCCCTGGCTCTTGGTACAATGAGTCACATAAACTGGTATAAGTTTTTCGAGTCAATTCTTGCATGTCCTCGATTTTAGAATGTATCCTTGCTGTTTTTACCAGCAGTTCTGCAGTAAGCTTCGGGGTTAGGTTATGGGAAAAGATGTTAGGCACCTTCAGGGCTTCCATTGCTTCCCTCAAGTAAGGTTCCCAAATTAATGTTTTGTCATGGATGCCTTGCCTTATCATTTCCTTCAGAGACCCTGGCGCCGCGATGCTGAGCTTCCCGTAATATTCGAAGAATTGAGCCTTTAATATTAATAGTTGCTTGTGAATTCCAGCCGTAGCTGCGAAGATAGTGCCGCATCAGGGAGGTTGAATGGACGTCTGTAACATCCTAATTGCGCTATGTCCAGCCAACCTGAAATGTGGTCTTTAAAAATCAATGCGCCATACATGAGTGTTGAGGCACATTTCTACACATGTATGTATATGTTACAAAACATTGTCCATAGTCTGTAGTTGGTCTGAATGTTCCTTATTCAAAATAGAATTTTGAGATTTCCTATGGAAACTAGGTTTTAACTATAACTATCTACTGGTGACCGCCAGTAGATAATATATATATATAAATTAAAATTGAGTTTGTGATTCCTTCATTCCTTTGTGCAACAATCACCCGGTTAAGGACATTGTCATCTTATTTAATGTTTGCACTTTCAGAATGGCACTGACTACATTTTTTCTTTGTGGACACCGAAGCTGCATAAAGGGACTATGGGGCACGTAGTCCCGCCGAGAAGAGTAGCTACCACCCAGAGGCCGGTTTGTCATAATTATTTTCAGCATATGCAACCAGAGCCCCGTGGACCAGTTACCAACCCTGCATGCTTTTTCTCCGTGTGTCCGCTGTTGCATGTATTTACAAATGACAGTGAAATTCAGTTCCGTCAGAACAATACTTTCATTTACCAAACCGGGTAGTTTCTGTGCTGTATGGTCACGAGGAAATGAGGGACAATTTAAACACGCAGTGTCTTGTTAAAGCATTTTCTGCATTTGAAGCAGTTTTATTTTTTGCAGTCTTTTTCTGCAATTAATCGACAGACGATTTTGGGAGCTTTGACGCCATTCTTCTTTTAAATTACTTTAAAGCACTTCGGCCCGTCATTTTGACTTGCTTAAACTCAGATCTATGAGACATAATTATACATGCGCTGTGTATATACAAGGAATCTAATTAAGTCTAACAGTTGACATTACCTGTACATTGGCGCCGGATGTAGTTTTCATATTTGTCAATGAAACTTTGTATACCTTGCTTCTGTGCAATTGTCAAAACCAGTATGTCTTTTCAGCCTTATTTTCCGATTACACAGTCTGCTCTCTATGTCCATGGTCAACCTGATGGAGGGAGGAGGGCTATATATTTCAAGAATATGTATGGCGCCAATTAGATTGACAAAGCCTGCTGGGCAGGCGAAACGCGTCTCTTTTTATGCAGGGGCTGTGGGAGACCTGAACTAACAATAAAGAAGTCTTATCTCTACACATCTTGAGTACGTGCCTCTTCGTTCCGGAGTAGGATTGGTTACTTTGATATATATATATATATATATATATATATATATATATATATATATATATATATATATATATATATATATATATATATATATATATATATATATATATATATATATATATATGTTTTATCACAACATTTCAAGGTGTTAATAATACCTACAGTTCAGACTATGTTTGATGGTACCACATACTATATTTTTGGGCCATGTGGGGAAAGTGGAAAAAAGAGACTGCACTCGGAGGACCCATATAAAGACTGCATATATTATCTTTATCCAGCCCATAAGGCCAAGGAATGCAACATTTGTACAACATTCTCTACAAAACCATTATAGGACAGAGACGCAAGAGTATTGTTGTGGCTGCAAAAGTCAATATTTGAGGAATCTCATTCTGGTTCTGGGAAGTCTATTAAGAGAGCACATTCCCACTCTGGGCATCCTTCAAAGGAAAAATGTGAGGGAGAAAGCTATTATGTGTATGCTTAACATTGTACTGCTCAATATGTATACTGTGGGGCTCCCAGCTTGACAACAGGGATGATTCAAGCATGTGAGTCAATGAAAGATTCAAACTGTAAAATGTGTGTTCAGGCACAATGGTAATTGGATTGCCTTTTTCTGTAATTAGGATTGCCTCCTTTGCTCTCGTCAACTGATTTGATTGATGAGTCCATCAATGCTGTCGTCAACAGTTGTGTTGCCAAACATCTCATTTTAGTGGACGGTGTTGCTGTTCACGGACTTGTAGTCATTGAGGCCATCTTTGTGGTTGTTGATGAGGATACCATAGTGGTGGTTGAGGTGACCGTCGATGATGAGGTAGTTGAAAATTTCATTGACAATTTTAACAACTCGCTCATCGACGAAGGGTCCGTCGACTCTTTCTTTTCCTCACAAACTGCCTTTTTAAATAGAGGCATTGAAGGTTCTGACTTTGTTAATGTAGATGAAGCTTTCTCACTCAAATGTTTCCTTTTTTCTAGAACAGGAATTTTGTCCCTAGGCTTTTTGTCATGGCATTTGTGGACCTTCTTAGATGATTCCGGAGAGGAAGACGTCTCTTTAGAAAGGTCCCGTTTTGTGGTGAGAAGATGTTCCCATACCTTAATCTTCTAAAGAATGATGCTCCTTATAATACTTCTTTGGGAGCCAGAGAAGGAGTTTGGCTTCTTTGTCCTCAGTATCTTGGCTAGAAAGGTCAGACAGATTTAAAAATCCTTAGAGACTTGCTCCGGATTAAGACAATAAAGACATTTCATGTGGGGGAATGTCAGAATATAAGCTGGATTTACCACAAGTCCTACATAGACTGAAGAGGCTCTTCTTAGTAGGACTTGACATTTTGTTACTAAAAAAAAAAAAGATTCTCTGTGATGTTATCTTGAGAATATCTCTGTGAAAGCTGGAGTCCATTCTGAAGATTTTTTAGAAGAATCAGCTAAAAGGTGTGAAACTGAGCAGAGCTCAGGGAGACTCCCTATCACACTACGCGCTGTTTGAAATCTGAGATATGGTGGCCCTTGAAGGTAAGAATGGTTCAGGAGCTGCATTCTGATTGGCTAAAGTTTTGTCACTATTAAAATGATGTGAATTGGCTGACAATGTCACTTCTTAAAGTTTTACTGTGGAATACTTTCTTCTCACTACTTGTTATAATTACCATGAGATTTCCAAATTAACAACGGGAAAGATTCAAGAATGTGAATCTATGAAAGATTCAATACTGGAGAAAGGCCTGATTGAAAAGTGGATGGTAATGTAAATCCAACAATTTAAGGAAGATATGGGAAAAAACAACATCTAAGGAATTCTTACAACACATTAATGCCACCATATTGTATAAAAGCAGAAATTCTGGCAGTGGTAATTGCATCTGGCAGCAATTAGCTAATTTCCCACATATAGTGATAATTCGCAGATTTGACATTCCTCATATTTCTGAATCAGACCTTAAATCTCCAATTCAGGAAAAGCTATTCGAGAATGCTGTTGCAAGACTGCTAGTAAACTATTTTGTGATGTCCCTGTTTCTCAGGAGAATGAGTCAGTTTTTGTCCAGAAATATGTTTAAACTTTCACAGTAATACATCTAAAAAATATGAATGAATACTTCAAGAACCATACTTGTTGGAAGCATTCATGATGGTGATGTTTGAATTGCTTGCAACAGTCTCAATCATGACAAGGAGACATAGCTGATACTCAAGGGTCCTGGAAACATTATTTCATGCTTGTCATAAAAATGATCCTACCTCACTACTGACCAGATGAGCAGTTCTATTCTACCAGAAGCAATAAGCTGAGCCTCTACGGATCAGTCTCAAACTATAAAAAATAGATTCCCCCAAAGAAGAGAACATTTTCTATCCCTTTTACCACAATGCTCCTCACTTCCAGACTTACATGAGACTTGGACCAGAAGATGAAGACTTCTCCCACCATTCTGAAGAGCTCTTCTGCATCCTGGTCTGGTGCCCTCAGCCAGGTGGCCCTGTAGACACAACATAACAATCAGAACTGAAAATCTCAAAGGTGCCATAACATGGACTACATTCTGTTGATAGAAGTGAGGTAGAGTCGAAGGATAGCACCTGTCACTCTTAAAGGTCTGTGTGATTATTAAGTGAAGTGAGAACACACCGCAGGACATAGACTGTATTCCACAGATGGATGTGGAGAGTGAAGTAGTTTTTAGTGGCAGCTAATTTCCTAGAATAAAGTTTGGTACAGGACCAATATAGAGCCATGTCAATGCACAGATCTATCTGCTGGGACGAGATACCAAATGAACAGCAAATTTAGTAGAAATATTTACCTGTTGTTGTCTACATAGCGTATAAGCAGTGGGTAGAGAGCATATAGGTCACGACAGAGGACAGAAAACTCATCACGAATAATGGTCTCAGAGTCTTCAGACTCTGACTTGGCCTCCAGGCGCAGTTGTTCTTCCTCAGCCACTACCTTCCCTGCCCGCTTCTTCAACTTCTCCATGGTGGGGATGAAGTGGGACCGGAGCAATTCTGGCATGGCCTTGCTCACAATGGGCTGTGCAAAGACTGCAAAAGAGAATAGAAGGAGTATGTTAATGTATGATTCGGAGAGCTGTTGTAACTTTTTACATGATTAAAGAGGAAAAGAGTGTCTGTGAGAGTTGTGGTAATAATTCACTTGATAGATTTTGGAATGGTGTAATAACACTTCATAAGGTGTATGTTAGTTGGAATCCTCACATGAGGAGGAGGACTGGCTCTGTGATTGTGGAAAATGCTGACTAAATGTCTCTAAAATGAAGGGAGATGGAGTACAGACGTGCGTTTTGATTTCAAATCACCACAGCAACAGGTCTCTTGGAGAAGGGTGCGCATAGGGTGGAATATTATCACAGGAAAAGAAGAAGTAGTTCAGAAAGAGACTTCAAAGATAGATGGGGTAAACTAGAAAAGAGAGGAAGAAAGAATGACTGGAGAGAGAAATATGTGAAAGATGGTGGAATATAGAGGCGGGGGGGTCGAAGACAGACAGCTGACGAAATCTATAAGCAGGGAAAGACAGAAAGTTGGGTACCTAGATGGCTACATGGACAGAGTGAAGTAAAGCAGGCCTCTATCATGTGTTCAGTTATTTCTCATCCAGTTGCTTGAACAATGCATAAGAACACTGGTGAAGCCAGGCTTTAGAATGGTTGTGGAAGAAGCACACTTGTGCGGAATGCGACTCTGGTATGGCGAGTGTGAGATCAGCTAAAGGAGCTTCCCCTTTATGTTATGCCCATACCTGCAAGTCGCTTCATCCAGGAGGCCTCATCAATACCCAGGTTATTGACAACAATCTTCAGGATGTTGCCAAGCAGTGCATTGAGGTGCTCAGAGGTGACAGATGTACAACAGGGGCTGGAGTCGTCAGGCACATTCTCAGGCCCTCTTTCCCACCATCGGGGCAGATAATTGCACAGCATTGGTAAAGTAACTTCAATTACATGGGGCATCTCAGTGTAGCGGGCACCAGATTCTGCCAGACTGCCAATCTCTTTCATCAGGCTCTCTAGGTCTGGAATATCAGGGCACATTTCCTCCACATGGTCAGGCAATCCCAGAACTGCAAGTAGTAGAGGAATGAGAGAGAGATTACATGAGACTGTGATAAAAGATAAAAATAAGTATGTGGGGTCAAGGCATCAAGCTTAGGGTTGCCTGGGGGTAAGGACATTCAAATTATATAAATACGGAACTGTCATAATTTCTAGAGCATGCATAGATGTCATGAAAAGTGTAACAATTGCAGTATAACAATATAAGTTCTTTAAAATTACTTTAAGTGCGGCAACACTAAATCAAGGCAAAAAACTGACTGATCAAGTGATTATTCTACAGACATTATTCTAATCTATTCTATGCACATTTATAGCGAGCATGGCTACCCTTGGGCATCCCAGCGCTAGCAACGCCACATGGACTACACCACTACGCTCAAGAAGGTTTAAGTTATCGAACAACCAGGTTTTAGGGATTTCCGATTTTTTTTTATTGTGCATGAACTGCATTGTATGGGGTAGGGTGTTCCACAGCTAGGCCACATTGTAGCCGAATGAACACCCTCCTCTTCTCCCTCTTTAATGATTAGGACAGTGGCCAATCTAGCATTGGTGGATCGAAGGGTTCTGGTCGGGATGTAAGGTGAAATCAAAGGTCGCAGGATGAAAGGGCCTTTGGTTAGAAGTGCTATGCGTAGGGCTTTGAATTTGGGGAGAGGAGTTTTCCTAAAAGCTAGGGCAGTCGACCTAGAATCCGGGGAACTGGGTTCGACTCTCGGCAATGACGTTGAACATCCTGTGATTCTGGGCAAATCACTTAATCTCTCCGTGCCTAACAAAAATGAACGTGTCCTCATGTAATGCCACTGGTGCTATGTAAAGCGCTCTGATATCCGATTCGGTTCAAGTTTGTGCTATATAAAACTGCGTAAAATAAATAAAATTAAAAACCCTCTGCTCTACCCGTAACCAGTGGAGACTGGCCAAGGCCTGCCGGGCTGAATTGTGTCTAGGGATGTTGAGCAGTGTTCGGACTGCGTTGTTTTGCACCACTTGGAGTTTTTTGGTTATGGCTTTTGGTGCTCCCAATTATAATGAGTTCCCTTAGTCCAGGCGAGAGTGAATTAGTGCCTGGACCACTAGCCTTCTGGAAAGGGATGGAAGCAGGTGTAAAATTTTACAAAGCATTCTAAGAATGCCATAACAGCTGCCCAAGAGTTTCGCTGTCTGTGCTTCCATTGACAGAGATTTGTCCAACCATACCCCCAGACTTTTAATAACCGTCTTGTGGACTGGAGGCATGCCCAGGCAATCCGGCCAGCCTAGCCTAAGATGGGGGTGAATGTTGTTGCCTAGCAGCATGAGCTCAGTCTTATCCCCATTTAATTTGAGGAAAAACTTGGACACCCAGCTTGCTACTTTCTCCAGACAAGGTGTCAGTGAGGGGGATTGGGCATTCTGTCCAGGGATAAGGGAAAACACCAGTTGGGCGTCATTGGCATATGATACAATAGATATGACGTATGACAATAACATCTTTGCAAGTGGGTGCATGTATAGATTAAAAATCTTAAGGCTCAGTGACAAGCCCTGAGGTACTCCACACTTCAGAGGATAGATATGCGATGAGCAGAGTTTATCGAAAACCTGAAACATTCTATCTTTCAGAAAAGAGATGAGCCAATTTAATGCAGATCCTGTGACCCCTGCACTGTTGGTTCTTTCAATAATGATGTCATGGCTTACCGTATCAAATGCTGCAGTTAGGTCGAGGAGTATGATGGCTGCCATACCTCCTCGATCAAGAAGCATTTTTGATTCTTCCACTAACACCAGAAGGGTGGTTTCTGTACTGTGGTTTGGAAAAAACCCTGTCTGGGTGATATGGAGGACATTGTTTACTTCTAGAAGTATGATTGGTACTGATGTATGTGTTTTTCTAGTACTTTGCTTAGTCCAGTAGGAAGCGAGATGGGTCTATAATTACCTGGACAAAGGGGATCTAGAATGGGTTTCTTCAAGAGGGCTTTTACCATAGCATGTTTCCATGATGGGGCACTATTCCCTTCGCCAAGGAAAGATTAGCCAGTTCTCGCATAGAAGTGAATAATAGTTTCAGCCTTGGAAAGAATGTGCGTCAGGGAAGCGGGGATCCTGATTTAACTTTGCTAAATAAGATTGTGAAACTGTCCAGCATAAGGCTTGGGAATTCTGCGAGTCTGCTTTCCTCTACTTACCTGCTTACCATTGGTTAAAATGGAACCTGAGTCTTTATCTAACCCGTGAAATGCTGACTAAGAAAACAAGTTACTTACCTGTATCTACAGTTATCCAGTATTGGTATCTTTCATAAATTCACATGCCTGAATCATTCCCCGTTGTCGAGATGGGAGTCCCACGGTAAAATACAAAAGCAGTGCCATAAATAATAAATAGGCTAAAATAGGGCCCAAGGCCATCTATTAGCAGCCTATGTCCTTTTTCAAAAAAGGACCAAAAGTTGGCTCCAGCCAATCAGTTGTTAGCACCCTCTAGAACACTTCCAGGAGAGGCAAGTTCTCTTCAGATTTTCCAAGCACATGTTGGAAGTAAATCAATGAGAACTGACTCCACGGGGAGGAGGTGGGTTGCATGTGAATCTGTGAAAGATACCAATACTGGATAACTGTAGTTACAGGTAAGTAACTTGTTTTCTTATCCAGTATTGAGGTAACTTTCATAGATTCACATGCCTGAATCAGAATAGCAGGCAGTACCCAAATTGTACTGTCGTTAGCGGAAGGCGGGAGACATGTCATTTTAAACTCCCAATAGTTATCCACAATCTTTCACACAATGCATGTGCCAAGCATTATAATATATTGAAATATTAAACAGTAAGCGTTGACGTAACCATCCAAATATGCATCACAAATCATATTAAGGTACAATCATATTAAGGTACAAATTGCCAAATACAGTTACTTCATCACAAATTCTAATTAAGATTAGAGAAAGAAAAAACAAGAAAAGCATTCCTTTATGAAAATTAAAGAATCTGACCTTAGTTAAAAAGATGACGTAACACAGCTTGTCCAACCCCTGCATCCTCCCGTTGTGCAGATTGAAGGCAGTAGTGTCTTGTAAACGTGTGGACATTCTTCCATGTCGCAGAACGGCATATTTTGTCTAATGTCACTCCAGCAAACAAGGCTGTAGATGCAAAGACTGTTCTCGTGGAGTATGCTTTAGCCCTCACTGTCAGAGGTTAGTTCGCTTTTTCGTGGCAGAAGTGTATCACAGATGCGACCCATCTGGTGATCGTGGCTTTCGTTACTGCGGTTCCGTGTCTTCCTTGACTGTAGGCCACCAGAAGTTGATCTTTTTTCCTTATTTCCTTTGTTTTGTGAAGATAGAATTTCAAACATCTTTTGACATCCAATGTATGCAAACCCCGTTCAGCTGGGCTAGATGGATTTGGTAAGAAAGCTTGTAATAGCATCGGTTCATTTAGGTGATATTGCGTTGGTACTTTCGGAATTAACTTAGGATTTGTCCTAAGAGCTGCATAATTCTCTGTAAAGCGTAGGAAATGTTCTTTGATTGTAAACGCCTGTATCTCACTCACTCTTCTTGCAGAGGTAAGAGCTAGCAAAAGGGATACCCTCTATGTGAGAAATTTAAGCTCTGATTTATGAATTGGTTCAAATGGTTGTCTCATCAATTGTGCTAGGACCACATTGAGTTTCCACTCTGGAGGAGGTGCGCGCACAAGAGGAAAAGCGCGGAACAGGCCTTTCATGAATCGTTTTATGAGAGGAGATGAACAGAGAGAAGGAATCTGAGCAGATTTCTTGTACTGGGAAATTGCAGCCAGGTGAACTTTTACTGAAGAGAAGGTGAGACCTGACTTAGCTAGTGAGAGTAGGTAAGGTAAGATCTGCTCAGCAGGGACTTGCAGTGGATGAACTTTGTTCCTTCCGCACCAGTAACAGAATCTTTTCCATTTTAAATGATATGTATTGATAGTACTTTCAGCACAGGATTTAGCAAGTATTACTCTACAGTCCTGTGAAATATTGAAATCCTTAAATTCTAGGAATTCAGGAGCCATGCGTGCAAGTGAAGAGAACGTGGATCCGGATGAATCACTTGACCCTTGTTCCTCAATAACATCGTTGGTGACGGATGAAGACGTATGGGTCTGTCTTGTGACAATAGAAGTACTTCCGGGAACCAATATTGCCTGGGCAACGTGGTGCTACCAAAATTAGGCGACAGCATTCCAAATTCATTTTGATTGGTACCCTGGGGATCGATGGGATGGGGGTGAAAAGCATAGGCATATATCCCTGACCATCGCATTAAAAGGGTATTCCCCCTTGACCCCGGTAGTGGAAACCTGCTGGCATAATACTGGCATTTTGCGTTCTCCTTCGTTGCAAACAGGTCCAGAGCTGGTTTCCCCCATCTTTGAAAGATCCTGTCCACCTGTGCTTGCTCTAGCTTCCACTTGTGGCAGCTGGACTGAGACCTGCTTAGTGTATCTGATAGGGTATTGTGTAGACCCCTGACATGCTCTGCCCTCAACGAGATGCCATGGAGCGTTGTCAATTCCCATAGATCCTGCGCTTCTTGAGATAGCGTCATGGATTTCGTTCCTCCTTGTTTGTTTATATAGTACATGCTGGCCGTATTGTTCGTATGGACCAGCACTGAGGAAGCTGCTATTCTTGGCAGGAAAGCCTGAAGAGATAGGAATATGGCTTTGAGTTCCAATCTGTTGATGTGTTGTTTTTTCTGCATCGAAGACCATTTGCCCTGGATTTTCAAATCTTGCTGATGACCTCCCCATCCCTCCAAGGAGGCATCTGTTGTCAGAATGAAATCTGGGGTACTTTGTAGAAAGGTTAGACCTTGAACAAGATATGTCATTTGGGACCACCACTGAAGTGTTTCCACCATCCTTGTTGTAACTTGAATTACATCTTCGAAGGATCCCGAATCTTGTTGCCATTGTTTCTGTAGTTCCTCCTGTAGAGGTCTCATCTTTAGCCTTGCTAAAGGTATTACATTTATTGCTGATGAGCACATCCCTAGGAGCGATTTGAACATTCGTACAGAAACTGACTTTGTTCCTGAAATGGTCCTTGCCAACCTTTGGGGTCGCATCGGTCTCTCTTGAGACAAGAATGCTTTGCATTGGACGGTGTCCAGTGAAGCTCCCAGAAACAATATTATCTGAGTTGGGCGTAAATTAGATTTCTCTCTGTTTAGAGTGAGTCCCAATGTATTGAACAGATGGAGACAAGCTGTCATTGTCTGATAGGCTTCCTGCGCTGTTGCAGCTTTGAGCAGCCAATCGTCGAGGTATGGAAAAACTTGAAACCCCTGAGATCGCAAGCACTTTGAATTGATAGTGGGTACCAGCCACTGTGAACCGTAGATATTTCCGGTGCTTTGGGTGGATTGGGATATGAAAATCTGCGTCTTCCATGTTGCATGAAGTCATGAAATCTCCTTTGTTTAAGCATCCCAGAATATTGGAGAGTGTTACCATCCTGAATGTCTGTTTTTTGAGAAACTTGTTGAGTTTCCTTAGGTCCAGAATCGGTCACCATTCTCCTGACTTCTTTCTTATTAGGAAGAAACGAGAATAGAAACCTCTTCCTCTCTGAGTGAATGGTACTTCCTCTATAGCTTCCTTGAGGAGCATGATCAAGACTTCTTTTCACAATAAATGAAGACGAGGGGGAGGGGAACCCCAGGGCGGAGTAATAGGTGGTTATTGAGTAAATTCTAGCGTGTGACCCTTGGTGACTAGGTCCAACACCCAGCGGTCTGATGTTATCTTGTGCCGCCGCTGTGCATAAGCAGACATTTTCGCACTCACAGGCAGGAAGGGAAATTTGACTGGTACCCTGACGTACTCATTGTTTTCTGCCAGAGTCACGGCCCCGCTGCGGTGTTCGCTTGCGGCCTCCCTGGCGAGAGCAACCAGCTGTCGATGATTGATGATACGATGGCGTGTTGTAAGATTGGCGATATTGAGGTTGGTATTATTGGTATTGTTGAGCTCTTTGATATCCTCCTTTGTAGGAGGTGAATCCTCGCCCTCTGGCGCCTCTAAAAGGTACTCTTCTATACTGTAGAGCTCCCAAGGACTTTGCGGTATTTGTATCATTCTTTATAGCCAAAAGAGCCTCATCAATATGTTTTCTAAAAAGTGACTCTCCATCATACGCCATGTCAAGAATCTTAGCCTGAACCTCAGGTCTGAAGGTAGTAGCTTTCAGCCACCCCTGGCGTCGAAGTACTGCCACTCCTGCCAATTTGTCTGAAACTTGTGTTTGCTACATCTAGGGCACAATCAATTGTTTCAGAGGCAGCCCGTTCACCATCCAATAAGATCTTTCGGGCGTCCTGTCCATATCGGACCACATTTGACGGTCATGGCGGCCGATATTGGCTAAAGCATTTGCTGCTCGAATTGTTGCAGCTGCCATTGACGAACATTTCTTTCCCATAAGGTCCATCGGACGTCCCTCTATGTCTGGAGGATTAGTAATTGGCGTAGCCGGATTCTTCGAACGTCTCTGTGCGGCCTGAGAGATGACAGAATCTGGCCTTGGAAGTCCAACAAGGCATGATGGACTGTCCTCAGGAGCTCTATATTTTTTCTCTTCCAGAGGCAGTACCGCTGGTATGCATGCCGGCGTCTTCATAATCTTTACACCCTCCTGCCATACATAGTCGATAATCAGAATAGAACGTACCACCTTCCTTGTGTCCTCTTTAAAGTCATACAGATAACATTCTGTTTGTTTCACAGTGATAGGTAAGTGGAACCTATTCGCTGCCCTCTGCATTAAATTGTGAAACCCCCCGATGTCATCTGGGGGAGAATCTGAAGGTAAGTGTGGAAGAGGTGATGGTATCAGGATTACATAGTCATCACAAGGATCCTGAACAGCTGTCGGATCAGGTAATTCATCTTCTTCCACTTCCTCTTCCGAAGAGGAAGTGTTCTGATCTCCATGGTCAGCTGGAACTGGACTCATTGCATTTGCCGGTGTACTAGGTACTCGAGGCTCCAGTACTGCTGTTGGTACCTCCACTTGGGGAACTGGGTTTTATGGTAGAATTTGTTGTGGAGGGAATCTTTGTAGGTAATCTGGTAACATGGCTTGCAGATACTGAATCAGTGATGGCGGTAGATGAGCCATTTCTCTGTGGTGTGGTTCCTGTCGGGGATTAAACTGATAGGTATGACGTGGAGCCATATATTGCTCCTGATAATAATGTGCCTCATGGTAATCTTCCTCTTCATCATCCTCATCCTGGCATTTTACATGTAGCTCAGGTGGACTGTGAGCTACCCCATATAGTCTGTCATCATCCTCATCATCTTCCTCCTCAATATAACCTTGCAAAAGGTGAGAAGGTAGTAAAGGTGATACTTTAATATAGTCTTGCAAAGGCGGGTGTAGAAAAGTCTTTGTAACTGTCATGATCTGAGATATCCTCGTCGACGGGGGCATCGACGGTGCAGAAATTATTATTCAAGGAATTTCCTTCGTCAACGGTGTTGTCATAGCCGGTGGAGATGTCGTCGTCGATGGTGTCTTCGTTGACGGTGCTGTCGTCGAAGGTGCCGTAGTCGACGGTGTCTTCGTCAATGATCTTGTCGTCGACAGTGTCATCGTCGGCGGTTCCTTCGTCGACGGTATTTTCTGCTGACGGTTTTTTCGTCGATGACGGGTCATCAACGGATTTTAACGACGAAGGTCTTGTCACAATAGAAATCAATAGAAGTCACACATATCGTCCACGATGACAGAGAAATCGGAGTCGACACTGATTTCTTTATGTACTCTCTACTCACAGAATCAGTAGAAGAGGATCTTGAACACTCTTTTTCTCTCTTGACCGGCGTAGAGGGCACAGACAATGTTTGCTCAGAGGAGTGTTTGGAGCTCCTCTCTTTACTTAGAGCCTTTTCTTGGGAAGACTTGAGATGTTTTCTTCCCTCACCTGAAGATCTTTCCTGTGATCTAGCCGTTTTATGAGACGTTGAAGCCAGTCCTTCTTCCTCACACGAAGTGTGAGCCTGTTCTTTTGTGGATTGAAGCCACATAAGTAATCTTCCCTCTCTGTCCTTGATGGTCTAGTTAGAAAAGGTGCGACAGATTTTACAGTCTTTCACCTTATGCCTTGGATAAAGGCAATAAATACAGTCTTTATGTAGCTCATCTACATGGACCCTCTTCATCCCACAGGTCTTGCACGGGCGGAGGAGGCCTTTCTTGTCTGACATATTGTTCAGAATAGCTGAATAGAAGGAAAAAACTGAGTAGCACTCAGTGAGACTCCCTTCCACACGACGTACAGTGAAAACCTGAAGAGAACTTGCGTCTGCTGGGAGTGTTCTAGAGGGTGCTAACAGCTGATTGGCTGTTGGTCCTTTTTTGAAAAAGGACATAGATAGGCTACTAATAGATGGCCTTGGGCCCTTTTTTAGCCTATTTATTATTTATGGCACTGCTTTTGTATTTTGCCGTGAGACTCCCATCTCGACGATGGGGAATGATTCAGGCATGTGAATCCACGAAAGATACCACAATACTGGATAAATGTCAGTGATTTTCTTTAAAAAAAACTCATGCTAGTTTATTACAGTGAGTTTAATAAGGGCCAGAGAGGGAAATATCTGAGGTTGGCTTCAGCAGTAATTTCACAATCTGAAACATTTCACGCAAAGAATTGGTTGTGCCATTGATTTAATTTTCACAATACATCTCTTGGGTATTTTTGATTTCAGAGTGGTATCGCCTTAGGAATTCTCAATAGTATAATTTACTAAATTCCCATAATCTTTCCTCCATTCCCTTTCAGCTCTCTTACACTCTTTTTTCAGAGTCAGGAGGAGTGGGGTATACCATGGGGCGGATTTGTTTTTAGCATGTTGAGTTAAGGTTTTTTTGGGAATAATTAAGTCTAAAAAGTGTTTAATCCACTGAGTGATCTTGTTGTTTGCCACTTGAGGGTCCAAGCACAAGTCCGCTGAGGACTTGTTTTCTTTCTTCACTATCTGGTTTTGATCAACTACTGTGTCTCCAGGTGATTGGTTTGGGATGTGTACTACGACTGGGAGTGTTCCGAGTTATTGGAATCGTGAAGTGATCTGACCATACTTAGTAAAAATAGGGTTGAGCAAGTGACCTTTTTTGTGGGTGGAACTGTATACCTTTTGAGTCATTTGTACAGCAGAGAGATCATGCAGAAGCCCAAAGGCATGCCAGCCTACTGAATCTTCCAAATTTAAATTGAAATCACCCAATATGGTGAAGTTTGGTTTTTTGATAGCCCAACTGGCAGTTGGCTCGGGCCGACTGAAAAAATGTCCGTAGGAGCCAGGGGGTGGTAGAGGAGCACACCTGCAAAGGTAAACATTGGAGTCAGGGAACTGGCAAATGCCATTAATTCGCATTCTGGGAGATGTGGTGGTTTGTGGAAGCATGTAAATGCTTCCTTTAAGATCCAGGCAATCCCCCACCCTTCCTATCTGTCCGGGCTCTCTGGCATATATAAAAACCTAAGAGTAGGGTTTGTGTGATATAAGGTCCTGCCTCCACATGAAGCCAGGTTACTGACAGGAATAATATGTCAGGTTTTTCCTCCTACAGGAAGGTAAAAAGTTCAAAACCTGTGATCGGGCAACAATCTACAGTTTATCATATACATATGCAAATTGGTCCTTTTGCTACTGGCGGTCTTGGCGGGGGAAGTACACTAGTACAGTCACACACTGTGGGTCAGATTTACAAAACCTACTTGTAAATCTACATCCATACATGCACTCTTAAGCACAGGTATAGATGTACAAGTTTAGGGACTCCACAAACATTCCCCATAACAAGCCTGGAAAGCTGAGCCAGGCAATACTGGGAATATCAGGTTACATTTTTCATTCACCCAATTCAAAGGTGTACATTTTTTGTCAAGCATATTTCCTAATGGAGAAACCTCTCACCCTGGACAGACATGACGTTTGGGGGTGTTCTGTTCCATATGTCATCCTAGAAAGGGGGTTACTTCAGCCCTTTGCTCGATTAGCTCTCTGACCATTTCTGTATGAGAAAAGGTGGAGAGGAGTTGCCAACAAAATCTGCATGTGTTCCCAAACCCCTTGGATGAGGTTTTCTACTGCTACCTGTAAACAGTCATGGTATAAACTATGCATTACTAAATGCCTTTATGCATGCCAGCTATGCTTTTGTGGGCATCTGAAAGGCATACATTGAGCCACTTTTTAAATTAAAAGGCAGGTCTACAGACATAAATGTAAATCGTGGCTTTGCATTTATGATGGAAGTAAACAAAAGAATCACTTTCCAGGGTGCGATTAGATGGGAACACCTTTAATATTCATGAGGTTACTTAGGAAGACGTTTCTGCATAGAAAAAAACTATGTCCTGATGGAAAAAAATGAAAAGGAAAAAATATGCAATTGCACAGTGGGTCTGCCTTTCCCTGATGAGTAGATATTGTATATTGCTGCGTATTTCTTTTACAGTCACAGTTTTCTAAAGAAAGAAGCCGGGGGAGCATCACTCTCAGGTCAGTGCAATCTCGATAAGGCCCCTTCTTTGCTGTGGGTAAACTTGTGAAGCCGCCTCCTTAGGGTTCCTGGGCGATGTAGAAGCGGTTTGATGGCGGCAGAGAAACTCTTGGCTCCAACCAAATTCAGACTTAAGTGCAAGCCATGCTGGTGTCAAATACTGCTAACAATGTACCAATGCACAAACTCATAAAATGCACATGAATACTTGTCAACTGGCTGACTCTAAAATGTGGGTGAAGTCAGCTGATCAAGAGGGTCATCCCATTAAGGTGAAGTGAGAATGAGCAGTTTTTGGAGGATGAAATTATTAAAAAGAGGATGATGCCTGCCAAATGTGGGTCAGCAGACAGGTATGCACCTTAAGGAGACTCTTCCTACCTTCTACTTTGAAACTTAGAACTTTAAAGGCGAGAGAAGAGTACTGAATTTCATTTAAATAAGCTTGTCCATTCATGTCATTTAAGTCCCTTCCACTACAAGGAATAGTGTCTTACGAAGGATCATATTTATTAATCTCAATTGTCACGTACTATTATACGCCTCATTATTGATTTTACTTTCTTGGGGAGGGTGTTCTTTAATGCTCATACTCACGTGCGCGCTCCCGTGGCGTCTTGGTCGTATACACAGAGTAGATGTTGTACTCATTCAAAGAAGGCTCCAGAAACGCCACAGGCATTGCAGCCGCCAGCCTGGCGAGGCACTCCCCCAAGGCTGGACGCTGTCTATCAGGAGGGGCACCGAGTGGAGGCAAAGGAAAATAGGATACAATGTTAGGTAAGGGAATGCTAAAAGAGCCTTTCCATAATAGTCACCACCTCTCCACACCCGCCATCTTGGCCTGCTTTCAAGATCCGATGCCAGTATCAAGAGTCTGTTATACACCACTTTGGGAGGCCCTTCTGGATTCACTTGTGAGGCTGTTTGCCCACCAAAAGCAAAGCATTACTGTTGTCGGATTTATTCTTAATTACTTTAACGGTGCATTCATTTGACTCTTTTTTGTTTTTGAATGTGCCATGCTGCTAGAAACTGTTTGCTTTATTATAGTCACCTAGTTGTTTTGGTTGGTAGCGCTGTCTGCCTTATCTTTGATGCTCTGCAATTTGTTCAGTTTGTGTGCAGGCGTTTTACTTCCACAGGTCTTAACGACTCACCAAGAGCCCCCAGCTCCTGCCTTTGGCCCTTCCCTGACTTTCTTCTCCTCACTTTTACCCCCTTGAGTTCATCCTTCACTGTAGATTGTGTGTCTCCTTTACTGGCTATCCTGCCTTTGCGCATTCCTTGCGATTGACAACATGCCTCATCTCCCAGCATACTTAACCCTTCTCCCAATGCATTTAGCCTGGCATTCAGGTCAGATAGGTTAAAGGCATCTTCCCTGTTTAGGAATTTTAGGGCCCTTATGTGCCTGTGCTGAGATACCCTCCTCCCACTTCTTCCTCTCGCACCAAATCTACCTTCCTCCTTCACCTTATCTATGTTCCTTTCACCAAGTTGCTCCTGAGTTGACCAAATAGATCATTTGCCCTGGCTGCCTATAACCATTTCACTTCTGTGTGGTTTTTAGATGTGCTACAATAACTGCCTGTATACAGTGCTTGTCATGTGTTGTTTCTCTTTCATTCTGGGAGGACTCTACAGATACCATCACTACCAAGCACTCAGCCAGGTAAGGTAAAGTGCATTACTCTACAATGCAACTCAATACATTTTACAAGCTCTCAGGGCTCAAAGCTCCAAGAGGAGAAACACCATCCTCTTTGTCATTCGAAAATTCTTATCTGTGAATAAACAGCACACACTTTCTCTATGTAGGTCACCGTCTGAAAATCGTTTCTTCTTTCAAATATTCTCTTCTCAAATCATCCACTTTTTCCAATTTCAGCCTGCATGGATACCAACGGGCGGCATTGGGTATCTTGAAACAGGCCCTACCCTGGAGTCCGGCCTTCTCTGACACATTTGTTCACATTTTCTGCTCTAAATGATAGAATTCTCACGTGCTGTCTTATTCTCAGAAGAGCTCTAGCACATAGGTAAGCCTTTTCCTACTGTACCACAGGAAGACATGCAGTTAGATGATTAGTACTTGGGTAGTTCCTTGCTTCTTTTAACTAAACTCAGTTGTGAGAAGTGTTGAGCTGCAGCAAGTTGAACCTTACAGTGCATTAAACAACTCCTCCTATAATCTGCTATAACATTCCAGCTAACAAGATCAAACTCTACATGGGCACTATCAGGCGCATGTAAATAGTTTACCGGTTCCTGTGGGCTATTCCCAGTGAAATAGTTTAGTTAGATCACAATATAAACTTAGAAAGATGCACATAGTATAAGCTTTTATACAACATAAAATATTCACTTGATTAACATATAATTTACTATTAAATTGTATCTGTTTCTATTTATCATGAGCTTGGCCCTTAAGCACCTTAAGTCCAGAAGAAGAACCCTGGAAACCATTTGCAAGGAATTCAATGCAGTGCATGTTTCTTTCAGAAGATAACATTACCACATTTCGAGGCTCATACCTCAAAATTGTTATTTGACTGTATTTTTGCTAATACTACAAAAATCTATAGATCCGAAAGTACTTACCTGATTCCGATGATCTTGGTGTATAAAATTATATAAAAATCTGTTATTTTTCTAAATTGGTCTTGAGTTTCATCTTGAGTGTGTGTCTCATTTATTGACTCTGTGTATACAACAAATGCTTAACACTAGCCTTTGGTAACATAAATAGCTTGACCACACTACCACAAATAGAGCATTTGGGATTATTTATTTAAGTCCTGTAAACCTATAAGGGCCATCTGTACTTTTTGCATGGTGTGCCCTTACATTGGTACACACATAAAAAGCCAGCTTCCTACAGCAGGTACTTTAATTGCTGTCTTTGGATGAAATGTGAGAAACATTGTCTGTGGACTTAACTCTTTCCCTTTGTGGTGGGTAATGTTCATCAGCTCCCAAGGCCCCCTTCTATCAATATAACACTTAAGACAAAAGAGGCACTTTAAGCATTGTTAACTCAGTCCGCACATGGTATGTTACCAAATTGAACTCACTTCTCCACATACGGGTTCTTGGTAGTCCCAAGGGAATAGATGCTGCACAGGGTCCGGTAACATGAGACTTGGACATCGTCAACTGGAAATCAGACAGAAGGAAACACCATTACAAGTACATATTCTGTCATTTTTTCGACAACACAACCCTTTCCTGGTGTCTAGTGGTGTCATCAACAAGGGATATGGCCCGAAAGCACAACCAATAATGTGTGAGTTCCATGCAATCGCAGCAGTACCATAGTATTTGAAAGTGGGACATTTCTTAGTCCTATGATTGTGAATTTGCATGCATGCCTAGGCATAAGGACAGTGGAGGCAGTCAAGAGCCAGGAAATTCATGAAATTCCACTGGCTTCAGGCTTACCTGTAATCCCAGTACTTTGTCATGGCCATTCTGTCTCAATCTATAAACAATAGACTCTTTCCTAACACATGCAGGATCTTTGGAACACCATTTGTAAAAACGTTTTTACAAAGAAAACATGTGTATGAGGTAACATTTTCTCTATCTATTTTTTAAGTTTTAAAATGCAAACACAAGTAATCAAATTTGTATTACAAGGCACCACTGTCCTACACCATTTTAAAAAAAACAATTAAAGATAAAATCTAGCCTTTTATACTCTGAGCACGCATTGTACTAATTTTACACAGCACCGTTAAGCAATTTCAGAGGCTGTCCTTTTACCACCATGCAGTGCAGAGCCAATAACACAGTTTGTTTTGAAGGAGATACAATGGAAAGATCACTATTGTTAACATCTTTTCACCAAAGCATTTGGAAAACAGAAAGGCAAGAAGATTGTTTATGGATTTAGATGGAAAACCCAGAATGGAGTATTAGAATTTCAGGTAAGTATCTTTTCCTTTTCTGTCATGGGATTTTCTCTAACATCCATAAACAGTAGAGTAGAACAGCAAGCTCAATTACACTTAACCCTGATGGAGTGCTCCAAAGGTGACAAGACATATATTATCTAAGTAAATATATTGTGCAAATACATAAATGTCTGGTAAATGTATGCACAGATCTCCAGGATGCACCTTTGCAAATATTTGGAATCAGCAAATTTCTCTTCAAGGTACCTGCCTTTCCACGTACAGAATAGAATGTACCATAGGAAGGGTCTGTTATGCTTTAATAACAAAGTAATTATATAATAAACTAACCATTTAGCTTTGATTTGTTTAGATGAAGCCCAGCCGGTGCAGACAGTGCAGTGCCATCATTTGTGAATAGCTACTTGGTTTGTCTTACAGTTGTGATGTAATCCAAGTAGTATTTCAGAGCCTTTTCACATCAAGTTTATGGAGTGATTTTTCTACCTGTCATGTATCAGGAAAGAAAGCTTGAAGGGAGACTGTTGACATGAAGATTCAAAATTACTTTGGGCAGGAAAGAAGGATGGATTTTTAAGGAAATATCCTTAGGTTGTAAAACTAATTGCAATTCCTCCAAGGATAGAGCTTGAAGCTCAAATGCCCTATTGGCCGATGGCACAGATACAAGAAAAGGCATTTTAGATGAAATGTACTGTTATTCTGACTTGCCTAAGTTCAAAAGGGGGATCAATAGTTTGGAAATAACAATGTTGATTTCCCAAAATAGAGAGACCTTCTGATGGGGGAAAAACTTTCCTTTGAACCTCCAGAAATGCTTATTCACTAGAATGTTGAAAAAGGACATCTTAGAAATGCTCTTCCTATATGCAGTGATGGCAGCCAAATAGTTTAATAGTAGAGAACTAAAGGCCAGCACCGAAATAAGGTAATACCGTCTCTTCTTGGCAAGTTCTTGAGTCTAACAGTCTTTGCATGCACCATGCACACAATCTCTTCCTCTTGAAGACATATGAAGTTTAAGCCTGGGCGGAGTTCATGGAGTTCTACGACAAAAAACAACCGCCGCGTTACGCAGAGTTCAGTAAGCAGTGGAGTGCGTTATGTCATGCTGTTCGCGCTGATTTTAGCGCTGGTTTTTTGTCCCGCGCTGTAAAATCAGCAGGAACGGCACCACGCGCAGCGCTAGAGTGAGCTGCTTCTTTCTGCCACTCAAGTAGAAGTTCTACACGAGCGGTAGCTTCCTCAACGTGAATGGAAGGCTTCTCAACGCAAGCAGTGGTGACCATCAGCGACAGCCCGCATTGAGAAATCTCACTGGGAGGTAGTCTAGCACTGGATTTTCCTCGCTTTCACTCGCCAACATAATCTTGGCAAGCGGGGAATCTACTCCAGTTTTTAGGAACTCCACATGCTCCGTGGAGAGCGAAGGGCAGAAAACTCCACAAACGAAGCAGAGTTTACTGCCAGGGCCTAATGAAGTACATGAGAGACTTTTTGTTGCTTTCAGGATCTTCATGTAGTAATCTTGAAGATTCATGTAGCCGTACTGCAGTTACAGAGAAGCCAGGAAGCTGACTTCAGTGAGTGCACGCTGGGATGAAATATTCTGCCCAACATCAAGCAGATTCAACTTGAGTGGAAGTCTCTAGTAAGGTTGAAGCAACTTAAGGCCAGATTTTGCTAACTAAAGAAGGTTACGCAATTCAGTTTCTTCCTGGCAAGTGCTGTGTCCACCTCTCTTTGAATGTACCATATGCAGAACCTCATCTGGAACATTAAGGTGGCTGTACTACAGAAATGAGGAGCCATGTAGTTAAAGTTCAGCGACTGCATGCTCAGATGAAAAATTCTGTTCGCCATTTTGGAAAGCAGATTGAGTTGAGGGGAAATCGTTTGTGAAGGTGAGGCGACAGGTGAAGCAGATCCAGATAACACCACTGTTTTGGACAATCTAGAGCAATAAAGATCATTGTCTCCTTACACAGCACCATTGTGATGATAAATTTGGGGAGCAGGAGAATGGGAGGAAAAGCATAAGCAAATGTCTTTGACCAATCTATCAAAAGGGCACTGCCCATGGATCGGGGCTCTGGTAATCTGGAAGCAAAGGCATGACAATTTGTGTTTTCCCATGTAGCTAACAATCTTATTTGTGGAGTACCCTTTCATAAAAGATGTTCTGTTCTGCAGAATATTGTGATGTCACACACATTTGTGTTTCTTTAGAAGATACCCGCAAAGGCTCATGCAATTTGTGCTTCTGTAAACTGAGGTGAATTGATGCACGGGAAATGTTCCACACCACAGCCCAGTACCAGATCAATTGTGCTTCCCTTGACAGGATACTGAAACCTGTTCACCAATTTGTTGATATAGTGCATTTGTAGTGTTGTTTGTTTGAATCAGAATTGTCAATGCAGAAACTGAAAAAAGAGAAGACTTCTAAGCTAGATGAAAAGCCCTCAATTCTAGCTTGCTACAATTTCTCCATTGATGACCAAATGTCCTGGGCAGACAGATCCCCATATGGGCTCCCCTGCCTTCCAAAAACGCATCCCTGACTACTGAGAAAGATATGAGGTTTCTGGAATAAGATTCAATGCAGCATGTTCACTCTATTGCACCCCCACCTCAGAGTCTAAGTGGCAGAGCTGTTAACTATTATCATCTCTTCTCAATCTCCAAACTTCTGACACCAATGGCCGTTCAGATATTTTTGTAGAGGTGCCTATGTAGTTTGAAATTGGGAGCTAGAAAAATGCATGATGCCATGCTGCAGAGAAGGAATAAAATGTGTCTGACTTATCGGGATGTAGTTGCTTTAAGATAAACAACATTTGAATATATAGATTACAAACTATACTCCAAAGGAGAAACTCTTGTTTGCAGTGCTTCTTTTGTGACACCTAAGAAAGTATTCTTTGTACTGGGTATAGAATGGATTTTGTTCATCTGAAGACCCATGCCACAGAGAGGGGACATGATAGTCTCTGTGTCTTATTGAAGGTTTAACCCAGAATTGGCTTAACAACAACCTGTTGTACAAATAGGAATAGTTAAATGTTCCCTTTTGCAGCATTGTTGCTACTACCTCCATTAATTCGGAAATTACTCTTGACCTCAGACACATTGGAGAACATGATACTGATAATGAATATGTCATATTTGAAAATGGGGAAACGTCTGACTTGTTTTGTAGATGGGAATGTCACATTAAGAATTTTTCAGGTCTATTGATGACATCCAATAGCCTAGGTGATGACGAGTATTTAACTGATGAAAAAACAGCATGCAGAACTTTTCCCTTCTGACCCATTATCTGGAAGATTCAAGGACCCGGAATAGAACAAAACTGCAGGCCTTGACATCTTTTCTGGATCACAATTAGTCAGAGTATAAACCCTTTTACTTCTGTAACTTGGGCATTTTCTCCATAGCTCTATTGAGAAGAAGAGATCTCACCTCTGAGTCATACATTGCATGTCTAGCTGTCTTCAAAACCTTCGCATGAAAGGAAGGCAAAGAAGGAGAGCATTATATCATTTGATTTTGTTAATGGGCATGATGATATTTAACACCCAATTGCCTTTTGTTACCTTAAAATGGTTGAAAATATCCCGCCACTGATGCACAGCAGTGATAGACACAGGAAGTCATTGTTTCACTGGTGTGGTCTTTCATACTTCCTTGAGAGGTTTTTGTGGGCCCATTTTCCTCAGAATTCTGCCTTTAATAAAACTATGTTTGTCGCTGTTGGTCCTGTCACTGTTAATGTTGTTGCCTTTTCCAAAAGGGAGTATGGGAATATTGTTGACCCCTACCATATATCTTGTACTGAACCTTAAAAAATATTTTATTTGCCAAACCAACTGATTTAAAGGTTTTGAGTACCGTTGTCAGTCATTGGAGCTCTTTAGCAGCATGAGTTCCAGAGAGAAAAGATTCAGAAAAAGGCATGCCCAGAATTTTTAATTGGGTATGAGGGGTCAAAGAAGCAACCTTATCCATGAACTGTACCACATAGCTTTGCTGACGCATACACTTATTACCGTACATCCTGGTGTCAGATCAGCAGATATCTTTTCTTCACATAGTTTTTTCTGAAGTGATGGCAACGTCATGAAGGTTTCTATAGTCTCCTTCTGATTCCAAATAAATAAAACCATCCAGAGAGGTTCACAGATCTCTAATGTATCTCTTTACTTCATCCATCCTCTTAATGTACAGCCAATGGCACTGTGGCGCTTCCTGTTGATGGACAAGAGAGGGTCAGGAGATGGTGCTACTCTTAAGAAAAGGTATCCTATTTTGGTGGTCTGTCTATCTTCTCTTGACGGTGGTCAAGACATTTTATAGAAGCTGGAGTCATGGATTCCAAGAGATGCAAAATCAGAGCTACTATGGGTCTTACGTTCGGTTCTGGAAGTAGCATTTAAAAGATGATGGAAGTTCTGTAAACTGTAGCGGATATTTAGATGTTCAATTTTTTAGCTACTCTGTTTATAACTTTGTGAATGGAGATCACTTTATCAACAGGAAAAACTCTATGAGGCAACGAGTTTGGAGATCATACTAAGAACCTACTAGTGTTAGAGCCTGATGAGGAAATGGCCATTCTCTATGAGGAGTGGGATCTAAATTTCTGGGACCTGTCAGAACTTAACGTCCTGCAGTGCCTGGATAGTAGTCCTTCATTTTCTTCTTATCAGCAGGCTTGTGTTCGATTTGATTTGCAACGGATGTGATTCTTTGCTTTCATCTTTTAAGGAACAGGTAGAGGTGGCTTTGGAAAGCTAGACTCAGTAGGAGGCAATCCAAATGTAACCTCTTGACCTCTAGGAAGCTGCGAGTAACCATCTACCGAGGGTGCTGACAGCAGTGACGTAGCAAAACATGAGGCAGCCCCCATGCAAGGTAAGTGGAGGGCTCCCCTCTGGACTGAATCAGGAGCTCTCCGGCCAGGGTACTGTGCTGAGGGGGCTCCCTGGAGCTTGGGTCCCACCGCACCGCTGGTCTGCTGGAGAATATGTTACACCATTGGCTGATAGGGGCTCTTTAGCAGTGGGTTGTGGCTTCAGAGAAAAGAGAACATTAACAATGCATCTACAGGCTCTCACCTCCTTGCTGGATATCGGCATCTGGACTCTCGCCACCATATAATGAACAGCAGAATCCCTCGTAGCACTTTTAGCCCTTGACGCTGAAACTGAACTCCCTTAGGAAAAGCCACCAGACACTGACAGGAAAACTCCTGAAAATCTCAATTTGGACTGCCTGAACGTTGACTGTCTCGACGCTGAATGTCTTGACGACAGACTTCTCGATGTAGAAGTGTCTTGACATTGGGCACCTCAGCACTAAATGCCTTGAAGTTGTATGCCTCACTGTAAACCAGGAGTGGTAGTGCCATTTAATTGAGATGCAGCATGAGGGTCCCAAAGAGGAGTCAGGCCTGATCACACCGAAGGTTGAAGAGGAGGGTGAAACCTTGCTTGCCCCTCTGGAGCAGGTGGACCATGAGCCGGAATAGTCAAATTCACCTCAAGACAATCCTCCTCCAGCATGTCCAGTGAGAATTTGCATCTCGTGATGGAGTGGTAATCTGGGAGACGGACGGCACAAACATTGTTTTCATCCTTCCTGAATTTCTTCACTCCACATCAGGGGCACTGGTCATTAAGAGCTGGCATGGTTGATTAAAGGAAAAGGACAAGAGAAAACAGCTCAAGAAAGGGAACAGAGTAAAAGGACCCAGTGCAAAAAAATGCAGAAATGAAAAGAAAATGAAAAAGGCACTGAATGAAGCTAAACATTTGCACAGAAAATGAAGGTTTTCAGCCAAAAAAACCTTAGAAAGGCAGCAGTGTTCAGGGATCCTTCTAAGGGAGCTGGAAAAATGAACTGCCTCACTCACCCTGCACCGCATGATGGTGCGGCTGACGGTCTTTGGAATTCCTTAAAGGTGCAGTGTTACATTAGCATAGGGTGTTCTCAGCGTATTAGAGGCTACATGTATCCTTTGCTTTGGGATTTTAGAAAGGGTCCAGGATAGTAGTATTTTCAGCCAAATGCTTTACAGTATTATTTTGGCTAATTTCATTTGCTTTTTAAAATCTAAACATTTATGTAAAATGTTGCCTTTTTATAGGCATTTCTTCTTTGTAAAAAAACACTTTTTAAAATGGTGTTCTGGACTACCACACATTTGTAGAGATATTCCCCCTGTTTATGGATTGCAGAGAGAATCCAGTGTCGGAGAACTTTCACTTTGGGATATGCTTTAGTCAGCAGAAGTGCCTAGGTAGAACTCAAGGTGAATTTGTTCAACTAGCACAAAGAATATCCCACTCTGGGAAATGTGGAATGTCACTGTAGAAAACATTATTAAACATTTATATAGTAGCCTTTTGAACTGTAGCACTGTCAGCCAATCACAACACAACAAATTTGGGCAGTGCTAAAACTGAATGACAGTGCTCTGTAACCATATAACTGCCTGAGTTCACAACTAAAAAGAGACAATGAAGTTCACTTTCCAGAGTTGCAGAATGAAAGTAAGCAATTCCAGTAACACCACAGGCTCTGTCATTCATGCAACTTGATACATCATCTGAAAAGGAAGATATTTGGTTTGATTGGAGTCACAGGAAAGTAAAGAAAACCAGTATCTACCAAGCAAAAAACTTAAAGCAAGCACCGTTCAAACCTGTGACATATGAGCTAACAGGAGAGAACATTTTCCCATAGGAAACATCAACAGCATGGGTCATAAGTACTGCTTTTGTCAGTTCCAGACATACCTCTTTGTAGTAGAAAAGTCACTGCTGCTCCTGGATATGCACCTATTTTTACTGAGGGCCCATGTCTGAGGAAAGTGGACTGCATCTGTACATCAAATGGTGTCAGCATATAGACTCCATAGGACACAGTTCCCATACAAAAGTATCAACTCAAAATGAAGGCATTGTACTCGAATCCCAAGCACCATGTTAAGTAGCTATAGAGGTTGTCTGTGGGCTAATTCCAGGCACATTTCCTACAACTACTTAAGCCTTATTACTCAAGACAGCTCAACAGGAGAAAATGCTTTGATTAAAGAATACATCACTTGTAAAACTCACTGCTAAAGTTCTGAAGTACTCACATCTGTGTTGTTTGAAAAAGGGAACGTATGTCATCAGGTTTTACATATATACACTAAAGAATCCTCATTTCCAAGAATGCAGAGTCACACCACTTGGTATACAAGACATCACCTGGCACCGTATGTACGTAATTAGAATTTGTTTAAACCGAGACTGACACCTAGTGATATCTAAAAACTATATAGTACACACAAAATGAAGTTCTTAATTAGAAAGTCCTTTTATGATAAAAATGACTGCAGTTTATCATTGAAAAGCAGAATCATTACTAGTTTTTATGTCCCAGCTAGATCCTCCACCCACATTTTCCCCTTCAGTCTCTTACGTATGACATCATCTCCGAACTGGTGCTGAGCGATGTGCTCAAAGAGGGACGTCAAGACAGGCAGGAGGGCCACTGTTGTGTAGTGCATGTTCTGTGTCACTCCTTTAACCTGTGTACGGGACTGTGACACCTTGCCCAGCTTCAGGTTCTCCACCATTTTTTCAATGTCCTCAGAGGCACCCTCAAAGAAGGAGCGCAGACCGGCCTTCACAATCTCAGGACCTGATTTCATCACTGTCCTAAAAGAAATAAAATAAAGGACATACTTAATTGTTCTCTGTAGAGCAGTAGGAGATTTGCTGAAAGAGGTTCTGTGCATAGTAGTATTTTCATGAGGCTTGTCTCTATTGTGGTATCTCACCTACTAACATAGGCTTATTCCCTCTCTGCAGCTCTGCATAAAGGACTTTCTTTCCAAGATCTCACACCCTTTGTGCTGAGTAGCTCTCCTCTGCTGATATGGATTCTCTGAGCAATGGTCTCTCTGAGTGTATCTATCTCTCTCCTAGAAGGGTCTCTGACACTGTCTGGTGGTCTCATACCCTCCTTAATCTCAACTTTTCCATTAAGAAGTGTAGTAGGGACGGGGTGATGTAAGGATAAATGAGTGGAACAATAGTTTGATAAATGAAGGCCAGTTTCGATCAACAGAAAGTTGGTTTCCTGTTAGGGCAATGTTATATTAGCAAGAAGATGCAGAGAAATGCATGGAAGTAGAATTGACACACTGGCAAAAGGGTAGGTAAATTAATTGACTCATTTTAATAGGTGGGTGGAATGGAATATGTAGATGGATAGATAGGAGGATGTATAGTCAGATGAAAGGATGAAATAGAAGACTGAAGTCTGGATGCATCAATAAATGGGCAGATAGATGTTCAGATTGCGAGTCAAATCAATGATGTACATAACAGATGGTCAATGGTTGGATTAATTGTTGCCTTCACAATAGGAAGGCTGGTGAGAGAATGTGTTATAGACAGATTGATGAAGCGACTGGTTTTGTGACTGAAGGGTGATGAAATAAGCCAATAGGCGATGGGTGGCTGGGTAAGAGATGGATGGATTATTCACAATGACAGACAAAACAATGAGCAATTATTCAATCTTATAAATCACAGCACCTCTACCCTTTCTATTTGTTTGGCAGAGGTGGGAAAACTCTTCATATGTACTCTTACCTAGCATCCAAAGAGCGAGCCAAGATATGAAGGCAGTTCACAACAGAACCAGCATCAGTTCCTAGCAGAGGATGACAGAAAGAAAACATCTAAAACATAGTTGACCTCACCTTGCTATTTCATGAGCATAAAACTCTAAAAGGTTTCACATTAGACTGCACCCAAAGGTTTACCTCACTCCTGGTTTCCCACACTGCCCTCAACCTCACCCAGCCTTACTGTCCAATTCAATGATCATAAGCTTCACACTCATCCTGCCAGCACACCCTCAGAGGTCTATTCATAAACCTATTATTTTTATTTTTTGACTTTCTTAATTATGGTAGTCTGTTGGGGCACAAGATGTCCAAAATCACCGTTTGAGACATTGACCTGAAGTATATATTTAGTCAAACGATCAGGAAAGCTACTTTCCTTCTCTACAGGCACTCTGCTTCTGAGAGAATAAATTGAATCTCTATTTCGCAGGCAGATTTGTTGGATGAGAAAGCTTGGCAGCTTTCATCTGATGCAGGCCAGCCAGAGTGAAACTGTTGGGCAAAGCTCTGAAGAGAGTTTAGCGTTTCTAATAGACTTGCTTGTTCCCTTTAGAATTCAACGTTCATTTTTACATTCTATAGACAAACAATTGAAAACAGAATCATGTGTTAGAATTCCATTCTTGAAGACTGAAGGACTCCCATTGACTGTTTACTTTCAAATTTAAAATGGAAGGCTCCAGAACCCATAGACAGTCTTCTTGATCCAATCCACAAATGTCTAGTTAAATTAATTAAAAGTTGACATACTCTGATTACGCCTCAGTGAGTGAATCAATTATAGTCTTGTTGATAAGACCAAAAGAGTGTCAATAAATACTCAAAAGGCCACTCATTTCGAAAAGATGCTCGTTATATTTGTAACAGACAACATACAAATATTCAAAGTGCAGATGGCACCGTGTCATGGCACTGAGAAATGTTTCTAACATGCCATAAAATCACAGTAACATAAAGGGAAGCGTGTTAATTTTTAGTAGCTCAGAAGATCCTAAGAAATTTGTAGGAGTAATACTTATGTGAGTTCTAACCACATGACAACCTTAGATGCAGTGTAGAGGGTTTGACCCAACCTTATTTGAATAGGTCTCATAAGGACTATGCCTTGATGTTACTGTAATTTTATGGCAAACTGTAAACATTTCTCATCACGATTAGCACTGCACCATCTGCACTTTAATTATTATCATGTTATCTCTTAAGAATATGAGAACATTTGTGAAAGGAGTGGCTTTTTGAGCATTGACACAATTTTGGTAATATTAACAAGAATATAATTGATACACACATAGTGGTACCATCTCAATATGTCAACCTTTATATTAATTCGACTAGACATTTGTGTATAGTTTTCTCACGAGACCATAGTGTGGATTGGGTATTATGGGTTTGGTCCATGTTCAACAATACTTTTATGATCCAAAAAGCAGCGGTAGGGGGCAGGAAGCATGCCTTCTACTGGAGCCTTTGGCAGGTTGAAATACACCCATGGCAGAGGGAGCGTCCAGGTTCTTGCACAGCAATGGTGCATAGGCCAGTTTGCATACTGGTGTCTAAAACCAAAGTCCAAGGAAATACCTCTTCAACAGAATAGCATGTACATGGTTTGCCCAGGTGAAAAGGAGTCTGTGACTTTGCTCTAGAAGCCAACCAGTTAAGTGGCTATGGTTTAGGCATGAGGCTTTTCATGTTTCTGACCTTGACCTATGTAGACTATGCACCACTTAGATGAAACTCTAGCATCAAACAGGACTAATGACCCTGAAGCAGAGTCCTGTGTGCAAACACCGCATATTTTCATGCTGAGTCAATGTTGATGATACTGAATTTGAGAATCAGCAGTCAATGGCAATAATCATAGCGCAACTCTGATATTAACTTTGATGCTTGAGTCCCAGGACCCAGGATATATTCCTGAGCATCACCTAAGGAAAATAATGTTTCAAAGTCAAGATCAATGAACTTTATGTAATTGTTAGAGCAGGGTATAATGGCTTCAGACTGGCAAAGACAAGCATAGGTATTTTTCACCAACATGAATAGCCAATTAACTTTTTTCACAGTTTAAATAAAACCCTAATCCATGTGATGTTCATGGATGTGCTCTTCATACAGGTAACCTAAATTTGGCAAAAAAGTTGTCTCTCCTACTGTTAGACAACAGAATGCCCATAAGTTAGAGACTTTGTGCCTTACACAATCATCTTAATGGTACAAGTTGAAACATTAACCAGGGAGATAAGCAAAGGAACAAAGAAGCAGAGAAAGAAAAGAACAGGCAACAGTGGGAGATTAAACTCTCAAAGTGGACAGGAAGAATGCTTTTCCACCAGGAGTGTTTGTACCTGAAGGGGTCGGGGATGGGGGTATAGAAATACATCCTACACCTCAGCCACAATCGGAAAAGGATGCTTACCAAAAAGAGAGACTCGGTGCCGAACCAGAGCAGAGAGCTTGCAGAAGATGCTAAAGGCAAAAAGCATATGGAAGAAAAGGCAGAAGACAAAGGAAAAGAAAAGTAAATGGAGAAGCGATGGATAAAGAGACAATGTAAATATTTTGAAAGATTGTACAGCATAGAATAATCAGAAGACCATCCCATAGGAAAACATGCACATTCCCATGTATATGAAAGTGTTGATGGAGCTATAAATACACATCCCCTATGGTCTACCTTGATAAATTGCCTACGCTTGTTTTTTAGAGTCCATCCGTCAGATAAATGCAAGTGCTCAATGCAGTGCAATATCCTTTTTAAATGGGTAAAGTTATAATACCTAGCGGATTCTCCGTCGTTCAATTTGTGTGATCTCAAAGTGCTTTCATGGCAAGGAGGGTGCTGTCCAATCCTATTTTCTGTATTTTGTGGGGAGTGCTGGAACTTCCAAAAGAGTGTTGACATCTCTATAGAGTAATGTCTATTTATAGACTTTATCAAGATTAATGTACTCAATTATATTACCATGATTTGAGAGATTTCCTTTTTTACAACACTCTAGTCCATTTACTGCCTTTTTTTTGTACCTATATCACTAATGATTGCATTGCATTAACTTAATAGCACTGCAAACAATAGGCATTTTAAGTACACAACTCAACTTTAAAAGCATGAAAGGCTAAGATGTCTCAAGAATTTGATCGGGAAACCTATAGATTGCATCTAATAAATAATATGAACTTGTCATGCTTAATTGGTGGAACTATCCCATTTGCACCATGGTATTTTCTTCCATTAATGCTTTAAAACATTTTATTTTAAACCATACTTTGGAATGATACCAATGGTTTAGACCATTTAGTACATCCACCAGTCACACATACATTTATCTGGGCTGCTTCACAAAGGCCTTTGTGAATATGGGAAGCAGTAATAGAGAAGTACTCTTTTAAGTAGTCTAACATGCCTTTGAAAAACACCCTGAAACATCCAATTCCCAATTAAAGTTTAAAAAGGACATATTGCTGACTATTAGTACTAATTGTATATGATTATTCCATGAATATTCCCATTTCATTCCCATTTTAGATGTTTTGGGGACGGTATTCAGACAGAACATTCAGTTGGAAATGTCGGCTTACACAAATATCGAGTTGGAAATATTGTGACAGAAATATTGACAGCAAGAATATTGTGGTCAAAAATATCGAGTTTAAGGTAAGAAATATAGTTTAAAGAAATATAGAATTCATTAATTTCGTTTGCAAAAATATAGTTGTTTAAAATATAAATTTTTTAATTAGTGATATGTATTTTAGTTTATATTTTAAATGCATCTGATGTATGTTTTTTTGTATAAGTATTGTTTATGTTTTATAATATATATATATGCTTCCCGCAAAAGGCAAACCCTGTTTCTCATAAAATTCGGCCCGCCAGGTCGAGGGACAGCACCACCGCGATACCCCTGCGGGTCCTGAGCTGTTTATTGGGACAGCTGATTCCGTGAGCTGGTGATTGCCTGGTAATGGGGAGCTGTGATACACTCAAACTTTAAAAAGAACTTATGTTTTAAATTTTTGGAGAGGGTTGAACAGATCCACATGGATTATTTACTCTTAATAAACTTCCAGTCCCATAATCCTTAGCAACGGCGTGTGTGTTCTGCCGGCCCACATGGGCGTAACTTTCATTTAAATTGGGGGATGTAATGGAAGCTGTGTTTGACCCACAAATTGACAGTTTTGCCATGGAAGAAGGGCGGGGATGGCCCGAAACGCGTCGCAAGAGACTGTCATGTGTTTGAGGTTCTAGCAGCTCCTGAATGGAACCACGTCTCCAGCGAGTGCTTCCCGCAAAAGGCAAACCCTGTTTCTCATATAATTCGGCCCGCCAGGTCGAGGGACAGCACCACCGCGATACCCCTGCGGGTCCGGAGCTGTTTATTGGGACAGCTGATTCCGTGAGCTGGTGATTGCCTGGTAATGGGGAGCTGTGATACACTCGAACCTTAAAAAGAACTTATGTTTAAAATTTTTGGAGAGGGTTGAACAGGTCCACATGGATTATTTACTCTTAATAAACTTCCAGTCCCATAATCCTTAGCAACGGCGTGTGTGTTCTGCCGGCACACATGGGCGTAACTTTCATTTAAATTGGGGGATGTACTGGAAGCTGTGTTTGACCCACAAATTAACAGTTTTGCCATGGAAGAAGGGCGGGGATGGCCCGAAACGCGTCGCAAGAGACTGTCATGTGTTTGAGGTGCTAGCAGCTCCTGAATGGAACCACGTCTCCAGCGAGTGCTTCCCGCAAAAGGCAAACCCTGTTTCTCATATATATATATATATATATATATATATATATATATATATATATATATATATATATATATATATATATATATATATATATATATATATATATATATATATATATATATATATATATATATATATATATATATACCTACTGGCGGTCGCCAGTAGGTAGTTATAGTTAGGACCCTGTTTCCATAGGAAAACCGCAACATTCTATTTGGAATAACTTTGGCGCCGGTCGACGAATCCTCGCGAAATTTTCAAAACTAATGGGGCGCTACACTCCGCTCCTACCCTGAAAGTCTCGGGGGGAGCTGAGAAAAAAGGGGGGTCCCAAAACGCGTTTTTCCCATGCATTTTTCCATAGGACCTTTAGACACAGCTACAGCCCGAACGGCTGAACAGAGTTACATGAAATTTGGCAGAGAGGTAGTCTACAGGTCAAGGAAGTGCCTTTTGTAGGTCTGGTGTAAATCTGTTCAGTAGTTCCTGAGAAAATAGCATTTAAATCAATATATATATCTGTGGCAGCTTACGGTGCGCTTACCGTGCGCTTACGGTAAGCTTACCGTACGCGTACGGTGCCGTGCGCGGGCGCGATTCTGATTGGCTGTTAGATCTTAGTAAACATTCTAATCGGTCGAAACCAGGAAGCGGCGGCCGCCATTTTCTCTCTCGCACTCTGAGGGGGGGAGGAAAAACAAAGGGTGAAAACATGTAAAGGGGCAGGTTAGACAGCTCCCAACCACCTAGCCTTGTTCAAGGTGTCCCAAAAGAACCCCCAAGGCCAAAAATTAAATTTTAGTTTTTTTCGGACGGAACGAACTGCGTTAAGTGGGCGCGCACGCCACGAACAACGTAAAGTAACTTAGCATTTAAAAAAACGTACAAATTCACTGAAAAAACCATAGGTTTCACACACGTTATAGTTAGGAATTAGCATTTAAAAAACCTTGCAAATTCACTGAAAAAACCATAGGTTTCACACATGTTATAGTTAGCTGGACATTTTACTCATAAAAAACCAATGAAATTCCCCCGTTATAGTTAGTGCAGGCAACTATAACTCACGCGACCGCAATCCTCTGCTGATGACATATGTGTCTTTATGAAAAAAAAATATTTGTAATATATGTATAGCTAAAATTTAATGGAAAAAGACATGGGCAAATAAGTGTCTAAATACAGTATTAGCATCAGCAGAGGATTGCGGTCGCGTGAGTTATAGTTGCCTGCACTAACTATAACGGGGGAATTTCATTGGTTTTTTATGAGTAAAATGTCCAGCTAACTATAACATGTGTGAAACCTATGGTTTTTTCGGTGAATTTGCAAGGTTTTTTAAATGCTAATTCCTAACTATAACGTGTGTGAAACCTATGGTTTTTTCAGTGAATATATATATATATATACACACACAATTTTATTTTAAGAACATTTGGTGTTTTTTAGTTCCGTAGCAGGTTGTGGGTTTATAGGGGAATAGGGTGGGAAAAAATGTAATTGTAATACATTATTGATGATTTTTATTTATTAATATTTATTTATTTGAGATTCTATAGTGTTAATTGTGGGAAGTAGTTTATTTCTAATGAATGAATTATTAATTGGTTGTTAATTCAAATTAATTATTTGTAATTAATTACGGTAATTGTGTTATTTGTTTTAGGTGCGGGTTGTGGGGTTTATTGGGGTAAAAGGTGGGAAGTAATCTATTTGTAATTAATTAATAATTAGTTGTAAATAAATGTTAATTAATTGGTAATTAATTATGGAAATTGTGTAATTTGTTTAGGTGTGAGTTGTGGGGTTTATAGGCGTAAAGGGTGGTAAGTAATTTGTGATTAATTAATAATTAGATAATTTATATTAATTAATTTATTGTAAATTAATTATGGAAATTGTGTAATACATTTTAGGTGCGGGTTGTGGGGTTTATAGGGGTAAAGGGTGGGAAGTATTTATGTTTAATAAATTAATAATTAGTTGTAAATCAGTATTAATCAATTATTTGAAAATTAAATATGGAAATTGTGTAATTACATTTAGGTGTGGGTTGTGGGGTTTATGGGATAAAGGGGGAAGTAATTTATGTTTAATTAATAAAAAATGTGTTGGTCACTAATATTAATTAATTAATTGATCTTTAGTTAGGGTATTTGTTTATATTTTTTGTGTGTGGGTTTTACCATTATAGGGGTACAGTGAGGAGAGTAAATAAATGTTGCTTACTTTATAATTAGTTGTTACTATTCGTTTTTTAATTGAAAATAAGTTTTAATAGTGTAATTAATGTTTTAACAGTTTAATTTTAGCTGTGGGTTGTGGGGTTATAGGGATTATAGGAGTAAAGTGTGGGAAGTCAATTAATTTTATGAGTTTTAATTAATAATATTTTGTTATTTAAGGAAGTACATTATTTTTAAATTTAGATGTGAATTGTGTGGTGTTATAGGGTAGGAAATAAAAAAAAGTAAATTTATGTAATAATTAATGTTTTTGTTTCTAAATAATTTCTAATTAAAAGTAGATATTGGTTTGGAAATTATTTCTTATTTTATTTCATATAATACTTGTAGGTATTTTTCATATGTATTTAACATTATAATATGTCTTTTTAATGAATATTAAATATATTTGTATTTTAATTTGTTTATCCCCAAAGCTGTCTCCAAGGCCTATTTTGCCTCAGCTCAAGCAGCAATAAGGGGGGTCGCTATCTATTTTGGACGAGGGATAAACTGGGAATTCACTCAAATTCACAGAGATCCATATGGTAAATGGATTTGGATTGCTGCAAAGGTGGATGGTATTTCGCTGAATTTTATGAATTATTATGCACCAGTACCAGATGATTTTGCGGATTTTAAAAACATTCATGACAAAGCCAGAACTGCGGTAGGTCCAATTATTTTAGGGGGGGATTTCAATTTTATACAAGATCTCCAATTGGATACATCTAATAAAGCAAAAAAAAAACAGATGAAGCCCGGGAACAAAAGGTTGATAGATCTAATGAAACAGGATCATCAACTTTTTGATCCTTGGCGTAGGACCCATGGTGGAGCTAAATAGTTTACCTACTACCCTAGCCAATTTAAGTCTGCTTCAAAGATCGATTTTTTTCTGGTGTCACGCTCTTTTAGCTGCTCGAATACTGAGATTCTGGCTAATTCTTCCTCAGACCATTCTCTAGTTAAATTTGATATAAATATAGTCCTGGGGGTAAGAGAAAAATCCAGGTGGCAGATGGATAGACTTCTTTTAACCAATCAACAGTGGATAATAAGTACGCAAGAATGGATCAGGGAGTTTTTTAAGATCAATAGAGGCACCGCAAGCCTTCTTTCAGTTTGGGGGACCTTTAAAGCTTCGGTGCGAGGACAAATGATTGCTTTTATGGCAGGACAAGTCAGAGAGCGCAAAACTCGAATTAAGGAACTTCAGAAAGCCGTTGATGTGGCCTTGGAAATAAAGAGAGGTCCCTCAGGGGGGAGACATCGCGCTGAAGAGGAATTAGCCAAATCCAAACAGAAATTGAGGGAGTTTTTATTATGGCAGAAATAAGCAGTTCAAGAACATACCAGTAGAAAGTTTATGAAGAAAGCCAAATGGTAGGAAAATTACTGACATTGTCAACTAGAATCAAGCAAGAAGCTGCGGTAATCGATGAAGTGGCAATAGTTTCCGAAAAAGATAGTATCTCTAAAATGTTTGTTGATCACTATAAGGATCTCTATTCAACTGACTTTCAGGTATCTAAACAAGCTATCCAGGGATACTTTTATGATTTAGCTCTCCCTCAGCTTTCTGCCGGACAGAAAGAGGCTCTACTGGCCGTCATCTCTCCAGAAGAAATCTCCAGCGCTCTAGTTTCAATGCCTGGAGGTAAGGCCTGTGGAAATTACGGTCTTCCGATTGAATTTTATAAGGCTTTTTCGGAAGAGCTATTACCATTCTTGCTCGAATTATTCAATCAGGTTAAAACGGGAGGGGATGTCCCAGCGGCCTTTAAAGAATCCTCAATAGTTTGTTTCGTTAAGAAGGGCAAACTTCCTAGGGAGGTTGGCTCTTATAGGCCAATTAGCCTCCTAAATGTTGATTATAAACTACTGATGAAAATATGGGCCAATCGATTTACATCAGTGGCACAATATTCAATACATAGGGATCAATCTGGCTTTATCGCAGACCGGTCAATGTCGTCAAACACCGGTTACTTAATTCAAGCAATCGATTATTTTAATACTCATCAAACTTCCGCAATAATAATGATGGTCGATGCCTAGAAGGCATTCGGCCTTGTGAATTGGGGGGCGCTAATCTATGGTCTTGAAAGGTATGGGTTTCCGGCACAAATAACTATTATGCTCCAGAATATAAATCAAGGAGCTCCGGCTCTGATTAGGATCAATGCAAAAACAGCAGGGGTAATAGATATCAGACGCGGGACGCAGCAGGGGTTCCCTTTGTCGCCAGTTTTATTTATCTTCTTTATAGAACCTCTAGCCATAAGGATTCGAGATAATACAGACATAAAAACACCAATAGAGGGAATGTCCAAAATAAAATTATTCGCAGATGACGTCATACTTTCTCTTAAACCTGAAAAACAAAATATTGATGGGATTTTAAGGGAGTTTGCTGAATTCAAGGCGATCGAAGGATATAAAATTAATCATAAAAAGACTGAAGTATTAATGTTTAATGCCTGCTGTAATTTTCTCCCGGACAATTTAAAACAACAAGCATATTCGTTATTTGGGAATTTATGTCTCAAACCAATATCCGGATGTATTTAGGTTAAACTATGAAGCAACACTGAGTAAAATTAAAGATCTACTGGGTAAGTGGATACTTCTCCCACTTACTTTAATAGGGCGTGTTGCTTTAATAAAGATGTCAGTTCTACCCTTATTAATATTTCTTTTTTCAAATATCCCGATCAAAATCAATGCAGGTTTCTTTAGAGAATTGTAAAAATTATTTCGTCAGTTCATTTGGAACAAAAAAGCGTCAAGAGCAAAACTATCAATCCTTCAACTTGATGTCAGCTGGGGTGGGCTAGCACTCCCCCATATTCGTACCTATTATGAAGCAGCATTTATGGATATAGTAGTACGGCTGCTTGACAATAGGGGATCATTGGATAGCTTTTTTCTCAGTAAGATGGTCCATGAAGCCGGAACTCAGCTTCCGTTTTTTCTAAAAACATCAAAGCTTCCTAAAAAAAGCTTGATACAAGACGCTTCATGCATTTTCTAACAGAATTCTGAAATTTTGTTCTCAAAAGGCCCAGTCTCCGGGATTGGCATATCTGAGTTTAACAGAGGCCAGAAGTTTGGGCCTGTTCATCCATAATAGTCATGTTAAACTGTGGGACTCAAAAGGTTTTAAAGAGCTAAGCCACTTTATAATAAGAGGTGGATGTATCAACTGGGAGGAGGTTCAGGCTAGATGCGGTATGCAGAGCAGGTTTCTTTTTTTAGCTTCCTTCCGGGTTAGATTACTGATAAATAAATCTATACCCCTAGGAAATATAGGTACCCCCTCTGTCCTTACTGTTGTGTTCAGAACGAAACTGCGAGGTATAGGAAATTGGTACCGAGTTTTTTTAGATCTAGGGGATCCCCTTGTTGTTACCAATTTTCTGGAAAAAATAGAACACGATCTGTCTTGCAGCTTTTCAGTTAGAGAGTAGCAAATGATTTGCCCACACGGCAATAAGTCATTGAGAGCAGAAAACTTCAAAAGAATGGCGTTTTTATCCTGAATGAACGGCTTATTACACTCGATACACTTTGCGCAAAATGTATCCAGAAGTTGAAAATAAGTGTTTTCGATGCCAATAGGTTGGGGAGGGCGGCTGGCTACATATTTTTTGCACATGCTCAAGGCTGAGCCAGTTCTGGGTGAAAATGTGTGCCGTGCTTAGCCAAGCCCTCGGGAGTAATATACAACCAGACCCGGAGGTGGCACTGTTTGGTTTATTAAAACAGACCTTACCCAGGTTTTAACAAGAGGGGGGGGGGAGATGTTTTTATCAATCTCTTTTTTGGTGGCACGTTCGCTGATCCTCCAGAACTGGAAAACAACCAAAGCCCCGATCTTTCTCAAATGGTATAAGAAAATGAAACAAGTGAGAATTTTTGAAGAAGCTTATACGAAAAGGGTGGGAGCTATTAGGAAATTTATCTCAGTTTGGAAATATATTGATCAAATGGAAAGGGCTCGCCAGGGGTAACATTTTTGTCGGATTTATAATACTTAAGCATGGCATGTTAGTTGGGGGGGGGGAATAAAAATTGTTTTGTTTATTCTGAATTGTGATCAAATGGTAAAGGAGGTTTAGGGGTAATATAATCGTTGGTTTTATCGCACTTTAGCACTTGCACTTTAGTCGATTGGAAATGATCTTTCTGTCAATTGTATATATTTGGGATGTTCACATTTTCTTTATTAATTTAAAGGATTTATTTGCATGAATTATATTCTAGATACAATGATAAAGGATTTCGAGGGGGTATTATGCCTGCTAGATTGATGCCAGCTTTTAGCGCCTGCACTTTAGTTCATACGAAATGTTCTCTCTCCTATATATATCATTAATGATGATTATATCTCCTCTTTAAAGGGTACTATTGTATAGCATGAATTGAATATTGGCTCTAATGGGAAATGTATATGTAATATTTCTGATGTTTATATCCCTCTTTTAATCAATAGGAGTGTTTAGTATATATTGTATCTTGATTAAATGGAAAAGGATCACCGAGGCAATAGATCAGTCAAATCTATGCCACTCTAGCATGCGCATTTTAGTTTATATGCCAGGATCTCTTGCTAGTACATAAATATTAGTGATGATTACTTCCCAAATGAAAAGGATTGTATAGTATGAATTGCATTTGTATATTGATCTTTTATCTTTAATGAACTTCTTGTATGCTTTTTTTAATTCTGCTCAATAAAAAAATATTTAAAAATCAAATTGTAACATATTTATATATTTTCTAATTTATTTTGTTTTTAAAATATTTTTGTTGTTAATATTTTGTTTCTTTTTAATTTTGAACTGACTGGAGTGAGAATATTAATTGTTATTCCTCCGCAACCCTACACTTTCCCTACTGTTGCACTCACTGGAGTGGGAATAGTAATTTTTACTCCTCTGCTATCCAACACTTTCGCTACTGTTGCACTGACTGGCGTGAGAATAGTAATTGTTTACCCTTTGCTATCCAACAGTTTCCCTACTGTTGCACTCACTGGAGTGGAGTGGGAATAGTAATGTTTACTTCTCCGCTATCAAACACTTTCCCTACTTTTACATCCACTGGAGTGGGAATAGTAATTTTTACCCCTCTGCTATCCAACACTTTCCCTACTTTTGCACTCACTGGAGTGGGAAGACTAATTTATACCCCTCCGCTATCCAACACTTTCTCTGCTGTTGCACTGACTGGAGTGGGAAATTTAAGCTTGAAGATTTTTAAATAGTTTAAGGTTTTAATTTACAAAAGAATGTTTTTTTATTAGATTTTAAGTTATTGGTACATATATGTATATATATATTTGTACATTTTTATACAATTTTAAAATTCTAAAATAAATTGAAATTAATAGTTTATTAATTGTTTTAAAGTAAATATATATTAATTATTATGTATGTGTTTAACCTTTTTAATTAAGTGTATTTGTTAATTTATTTTTAATTTATATTAAATCTACTTTATTTTTTGTATTAATTTTATTATTTAACATATTTCATATTTTGTATTTTATTTACGTCACTGTTTGCAGAATTCAATCTCACTGATAGACAGATCAAACTGGCACAAAGGGGAGCAGACTATACGGTGCTGAGCATTGAAAAACTGGAGAAATTACCATTCACAGTGGCAGAAAAACCAGCTACTGAGTGGATCACACATGGTAGGATTACTCTGCCTATTACGACTTTCCATTTTCAGTATTGCCTACAAACTATACCAGTACGCAAATATGAAAGGTTGGGTAAAGAATACATCAAGACATCCTGGGATTTACCTTACACACACAGATGTTGGAGTGGGGGACGTCAAGTGTTTCTTAGCGGTGAAAACTGTGAACATGCACTAAGCGGTTCTCTCCTTTGTCAGGGTATTAACTTACACGGGGCCTGTGACGGTTCCACTACAAACTCATCCTGCCACCTGCACGGTTCACCGGCAGCAGTGATTAATCCAATCTTTGGTCAACTTTCAAATGGAGTTACATTATGTTGAATGATCACAGCTGCTGTGGCATGCAGCCAGGTATCCCATATCTTGAAACGGTTACATCCAGGGTCACTTGCTGTATGCAGGTCTTGTTTCCTCAAATAGACATAGTCAGGGAGTCACCGTTATGGCCTTCACTGAATATCTCTACTATACGAGTTGATACTCTAAGCAGAATGAAAGCCATTCTTTTACAAAAAACTGTGCCTTTGACCTCTGCCAAAGAAAATTATGATCTGCAAGTCGCAAGGACTTCTGCAGAGATACAAACCCTTTTGTATACAAACTGCCCTGTGCATTTCTCAGAAATGTTAGGTCGTATCTTAAACATGTCTGATACAAGCGGTAGTGTACATGTATTTAAGAACGTGTGAGCAGGACTGTTAGCACCTTTTCAAGCAGTCCTTGGAATTTTTCCAAACTTCGTGCACTCTCTGTTTGGCAGACTGCCGCTCCTTTTAGCACTCGTTGCAGGGATACTATTTTTGCTCCTACTGCTACGATATGGCAAGCCAATCACCAGCGACACCCAGTTCACCATGGAAAGAACTCTACTGGAGATGAGGTGTCGTGAGCGCATCATCCAAATTCTGGGTTTACCTCGTCTACGAGAATTAAACACCACTTGGTTTCTGTCATTCAGACCAATCTGGCAAGATTGCATCTTACCTGTTCTATGCTGCCTGCTATGCGGTGAAGAATGCGTGCTGGACATTTGTCTGACACTCCCATCAGTCATGCCTACGGATATCGATACTCCGCTGGACCCGATAACGGCCCATGCTATGTGTTGTCCCCAGCAGCTACCAATCCTGATGGCGGCATTCATTGAGATCTCACAGACGCACCATGCAACTGCTGAGGTACGAGAGGAAACACCAGGCGCGCAGGTAACATCCAATCCGAACATTGCTGATGCTTCCCATGCTAAAGGCGATAGTTCGCATCTATGTGCTGTAGATCTTCTACACGAGGTATTCCAACTCTCACCCACAACGGTAGACGACGTGTTGTCTACAGGATTAGAAAATGTTATGTTTTCTCTATCCCTACACACTGACTTTTGATTCAAGCACACAGTGTTCCGGAGAGACTCTGAATTTGGCCTTCATTCTTTTTCAAACAGGATACTGATTTTGGAACTTTTTCTATGATTATATATTTTTTTTATCCCCGTCCCAAAATTGTATTTTTTATTTTTTGGCACAGGGATCTGCTCATAGTAGAACTATTCATAGAGAACAGAATTCTTTGATAACACTTCCAGGGACAGTATGCCACCTTGTCATGAATAACGAAATGGTTTCGGACCCTTTTTCTTCTGTATTCACGGGCCATTTCATCACATGTATATATTTTGGTTCATTCATTTAGCATTCCAATGTGATCCTATGCTTAGAATGGAACATTGCCTTTAATATGTACAACACTTTATGCATAGAAATGGTTTTGTAATGTATTTTTAGGACATAAGTTTTACATATGTTTTTAGCTTATTTTAGCAAACCCATGTGATACTCTGTTTTAAGATATGTTTAGAACGTTTAGGATTTAGTAACGTCGTTCATACGAAACTGGACTGGTTGTTGTGTGCAGATTTAGATTCCGTATATAGGTTTCCCGATTTATGCCCTTACATAGGTACAATTCACATTCCCCTTATTTGGACATAGAAATCCGGCCCTTATTTAGACATTGTCCGTACAAACCAAATACAGGCATGGCCACCTGCATTCGTCCATCCACATCACAACGAATTCTTGGAAAACCAGACCCTTAAATCTTTAGGAATTTCCCTCAGCTTGAATATTGATTTCTCCAAGAACTCATTAAGTATGCATGAACATCTATTCCTTAGAGGTTCATTCATGACGTTCCTCTTCCCAACTTTTACGTCAATACTGGCATTCCTAGACACCTTCAAGGTATAAATATACCAGCACTTGCCCTGGCAAATTGCGGTTCCCGGAGGATTCAATCCAACCCAGACTACACGGTTCGCCACGGCAAGTTCGGAAGGAGATCGAGTTCCAGCCTGATGCACTGACCTGACGCTGTCATCCTCCTCGCAGAGAATCCAGCTCCGGTGCTCTCTGACTTCCCTTGTGGGGGGTTAGACTATTGAGTCCAGAAAAGAGATTACAACCTCTTTCATTCTAAGGTATGGAGCTGACTAGAACTTAGAGGAACTTTTGGCACCTCTTGGCTAAACTAAAAATATAGCTAGTTATATTGTAGAAATGGCACCTACTTCAAACCTCGTACTGCACTTAGGTTAGATACACTGGGGTAGAACAATTTAGATGCATCAGATGATTATCACATTTTAGCTTATGTTATTTATGTATGTATTTTGATTAATATATGTCATAGCTACAAACCATGCTATTGCAGTATTATTTTATCTTACTGCTAACCTCGTACATGTTGTACTTCGTAGTCTGTCTTACGATTGTAGCAATTCATATCTCTTGCATGAGAAATAAGACTGTTCAATAAACCCTTTTAATGAAACGCCCGTCTCTCTATTTCTGTGCAACTCTGTAGAAATGAAGCGTGCACGATTGACTGAGTGAAACTGTTATCTATTGTTTCGATGATTCTGAGACTGTTCCGATTCTAAAAGGAAACAAAATTGTCATGTTTATGCGGCTGTCAGAGACTAATCCCTTCTTGTATATTCAAGGCGTTTCTAGTGACTTCTGAGTTAGCTGGCACACACAAGTAATTAAGTTTAATATACTCGATAGAGACATACTGACCTTAGTCCTATGTCAAATCTATAGTGTATGTTATTCCAATGCGCAGAGCCTTATATAGGAACTACACTACACTTTCCCTACTGTTACACTCACTGGAGTGCGATTAGTAATTTTTACCCCTTCTCTATCCAACACTTTCCCTACTGTTACACTCACTGAAGTGGGAATAGTAATTTTTACCCCTGCGCTATCCAACACTTTCCCTACTTTTGCACTCATTGGAGTGGGAATACTAATTTATACCCCTCTGCTATCCAACACTTTCTCTGCTGTTGCACTGACTGGAGTGGGAAATTTAAGTTTGAAGATTTTTAAATAGTTTAAGGTTTTCATTTATAATAGAATGTTTTCTTATTAGATTTTAAGTTATTGGTACATATATGTATATATATATATTTGTAAATTTTTATGCAATTTTAAAATTCTAAAATAAATTGAAATTAGTAGTTTATTGTTTTAAAGTATATATATATATTAATTATTGTGTATGTGTTTAACTTTTTTAATTAAGTGTATTTGTTAATTTATTTTTAATTTATATTAAATCTACTTTATTTTTTGTATAAATTTTATTATTTAACATATTTAATATTTATTATTTTATTTTATACATATAAAGAACAAGTTACTTACCTTCGGTAATGATGTATCTGTAAGAAACATTAGTTCGTTAGATTCCTCACCTTAGAATATCCGCAGGCGTCAGGCTGGATCCGGAAAGATTTTTCGTCAGCAATACCCCTTGCGCATCGCTAGGCGTCGTCTGCGGCTCTGCGTCAGTCGTCGGAATGATGTCGTCAGAGTACTTACACACCGCCCTCGAGCCCTGAAGAGGATAACCTTAACCCTAGATGTCGGTTCGTAGAATGTTGAGGATGGGCGGGTCGTGAGGAATCTAACTAACTAATGTTTCTTACAGATACATCGTTACCGAAGGTAAGTAACTTGTTCATCTGAAAGAAACACGTTAGTTAGATTCCTCACCTTAGAATAGATACCCCAGCAATGCCAACCCCGGTGGTGGGTCTGCAAACCAAGATCTCACCAGAAAGTCCTGGAGAACAGAACGGCCAAAGAAGCCGTCTCTCCAGACTTGGCTGTCCAGGCAATAATGCTTGGCAAACGTGTGCAGCGTGGCCCACGTTGCTGCCTGACAGATGTCCTGCAAGGGGACTCCTCGGCCCAGGGCAATAGTCACCGCTGTGGCCCGGGTGGAATGGGCTCTCAGCCCTACAGGAGGGTCCTTTTTAGCCAAGGAGTAACAAGCTTTTATACACAATACGACCCACCGCGAGATGGTTCGCTTGTGTACTGCCCGCCCCTTCTTAGCACCCACGTAGCCAACAAAGAGTTGGTCGTCCACCCGGAACGGTTTGGTGCGGTCCAAATAAAAGAATAAAAGGACAGCGCCTGTTTTGGGTCCAGACGGTGGAGCCTCTCTTCCTCTTTCTAAGAATGAGGAGGCGGAAAGAAGGTGGGCAACGTGACAGACTGCTCGATGTGAAAGGCAGTAACCACTTTCGGAAGAAAGGAAGGACGAGTCCGGAGGACAACCTTGTCCGGATGGACAGAACGAAAAGGAGGCTTAGAAGATAGAGCCTGGAGCTCACTCACCCGTCTAGCCGAGGTGATGGCTACCAGGAAAGCAGTCTTAAGAGTCAGAAGACGAAGGGGACAATTATGAAGAAGCTCAAAGGGAGCGCACATCAGATATGTCAAGACCAGGCTCAAATCCCACTGAGGCATTACGAAAGGGACAGGAGGAAACATGTGAGTAATGCCTTTGAAGAAACGAGAAACAACAGGGGATTTGAAAAGAGAAGGCTGACCAGGAAGCCGTAAGAAAGCAGAGATAACAGAAAGATAACCTTTTAGGGTGCCCAGAGCAGAGCCCTGCTGGGCCATGGAAAGAAGAAAGAGGAGAACCTCAGAAAGAGGGGCGGAAAGGGGATCCACAGCCTTTGCTGTGCACCATGCCACAAATTTGTTCCACCTGCAGGCGTATACCGTTTTTGTGGAGGGACGCCTGGCTGCCAGAATCACACCGCAGACTTCAGGAGGCAAGTCAAAGGGCATCAACTGTCGCCGCTCAATCTCCATGCATGGAGGTGGAGACTGGACAGGTTCGGGTGGAGAACCATCCCCTGCTGCTGTGACAGAAGGTCCTCCTGAAGAGGCAGTCGTATCAGGGGATCGGTTGACAGATTGAGAGCTCGGGATACCAGTACCTTCGTGCCCAATCCAGAGCCATCAAGTGGGCCCGGCGCGCCTGATCTTCTTCAGCACTCTGGGCAGAAGTGGTATAGGCTGAAAGGCATACAACAGACCGCAACTCCACTCGCGATGATAGGCGTCCCCGAGCGAGTGCTGCCTTGGAAACTCCAAGGCGCAGAACTGCTGACATTGCGCGTTCTCTTCGGTGGTGAATAGATCTAACCAAGGATCCCCCCCACTGCCGAAAGAGACCTTGCGCCACGTCCGAGTTTGACGCCATTCGTGATCCATCATGCACCGGCGGCTGAGTTCGTCTCCTCTGGCGTTCAGAGAGCCCGCCAGATGTTGAACCACCAGGGTGATGCCCTGATGTTCCAACCACGTCCAGAGGTGCAGAGCCTCCTGACAAAGCGTCCACGACCCCACCCCGCCCTGTTTGTTGCAATACAACATGGCGGTGGTGTTGTCCGTGAACACCTGCACCACCCTTCCCCGGACAACGGGAAGGAATACCTTCAGTGCAAGTCGGATCGCTCTCAGCTCCAAACGGTTGATATGGAGCCGAGACTCCGCCAGAGACCAGAGTGCTCTGATCTCCGCCTCCCCCATGTGGCTCCCCCATCCCAGGTGGGACGCATCCGTCACTACTACGTGCTCCGGTTGGGGTAGGGAGAGGGATCTGCCGCTGATCCAATCGCGGTCCGTGAGCCACCACTGCAACTGCTTTGCAGTGCCCTCCGAGATCAAGACATGGTCGGACAGGTTGCCCCGATGCTGGGCCCACTGAAACTTCAGGTCCTACTGCAGAGCCCGCATTCGCCACCTGGCGTGATGCACTAACAGGATGCAGGAGGCCATCAGACCCAGAAGCCGCAGCACCAACCTGACCGAAACCCGAGATAGAGGCTGAAAGATGGGAATCAGAGCCTGAATATCCCGGACCCGCTGTTCCGGAGGATCAGCCCGGAACTGCCCCGAGTCCAGAACCGCTCCAATGAAGAGGAGCTTCTGGGAGGGACTCAGATGTGACTTCGGCACATTGATGGAGAACCCCAGCAAATGCAGGAGGTCGGCCGCCGTCTGGAGGTGTGAGACGACTTGCTGGGGCGAGCCCGCCTTCAACAACCAGTCGTCGAGATAGGGGAAGACTGGAACCCCTGATCTGCGCAGATGAGCTGCGACCACCGCCATCACTTTCGTGAACACCCGAGGGGCACTGGTGAGTCCGAAGGGGAGCACGGTAAACTGAAAATGCTCCTGACCCACCGTGAACCGCAGGTAACGCCGGTGGGCCGGCAGGATGTGGATGTGAAAATAAGCGTCCTGCAAGTCCAACGCTACCATCCAGTCTCCAGGGTCCAGGGCAGCCAGAACCTGAGCTAAAGTGAGCATCTTGAACCTCTCCTTCCGGAGGAAGGCATTGACGCTTCTGAGGTCCAAGATAAGGCGTAGGCCCCCTTTGCCCTTCTTGGGAACCAGAAAGTTGTGGAAATAACAACCATGGCCTACTTCTGGACCAGGAAAGTGCTCGACGGCCCCTTTGGCCAAGAGGGCCGTAACTTCCTCCCATAGAAGATTCAAGTGATCCCCCGACATGCGGTGGCACTGCGGTGGCATGGCTGGAGGGGTCGTCTCGAAGGGGAGGGAGTAGCCTCTTCGGACGATTTGCAGCACCCACCTGTCCGAAGTGATGGAACGCCAGTGGAGTAGGTGATGGCGAACTCTGCCTCCCACTGGCGTGGAATGGGCCTGAAAGCACGGACTAGGAAGGCTTTGAGGCGGATGCTGCTGGGGTGAATGTGGATGGACCGTCACGTTGTCCCCCTGTACCGCCTCAGCGGAATCCACATCCGCGACCTCGTGGAGGATGGTTCTGTGGCCTGTGGCTAGGCGGACGTGAGGGGGCGCCCCTTCATTGGCCACGAAAGGGGCGAAAAGCGGAAGTTTGCAGGCACGGGCCGAGAGACCCAAGGACTTGGCCGTGGCTCTGGAGTCCTTAAAGCGCTCCAGCGCACTGTCCGCTTTGGCGCCAAAGAGGCGATCGCCATCAAAGGGCATGTCCATGAGGGTGCTCTGGACATCCCCGGAAAAAGGCGTGGACCGCAACCAGGCGTGACGACGAAGCGCCACCGTGGACAACATTGCCCTGCCAAGCGAATCCGTCGTGTCCAAACCACATTGGATGGCATACCGCGCTGCGTCCCGCCTGTCGGCAAGAGCCTGGGCGAGCCGTGTCCGGGCCTCCTCCGGACACAGGGGCAGCACGTCCTCCACCGTATCCCACAGAGAGTGGGAGTAACGGTCCAAGAGACAAGCGGTGTTAATAGACCGCAGCCCTAAACTAAGGGAGGAGAACAGCTTTTTGCCAAACTGCTCCAGTCTCTTGGATTCCCGATCCTGGGGAGCGGACGGGAAGGAGGTCTGGAAAGTAGAGGCCTGGATAACCAGGCTCTCAGGGGTGGGGCGTTGAGACAGAATACTGGGGTCGCCCGGAGCAGGGCGGTGTCGTCGGGCCACGTTCCGATCCACAGGAGGTACTGTGGAGGGCTTGGACCAGGTGCCCTTGAGAACGTCCATCAGTGCTTCGCTAAACGGCAGCAGAGGCTCCGAGGAGCTTGCTGACGGTTGGAGCACTTCAGTGAGGAGGTTAGTCCTCACGTCCATAGTAGGGAGCTCCAGCCCGAGGGCTTCGGCCACCTTACGCAACGCCACAGAAAAGGTAGCACCCTCCTCCGAAGCCACGGTCGGAGGAGAGATGAAGCCAGTGTCTGGGGAGGTATTAAGTCCACTGGCATCCCCCAGCTCATCTGCACAGTCCCGTGATAATTGGCTCTGGTGGGCCAGAGGGTCCTCAGACACCTCCCAGTCGCCCCGTCATCCGATTCCTGATAAACAGGGGGAATAACCGGAGCCGGACGGAAGATGAAATGGTCATCCATCAGCGTCGGATGCGGCGCCGGACCCGGGCCGGGGCTGAACCGGGGAACGGCATCGTCCGGAGACAGCGCCGAGGGTGGAACCGGTGTCGGCGCCGGCGGAGGAGTCGTCGTGAGGTCGACCGGCACCGACTGAAATCCAGGCCTGGGTCCCACGGGGACCTGCGGCGTCGGGACCAAAGTCGGCGCCGGGGCCGGAGCCACCGGCTCGCTAGGCCACCCAGTCGAGCCCGCGGGGACCGAAGGCGCACCGGCAGGCGTCGACGGCGGAGCCAGGCCCCTCATGGCCAAGAGGAAGGCACTGATCTCCGCCGGAGTCGCGTCAGTCCCAGGGACCGGTGGGTATGGGGACGGACACGGCTCCTGCGGATCCGGCGGAGCCGCGGGGGTGGTACCACCCGGAGCCTCGACCAAGTCGCGCGACGGGCGAGGGGAGTCCGAAGAGCGATGTCATCTCTTGGACTTCTTACCATGCTTCGACTTACCCGAAGACGTGGAACACGACGAGCGGTGATGGTGGCTGCGGCTCCGCGACCGATCCTTCGACCTCCTCCTGGACCGGGACCGTGAACGGCGCGGAAACGAGTGCTGGAGCTCGAGAAGCTTGCGGGACCGCTCCCGCCTAGCCTTCGAGGTCAAGGCCTGTCAGTCGAGGCACGACTCGGAATCATGGTCGGCCCCGAGGCAGTAAAGGCACCGGCGATGGTGGTCCGTTACCGACATCAGTCGGTAACAGGAGTCACAGGCTTTAAACCCAGGCATCCTACCGGCACCAGTTGGAGTCGACAAGTAGACAAAAGAGTCCAAAAAGTTTTAGTCAAAAAATGACTAAAGGGGTAAGCTCTACCCGGATTTGTGCTCTCTGGCGCGGAAAAAAGAAGAACTGATGTCAGCGCGCGAGGGCGGCGTCTAAGTACTCCGACGACGTCATTCCGGCGCACGACGCCTAGCGACGCGCAAGGGGTATTGCTGACGAAAAATCTTTCCGGATCCAGCCTGACGCCTGGGGATATTCTAAGGTGAGGAATCTAACTAACGTGTTTCTTTCAGATAATCGATATTTTGTACAACTATATTTTTAACATCAATATTAGTTTCTTAATATTTTTGTACTTACCTATTTACGTATAGGGAGTCGATATTTTTGTATCATATTTCTTCATCAATATTTTTTACTTCTATATTTTTTACATCAATATTCTGTCAGTGAACCACAGCTCTCCACTTTGCCCAAAAATGTTCCCCCCCAAAAAAAGGACAAACGTATAAAACAAAAATAGATATCATCAATCTTCAACCTGGTTTTAGCTGTTGGTTATGTCTGAAATATTCGAATTTGTATTAAAAAAGGACAAACATATAAAAGAAAAATAGATATCATCAATCTGGTTTTAGCTGTTGGTTATGTCTGAAATATTTGAATTTGTCTTAGAAGTTTGAGTATTTGATTGACATGTATGCTGCATTGCAATAGTAAAGTATGTGCTAAAGCTGAGTAAGTTTTGTGACTTCTGAAGTTTGTTAGGCTGAGCTGTGAAAAATATGTAAACTGACATTAGTGGAATTACAGTAGTTGCTTGAAAATACAATTAACAGTTAGGTGACTTGTATGTTTTGTGATATTTAATAATTTATTTGGTATTACTTAATAAAATATTATAAAAGTGTTGCATAATGCTTTGCAATATTGTCAATATATATGACAATACTTTGGGATAATTATATTTTCTTAATGATCCATTATGGCATTCCATTCACTTTGTCCCATCATTTCTGGTATTACTGGGTAACTGAGTCACAGAGATAACCTTTTATGCCACTCTTTAGTATTCTAAAGCTTAATTTCTTGCACAAATCTGAGCTTATACACAGCTAGTCACAGCCAAAGTGCAAATGCAGTGCAAAGCTTCGAAAAGGAGACCTAAGAGCTCAAACGTACAAGCTATAACCACATTATTAAGGACACCATTTTTGTAATTTAAGATGAACGAAGAAATAGACGAAATGGCCCAGTATTTGGTAATCTGGAAAAGGCCAGATGCGTGGGATGAGATGGAGGGGTATGAAAACGCAATTTGCAACAGCATGTTGTAACTTTTAGGGACAATGTGCAGCACTGTGGTTTACAAAGCTTCAGCACTAATAGAGTACCATCATCATTTTTTTTTTATCCTTGACCCTATTTGGACAAGATGCAGCTACAGACAAAGATAGACTACATAGTGGCAGTTAAAAGATAGTTTATAAGATATTTGAAGTCCCTGTCAACATTAAAGGGAAGAAAAAAAGCAATACTTTTACATGTTATGTTCTTTAATAAGCTACCAACAATGACTCCAGAGCGAAAATTCATCACGTATTCAGAGGTAATAGTTGTTTTTTGTCCGTATTTTTGAATTCGGATTGAAATAGAAGCTTCTTGCTAAAATAAATTCAGTGCAAAGCAGCTGTGTATGAGATATCACACGTGGTAACTTTTTTATTAGATTTACGTGCTTCTTTGAACTCTAAGCCACTTTCCTTATTCAACTAATTATGCCTGGGAATCAACCCTGGCTCAAGCATCAACATAAGGTATTGGAAAAATGGGTTAAGGACATACGCAAGATAAATGCTAACTACCAACTTCAGGTAGGCTCTTATCTTCAGCTAAAAAGAGTAAGAAAGCTTTAATGTTGAAAATAAATGAGATCTTCTGCGAGAAAACCTTCCTCATGTTGTCTTTCAGCTCGTTTTCACTGTATGAAATGCTTAGGACGAATCTCTTAAGCAGCTTCAATGGCCATTTTCACCTCAGATTTACTCACAAGGCTTACCAGGGCCTGAATCCTGGAATATGCTTAAGGATCCTCATTCCTAAAACAGATTCGGGCAACAAAGGAGCAGTTTTTATACATGATGCCAATAAGGAACTTCATCCCAAGAGCTTCATATTCTGTGTCCATAATAACATGGCCCAACTCCACACACTATTTCTCAAAACCCACTGAAGGTGGAAATTTAAGCATATTTTTCCATTATTCACTTTCTCAACACATGGACAGGGCAACTAAAATGATGTGATACTGCAGTTATAGTATTATCCACATAGTTATGGATTTGATGCCTTTGTTACCTGATCCACCATCTGTTTCATAATTTGCACATTTTTAGATTTCAGCAAAAATAAAAATGCTATCTCTAACAAATCAAAAGTTAACTAAACAGGAAGAGACACACATGGTTCCGCACATTGATGGACCCTTTACAAAGGTTACCTGCTTACGCTTCAGTTGCTGATTGATGTATTCAGGTGTTAGAATGGTACTAATGAGGTGCATCTTTGCACACACAGAATTATTAATTGTTAAAATTACAAAATAACAAAATAATACTGCTACAGACTGTGGTGCATTAAGTTGCATAAGAAGAAGTGACTTACCTTTGATCATTTTTCAGGTGGACACTCTGTCTATCTGCAAACTTCTCACCTTCTGACTATCCTAGCTACCAGTCTGGATCTGGAAACTTTTCCAAAGCCTTTTACACATTGGCAGGGGGCACTGGCTCTATGTTGGCACTGGAAATTATGGCACAGTGATGTCACTGGATCATAAGCTCCCACCCCGACATCCAGACACCAGTTTCCTATTCTTTTTTTCCTCACCAGCGAGGGAAGCAGAATGAGAGTGACAGTAATTCTGATAAGATGCAGAACAACAAACTAACTTGGAACCTTAATAATGTACAAGTTACTTACCTTCAGTAACGATGTATCTGGTAGAGATGGTTCTAGCCGCAGATTCCTTAACGTAGAATTATCCCCAGGCGTGAGACTGGATCCGGATTTTTTTTTGCCACAGCATCTCTGCGTGCCGGGGGCGGTACCACGCGACTCCGCCCTGACGTCGTCCGCAGACGTGACTTCAGCGAGGTCACATAAGTCCCACCCTGGCGCGCTGACGTCAGTTTTCTTCAGAGAACTTTTCCGCACCACAACGCGGTGCCATCACAAACAAAACTGTGAGAGTATGGGCACAGTGTGCAAAAATATCAGTGAAACAGAAAAGGAAGAAGCAAATGGGGAGGAACGGCACCATTAGAGACAGTGCCAAGCCCTGTGTTACTGAAAGTCATGGAAGGGAAAGAGCAGAGCACCGCTCTGAGAAGCAACCCTGCAAAGCGAAGGCGATATCCTCTCTGGAGGCAGAAAAACATTTGAAAAAGGTTGTGGCAGACGATAGAAAGGCTGCAACCACAATCTATAACAGTGAAGTGCAACAAGTCCGGAACAGATAAGTAACGACAAATTACCCAAGACAACACCATCAAGGAGTGTTGTATCCCCTGTAAAGAGCTAAGGGCTGAGGCACCGCCAAGAGACCCCAGAGGACTGCAGAGGAGTCAGAAACCCCAAGCAATGAGAGAGAAAAAACAAGCATTGGCATAGCCAATAGGTCTCGCCTTTGGGACCTTATAAGTGTTTAGCCATGCAACAGTTGATGTTGCTGCACCAAGGATATTGTGCTGCATAACTAAATACTTATAAGGTCCCAAAAGCGAGACCTATTGGCTATGCCAATGTTTGTTTTGAAATTATACCAGGTAAATATTTAACTGTTCAACTTCCTGTGCTAAAAACTAACATAGAAACGTTACTTATCTGTGCGGCCTTTCATTTACAAATGTAACACATATTGCGACCACTTTGTTAACAGGGGTGTGTGCAGGACAGTGAATTATAGAGGCAATCGTGATTGATGCCTGAGAGTTTTGAATCACAATTTAGAAGCGCCGCAATGATGGCTGCACATCACAATTTTGAACCATAGCTGCCAAGTTTTCAGATTGCGTATGTGTAACATTTCTATGGATACATTGTGCATATAAGTGACATTCAAAAGCCAAATGTGTGTCCCGATCTCACTAGTAAATCAAAGCAGTGAAGATCAGAAATTAACAATTTCCCCACATAACTGATAGCTGAGCGCACATTTGTAAAGCGCACATTGTTGACATTTAAAAACATCCACAAAATGATGACAGTTTTCAACAAAACGTTCCATCCTGTCTGTGCATCACTTCAAGAAAGATATGAAGAAAGCTATCTCTCTGAGACTGGAACAAATGATCAAGGGACCAGTTAGAAAGACGGCAAAAGTGAAAGGATAGGTGCGCACACGCGCGCGCGCCACGGCAAGCACGCGGGTGATGCGGCAAAAGTGAAAGTAATCGCGCTAAAAGCTGGCGGCTGCACGCGTGCACGCGCACACAAGCGCTAGGCCAGCAAAACCGTGGGGTAACACTTCGAAAACCCTGCTTACTATACGTTTTGCCAAAGCAGCGCATGCGCTGGCTCAAGCGAGACTTAAAAAAAGGAGAAGAGTATGAGTAGGCCCCCACACTGGAATAACCAGGGTGTAGGGATGCAGAAGTACACATGAACCTACCGTTCAATTACCAGAAAAAGGGAGTAGAACAAATAAACAGAATGAAGCATCCTGCCAGGGAGGAAGTGAAAGAGGGTACCCGCAGAAGATAAAGCCACCCGGAGGGAGGCGAGTGCAGAAGACCAAGCTGAAAGGTCCTCGCAGAACGGGGAGGAAGGGCGGACCGTGAAGGAATCTGCGGCTAGAATCGTCTCTACCAGATACATCGTTACCGAAGGTAAGTAACTTGTACATCTGATAGAGACTACTAGCCGCAGATTCCTTAACGCAGAATAGATACCCTAGCCATACCCAGAGGGGAGGAGGGCTGCAAGAGAACCTCTTGTTAATAATTGCCCACCGTGGCAGACCAAGACAAAGATCAAGAGAAATAATAACCCAACACTCATGTAATTTACTCACAATAATTAATTGAAAGAGGACTACAGGGATCCGAGACTCGCAGTAATACCCTATAGTGCTCATGAAATGGGCATGATTCGATATAAGAAAAAAATATGTATAAAATATATGATGGGGAAACCAGCACCTTCAGCTTAGGTGCCAGTGAACCAATAAAGCGCCGCCTATCGTCAAAATGTCATAATACTAAAAAACAGACTACACGAACAGGTAACTATCAGCAACCGTCTTGTATTTATCAACTAAGATTGGTGTAGTGAGAGGGATAGCAATAAGGTTAACATCTTCAACGTAGAGAGTGAAAAGGAAAAAAAAACAGATCATATAATTGCATTCTCCCACATCAATGTGAATTGTTATTATGTTATAGATATATATATACAGAACAAAGTGGTGTTAAAAATCCAGAAAAATAAATTCAATGAATTATTGTGAGTAAATTACATGAGTGTTGGGTTATTATTTCTCTTGATCTTTGTCTTGGTCTGCCACGGTGGGCAATTATTAACATTAGGACCCTATGTAGGGCCTTTTCTGAATAATTTTGGCAGGTATATTTCTTCTGTTGGTTGTTCTCTTTCCCCCTGCCTTACCTGCCTTTATCCAAACACCGGGGGTCCCCCTTCTTAGTAGCTGCGAGAGAACCTCACCAGCTTGGAAGAACACAGGGCCCCAACAGGGGATGTGTCATGGGGGCAGGAAGGATGGCCCAACCCCCTCCAAGCAAAAGTAAGCAAGAACAAGGAGAAGGGAAGGCCAGGATACCAGAAGCCTACCCGAGGAGCAAAGGGTGGCCGCCAGAAAACCCGGATGGGCAGAAGGCACCCGCGAGCCCCAGAGGAAGATAAGAACCACCCTCAAGCCAAGGAAAAGAGGAGGAACGGAGGCAGAGCCCGCCCCAGGAGAACACACACACACGGCGAAGGGGAGCGCTGAATCGGTGTCTATCCCAAAGCAGGGAACTAGGCCGAAACGGTTCCACAATCGAGAAGCGCAGACGTGAGAAAGAAGACACAGACGTGCAAAGCTCCAACAAGCAAGGGACAGGAGCACACGCTAACATGGCTAGGTCCACAGAGGGGGACCAAAACTACCAGGCACGCGCAGCAGACGGCTGGCAAAGACTATGAAGCAGCAGATCAGAACAAGTCGAGCACAAGACAAAGACAGAGGCAAGGGAACCCCAGAACAAGTCCTAGAAAAGGACTGCCCCAGGATCACCACCTCCTTTGGAATACACGGTAGACAGGCCCCGGCCGAAACGGCGGAGAACTAGGTGGAAACACCAAGACAAGATGCTGCAATCAGCATGACAAAGGTCGGTCCGGCGATCCAGAGGCGAAGAGGGAAGGAACCCTAGAGAAGAAGGATAGAAACAACCTCGGCTACTGAGCGGAAAAACCTAGAGCAGCGCAAGCTGCGCAAGGGTGGAAGAAAAGAGAGAGAGAGAGACCGCACCAAGCGGCATACTGTGATGCCAGGAAATTACGAGGAACCCGAGAATGTATCCACGCCCGCCTAGCTTAAGACAGGGCTATACAATAGCCAACAAATACCCCACCTAGGGTATGAATCATCCCTAACAAAAGCAGGGAAACACCTCTTAGGGAAACCCGCAGCAGAGGTCAAAAACATAAAAGACCTGTGGGAAATACCACAGACGGCTGACCAAGCAGCCAAACACCTCTTAGAGAAACCCGAAGCAGAGGTCGAGAACCGAAAGGACCTGTGGAAAACACCACAGATGGCTTACCAATCAGCCAATAAAGACACAAAGGGTACAACCTGAGGACCTATACAGCTGTACTTAACAGCAAAAACACTCATCACAAGCTGAAGGGCTGAACCAGCAGCCAAAAGAATAGAGGGGCCAACTGAAGGATCCGGAAGGCTTTCCAAGCCGTACACAGCACACAACGGGTCAACCGAAACATAAGGCCCCAAAGAGAAAGGTGGGATAAACACCTCCCATAGGACGCCGGAGGACCGACCAATCGAAGCTTACGGAGGGGGAGGGGGACGGAGCCCTGCAAGGAGTCTCTGAATAGCGGAGTCCGCGTGGGTGTGAAACAACAGAGTCCCATCAAAAGGTAAATCCACAAGACGCTCCCGAACATTCTCCGGAAAGAAACCATACCGCAACCAAGCATGGCGGCGGAGGGCCACAGAACTTGCCATAGCGCGGCCGAGGGAATCAGAGACGTCCAAGGTCGAACGGAGAATGAATGTAGCTAACTCCCGACCATCCCGCACATGGTGCCGCAGATCAGCGTGGGCACCCTCTTGGAAGGCGCAGGACAGTTACGCCCCCAGGAGTCCAGCCACCGGGCCTCCCGTGACGGCGGGAGCAGCACAGAAGGCAAGGAAGGAAAAGCAGCCCGCAGGAGAGGGGCCTGGGCAGATGGGTGGGAAAAAAGGTAGACTGGATCGTGCGGAGCAGGACGGTGGTGGTGAAGGAGCGGTGGAGGCACCGGATCCCCGTGGCAGGGCTTCCCCAGAAGAGAGTTGTGGAGCGACGTCTCAAATGGGAGAAGCGGTTCCCCTCCACCAGAGCCCTGGTGGAGGACCTCCAGTAAGTGGTCTGTAGGGAGTGGAGCAACCGGATTGCACATCTGCAAAATGCCAGTGGCCGTGGAAATGGCCCGGACAAAGGCCACACTCGCCTCCGTAGGGCAATGTGGGGGGGAAAGCAACTCTTCCGTGGGCGAAGGCTGCAAACTAAGACCCCCATCCCGTGCCCTGCTGGAGGGAGAAAAGACCAGCCCCTGTAGGATGGAAGACCCACGGACGAGTGGGGGACCTGAGGGGTCTCTGGAGAAGCCTGCGGGGAAGACAACTGCATGGAGCGGAAGCTGGTCCGGGGGCTGTGGACATGGAGACGGCTTATGACCCGCCCTGGAATCCGCCAGAGAAAAGGCCACGATGCGGCGCCCAGTCTCCAGTGAAGAGGACACAAGGAGACGACAGCCCTCCGGAGAGGAAGGGACATCCGGAGTAGAGTAGACGATCCGACGTCGGGACGGTGCCAGGGAGTCCACCACAGACACCGGGGAGTCCCCGACCGGCGCCGAAGTGTCCACCAGGGGCGCCGGGTAGACCTCCACCCCCACGTGCCTCGTCGGAGAGGGGGGGCGGGGTCGGAGCCGAAGCAGTCAATGAGGCACCAGCTCGACCCCCGACGAGGCAGTCACCTGCGCCCAGGACCGAGAGGGGCCCGGGGTAGTGCCACGGGGCACGACTTCCACCTGCGGCGCCAGGGAGGAAAGCCGTTGACGCCGGAGAGGCGTCAGCTCGGCCTCTGGGAAGACAGCCACCTGCCCAGAGGACTGAGGGGGACTTGGGGACGAGCCATGAGTCCCGGCGACCTCCTGCAACGCCGTGGGCTGAAGAGGGGAACCCCAGAGGGCCACATCTCGGCGGCACCACACCTCCAAAACCTGAAGCCGAACTCGTCAGCGCCGGGGGCGAAGCCGCCGGCGAGTGCACAGAAGGCCCCGCGCATGGCGATGGATCCACGGACGTCGCAGGTGGACGGCCCAAGGAAGCCTGCAGAGCCGTAGCGTAGGCTTTCATCTGGGCCCTTGTCGTCCCGACGCCAGGAAACGGCGGATAGTGTGGCGACGGGCGAGGATGCACATCCCGGGAGGAACCGGCACCCTCAGCCGAAGGAGGACAGGGCCTCGGTGGCAAGCTGCAAGACTTACCGGCGGGCGAACGACGCCCCTGGGGCCTCGGCGAAGGACGATGCCACAGCCGGAAACGGCGGACACTGGACCCATCCGAGGTAAGAGACGGACGCTGCGATGAGACCCAGCTGGACAAGCGGGCCGACAGCAATTTCATCTGACGCTCCCGCCGGGACTTTGGCTTGGGATGCTGACAAGCCTCGCAGCCCGTAGAGTCATGGTGCTCGCCCAAACACCACATACAGATAGTGTGAGGGTCCATCGCCGACATCTGACATGCACAAGAAGCACACGTCTTGAAGCCTGAAGGCATTGCACACTGTTCCCAACTCAAGGCGCTAAAGAGGCCTGAAAACAGGCCAAGGAGCACACTCCGGATCCGCGTTGCACGCGGAAAAGAAGGAAACTGACGTCAGCGTGCCGGGGTGGGACTTATGTGACCTCGCTGACGTCACGTCCGCGGACGACGACAGGGCGGGGTCGCGTGGGACCGCCCTCGGCGCGCAGAGATGCTGTGGAAAAAAAAATTCCGGATCCAGTCTCACGCCTGGGGATAATTCTACGTTAAGGAATCTGCGGCTAGTAGTCTCTATCAGATATTTATTTAAAGATGACAAGCCGTCCAAGACATGGAGGTTGGTGGGATTGTTGGTATATAGAGTGTCCACCAGAAAGAATGTTACCAAAGGTAAGTAACGTTTTCTTCTGATGGATAGTTCTACCTGCAGGTTCCTCACCTTCTGAATAGATTTCCGATCAGTTCTCAGTCCGGCAGAGGGCCTTGAAAAAACGTCAGAGAAATATATCCTGGAGGACATAGCATGTATATCCCTGCTTACCTCTGAATCCAAACAGTAATGCTTTGCAAAGCTATGAAAGGATGCTATGTTGCTGCCTTATAGATTTCAGCCACAGCTGATGTTGATAATTTCACCCTTGTATAACGGGCTCCTATCACTACCAATGGTTCCTTATTTGCAGCAGCATAGCACATCTTAATACAGAAGATGAGCCATCTCGATAGTGTCATTCTGTGTACTGATTTGCTGCATGCTTACTCTATGAAGAGTTAGTAGTTAATTTGAAAGTTATTGGTACAGGTGATGTAAAAGCTGACAGTCTTCTTGGGATCCAGCCTGTGCATCCTCTCCTCCTCCTTGGCAGGATGAGGAGGAGGGTAATGGACTGACCCAGATGGAAGAGCTCACGACCTTTGGCAAAAAAGCAGCTCTGGTTAGAACAATCAACTTGTTAGGCAAAAAATTTAAATGAGGGACGGACATTCTGTGCTTGCAACTCACTGAAACACCTCGTTCAACTGAATGCTATAAGGAAAATAGTTAACAGCCTCAACTGGCAACTGTGTAGTGGTTCGGAGGGAGAACCCATCAAACTTAAATAGAGATGGCTGATCTAGAAGCCAGAGAAAAGCTGACAAGGCAGCTAAGTATCCCTTAACGCAACCTACAACACCCCTTTCCTGGGCAAACAAAAGTGTGAACTTGAGCATGTCTGACAGGTGTGCCCTAAAGGGATCCACACTGATATCAGCACACCAACTGACAAATCTGTTCAACCTTCCAGAGTACACAACTTTACTGGAAACATGACTAGCAGACAGACAAAATGACATCCACTACTCCACCGGCAGTGTGAACAAATGTAGGTGCCCCCGCTCAATCTTTAGGCATGGAGGTGGAGGTTCTAGAGGATGGGGTGAAGTACCTGTCACTCTGACTGTGAGAGGGGGGCCACCCAGAGAGGAATTTGGAGAAGGGGCAGAGGGAGAGGTGCAGGAAATCTGCACGCCACACTCTTCTCAGCAATGAGAATGACTTGGGCTCTGTAATGGCGAAACTACCTCAGAAACTGAGGAATGAAAGGTGTTAGAGGAAATATGTAGTGAAGTGGAAAACTCCACTTCAACCAAAATGCCTTCCCCAAGACTCCCTGCAACCAATACTGGAGGGCAAAGAAGACCAGGAAATTAGTGTTGCTGACAGGGGCATACAGATCCACCTGGGAGTTGCAAAGATGTGCTGGATCACCCCCAATTGGAGATGCCAAGAATACACCACCCAAATAATTCCTTGTTTCAGAGTCACCAATTATATTTAAAGGGCTTGAAAAACAAAGGGGAGGATCTTAGTCTTTTTTGTATTAACTCTATTTTTTATTTTTGAAGTACGTCTTCAAACCTTACTCCAGGCCCAATGTGACAATGACCCCTGTAACCAGGTTTACCAAAAAATCATGTATTTTCACCCTTTGCCCTTTCAAGCAGGTATTCGGTGTAAATGTCATAAGCCTACATGAGATGGTGGTTTTTCCTTGTGGTACTACCCAAGTAAGTGAGAGCACAGTGAGTTGCTTTACTTTGGTATTATTTATGGTCAACTGATCACAGACCAATCAAATAGAGCTCACGTTTAACAAAACATTCAAGGGAAAGCCTTAGTCATTGCAAGTTTTTGTCCCTGAGAAGCAAAGCCTACCATTCAGTCTCATGAAGCCAAAAATAAAATAAATTATTGTTTATCTAGTGTTTTGGAGACGTCTGCTGTTTCCAAGCACTATAAATAAGAGGTGTGACTTTTAACTAATTTAAAGTTATTAAATTTGCTGAACTTGGAAGAATGCAACATAAGTTGGTTTTGCCCTGATTCAGACATGTAGCCTGCAGGACACAGTGGTTATCAGTAGCCTGCCTTGCCATTTTGCATAGCAAATAAAAAGTATCAATGTGTTTGCAGAACAGAAATTGAATACAAATCTTAAGAGGAACATCATATATTCCTTGCCAATAAACAGAAAACCACAATAGGTAGTACTGAACAAATAGTGAGAGTACCAGTGCCATTCATGTCACAATTTGCTTAGCGTTCTGTGGGAAATGTCTTTGATTGTATGCACTAATGGACAACCCAGAGATAAAGGCTCATTCTTTAGGTAAGAAGGTAAGGATAAGCTCTGCTTGTGGCCAAAGTTAATATACATAAAAAATCATCCCAGCACATAAAAGATACCATGATAGGAGGCACTGCTGATGCTTTGGTCTCATCCACACTGAGGTGCCCCTAAAATGTCTCCAGTGGAAAACAACAAATTTCATAATGGTTTCTTTTAGAGGAAAATAAACTTAACAGCATGGAGTTAGAGAAGTTCCGAGCAGCCTGGTTTATCCCTTGCTGACAGTTCTTACCTCGCGATCATCTCCTTCTCCTTGTTGGATGCATGTCCTCCACTGCCCAGGAGTTTAGCAGGCGTAGACAGGAAGTACAAGCAGTGGTTCTTAAAATATTGGTTGATGAGCGGGAGTAGGATCTGTAAATGAAGAACAAGAAATATGTGACAGTCGGTGTAGGGAAAGCAGCAAATTCAATCCTTTGACGAGATATTGTAGAATAATAAAAGGCTGGTCAGGATTTATCTGTACATCCAAATCACCAGCAACATCCAGTAATACCCAAGCAATCAGACAGAATCATGCTGCAAAGGGGATTGAATAATCTCCTGAAGTGGTGAAACAGAGCCTTTCTCATAAATGCTACAGGGAACATAACTTTATTTGATGGGTGTTCTGCAATGTGTTGAACATCTCCTCTATTCCTATGTGAACTATAGCCAAAGACATACAGTTGTAAGGAGACATAGTTTCCATGGTGACACGGGTACACAAATACACAGAAAGCTGTCACGGCAGTCTTCCATCTGAATATGTTGTATGAGACATGACAACAGATATGAGTGTGCACTTGGATTATAGCCTGCTGCTGAGGGCTTTATTAGTTGTTAAAGGCCCTGAACCTGAGTTATAGGCAGCAGGCACAGGTGAGGGCCTAAAACAAGCAAGAGGGCCTTCAACAACTGGTACAGCCCAATGCAGAAGGGGGACATTTCACCCACCAATGGTAGGATGCTCTAAATTAAAAACGGAGGAAGAAAAAGACAAACATAGGAATGCTGGAATGGAAGGTCTATGTGTTGTTCTTTAGACATGTCTTTGTTTAGACTAGGTAGTTGTAAATGCATAAGTGGTTGAGGGGTCATGGTTCAGGCCCCTCGTTGTTAAGGAGTAGTGGTAAAGGTCGTTTCCCTTAGTGAAATGATGTTCCAGTTGAACCAGTGCTTCAGTACAGAGTTAGGGGCAAGCTTTCCTGTGTGTCAGAAATGACCTTAGGCCTTAGAATAGCATATGGGGTGTTTATTTTAAGATCAAGTAGTAGTTAACAAATTTGAGTCACAGCTATTCGGCCTGAGGGCTTGCAACTGTGGATTCGTTTCTTCTAATTCAGAAATGAAAACACGTGCCTGTCATACTGCCACAGCCGCTTCACTCATTTCCTCAAGAGCTCGTCATCTGGTCTTTTGCATCAGTGATGTGAAAATGTAAAGCCCTCTTCACATAAAGGCTGATCTCTCATCCTCCTTTGAGAGGTGCGGCAGAGCAAAGAACTCTGGCAGAGTGATCGATTGGCTAAGAGTAAGGGTGTCACAATTTTGGGAAGGAAGGTCGCTTGTGTCCTTAACATCAACTTGTTAGGAAAGAAAGTGCTGTAGGGTGGTTGAACAGACCATGCCTGCAGCTCACATATACAATACGCAGACATGATGGCAAAAAAAACAACTGCTTTCAATGTTAAGATCCTTAAGGAGTAGCAGTGCAGTGGCTCAAAAGGGTTTGCCCATTAAACATGTCAGGTCTCACTTGGGCATCACAAATGATTTGGGGGAAACGTGGTTGAATCCATTAATAAAAGGCATTCCAACTTTAAACAAAGAAAACTGGTCCAGTAAACACAGAAAGAACAAAAGGACCAATAGATACCCCTTCGCAGTACCTACTTCAACACCTCACTGGGCTGACAAAAGAACAAACAAAAACCATCAGAAAGTTTGGACTGTAACAAGTGAGTATATGGGGCATCACACTATACAACACATTTAAATCAATGCCCTGTATAAATGAAATGTGTGGAAGGGCTTCTGGCTGCAATGATGACATCAACCAACCCAGTCACCAAAAGAAACATATTCAGTTGCCACCATTCAATTTGCATTCACACAGGTGTAGTTTGCAGAGACTGAGATGCAGGACTCTGCCATGTGGAGGAGAAGGTTTTCCGAAGTGGTAGCCTGAACAGAGGATAAATGCTCAGAAGTTCTGACTACCACACTTTCCAAAACCCAGTTTTGTGCAATAAGAATGAATTGCACTTAGTCTTTCCTGATCTACTTCACAACTCGAGGTAGGAGAGGGTGTGGTGGGAAAGCAGACAAGAGCACTTCGTTCCATTTCAGCCAAACAAATGCCTTAGATGAAACTCCATAATGCAAAATTGTTGACACTGTGTTCTCACCGGTTTTGAATAAATCTAGGCAGGGAGGTTCCCAATGACCGAACACTCCCTGCACTACATCAGGGAGGAGACACCACTGCCGGATGACGCCTGCTTAGTTCATCCACTATGGCATTCAGGGGCGCTGACAGGTGGTTGGCGACCTGGAAGATATTCTGCTGGTCCAGCCATCTCAAGGGGTGTAGGGTCTCCTGGCACAGGATACAGGACCCCACTCTGCCTTGCTACTACATGGCAGTAGTGTGGCCTGTGAGGACGTACACCAGCCTCTCTTTGATGGATGGCAAGCTGGCTCTGAGGGTCACATGGATCGCTTGAAGATCCAGCACGTTCATATAGAGCTCACTTTCCGCAGGAGACCAGAGGGCTGATCTTCACTTCTCCAAGATAGCCCAACCAATCCTGCAGGGATGCACCTGTCACCACAAAGAAATCTGGATGGGGGAGAGAGAGTGGCTAGCCGCAGCTCAAGTTAGCATCCACTAACTACTGCTGCAATTCCTATTCTGTTTCCTTCGGAATCTGGGTGGAGTCGAAAAAGTTGCTTTGATGCCGGGCCCACTGGGATCTGAGGATACACAACTGGGCCTGCATTTGCCACCTGTTGTTTACAATGAGGACCTTACACAAGTCCAGGAAACCAAGAAGCCAAAGCCATACTCACTGAAACGCAGGACTGATTCTCAAACATCATGATGATATCCAGAATTTCTAGGACTAGCAGTGGAGGGAAGGCCCTAAATGCCACTGTGCCAAGAACTGCACATACAAATGGAATCCTTTGAATGGGGAACACGTAGGATTTTGGCTTAATGGTGACTTTGAGGGACCGGAATTTGCATATCCCCAACCTCCGAAGATGAGCAGGGACTGCCACCATCACTTTTATTAGGTCATTGAAATGTTGAGAGCTCCACTGAAGACAATAGAGCAGCAGCGGCCTATTGTAATTGGTATAGGCCCGCTTCTCTCATCATTTCAATATCCTAATACACAGCCTTTGCCTTTGTCTTTCCCCTGCCTCTCCAAAATATATGGAGTAGGCAGGGGAGAGCAAAAGGCAGTAGCTGTGGTGCAGGGCACACCGGAGCCCGTCCCTCCCTCCTCCCATAGCTCACAGAATCACTTGAGCCTCTGAAGGAAGGAGGGGGAATGCTGCTCAGCTCCTGGGTCTCCCTGACTCAGCTGAACAATAAAAGGCAGTTTAGCCAAGCCCATGGAGAAGCAGTTAATTAATTCCGCCTCCTTTCACAGCTACTGCTGTGAATGTTTAACAGCTAACAGCACTGGCCCTGCACACGGCTGTTAGCTGGTGAATAATCACAGCAACAGCTGTGAATCAAAGACTTTGGAGCCTCAGGGATTTCAACCCACTCGAGCTCCGAGAGGCCTTTGAGCCTGCTGTAGTGGGCTATACCAGTTGTTAAAGTCCCGCTCCCCTGTTAAAGGTTGGACCAGACTTTAATGGTCGGCATAGCCCTATACGGCAGGCTATAAGGCTAGATGACACCAGAACGTTCGAAGTAAGACCAAAAGAGAGCATGGCAAACAAATAATGATCTTGGCCCACCTTGAACTGCAAGTTATACCTATGGAACTGCAAAACAGGAATACAGAAAAACCCATACTCTTTGTACAAGGACATTATCCAGTCTTCTGAGTCCAGAGAACAGAGGATTTGAGCCACCAAGAGCATTTTGAATTTGTCCTTCTATGTGAGGAGTTCCCAAATGGGCTCATGACCCCTATCCTTCTTTGGAACGAGGAAGTGCTAACAGCACCGTTCTCCTTTCTCTGAGTCTGGTACAGATTCAATGGCACCCTCTGAGAGTAACAGATTTACCTCCTACGTCAGGACTGCAAAGTAATCCTCTGAAGATCACTCTGGTGTGATAGGAAGGTGGTGTGGGGAGGAAATAAAGGGAAAGGCATAGTTCACTTGACCAATCTGTAGTGCATATCTGTCGGACGCTATGGATCTCCAGCTGGGGAGCAAATATGTCAGATCTTGTTTAATACCAGTCTGTCATGGGTCGTTATGGGCAAACTTCAGCGGCTTGGTAGCCACTGCAGTGAGGAAGGAAACACTGGAAGACTGTAGTCCCTGCTGGCCTCTATGGTTAGTACCAGTGCCCCGTCTCCGGCCTCGAAAGGACAGGACTTGCTGCTTTTAAAACTGGCTCAGAGAGTCAATGTCACCAGTAAGCTAGTCCTCTGGAGATCCTGAATTTCTTGTACTGATAGAAAAGAACACGTTACTTACCTTCGGTAACACCTTATCTGGTAGAGAATATACCTAGCCACAGATTCCTTACCTGAGAATTTCTCCAGGTGTCAGACTGTATCTGGAAGATTTTTTGTAAGCAGTACCCCTGCGCACCGGTCGGTGGCATATGTAGAAAAGTAACATCTGCTTTCATGGTTAACCCCAATTTTTTCCTGTTGTCAGCGTGTTTTTGACTTAGTCTGCTGGGCTCCTGCTAACTAGGACCCCAGCATCTGTTTTCTTTCCTCTAAGTTAGCTCTGGTAAGTAATTTGGTACCTCCAGCATTGACAACTGGTGTACCCTTATAAATCCCTAGTATATAGTACTGAGGTACCCAGGGCATAGGTACACCGGGAATCTCCAATGTGCTGCAGCATGTATTGTGCCCTCTATGGGAGGCCACTTAAACTGTGACTACAGGCCTGCCATTGCAGCCTCTGTTAGCTGGTGCTTGCACTGCTCACGACAGATATAAGTTTCCTTATATCTGAGGTCATTGAACTTAAAACCTATAAGTCACCCTTATGGCAAGCTCTTCAGTTGTGAGGGCAGGGGGCTTGGTTACAAGCGTGAGGGTGCCCCTGCATTATCAGGACACCCCTATAAACCCGTGAGTCGATTCTCCAGGCTTTGTAAATGCGGTCAGTCATTGTAAGGTATATAGTCATTACGAATCAAACATGGTATCAAACATGTTGCACTCATACCTCAACACCGATTTTGGTGCTGGAAGTATGATTCATGAACTGAGGGGCTTCTTAGGAGACCCCATGTACTTCCGGTAACAGCATTTCAGGGTCTGCCAGCAAGCTAGTGCTGCTGCCGACCACAGACACGATTCTGCCCTCCTGCTGCTGAGCTGAGCTGAAGCGGGGATAGGTAGAACAATAGGTTTCCTGTCACAGGGAGGTGTAACCTCCTCCCAAACAGGACTTAATGTATTGGGCTGGGGTGAGGCGCTTTGCAGCGCCACCAGACTGATTTGAAGGGCACATTTGGTGCCCTGCTCCGGTTTAAGCCAATTCATGAACCCTTGGTTCCCGCTCTGGCGCGAAACTGGACAAAGAACAGGGGAGTATCCTCCCCTCGGTCCAGCCCCTCCTCTGGGAGTGACCCCTGAGTTGTTCCAATGCATTTCCTAGAGTACTTTATTTATCCTCTGTGGATGGGTCCTTAGATTCATCGTGGGACAAGACTCTCTTCGACCGTCTGGACACTCGGACTTTATCTGAAACTGCATCAAGGAAGACTCCTGCTGCTCGTGGCCTCGCTGTTCTTCAAACCTTTTGCGTCGTCTGTGTCTGTGCTTCATCCAGGTTTCACAGAAGGCCTGTGGGCATCAAGGACATACAAAGTAATCTCCCTTGGAGGGAAGGAGTCACTCCCCTGCATCTGCAGGCACCACAACGAATCTGATCGGTCTGCTGCTCCTGACATCTCACGGACTTCCCGAGGCCCAGCAGCACAGGTGGTGGTTCTGAAGCTCCCTAGAGGCCTGACCTTCTTCTCAGCAATTTTGCGGACAGTATCCCTCGTCAGAGCCAATGGGACCAACTCATGTCCCCTGTGTCGACTTGCCATTGCCAAGGCTTGTTGGATCAGCATTCCAGAGTTCTTCAGGATACAAGAACCTCCAGCCCCTCATCTACCCAAGATCAGCATCCTCTCCGTCACCTCTGCACTGTTGGCCTCCATCTTTGGTCTTTAGGTCCTCTTGTGACTCCTGTGCCTTCGGCCTGTGGGCCCTCCTGAGGGTCTTCTCTTGCTTCAGTGGGCTACTCTGCTTGCACTGGGCCTGCTCTGACTCTCCTGCACCTGGTGAGTCCGTAGGACCTTGCTGGTGCCAATGACAGCATCTCTTCGCGCTCCACAACAGTTGCGGCTACCAAGGCTTGTTGGTACTCTCGCCGGACACCAACCACCTAGACACTGACACCCAATGTGGGACAGCTCCTTTCCTTCCTCAGCATTACCTGGTCCTCACAACTGCAGCAGCAAGGTCACTGTCATCTCTTCGGAACCTCCCGACATCGGTGGGCATTGTGCTTCCCTGCCTCCTGGTCACCTCAGAGTGGAATAGGCGCTGTCCCCTCTGCTTGCAGGTTCTTCACTTCCAGAATCCACCACTGGATTCCACCAGTCTCCTTCACAGTCTTCTCCTGACGTCTTCTACGTCAGGTTCTGACGTCACTTCACCCTTATGCACACCGCTTCCCTCATGCACGTAACCTGGTTCCTGGGGTATCCACAGGCGGGGTGGCTCTCCAACCTTCTGTCTTCCAAAAGGTTTCCTCTGGGTCCTCCGTGAAGGGTCCTTCTTCTTTAAAACTGAAACCGCAACTTCTCCGTTGACTTACATGGGGCAACCGGCTGTGTTTCCTCTCTGTACACAGCCTCCGTGGGGTTTCTGGGTACTTAACTTGGATGGTTCTTTGTGTCCCCAGCTCCAATGAGTCTTCTGGTTCTCGTCCCATTCTCCTTTGAAGTTTGCATTCCACTTTCTTAGTTATGGTTTGGTTTCCCACTGGAGACCAGTGTATATTTGTGCTACTTACCTGATTATTTTGAAGTATTCTAGTGTATTGTGTTGATATCTCCGGGTAGGAGCTATATAGTAATGTGTTAGTGATTGTGTTGGGTAATAAACAGACTTATTTTTTATAAAACACTGTGTGGTTCTTTTAATCTAATCTACACTGTCAATTAAATGTGGCAAAACAAACTTCTTTACACTCCTTCAAGATAAGCCTGAAGGCTGTGCTCCACAGCTACTACTTTGAGAGCGTTCTGTGGTTATCAAAGACTACTAAAGTCACCATAAGGGTTGTCTGGATTAGTGCAAGGTGCATCACTTAAATAAGTGTGCACCATATGCCAAGCCAGCCTCCTACATTGGTGTGCAGTGGTTGGGATTAACGCCTGCACTGTTTTACCACTTAATCTAAGTGAAGGTTACATCAAAAACCATCACTAGCAAGGCACATATAAAATACTTTTATCAAGTAAGTTCTACTGAACGTTTTGGATTGGCTGTTAAGGGTATTAGCACAACCCTTTCTCCAATCTTAGGACGTTTAGTTCACTAGGTTAGGTAGGTGCATTACACCACACTACACCTAGTACCATGTCTCAGGTTGGTGAGTCCAGAGGGGCTCAACCCTCTAGATACAGCGGTCTTAGGTTTCAGGAACGTAGGACCCTTTGTGCATCTAGGAAACTCAAGACAGGTAGCAATCCTAGCATAGATCATCTCGAAATGCTCCTTCAGGATGACCTCCAGAATCCTGACGGGTCAGATGGGCAGGATGTGTAAGGTTTGGGTGGTGATGCTCCAGAAGATGAGCCAGGGGTGTCAAACACCCATGACTCTGCTTCTGATCATGCCCAGGAGGAATCTGAAGACCCCTCACTGGAGAACTCTACCCCCGCCCCCCCCACCCCACACACACACAGGGAATAGTACTGAGGGTACAGAATAAGGCCTTAGTGGTAGGTCACCCTTTATTCCCCCTGAGAGGGTTCAGAGGTTTCAGGGGAGGTCCAGGTCCTCCTCAGTCAATTCAGCCTCCTGTACCTTAAAGAAGACACAAGTGTTCAAATTTGGCAGGAAAAGGTACCAAGGAGGCAGCTGGACATGCAATAATCTCCAGATCACAGCAGACCAGACATATAAGTACGTTGGGGATCCACATTGTTGCAAAGGGTGCCTTCGCTAAGTACCTGAGAGAATCGCTACAAAAGACATGACCCTTTAAGTCAGCTTATGCAAACTTTCAAGAAAGCTGACAGGTCTAAGTCTAGCTCCAGTTCTGGAAGTCATGTGAGCTAAGATAGCCACTACCCTATCCTAAGGATCCGAAAATCGCTTGTGGAAGCTCAGCACTGCGCTGAACCAACATGTAACGAAGATCTATAAAACAGTGCTGCGGCTGCCAAAAAACTCGTCTGCAGCCTAGATCTGATTGGAGCTTGGCCTTCTCAACCATCAAACATTAAGTGCTGGTTCCTTCCTTAACCTATGCCACTAGCTGAGACATGCTAGAGTTGGCTCCCTGGAATCCCTGTTATGGACAAACATCAGTTCCAGTGGACCAGACGGGTCACATCACCGGTTTTTAATGACTGTATGTAGCAATTGTCAGCAAGAGAACTGTAGGACCTAAACTAAGTGAAAAGGCTTTTAAACTAAATATGAAGAAACAAATCCAACTCTGTTCATATTCAGAAGACAGAGCAATTCTAGCCAAAAGCAAGGATACATGGGCTGTGATCAACTCATATCAGCCGGCTTCCCCATCGTTATATCTGGCTTGAACATATTCTCTGCACCTAAAACTAAGATTTATGGCACTCAAACTGGGCGAGTGGCACTTTTTGAAACACTTAGCTCACTGGCGGCGCCATCAGAGGACATTAAATTCAAGGGCTGTGGCATGTTAGACGAATCTTTGGAGCATGTATAATGCATCTGCCTAAAGATGACGTGCTCACGCACATTAAAACTAAGGCCCAAATGGAGGAAATTGGGAGTCTGGACCTGCCGGCAGAGCATCATAGTGGCATTAAATCCAGAAAACACAGGCCTAAATATTCATTTGATGAAATTCATTAATATCGCCTCAGCAGGTTCAGGACCCTAAAGAACAAGTTACTTACCTTCGGTAACGCTATATCTGTATGAGACATATATTAGGTATGGATTCCTTATCTTAGAATTACCCCCAGGCGTCTGACTGGGTCAGGAGAATTTTTTCTTCAGCAGTACCCCTGCGCGTCGGTAGGTGGCGTCAGTCAACTCCTAATTCATCGTTGGCGTCGTGATCACCTGAATGACGTCGCAGTATCTACTTAGACGCCGCCCCTGCGCGATGACATCAGTTCTTTACACGACATTCCATGCCAGAAGTGCTGAGCCATGCAAGACATTGACCACAGGTGCATAAAACTAGGGCTCTGAAAGGGAGTCCCTCACTCTAGGAGTCAGTTTGCAGAACGGGGAGGATGTGTGGGGCGGTAAAGAATCCTTAACTAATATATGTCTCTTACCGATATATCATTACCGAAGGTAAGTAACTTGTTCATCTGAAAGAGACTATTAGTTATGGATTCCTTGCCTTAGAATAGATACCCCAGCAATACCAACCCCGGAGGTGGGTCTGCAAACCAAGTCCACACCAGGAAGTCCTGATGAACGGAGCGGCCAAAGAAGCCCTCTCTCCGGACTTGGCTGTCCAGGCAGTAATGTTTAGTGAACATGTGCAAAGAAGCCCAAAAAGCTGCATAGCAGATGTCATGAAGGGGGAATCTATCTCCCAAAGCTGTAGTGGCTGCCGTCGCCCTGGTGGAATGGGCACGCAACCCACCTGGAGGTTCCTTTTTCACCATGGAATAACAAATATTAATGCATAGAACGACCCATCAAGAGATGGTTCGTTTTTGCACTGCCCAACCTTTCTTGGCACCCACATAGCCAACAAAGAGCTGATCATCCACCCGGAATCGTTTTGTGCGATCCAGATAAAATGAAAGCACACATTTTGGATCCAGACCTTGGAGCCTCTCCTCCTCTTTAGAAGGGTACGTGCGCTGGAAGAAGGTGGGCAAAGTGATGGTCTGTCCTATGTGGAAAGAGATAACCACTCTGGGAAGAAAAGAAGGTCTAGTGCAAAGTACAACCTTGTCCGGATGAACAACCACAAAAGGAGGTTTAAAAGAAAGAGCCTGAAGCTCACTCACCCTGAGAGCAGAGGTAATGGCAACCAAAAAGGCAGTTTTGAGGGTCAATAGTCTCAGAGGACTATTATGTAGCGGCTCGAATGGAGCGCACATAAGGTAAGTCAGAACAAGGTTCAAGTCCCACTGGGACATTACGAAAGGAATAGGAGGAAACAGGTTAGTAATACCCTTAAGGAAGCGATTTACAATAGGGGACGTGAAAAGAGAAGGCTGATCAGGAAGGGGAAGAAAGGGCAAAATGGCCGAAAGATAGCATTTAAGAGTGCCCAGAGCAGAGCCCTGCTGAGCCAAAGAACGAATGAAGAGGAGAACCTCTGAAAGAGGGGCAGAAAGGGGATCCACAGCCTTTGCTGTGCACCATGCCACAAATTTGTTCCATCTCCAAGCGTATACCGTTTCGGTGGAGGGACGCCTGGCTGCCAAGGTAACGTTAGACTTCGGGAGGAAGGTCGAAAGCTATCAACTGTTGCCGCTCAATCTCCACGCAAGGAGGTGGAGGCTAAACAGGTTTGGGTGAAGGACCATCCCCTGCTGCTGTGACAGAAGATCTTCCCGAAGAGGCAGTCTGATCGGAGGATCGATGGCCATGTTCAAGAGCTCGGGATACCAGACTCTTCATGCCCAGTCCAGAGCCACAAGAATTACTTGGGCCCGGTTGCGCTTGATCTCACTCTGGGCTGAAGTGGTATAGGGGGAAAGGCGTATAGAAGACTGCAACTCCGCTCACGATGAAAAGCATAACCTAGCGAGTGCCGTCTTGGAAGTTCCAATGCGCAGAACTGCTGACAGTGCGCGTTTTCTTCAGTGGCGAATAGATCAAAGCCAAGGCTCTCTCCACTGCTGAAAGAGACCTTGCACCACATCCGAGTGAAGACGTAATTCGTGATCCATCATGCACCGGCGGCTGTGTGTCGTCTGCCCTGGCGTTCAGGGAAACAGCCAGGTGTTGAACCACCAATCAATCAAGATATTTGTAAAGTGCACTACATACCCGTGAGGGTCTCAAGGTGCTGCTACTGATCGAAGAGCCAGGTCTTGAGGAGTCTTCTGAAGGCCAGTAGGTCTTGGGTCTGCCGTAGGTTGATGTGGAGGGTGTTCCAGGTCTTGGCGGCGAGGTGGGAGAAAGATTTGCCGCCGCCGGCCGTTCTTCGGATGCGGGGGACTGTGGCGAGGGCGAGGCCAGTGGAGCGAAGCTGGCGGGTGGGGGTGTAGGAGCTGAGTCGTCTGTTGAGGTATGCTGGGCCGGTGTTGTGGAGAGCTTTGTGTGCGTTGATGAGGAGCTTGAAGGTTATCCTCTTGTTGATGGGGAGCCAGTGCAGGTCTCTCAGGTGGGGTGAGATATGGCTGCGGTGGGGGATGTCGAGGATCAGACGTGCCAAGGCGTTCTGGATGCGTTGCAGTCTTCTCAGGAGCTTGGCCGACGTTCCTGCGCAGAGGGCATTTCCGTAGTCCAGCCTGCTGGTGATGAGGGCCTGGATGACTGTTCTTCTCGTTTCGGTGGGGATCCACTTAAAGATCCTGCGGAGCATTCGGAGGGTGTTGAAGCAGGATGAGGAGACGCCATTGACCTGCTTAGTCATGGAGAGGGTGGAGTTGAGGATGACCCCTAGGTTGCGTGCATGGTCGGTGGGTGTCTGGGCTGTTCCTAGTGTTGTCGGCCACCAGGAGTCATCCCAGACTGAGGGGGTGGAGCCGAGGATGAGGACCTCCGTCTTGTCCGAGTTCAGCTTCAGTTGGCTGTACCTCATCCATTCGGAGACGACCTTCATTCCTTTGTGGAGGTTGGTTTTGGCGGTGTGCGGGTCTTTGGTGAGGGAGAGGATCAGCTGGCTGTCGTCGGCGTAGAAGATGATGTTGAGGTCGTGCTGTCGCGCGACGCAGGGGAGGTGTGCCATGTAGATGTTGAACAGTGTCGGGCTGAGGGAAGAGCCCTGGGGTACGCCACAGATGATTTCGGTGGCATTGGAGTGGAAGGCGGGAAGGCGGACGCTCTGAGTTCTGCCGGAGAGGAAGGATGTGGTCCAGTCCAGAGCCTTCTCTTGGATCCCGGCGTCATGTAGGCGTGTTTGTAGTGTGCGGTGGCAGACCATGTCGAAGGTGACTGACAGGTCCAGGAGGATGAGGGCCGCTGTTTCTCTGTTGTCAAGCAGGGTCCTGATGTCATCGGTGTCGGCAATGAGGGCGGTTTTGGTGCTGTGGTTGCTGCGGAACCCGGACTGGGACGAGTCCAGGATGCTGTTCTCCTCGAGGTAGCGGGTCAGTTGTTTGTTTTCTCTGTGACCTTCGCCGGGAACGGGAGCAAGGAGATGGGTCGGAAGTTCTTGAGGCCCTTGGGGTCCGGATTGGGTTTCTTGAGTAAGACGTTGATCTCTGCGTGCTTCCAGCTTTCCGGGAAGGTTGCTGTCTCAAAGGAGATGTTAATTACTTTCCGGAGATGGGGTGCGATGGCTGTGCAGGCTTTGTTGAAGATGTGGTGAGGGCATAGGTCTAACGGTGATCCGGAGTGGATGGTGTTCATGATCTCGCTGGTGTCCTCGTCATTGATGCTGGTCCAGGAGAGCAGGCGGTTGGTGCAGGTGGTGGTCGTGGGGGTGGTGGTTGTCTTGGCGTTGAAGCTGTCGTGGATGTCGGCGATCTTGTGGTGGAAGAAGGTGACCAGCGAGTCGCACAGGTCATGCGAAGTCGGGATGTCATTGGTGTTAGAGCTGGGGTTGGAGAGCTCCTTCATGATGTTGAAGAGCTCTTTGCTGTTGTGTGCGTTGTTATCTAGGCGGTCTTTGAATGAGGCCCTCTAGGCGGCTCTGATGAGTTGATGGTGTCTGAGTTCTAGTGGGCTGCGTAGCTGTCCGGTGTTCGTTCGTGGAGCCAGTTCTTCTCCAGTTTTTGGCATGTTCGTTTGGAGGCCTGGAGTTCTTCGTGAACCAGGTGGCTTTCTTGCTGGTGTGGCTGTTGGAGGGTGTCTTGAGTGGGGCGAGGGTGTTGGCGCAGTCGTCGATCCATTGTCTGAGGTTGTGGGGTCGGTGGGGTCGGCGGGTGGGCTCTGAGCGAGGGTGGTGGTTAGTTGGTCTTCGGTGACTTTGCTCCAGCAGCGTTGAGGCATCTGTTGGTTGCGGTGGTGTGTGGTGGGTTTCCTGAAGGTGAAGTGGATGCAGTGGTGGTCGGTCCAATGGGGTTCGGTGGTGTGGTTGAAGGAGATGTGGGGGCTTGCGGTGAAGATGGGGTCGAGCGTGTGGCCAGCGGTGTGGGTGGGTGTTGTCACAAGCTCTTAGTCCGAGGTTGGCAAGGTTGTCGATCAGGGTGGTGGAATTGGTGTCGTTGTTGTTCTCGAGGTGGAAGTTCTGGTCCCCGAGGAGGCTGTAGTCCGTGGAGGTGAGGGCATGTGTGCTGATTAAGTCGGCGATGGAGTCGCTGAACTGTGGTCGGGGTCCGGCGGGTCTGTAGACGAGGGCTCCTCTGAGGGTGGTGTTGGGATCGGTGTGGATCTGGCAGTGCATTTGTTCGGCGGTGCTGAGGGTGTCGTCGGTGTTGGTCGAGACTCTGAGGGTGTTCCTGTGGAGGATGGCGATTCCCCCTCCTACGCCGTTGGTGCGGTCCCTGCGGGTGATCTTGTAGCCTTCTGGGATGGCTATGGAGATGTCGGGAGCTGAGGTTGGGTTCAGCCAGGTCTCCGTCAGGAAGGCGACGTCTGGGGAGGTAGAGTCGAGAAGGTCCCGGGGTTCGATGGCGTGTTTGCGGGCGGAGCGGGCGTTGAGGATGCATCTGAGGTAGTTGGGTTCTTTGGTTGGTGGTTTGGTGGGCCGGGTGCTGGTGAGGCTGCAGTTCCGGCAGGTGAAAGGTCCTTGGGTGCGCTTCGGGCCCGGTAGCAGGTGTGTTCTCGTCCGGGGATGAGTGCATGAAGGGTGCTGGCATCGTAGCGGAGTCGGGCGTTGTGGTGTTCGTGGGGGCCAGGGATTCTGGTGCTGGACGCTGCCCAGACGTGGACGGGAGCAGACGGGCTTGCCTTCGGCGCGCCAGCGGCGCGGCCGCCATAAAAAGGGGAGGTAGGAGGGAAGAGCAGCTGGGAGGGGGGAGCGGTCGAATGGGAGGGGGGGCGGGGCCACAGGGGACGCAGCGGCGGGAAGTGGGACCGGCGAGGGTACAGAGGCAAAGACGGGCACAAAGGGACAAAGAGGAGAATAAATACAGTAAATACAATACTAAACACCAGAAGGGCACAAAAAGGGTACAAAAGCACAATAAAACACAATAAAACGGGTAGAAGCGTGAAAAGCAGGCAAAGTGAAAAACGGCAAAAGCAGACCTAAGGCCTACCACTGGCCACCAGGGATGAGGTGCAGGTGGTAGCCTGTGGGTGGAGGCGGGTCTCGAACTTGGTAGCAGCTGGGCTGGAGCATGGGCGCAGTCCGGTGGAGCTACGCGGCGTGGGGAGCGACCTGCCTGGAAGCAGGGTCAAGGATCGCTCCCTTCACCCCGCAGCGGCCGCCAAAAGAAGGGGAGTTGGGAGGCAGGAGCAGCTGGGAGGGGGGAGCGGTCGAATGGGAGCGGGGGCGGGGACGCAGCGGCGGGAAGCGGGTCTGGCGAGGGTACAGAGGCAAAGACAGGCACAAAGGGGCAAAGAAGAGAATACATACAGTAAATACAATACTAAACACCAGAAGGGCACAAATAGGGTACAAAAGCACAATAAAACACAATAAAACGGGCAGAAGCGTGAAAAGCAGGCACAGTGAAAAACGGCAAAAGCAGACCTAAGGCCTACCACTGGCCACCAGGGATGAGGCGCAGGTGGTAGCCTGCGGGTGGAGGCGGGCCTCGAACTTGGCAGCAGCTGGGCTGGAGCACGGGCGCAGTCTGGTGGAGCTACGCGGCGTAGGGAGCGAACTGCCTGGAAGCAAGGACTTGCCCTGATGTTCCAGCCACTTCCAGAGACGAAGGGCCTCCTGACAGAGGGTCCACGACCCAACCCCACCCTGTTTGTTGCAATGCCACATGGTGTTAGTGTTGTCCGTGAACAACTGCACTACTCTTCCTTTGACAGAAGGAAATAATGCTGTCAATGCAAGACGATTCGCGCGGAGCGCCAGATGGTTGATGTGGAGTCTGGCGGCATCTGATCTCCGCCTCCCCCATGTGGCCACCCCACCCGAGAAGTGACACATCTGTCACCACTGTAAACTCTGGGTGGGGAAGGGAGAGGGACCTGCCATTAACCCAATCCTGGTTTGTTAGCCACCACTGCAATTGGTGTGCAGTGCCCTCCGAGATCTGGATGCAATCAGAAAGATTCCCCTGATGCTGTGCCCACTGAAACTTCAGGTCCCACTGCAGAGGCCGCATATGCCACCTGGCATGATCCACCAGCAGGATGCAGGAGGCCATGAGGCCCAGCAGCCTCAGGGTCAATCTGACCGAAACCCGGGATAGAGGCTAAAAGATTGGAATCATAGCCCGAAAATCCAGGGCTCGCTGTTCGGGGAGGATAAGCCCGAAACTGAGCTGTGTCCAGAACCACCCCGATGATAAGGAGCTTCTGAGAGGGAATCAGGTGTGACTTCAGCACGTTGATAGTGAACCCCAGCAAATGCCAGAGGTCTGCCGTAGTCTGGAGGTGGGAGACGACAGCCTGGGGCAAACTCGCCTTCCAACAGCCAGTCATCGAGATAGGGGAAGACTGGAACCCCTGATCTGAACAGATGAGCTGCGACCACCGCCATCACTTTCATTAACACCTGAAGGGCACTGGTAAGGCCAAAGGAGAGCACACTGAACTGAAAATGCTCGTGGACTACTGTGAACCGTAGCTAACGCAGGTGGGCAGGCAGGACCGGGATGTGAAAATAGGTATCTTGCAAGTCCAACGCTATCATCCAGTCTCCAGGGTCGAGGGCAGATAGGACCTGAGCCAATGTCAACTTTTTGAACTTTTCATTCTGGAGGAAGCCTTTGACATCCCTGACATCCAAGATAGGATGCAGGCCTTTGTCCTTGGGTACCAGGAAGTAGTGGAAATAACAACCACAACCTACTTCTGGCACAGGGACTCACTGGATGGCTCCCTTGGCCAAGAGAGCCACAACTTCCTGATGGAGAAGGGCCAAGTGATCCTTCGACATGCGATGGAAAGCAGGTGGCATGGAGGGAGGGGTAGTCTCGAAGGAGAGGGAGTAACCCCTTTGGACTATCTGCAAAACCCACCTATCTGACATGATGTTGTGCCAATGGGGGAGGTGATGACGCCCACTGGTAACTGGTGGCACTGAAAAGTCGGACTAGGAAGGTTTGGTGGCTGCTGCAGAGGGGGCGCTGTTGGACTGGCCTGTCCACTGGCCCCCAGACCCACGACTGGGCTGGGTCCCACGTCCCTGGCAGCGCAGCGGCTGTTAAGCTTGCGCAGGCCTGCGGCCTGTGGCTCTGGGTGGAACGTGGTGGGACACCCCTTCCGCAGCCACGAAAGGGGCAAAAAGCGGACTGCGCGGGGCAAGAGGTGATAGCGAGGCCCAAGGATCTGGCCGTAGCCCTAGAATCCTTAAGGTGCTCGAGTGCTTTGTCCGCTTTGTCACCAAACAATCGTCAGCCCTGTTAGAATTGGGAATCTCTGGTTGGCACAGGTATGCACTTGTGACAAGCAGGGACTCTTACTTCTAAGTCAGAGTAAGGGGATCACCCTTTCAAATAACCCCTGCTCAACCTTTAGGTAGTGTGGCGCAAGCAGTCAAGACTATTCTCAGGGCGTCATAGGTTAAGCATTTGTGAACACATACAGTAATACAATGACACACCACAAATGGACACCAGTCAAGGTTATATCAAAAATAGGTTTCTTTATATAAGGCTTAGCACAAGACCAGAATAACGATTAGAAATGACCACAGTATTATTTCAAAGTTCAATGTTCTTGTAAAAAGGCTTAAAATACAAAAATAGGCTTCTTTTACTCAATTCTTTTCAGGCTTTGTACGGTTCGTACCTGGGTGTGCGACTCGTCCGCATTAAAAACAAAGAAAGTACGAGTCAAACAATCTGTGCGGACTCCGGGGTCCGTGACGCGCACGCTGCGGTGCGAACAGAACAAAGTACCTTAAGTTCGTGGGGTCCGCGACGGACAGTGCGGGACAAGTTGATGGGTCCGGGTCGTAGTTCGGCAGCGTATTCAGATGCTGGTCGGGTCGCGGCGTCGGGACGCGGCGTTGGAACGGGACCTTCAGGGATACGTGCGGATGGCCCGGATCAGCTTGCAGAGTCCGTGACGTTCGGCGTTCGAGCCGTACCTTCGGTGCGGATAGGCGGCGACACTTCTCGGCGCCGTACAGCGTACGGGGAGGATCAGCGTACTGCGGCTTCTCGGCTCTGAGCACGGCACGGTGCAGTACGTTAGCAGCGTACGGACCGTACCTGCGGGACGATGGAGCTTGGGTCCGGCGTACAGGGTTCGGCAGCCAGGTCTTTACGTCTCGAATCGGCGGGGAAGGTTAGGTGCAATGCGGCCGGGAGGGATACGGCGCGTACTAACGCTTTTGGATCAGCGTAGACGCACGGTGCCGGGCAGCAAAGACACGGCTTCGCGGCGGATAGGGTACGAGGCGTACTGGGGCCAAATCCAGCGGGAAACAAGCACAGATCGTCCAGGCAACTCAATTTTGGAAGGCAGATGAGTCCAATGGTCCTGAGACTCAGTTCAGGGGGCAAGCTCTTCTTCCAAGCCCTTGGAGATAGTTGAAAAACAAAGTTCAAAGTCTCTTTCAGTCTTTTCCTCTCCTTTCTCAGCAAGGCACCAACTGCAGGCCAATCCCCCAGGTCAGGGAAAGTTACTCCTCCTTCAGCTTCTTCCAGGTCCTTCTAGTCAGGCAGAGTTCCTTCGTGGTTCAATCATGATCTGATTTCTTAGGAGCAGGGCTCCTACATTTATACCAAGTTTCTTTTGTCTTTACAGGCCAGGGGGGCCTTTGCATAACCCCAGTCCAGTTCTTTTCAGTGAGGAGCACTTTGTTGTTGGGACTCTGGCTTCTTCTTTCAGCAGGCAGGGCAGAGACATCAGACGCTCCCCAGGGGGTGGAGCCAGCATTGTGGTGGGAGAGCACTGCCCTATTCAGAGTCAAGGTGCACTCCTCCCACCCATCCTGGTGTAATCTTTCTATTCACCACCTGGTAGCCCCAGCCTGTCTCCTGGAACTTCCCAGCCCTATCACTCAAGCTACACACAAAGAAGATAACCCCTCCCAGCAGAGGCGGACTGAAATGGTTAGGCACGCAAAGGCTAACTTTCTTAAAGTAGCATTTGCAAACCCAGGATATTAAAATAACCTTTACTAAAAGATGTAATTTATTATTCTGAGTTCAGGCATACTAAACATGAATTTCTACCATGCTTCCTGAGCCTGCTAGGATTATAGAGTGTTATAATCTAGTAGCCCATTCTGGCCTATGGAGAGCAGGTAGCCGTTACAATAGTGAAAACGAAAATGGCTGTAATTCACTATTAGGACATGCCACACACCTCAGGGCATGTCCTACCTTATCCATACAATGCACCCTGCCCTAGGGCCTACCATAGGGGTGACTAATATGAAGGTAAGGGAAGGTTTGGGGACTGGCAAGTGGGGACACTTGCCCAGTCAGCATGACAGTACCAGACTGCATGCAGGCTCTGCAATGGCAGACCTTAGACACATTTTACCCCGCTGGTTCTGTGGGTGGCACAACCAGTGCTGCAAGCCCACTAGCAGCATTTGGATATACAAGCCCTTGGCACCCCTGGTGCACTCTACTAGGGACTGATAGTAAACCAAATAAGCCAAACATGGAAGTCAATTCACATAATACATTTTACCATAGGGAGAGCATATGCACCTTAGCACTGGTCAGCAGTGGTAAGGTGCCCAGAGTCATAAAACAGCCAACACCAGGTCAGAAAAAATACAGGAGGGAGGCAAAAAGTTTAGGGATGACCCTGCAACAAGGGCCAAGTCCAACAGGCCCTCAAAGGGCATGTCCAAAAGAGTTGATTGGATATCACCTGAAAAATCAGTGGACCTCAGCCAGGCGTAGCGTCGCAGGGCTACCGACATCGAAATCGTCCTCCCTAGTGAGTCGGCGGTGTCCAGCCCACATCGTATGGCAAACTTCGCTGCATCTCTACCCTCAGCAACTGCACGGGACAGAATGGCCCAGGCCACCTCCTGGCACTGTGGCAGCACCTGTGTGACCGTGTCCCACACAGAGTGGGTGTAACGGCCCAAGAGACATGCTGTGTTCACCGACCCCAGTTCTAAGCTGGCAGAAGAAAACATCTTCTTCCCAAAATGATCAAGCTTCTTGGATTCCTTATCTGGGGATGCAGTAAGGAATGCACCTTTGGACGTTGAGGCTTGGACCACCAAGCTCTCAGGGGTAGGGTGGTGGGAGAGGAAAGTGGGGTCGCCCGGGGCCGGGCGGTGGCGTCGGGCAATCATCCTATCCACAGGAGCCCCTGTGCTGGGCTTGGACCAGGTGCCCAGAAGGATGTCTGTGAATGCATCAGTGAACAGCAGCAGGGGCTCCGGAGAGGCTGCTGCTGGTTGAAGCACCTCAGTCAGGAGGTTAGTCCTGACTGCTACCGTAGGTAGCTCAAGGCCCAAGGCCTCAGCCGCCCTACAGCGTAGGAGGATCCCGCCTCTGTGGCCACGATAGGGGGGGAAGCATGCCAAGGTCTGGGGATGTATCCAGACCACTGGCCTCACCCAGTTCCTCTCTCAATAGACCCCTCCCAGTCCTCCTCACCCTCCTCTTGCTGCCACTCAGGGCGATAAGGAACACCAGGTTAGAACAGAGGTACAAAAGTAACGGCCGGCGCCGGTACTGGCATCGGTCGGTTCCGGTCCGGCTCTGTGTCCATGTCGAGGTGGAGGCCGGGGTTGACGCCAGCTGGTGACACAACCGGCGTCGGAAGGAGCGGAGGTGTCGCCAATGGATTCGGCGCCAGAGAAGACGTGGTAAGGTCGACCGGCACCGATCCGGATCCAGCCATGGAGCCCTGGGGGCCCTGCGGCGCTGAAGAACAAGTTACTTACCTTCGGTAACGATGTATCTGTAAGAAACATTAGTTAGTTAGATTCCTCACCTTAGAATATCCCCAGGCGTCAGACTGGATCCGGAAGATTTTTCGTCAGCAATACCCCTTGCGCGTCGCTAGGCGTCGTCTGTGGCTCCGCGTCCGTCGTCGGCGTCGTGCGCCGGGATGACGTCGTCGGAGTACTTAGACGCCGCCCTCGCGCGCTGACGTCAGTTCTTGTACATAGCCTTCCGCGCCAGGAACGCAGAGCCATGCAAAGACCGACACTGGTGCCAAAAATAAAATCTAGGGGCCTGAAAGGACAACCTTAACCCTAGATGTCAGTTCGCAGAACGGGGAGGATGGGTGGGTCGGTGAGGAATCTAACTAACTAATGTTTCTTACAGATACATCGTTACCGAAGGTAAGTAACTTGTTCATCTGAAAGAAACACGTTAGTTAGATTCCTCACCTTAGAATAGATACCCAAGCAATACCATCCCCGGTGGTGGGTCTGCGAACCAAGATCACACCAGAAAGTCCTGGAGGACAGAACGGCCAAAGAAGCCATCCCTCCGGACTTGGCTGTCAAGGCAATAATGCCTGGCAAACGTGTGTAGCGAAGCCCACGTCGCCGCCTGACAGATATCCTGCAAAGGGACACCCCGTCCCAAAGCAGTAGTAGCCGCAGTGGCCCGAGTGGAGTGGGCGCGCAGCCCAACAGGAGGGTCCTTTTTAGCCAAAGAGTAACAAATTTTGATGCACAAAACGACCCACCGAGAGATGGTCCGTTTGTGCACAGCTTTACCCTTCTTAGCACCCACGTATCCAACGAAAAGTTGGTCGTCCACCCGGAACTGCTTAGTGCGGTCCAAATAAAAGGAGAGCGCACGTTTTGGGTCCAGACGGTGGAGCCTCTCTTCCTCTTTGGAAGGATGCGGAGGCGGAAAGAAGGTGGGCAAGGTGACAGACTGCCCAAGATGAAATGGAGTCACCACTTTCGGAAGAAAGGAGGGACGAGGCCGAAGGACAACCTTGTCCGGATGAACAGACAGAAAAGGAGGCTTTGAAGATAAAGCCTGGAGCTCACTCACCCGTCTAGCCGAGGTGATGGCTACCAGAAAAGCAGTCTTAAGAGTCAGAAGACGAAGAGGACAATTGTGAAGAGGCTCGAAGGGAGCGCACATCAGGAATGTCAAGACAAGATTCAAGTCCCACTGAGGCATTACAAAAGGGACAGGAGGGAACGTGTGAGTAATGCCTTTTAGAAAGCGTGAAACTACAGGGGACTTGAAAAGAGAAGGCTGATCAGGAAGCCGTAAGAAGGCAGAGATGGCAGCAAGATAACCTTTCAGGGTGCCCAGGGCAGAGCCCTGCCGGGCCAAAGAAAGAAGAAAGAGGAGAACCTCAGAAAGAGGGGCGGAAAGGGGATCCACAGCCTTTGCTGTGCACCATGCCACAAATTTGTTCCACCGGCAGGCGTATACCGTCTTTGTGGAGGGACGCCTGGCTGCCAGAATGATATCACAGACTTCAGGAGGCAAGTCAAATGGCATCAACTGCCGCCGCTCAATCTCCACGCATGGAGGTGGAGGCTGGACAGGTTCGGGTGGAGGACCGTCCCCTGCTGCTGCGACAGAAGATCCTCCCGAAGGGGCAGACGTATCGGAGGATCGGTCAACATACTGAGTAGCTCGGGATACCAGTACCTTTGTGCCCAATCCGGAGCCACCAAGATGACTTGGGCCCGGTCGTGCCTGATCTTCTTCAGCACTCTGGGCAGAAGTGGTATAGGCGGAAAGGCGTACAACAGACCGCAACTCCACTCGTGACGAAAAGCGTCGCCGAGCGAGTGCCGCCTTGGAAATTCCAACGCGCAGAACTGCTGACATTGCGCGTTCTCTTCGGTGGCGAATAGATCTAACCAAGGCTCTCCCCACTGCTGAAAGAGACCTTGCGCCACTTCGGAGTTCAGACGCCATTCGTGATCCATCATGCACCGGCGGCTGAGTTCGTCTGCTCTGGTGTTCAGAGAGCCCGCCAGATGTTGAACCACTAGGGTGACGCCCTGGTGTTCCAGCCACGTCCAGAGGCGCATGGCCTCCTGACAAAGGGTCCACGACCCCACCCCGCCCTGTTTGTTGCAATACCACATGGCGGTGGTGTTGTCCGTGAACACCTGCACGACACTTCCCCTGACAGAGGGAAGGAAGGCTTTCAGTGCAAGCCGGATCGCTCTCAACTCCAACAGGTTGATGTGGAGGCGAGACTCCGCCGGAGACCAGAGGCCTCTGATCTCCGCCTCTCCCATATGGCCACCCCATCCCAGGAGGGACGCATCCGTCACTACGACATGCTCCGGTTGGGGAAGGGAGAGGCGTCTGCCCATGACCCAATCGCGGTCCGTGAGCCACCACCGCAACTGCTGTGCAGTGCCCTCCGAGATCAAGACATGGTCGGACAGGTTGCCGTGATGCTGGGCCCACTGAAACTTCAGGTCCCACTGCAGAGCCCGCATGCGCCGCCTGGCATGATGCACTAGTAGGATGCAGGAGGCCATCAGCTCCAGAAGCCGCAACACTAGCCTGACCGAAACCCAGGATAGAGGCCGAAAGATGGGAATCAGGGCCTGTATATCCCGGACCCGCTGTTCCGGTGGATAGACCCGGAACTGCGCCGAATCGAGAACCGCTCCGATGAAAAGGAGCGTCTGAGAGGGACTCAGGTGTGACTTCGGCACGTTGATGGAAAACCCCAGCAAATGCAGGAGATCCGCCGTAGTCTGGAGGTGGGAGACGACTGCCTGGGGCGAGCCCGCCTTCAACAACCAGTCGTCGAGATAGGGGAAGACTGGAACCCCTGATCTGCGCAGATGAGCTGCGACCACCGCCATCACTTTCGTGAACACCCGAGGGGCACTGGTGAGGCCGAAGGGGAGCACGGTAAACTGAAAGTGCTCTTGGCCCACCGTGAACCGCAGGTAACGCCGGTGGGCCGGCAGGACGGGGATGTGGAAATATGCGTCCTGCAAGTCCAACGCTACCATCCAGTCTCCGGGGTCTAGGGCAGCTAGAACCTGAGCCAAAGTCAACATCTTGAACCTTTCCTTCCGGAGGAAGGCATTGACGTTCCGGAGGTCCAAGATAGGGCGTAGGCCCCCTTTGCCCTTCTTGGGAACCAGAAAGTAGTGGGAATAACAACCACGACCTACTTCTGGACTCGGAACGCGCTCGACGGCCCCTTTGGCCAAGAGGGCCGAAACTTCCTCGTGGAGAAGATTCAAATGATCCCCCGAGATACGGTGGTGCTGCGGTGGCATGGCTGGAGGGGTCGTCTCGAAGGGGAGGGAGTAGCCCCTTCGGACGATTTGCAGCACCCACCTGTCCGATGTGATGGACCGCCAGTGGAGCAGGTGATGGCGAACTCTGCCGCCCACTGGCGTGGAATGGGCCTGAAAGCTCGGACTAGGAAGGCTTTGAGGCGGATGCTGCCGGGGTGAATGTGGGCTGACCTCGTCGACCTCCAGAACCGCCTCGGCGGAAACCACGTCCGCGACCGCGCGCAGGTTGGTTCTGCGGCTGGTGGCTAGGCGCACGTGAGGAGGCACCCCTTCCTTGGCCACGAAAGGGGCGAAAAGCGGAAGAGTGCGACCGCGGGGCCCAGAGGCCCAAGGACTTGGCCGTAGCCCGGGAGTCCTTAAAGCGGTTCAGCGCACTGTCCGCCTTTTTGCCAAACAGGGGAGTGCCATCAAACGGCATTTCCATGAGAGTGCTCTGGACATCGCCCGAAAATGACGTGGACCGCAGCCAGGCGTGACGTCTAAGCGCCACTGTGGTAGAAATGGCCCTACCCAGCGAGTCCGTGGTGTCAAGCCCACAACGTATAGCATGTCGCGCTGCATCCCTCCCATCGGCCAGAGCCTGGGTAAGTCGTGTCCAGGCTTCCTCCGGACACAGGGGCAGCACGTCCTCCACCGTATCCCACAGAGAGTGGGAATAACGGTCCAAGAGACAAGCGGTGTTTAAAGACCGCAGGCCCAAACTAAGGGAAGAGAACAGCTTCTTGCCAAACTGTTCTAGTCTCTTGGAATCCCGGTCCGGCGGGGCGGTCGGGAAAGAGGATTGGGAGGTGGAGGCCTGGATAACCAGGCTCTCAGGGGTAGGGTGTTGGGACAGGAAACTGGGGTCGCCCGGAGCAGGGCGGTGGCGCCTGGCGACGTTCCGGTCCACAGGAGGAACTGTGGAGGGCTTGGACCAGGTGCCCTGCAGAACGTCAATGAGGGCCTCATTGAATTGCAGCAGAGGCTCAGTGGAGCTTGCTGCAGACTGAAGCACCTCAGTAAGGACGTTAGTCCTCACAGCCACGGCAGGTAGCTCGAGCCCGAGGGCTGCGGCCGCCTTGCGCAGCACCACAGAGAAAGCAGCGCCCTCCTCCGAAGCCACAGTCGGAGGAGAGACGAATCCAGTGTCTGGAGAGGTATCCAGGCCACTAGCCTCCCCCAGTTCATCTGCCCAGTCCTGGGACAGTTGAGCCTGAACGGCCATAGGATCCTCAGATCCCTCCCAGTTGTCCCCATCATCCGACTCCTGGTATAGAGGAGAAAGTAACGGAGCCGGGCGGTAGACATAATGTGTCTCTAGCGGCGTCGATCTCGGCGTCCATCGACGCCGGACCGGCGCCGGGCCCGGAGTGGGACTGAACTGGGGCCCGACATCGAGCGGAGTCGACGTCGGCGTCGGGGGTGGTACCGGTGTCGACGCCGGTGGAGGAGGCGTGACGAGGTTAACCGGCTTCGACGGGGACTCGAGAACGGGTCCCTCGGGCGCTTGCGGCGTCGAGGCCGGAGCCGTCAACGGCGCCGGGGCCGGAGCCACCCGCAGGCAAGGCAGACCAGTCGGGTCCGCGGGGCCCGAAGGCGCACCAGCGGGCACCGACGGCGGAGCCAGGTTCCTCATGGCCGAGAGGAAGGCACTGACTTCCGCCGGCGTCGCGTCAGTCCCAGGGACCGGAGGGTATGGGGACGTGCGCGGCGCCTGCGGCTCCGCCGGAGCCGCGGGGGTGGAACCACCCTGACCCTCGGCCGAGTCGCGCGACCGGCGAGGGGAGTCCGAAGAGCGATGTCGCCGCTTGGACTTCTTGGAATGCTTCGACTTACCCGAAGACTTGGATCCCGACGACCGATGGTGACGTCGGCTGCGGCTCCGCGACCGATCCTTGGACCTCCTCCTGGACCGGGATCGAGAGGCGCGCGGAGCCGAGTGGCGGATCTCGAGAAGCTTACGGGACCGCTCCCGTCTAGCCTTCGAGGTCAGGGCCTTACAGTCCGAGCACGACTCCGCGTCGTGGTCGAGGCCCAAGCAGTACAGGCACCGGCGGTGATGGTCCGTAACCGACATCAATCGGCTACAGTCCGTACAGGCTTTAAACCCAGGCATCCTACCGGCACCGGTGTCGATTGACAGGATCAAAAAGGATCAAAAAGTTAGTCAAAAATTGACTAAAGGGGTAGCTCTCCCGGATCTGCGCTTACTGGCGCGGAAAAAAGAAGAACTGACGTCAGCGCGCGAGGGCGGCGTCTAAGTACTCCGACGACGTCATCCCGGCGCACGACGCCGACGACGGACGCGGAGCCTTAGACGACGCCTAGCGACGCGCAAGGGGTATTGCTGACGAAAAATCTTCCGGATCCAGTCTGACGCCTGGGGATATTCTAAGGTGAGGAATCTAACTAACGTGTTTCTTTCAGATGCCAAAGCCACCGGCTTGTCAGGCCTAGAACCCCTAGCCGAATCCGCGGGGTCTGAAGACGCACCAACGGAGTCGGACTGCCCAAAGATGGAGTGGGGGGCTTCGTAAAAGCTACAAAGTTGGGCAGGGGTCACCCCGGCTCCCGAGGAGGGAGGCTCATAGTCGACCCTACAGGCTCCGCGGGAGGAGCTGGACGACTACATTCCGTAACCCACGTTGCGTCGGCCGACGGACGGGGAGAAGGTGAAGAGCAACGGTGCTTCTTCACCTTCTTCTTGTGCTTAGACTTACTCGAAGACAAAGACTTTGAAGAGGAGTAATGGTGGTGACACTGCGACCGGTCCCGCAACATCCCTCTCGACCGGAACCTCGAGTGGCGCGGAGCTGACTGCCGGGACTCAAGAAGATTTTGTGACTGCTCCTGCAAAGAATCAGTTTCATGGCCTGGCAGTCGGAGCATGACTTTGGGATGTGGTCATGCTCCAAACACCAGAGGCACACGAGATGTGGTTCCGTGACCGACATCAACTTGTGACAGGAGTCACAAGGTTTGAAGCCGGTCCGTCGATGTGACATCCCTTGCACCAGGAGTCGAACGACTTGGAAAAAGAAGTCAACAAAAAGTCGAAAAAACTCTTGTAAAAAAAGACTAAGGGTACCGCTCTGTCCGGATCTGCGCTGGCTGGCGTGGAAAAAGAAAGTACTGACGTCAACGTGCAGGGGCGGCTTTTAAGTAGATACCGCGACGTCATTCCGGCAATCACGATGCCAATGACGAACGCTGAGTTGACCGATGCCACCTACCGACTCGCAGGGAAAAGATTCCACAGATCCAGTCTGACGCCTGGGGTAATTCTAAGGTAAGGAATCCATAAATAATAGTCTCTTTCAGATCGGCCACTTAGGAAGTCAAGTCCCTCAAATAACAACACCCTAAAACCTAACCCTAGCATCTTTAAAAAGAACGGTCACATAGAAACGTATCACTATTAATCTCATCGTATTTAGATAAATGACACTATGATCTGCCCACTTGGAGGACTGTTTGTAACAATTTCCTGCTCTCCAATATCTGTATACTGTAACAACCATGCTGCTTGCACTTGAAGGTACTTTGACAATCCTCCGAATTTTATGCATTTATTCAAAACTTGTTTTTAATTTTAAAAGATATGCTTAGCTCATTTTTTAAAGTTTTTAATAATAATCACATACAATAAAGAAAAATCCTTCAAGAGATTGGATGACTTTGCCCTTAGCACAACGTTTTGACAGTCCCCATGCAATCCTGAATCAACAGGCAGAATCTGTAGGCAGTAGGATAGTGTCCTACTATAGAAACCAGACCTATAATCTAGACAACAGATGGCAAAAACCATTTCACAGAGATTAACTCTCAGAAGTGTGACACAAGTGTATACCCAGGGATGCCAGACTGATCAGTTAAACCAGAAAACATGTCTCCTCCTTCCTCGCTATTACCTGACAACCATACCTTCCATATCTACAGTTGCAAAGGAGGACATTTTTTGTTTATAGTGAGAGGTGTGGATGACTTTGTAGACTGATCCAGGTAACAGTAAATATACCTGTCAATCCAAGATTCCTTATTCAGCAGATTCCATGGAGTGAAAAACAACATTTCCTCATGTCAGATTCACTGAGTTTTAGAAAGAGTGATAGAAGAAATGATGATCCTCATGAGTTGATCCAGGGGACAAGAGGCTAGTTTTTCTACACTGAGTGCTTTGTAGGCTTATACAGGGGATTGAAAACTAGTTCCTCCCTAGATTGTGCACTTCATGTGCTATTTCAAAGGACAGGCAACTAGGTGCAAACCACAGATGACAATTTCTTGGGTAATTTCAAGTAACAGAATACTTTGTTCTTGCACACTCTCATTTGATTATTCTGGAGACTGAAGTTTTCTTGCAGAAGGCTCACTTACCTTTGCAAAGAATTTAATTTCCTGCTCATGGGGAGATTTTTCCATTCGTCCACTGCTGACCACAGCCTCTGTGAGAGAGAGAGAAAGCTGCAGATAAGTGTGTAGTAAGTCAGCATCATCATGACCCATTAGAACTACTGATGTCATATCTGTCTATCAAACACTGTATATACTGAAAGAAAAGCTGCATATGTGACTTGCTACTACAGACAATACATAGGTATAATCAGTTAAGAAAAAGCTAGTGAAGGCTTGGATGAAAGGCAAAAGAGACAAGGAGAGGAGAGTGGTGGATAATTAACAAGGAGTAATAATGAACAGATAGAGAAAACACAAGGGGTAGAGTAAAAGAAAGGAATGCAATGTAAATAAAGGGAATGAGGAAAGAGTAAGGGCAGAAGGTGAGAATCAGAGGGATAATAATGCAGAGGGAGTTTGCTAGCATTGGAAAAGATCAGACTGGATGCATGACTCTACATGAGCATGCCAAAATTGTTGAGCTTCATAGAGATCTGGGATAAGGAAAGGCAAACAGAGGCTGTTGCAAATAACTGCACCAGGTTAATCATAGAGTAATATGAATATTATCAACCAAATCATCAAAACCCAATAGTTATACTTAACCCATTCTCAGGACCTGCTTCAAGCACTTCACTGTCTATTTTTGTATTGTGAGCCACCTCTCTTTTCCCCCTAAGCACCAACATAATAGCGAGACCCACTCCAACCTCGTACCAATATGAGCAATGAATTCCTGAGCAATGTCCATCCACTTCAGCAGCTTCTGCAGAAAGCCAAATGCAAATCGTTTCTCAATGGATGAAGTGTCCAGCTCCATGTCCTTCAGCCCCCTGAAAAAGGAGAGAAACATAGTGATGAGAATTTTAAAGACATGAGGTCTCGGGTAAGATGTCTGGGGTTCAATCAGATCCCAAGGAGGAAGGAAAGGTTAGGGTGAAGGGACCTGATTGTACTACTGAGGATAGTGAGGCTGAGGTCAGGCATCTCCAAAAGTCTTTAGAGGAGACGGGGTTGTGGGGCTTTGTATAGCACTGAGGACAGCAAGCTTGGGTTAAATGTTGTCTGAAATCCCACTAAGAGCAGATGGGCTGAAGAAAGGGTTTCTTTGAGTCTTACTGCAGGCAGCTGGATTTTTGAATGAGATTTCAGGCCCCTCCTTGGCCTACTGCATGGATAAGTCCTGGGCAGGTTCTGGCAAAAGCAACAGCCAATACATTTGACTAGTACACTGTCACACTTTGGATTTCATGGAGATCACCCTTCAAGTAAACTTGTGTGCTTGTGACTTTAGAAATCAGCCCGAGTAAGCTTCTCAACCAGCCTGAAGCTCAAGGTAACAGCTACACCTAAACCAAGCGTCTCCAAAAAATAGCTCAAGAGCTACTGTTAGCTTAATAGCTCAAGTTAGCACTCCTGCCATGAGTAAGTAGTTCTCCTGTGTGCAGTCCAGCATACTAAATGAATAGCTTTCTTTGGGCTGAATCACTATATGTGTATCAAAATTGAAAAACGTGTATTTTTCAGAACTAATAAGCTTTATTATGGGGAAGAAATGTTGAATTTCCAAAATATATTTAAATCTGATATCTAAGTGATAAATCATGGGGTGACGGGGAGACGGATTACTAATATTTACCTTGCTGACAGGGGCATTGCAGCTATGGCTGATATGTGTTAACCATGTAGAGGCATTCCACATTGACAGATCCTTTTTTACATTACTGCTGGCAACTTTGCGTATTGCACTGCGGTAATTAATGCTGGTAACCTTTCATTGGGTGGCTACTAATGTGATTGTGACTGATGCATTCACCGTTGCAACACTGATAATATTAGTAGCGCGGGATGCTTTTCATTGAATATAAGTAGCTCCTATTACAGAAAAGGTTGGAGACCCCGACCTAAACAAACATTTTACATGTAAGAAGATCACGTAGTACTCTAACTGCTTTCTACAACAATTCATTGTAAGGACCAGAAGAACAGTTATTCAATTTTACAAGATTATCATTTCGAAAGTGGCCTTATGTTTTTGATATGCATATAAGCTAGAAACCACTGCAATTAGTGGTTTATGTCAATGTGCACACATATCCTGAAATTGCCTCTCAGCGTGTGTGTAGCAATTGAAAGTTATGAAAACACAGAAGCATCAGCCTGGGAAAGGTGTGAAACTCTAAAAGCACAGAGGGAACACTGATTCTGAGAAACTCCGTTTTCTATAATACACTATTCCGCATTGAACTACTAGATAGTGGAGTTATGTAGAGCACCTCAATCTCTAAAAAGATCCATGCTACAAAAAGGGGTGGAAACAGTTGGCCTGAAACACTTTGGGTTGTTGTCTTTCCTTTTTGCTTTATGATCCCTTATTAAAAGAACCTCTTAATTTGTTTTGAAAATAAACTATCTGACCCAGTTCAAAAGCTCGATTCTACATCAATTTGGGGCGTAACTAGTGAATAACCAGAACATGCTGCAACAATTGAAGCAGTTTAAAGCCAGAATTACTTAAGAAAATGGAACGTGTAGTCTTTATATAGTACTTCAAGAGAACACATAATGAGATCGGCAAAGTAGAAAGACTATTAGCACAGCAGGCCTGGTTTGACACACAGAGCTCCCTAATACCCCACCATAAGCAAGGATAGAATAGCAGGCTCTCAGTATAAATGTAAGTTTTTCTGTGTTTTAGCAACTTCATTTTGGCCTTTCAAGGCATGGATATTAGTAATAACACGTATCTATCAGTCGGTGCAATATTTCTGGTCAATGATTGTAGTAGGAAAGTACCTATAAAGATCTGTTTTAACATGGGGTATATGTAACATTCCCATAGCCCTCCTGTATATGGTGAAGCATAATTGCCATTGTTTTCTTGTGATAGAGACACTGTACCTGTTTGGGAATGGTGTAGTATGTCAATATTACAGCTAGATTGCCCCCTAACACCTGGCATCTCTTTATGTGGATGACAAATAAGAGCCATCTTTCAGACTTACGTACTGTTGTGAATGTTGGCTGACAGATTTTCCATTGCATAAACACACCAAGCCTTTTCCCACCATATATTGTTCGAGGGAGTTGTCAGTAGTTGCTACATCTGACCCAGAGCCAATGTGGCTGCCAGCAGGTTGGAGATTAATTTCCCCATTGGAGTGGTTAAAAGGTTGATATCATTTTCTCCAGGGTCTCTCACCCCCCCTCCCCCTTAGCTGACATCACTGCAAGGACCTTTCCCAGCAAATCTTCAAAGGGAGTCTCTTCCTGTGTTGGCTCAGGAGGTCTCAGCTCCCTCCTTTGTTTAGTGGGCGTGGGCAGGCTGATCTCTGGTACAGTGTGACAGCTGATTGATTGATAAAGATCCTTCATCCCCACCCCTTTCCTCCTCTGGAGCTGCGTCAAGTACTGTTAATTGCTCCCTTTGTTTGAGGAGGCCTTTGTTCCTGCCACGGGAGAGAAATGTAATTAACTTAGCACAGCAGGGTGATAAAAGGCTTGGGCTCCGATCATAAGTTGATCCATAGAAATATGACATTCCTGGATAACACATAAGCTGTACAGATATCTTTTTGGAACAGAATTGATTTTTCCACACAGATCATGCCGTAATTCGATGTGTCTTTGGTCTCTGTGTGCCAAAGGAAAGCTAAGCTGAACTCTAAGGCATCCTTCCCCATAGGTCTATAATGGAGTGTCACTGCAGAGAAAACAGTAAACCACACTGCCTTTACATATGGGGGTCCACTAACATTCTGAGGCCTACTCCAAAAGCATACCCAATTCTGCAGAGTCCCCTCTGCATCAGGCTACCTGTATGCAGTTACCGGGCTGCGCACAACAGAAGTCCCCCATGCACAGCCCTTACACGTGTAACCAGCCAAGTGCCCTTTACCCTTGCCGTGTCGCAGTGGCCTAATCTTAAGTGGCAGACACTGGCGGTAAACAAGTGCAGTCCATTTACCATGAGCTTACCGTGGGTGAGGCTCACCCACAGTAAAATGGTCAAAAACCAGGGGCACAAAAAGCAAAAAATCTAGGCAGATTTGATAAGCAGAACCATTTTCTTATACTCCCTGTGTGACTGTTATTTCCACTAGACTCCATCTGATCCAACTTAATTTTCTACACTGCGTCTACCTCAGAGACAGTAGCACATGGGTCAAATCGGACCCCCCAAATGTTTTTGCTGTAGCAAGGAGGGAGATTTTTTTCTCGTCAATTAGAGGTGTCAAGTAATATCTCAATTCTAGACCAGAGCGTTTGCCACATTGTCAGAGGTGCTGGCTAGATTGGTCAGTCCTGCACCAGGCTAGCCCTCTTACTGTTACTAGAGAATTTGTAGGGTAACGGGGGATCAGGCTCTGGTGGTGATTGGAACTGTATTAGCAAAACAAACCATTGCAAGAGACCCTGGCCCCGGGCAAGACACCTGGTTCACATGGCCTGCCTGTTGAATTTTACAATGCAGATGGAGTTCTTCAGGCACCCCAATTACTTCCTCTCTAAGAAGAGGCTCTGGCAGCCTCATGCCTTCCCACCTCCATACGTGAGGCAAAGGTTATATCGCTTCCTAAAACGCACAAAAATCCCACCAAACTGGGATTATATCAACCCCTGGAGCTGCTTAACACAGATTATAAGATACTTGTTAAGATTCTGACTACTCGGTTGGCACCTATGTTACCACTGCTGGTATACACCCTGACCAAAATGGATTTGTGCCAGCTCGCAGTACGTCTTCAAATCTAAGGTGCTTTTTCCACGTCCTGATGTATGCGCCAGAATCAAACCGGGCAGACACCTTATCTACTGGCTTGAAGAATTGCTGCGCGCACATGCTGGCCCACAGCTCACCTCCCTCTGTTGCAAGAGGAAGGAAGAGCTGACTCGTCTCAGCACCGACAGGGAATAGGAAACGCTGCTACGGGGTCTGGTCCACATACCCCGCAACACTAGATTTCACCTTATACATTCGATGGAAGGCAAGGGAGTCACGATGCTTGTGGCATGGACGCACTCACTCATGACTTGGTCTCAGATGGAACATGTGGCCTTGCATAGGGTAGATAACCAAGAGCTACGCAAATACCCCATAGTGACCAAATGGAATGCTATACTAGCAAACCTGTGGACTGAATGGTTTACCGACTGCTGGGATGGGTTGGGATGTGCACCACAGGCCCTTCGCATGGATCCAGACTACTACCTGGTCACAATGTAATTATGAACGCATCAAATAATTTGTGCAGAGTGGGCAAAATGGCACTGGTGAAGGGAGGGTTACGTCAGGTGGAGGGGCTGTTGTGGTTTTGTTGAAGTTTCTTCCTCTTTTTCCACAGTTCACCTGTTTATCTCTGAGTATACAACTGACCTCATTACTGTGAAATATCGGTTGGAAAACAGAAATGTTCCGGAATAATACACTACAATCTTGACACCTATGCAAGCACTGTTATATGTAAATCATCTGTGAAACGTAAATCACCTGTGATACAATTCATAATGAATGCAACCACTATATACCATGTAATTACATTTTGCATCACTGCGCTCATGTATGCTGTGCAAACCGCTATACTAAATGTGCAAACCTCACATGCTAATTGTAAAACAACTTTTATTAAACAGATTTCAACAAAAACAAGACATTGCAAGATTTTGGACAGCGGACTCCACAACACCTTTTGGGGACTGGCTCAGGGCAATGGAGCAAGTGCCAAAGTGAAAAAAAGCGTATACCTGGCCAGGAACTGATTGTTCCCAAACATACCAAAAGGTTTGGGGCAAATGGTGCGCTCATTTCAGTATGTTATGAATATTCGTAAAGGGTGGAGATAATTGTAATAAAATAATGCTATGGTTGAGCTGTGATCTGAGGTCATTTGTATGCAAAATAAAATCAATTAATAACAAGTTACGTGCCTTCAACAATGCATTTTCTGGATAGAGTTCAATCACAGAACAGGGAAGGTGGTAGGGTGGGTGAGGAATCTGTGGCTAGATAGTCTCTACCAGAAAGAGTGTTACCAAAGGTAAGTAAATTGTTCTTACAGAGAGTGCTAGCTGGAGATTCCTCATCTTTTGAATAGATACCAAAGCAGTACCTAATTGAAGACAAGTCTGTGAAAAGACTCAGATCAGAAAGTCCTGCTGGACCGAGTGCTGAGTGCTCTTTTGGGATCCAATCAATGGAGCCTCTTATCCTCTTTAGAGGGGTGAGGTGGAGCATAGAATATCAGCAGGGTGATAGTTTAACCAAGGCTGAACAGTTTAACATATTTTGGTAGAAATGATGTTCACTTCCACAGAACCAGTTAATCGAGGAAGAAGGTAGTGTATGGTGGATAGACACAAAGAGCCTGAAGCTCACTCACTCGGTAAGGTGATGGTGAAGAGGTACACTGTCTTAATAGTAAGGAGCTGTAAGTGACAGCTGTAAAGCAGCTCGAATGGAGTGCACATCAAATAAGTGAGGACTAGAATGAGGTCCCATTAGGGCAGTACAAAGGGGGAAGAGGGAAGATATGTTGTAGCCCTTTCTAAAATCACATCACAACTGGTGACTTAAACATGGAGGGGTTGATTTGGCAACCATAAGAAGGTTGAAATGGCAAAAGATAACTAATATTCATGCCCAAAGCAAAGCCTTGCTGAGCAAGAAACAAAACAACCAACAGAACGGTAGGTAACTTAGCCTGGAAGGGTTCAATCTGGCGTGTGCTGAACCAAACCACAAATTTGCCCCAACAACAGGCGCATAGTTTTCATAGAGGGTTGCTGCCTGCCAAGATTACATCAACCACCTCCAGAGAAAAGTCAAAAGTGTTCAGATATCGCCACTCAATCTCCAAGCATAAAGGTGGAGATTGCGCAAAGCCTGGGTGCAAAACCCTGCATTGTAACTGCGACAGCAGGTCCTCCTGGAGGGGCAGACTGAGAGGAGGACAGATGCTCAAGCTCTAGAGTTCTGAATACCAATCCAGAGTCACTAGGATGACTTGGACCTGGTCAGTCCTGATTTTCTTGAGAACTCAGGGCAGGAGTGGTATTGAAGAAAAGGCATACAGGAGTCCTGAATTTCACTCGAGTATGAATACATCTCAGAGCAACAGATCCCTTGGAAACTCCAACATCCAGAAGCGCTGACACTGATTGTTCTTGGAAGTGGCTAATAGATCAAGCCAAGGTTCTCCCCATTCACAGAAGAGACCTTGCACTACCTCCAGATGAAATTGCCACTCGTGATCCGCAAGACATCAATGACTGACTTTGTCTGCCCTGGCATTCAAGGAGCCTGCCAGGTGGTTCACCACCAGGAATCTCCTTTGGCGGTTCAGTTGCCTCCAGAGGCGCAAGGCCTACAGGCACAGAGTCCGTAACCCCACCTCACCCTGTTTATTACAGTACCAAATGGCAGAGTTGTTGTCTATGAACACCTGTACTAGCCTTCCTTTTATGGGTGTAAGGAAGGCATTCTATGCCAAGCAGAAGGCCCTCAGCTCCAGAAGGTTGATATGGTTCTGGGACTTTGGTGGAGACCAGAGGCCTCTGATATCTACCTCTTCCAGATAGCAGCCCCAATCTAGAAATGATGCATCGGTCACCACTGTGAGCTTGGGTGGAGAAGGGAGAGGGGTCTTCTGCTGACCCAGTCACAGTCCAGTAACCACCACTGCAGGTCTTTTGCAATTCCCTCTGAAATCTGTACATGATTGGAGAAATCCTCTTGACGCTGGGCCTTGTGAGACTTCAGGTCCCACTGCAGAGCCCGCATACGCCACCTGGCATGCTCGACCAGCAGGATGAAAGAGGCCATTAGTATCAGCAGCTTAAGAGTTGACCTCACTGAAATCCAGGACTGGGGCTGAAATATAGGGATCATATCCTGAATTTCCTAGACTCTCTTTCTCGGGGAAAGGCATGGAACCAAGCAATGTCCAGAATGGCTCCAATAAATGGGAGCATCTGAGGAATCAGATGTAACTTCAGCACGGTGATAGTGAACCCCAAAGATGACAGGAGGTTCGCCATAGTCTGGAGGTGGTTGACAGCTATTTTGGAGGAGCCCGCCTTCCTCAGCCAGTCATCAAGGTAGGGGAAGACTGGCACCCCTGACCGCCCCACTAACAAAAATGCCCCCAGAGATTAAAAATATAAAGGTAATGAAGTTAATTTATTACCATTTTGTTCTTCACCAACCAGCCTCAACCAAGTGTCAGGATGGGACAGGGCCACTACTGCTGAGTGGCATTAACAGGGAGGAGTGGTGGGCTATGCACTTAAGTTTAAAGTGCACGTGTCACTTTGGCTGTCTGTCTTGCGAAGGCAAGCCAGACATGCGCATTTTAAACCTCTCTACCCCAGCTGTGTTAGACAACTGGGTTAGAGAAAGCATAGGCCACCAGGGCCCTTGAGAACGCGGAGTGAGGCCCAACCTTCCAATCTTGTCGCTTCTCTCATGCTGGTTACCAGCATGAGAGCAGCGTCTGGATTGGTTAGGGGAGTTGGCTGGAGCCCACACTGAAGCCTGGAGGAGACAGAGAAGAAGACCACCAGACCGGAGTGAGGAATACGTGTCATGCAGTAAACAAGGTATGTGACTTTATTTTTGTATATTGCAGCCTTACATGCATGCACCCAGACCATCAGGAAGGCACGTTATCCTTGAAATACCCTTAAATTAGTTCAGATAATTAGGTTATATCCACCAATAGCAGGCCCAACTCATTCTATTCTTTAGAAACTCTTTGCTTTGATGTGTTCATCTAAATACACCAGGTGGAAACTGAGAGGGACTTAATTTGAAGTCAGCGTGCCAATGTCTGTCTAGACACCATCCACCTAATTCATGCGCGCACAGATTGTAGTCTATCACACTGATAATTGTCCAGCGCTTTGCTGCCACCAGTGTGGCCTTGTAGCGCTTCGTGATGTATTGCTGTCGAAAAAGATAATTAAGGATTGCGACAGCATAGTGCTGCGGCGGGCCTGGGGCATTGTCCAAGAGTTTGCATCCTTGAACCGCCAAAGCCACTTGTAAAAGTGATGTATACTGCAACCCTTGGAAGAGAAGCCACTTTGGAAACCTTTGTGCATCCCACATGAAGTACAGTTATGAGGTTTGAGCTGAATGTGGGTGTACAGTACCCACCACCTATTTGCCTGCTCCACCACTCTCCATAGTTGCCGGCCGCCGATGCCACCCTTTGTGTGGTCAAGGTAGAGCAACAATACTCTTTTTGAGTCCAGCCATTGGAGTCTCTCCTCTTCTTTAGAGGTGTGAAGCGGAGCAAAAAAGGTAGGCATGGTGATGGTCTGGCCTACATGAAAGTGGGTAACCACCTTCAATAGGAAGGAGGCTCTCTTTCAAAGAACTAGCTTGTCTGGATAGATGGTAAGGTACGGAGGATGAAATGATAAAGGCTGTAGCTCACTGACCCTCTGGGCAGATGTTATTGCCACTAGAAACGATCCCTCAATGCTATTCTACAGAATACTATTCTACAGAATACTCAAAGTTGGCTCACTGACAACCACCTCATACTTAACACCAGGAAAACGGAATTCCTTCTGATCTCCCCACCCAATCACACACCCAAGACAGACTTATGGTTGAAACACCTAACTTCCTTTGACTGTGCTCCCCACATCATTGACTACGTGAAATCCTTGGGAGTCACCATAGACAAACAACTGAACATGCAGGCGCAAATCACTAATGCCACCAAGGGAGCTAATCACCAGATGAGTATACTAAGGAAACACAAACCCTTCCTCCCGCAGAACGACTTAAAAATGGCGTTACAAGCCCTAGTGATACCAAGATTAGACTATGGAAGCACCACTCTATGCGGTCTCCCCAAATACAAGCTGACCCCGCTGAGGGCATCGCTTAACGCTGCGGCCTGACTGGTATCAGAAACTAAAAGAAATAACCACTTTTTTCTGACTTTGAAAGTTCTGAACTGGCTGACCTACAAGGCAAGAATACACCTAATTGGCCCACTGGCGAATGGTGGCCCTGAAAGGTCCGACTAGGAGGGCTTGGAGGCTGCTGCAGAGGGGGCGCTGGTGGACTGGCCCTCCCGCTGGCTCCCAGACCCACGATGGTGGGTCCCACGTCCCCGGCCGCGCAGAGGCTGGAGAGCTTGCACACGTCTGTGGGCTGGATGGAACATGGCAGGGCACCCCTTCCATAGCCATGAAGAAGTGAGGCCCCAGGACCTGAGTCCTTAAAGCGCTTGAGCGCGTTGTCTGCTTTGTCACCAAACAAGCGACGGCCATTAAAGGGCATGTCCAAAAGCGTAGCTTGGACATCACCCGAAAAGCCAGTGGACCTCAGCCAGGTGTAGCGTCTCATGGCTACTGACGTCGAAATCATCCTGCCTTGCGAGTCGGCAGTATCCAGCCTGTGAGACGTTGGCCTGATATATGATGTCACTAATTCTAGTGTACACCCTGTATCAGTCCAAACAACCCTTATGGTGATTGGTTGTAAAGTCAACCTTATAGACCAGCTATCCTAGTGGTAGCATGGACAAGAGCAGTCTTAGGCGAAACTCTGTATGGCATGTGAAGCCAGCTGTTATACCATTTGTAATCCCCTAAATACCAAATGAAAGGACACCACAACAGATATATATAAAAATAGAATGTATTTATTCTAGTCAAACCCTCAGCACTCTTTATGAGATTCGAGGTAAGTACAACACAGTCTTATTTAAGCATACATTAAGTCACACAGGTAAGTAATACAGTTAGGCCCTAGGGGCACGCAAACCATTTACTAACTAAGTGGTATAAGAACCACTGTCACAAATACAGGATAGGCCTAGGCCTAGGGAATCGCTGGGGCTACACTATACTACCAAAGGTTAGGAAGTGGGAGGCCCACGGGATTCAGGTGCAGAGTGGAAACACTCACACGTAATGCGTAAAAGTCGATAGAAATAGTAGTTATTAGAATTTAACAGTTTTAGGACACTTTTGGAATAGCTAGAAAGTCGAGACTCGGAAACTAGACCCTAGGATAGTCAAAACCCTTGTGAGCACCGGAGTACTCAAGTTACCTAGCCCACGGGCTGCGGGTGCATAGGTGTGAACTTGCGTCGGGTTTCGTCGTTGACTTCTATGGATGCCTGAAGGAAAGTTGCTGACAGGCAGTCAGTGAAGAGTGTCCGGTGGATCCCAAGGATGGAATCAAGAAGGAAGGATACCTGCAAGCAGAAGGGACAGAGTCTAGGTCACCAGCCAGGAGACAGGAAGGAACCAGGAAGGAACCAGGCGATGTCGTGCAGATGCAGGTGAAGAGGTGAAGCTTGTCGCAGCAGCCACGGGTACCAGGAGACGTCGAGGACGACCAGGACCAGGAGATGAGCTGTCCCACGAAGGCTCTTGCTGTCGGCGGCGTCGATGTCGAGCTAGGACCCAACAAGCCTTGGCAAGCGGAACCCACGCAGGATGGAGGACTTGCTTCTGGTGCAGACCAGGAAGGTCTGGGGTGCTTCTCTTTCACAGAGGAGCGGGTGCCAGTCTGGAGGAGCCGGACCAGCAAGATGAAAACAAAGGTTCGTCGTCGCAGAGGCTACTAGCCAACGGGTCAGTAACCGGACAACACGTCGAGCAACTCAGGTGCAGAAGGGCCCCACGCAGAACACGTGAAGTGTGGGGAGCTGATCTTCTTTGCACATGGTGCTCGGGATTGGGGCTTCTCAATTCCCCAAGCACAGCCTCGAGGAAGCCTCAGAAGTCGCGCTAGTCAGTTACTAGCCACTCTTCCTAAGTCGCCGGTCCCACGTCCCTCGTCGCCTCCACGGGTCTCAGCTTTGCTGTCGATGTGGATCTGGTTCAGATGTGTCTGGAAGTCACGGCGCTGGTCAGTCTCTGCAGTCGTCCCTCGTAGGATCAGTCGCAAAGCAAGCAGCGGTCGCTGGATGGTGCCTGGTTGCCCAGGGTGGTCACTCCTTGGCCACAAGGGAGATTTCTTCAGTCTTCTTCCTGAGGTCGAATGTCGAAGGTCCAGAGTTTCTGTTCAAGTTGCAGATTCAGGTTAATCTAATTTAGCAGGGCTCAGCTACCTACTGATATACTGGGCTAGTGGGCTGGGCTACCTGCAAGGTCCCTCCTATGGGTGGGACCAGGAAGGGAGTGGCTACACCCCCTTTCCTTTGTCCAGTTTCGCGCCAGAGCTGGGGCTGGAGTGCCCCAGCGTCGGTTTGAACTGGACTATGCATGGAGCACCTTGTGTGCCCCAGGCATGTCTCATTCCTTTCAGCCCTCCCTGCCCCAATACACTAAAGTCTGTCTGGGGAGGTGCTAGCACCTCCCCAAGCAGGAAACCTATTGTCCATGCCTCCCTGGCTGGGAGGGCACCCAGCTGCAGGAGGTCAGACTCGTGTCTGTGGCAGCAACATCCATTTTGTGATGCTGAGGCTTTGGTGAGAGTTAAACAGCAAAGTAGGATTTTAACATGTCTCTCCCTCTAGAAGGGAGGAATAATATCCTCATCACCAGAAATGGTATGGGGGTATTATTCCAAAGTGTTAGACACCTTACACGAGATGTTTTGATAAAGCCAAACCATAGTTACCATAACCGTTTAAGATTATAAGGTACTTTAAGAGTATATGGTAGGCTATATCATAGAACAGCTATAAGGACATGGTTCCGAAAGCTGCAGACAGGCTCAGCTCATGCTAGAGCACCATCTCACATGTTACCAAGCACTCTGCCTCCAGGATTGTTAAGGCCTGCCATAGGAGTGGCTCACAGGTACACATGTGTCTATTTTAAGGGTAGATATAGGTATACTATATCTAAGCAAGGGGTGATTACACGACCTTGCCCCGGCTGAGTGATCAGCCAGTTGTGTCTGATTGGAAGGCCAGACCAGGGGTGGCATAATACATGCTGCAGCCCCTGGGAGGCCTAGGGTACACCTATACCCTGGGTACCTAGGGTACACTGTACAGGGTCCAATAAGGTGATCCTTACCAATTGGGTATGTACCTAGGGTACATGGAGTCCATTTTAAAGAGAGAGCAGACAGCCAGAGACCCTGAATGGCAGGATCTCAGGCCAACTAAGTCGAAAAACCAGCTAAACACTAGGCAAAAAGTTGGGGGTAACCATAGTCAGATATTCACCTTCCTACACAGCCCACATGGTATGGTGAACTTCGCTGCGTTTCTCCCTTAGGCAACTGCACGAGAGAGCACAGACTGTGCCTCCTCCAGGCACTGTGGCAGCACCTGCGAGACCGTGTCCCACACAGAGCGAGAGTAACAGCCCAAGAGACATGCGGTGTTCACCGACTGCAGTCCTAAGCTGGAGGATGAAAACATTTTCTTCCCAAGGTGGTCCAGCTTATTGGATTCCCTATCAGGTGGTGCGGTTGAGAATGCACCCTTGGAAGTCGAGGCTTGCACCACCAAGCTCTCAGTGGTGGGGTGTTGGGAGAGGAAAATGGTGTCGCCCGGGGCCGGGCAGTGACATCGGGCAATCATCCTATCCACAGGAGCCCCTGTGTGGGCTTGGACCAAGCGCCCAAAAGGCTGTCAATGAGGGCCTCATCGAACGGCAGAAGGGGCTCCGAAGAGGCCCCTGCCAGTTGAAGCACCTCGGTCAGGAGATTAGTCCTGCCTGCCACCGTAGGAAGCTCAAGGTTTAAGGCCTCAGCCGCCCTACGTAACACCATTGTGTATGATGCACCCTCCTCCGTAGCCACGGTAGGGGGAGATAGCATGCCATGGTCTGGGTAGCTATCCAGACCACTGGCCTCACCAAACTCCTCTCTCCAGTCCGGTTCTTCCAACTGGTCTGTTAAAGGGTCCAAAGACCCCTCCCAGTCCTGCTCACCCTCCTGCGGTAGCCACTCAGGGCGTTAGGGAACACCAGGGGAGAACAGGGGTATAAAAGTACCGGTTGGTGCCGGTCCCGACGTCAGACGACGCCGGTCCGGCTCCATGTCCACATCGAGGGGGCGGCTGGGGTCGACGTTGGTTGGGGACACAAGCGGGGTCGGAGGGGGCGGAGGTGTCACCAATGGATTCAGTGTCAGAGGAGGTGTCACGAGGTCGACCGGCACCCATCCGGGACCAAGCCTGGATCCCAGGTGGCCCTACGGCGCCGGAGCCAAAGCCGCCGGCATCGAAGGCCTGGAGCCCCCAGCCAAGTCGGCAGTGCCCAAAGGCGCGCCGGCAGAGTCAAGCTGTCTAAAGATTGAATGGAGGGCTGCGTAAAAGCTACAATGTTGGGCAGGGGTCGTTCCGGCTCCCGGAAAGGGAGAGAGGCTCGGAGTCGACCCAACAGGCTTCGCGGGCGGAGCCGGACGACTACCTTCCGCAACCCGCATCACGTCGGCCGACAGAAGGGGAGAACGCGAAGAGCGACAAAGCTTCTTCGCCTTCTTTTTGTGCTCCGACTTACCCGAAGACGAAGACTTCGATGAGGAGTGGCGGTGATGACTCTGTGACTGGTACCAAGACCTCCCTCTCGACCGGGACCTCGAACTGCGTGGAGCCAACTGCCGAGCCTCCAGAAGCTTTTGGGACCGAGACCCGGCAGTCGGAACACAACTTCGGGTCGTGGTCACGCTCCAGACACCATAGGCACACGAGATGGGGATCCATCACCGACATCAGTTTCTCGCAGGAGCCACAAGGCTTGAAGCCGGTCTGCCGCAATGACATCCCTGTGCACAAAGAGTCGTGAGGACTCAAAAAGGTGTCGACAAAAAGTCTCAAAAAGAGAGTCAAAAAGTGACTTGAGGTACCGCTCTCTCCGGATCTGCGCTGGCTGGCACAGAAAAAGAAAGAACTAACGTCAGCGGGCAGGGGCGGCGTCTAAGTAGATACTGCAACGTCATTCCAGCAATCACGACGCCAGCGACGAACGCGGAGTCGACTGACATCACCTACCGACACACAGAGGTACTGCTGAGGAAAAAATACTCCAGATCCAGTCTGACGCCTGGGGGTAATTCTAAGGTGAGGAATCCATAACTAATAGTCTCTTTCAGATTGCACCGACAGGCCCAAACTGTTTTCTCGCACCTTTATATTAAAAGTTCAAACCACTGACCCAAGGTATTTCTCTGGGTTTGTTCCTGAGCTCCACATCTATTCTGGATGTGCAACTGGTTGCTTAACTGATCCGTTATTTTGGGTTCAGGTTCATGAGCTATGCGGTTGACACTCAGATTTCTTTGACAACATCTCTTCCTTGGACAGCTTTCATGCTTTTTATTTTGGCAGCAGATGAGAGGCTGTCAGACATTTCTCTGAAATTTAATTCAGATAAGACAGAGGCCCTGTATGCCACTACAACATTCCAGGCAGACGTGTCTGGCCATGTCAACTGGGTTTTCCTCCTTGGCCAGCAGGTATACAGTTTGTGAACTTGGATTTCAATTGAATGCAGACCTTTCGATAAACAGACAAGTCAAAAGCTTTTTCATTCACTTGTCTTTTGTTAATAACAATGCATGTAACATTCTTCTGCCATTTCCACCACAAACTCGCCCCTGGTGGTACAGGCAACAAATCTAGTAGACTTGATTGCTGTAAATCCTTGTTTGCAGACTCCCCTTCTGGTCTGATATATTGCCTGCAGCATTTTAAAAGCTACCAGGCTCACGTTAGTCCTCTGCCTCAATAGCTGTGAATTATATACACTGGCAGCCTATCTTGGAAATAATCTTTTTGAAGGCCATTTGCATGTCTTTTCCTTCTTTCGTCATCCTGGAGCACCTTACCTGCAACAGAGGTTTTGTAAAAACCTTCCCTTGAGCCAGTTGAGGCCTTCTGTTGCCAATCTACTGGTTATCACCAGGAATGGCTGATCCAGACTTGGTGGTTGTGCTTTTTCTGTGGTTGCAATCAAACGTTGGAATTCTCTACCCATCCATATGTGACTCTGCACACTGTCTTTTAGGAAATCTTTGAAAACCTTGCTTTTTTTGCAGTAGAGTAAGTGTCCTTGTCTCTGTTCTTTTGGCTCTACTAAACAGGGTTCCACTAGTGCCAGAATACCTTTCATGCAGCAGTGAGCTTAAGAAATGCATTTTACCTCCTTAGATTGATTCAAATAAAATACCTGCATAGAGCATATTATGATAGAGCTCGACTGCACTGCATAGGGAGGGCGGACAAGCCCAACTGCTTACAATGCAACATGACTGAGGGTACATACTTCCACACAATACGGGAATGTCCACATATTCAGACATATTGGGTAACCCTGCTGAAAGAGCTAGAAGATATCTTAGAGGAGACGATACCCCTGAGCCCCCTGTTTATTCTGTTGGGCATACATACAGAGGTTGACTTCCCCAGACCGAAGTTAACACTGCTCCACTTAAGATTAGTGACCTGGCACGAGCATTGGGGGCTACACTGAGCCCATCACTGGACGAATGGAGAAGGTGAATGGACATGTATATGTCAGGAGAGAAAACGACATACATAGCACGGAGCTGTCCCAAAAGGTTCTGAAAAATATGGAAGCTGTGGATGAAGCATTATGGTCTCCTGCTCACTGTGATACCCACGGCGGGTGAGGGGGGATGGGGGGGGTGTTCATGCTACCATCTATGCAAGTCCATCTACTGTTTGCACGTATACTACTGCTGCTGAATGATACTGTCGATGTAACACCGTTTCTGTACTGAAATTAAGAAAATCCCCAAAAAAACATAAAAAGAAAAAGAAATGCATTTTAAATTACATTACATTACCTCGTTACAGCATAGCCATTAATCTGGAGGAACTTCAACAGCTCATGGGCCTTCTCTCTGTCCCGGGCCTTCTCCTTGGCGGTGAGTGTATCATACGGAACAAGCAGTGGATGGGTCCCTCCTCCTGAGATGCAATGGGGAAAGGAGGGAAATGTAGTAGCTCAACTTTATTTCGCAAAGAATCCTCCATGGAAAGGGAGGGGCTGACACAAGGTGATTAAAGGAAGTGGATAGGAAGACATGAATGGAAAAGGAGGGGAGGAGAACAGAAACGTAAAAAAGGGGAGGGAAGAAGAGGGAAAGTGGATAAGCGGGGAAAGCAAGTAAAGAGGAGGGGAGAGGCTGCAAGAAAAGAGGACAGGAAGGGAAGCTAAGGGAAGGACTACTGGAGATGAAAGGGCTCACCCTTGGACTCTAGCTCCAACTTCTTCTTGCGACCCCATGTGTTATGGTAGTTCTCAGCGAGCTGTTCTGCCATAGACTGCAAATGGAAGAAGCAAACTGGAGGTGAAATGATTTGCACTGTGTGTAGACCAGAAAAAACATGTACCCCTGGAAGGTCCATTCATTGCAGCATTTTAAATCTCAACTGACTACTTCATTAATAGAGCAAATGAACTTTTTTGGTAGTACACAACTGCAAGCTGAAGTGCATCAATGAGTGCGGATGATGCCCACAGACAGATAGGGATGCCGCTAGGATAACCATCTTACTGTTCTAGGGATATTGCTGGCTGAGAGTACATTTCCACACATGTTTGCATGAATCTTCTTCTCACAGGCGAAAACCACAAGTAAGACTCGAAAATATTTACACTACAAGAACTACATAGAACTACAGCTACTTGATATTAATTGCTATTAAAGTCCTGACTCATTAATGACTTACCTAGTCATTTAGATTATGACAGTGTGTCACTACTCATATCCTAATCTTTGAGCACTGAAGAAGGCAAACTAATGTTAACAATGGCAGGCTTTACCTGAAGCTCACGGGACAGCGTTGCTCCTGTCATGTCAATGGGGGTGGGGCTAAATGTCTGAATGCTGGGGTCGTAGGTTGCCTGAAAGAAAAATTGTGAAGAAGATCTAATAGTTGAAAAACTAAATTACGTTTTCAAATCTGCCCACAATTGATGCAGAAAGGGCAGAGAAAGATCGACAACTGTAGACGCATGGTGACAATAAGGGAGAAAGTGCAGAGAATGAAAAACAGCATTTGAGATAATTGGACAAGAGGACATATGAATAGAAGGAAAAAGAAAATGAGAGGGAAAAGAAAATAAAAAAATGAAGAGGGAGAATATGACAAAGTATAAGAGGAAAGAACAAAGGACAAAGAGAATGTAAACATAAAGTTTAAAGGTATGTAGCTTTAGGAAGGGAAGAGTGAAGGAGAAATAAATTGCCTGAGCAGACTGTGAGATCTTTCTTGACTTTGTTTTCTTTTCAGTCTTCTCCTCTTCTCCTTCTCTGGCTTTCTCTACTGTCCATTCCCAGGCAATCATGGCTTTCAATGACTCCTTGATGGGCCAGCGGTAGATCTCTTTATCCTGCAGAAAAAATGTCTAGTGTTAAAAAAGAAACATGCTAGGAGGTAAAATCAAAAGATTCAAGGGGCAAGTACCACTGGAACTTTCTAAGGCAAGTGTTTCAGAAGTTAAAAGAGAGTGAACAGAACATTAAAGGTATTGGGCAAAAAAGAGGAAATATGGTCATAAAGGAAGAAAGCCTAGGAGTTACGAAAACCCTATAACTCGCGGAGTCTATTCACAGTGCAGATCTCTTCTTCGCACGACCTGAACTGCTTGAAAATCTAGCTCCATTTTCCTTAATCCAATCTCTTACACTTCACGACATTAGCATTGCTTCTGTTGAACGCTACCCGAGGAACTCATAAGCTACCATTCACAATCCGCAAATCATAAGCAACTGAGAAGGCTTTCAAAGGTAACCCACTACCTCCAAATGGTAATAAATGCATGCCTGAAGCTACAAAGCAAGTGAGAAGAAAGCCTATGATAGGTCTGTATTTTCATAGCTTACATGTTGTAGGAAATTTGTGCACGCTTTTAAACTTCATTATTCTATTTGTTGTTTGTATCCAGCATTGCCTTACAGAAAGTAAGTAGTAAATGTGCAGCCAATGCCCTTCCAAAAGGAAGTCACAAGACCCTCTATACCGTCATATTTAGAGTGGGCCAGGACTGGAAGTAGCTGTTTAAACTGCAAGCTTCCGTAGAGGTGTGTAGGTCTGTCCTTTTCAATCAAGTCGAGTTTACCTGCAGTGCAGTGGGGAGCACCATGTTGCCCTAAAACACCTGCTGCTGTGGTCCTTTTGGGCTCTCTCTTTATGACCACTCACATGGAAGGAGGGAGCTCTTCATCATCGCAGACACCACTACTCTCAAATGCCTGATGGCCCCAGGTGGATTATGTTACTTACCCTGTAAGCAATTGTTTAGTGGCATGCAGTGCTGTAGATTCACATACTCAGCATACTCCTGCTATCTAGTGTTGGGTCTAATGTTGTACAAGTTGTTTTTCTTTGAAGAAGTCTTTCAAGTCATGAGGTCGAATGACTCCTCCTCTCGGTGATATTGTGCATGGGCATCAACTCCTTTGTTAGATTGCGATGAATTGTTTGAAGCGTTAGAAGCGATGTCAATACTAAATGAAAATATACCACATAAATATATAATGTAACTACAACAGCCACAGGGGTCCGGGAGAAGGCAGCAAGCATGTCAATCTACAGCACTACATGCCACAAACAGATGCTTGCAGGGAAAGTAACATAATTTGTTCGATTGATTGTGTGGCTGTTGATACATATGATCTGCATAGACTGTAAAGCAGTCCTCCCTGAAAATCGGGGGCTAGCCTCTGAGAGATGCAGTAGTTTGAATAAGCGTATACAGCACTGCCTGACCTACACTGGCTTGTTGGCGTGCTAAAACATCCACACAGTAGTGTTTGGTGAACGTATGTTGTGTAGACCATACAAATGTCAGCTATGGGAATATTTCCAAGAGAGGCCGTAGTAGCTCCCTTTTTACAAGTGGAATGTACTCTGGGAGTAACAGGTAAAGATCGTTTGGCCTTATGTAGTAAGTTTGAATATATTTGACTATCCATATGGCTATGCTTGATTTGGATATTGGGTTGCCTTTATGAGGTGGAGAAAAGGCAACATAGAGTTGCTTTATTTTCCTTAAAGTTTTAGTTTTATCTATGTAGAACATGAGTGCTCTTTTTACATCTAGGGTATGAAGAGCTCTTTCTGCAACGGAATCTGGGTGAGAGAAAAAAACTGGGGGCTCAATGGATTGATTGAGGTGAAATTGTGAGACTACCTTAGGTAGGAAATTAGGATTGGTACAAAGAACCAACTTGTCTCTATGTATTTGGAAGAATGGTTCTTCTAAGGTTAAAGCCTGGAGCTCACCAACATGCCAAAGTGAGGTAATGGCAAATAAGAATGCCAATTAAAGAAATTGAAGGGGGTTTGAGTGAAGAGGTTCAGAAGGGGGAGCCATAAGTCTAGTGAGAACAATGTTAAGGTTCCAAGAGGGTGCTGGCGGAACCCGAGGCAGAATAACTCGTTTGAGTCCTTCCATGAATGCCTTGACGACTGGAATTTTGAATAGTGAGAGATACTATCTATTTTGAAGATAGGCAGCCATTGCAGCTAGGTGTAACCATATGGAAGTGTAGGCTAAACGTGCCTTTTGCAAATGAAGTAGGTAGCAGGTAATGTCTTGCACAGTGGCTTTCATAGGATCAATTTGTTTGGACTGGCAGTAATAAATAAAACGTTTCCATTTTGCAGCATAACAGACTCTAATTGTGGGTTTGAGTGCTTCTTTTTATTGGGGAGCTTCTGATGAGGAACTGCTGAGAGATCTAGTAGTGTTGTGAACCAGATCTGACGCGCCCAAATGGGAGCCACGAGGATCATGCTGAGAGACGTTTGCCCGAGTTTCTGAAATAGAAATGGAATGAGAGGGAGAGGTGGAAAAGCATAGGCAAATATCCCTGACCTGAGGCAAGGCAGACAGAAGAATAATAGGCTTGGCGAATGTCTCAATTTGTTGGATTGCCCATCGGGGGGGCTGTAGGAAAGGCATCAGAGTAGAGGCGACTTATGGATGTCTGTACCATCAACTGCTTTGGAATGGGGTGTTGCAATAGAAGATCGGGATCCCCGGGATTTGGCCTTAGCCGCCTCACTTCTTGCCTATTAACTCGAGGGCAAAATCCTGTCTTTATCCTGGTGACCACCAATAAATCAGCCTGGGCCTCGTTAAATGGAAGTAGAGGGTCTTAGTTTTGTGTCCAGGATTAAGGACCTCAGGGAGAACATTCGTTTTACCTCTGTTGTAGGCTGAGTAAGGTCAAAAACCTCTGCCACCCTTCTGTTCACCATAGTAAAAGGGATGGATTTGCGCCTGTTATCATAGCTAAGCATAGCTTAGGAAAGGTTCCAGGCCACTGGCATTCTGTAAATCAGCAAATATATTCCCCTCATCATAAGAGGCATTGTCATTGTCATCAAATAGAGTGCATGTCTCTGGATCCAAGTTACTGTAATGGTGTGGCATTTGGGACCTTGGTACTGATTGAGGGTGGGTCTCAGAGTCTGATAACACTATTAGCTCTATTTCTGCCTCAGTGATGTCAGTGTTGGCAGCGAGACTCAGACTGGCTGCTTTGGACACGGCATCAGGGGCAGCGTTGGACACCGCGTCGGGGCCAGTGTCAGCGGAACCAAGCTCAAAGAAGGTGAAGCAGTCAGCATTGGGGATGGACACGCCAGCAGTAACCCAACTGGAGGCCAACTCAGATCCTTAAGGCCCAAAGGTGCTGTAGAGCAATCCAGAAGAATACCGAAAATCTTATTCAAGGCTTTTTTCAGCTAATGGATCAGTTGTGGCATTGCCGAGCTCCCGGTAGGGCTAGATCTGGAGCAGAAGTGCAATTGCTTCCGAGGCCTAGAGGTACCATGGGATGTCACGCGACTCATGCTTGTAATTTTTGTGTTTTTTTTTCTTCAACTTACCTGGCTCGCACCTTTGATGACCAGTTGCCAGACTGGCCTCAGGACTCAGGGCCGACAGCACATCCACACCCTCGACTACGACCGGGACCATTTCCTCGAATCCTTGTGGAGTTCGGCAACAGCAAGTTTAGCTCCGTGGTCACAGATGGCCTTGCAAATCATTTTCGTGCTGCAGTCACACGATGCTGAGTCATGTTTTGAGCCAAGGCACCAGAGGCAGACATCATGGGTGTCTTTTACCGGCATTGGCTAATGAACGGCTTGAACCATGTTACTTTGGGGAAGACATGTCTGCACACTGAGAACATTTGGGGGAATGTTGTGTCAGACAGACTGGATTTGCTAAGCTTTGGATCCGCAAGGAGGTGCGGCAGATATAAGGGCCCTGATGTCACATCTAGGGCAGGATAGGTCCGACATGGATCAGTACTACACCACCTATCGATGTGGAAGGGAATTGCTTCTAAAGTTTTCGAACCAGTCTGGTGTCTGGGGAAATTCCCAAGGTTAGAAATCTGCGGTAAGAAGTTGTTGTCAGAAACCGCAGCTAATGGTCACCCTTACCCTGCTGTGAACTCCCAGCCAAGAGAATGCTCAATGTCCTCAAGCTTGAATGTTGTCCCAATAAAGACACAAAGTGAAGAATTTAAAGGGCTGGGAAGGAGAAATGGCCCGGTTGCTTATCAGTAATCTTTATTACTCCAAGTCCAGGTCCTCATCACAGTCCTTACAATATGATCAAATGATCCCATGGACAGAAAAAGTCACCAAGAGAAAATAAATACTTGTCTCCCACCTCTAGAGTATGGTCGATTTCCTTATCTGTCACATGATTCACATTAAAAGAAAGTCAGACCACCTCAATTCCTGGAATACTAAGTTAAATTGTTTAATTGAACCTGAGACCGCGTCGGGATGGGAAACTGACTGTGAAGAGAAAGACCTGAACTCAGAGTAATAAAGATTACTGGTAAGTAAATGAGGCCTTACCTCCTCATCTATCTTCCTTGCCTCAGTCATTACGACGCGAGCTGATACCCAAGCAAACTACTGGCTTCATAAACAACACTTGCTACATAACTGCTGAGTGTTGTTCATTTACTAGTAATATGCAAGTCAAACAGAATAAAATAGCATTACAATATATACATGCTTTACTCCTTTATTACAGAACTCAAAACAGACACAGAATGCAGCAGAAATAAATTTCATTTGCAGTCTTCAATGCCGCATAAACATGTGGGGGTGGATCAGATAAATGCATTGCAAATGCGACCTTTAAAGTTTCCCAGAAGGCAGCAGTCCTTCTAGTTGACCTCCCGTTTATTTGTACCATCAAAGTCTTTCCTTGAATCTCATAAGCAGTAATAATTGTCTTCCTAATCCATTTACTGAGAGAGGAATTCGAAAGTTTTAATCCTTGGCCAGCTACTCCAAAAGTCACAAAAAGGGAGTCAACTTTCCTAAAAGACTGTTCTAGACAAGTTAATCATCGGAGCCCTCCACTCATCTAAGGAATGTAAATGTGCCTCTTCTACTGATGATGGGGAAAAGAACAAAAACAGGCAACACTACATCTTTTGCTACATGAAATTCAGAAGGAATCTTGAGCACAAACTAAGGACTGGGGGAAAAAGAACAAGTTACTTACCTTCAGTAATGCTATTTCTGATAGAGACTTTATCTAACCACAGATTCCTCACCTTTTGAATATTCCCCAGGCGTCAGACTGGATCCAGAAACATTTCAGCTGTATCTCTGAGCATCGGTAGGTGGCGCCGTGCGGCTCTGCACTGACACCTTGTGCACAGGCAATATAGGTGCCACACTACAGCTTGCTGACGTCAGTGGCTTTCGAGGCTGCCGCGCCCAAAATCAAACTGACTTTGAGCAGTGTGCAGATTCCTAGACTTGAGATTTTATTAATGAATAGAGCACAATTCATAGAATGGAGAGGATTGAAGGGTAGGTGAGGATCTGCAGTTAGACAGAGTCCCTACCAGATAGAGCATTGCCAAAGGTAAGCAACTTGCTTTTCTTATAGTGACTTCTAATCGCAGATTCCTCACCTTTTGAATAAATACCAAAGCAGTACCTATTTAGAGGTGGGTCTGTGAATGGACTTGAGCTGAAAAGTCCTGCAGGATAGATTGGACGAAATGCCACTCTCGGCGAACCTGGCTGCCCAGACATTTGTGCTTGGTGAACATATGGATTTATGCCCATGTAGCTGCCCGGCAGATGTCCTGGAAATGAACTCCACATACCAACGCAGAGGTAGCAGCTTTGGCCCTGGCGGAATACGTTTGCAGTCCTTCCGGAGGCTGTTTTTTGTCCAATGCAAAGCAGATCTTGATGCAGAACATGATTCAGCTAGAGCTTGTCTGTTTTTGTACCACCTTGCCTTTTTTCTCTCCAGTGAACCCCACAATAAACTGATTGTCCACCCGATATTCTCTGTTACTATCAATGTAAAAGCTCAGTTTCCCTTTGGGATCCAAGCAATGTATTTCCTACTCCTTAGAGGGGTTAGGCGGAGCAAAGAACACCTACAAGGCGATATTTTGACCGACGTGGAACAGCATCACAATGTTTGGCAAGAAGGATGGTTGTGTCCACAGAAACATTTTGCCAGGGAAGAAAGTAGTGTACAGAGGTCTGGCAGAGAACTTGAAGCTCACTCACTCTCCACACTGATATCATTGAGACAAGGAACACTGTCTTGAGGGTGAGAATCCACTAGGGACAGCCGTGAAGTAACTTAAAGGAAGTACATCAAAAATATGTAAGGACCAAGTTAAGGTACCATTTTGGCATGACAAAAGGAGAGGGGAAACAAATGTAGGCCTTTCAAAAAGAGCATCACAACAGGTGAGTTAAACAATAAGGGTTCGTCCGGTAACCATAGAAAAGGTTGAAAGAGCTGAAAGGTGCCCTTTAACTGTGCCCAGAGCATAACCTTGCTGAGAAAGGAACACAGCCAACAACAAATCATCAGATGACTTTGCTTGGAAGGGGTCAATCTGATGTGTGCCTCACCAAGCCACAAATTTGTCACAACAATAGGCTGTCTTTGTTGAGGGATGCCTCGCCATAATGATGACATCAACCACTTCCAGAGGAGGGTCTAAGGTGTTCAGCTGTCACTGCTCAATCTCCAAGATTGATGGTGGAGATTGAGATGGCCTGGGTGTAGATCCCTGCCACGTTGATATGACTGCAGATTCTCCTAGAGGGGCAGCCTGATTAGAGGACAGATGCTCATATTAGGGAGTTCTGGATACCATACTCTCTGTGCTTAATCCGGTGCAGTACGATGACTTGGGTGCAGTCGGTCCTGATCTTCTTAGGAACTTCAGGCGCAAGAAGCATCAGTGGAAAAGCATACAGAAGTCCATAACCCCACCCTAAGTGGAACGCGTCTCATATTGAGAGACCCCTTGGAAACCCCAACATGCAGAACTGCTAACATTGCACGCTCTCAGTGGTGGCAAACAGATTGAGCCAAGGTGCTACCCATTTGCAGAAGAGTACTTGCGTCACCTCCGGGTGCAATCACCTCTTGTGATCCGCTAGGTGTCGGTGATTGGGTTCTTCTGCCTTGGAATTAAAAGATCCTGTCCGGTGGTTCACCACCAGGAAAATTCCTTAGTGGTCCAGGCATTTCCAGAGACAGAGGGCCTCCTGGCACAGGGTTCATGACTCACCCTGTCCTGTTTTTTACAACACCACATGGCAGTGGGGTTGTCCATAAGCACATGCACCAGCCCCCCTCTGATGGACGGAAGGAAGGTTTTCAATGCCAAGTGGATATCTCTCTGCTTCAGAAAGTTGATATGGAGCGCAGACTCCATAGGGAACCAGATGCCTTCCCAGGTGGCAGCTCCAACCCAGAAGTGATGCATCAGTCACTTCTGTCAGCTCTAGATGACCTAGGGCGGTGGTTCCCAAACATTTCAATACACGGCTCCCTTGACCTATTGGCCGCTGGAGGGGCTCCCCATTATGTTACTTATTTTTGGCGGGTGGGTGATGTAAGCCTGGCCTCGGGATTACTTCTATTTTTCTCCCTGAAAATAATTGGGATATAGGTGAAATATTCATAGAGGTAATCCTGTCCCATCCACTGCAGAGCCCCATGCAGTGTCAGCGACTGATTGGAGAAACACGGGCTTCTCAGAGAAGTGAACTGTTATTGCATTGTGTGTAGTGTTCTAGAGGCGTGTCTTTAGCTCATTCCTGAGCAGGGTTTCTGGGGCCCTGATAGATACAGGAATGTTGTTTCAGTTCCTGGGTGCATTGATAGAGAAGGTCTGCATCTGCCATCTAGTTTTTTATTTTTTGCTCATTATTGCCTCCTGTCTGATGGTACCAGGTAAACCCTCATCTGGCTTGTTCCCTTTTAACTTTGTCCTCTTTACGAGTTATTTTTGTGTACGTCTCCTGTCTGCTCCTTCCTACCTCCAAACTTTGCATTCTCATGCATGTTGTCAGCCTCATGCCTCCTGTCTCTGTTCTTTCCTCCAATCTGTGTGTTCTTGTCTCCTGACTGTGTCCTCATGCCTCCTGTCTGTGTTCTCCAATCTTGTCTGTGCCCTCATGCCCCGTCTGTGTGTTCTTGCCCCGTATGTGTGTTCTTGCCTACTGCCTGTGTGTCCCTGCCTCTTGTCTGTGTGTTCTTGCCTATTGTCTGTGTGTCCTTTTCTCCTGTCTGTGAGTACCTGTTTCCTGTCTGTGCTCTCATGCATCCTGCCTGTGTGTTCTTGTACCTTGTCTGTGTCCTCATTCCTCCCAACTATGTGTTCTTGCCTCCTGACTGTGTCCTCCTGCCTCTGGTCTGTGTGGTATTGTATCCTGTCTGTGCCCTCATGCCTCCTGTATGTGTGTTCATGCCACCTGACTGTGCGTTTTTACCTCCTGTCTGTGCCCTCAGGCCTCTTGTCTGTCTTTATGCCTCCTGTCTATACCCTCAGGCCTCCTGTCAGTGCCCTTCGGCCTCCTGCCTATGCCCTCACGCCTCCTGTTTCTGCCCTCATGACTACTGTCTCAGTCTTCAAGCCTCATGTGTGGACACTCACACCTCATATCACTGCAGACACGCCTTGTCAATGCTGTCTATGAATCTTCTGTCTGTTCTCTCCTGCCCCTGGTGTTTGAGTGCTCAAGCTCCCAGACCGTTCCACCCGACTGCTCCAACACCCTCACGGGTCCTATCTTTGTGTCTTCCATCCTCCAGCCTTGGTACCACCAGGTCCCCTACGTGTGCATCTAAATTCTCTTGTTTGTGCCACCGGTCGGCATGTTTCGGTGCCTGATGCTCGGTGTATAGGTACACTTGGCACTGCTGCATGAGAAAGCAGTGCAGCTTTATGTCTCGGATGGACTTTGCCCCCTGAGCTAAGGGTGTGGGGGAAGAGCCTGGTACCTTCAAATCAACACCTGGCCATTTCCAGTATGGAGTTTATGATCTGAATAATATGGAAACAGACAAAATATTTGACAAAGGACGAATATCTTTTCAATGAGTTCTAAACTGACAGTCCAAACCGAATACGTCACCTGTCGAGCATCCTTGGATGGGGGCTATTGTCAAGTGCTTCTGTTCACCATGGTGAATGTCATGGCGTAGCCCACCAGGTTCAATGACGCAGCAAAATGTAATTCAGCTAAAAGCACATCACAAACAGGCATGACACGCATACATGGCAACATCTGGAAATAGAGTGACATTTAGAAAAAAAAAAGGTGGGATTTAATTTCTCAGTTAACTTGCAGGCATTGGTTCCCAAATTGTGTGTTTGGTGCACGGCGCCCCTGGCTAGTTTTGATGGCGCACAAGGGTGCTGAGGCGCACAGACTGGGAACCACAGACGTAGGGAAAGGGGTCTGCGGCTGATCCAATCGCGGTCCAGTATTGTGAGTGTTTGGCCAGCTGGATGCAGGAGGCCATCAGTCCCAGCAGCTTCAGAGTAGACCTCACTGAAATCCAGGACAGAGGCTGAAAGATCGGGATCATAACCTGAATGTCTAGTACTCTCCTTTCTGGATGAAAGGCACAAAACCAAACCGTGTTGAGAATAGGTCAGATGAAGTGGAAAGTCTGTGAAGGATTCAGGTGTGACTTCGGCATGCAGATAATGAAACCTGAAGATGACAGGAGGTTCGCTGTAGTCTGGAGGTGGAAGTAACAGGTTCGGAGGGTCTAGAACTGAGGGGGAATCCATCAGCGGTATCCCAAATGGTGGGCCTCTTGCCTCCTTGAGGCCTGCAAGCACATCAGAGGGAGTCGGAAGAGATCTGAGGAGTCGGAGCATGGCCTCGCAGAACTCTTCAATCTGCCTCGCTATCGCAGACAGCCCTGGAAACTCAGGTTGTGCTGGGACAAGTTACGGGATGGGCTTTGACGTTGATTGACTTTGGGAAACGATTAAGATGCTAGGCGAGAGGGTGGTGCCAGTGGGAAGGGGATCATTCTAAACAGAATTATGGTGGCTGTGCTGTCTGGTGAGTCAGTCTGTTTGGATGGGGGATAGTCCTGCTCCTTTTGCAGCTGTATCTGCCACTTTACTTATGTCTGTGGTTTTGTTTTTTGCCTGATTGTTCTATTGCTTTTTTCCGACCATGGCGTCTGGTATTTTTTTGCATTGTATGTACCTGTCATGGGACGTTTGCAATTAATGCCTGTAAACCTTTGAAAATATGAATAAAAAATAATTTTATTTTAAAAGCTTGCCGATGGCCTTGCACCTTCTCAGGAGTGCAAGAGTGATGGGAAGGGGCCAAGTCCTACTTAGAATGTTTATGTTTTTTAATTGACCTAGGCAAAGATTTGGAGTGTGACAACGGTTAGCCCCGGGATTCACTCCTTGCAGTACTTAGTGCAGGCTGTGGAGTCATGACTCAACCAAAGGCACACCTGTTGAGGATTTGTCACAGACATTTGCTGCAACAATCCTGACAAGGTTTAAAACCTGTTATTTTGGAGGTGACATTTCACTTGCGCACAGGTTCATTTTTTAGGTAAAACAAAGAGATGAGAGTCACTTCTGGTGGAACGGAAACAAAATAACTGATATTAGCGTACAGAAGTGGCCCCCAATAAAGGCTCCGCAAGTCATTTATGGAGCGGAACAGCATCAGTGTGGTGCGTACTGCTAAAGAGTTTCTGGATCTAGTCTGATGCCTGGGGAATATTCAAAAGGTGATGAATATAGGGTTAGAAGTCTCTTATCAGAGCAACCTTGCCTTGAAAAAACTACAAAAAGTCTCCATATTTAACAGCAACCCCAATTTCCCCCAAACATTCCATTCTGCCTTATTTAGTGGCTCAAAAAGGGAATCCTAAAAACCCTGTAACACCAAAGGCAAATTCCAGGATGAAGAAGGGCAATGCTTCATGGGTCATGAAAATAAATCTAGAACCTTAACAGGTTCCATTGTCAAATCAGAGAAATCTCTATTCCTAAACCGCTTATCAAATGAGCTCCACTGATGTGAATAAGATTTTAAAGTAGACAGATGTCTAGATTGATGAATCAAATCTGCCAGTTCAGTGAAACAGACTATAGCTGCAAATTTAACTTATGAATAACTGTGCCCCCCGGTGTAGTCAAGATAACACTGGCTATGGGACCTGGGATCCTTTCAGGGAGTAAGCTCTAATGGAATTTCACACCATGATTGGTTTGACAACTGTGATAGCATGGGAAATCAAAGACATTATTTTAAGCCTGGAACTATCAGAGGAACACAGGAGTCATATTTATTTATAGGTTTATATAGTGCGAACAAGACCCTTTCGAGTGACAGAGTGCTTTACAAAATTAATAAAGAAGGTGTAATACAAAACTGTAGGCAATATACAAAAACATGGTATGAGTCATGAGGACAAATATTTACAAGTGCAAATGGTAAGAAAAGAGATAACAACAGAAATAGACAATCATAAGTACTGGCATGAGTAGAGTTCGATGGGTGTCAGAACGTTGTGGAGATGGCTGGGAAATGCCACAAAACATCATGGATCTCGGGGGTATGGGCGAAGGTGTGACAAGAAGCTACAACAAACAGGCAGAAAAGAGTCACTCATGAGGAAAGGGAGGTTTGTTCTCAATGTGGAAGTAAATTGTTGGATAGTAGCATTTAAACTTCTTTGATGAAGATAGATGTGAATGGGTTGATTCTGATCTCCGGAGAGGGGGGCGAGTTCCAGACTGTGGGAGCAATTCCAGAGAAGGATCTGTGGTAGGTTTTCTTTTGTTGCATTTTTGTGGCTTAAATAGTAGGGAGCTTGTGCTTCTGGAAGATCTGTTTCCACCTGATAGGGTCAGTGTCAGGTAAGAGGGGGGATCGTGGTGCAGCGCTTTATGGGTCATGCAGGCAAATTTTGAGATGGATCCTAGCCTCATAGGATACTCATTCCAATGACTGAAGGTCAGGGGTGATATGATCGCTTTTTTTGTGCTTCGGTGATGAGGCTGCCAATCGCATTCAAAGTAGCCTTTCGTGATGCAAGTGGGATTTTCGGAAGGCTCACAAGGGTAGGACTACCATAATCTAATTTCAATAAGACAAGAGCTTGAACCGCTGTTTAGAGGTCTGCCTGGGCGAGGAAAGGTTTTAGTTTTCTTAGTGCATGCAGTTGGTGGTTAGCTCCCTTGGTGGTGGCACTGATGTGGTTTCGCATGGAGAGGGCATTCTCCAAGGTTATACCTAGGGATTTAGCAGAGTCAATAATGTGTGGGGCACAGTTCAAAGCAGTAAGATGCAGGAGTCTGTCTTTGTCACTAGCAGCAATGGCGGGCGGTGAGATCAATAAGAATTCTGTTTCGAGAGCATTGAGTTTGAGGTGGCTACAAGTCAGTCAATGTTGCGTTTGGTCAAGGTGTTATTGAGGATATTGATGTCGTCGGGGGAGGCGATTTCCATGTAAAGTTGAGTGCTAACCACATACATGTGGTAAGAGATGTGAGCAAGTTTGAGGACTACGGTTAAGGGCTTCATACATGGGTCGAACAATATCGAGGAAAGAGTAGAGCCTTGGAGTATGCCAAGCGACAATGGCGATTGATAGGACAGTGTGGTTGATTAGGATGCACCGAGATCTATTGTGAAGGAAAGAGGAGAACAATTTTAGCTTGGTACCTGTGTTCTAATAGGTTCAAAAGGGTATCATGATTGGCCGAGTTGAACGCCGGTGATAGGTCAAGTAGGATTAGTAGGCAAGAATAATTCTGATCGAGTGAGTGTAGGGCATCGTGGACAATGTGGAGCAGGGCAGTTTCTGTGCTATGACCTGGTCGGAAGCCAGATTGACATTGGTTGAGGATTTGGAATTGCGTGATGTGATTGCAAAACTATAAGTGCACACATTTTTCTAAGTGTTTGGTTAAAGTTGAGATGTTGGAGATATGGCGGTAGTTGTTGGGGTCGGACTGGTCGGAGTTGGTTTTTTTAGGATAGGAGTAACCTGGCCACTTTTGAGGCAGTAGGGTATGGACCCTTGGGTTAGAGAGGCATTGATTATCATAGTCAATATTGGGATTAAGAGGTGAATGGCCTTATTGAGGGGTTTGGAGGGAAGGGGATATCTGAAGTGGTTGGAATATTTCAGAGAGCTCAATAGTTCTGAGATGTCATTCTCATTGAAAGTTTTAAAGCTAGACCAGGCGGCATTATTTTTAGGGAGGAGAGGGTTTCTCTGGCATACTTCCTGATCGAGTGGGATGGGGTGTAGGGGAGTTCGCATGGTAGGAGTTTCATAGAATTTTGGATTTTAGTGGTGATAAGCATGGTTTTCTTAACGAAGAAGGAGGCAAAGGTTTTGCAGTTGAGTAGTGTTTGGTTGTCTGAGGAAGGAGGATCGCTTTTGCAGTTCATCTGTATTTTTACAATTTCAAACAGTTTTTTAGGTCAATTAATTGCTTTGTCAAATTGATTTTGCAAGAATGCTGCTTTGGAGTTCCTGATGTGCCTATTGTAGGGGCTATGTCTTTGTCATAGAAGTTTGAGGTTGGAAAGAGAGGGGGTGTGTCTTGATGCTCTTTCTGAAAGTCTAAGGAATCTGTGTTCTGTGTTAAGGTTACTACTGAACCAGGGGGTTAGATCGTTTAGATGGAATTCTCTTTAGTTGTTTGGGTGCAAGGGTGTGCATGATTTTAGACATGGCATTGATGTAGTGCTCAGTGAGTCATGAGCGTGCCGAAGGGTACTCTATCTGTTGTCTGGGAATAGCAGGATAAATACTCCACCTGGCAAGAATGAAAACTGTTCCGCGGTTTTCTGGGCTGCTCAATTCAGCAACTGGTGTATTTTTTACCCCTTGTCTTATTCTGTGCCTTTTTTGTTCGTCTAAACACATTTCTCCTGCTGGTGGATGAGAAGTCATCATAACCTCAGTGTCTAGAATGAACATAAGTTACTTACCTGCAAACTGTGGTTCTCCAGCACTGGTATCCTTCATTGATTGACATGCCTGAATCATTCCCCGTCTTCGAAGTGGGAGTCCCATGGTACATAGAACAGCAATATATCCATTGTATAACAATAGCATAGCCAAAGAATCCATAGGAAGTATTTAACATAGAAATCAATAGGAAAAAACCTGTCACTTTAATAACTTGTTCAAGTCATTGGATATAGTCCAAACTCCAGCCAATCAGGCGACAGCACCCTCTAGAACCTTCTCCCCAGAGGCTCAGTCTCTCAGATTTTCGAGCACAAGATTGTCTTAAGAGTCTAGAAGACGAGGTGAGCCTCTAAGGGGAGGTGGGTGGTTCGCATGTGAATCTATGAAAGATACCAATACTGGAGAACCACAGTTCACAGGTAAGTAACTTATGTTCTTCTCCAGTATTGTGGTATCTTTCATAGATTCACATGCTTGAATCAGAGTAGATAGCAGTAATTCCAGAATTGTGCCTTGCAAACCATAAGTCAATCGAGAACTAAAGAAAAACATATACATATATTACAGGAAAGCAGTAATCTGAGCATAACTGTAAAAGAAAAAAAATATATATATATATATATATATCTATTCACTGAAAAAAACATAGGTTTCAGGGGCGTTATAGTTGGCTGGACATTTCCCTCGTACAAAACCCTAGAAATTCCCCCGTTATAGTTAGTTCAGCTAACTATAACTCGTGCCCCCGCAATGCACTGCTGATGACGTCATATATTACATCACTCATGACATGGTCAGTGACATCACTGATGACATCTGAAATGACATCACTGATGACATCACTGATGACGTCATCCATGTGATAAATTAGTGCATCTTCTCACACCCTTTGATATACCCAATCAAAATTTCAGACGTCCATTCTCAAAACCATAGATGAGCAAGTTACTTACCTTCGGTAATGCTTTTTCTGGTGGATACAGTATCTTCCTGTGGATTCCTCACCTTGTGAATATCCCCTGCGCCAGCAACATTCGGAAACTTTTGTAGCAGTCCACGCCAATGGGGTCGAAGACGACGTCACAGAGACACGGCTCCACTCGCGACTCCGCTGACGTCACCGGCTCCATAAGAAGACCTCGTCGGCGTGATGACGTCAGTTCCGCCCTTTTTTCCATGCCTTCGAGGCATACGGACGGACTGACAGCAATATATACACAGTATACACAGTACATAATATATAAAGCAACACACACAGTGTGGAGAATAAATAGGAAGGCAAAAGAAATAACACAATGCCTTTGACAGTAACAAATACAACTTGAAACACCATCATATACTAAAGGTATACAAGGGTGGACAACGGGGAGGCGGGTGGGTCAGTGAGGAATCCACAGGCAGCTACTGTATCCACCAGAAAAAGCATTACCGAAGGTAAGTAAATTGTTCTTCTGATGGATACATCTGCCAGTGGATTCCTCACCTTGTGAATAGATTCCCACAGCAGTCCCACTCCCGGAGGAGGGTGTCCACCCTTCTATACCAGAAAGTCCTGAAGGACGGAACGAGCAAAGTGTCCGTCCCTCAACTATAACGCTCCTTTGGTGAATTTCAAAGGTTTTTTAAATGCTAATTCCTAACTATATCAGGCCTGAAACCTATGTTTTTTTCAGTAAATTTCAAAGGTTTTGTAAATGACAATTTTTAATGTATTAATTGTTATACTGATTTTTTTGATACTGATTTACTACATTTTTTAAACTATTTATTTTTAGATATTTTTTTTTTAATTACATTATAATTACATTATACATTACAATACAAAATAGACTTTCTCAGAATGAATTACTTTAGTTTAAATACTTGACAAATAGGCAACAGACTTTTAAGTACAGTAGTTACAGTTGTTGCAATGGCCAACCCAATTTCAAACACAAAGCAACATTGAGCTCAATGTGAATTTCTAGTTAAATGCAATTAGTTACTTTATGGATTACTTTTCTAACCACAGGACTGGATCCTAGATTCAGTCCTTGGACATCTCCTGTAAACCGTTGAGTAAAAGCGTTTTGGTTACAGTAGTAATTTTTAAGGAATATTATTGTATTTTAAAACTTGACACTTAGAAACTTTTTCCCATAGAATCACCAATGTTATCCTATGGCAGAAAATTCACTTAGCAGGTAAGTAGTGTTATCGCTACTTTTTCTTACTCAGTGGTGGATCCTGGATCCATCACTGGCCAACCTCCTGTAAACAGTTGAAAGAATGTGTTTAAGTCATACAGACGATTTTTTAGGAATATTTTTAGTTTGTGAAAATAGACATTTAGAAAATTTTCTGGTGAAAACCACACAATGGATTCCTATGGAAGGAAATACAAGTTACTGGTAAGTACGCTTAGAATTACTTTTCAGGGTCAGTGCTGGGCTAAAAGATGCAGCACTGGGTTGTCTCCTGATTACAGGTAAGTAAATCGGAATTCGTAGTTCGGCTGATTTTAGAGGAATATTTGTACAATGGTGAAGGAAGGGGGAGGGGCCCGAGGTGACGTGTGCAATCACGCCCTGTGGCGCGTTTTAAGTTGGGGAATTAATTCCTCTTCAATCCTGAGGTCCCCTGGGGGCCAACTAGCCCACCAGGTACCTCCAGTATGCGCCAGGGAGCTGCATTGCAGAGAGGTATCCAGAGGCCACGACCCTTTTTACAACACTCTGCAACGCAGCTCCGTGGCGCTTACTGGAGGTATCTGGTGGGCTAGTTGGTCCCCAGGGACCCTCAGGGTTGAAGAGGAATTAATTCTCCAACTTAAAACGCGCCACAGGGCGTGTTTGCACACATATCACCTCAGGCCCCGCCCCCTACCTTCACCACTATGCAAAGGCGCCCCGTGGGGTGTTTTAAGTTGGGGGATTAAGTCCCCTTGAATCCTGAGGTCCCCTGGCGTCCAACTAGCCCACCAGGTACCTCCAGTATGCGCCAGGGAGCTGCGTTGCAGAGGTGTTCAGAGGCCACACCCCTTTTTACAACACTCTGCAACGCAGCTCCGTGGCGCTTAGTGGAGGTACCTGGTGGGCTAGTTGTCCCCTAGGGGACCTCTGGATTGAAGAGGAATGAATTCCCCAATTTAAAACGTGCCAAAGGGCGTGTTTGCACAGTATTCCCTCAGGCCCCGCCCCCTACCTTCACCACTGTGCAAACACGCACCGTAGCGCGTTTTAAGTTGGGAGATTAAGCCCCCTTGAATCCTGCGGTCCCCTGGCGGCCAACTAGCCCACCAGGTACCTCCAGTAAGTGCCACGGAGCTGCGTTGCAGAGAGGTGTAAAAAGGGGCGTGGCCTCATTACACCTCTCTGCAACGCAGCCCCCTGGCGCATACTGGAGGTTCCTGGTGGGCTAGTTGGCCCCCAGGGACCCACAGTATTGAAGGGGAATTCGTTCCCCCTCTGCAAACGCGCCAGGGGGCGCGTTTGCAGAGTGATGAAAGGAGGGGGCGTGGCCTCCTCCCGATTCCGGTTTGGCCCTGGGGACCCCATCCCCCAGGGCCTGCCCCCTATTTTTTATTTTTTTTTTAAACTGTGGAGGGGGGCCGCGTGGCCCCCCTCCCGAGGCCTTAATTTGCCCCGGGGACTATTTTATTTTTTTGGAGGGGGGCTGCCTTGCCCCCCTCTTGTGGCCTCTTTTGGCCCCGGGGACCCCATCCCCCGGGGCGGTTTAAAAAAAATAATATATTTTTATTTTGGGGAGGTGGGCCGCGTGGCCCCCCTCCCGGGCCACTACTGGCCCCGGGGACCCCATCCCCCGGGGCCTGGTCTCCGTTGGGGACCGTGGGGGCGTCCCCAATCCCCCCACGGCCCCGCCGGCTCCCCGCCTCCTGCGGGAGCCGGCATTGCTTTTCCACATGGGGAGCAGCTAACATGCTGCTCCCCATGTGAAAAAGCAATCTGCTTTGCTATTTGGAAGAGAGAGCAGGTTTCCCTGCTCTCTCTTCCAAATAGCAAAGCAGTTTGCAATGGCAGGGTGGGAGCCGCGAAGCTCCCGCCCTGCCATTGCAAACAGCAGTGTCCTGGGGGTGGGCACCCCCTCCCACTTAAGTTAAAGCCCCGGTGGTGGTGGTCCCAGGGGCTTGGGGGTCCGTATCGGACCCCTTACTTTAAATATGTAGTGCCCCGGGGAGGTGGCACTACATAGGTTTATAAAAAAAAAAAACAAGCCCCGGGTGGTGGCGGTCCCCGGGGCTGGGGGGGGCCATGAGCCCCCCGCATACATTAAGATAAGCCCCGGGGGTGGGGGTCCCCGGGGGTGGGGACCCCTCTGGGCCCCCCATGTCTATGAGATTGCCCCCGGGACTTGGCCCACCCTACGCATCCCGCGATTTAAAAAAAATATATATATTTTTTTGGGCCTTGTGGGTCCTTGTGGGACCCCCTGAGCAGGCCTAGGGGGTCAGGGTGTTTCTACCCTGCCCCCTTTTCGCGTTTTGCGATGTTTTTTTTGGGGCTTCTTGTGCCTCGGTTCTACCGAGGCACAAGATGGCTGCCAACACTTCCTGATCTGGAGTGACAGCCAATTAGCATTCAGCTTGTGCACGGCAGGGTGCGCGCTGGGTGCGGGGAGGGTCCGCGGATCCTCCTCGGCCATAGATATCACTAACTTTTAACTCTAATTTTCTCAGGAACTACTGAACGGATTTACACCATTTAAGCAAAAGGCACAAGTCTGAACTGAGGACTACCTCTTTGCCAAATTTGGTGTAATTCCGTTCAGCAGTTCGGGCTGTAGCTGCAACAACAGGTCCTATGGGAAATTGCATGGGGAAAATGCGTTTTGGGACCCCCTTTTTTCTCGGCTGCCGCTTGACGAATCACCGCAAAACTTTCGGGGTAGGAGCGGAGCGGGGCTGGCCAAAAGTTTGGAAAATTTTGCGAAGATTCGTCAATCGGCGCCAGACTTATTGGGAATAGAATATTGCGGATTTCCTATGGAAAATAGGTCCTAACTATAACTATCTACTGGCGACCGCCAGTAGATAATATATATATACATATACACACACACATATATATATATATATATATATATAAATATATACATTCTGTGCAGGAAGAGCAAAGAAAACAGAGGCTCACCTTACTTGAAAAGATTATGTAGCACTGCTTGCCCCACTGCTGTGTCAGCATTGTCGGCAGCTTCCAGAAAGTAGTGCTTGGTAAAGGTGTGTCTGCTGGACCTTGTTGTGGCTCTGCAAATCTGGTGAAGAGGCACACCAGCAAAGAGAGCCGTAGAAGAGGAGACTGCTCTAGTAAATGCGCTCTAACTGATGTTTGAAGTGTCTTGCCCGCTTGCTGATGGCAAAAGGAAATTGTACTAGATATCCAATGTGCAATAGTCTGTTTAGTTACTGGATATCCTTTACGCATCCTGCCATAGGCTATAAAAAGTTGATCAGTTTTACGGACACTGGCTGTTTTTTGCAGATAACATTTCAAACATCTTTTAACATCTAACGAATGTAAAGTTTCCGCCTGTGGATTAGGGAAAAAAGTCTTTAAGATGACCGGCTCATTTAAGTGGAAATCAGAAGGTACTTTAAGGATAAAGGCCGGGTTAGTGTGGAGCACCACAGAGTCTTTGGTGAATTGAAGAAAAGGAGGTTTGATAGTAAAAGCCTGTATGTCGCTGACTCGTCAAGCAGAAGTAAGGGCTAAAAGCAATGAAGTCTTCCAAGAGATAAATTTGAGATCAGCCCTATGAATGGGCTCAAATGGGGACTTCATGAGTTGTGCCAACACAATGTTCAGATGCGGAGGCGGAGGTCGAATTGGCAAAAACATCCTAAATAAGCCTTTGAAAAATTGTTGTATTATTCTTAAAGAATAAAGAGAATTGGAACCATCCTGCCGAAATCTGGAAATTGCGGCCAGAAAAACATTAAGGGTAGAGTGAGAGAGCCCGAATTTTGCTAATTGTAAGAAAAAAGGCAAAAGTTGCTCTGGCGTAGAATGAACAGGGTGAACATTTGAAGCTTCACACCAAAGACAAAACCGTTTCCACTTAAGTTTGTAGGTTTTGATAGTGAAGGGTGCTCTGGCGTTAGCAAGGACCTCTCTGCAGTCCGAAGGGATAACTAAGTTGGCAAACTCATAATGTTCAGGCTCCAGGCTGCCAATCACAGAGATGTTAGATCCGGATGGCAGACCTGTCCTTGATTCGTAGTCAGAAGATCCGAAATTGGACGAAGCACAATTGGATTTCACTCCGACAGAAGGAGTAGCTCTGTAAACTAGATCTTGCGAGGCCATCTGGGGGCTTTGAGAAGAATGTAGCAAGGTTCTCTCCGCATTTTCCGAAGCACCCTTGGGACTAGAGGAATCGGTGGAAAGCGTAAGCATACATTTTTGACCAGTTCATCAAAAAAGCATTCCTGTACGACCCTGGTTGGGGAAGCCAACTTGCATAGAATGGGCATTTGCGGTTCAGATTGGTCACAAACAAATCCAGATTGGGGGGTCCGCAAAGCTGAAAGTTGCGGTCCAGCGTTGGTTGATGAGGTTCCCACTCGTGGTTGGATGAGAGCGACCTGCTCAGGGAGTCCGCTAGAATGTTGGACACTCCCAGAACATAAACTGCCGGGATAGCAAAGTGGTACTCGTACCCCCTTGTTTGTTTACATAATGCATGCTTGTTGTGTTGTCCGTCCGGATCAACACTGAAGCTCCGTGAATGAGGATGCAAAAGGATTTCAGCGCCAGGAATATCGCCAGTAACTCCAAGAGGTTTATGTGCCAAGTTTGTTGCTGTGTGTCCCATATTTCCTTGACTGTGAGGCCCTGAAGATGCGCCCCTCACCCCTCGAGGGAGGCATCTGTCATGAGTATGAAATTTGGAGAGTCCACTACAAACAAGTGGCCTGCTGAGACGTTTGGTATGCGAGTCCACCATAATAACGCACTTTCATCAGAGATGTGATGTTGACGATATTGTCGAAAGACCCTGAGACCTGTTGCCATTGTTTGTCAAGTTCCTCCTGTAAGGGTCTCATTTTGAGGCAACAGTTGGGAATTAGGGGAATGCAGGAAGACAGCATCCCCAGAAGCGATTTGAACTGTCGAACAGAAACGGACTTTCTTGTGCGGAGGAGAGCTGCCAGTTCGCAAATTCGTTGTGTTCTTTTGTTTGATACAAATGCCCTTGCCTGCTGAGTGTTTATGATGGCTCCCAAGAAAGTCTGCACTTGAGAGGGAGTGAAGAGAGACTTCTCCAGATTTATGGAAAGGACCAGCGACTGAAACAGAGACCGGCATATTAGGGTGTGTCTGGCTGCAACTGTGAATGACTGCACCTTTATAAGGCAGTCGTCGAGATAGTGAAATATTTGGACACCAGCTTGAGGAAGGTGTGCTGCCACCAGTGCCAAGACCTTGGTGAACACTCGGGCGCAGAGCGGAGGCCAAAGGGATGGACCTTGAATTGGAAGTCTCTGCCAGCCACTCTGAAGCGCAGGAATTTCCTGTGTCTGGGTAGGATAGGGACATGAAAATAGGCATCTTGAAATTCCAGTGTTGTCATGTAATCCCCTGAGACAGTAATTGAAGCACTTCTTGGAGAGATAACATCCGGAAAGTTTGTTTCTTGAGGAATTTGTTGAGGGAACGAAGGTCCAGAATGGGGCGCCACTCCCCCGATTTTTTCTATATGAGGAAGATTCTTGAATAGAAGCCTGCATCCCTTTGTAGATTTGGTACCACTTCGATCGCTCCTTTCTTTAACTTTAACATGAACTTGATTTGGCATAACAGTTCCTTCAGATGGGCAGGAGGCGGACCTCTGGGAGGAGAATTTGGGGGAAATTTTACAAATTCTAGAGTGTGTCCTCTGGACACTATGTCTAAAACCCATCAATCTGTAGTTATGGCAGACCAGTTTGAGAAGAAATGGGAGATTCGCCCTCCAACCTTGGTCGGGTTGATGGGTAGAGTGGTTGGCAGGTGGCAGCTGTCACTGCTTTTTTGAAGAATCCCTGCCTCTGTAGGAGGATTTCCCTCTGTACTGCTTATAAGAGGCAGCCGGCAGTTGACGAAAAGACTGCTGTTGCTGGGAGGAGGAGTAACTCTGTTGACCCTGATAGGGTTGGTACTGCCGGTATTGATTGTAGCCTCCTCGAAAAGAATAGGAGGAACCACGACCCCTTGCACCACGAAAAGGCTGCTTCTTAAATTGTAGAGTGCCAAGAGCCCGTGCAGTGTCGGTATCCTTTCTAATCGCCTGGAAGGCGTCGTCAATGTGCTGGCCGAAAAGTGATTCTCCGTCATAAGGCATGTCGATAATCTTAGACTGTACTTCCTGCCGAAAAGAAGTAGCCTTTAACTAGCCATGACATTGGAGGACTCTGCTCCTGCCAGTTGGCGAAAACCTGTGGAAGAGACATCCACTGCACAGTCAATGATCTCAGCAGAGATCCGTTTTCCCTCTTGGAGAATCTTTAAAGCATCCACTTTAGAGGCCTCAGGCAACATGTCGATAAAGGGGGATATGTCCGACCACATTTGCCTGTCGTAGAAGCCTAGGATAGCAAGAGAATTAGCCGCCAGGACAGTAGTTGACGCCATGGTGGAAAACTTCTTCCCAATGGAATCCAGGCATCTGCCCTCTCGATCAGGAGGAGCCGACAATGGAGACGGGTGGTTCCTGTCACGACTTTGTGCCGCCTGAGAAATAATCGAATCCGGCTTCGGTTGACCAATAAGACAGGCTGGTGAATTGTCCGGGGCCTTCTATTTCTTATCCAGGCATGGCAGGACTGCAGGAATGGAGGCAGGGGTCTTCATGACCTTCAAACCCTCCTGCCAGATGAAGTCGATTATCGGTACAGCCCGTACCTATTTCTGTGTTTGATCTTTGAAATCATATAGGAAACAGTCTTCGTCCCTGGTGACCATAGGGAGATGGCATCTCTTGGGCGCTCTGTCCATGAGAACATGAAATCCACCTATATCAACTGGTGGAGAGTCAACAGGAGTTGGAGTGGTAGGTGACGGAGTCTGGATTTGACGATTGTCCCACTTGGTAAGTAGGGATCTATCATCTAACTCCCCTTCTTCTCTGTCTTTGTCCATGGTATGTGTGTCCTCCAGGTTGTGAGATCTCTATGCAACCGGAGAAACTGGAGGGGGCGGCCCAATGATCGATGAAGGCGGAGGAATAGGCGTCTGAGGAACAGAAGAAGCCGGCTCCGAGGGAGGAAAACGGCAGTAGTAGTCATCAAGCATATGTTGCAAATTGGAAATGAGGGACATGGGCATTTGTGCAGTCGGATTTTCAAGCGGTGGTTGAACATTAGGCTCTGAGTAATAATCATACTCTTGATCATCCTCTATATCTTGGTACTTGATTAGAAGCTCTGAAGGACTACGAGCAGCCCGGAACCTGTCATCCTCCTCTGAATCAGCCCCATAATCAAACAGTTCCGCTGGAAGATTAGGAGATGCTTGAACTTGTAATAAAAGGTCCATGGAAGACTGCCTACTCTGAAGCAAGGGAACATCCTTCAGTTCTGATGGTGGCAAAAGAGCTGCTGAAGGCTTCAAAGGGACTAGAGGCATCAAAACTGGAGGTGGAGCCAAAGATTCCGCTGACGAAGCTGCAGCCGTCGACGAGATACATAGTTGAAGCTCTGTATGTGAAGGTTTCAGTGCCGTCGACGAGGCAACCGTCAACGAGTCAACCGTCGGCGAGGCAGCCGTCGACGAAGCAGCCGTCAACAAAGCAGCCGTCAACGTGGCAGCCGTCGACGAGGCAGGCTGATCCTTGGAGGCCGTCGACTGTCTTGTCAACGAGTAGGCGTCCGACAAACGACGAAGAAAGGGAGAGCGTAGATGAATGAGGTCTCACCGTCACCAACACAAGCGTCGAATGAGAAGACGCTGACGACATCACCATTGCAGGTTGAGGAGAAGAGAAGGTGGAAGTCGTCGTCGTAGTTGTGATGACGGAAGACTTCGTCAACGGAGGAATCGACGACTAGCTTGTCGACGAGATGCCAATTTTCTGAGGCAAAAGTCTCTCAGGCAAAGATTTAGACACCTGGGACTTAGATCTCAGAGGCCTAGTGGGTGGAGACTGACCCTTAGGAAGAGCAGGAACTCCTTTTGATGAGGAAGGCTGGTCTTTATGCTTATAAGTGTGGTGTTTCTTCAACACCTTAGCCTCAGGAGATGCTATCTCCGCCTCACTAGCCCTTTTCTTAGAGGCAACTGTCTTGAGAGAGGAATCACTTTCAACATCTGACAGGGGGTAATCCTTTGTCTTGAGCTTCTGCAGCCACAGAAGAAGACGTCCCTCTCTGTCTCCTAAGGTCTTTTGAGGAAAAGTCCTGCAGATTTTACAATCTCTCACCTGATAGTCCGGGTGGAGGCAGTAGATACACTTTTTGTGTGGGTCCTCAGAATGAAGTCAAAGTTTCCCACAAGACTCACAGTGTCTGAAGAGTGATCTCTTTGTAGTAGACATTGTAGTGAAGATATTCTGAAGAATTCCTGAAGAAAAAGGTTGAAGTACTGAGCAGAGCTCACGGAGACTCCCTTCACACGACGTGCGGTAGAAAAACTGAGAGTCTGAGCCTCTGGGGAGAAGGTTCTAGAGGGTGCTGTCGCCTGATTGGCTGGAGTTTGGACTATATCTATTGACTTGGACAAGTTATTAAAGTGACAGGTTTTTTCCTATTGATTTCTATGTTACAATACTTCTTATGGATGTTAGGCTATGCTTTTGTTATACTATGGATATATTGCTATTCTATGTACCGTGGGACTCCCACTTCGACGACGAGGAATGATTCAAGCATGTGAATCTATGAAAGATACCCCAATACTGGAGAACCTCTGTACTTCAGCACTTAGAGATGCACCAATGCTGTTGTAGAGGCCTTGGCTCTGGTGGAATAAGCCCGGGGGCCTTCAGGGCATTTCTCCTTGGCCACTGTACAGCAGATTTTGATACAGATTGCAATGTTGCACTTTAGTATGTCTTGCTTACTCACATGGGACTGACTCTTTCCAAAAACTGCTAGTCTTTCAGAAGATTCTGTAGCCACTATTTGCCAGGCTCCTTATGCCCAAGTTACTGCACACTGTAGGTGAATGCAGTTGCCCTTCTCTTCCTTACTCACATGACCTGTTTTTTTTGTCATGATGTGCAAGCATTTTCTAAGATTTCAGTTTACTTCTGGAATAATTGTGCTTAATTTGTTTGGGGGCATAATCATCTCTGTCTCATTTAGTTTAGTTGTGTTTAATTGGTTTGTGGGACACAAATATCTCTTTGTCTCATTTACTTTCATGAAGCCTTACTGCAAATCTTGTTAACAGGGAAATATGTCGTGCCTTAGCCTCTTTAGACAAATTTGTGCCAGTGGTATCTTTAAACTGAGATGGGCCGCAGGCAGAACTGGAAAGAGCATCCCCAAGTCTCCTCCAGGCCCATTAAGTCTTGTTCACTGGCAAGTCCAGGCAGGATGCTGGCTTCAGGTGACGAGCACTAAGACTAGGTATCTGACCATCTGGTCAAGAAAGTGTAGCCACAATCATGACAGACTTAGGGTAGACAGACATTCCTATTAAAAAATGTTCTGGAGATAGCGATCAATCAGAATAAAAGGAGTTATGGATGCCTCAACAATGAGCTCTTACTAAGAGCACGCACCAGGTCACTGGAATCTTTGAAGCACACTATGGCAATTAAAGGTATGGATAAAGGAATTATGTGGCACGCTGTAGCCAAATTATGTAGTGAATTATGTAGCATGTATCTGGCTGTCTATGAGGCTGCTTTAAATAAAAAGCTTAATTGTGGGCTCTGTACCTCAACCACTGGAGCAGGGGGTATACCCTGGTTGCTCTTCTTTGGAAAGGCATGGGTGCATTTTAAGGATTTTAAGACATCTATTGTTCTCGTTAAGGCCTCCCTAAGCAGTGTCATCTCACTATAAACTATACAGTTCATGTAAAGAAATGGCAGTTGATTAATTGCTACTGTTCTGTCTTCTGTATTTCCTTTTCAGTAAACCTTTAACATTCCACTGCACTATCTTCTCCCTTATTTTTAGACCTTGTCCACAGATATCTTTTTCTGTCTGTTGTCAAACACCTGTTGCCTGGAGTGGGCTTTGGGGTAGCCCTAGCTCAGGATTGGATAACTTTCTTGTCTTTCTCAGTACCTTTTTCCTTACTTCTTAACTTTTGCTCCTATTCTTGTGTTTGTCCCAGCCCTGGACCACAGCTACTTTACCATGTTTGTGATTGGAGGATTAATATCCTTCCAGTACTAACATTAGAGAACTGTTTTTTTTTGTTTTTTTTAGCACTCCATAGGAGCACATTACATTTTTGCTCTCACTTTCCCCCCGTCTACTCTTCATATGCCTGCCCACTATCCCTGTTGTGGCTTTTCCCCTCCTTCTACTTATCCATTGCCCCCTCAACAATCTTTTTCTCACCCTGCTTTAAATTTTTCTTAAATATAACTAATTTTGCGAGTGTTTGGAACCCCTACACTGCCACCGAGCTGATTGGGTCTTTTTTGTAATGCTCCTATACATTTTGTATTTACCATTCGAAAATGGTGATCAACCATCTTGGAACAGCAAATTAAACAAAGCAAACAAGGATTGGCAAAGCGATTAGCTCAGCCCTCACATTTTAAAGTGATGACATATTTATTGGCTTTGCCAATACTTTTTCCATTTTCCCATTTGCCTGATGCGAAAAGGGATTACTTTGTTATCCCCCATCCCCACCACTACTATCCTCAACAGGCGATAAATGCTTTATAAGGGCACTTAAATATGTACTGTAGTGGCTTAAATGTTGGTTATAGATTCAGGACACTTTAACTCTAATTCTGACTAACCCATGTGATCAAATTGCAAGATTTCTAGAAAAACCTGCCAAATTTGTGGTGTGCTCTAAAACTGACAAATCTGTAATGTAAGCAAGAATGATAAAAATTGGACATTGAAATATCAGCTGCAGTACACACAAAACATAGGGTGGGTGAAGTGTTACAGTGCAGTGGGTGTCAAATAAATGTTTTGTCATGAAACACATGACTTTAAGTGACTTTAATTGAAAGACAGACATAGAATTGAAAATCTATGCAACCGTTCACTGAGGAAGAAACATAAATTAGGCATCTCTGAATGGTAGAATTCATGTCCAAGACAACAGTTCATCGTGCAGAGAAATGCTGGATTTACCTTTTCCGAGAAGGTTTTGTATGGTCGCAGCATAGGGTGCGTCTTAGCCTCCTCATCGATGGTTTCACCATAGGTCCAGTTGTTCTGTATCTGTTCAAGAATAAAGAAACTAGGGTTGAAGTTCTAATTTCCGGTCATGCTGCAACCACACTGAGTCACTAAGTTCAAGGGCAATAACAGCAAAATGAATCTGTAATGCAGCTACAGTGCAACTAGGGCATGGAACAGGGAATATTTCTTGTTTTTAATAATACAGACTGACATATGATGTAAGGAGTTAGTGAAAGAAGAAAGAAGAGCACAGGACTGAGTTGCAGGTTTTCTTTGGAGTATACAGCTATGGAACTTCCAATATACGTTCACCGCAACACAGAATATACTGACTTTCAGGAAAGTTAATTGACTAACAGTGGATTAGGAAATACTTTAACCCTCAAACAAGGATGAAACGTGCACTGGAATGTGGGGACACTGGAAAGAGGAACAGAAAAAAATCTGAACTGGGAATACATTGGAATTTAGAGAATACAAATAATTCACACAATGGAGCAGAGAAATACAGTCAGCAATTGTAAAACGAAGACTGATAGATCACACTCACATGGGTTTGGTAAAGGTCAAAACACTTGATACATCTATGAAGCTACTACTGCCTTTAGAATAACTCATGATCTGCAGACAGCTACCTGCATACCAGGACAACAAATTGCTAAAAGGCAACAACATTTGGGAATACTGTGCTATTGAAATACTATGGAACTGAACACATCCTAACAAGATGGGTGATATCCATTGCAGGCATTTGGTGTGTGTTGGCCAATTGGTACATTGGAAAGGTTTTGTTTATCATGTCGTTGCCTGGATGTTTCAGTTGCTATTGGTAATGATGTTCTTTCTATCTTCCAACAGTGTTAGTTTGTTTGCAAGTGATGCAATAGGGATTCAAAGTTTCCAACTACATGATTTTCATTGTGTTTTATCAAGTGGTTGGAAAACTGATAGGAAGTTGTATGAGTTTTTTTTACTGTTCTTTTTACGTAGATTGATGGTAAATTTTGTAATGTTTATTTTACGATTCATGAACCTGTTAAGGAAGTTCCTGTGGATATCTGAATGTATTTGCTGAGTACAGAAAAGTGTACATGGGTACTCTAAAAACTAGTGACTTCATGGTCTACTGTGTTGTTGACCCAAAAGTACACTAGTTTTCAGGACAGCATAGGTTCTTGTATGAATCTTTAGTTGGGCCTAAAATCACTACATTCAGCAAGTATTGTAGAATTCTCTTTACAATAAGTTTTACTAACATACCTTATCAAACGCCCACTTGTCATGTGTGTATTCAGCATATTTATTAATGAAAGCATCCAGCTTCTCTGGAATGATGACACTGTAGGAGAAAAATAAATAATTGAGCCTGAGACACTCAATTTACAATAGAAACATCATAGCACATTAGGGATATCTTCCGCTTTCCATTTTCATTCTAAAGTCCACAACAAAGCAAAGGAGTTTGCGGGGTGGTGAATCATTACATACAGCTATCAGATCTGAAAATATTCCTTCATCAGCTTCCATAGAGTGTTAATCCCTCTCATTAACAGCATAATGATAAGATGTCTAGAGTCGTTACAAGCTCACTTTAAAGTTTCCACTGGTTTGGGGTCAAAGTTGCCCTCTGCGTCTACTGAAGCCTTTTTCTCCGTCTTTGAGGAGTAGCTGGCATCAACATAATCAGGAGGAATGGCTCCAGCAATGGCACAAAGGCAGGGCATCGCAATCTTGTACAGCTCGGCGTCAAACCTCTACAGCAAAAAAATGGAAAATGAATATGAGAATGCACGTAACCCTCATGACCACCTCCAACATAAAAATACCAAAAACGTTTTCATTCAAAATTGCAATCAGTGTTGCACAAAATGAGTATTAAAGCCCCTTTACGTTCACACAAAAGGAACTAATGATCATCCAATACCCATTCTAAATCAGTTCTGGACCACCACTCTGTCAACTCCAACTACTCGTTCTGGAAATATGCTCTTACAATTTTCTATGGCCAAAATTAGACCTACTGAAACCTTGCTCCCTTTGGGGAAGAGTATGTTTATTTCTTCAACCACATTGGAAGACTTTCCTGCTAAAGTAATTAATTTTCTTAATGATTCATCCTTCTATCTACTGAATTCTCTAGATCACCTATCTTTTCTACATGATTAGTATCTCCCTTTGATCCTTGCCCAGCTAATATTACACATCTAGCTACTTGCACTGCTGCCCCCATCATCACGGACACTTGCAATCCACAATCATTAACGCCAAAGACATTTGTGATCCCCCTCAGACATGGCTCCAAATTATGTATATACCAAGGTCAACCTGGTATCCTGGAATGACTAAGGATGATTATGGATCAATGGGAACAGCTGCCCTGATACCATTGAACCTTTTAGTGGCCTTTGATACCTTGCCTAATGCTATGCTAATTTCACATCTTCATGGCTTTGATATCAGATCTAAGGTTTTTAATTAGATAGTTATTTTCTCACTGGCTGATGACAAGCAATCATTATCCCTTCTTATTAGTCTTCTTACTGTGCCCCTCAAGTGGTGTTTACTAGGGCTCTTTAATGAGCTCTATATTGTTCCTTCTTAATGCCATCCCTTTGTCCATCTTGATTTGATCTTTTGGATTTTCCTTTTTGGGATATGCAGAAAATAGTCAGATCAGATAAGAGACAGATAGGATAGTAAACTTAAACCTTTGCAAAGCTACTTCCAGAACTGCATTGCTACAGGATCTAAACACCCCACTCACTGTTCCCTCATGATCTGATCAGGTACTTTGTGCCCCCCTGATTTTGCTGCCCCACCCTCTCCTGTAACTACTGCTCACGATTTGGGATTTATATTGGGCCAGTCTTTCATATTAGCTTATCAGAATATCTCTGTCGCATGTTTTTTCTATCTTTGCATAGTGAGGAAATGTTATCTAAATTGACTTTATTCTGTTACTTCAAAGTAATCCAATCATTAACCCCTTGTGTGCCACGCCCTTTCCCCGCCCTGTGCCGGCCGTTGCATTAGCGGGCGGGGTTTATGACGAGCTGGACTCGTCATGGGCACAGCGCAACCGCGGCCCATGACGAGTCCAGCTCGTCATGGGCACAGAAGGGGTTAATAGGCTCCTGCCTGAATTTCTCTAATTCAATGTATCTTTGGGTTCCAGATTATTTAACCAACCATCTGCAATGTGTTCAGAATGCTGCAATCCAACATTTGTTGGCCTCTACCTGGAGGCATCTATTTCAGGCCCCTTTGCAAAATTACTTATGCTGCTTGTATGAAATGTTCAAAATTCATAAGTCACTGTAGCTAGCATAAAGCAGTAAATGATAAAGGGGCTAAATTTCCCAACATCATCTTCCTTCTATATCACTTCTAGAATACTCCATTCTTCCAGAAATGTATATGTAAAGATAGTTAAAATGAACAATACTTGTATAGGTGGACACAAACATTTGCCTACCTAATGGCAAACATTACGTATCCTGACTATAGCTTTTTGATTTTTAACGAAACTATCTTACTATCCACAATATTCTAAAAACTTATTATTTGTCAACCACGTCTGATACTACGGATACTGGTTTTGTACTATTATCGAGAAAGTTAGCTCTTCAACTTTAAGACATCATTTTGGGCATTTTCACACTCTATGAATGTAAGCAATAAAGAAAATTAACATTTATAAGAATGAATGGGTTGGGTGGGCTTTCTCTCAGGAAGAAAAACGTTCAAATGTAGCAGCAACTCAGAATGGGAAAAGGGAGAGGAAAAAGGACAAGAAAAGTAAAGCTAGGCACAAGCAAAGATGAGGTGTATTGTCTGTGCCTGTCAAATACAAAAAATAAACAATAATTTTGTGCAAAATATATTTCTGTGCATCACCTTCAATGGTTTCTAAACTTCCAATTTCATATGAAGAAGGAGCACACCCTCAGTGTGTCCAATTACCACTGTTGGAAACAAATATGATAGCTGAAGGCCCAAGTTTCAGATCCTATATTACAGAACTGCAGACATTTACTACCTCAGATGCAGCCTACTGCAAATAAATCTAGAAGTACAGTTTTCTGTCTGTGGGACATGAGTGGTATCTCGAAACTGAGTGAAGTGCAGGTTAGAGGTGAGATCGAATCAAATGCTGAGCTTAGTATAGAGTGTGACTTCCATAAGATCCAGTTCTTTACAAGGTTGCCCTGATGACCTTCCTGTAGTTTATCGCTCTAGACAGATTGACCAGCAAGACAATTATCTTAAGTTTATAAGACACTAACTAATATTTTTCAACTGACCTAATAGTCCGATTGCGAGAGCTACAGGAAGTAGGCTTTGGTAGGCTGACAAAGGAGTGAAAGAATACTAAAATGGTACCAAAAGAGGGGCATTTCTGACCCGACTGAGACATATTCAATTTCACTAGTTGCACAAAGTGTATTTTACAGCAAAGAGGCTATGGAAGAATCAGCTGAGTTGATTGCTAGATTACCTTAGTTGTCTTACACATGTCTCTACATGGTTGGGATACAATGTTGTTAAGGATTTCTAGGGAGAGGTCTCCCACCTTTCGCATGAGTTGTTAGGTTGTTGATTTAAACTTACTAATAAACATGCACTTCTGTGCCTTGTTGGGGACCAGGGTCACACTGGGAAGGAAAAAAATATTGATAAACCTGGGGTTTCTTTTGATCAAATGGGACATTTTGAAGGATTGGAGGAACAGCAGCACAAGAGATTGCTGAGCCGCTTGGGGCATGAATATGTGCTCACTGTTGGAGGCACCCTAATAGATAATCAAGGGATATCCCTGAAAACCTGCTAAGATTTAGGGTGCTTGGACATACTTCTATAGTTTTTTACACACATAAGGGTTATGGAGCCTTAAACAAGTTGTCCTGTTGGAGTTCAGAAAAATGTTCTTTGACATTATCTACACCCAAGAGATGTTAGTGTGTCCTATGCTGTAAGAACACATGTAGCAGCTGCTGATTGCGGTCATCATTGTCACTGCATTGTCACCGGTTTGTATGTGAAAAATGTCTGTTTTTAAATGCCAATAAGTTTGGTTATAAAAGAAATCTATAAGTTTGTCAAAATCTCTGAAATAGTTAAATGTTTGTGAACGGTTGGAAGAAAAAGGTACTTGCCTGCGGTAATGATCTTTCTGGTGGATATTTTATCTACATGAAGATTCCTCACCTGTAGAATAATCCCACTCGTCAGACTGGATTTGGAAACTTCAAAGTTATCATGTCACCGGTAGGCAATGCTGGCTTCATATCAACGCCAGTAGTGGCATCAGATGACGTCACCAAAGCCATGTAAGCCCAGCCTGGCGCATCAACGTCGGTTTTCACCCCTTCTTCCCTGTCTTGAGGTATTTGACATTGATAAGAGTAGTGCAGTGTCTAAATATAAGCATATTGGGGATCCTATTAACTTTCCGTATAACTATTTATCAAATGGAGAGGGGGGTGTGATCAAATGGAGAGTCGGGCGGACCAATGAGGAATATGCAGGTCGCATATCCACCATTCTTCTATCTACAGATTCTGCACCTGTAGAATATATTCCACAGCCATATCCACCTAGGAGGAGGGTTGATGGATGGTTATATCAGGAAATTCGGCTAAAATGAACATATTCTCGCATTTCAGAACCCCAGCAGTAATGCTTGGTGAATGTGTCCAGAGATGCAGACGTGGCTAACTTGCATATCTCTGCAATAGGAACTCCTCTTGCAAGGGCAGAAGTGGTGGCCTTGGCCCTGGTAGAAAGGGCCCTAATTCTTTCTAGTGTTTCTTCTTTGGCCAGCGCATAGCATGTCTTAATGCAGAGGGTGATTCACCCTGAAAGGGCCCTTTTCTGCACCACTTTATTTTTCTTGGTACAGTACGAAGAACTGGTCATCCAGTAATGTGTCCTTGGTGCTGTCCAGGTAATGGTTGACTGCCCGCCTATGGTCTAATCTATGCAACTGCTACCCCTCCTTAATAGGAAGGGCATGGGATAGAAGGTTGGAAGGGTGATGTACTGACTCATATGGAATGGGAGTCACCACCTTAGGTAGAAAAGCAACTGTGGCTATCAACACCAACTTCTCAGGGTAAAAGAATGCAAAAGGTGGACGTGAAGTAAGAGTCTGCAACTCGGTCACCTGTCTGGCTGAAGTTATAAAAAACTGTTTTCAAGGTCAATATCCTTAAAGGACAACTGTTTCAGAATAGTTAACACTAAATTAAAGTGCCAATAGGGAATAACAAATGAGGGTGGGGGATACATATTTGTTAATGCCTTCACAAAACGTATTACAATGGGGGATTTGAAGAAGGACAGCTGGTCTGGCAGACAGAGGAATACCGACAAAGCCATTAAATACACCTTGGCAGTACAGATCACACAACACCTCTGGCCAAGGGAAAGAGTAAATTGTAGATCCTGGGATACAGAAGGTATATGTTGTTGTCCAGGCCCCATGCAACAAAGCTACTCCATCTGCCAGCGTAAGCCAATTTTGTAGAGGGGCGAAACTCAGAAAGAATGATGTCAACCACTTTCTGTGGCAGCTGAAAGGAACTCAGATGTCCCCGCTCAATCTCCAAGCATGCAGGTGGAGTCCTCGGAGACTGGGGTGCAGTACCATCCCCTTCAACTGGGAGAAGAGGTCCGGTCTAAATAGCAGCCTAAACAGCGAACATGTGGAGAAGTGCACCCTCCCTAGCCAATCTAGGATGATGAGAATGACTTGTGGGTGGTCTTGGCATATCTTTCTCCTGAGGATCTAAGGGTATAGGAGGAAACTCATGGTGCAGTGTAAAATTCCATTTCAACTGAAATGCATCACTCACAGATACTCCAGTAAACAGATATTGGAGGGCACAGAACCACTGGCAGAGAGAATTGTTTGAGGAGACAAACAGATCCCCCTGAGGATAATGTTGGCTCAGGCTGTCGGTTGTGAATTGTCACATCAACGTGCGGGGATCCCAGAGCACTTTTAAAAATATATATATTATATATATATATATATATATATATATATATATATATATATATATATATATATATATATATATATATATATATATATATATATATATATATATATATATATATATATATATATATTCACTTAAAAAACCATAGGTTTCACACATGTTATAGTTAGTAGGGCATTTCACTCGTGAAAAACCAATGAAATTCCCCCGTTATAGTTAGTGCAGGCAACTATAACTCACGGGACCGCAATCCTCTGCTGATGACGTCAGATATTACATCACTGTATTTAGACACTTATTTACCCATGTCTTCTTCCATCAATTTTTAGCTATACATATATTACAAATATTTTTTTGGGAGAAAAACACATATGTCATCAGTGATGTAATATCTGACGTCATCAGCAGAGGATTGCAGTCGCGTGAGTTATAGTTGCCTGCACTAACTATAACGGGGGAATTTCATTGGTTTTTCACGAGTGAAATGTCCTACTAACTATAACATGTGTGAAACCTATGGTTTTTTAAGTGAATTTGCAAGGTTTTTTAAATGCTAATTCCTAACTATAACGTTTGTGAAACCTATGGTTTTTTCAGTGAATTTGTACGGTTTTTTAAATGCTAAGTTATGTATTTATTTATTTTTTTTAATTTTTTGCCGTGCGCGCACGGTACACGTAGTCGCGGAATCGTTACGCGAAGTTCGCAGAATTTTTCCGTTTCCGCCGTGCGCGTACGTTACGCGCATTCGGCGATTTTTCGAAAAAAAATTACAATTAATTTTTTTCCTTGGGGGTCCTTCTGGGACCCCCTGACAAAGGCTAGGGGGTCAGGAACTGTCCACCCTGCCCCCTTCTCACGTTCTCCACCTTTGTTTTTCACCCCCTCAGACTGCGAGAGACAAAATGGCGGCCGACACTTCCTGGTTTCGACCGATTCGAATGTTTACTAAGATCTAACAACCAATCAGAATCGCGCTCGCGCACGGCGGCGTGCGCGTACGGTAAGCTTACGGTACGCGCTCGGAGCGCGCCTATAGATATATATATTGATTTAAATGCTATTTTCTCAGGAAATACTGAACCGATTTACACGAGACCTTCAAAAGGCACATCCCTGACCTGAGGGCTACCTCTCTGCCAAATTTCAAGTAATTCTGTTCAGCCGTTCGGGCTGTAGCTCGGACTAAAGGTCCTATGGAAAAATGCATGGGGAAACGCGTTTTGGGACCCCCCCTTTTTCTCAGCCCCCGCTTGACGAATCCCCCCGAGACTTTCAGGGAAGGAGCGGAGCGGAGCGCTCCACCTATTTTGAGAATTTCGCGAGGATTCGTCAATCGGCGACAAAGTTATTCCAAATAGAATGTTGCGGATTTCCTATGGAAACACGGTCCTAACTATAACTATCTACTGGCGACCGCCAGTAGATAATATATATATATATATATATATATATATATATATATATATATATATATATCACATTGAATTGCATTTTTATTTTACAAAGAAGCCAATTGCATAAAAAAGTGTCTCTAATAAAAAGTGGCCATAGAAAATCTTTCACAAACCTTTTTAAAAGGATAAGGAAAGGGAATATGAGACATTGTTAGCCAATTGGCTGCACTGTAAAGCTTAGTAGAAAAACTGGCACTGTGCCCGCTGTATCCCATCATGCCTCATCGGTGACAAGTAGGTCCAGTCATGTTTATGGAAATCAGGAATCCTGTGTGAATGAATTGTTGAGAGCTGTAGTCCTTCCTCTCCGGGGAAGTGGGAGGGTTTCTTATAACTTTGATAAGGTTTCCCCTGGAAGAGAACTAGGATTAAAGGTGAGTAACGTTCCCTTCTCTTCCAGGGGATCCTACTCAATAGTCATAAGCTCTGAATATAATAGCAAGCCCATCCCCCAATAAGTGAACATGAAATGAAACAGCTCCAGCAAGCACCAGAAAAGGTTCCTCAAATTAGCCTGACCAACTTGAGTATCCAGGTTACATTCTGAATCTAGATAGTAGTGTCTAGTGAAAGTATGACCAGATCTCCAAATAGCTGCTCTACATATTTCTGAACTAAAGACATTCCTAATAAGAACTATAATTGCAGACTTTCCCTATGTAGAATGTGCTACCAGGTAGGGGCTTCTTAGCAATTTGATATGACAGAAGTATACCAGAGACTATCCATCTAAAAATTATTTGCTTTGATGATGGAAAGCCTGTTCTTACTGAACCATAATTAATAAAAAGAGGATCCAATTTAATCACATCTTTTGGTTTGTCTAAGTAACATTTTGGGACTCTTTTAACATCGAGAGAATGTAGAGAGCTCTTGGCTGGAGTCGATGAATTAGAAAAAAAAGTATGTAATGAAATGAAATAATTAATGTGAAAATCAGACACCACCTTGGGAAGAAAACTATGACGAGTTCTCATTATAACACTATTATCATGAATAACTGTATCGTTCTACAGAGCATAACACCTGAATTTTATTCACTCTATGTACCGATGTGATAGCCACTAAGAAAACCAACTTCCATGTAAGATGTTGTAAAGAGGCTTTATGAATGGGTTTGAGGGGGAGTCCTATTAGTTTAAATAGGACTATGTTTCTAGTTCCCAAGGAGGAGATAGAGAAATAAGTAGAGGAAATACCTTTATAAGCCCTTCTAGGAAGTCTTTAATTACAGCTATTCTAAAGAAAGAGGTTTGCAATAGAGATTTCCTATAGGCTGTTATACCCGCAAGATGTACTTTAATAGAAGAAAATTGTAAACAAGACCTTTCCAGATGAAGCACATAATGTATAATCACTTCTTCCTGACACAAGTATGGGTTGTAATTGTTTTGTATGCGCCATATGCGAAACCTCTTCCATTTAAAGACATACAATTTTTTCGTGGTACTCTTTCAGCCTCTTGTAATATGTCATACATTCTTTTGGAAGACCTAGATGGCTTAATGGAGAAATTCAGAAATGGAAGGTTGGGGTGCCAAAGCTGTCCTCTAAACTTGTATAGGAAATGCTGTCTGCATGGCAATCTCTTGTGTGGTTGCTCTGACAGATGAAGAAGATCCGTGAACCTCCACTGACAAGGCCATTCCTGTACTATCATTATCATTATGGTTTTGGACTTGTAGAATTTGATGAGCACTGTTGGTATGAGAGGAATTGGGGAAAATGTGTATAGAAATTTCCTGACCAGTCTATCAAAAGGCAGTCCCTTTAAACCCTGGTTGGGAGAACCTGGATGGGTAGTCTTGGCATTTTTGTTGTTTACGTCTGCAAACAAATCTATTAGCGGATAGCCCCAGTCTTGAAAAACATCTTGCAAGACCTCATCGTTTAGAACCCAGTTGTGGTTTACTTGAAATACTCAGCTGACTCAATCTACCTATACATTCTGAATGCTTGGGAGATGAATAGCTGTTACTGTTAAGTTGCTGGTTAATAACCATTTCCTTATGGCTTGAGCTTCAAGAGCTAGAGGTTAAGAATGCATTCCTCATTGCATGTTGAGGTAATGCATTTTTGTTGTATTTTCAGTCTGAACAAGCAGGGAGTTTGTTGTTATTGATGGAAGGACTGACTTCAGGGCCAGAAAGACCAATCTCGATTCTAGAAGATTGATCTAAGTCTTTTCTTTGTCCGACCGTGCCCCTTGGGTTTGCAGGTGTCCGATATGATCTTCCCAACCCTGGCGATCAATGATTGAATTGCCATAACCTGATGGAATTGTATGTTCCTCAGTTGTTTCCACCATGGAAGAGATAGGATTGCAGGCTGAGAGAGGGTCAGTTTCTTTTCCAATGATCCGAGAACTGATGCCACTGATCTTTTAAGAATTGTTGCAAGGGCCTGATGTGAAGCCTTGCATGTGAAACTAGAAAGATGCAAGAAGCCACTGACCCCAGTAGAGATATGAAATGCCTCACCGTTTGATGAAGAGTACCTAAGAGATTGTGACTCTTCAGACTGACTGATAATAACCTCTCCTCCGAAGGATACACTTTTGTGGATTGGGTATCCAAGATTGCTGCAAGATATTTTGGGCCATATGTAGGTAGCCTCACATTTACCGATTCATAAATACCGAATTTTACCGATTCGGTATTTATGAATCGGTAAATAAGATGTAGGTAATAATTCGGTAAATTTTACCGAATCGGAAAAATTCTGTAATTATGAATCGGTATTTACCGATTCGGTAATGAGGCATACCTTCCCATTGATTCCTATGGGCCTGGAGGCCCATAGGAATCAATGGGAAGCCATTCACCATTACCGATTCGGTAAATACCGATTCGGTAATGGGGGGAGCATATTCAAGGGTGGCAGGGTGTCACATTGACACCCTGTTGCACCCCTGAATCTTGCATGTGTGCACATGTGGCGCACATACATGCCCTAAGGGCATGTATGTCTGCCACATGGCACTCTTAAATCTGCAAAATATTACTTTTGGCAAGGTATTCGTTATTTATCACCAACCTGTATTTGGTGGTAAATAACGAATTCTTAATACTAATTTTCACTCTTTAGAGTGCTCCCTACATATGATTTCAGGATTCGGTATTTACCGAATCGGTATTTTACCGATTCGGTAATTTACCGAATCCTGAAATTATGCCTCCTACATCTCAAATAGCTAAATACCGGTCGGTAACAGGATATTTACCGAATTTCGGCCGTTACCGACCGGTATTTAGCTACCTACATGAGGTCCTATATCTTTAAAGTTGGGTGGGTAGCAAACCTTCTCAGGTTTACCTGAAGACCAAGGTTAGTCTTTGAGGACATTTTTCTCTGCCTCCATTGCTGATGCGCCTTTTATTAGCCAGTTGTCCAGGTAAGGATAGACAATGATTTTTTGCTTCCTCAGATAGGCTGCAACAACTGCCATGCATGTTGCGAATATTCGAGGAGCTGACTTTAGCCAAAAGGTATGACTTTGTATTGATAATGGTTTGTGCCAACTTTAAAACTAAGACAGTTTCGATGTTTTGCTATTATTGAAATATGAAAGTAGGCATCTTGGAGGTCTACTGAAAACATCCTGCCTCTTTGGTGAAGTTGAGGATAGATCTGTTGTAATGCCAACATTCTGGCGTTCTCTCTATTTATGTACTTGTTTAGTACTTGAAGCTCGAGTATGGGTCTGAATTCTTCTTTTGGTCCTTTCTTTTGCACAGAAAATATCGGGAATAAATTGCCAATCCGCTCTGGTGATGAGCAACTTCCTCCACTGCATGCTTCTGCAATAGATTGTTGATGTCCTTTTGCAGTAGGTCTTTCTGATACAGCAATGGTTTGGATGGTGAACTGAAGGAGGAGAAGACCTGAAGTGAACAGAATATACATTCTGAATATTATTAAAGACCCATTTGTCTGTTGTTATTAAGCGCCATTCTTCCAGATGCTTGGTAATACTTTACCCCACTGGAGTGGGAAGCAGAGAAGGAGGAAGAAAAGTCTCATTGCTTAACCAGAGGTTTTCCTGAGGATGTAGACTTCTGCTGTGTTCCCCTACCTCTTGATGGCTTTCGAGAGTGCTAGGGTTGTCTTGGCTGCTGTTGGTGAACCCTCTGAGAAAAATATATCCTATCATAGTGTTTCTACCTCCTACAATATTCTCATTGCTTTTCTAGGCCAACAGCCTTCAAGATGTCCATCTCAGTTTTCATTCAGGACATCTCGTTGTCTGCATGAGACCTAAAGAGCGTGTTCAATGAAAATGGCAAATTCAGACTTTGATATTGCGCTTCTGGTTTGAGTCCAGTGATTCTAGGCAAAGATGATTTCTGTGAGCAGATCCCATGACAATATCCCTGAGCAGCCAAATCGGACATGGCAGCTGATGCACCTACGATCTGATTTGCCACTAGGTCATCTTCATTTAAGATTTCTTGCAACTCTTGCCTGTCTTCTTTGGGGAGTTTTTCTATAAATCTGTGCAACGAATCCCATAGAGATCTGTCATATATCCCCAACAAGGTGGAAGCACTGGCAACGTTCATTGTCTATGTTGATGTTCCACACATCTTTTTCCAAGAGCATCTATTTGTTTACTTTCTTAATCCGGTGGTATGAAAGATGAAGCTACAGTGTGTGACTTCTTTGCTGCCACTACAATGACAGAATTCGGAGGAGGGTTTGCTCTAAAGAACAGAGGATCTTAGTTGGAGGAGCTGCAGCCGTTAGCGAGGTTTTAGGAGTGACTTATACTATCTGGAGATCCGGTGAAGAAGAAACACTCCTGGAGGTTACCACCTGGACATCCTGCGGTGACGATTTTTTCCTCGACGTCACCCTAGGTCTCTTGGCAGGAGGAGACCTGTGACTGGACTGCAACTTCCTCGATGTCGATTTCCTCGGTGACAGTCTAGGCCCCAATGGCGATCCGTGTGGCCTCGACGTTGACCTTCTCGGTGACGGATGCTTCGATGTTGACCTTCTGGGTGACGGATGCTTCGAAGTCGACCTTCTTGGTGACGGATGCTTCGACGTCGACCTTCTCGGTGATGGATGCTTCGACGTCGAGTGCCTTGACAGCGACTTCCTTGTAGGCGACGTCAACCTCCTCGACGGCGATCACCTTCTATGACGCTCAGTTTGAGAATGACTGCGTCTTACCAGCGTCCAGTTCCTCGGTGTCCGGCTCGACGTTGATGCTTGTGGCACTCTCGACGTCGGCAGTGCCTTCGACGTCGCTACAAGTCCTCTCGGAGGCAGGCTGTTCTGTCGACGTTGAAAAGTTGACATCGAGCGACTGCCTCCCGCCGTTGTAGGCGAGCCAGAATTGGATCGCCTACGAGATGGTGTCGACGTCGGCCTGTGATGGGACTTCGTACCTGAAGTCGTTCGCTTCTCAGGCGAATGGTGCCTCGACGTCGACTTCGACGCTGAAGGAGAGGACAAGGGTACTTTCTACGCCGATCTGTCCCCCGAAGGTGTATGGGACTGGTGTTTCCTCTTCTCACCCTTGTCTTTGCGTTCTAACCTTTTTTGAGAGGAGGGCTTCTTCGAGAGATGTTCTTCTCAGCCACTTGCTGACTCCTTTCCTCTCTCCTGCATAGCATGCAGTTTGATCTTCTCCCTTTCTCTAAGGGTTCTTCTCGAATTTTATTTGCAGTGGTAGCACTCTTCTGGTCTGTGAGATGATGGTAGACAAGCAATACAGACCGAGTGCGGGTCTGATTTGGACATCTTTTTTCCACAGGCCGTACATTTATTAAATAAGACCGGCATTTTGACAGGAAAAAATTAACCAAATTCAGAAAAACAGCAACATTTAGTACCCCAGGTACTAAAGACGTTGAGTGAAACTAAACAAATTCACTTTAGAACAACAATTAGTGAGAAAAAACCACTAACTGACGAGCTCAATGCTCCAGGATCTTCACAGAAGGAGCCGGAAAAAAGAACTGACCTAACTGTCACCTGTGGTGCATGATGGGAGCCAGGGGGTTCCTGGAGGTCTTAAAGGCACGGCGCCAGTATTTTTCAACTGTTCTATATGCAGCCTCTCTAGGCTAATTTGCCTCTATGATCTTGCGTTTTTACCTTTGAAAATAAAGGCTGTATTTTTCAAAGCAAACTGAAAGCAGTTTTCTTTATCTGTATCATGAAAATACCATGGTGTATGTTTCTTTATTATTTCAAATGTAAAAGACTTACAATGCAATTGTGGCAGATTTGAGCCTAGTAATATGTTTTTTAGGCTGCATATATATATATATATATATATATATATATATATATATATATATATATATATATTCACTGAAAAAACCATAGGTTTCACACACGTTATAGTTACGAATTAGCATTTAAAAAACCTTGCAAATTCACTTAAAAAACCATAGGTTTCACACATGTTATAGTTAGCTGGACATTTCACTCGTAAAAAACCAATGAAATTCCCCCGTTATAGTTACTGCAGGCAACTATAACTCACGCGACCGCAATCCTCTGCTGATGACGTCAGATATTACATCACTGTATTTAGACACTTATTTACCCATGTCTTCTTCCATTAATCTTTAGCTATACATTTATTACAAATATTTATTTTTCATAAAGACACATATGTCATCAGTGATGTAATATCTGACGTCATCAGCAGAGGATTGCGGTCGCGTGAGTTATAGTTGCCTGCAGTAACTATAACGGGGGAATTTCATTGGTTTTTTACGAGTGAAATGTCCAGCTAACTATAACATGTGTGAAACCTATGGTTTTTTAAGTGAATTTGCAAGGTTTTTTAACTGCTAATTCGTAACTATAACGTGTGTGAAACCTATGGTTTTTTCAGTGAATTTGTACGGTTTTTTAAATGCTAAGTTATGTATTTATTAAAAAAAAAATGTCAGGTTTTTCACCGTGCGCGCACCGTGAAAAAACATTTTTTTTTTAATTTTTAAATCGCGAGGTGCGCGCACCCTGCGAGCACGGTGCGCTTCGCGCACCGAGCACCCACGGTTCGCAGTGCGTGCAGTGCGCGCAGGGTGCGCGCACCTCGCGATTTAAAAATAAAAAAAAAAATGTTTTTTTCTCCCTTGGGGGTCCTTCTGTGACCCCCTCACCAAGGCTAGGGGGTCAGGAACTGTCCACTCTGCCCCCTTTTCACGTTCTCCACCTTTTTTTTTTCACCCCCTCAGACTGCGAGAGACAAAATGGCGGCCGACACTTCCTGGTTTCGACCGATTCGAATGTTTACCGACATCTAACAACCAATCAGAATTGCACTCGCGCACGGCAGGGTGCGCGCACCGTGCGTGCACGGTGCGCGCGTATAGATATTGATATGCTTTTAAATGCTATTTTCTCAGGAAATACTGAACAGATTTACACCAGACCTGCAAAAGGCACTTCCTTGACCTTATGGCTACCTCTCTGCCAAATTTCACGTAATTCTGTTCAGCCGTTCGGGCTGTAGCTGTGTCTAAAGGTCCTATGGAAAATAACATGGGGAAAACGCGTTTTGGGACCCCCCTTTTTTTTCGGCCCCCGCTTGACGAATCACCCCGAGACTTTCAGGGTAGGAGCTGAGCGGAGCGCCCCATTAGTTTTGAAAATTTCGCGAGGATTCGTCAACCGGCGCCAAAGTTATTCAAAATAGAATTTTGAGATTTCCTATGGAAACTATTGATGAGTATCCCCTGGAAGAGAACTATGGTGCCGGAGCTGGAAAGTCCAGCATCTGTGGTGCTGGTGACAATGGATTCGGCAGAGTGGAGTTGGGGCTGGTAGCGTTGGAAAGGAAAGCATCAGTCCCGGAGGAGTCGACTCAAGGTTTGAGTCCAGCTGAGGTACAGGCACAGAGCCGCCAGGAGCAGGGTCAGACAGTCCCACTGCAACTAACTCTGGCTCTGATGAGGAGGATCCTGAGGGAGATTGGGGTCATTTGTGAGGCTTACTTCTCCCAGATCTTTTCTTATGCTTCCTATGCTTCTTTATTTCTGTTCCTGAGGAATGCGACAAAGGAGATCTGGAAAGGGGTTTCAAGCAAAAACAACTCTCCCTGTCCTCACTGGCCCAGACTATAAACAACTTGGCTCACGCTCCTTGACTGCCTTAGGTTACATATTGCGGCATGATTTGCAGCAACGGAAATCGTGGTCTGATCTCAAGAACGACAAGCATATGGAGTGTGGATTCATGAGGGACATCTGTCCCTAGCAATCCCTACAAGCCTTACAGCCTGAACATTTTGGGGGTGTCATTGCACTGCACTAGAGTATGAAATTTCTGCAAGGTAAACTCAATACTCTCACAAGAAAGTGAGCTCTGGATCAACATCAAAGGCACAGAAAAAAGGGAACTGGCACTGTTGCGCTGGTTTGGGCACTATACAGGTTCAGTGACAATATCTAGTGCCACCTATGGTGTTGATACAAAGCCAGCACCCCCTAGCAGTGATGTAAGAGCTTTGAAGTTTTCAGATCCAGTCTGACACCTGAGATTATTCTACAGGTGAGACAACAGCAGGTAGATATCCATTAAAACATGGATGCTTTATGCAGAAGCTGGAGAGGGTGCCTAATGGAACTGCACTAAATAGCTACATTATATTATCGACTTGTTTTTAATATAATGCTTCATACCACACTTCTTCCATTTTTAAACAGTGATAAATAACAGACGATACTATTACCCAATTTAGTAGTATTCAATTTACCAACCATAGAAGAATGGAAGTCTTGGTCTGCCTTACAGGGGCAACCATTTAACCCATTAAGCCAACTTCTAGTTCTAGTTGTAACTATGGAGATTTTCAAATATCTTCTCAATGTTTTTTCTTCCCTATTTAGAGTAACTATGCAAGCAAAGTGTAAGAATTTGACAAACAACTTCATTTTCCATTAGGCAATAGGGAAGTTGATTTCTTCACCACGAAAACCAGGAGGAATGGTTACAGCAACTAGATCATATCTAGAGAGCAATTATGATTAAAAAAGATAGACATCTGCTATTTTCGGACTTTGATTCCCTTTTAGGTTCATTTTGTGCCTCAAATCAGCATGAGTAAGTTTTGAAAGTCTTCCTTAGTTGCTAGAACCACTCACCGATTCCTTTAGCTTATTCCCTTGCTCAGGTTACATTGCCTGTGAGTATTTAAGGTAGGTCAAACAGAAGTATGCTAGCTACTGTGACAGTCCTATAGCAAGAACAAGTGAGAGATCAAGGGCAACAATGTGGGCATCAACTTCAATATATGCATATCATGCATATTTGCATATCACTGTCGCTAAAAAGAGGAGGTACTGATGAAAGTGAATTCCAGTACACAGTTTATCCATTGTATCTCTAAATGAGGATAATTTACATTTAACAGGTTGTAGCAGTGCAGTAATCTATAGTGTATACATTGAAGTACGCTGGTGTGCATTTATGACACAAAAGACTGGTATTTCTGGGTATGTCTTCAGGCTATATCACATGACAAACAAAAAAAACCACATTTACTACATCATTTTAACAACTACTTTGTGAGCAAAATTTTAGTTAGGTGAGATGGAATTATGAATAGTAAATATGTAGTGCTAGGTGATGTAGTGGATGTAATATTTTTACAGATCAATAATACTGACCTTGATTTAGTGTTATATAACCGTTGAACAAGTTACTTAACTTCTGTAACAATATATCTGTAAGAGATATATATTAGTTATAGATTCCTTCCCTTAGAATTACCCCAGGCATCAGACTGGATTCAGAGAATTTTTCTTCAGCAGTACCCCTGCGCGTCGGTAGGTGGCGTCGGTCGACTCCGCGTTCATCATTGGCGTCATGATCGCCGGGATAACATCGCGGTATCTACTTAGACACCGCCCCTGTACGCTGACGTCAGTTCTTTACATGACATTCCACGCCAGAAGTGCAGAGCCATGCAAGACACTGACCACTGGTGCACAAAACTAGGACCCTGAAAGGGAGTCCTCACTCTAGAAGTCAGTTTGCAGAACGGGGAGGATGGGTGGGGCGGTAAGAAATCTATAACTAATATTGTTATTGTTATTGTTATTTGTTATTGTTATTTTGGATTTATATCGCGCCCAATCACCTGCAGGTCTCTAGGCGCTCGGAAATCGATGTTAACAACAATACACTCGGCAACATGGAATGAAAGGCACACTCTGATCTAAATTACACACAGGATTCTTTTAAACAACAATGTTTTTAGCATCCTTCTAAACCGCAGGAGGTTCCCCTCCTTGCGCAACACCTCAGGCAGCGTGTTCCATAGCTGAGGAACTAACACAGAGAAAGCTCTACCTCCCTTCGTTAGTAATTTGTAACGGGGGCAGACCAATAACTGAGAATCTGAGGATCTTAATGTTCTCACTGGGCTGTACACCTCCAAACGATCTGCAATGTAGGCTGGTGCCTGACCGTAAATTGCCTTATGAGCCGTGCATAAGTTCTTAAATTCCACTCGCTCTTTAATGGGGAGCCAGTGCAGGCTATGTAGCAGAGGGGAGGCCTTGGTTCTCCTTGGGAGTCTAAAAATAAGTCGAGCAGCGTCATTCATCACGGCCTGCAGTCTGTTGGTCAGAGTTTTGGGTAGGCCGAGATATAAAGCGTTACCATAGTCTATCCTTGAGATGACCGTTGCTGCTACGATTGAGCGCATCATTGATTGGGAGAGGACAGGGGTTAACTTCCGCAATTGCCGAATGATATTTGTACAGCTTCCCACCACGGAGGAAATTTGACTGGACATCGAAAGGTCACAATCCAGTTTGATCCCCAAGCTCTTTACATTCGTACTTGATTTTGGGGCAGGGCCTAACTCCGCTGGCCAGTAAAGGTCACTCCAAGGTGAGGCGGTAGATGGAATCACCAATACCTCGGTCTTGTCAGGATTAATCTTCACCAGATTTTCAGTCATCCATTGTACCGTGTACCTCAAAATGTTTTGGGCGTTGAGTTGTGCGGTCCTAGTATTGTCGACACTCAGCAGCAGCTGCGTGTCGTCCGCATAGTTAAAGACTCTACAGCCCCTGCTGGCCAGAGATGCAATCAGAGGTTGTAGGTAGAGATTGAATAGGAGTGGGGACAGGGCAGAGCCCTGTGGCACCCCACATTCCAAGGATCCCGCCTCAGATGTTTCATCCCCTAGTTGTATCCTTTGTGTCCTTCCCAAAAGGAAGGATTGCAACCACTTAAAGGCCAAGCCTTTGATCCCAAAGTCATTCAGTCTCTCCAAAAGTAAGGCATGACTGACCGTATCGAACGCCGCTGATAGATCTAACAAAATCAGGGCGCTCGGTTTCTTACAGTCAGCCATGCCTCTTAATTCATCCAGCACCGAGAGCATCACCAACTCGGTGCTATGATAATATATGTCTCTTATAGAGATATCGTTACTGAAGGTAAGTAACTTGTCCATCTGAAGGAAACTATTAGTTATAGATTCCTCAACTTAGAATAGATACCCCAACAATACCAACCCCGGAGGTGGGTTTGCAAACTAACTTCACACCAGAAAGTCCTGAAGAACTGAACGGCCAAAGAAGCCATCTCTCCGGACTTGGCTATCCAGGCAATAATGCTTAGTGAACGTGTGCAGTGATGCCCAAGTGGCTGCCTGGCAAATGTCGCAGAGGGGGAATCCACATCCCAAAGCAGTAGTGGCTACCGTCGCCCTGGTGGAATGAGCGCGCAACCCTACTGGAGGCTCCTTTTTCACCAAGGAATAACAGATGTTATTGCAAAGAACGACCCATCAAGAGATGGTTCGTTTTTGCATGTCCCGACCTTTCTTGGCGCTCACATAGCCAACAAAGAGTTGGTCATCCACACGGAATTGTTTTGTGAACCAGATAAATAAGCGCACGTTTTGGATTAAGACGGTGGAGCCTCTCCTCCTCCTTAGAAGGATGCAGGGGCAGGAAGAAGGTGGGCAAAGTGATGATCTGTCCTAGGTGGAAAGAGGTAAGGACTTTGGGAAGAAAACAAGGTTGAGTTTGAAGGACAACCTTGTCCGGATGAGCAACAAGGAAAGGAGGTTTAGAAGAAAGCGCCTGAAGCTCACTCACCCTGCGAGCAGAGGTGATGGCAAACAGAAAAGTGGTATTTAAGGTCAAGAGTATGAGAGGACAATTATGTAGTGGCTCGAAAGGAGCACACGTGAGGTAAGTTAAGACCAGATTCAAGTTCCAATGGGGCATTATGAAAGTAATAGGAGGAAAGAGGTGTGTAATGCCCTTAAGAAATCTATTTACAATAGGGTACTTGAATAGAGAAGGCTGATCAGGAAGGCGAAGAAAGGGTAAAATGGCTGAAATAGCCGTTAAGGGTGCCGAGAGCAAAGCCCTGCTGGGCCAAAGAAAGAATGAAGAGGGGAACCTCTGAAAGAGGGGCAGAAAGGGGATCTACAGCCCTTGCTGTGCACCATGTCACAAATCTGTTCCATCTACAGGCATATACCGTTTTAGTGGAGGGACGACTGGCTGCCAAGATGACATTACAGACTTCAGGAGGAAGGTCAAAAGCTGTCAACTGTTGCCGCTCAATCTCCACGCAAGGAAATCGAGGCTGGACAGGTTCGGGTGGCGGACCGTACCCTGCTGCTGCGACAGAAGATCCTCCCAAAGAGGCAGTCTGATCTGAGGATCGATGGCCATGTTCAAGAGCTCGGTATCCCAGACTCTTTGTGCCCAATTTGGAGCCACAAGAATGACTTGGGCCCGGTTGCGCTTGATCTTCTTCAGCACTCTGGATAGAAGTGGTATAGGCGGAAAGGCGTATAGAAGACAGCAATTCCACTTGCAACGAAAAGTGTCACCGAGCGAGTGCCGCTTTGGAAATTCCTACGTGCAGAACTGCTGACATTGCGCGTTCCCACTGCTGAAAGAGACCTTGCACCACCTCAGAGTGAAGACGCCATTCGTGATCCATCATGCAAAGGCGGCTGAGTTCGTCCGCCCTGGCGTTCAGGTAACCTGCCATGTGTTGAACCACATCCAGAGGCAGAGCCTCTTGACATAGGGTCCGCGACCCCACCCGCCCTCTTTGTTGCAGTACCACATGGCAGTTTTGGCCGTGAAAACCTGCACTACTCTTTCTTTGACAGAAGGAAGGAATGCTTTCAGTGCAAGACGGATCGCCCGGAGCTCCAGTAGGTTGATGTGGAGCCCGCACTCCACCGGAGACCAGAGGCCTTTGATCTGCGCCTCTCCCATGTGGCCGCCCCATCCCAGAAGTGACGCATCTGTCACCACTGTGAAGTCAGGTTGGGGAAGGGAGAGGGATCTTCCATTGACCCAATCCTGGATCGTTAGCCACCACTGCAAATGGTGTGCAGTGACGTCCGAGATCTGGACGACATCGGAAAGATTCCCCTGATGCAGCGCCTACTGGAACTTCAGGTACTACTGCAGAGCCCGCATATGCCACCTGGCATCGTCCACCAGCAGGATGAAGGAGGAAATGAGGCCCACTAGCCTCATGGTCAGTCTCACCAAAATCCGGAATAGAGGCTGAAACATCGGTATCATAGCCTGATCGGGAGGATAGGTCCGAACCTGCGCTGTATCCAGAACTGCTCCTATGAAAAGGAGCTTCTCAGAGGGAATCAGGTGTGACTTTGGCACGTTGATAGTGAACCCCAGCGAGTGCAGGAGGTCCGCCATAGTCTAGAGGTGGGAAGCGACAGCCGGATGCAAACTTGCCTTCAACAGCCAGTTGTCGAGATAGGGGAAGACTGGACCCTTGATTCGCGCAGATGAGCTGCGACCACTGCCATCACTTTCATGAACACCCAAGGGGTGGTGGTAAGGCCAAAGGGGAGCACGGTAAACTGAAAATGTTCGTGGCCTACTGCGAACCGTAGGTTACCCCTGTGGGCGGGCAGGATGGCGATGTGAAAATAAGCGTCCTGCAAGTCCAACGCTACCATCCAGTCTCCAGGGTCGAGGGCAGATAAGACCTGAGCCAATGTCAACATTTTGAACTTCTCCTTCTGGAGGAAGCGGTTGACGTCCCTGAGATCCAAGATAGGACGCAGGCCTTTGTCCTTCTTGGGCACCAGGAAGTAGTGGGAATAACAACCACAACCTACTTCTGGCACAGGGACTCACTCGATGGCTCCATTGGCCAAGAGAGCTACAACTTCCTGACGGAGAATGGCCAAGTGATCCTCCGACATGCGATGGAGTGTTGGTGGCATGGAGGAAGGGGTAGTCTCGAAGGGGAGGGAGCAGCCCCTTCGGACTATCTGCAGGACCCACCTGTCCGACGTAATGCTGAACCAGTGGGGGAGATAATGGCGAATCCTGCCACCCACTGGCAACAGGTGTCCCTGAAAGGTCGGACTAGGAAGGGTTGGAGGCAGATGCAGAGGGGGCACTGGTGGACTGGTTTGCCCGCTGGCCCCAGACCCATGGCGCTGAGTCCCACGTCCCCGGCCGCGCAGAGGTTGAGTAGCTTGCGCCGGCCTGTGGCCCTGGGTGGAACGTGGTGGGGCACACCTTCCGTAGCCATGAAAGGGGCGAAAGGCAGACTGAACGGGGCGAGAGATGGCAGCAAGGCCCAAGGATCTGACCGTAGCCCGAGAGTCCTTGAAGCGCTAGAGCTCATTGTCTGCCTTGTCACCAAATAGGTGACAGCCATCAAAGGGCATGTCCAAAAGGGGCTATTGGACATCCCCGGAAAAGCCAGTGGACCTCAGCCAGGCGTAGCGTCTCAAGGCTACTGACATAGAAATTGTTCTACCTAGAGAGTCGGCAGTATCCAGCCCACATCAAATGGCGAACATCGCTGCGTCTCTACCCTCTGCAACAGCACGGGTGAATACAGTCCGGTCCTCCTCCGGGCACTGTGGCAGAACTTGCGCAACCGTGTCCCACACAGAGTGGGTGTAGCGGCCCAAGAGACATGCGGTGTTTACCGACCGCAGTCCTAAGCTGGTGGAAGAAAACATCTTCTTCCCAAGATGATCCAGCTTCTTGGATTCGCTATCTGGGGGAGCATTAGGGAACGCGCCTTTGGAGTTTGAGGCTTGGACCACCAAGCTCTCAGGGGTAGGGTGTTGGGAGAGGAAAATGGTGTCACCCGGGGCCAGGCGGTGGCATCGGGCAATCATCCTATCCACAGGAGCCCCTGTCCTCGGCTTGGACCAAGTGCCCAGAAGGATGCCGGTGAGGGCCTCATTGAACGGCAGCAGGGGCTCCGAGGAGGCCGCTGCCGGCTACAGCACCTCAGTCAGGAGGTTAGTCCTGACTGCCAGCATAGGAAGCTCAAGGCCCAAGGCCTCAGCCGCCCTATGCAACACCACAGCCTAGGAGGCTGCCTCCTCCGTGGCCACGGTAAAGGGAAAAAGCATACCAAGGTCTGGGGAAGTATCCAGACCACTGGCATCACCCAACTCGTCTCTCCAGTCTGGCTCTTCTAGCTGGTCTGCCAGGGGGTCCACAGACCCCTCCCAGTCCTCCTCACCCTCCTCTGGCTGCCACTCAGGGCAAAAAGGAATGCCAGGATAGAACAGTGGTACAAAAGTACCGATCTGCGCTGGTACCGGCATCGGTCGACGCTGGCCTGGCTCCATGTTCAGATCGAGGGGGAAGCCGGGGTCGACACCGGCCGGGGTCACAACCGGCGTCGGAGGCGGCGGAGGTGTCGTCAATGGAATTGGCGCCAGCGAAGGTGTCGTGATGTCAACCAGCGCAGATCTGGATCCAGGCCTGGATCCCTGTGGGCCCTGCGGTGTCGGGGCCGGAGCCGGAACCGCCGGCATTGAAGGCTTAGAGCCCCCAGCCGAGTCCGCGGGGCCCGAAGCCACGCCGGTGGAGTTGGGCTGCCCAAAGACGGAGTGGCGGGCTTCGTAAGAAGCACGAAGCTGGGCTGGGGACGCTGCAGATCCCGGGAAGGGAGGGAAGCTAGGAGCTGTCCCAGGAGGCTCCGTGGGCGGAGCCGAAGGACGACGATCTTCCGCATCCCACGTCGGACGGGGAGAAGGTGAAGAGCGATGCTGCTTCTTCGCCTTCTTCTTGTGCTTTGACTTACCCGAAGATGAAGACTTCGAAGATGAATGATGATGGTGACTCCGCAACCGGTATAGCGACCTCCCTCTCGACCGGGACCTTGAGGGGTGCAGAGCTGACTGCTGGGCCTCCAGCAGGGTTCATGGCCCGACAGGAGTCACAAGGTTTGAAGCCGGTACGTCGATGGTACATCCCTACGTGCACCAAGAGTCGAACGACTCAAAAAAACATCGACAAAAGTCGAAAAAGACTTTAGTCATAAAGTGACTAAGGGTACTGCTCTCTCGGGATCTGCGCTGGCTGGAGAGCACGACGCCAACGACGAACGCAGAGTTGACCGACGCCACCTACCAACGCGCAAGGGTACTGCTGAAGAAACATTCTCTGGATCCAGTCTGACGCCTGGGGTCAATTCTAAGGTATGGAATCTATAACTAAAAGTCTCTTTCAGATTTTGTGGTATACATTATTAGTAAGGTCTGGGATGAGGAAGAGGGGTGTAGATGTAATGTGAAGATGACTTACTGGAAAGATCAATTACTGCTAGTTGAACTCGTATTCATTACAGCTGTCAACTATTTATGGGCAGTCTATGATCTGATAGAGACTAGGGTATGCTCAGTAAGATGCTTGGAATGCCAGCTCCATTTGTGCCATGCTTTCAGGGTAGGTGGGACTAGTATTTCATTCCCTGTATGTTCTATATGTGCTATCTATCTCATTAGTAAAGACTACTGTGAGGAGGATAAGTAGAACTAGGACTACTGGAAATTTACTTTAAGTACTCTGGGTATTACACAATCTTGCATAGGTGATGATGCAACTCAGACACTTTTCTAATGATGAGTAGCCACGCCGCCCCATGATTTAGTAAGACTTGTAACTGTGGGTGATGTTTGGAGGGGGAGGAGGATAAAACATGGCACAAAGAATAATTTATCATTTTCAAAAAATGTTTTCTGTTCAACAAATGCAAAAATCGATCTTTTTATAAAACGTTTTCTTGTTTTTTTTGTACAGATAAGTATAATTTTTCGCAGGCCAGAAACAACATTTTAACCAACTGCAGAATGTTCCAAAAGCATTTGCAAAGTTTTTAAAGAAAAAACATTTTAACATGCCCTTGTTGAAGCTGTGCACAGAACTTGCTTTAAAATGCGCATTTTTTTAGAGAGTGCAAAGTATACTCGTTATTAGCAGTTTTAGGCAAAACAAAAACATTCAAAGACAAGGTGTTCTTCTTGACGCTAGAAAATGAATCTATAAAACTATGCACTTTAGAAACATGTATGTGTTTCAAAGATCTCTTTACCTTATGAGCAAGGGATTCAAAAATTCCCCAGAACAACTTCCGGGTCAAGTGCAGTTCTTCCTCTGAGCTCACGCCGTAGTTGGCCCAGCCAGTAGGGAGGCAGTAGTATTTCCAGCAACGCTCGTAGTGATTGGTTAAAAGCTAAACAGTAGACAAAAAAACAAATTTCAGATGTCGACCAAACTTACTCCAAAGTGATGGGATATACATAAACGTGTTGCAGTGTACAGTTGCGTTGGTAGACTTGTGTGGGGTGGCATAGGGTTTGACTCATAGAACAGAATGTATGCGTTTGCCTGGATTCTGGTGGCAGAGATCTGCTATGTGCCAGCCTGGTGATGTATCTCAAATGACATGAAATGCTGGAGGACAGGAGGGAGAGGCACTGAAAGACCAGGGTACTATCTGCCAGACCCTAGCCACAGTAGAGCAGGGCTACTAGACTTCCCACAATGACTTTGCAAAGTGGGCCAAGTGCAAGTCTTTCCAAACTTGACTCTGAACCAATCAAACAGTATTTGTATAGCACTGGTTATCACTCCAGGGGGTATCCAGGCACTGTTTTTCCTGAGGGACTTAGTCGACCCACCAGGTCTTGAGCTCCTTTTTGAAGTTGGCGAGCGAAGGAGAGGTCCGAAGGAGGAGGGGGAGGTTATTACAGGACTTGGAGGTGAGGTAGGAGAAGGAATCACCTCCACTACGACTCCGACGGATGCAGGAGACATGCATGAGAGAGGCAGAGTGGAGTTTTCTGGTGGGTTGGTAGAAGGTCAGGTGGGGGTTATGTAGGTGGGTTTGATGTTGTGGAGAGCTTTGTAGGCGTGGGTTAGCTGCTTGAACTGCCATCTCTTCTGGATGAGGAGCCAGTGGAGACTTCTGAGGTGGGTGGTGATGCTGGTCCGTTTGGGAAGGTTGAGTCTGGCTGTGGTGTTCTGTATAGTCTGGAGTCGTTTGAGGAGTAGGGTGGTGGTTCCAGCGTAGAGTCAATTTCCATAGTCAAGTTGGCTGGAGATAAGGGCTTGAGTGACTGTTTTTCTGGTGTTGACGGGGATCCATCTGAAGCTCTTTCGGAGCATGTGGAGGGTGTGGAAGCAGGAGGAGGACATTGCATTGACCTGTCACCCCATGGCGAGCTGGCTGTCCAGTATGATGCCGAGGTTGCAGGCCTGGTCAGCGGGGGTAGGCGTTGGTCCGAGCGCGGATGGGCCAGCATGCGTCATCCCAGAGTGAGGTGTTCTTTCCGAAGATGAGCACTTCCGTCTTGTCCATGTTCAGCTTCAGGCAGTTTGATCTCATCCAGTCGGGGAAGCTGGTCATGGCGTTCTAGAAGTTTGGTGTGGTGGCAAGGTCTTCCATGAGGGAGAGAAGGAGTTAAGTGTCGTTGGCATATGAAATGATGTTGAGCCCATGGGTATGGAAGATGTCAGCCAGCAGCATCATGTAGTACTCAGCAGTCCTCTGAGTACTCTGAAGAGCAGTCCCTTCCTTGGTCATGAATAGCTAGGAAGGTGAACAAAGTGGGGTGGTTTGGATCCCACTTTTATACATTTTCGATATGGAGGATGACATCCACTAAGATTTTAGAACCAATTTGGAATGGTTCTCTTTCAAAGGTGATTTCCAGGCTGCTCCTCAGACACAGCCTTTAAGCAGGGTGATGGCTATCGCAGAATGCTGGCTCCAAGCGGAGTATCCAAAACAAGGGCACAATGGAGTGTGAGATCTCTGCCCCTGACTATCATCTGACTTCCTAAAGCCGCAATCGGAGATAGACAAAAGGAAAGACCCTGCCTTGAAACCATCACCTTGAACAATAGAAATTGCAGTCGTAGCCCTCATTCCTACCATACACCAAATGACAATGCTCAAGAACTAATCAGCAGCCTTTGGCTAGCAAGGTCCTCATTGAATTTCTGATGCTAGACATTTTTTCACCATTCTTACTACAGTGACTGGACCTCAACCCTCAACGCACAGCAATGCAATACACTTCCACTGTCTGAGGTTTTTATGTCCATCATTCATCTTGGGTCATGCTAAACTAGGGCCATCCCACTGGCTCCAGTACTGAAAATCATACCACGAGGGCCCTGTGAGTAAATTGACATATAAATGTACTTACACTTTCAAGTAAATTTACTACTTTAGGCTATTCACCATTTCAAAATGTCAATTTACTACAATTTGTAGACTTAAAGTCTTCACCCCATGAAACAGGCGGTGGAGCCAAATTTACGAGTGTAAAGTTATTATTAGTAACTTTTCACACTTGGTAAAGGCCTCAGTCACTGGGTCAGAGATCTCCCTATGGTAAGTATAGGGAAATTTTGAAAGGTTATAAACTCTTTTAAATATTAAAAAAATTGTACAATGTTTTTATGTTAAATAATAATGTAAAAACATTTTGTATATTTAAATGTACAACAAAATTAAAAAATGCTACAAAACTATTAACTTAATTTTATATTTTTAAAGATGCATAAAACAAATTGGTACCTAAAGTAAAATGTATTTATGAGTTTTACTGAACTATGTATCGAATTAAATTAATTTAATTGAATAAAAAAAAAAAGTTACATTTGTTTTGAATTATAAAGCTTATTAAAATAATTTATAAAAATAATATTTTGTACATATAATTGTGTACATTAAATTACATGTACAAATATTTTTAAAAAGTCTAAGTAAATTAATTAATTTTAACATTGTTTTCTGCCGCGGTTCTATTTTAAGTCCCTTCCTCCATTATTTTCTATGTAAGGGTTTTGCAGTCCCAGGCTATGGCCATGTGTGGTGCTGGACTTACTCCAGGTCTGAAATGGAGTACATTTACCACTATTTTGGGTACCTTTTGGCTGTGGTGATTTAAGAAGTGCAGTGTGTGAATAGGACTGGGTTTACTCATTTGTCGGTTGGTGTTTGTCCCGACCTGCCATCCCTAAGCCCTCCATATCCCTCCCTAAACTCCTCCTTACTTTGCCCTAACCCCCTCCCATTTTTTACTAAGTATTTTCCATTTCCCAGCCACTTCGCTGTCCCTCTCACATTTACTGCTAAAAGGCATACCTATATGTACAGAGATCGCCACAGTCAGAGCGGAGATCTCTGTGCAATAACTACAGGAGAGGTTGAGAACTTTGCACGTGGCTTAATGAACAGCATTTCGGAGTGCATGAAGAGTAATATCGTATCTCTACTAAATGTACTCCGAAAGGCAGTTTGTGATTAGGTCCCAGAGACTCCTACCACAATATATGTGCTACACACTCACTCCACATATATGCACTCAACATGCACATGGAAAGTCAGCGCAAGGTTCTGGGGTATATCATAACTCTTCACAGAGGGCCAGAAGACTCATCTCTCTTTCACAAACAGAAGAAGATCTGGTCACACTGCTGATTCACAAAATAAGTTACACTGTCACTGCTGCTCTTTGTTATATACCCAGTGCATGGACAGTAGTCTACTGCCCACTATGAAGTGATGCTTTGATCACCGCTTCAGGTCATAGAACCACAGGTCAAAGTAGGTGGGATCTGAGGGGTACGACGTGCCCATACTTTTTTAAATTCAAGAACAACAGTTTTTGTGAAAAGACAACCGTAATTCAAACTGTTAAAATGCTTTAGCTGATGTGTAAGACAGGGAGAATCATGTACTATGAAGCCGATGGGCAGACAGCTAAACAAGAAACAAGCCTTCCTGCCAGGGGGTGTCTGCTTGCCTGAAATAAATGTAAATACGCGAAACTGGTTAATTAGCAAATGGTTGAAAGCCAGTATAGGTGTTCATTGATGGAATCACTTGAAGCTTTCTGATAACAGAGAATTCTTCTTTTTGAGTATTATTGCAAGGGAGTTACCAGCTGAGCTGTGAAGTGGGTGCTTTTAAGGGAAATTTATAGAAACAAATTGCACTATGTAGTCAGGGAAATACTGAAATCTATATTCTTAAACCACTTTTTATCTTAAAACATTTTGCGCTTTTGGTAGCAGTCTGTATTATATTGTGTGTAATGCAAGTTTAAAATAATGGCTTACATATTCATGGATGTTTCTGTCACAGACAGTGATCTCATAGCACTAAACATAATCAAGTCACTATTCTTTTAAAAAAAAAAAAATTATTTATGATTTTGTCATATATAAGAACATTACATCGCATCAAACATGTAGTAAGCTCCGCTTGTTACACCATGGGTTCTCATATACATCGTCACGATGGCAATGCCTTGAGTAAGTGCATGTTGTATAGTAGACATTCATTCCTGGACAGCTAAATAAAAACAGTGCATCCATAACATATTTGGGGTTCCAGAGGCACAGAATTACCATTATACCACAGTATCACAGGCAAAGTCCCCCTTAAGGTACAGTCCATCCCCTTCCAGGCACAGGTAATATGTGTGTGGGCAGCCATTAACCCAAAATAGAATCCTCACAACGCAATCATTCAGGCTCAGGGGAACAAGCACCTACCTCCCCAGAGTGCTGTGAAAGGAAATACCCCTGCAATGGGCCCCAGATATCCTTCGGCTTGGATGCCCTCTGGAGAGTTTCAGCATAGTCGTTTGCTCCTGACAGTACATCAAGTCCGTTAACCACACCTTAAATTTCGGGGCCCGACCCCTTCCCCATCTACAAGCCACCCTTCGTTTGGCCAGTAGCAATGAAATAGCGAGGAATATCCGGTATGTTTTGGGGACCTGTGCTACATACCCCAGGAGTGCCACCAGGGGATCTCTCATCAGTGCACTGCCTATCATTTTCTCGAGGGCTTCGAAGACTTGCTCCCAAAACTCCTGCACCCCAGTACATTCCCACGCCAGATGTAAATAACCCGCCTCAGGCCTCCCGCACTTCTTGCACCTATCGTTATCCGCTAGCTTAAACCTGTATTGTTTGACAGGCGTGTAATAAATTCGTTGCACAAATTTGTAATGGATAACTAGCAGCCGGCAACTGCCAGAGATTTGACCAGTTTGGATGCAGCAATACTGCCACTGTTCCTCTGTTATGTCTCGTCGCAATTCTTCCCCCCACTGTGTACGGGCCAAACTAGTAACTTACACTTGTTGTGTGCGTATACACCGGTATAGTCCCGACACCAGGTGATTCCCATCCTTAGATCCCAGTAGTAGGTGTAATGGAGTAAGACTTGACGGCTCCCATGGAAAGTCCGGGATCACCGCCCTTACCCCCTGTCGCAGGCGCACGTATAAAAACACCTCTAAAGTCGTGGGCTGTAGCCCCTGGAAAAAGTGTTCTAGGGGACGGAATATTCCTTCATGAAAGAGGTCTCCCCATGTACTAATATTAGTACGCTTACAGAGATTAAGAAATCAATTTTCTTGCAGCAGAGATATACTGGGGTGATAAGACAGTGGGAGCCTAGAGGAGTACAAAAAAGGCGATGCAACAAGCTCAGTAATCTGATGCCACGCATCAACTGTGCCAGTAATCGTGGTAGGTGGTGTCGACCTGGTACACATAGGACCATATATCATGCCATTCAACGGTATAGGGTCTGTGAGCCAGTCTTCCACTTCCACTTGCGGCATATATCTAGGGGAATATATCCAATAATACGCATAATGCGCCTGGGCGCTCAGAAAGTACACCTCGAAATCTGGGACATCAAATCCCCCTTGATCGTATGGTTTCGTAAGTGTAGACCATTTAAGCCGCGACTGCTTACCGCCCCAGAACAACCTGAGCAATTCCGTACGTAAAGCTGCAAAAAAATAAGCCCCAGGGTGATAAGGTATATTCAGGAACAAGTAGGGGAACTGCGGCAATATGATCATTTTTATGAGGGACGCTCGCCCCGCAAGCGAAAGAGGTAGGGATATCCAATGGGTGACATTATGAGACAGACGTGTAATGGCTGTGCCATAGTTGAGCCTTATTGTGTCCTCTTTGTCCCTAGCCACCTGTATACCAAGATAGCGGATATCCGTGTCACACCACTCCAATGGAAAGTCGAGCTGGAACTGAGGGACCGCCGGAGTGAGAGGGAAGACTTGGGATTTGCCCCAATTAATTGTGATACCTGATAGCCTGCCAAACGCAATTAATTCTCGCAGTAAGGGATTCATGTTCTGCTGGGGGTCCCTAATATATAATGTCACATCAACCGCATACAGCGAAATCAGAAGCTGACGCACACAACAGCGGAAAGCTTTGTCTTGGTGGAATTGACGAAGCCTGGAGGCCAGTGGCTCGATCGCTATGGCGAACAGGAGCGGGGATAATGGGCATCCCTGCTGGGTACCCCTAGAGATGGTAAACGATGGGGAGGAATGGCCATTGATCAAGATCTTGGCAGTGGGTTGATGATACAGTAACCTGATCCAAGATATATAAGGGAAACGGAAGCCCATACGTTGCAGCACTCCAAACAGATAGTCCCACTCCACAGAATCGAATGCCTTGGTGGCATCCAGGAATACTGAAGCTAGTGGGAACTCGGGTGCCACTGTTTGAATCAGCGAGAAGAGAGTGCGTAGGTTATGAGCAGTAGCTCTACACGGCACAAAACCTGATTGATCAGGGAGTATGAGTTTGTCCATCAGGAGAGTCAGACGACTTGCAAGCACTTTAGCCAGGATCTTGGTGTCGCAATTCATCAAGGACAGTGGCAGATAGGAGTTGCACGATCTAGAGGGTTTGCCTGGCTTCAAAAGAGACGTGACTTGCGCTTCCCTCATCGAGGGAGGGAGAATCCCAACTTCAAGAGATTCCTCATATACCTCTCGAAGCACCGGTGCCATGATATCTATGTATTGTTTATAAAATTCGGCAGGCAGTCCATCCGATCCTGGTGCCTTCCCATTCTTCAATTGCATGATTGCCTCCCTAATTTCGTCTCACTCGAATGGGAGGCTCAAAAAACCCCACTTAGCCACCCTAGTGCCACCTCCCCCATGAATTCATCCAGCTCTGCCAGTCCCTGCCTCTGTGACTTCTATAGCTGTTTATAGTGGGCAGTGAACAACTCAAGTATGTTAAGCGAGTCGCACTGTGTTTCCCCGCCAGGCCCTTCAACCTCTAAGATGTGTGTCGTGAAGCGGGGACTCCTGGTCACTTCAGCCAACGCTTTACCTGGTCGCTCCACCTCGCCATATTTACGGGCCACCCAATATCGCCCCTTAACTTTCACCTCCCTCATTGTAGTGTCTGTATATTCTGACAGCTTATCACGGAAAGTCTGTTGCAGCTGACCTGTTCCCCCCCGTCCCATCCGTCCTTCCAACACCCTCAGCTCCTGCTCCAGCCTCTTGAGTGTCCTCTGTAGATCCCTAAGCACCCCAAAGCTCTTTGAAATGCAATACCCTCTTATGGTCACTTTAAACGCTTTCCAAATAACCTCAACGCTATCCACTGATCCCTTTCTGGAGAAAAAATATTTTATTTCGTCTCCTAATTCAGCTTGGAAAACTGCATCTAACAGCGCAGTAGGTTGCAACCGCCAGCGTGGCCTAGGTTTATCAAATCCTGGTGGGGTAAGGGACACCTTGACGGGGCAATGATCCGAAAACGTCCTGGCTGTGTGTGTAACATTACAAATGGAGGAGCACAGCCCCCGTGAAAGCAGACAGTAATCAATACGTGCCCATGTTCCAGTATATGACCTGAAATGTGTTCCTTCTCGCACGTCTGGGTGCGTATATCGCCAGCTGTCGATTAACCCCCCTCCTCCAATATCCCCTGTAACACCCCTTGTGAATTGTTGTAAAGGTGTGCCGCAGCATTGGACCTATCCTGGACTGGATTTAGGGCTACGTTGAAATCGCCCCCCAAAATTACGTGAGTGGGCCCAACAGTCAATATTTTGCCCCATATGGTAGTGAAAAACTCAGGGGTGTCCACATTAGGTCCATAACAATTCGCGACAGTGATCGAGTCCATCCCAAGCCGCCACCATATAATGATATATCGCCCCTGTGGGCCCGCCAGCTCAAATGGGGTCTGCTTTTTGACTAGTATGGCTGTAAATCTCGCATATGAGGAGTAAGAGGAGAAAAATCTATAACTTGTCCATTTACTAGCAAACGCCACCGTGGCCCTTGGGTTAAGATGTGTCTCTTGCAGCAGAGCCACCTGTATCTGCTGTCTATCAAGGTAGGCCAGAATTTGCCTGCATTTCCTCGGATCCCCAAGTCCCCTGACATTCCAAGATAGCACTCTCAATATGGATTTATCATCCGGCACCATCATTCCAACCCATCAGTCCAAAACAAATGCACTGTAAGCTCCCAGGACGCCATACCTATGCTATACGAGAGTCATTACCTTGTCATGTCATTTATGCACCCAACTTCCCCCCACCTCCTCCCACTGAAGCATCCCAATCATGCCAGTTGTCCACACCCCTCCCCCCTCCCTTGACCCCAGAACGTAATTGCAATAAACAATAACCCTGCCCCATTCCAGAGCAGCATGAAAAAAAGTTCAAACAGAAACCAATACACCCACAGAAACACAATGGGGTACACCTGTTTGGGGTAACGCAGCTGGGTGGCCCATGGGTACCTCGCACCCTTCCAGAGATCCCGCATCGGTGAGCAAGATCCTGAATAGGTTGCGAGGGCGTTCAGCTGCTTGCCAGTGTTGTGTTCCAGTCCTTGTCAGCACCATCTTCCGGGTCGCTCTTTGCACACATATGATGGATCATTCCGTAGGTATCTAGTTCCTATGGGCTAGTACTATGTTCATGGTGCAGGAGAATGAGAAACAACAAAAATAATAAAAAACAGCAAAAACTCCTCCAGTAAGTTGTGTTCCATGACTCCTGTCACTCCACATCTGATGTCGTTGCTGATAGCGTTCCTTCTATAACAGGCGATTTCTTCTTTTGTTTCTTAAGTTGCTCGAGAAATTCCTCGGCCTGTTGAGGCCTCGTGCAGGACGTTTGAGTCCCCTGATGCGTGATCCGAAGGCGGGCAGGGTAAAGTAATGCGTAGCCAACAGCTTTTCAATGTATTCCTCCATTTTGCCGGTATTGGTACTCTCCGGAATACCTAATACGCAGATATTGTTCCTCCTACTTCTCGCCTCTATGTCCTCTATTTTAGCCGCTATGACCCTTAAGAGCTTTTCTAGTTGTGCCGTTGCACCCTGCACCTGACTTGTGGCATCCTCAACCTCCGAGATTCGGTGTTCGGTCTCTTGTATGGCCGTCTCGTGACCCTCCAGTTTCCGCGCTATGGTATCCATTTGTGATGTCATCGTGTCCATCTTGTCCGCAATTGTTGCGAAGCCCTGCCGCACCTCCGAGAGGATCGACGCCACGTCAGCACTTGGTGGTACTTGTGAGCCTATTTGTGGCCCTTCAGTTTCAGCATCTGTCTCCACCTGTTGTTGCCGCATGGCTTTTTGGGCCTCAAAAGTAAGCCCCCTTCCCCATCGTAGCGCCTGCGTCCACAATAGTAAATATGTTACGATCTGGTGCGATGGCGCCAAGTGCTTCCCAGTCCGATTGGAAATCCTGGGCCCGATCTCCCCCCAAGTGAGGGATGCAGAGCTACTCCCTGGGCCCTCTCCACCATGCAAAGTGCGGATAGCGCAGAATCCGCGACAGGAGGTAGTGCTCTGCTGGCAATATCGCTCTTAGTAGCCGCTCTCGTGGTGCTAGGGCATGCAACGCAGACAACACACTGTTCAGAACCTCACTTCAGTGATCATGCAGCCCTCTGCGGTCCCCCCGTCCGCCGTCTGCCCCACAAGAGAATCAATGCTGTGGCACTTCACTCAATAGCGGCGATGATGTGGGGCAGTCAAGAATCGTGGGCAGACAAGAGCCCCTGAGGACAGCACTATGCCAGTCGCATATTCCAGGGGTCAATGATTAATGGAAGTCGTGGAGACTTTCAGTTAATGTTGAGGAGGGACTTGCCAAGTTGCAGCCCTCCGTCACTTGCCTGCTTCGCTGAGTCACTAAATCCCCGGGTGCCAGTGCCCGCCGATCCGCTCCGCACCAGGTCAGGCAGTCAGTGCTCCGTGTTTGCCGCCATTATACCGCCGGGCCTGCGCACCCCATGGACGAATCAAGGACAACATCCTCGCACAAGCCCATCGACAGCCTCAAAATCGCCTCCTTCACGTGTCAGCCACAGCCTCAGGGCAGCAACAATCTCTTCCAGGCACAGTACGAAAGCTGCGACAGGAGAGCAGTCACCCATTCATCACTCAATAGGAGTCCGCCACACAGCGCCCCCCCGCCACTCGCCTGCCTTTCGGGGTTACAGCAGCTCCAGGCGCCGGCACACTTCAATCCCGTCCAGCCGCAGTGACAGACGTTAATTACCCGGGCCCGCTAGCGCCTCTGTCTGCAGCCAGCTGCTATTCCCGGAGCGTTTCTCACCATTGGGGCCACTCAGCGCCTCTCGCCCGTTGCCACCACACTGCAGAGACCTACTCACCTCGTGGGCGCCGCGGTGATCGCGTAGGCGCCGCAGCCCAACATCAATCTCCAGGGCGCCGTTAGGACAGTCCGGTCATAGCCTCACAGCAGCGTTGGATGCTTCAAATCTCCTTGATTAGCCGCGAGACTTACACCGAGTGTTCCGCGCCAACAAGGTTACACAATCTCGTAGTTCACGAGCAAATCCCTTCAATGGAACTAGGATAAATAACGGATTTTAGAGCCGAACTGCGGGAGCCTCACACAATGACGGCCATTCTGCTTGTGCGCCACCTAGCACACCCCTCAAACAAGTCACTATTCTACCCTGCTCTAACCAGGATTCAATTCTGTGGCTCTCTGGTTTAATGCACATAGACCTTTGCAGTGCATTAACTAAGAGATTTCATGGGGCGCTAGGTGGCGCGCGACCAAAATGGCCGCACACCAGTAAAGCTCCACCTCGGCCGGACGAGAAAATATCCTGTAAGTGCATCCCAGGGGGCTCTTCTGCTCTGTAGCCTGGACCGGATGGTGTCTGGGCCCGCGTGGACTGAGGCGGACCCCCTTCTGAGGCTCTACTGCTGACCGGGCCGCTCCTGGTGCCGGGAAAGAGATCGCGCGGCCGGATGTCCCCCTGCCGCCGGAGAGGGAGGCGGCTGCTGTCACCACGCACGCCCGGTGCTGTGCGGCCTTGCTGGGGGGCGGAGGAGGCCCGGCTGAAGCGCTCGCGGTGCGGGCGAGGCCGTGAAGCCCGGTGGAGAGCTGCAACGACAGAGATCTTCCATTGCTGGAGCTCCCGGAGGGCTCGGCTCACGGGTGACTGGCGGGGTCTCCGTCTCCCGGTGGTCGCTTGGGGGCGCGGCCCGGGTGCACTGGAGGCTGAGATAGGCGGTGGGCCCCCCTGCTGTTGATGGGCCCCGCCATCTGGAACAGGAGCTCCCTACTCTGGCGTGGCTGCCCTGATACGGGCAACATTGGAGGTACGACGCTGCCCGCAATTGCTGCCATTTTGCCAAGTTGGGAGAGCGCCCACTCTGGTCGGGACTTCCCTGGTGCTCATCTGCTGCACATCTGAAAACTGATCGAGAGATCGCGGGCTGTGTAGAGAACCCTCTCCTTGCAGCTCCCTGAGGGTGACTTGGCTGAACATTAACTGCACCCCCTGTCAAGCGCGTTGAGCGGCAACCATTTTGAAGGGCCAAGAAGAGCATTGGCTGGTGGGATTAACTTTTCCCCGGGACCCTGCATGCTTTGGTACCCATCGGCTGCCTGAGGTGAGCGGAAATAAGCAGTTTACATCGTGCGCAGTCTGAGGGGAGCTGTGGCTCTGTGGCAGCGCTGCGGTGGCAGTGTCGACCTGCTGAGAGTTAGTGTCGGGAAGTCCTGGGACATCGGCTGTGCAGCTCTGCAGCCTGAAGGGTGTGCATAGTGAGACCTGGGGGGTGCTGCGTGCGGAGCCCGGCTAATCTTCTTCCTGAGTGGGTGCGTGGCGACTCCAGAATGGGCCGCACTGACGCCAAGCAGCCGAAATTGCCCTTTGAGCCGCGTAAACCTACCAAATCCACCTCAGCCAACCAAGCAGACATGGCCGCTATGTACCACCAGGAGGAGGATTGGGAGTCACTACTACTGGGCATGAAACAGAGTCTTACCACAATAGCAGAAAGGAATATGCTACTTACCAGTATGCATCTGTTCTTGGCATGTAGACCTGCAGATCTACACACTTGTGCATAGATCGCCATCTGGTGTTAGGCCCGGATGTTTGCAGTTGTTTTTCCTCTTGGAAAGTCTTTGGAAGTCACGAGGTCGGTGACTCCTCCTTTGGATCGTATTGCGCATGGGCTTCGGCTCCATCCTCGGACTGTTTTTCGCCAGCAGGGAAATGATGGAGCGTAGTAATAAACAGTGAAGATGCCCATGTGTGTTGTATCTAAATAAGGTAAGCTGGAACAGATAAAGGTAGCCGGGGAGGCGGGTGGGCGTGTGTAGATCTGCAGCTCTACATGCCAAGAACAGATACATACTGGTAAGTAGCATATTCCGTTCGAGGCATATGAGCTGCAGATTACACACTTGAGCATAGATTATATAGCAGTACCCACCATTAGAGGCGACCACCCGTATCTGTTGCAGTGGTTTGAAATAATGTTTTGAGTACAGCCTGGCCCACACTAGCTTGTTGCTTAGTTTGCACATCTACACAATAGTGTTTAGTGAAAGTGCGCGGTGTTGACCATGTAGCTGCTTTGCAGATATCATCTAATGGGATGTTTCCTAGAAAAGCCATTGAAGCCCCTATTTTACGTGTAGAATGGGCTTTAGAGGGAACGGATAGCGTTTATTTTGCTTTGTGGTAGCAAATCTGAATGCATTTGACAATCCACCTAGCTATCCCCGACTTGGAGATGGGGTTGCCCTTGTGTGGTGGAGAGAAAGAGACAAACAGTTGTTTAGTCTTACGGAAAGGTTGTGTTCTCTCGATGTAGTAGAGTAAGGCTCGTTTGACATCTAGTGTGTGGAGAGCTCTTTCTGCAACATTTTGTGGTTGCGAGAAGAATACTGATAGTTCTACAGATTGGTTTAGGTGAAAAGGAGAAATTACTTTAGGGAGGAATTTTGGGTTGGTACGGAAAACCACTTTGTTATGGTGCATTTGTAGGAAAGGTTCTTGAATGGTAAATGTTTGTATCTCACTGACCCTTCTGAGGGAAGTGATAGCTACGAGAAAAGCGGTTTTCCAGGTTAAAAACTGAAGTTCACATTTGTGCAACGGTTCGAAGGGAGGCCCCATTAGTCTGGTGAGAACGATATTTAGGTTCCACACAGGTGAGGGTGGCAATCTGGGGGGAATTATTCTTTTAAGGCCTTCCATGAAGGCTTTAATGGCAGGTACTCTAAAAAGTGATAGATGTTGCCTGTTTTGTAGGTAAGCTGCTATAGCTGCGAGGTGCAGGCGAATGGACGTATAGGCTAGATTACACCTTTGTAGGTGGAGTAAGTAGTCTATGATGTGTTGAATGGAGACGTCTAGGGGATTGATGGTGTTGTTGTGACAATAGACAACAAAACGTTTCCACTTGGCGGCGTAGCACGCTCTAGTAGTGGGTCGCCTAGCTTCCTTGATTACGTTCATACAGTCAGGGGGAAGATTTAGATAACCGAATTCTGGGACTTCAGGAGCCAGATCGCAAGGTTGAGCTGAGCTGGGTCCGGGTATCTGATCTCTCCATGGTTCTGGGTTAAGAGGTGTGGAGAGAGGCGTAATTTTTGGTGCGGTGCTACAGATAGTTCCAGCAGTGTGGTGTACTACGGTTGTCTGGCCCAAGTTGGAGCTACTAGGATTAGTGTGAGGGAGTGTTGCTGTAGATTGCGCACCACTAGTGGAATGAGTGGGAGAGGTGGAAAAGCGTACGCAAATCTGCCTGACCAGTTCATCCATATCGCATTCCCTTTGGACAATGGGTGTGGATATCTGGCGGCGAAGCTTGGGCATTTGGTGTTTTCGTGGGTGGCGAAGAGGTCTATCTGTGGATGCCCCCACATCTGAAAGTACGGGTGTAGAACTTGTGGGTGGAGTTCCCACTCGTGGATTTGTTGTGTTTGTCTGCTGAGCAGATCTGCCATAGTGTTTTGGACTCCTGGGACATGCTGAGCTAGGAGAAAGATTTTCTGGGGTATGGCCCATCTCCATATGCTCTGTGCTAGCTGAGAGAGCTGTGGAGAGTGTGTGCCGCCTTGTTTTTGAATATAGTACAAGGCTGTCATGTTGTCTGTGCGGATTAGGACTGCCTTACCTGAAATCTGTGTTTGAAAAGATTTTAGGGCTAAGAAAATCGCTAGTAACTCCAGATGGTTGATATGGAGTAACTTTTGTTGAGGTGTCCATGTGCCCTGCACGGTGAGATGTAATAGATGAGCTCCCCAGCCGGAGAGCGATGCGTCTGTGGTTAGTACTATCTGGGGAACCGGGTCCAGGAACGGTCGACCTGTGGAAAGGTTTGTGGTGGTCCACCACTGCAGAGAGCGATGGCCTGGTTCCATTGGCGCGCTAAGCACTCTTGGAGAGGACGCATCTGGAGTCTTGCGTGAGGTACTATGAAGATGCAAGAGGCCATCATCCCTATTAGTTGCATAAACACTCGAGCTGGAAGGGAGTGTTGTGCCATGAATTTTACGCGTAGAGCCTGAATGCTTGTAATCCTGGCAGGATTGGGGTAGGCTTGCGCTTTTGAGGTGTCTATGGTGGCACTGAGATATTGTTTTATGTGGGATGGTTGTAGATGGGACTTTGCGTGGTTTACTGTGAAGCCCAGTTGGTGAAGTAGCTGGATAGTGGCATGTGTGGCTGTATGAACTGGCTTTTATTAGCCAGTCGTGTAGGTATGGGAAGACATGGATGTGTTGTCTCCTGAGGTGTGCTGCCACTACTGCTAGGCACTTGGTGAATACACGTGGTGCTGTTGTGACTCCGAACGGGAGTACTTTGAATTGGTAGTGTTGGCCGTCTACTACGAATCTGAGAAACTTCCTGTGAGCGTTGTGCACTGGAATGTGGAAATAAGCGTCTTTCAGGTCTAAAGTGGTTAGGAAGTCGTTTTGGGAAAGCAGTGGAAGTACCTGCTGAAGCGTTACCATGTGAAAATGGTATGAGTGTATGTATTTGTTTAGGGGCTTGAGGTCTAGGATGGGCCGCAGAGTCTAGTCCCTTTTTGGTATGAGAAAATATAGGGAGTAGACCCCCATATTTCGTTGGTTGGCAGGAACGTGTTCTATCGCCCTTTTCTGTAGGAGGGAGATTACCTCCTGCTTTAGTAGAGTTAGATGTTCTTGTGACATTAGGCGTTGTCTGGGTGGAATGTTTGGGGGGGTAGATATTAGTTCTAGGCAGTAGCTTGACCGAATTATTTGTGTTACCCATTTGTCTGAGGTGATGGTGGCCCAGACAGGGAGGAAATTTTGGAGTCTGCCCCCGACCGGAGTGGGATGGTCTGGGGGGAGTGGAGGGAAGTCATTGGGTAGGTGCGGTGGCAGAGCGGGCAGTGTTTGTTTTGCCTCTGCCTTTGTTATTGTTGCCCCTGTAGCTGCCTCTTTGGTAGCCCCTTGTAAGGGTGGACTGGGTAGGGGCCTTATATGAAGTGGAAGCGGTGTCGGAGGAGTAGCCTCTGGATGTGCTCCGAAAGGAAGAGCGGCGAAAGGAGCGCCTGGGAGGGTGTGATTGTAAAGCTCCCATGGATTTTGCCGTGTCCGTGTCTTTTTTCATCTTTTCTAGGGCCTCATCCACTTTTGGGCCAAACAGATGTTCCTGGTCAAAGGGATGGTTGAGGATGGAGGCCTGTACCTCCGGTTTAAAACCTGAGATCCTTAGCCAGGCATGGCGACGGAGGAGGACACTAGTATTGATGGCCCTGGAGGCTGTGTCTGCTGCATCTAGGGCACAACGTATGGAGGTATTAGTAATGGTTTTGCCCTCCTCAATTAGCTCGTTGGACCTAGGTTTGTATTTATCAGGGAGATGTTGCATTATGGCTTCTAATTCGTCATAATGGGCCCTGTCATACCTGGCTAGTAGCGCTTGTGTATTAGCGATACGCCATATGTTGGCAGCTTGAGATGCAGTACGCTTGCCTGATGCGTCCAAGCGTTTAGACTCTTTGTCAGGTGGTGGTGCTTCGCCTGACGCTTGGGAGTTGTCCCTCTTACGTTCTGTGGACACTACCAGAGAATCTAGTGGTGCTGGCTCTCTGATGTAGGAGGGATCTGTAGGGGCGGATTTAAATTTCTTTTCAATGCGCGGGTTAATGACCCTGGCTCTGACTGGGTCTTTAAAGACCTCTGGCGCATGTTTTATAACTCCCTTGAGCATAGGCAATATGGAGGTAGTCCTATGTGTGGTGTCAAACGTATCGAGGAGGAAATCCTCCTCCACGGGGTCAGTATGGAGATCTACCCCGTGATAGTGTGCCGCCCTCTGTAGTAGATGGTTGAACCCCAGTGAGTCTTCTGGTGGGGAAGGTCTGAAAGGGTAGAGATCATCCTGTGGGACGTTAGGGATGTCAGGGATATTATAATCGTCCCATAGGTCTGGGAAGCCTGTGGGAGTGGGGTCCCCTGTAGGTAAATCTTGGGGCACGTCTCCTATGTCATCATATGGATCCCCCTGATCATCATCATCCGGAGAGGGTGTTGGGGAATGATGAGGTGGGGGCGGAGACGGTGGAGGAGGGGAAGGTGGAGTAGGCGGTGGAGGTGGGGAAGGTATTCTGAAAGGAGAGGTAGCAGAGTCCTTCCTATTTGGAGGTGGAGGCGGAGCAGGTTTATCCAGCTGTCTCTTTTTGATGGAGAGCATCAAATGTCCGGTTTTAGGATCCTTGGTTAGTGTTTTTTGTAATGGATCCGGTGTAAAAAGTTCTGGTGATGTTGGTTGGTCCGTCGGCGCCGAAGGCGTCGGGCCGTTGGTTTTTTGGCTTTATCCGCGCTGGTTCGTTGTTTGGAACTATGCTTGGAAAAGTCTGATTGTTTGGTCGGCGATGAGGTGGATTTCGGCTTCGAAGTGTCAGTGCCGGTGGCCTTGTGTGATTTTGTCGGTGCCGAAGATGGTGTCGGCACCGAGGAGCTGGAGCTGGTTCTCGACACCGAGTGTTTCGGTGCGGGGCTCGGTGTCGAAACGGAGGCCATTTTCTTTTTCGGTGTCGAAGAGTGTTTATCGGCACCGACGGTGGGCTGGCTCGAGCCCGAGCCGCCGGAAGGTTTAGTTGGCTTCTTTACCGGGCCCGAAGGTGCGGTGTGGGAAGCAATGTCTTTGGTCTTGCTTAGGCCCGGAGGCGAAGGCGTGACCGAAGCCTTTTTCGGTGCTGGTGAGGGTGTGGGGGGGGGGGTAGATTAGTACTCACGACCTTCTGTGCCGGAGAGATGTCCTTCACATCTGAATCGTCGGCTTCAGAGGCGCTGACGAGTCCCTCGTCGGTATGGTGTTCTTCTTGAGAGTTGACGCCTTCCCCGAAGATGTCGTCCGGAATCGTGGTCGACGAGTGTGCCATGGTTCTTCTAGCCCTTCGGTCTCGAATGGTTTTCTTGGACCGGAAGGACTTACACGCCAGACAATCTCGAGCCTCGTGTTCAGGGGAGAGGCAGAGATTGCATACTTCGTGGAGATCGGTGTGGGGGAACTTGGACCCACATCGAGGGCACTTCTTGAAGGGAGTCCTTTCCATTAGCCAGGACCGGAGCTTGGGTAGGCCCGAAGGCTGTCATCGACGACCGGAATCGAAGGTTTTTGCCGATGAGAGGCGCGTCGAGTGGGGAGATCGCGTTCGAAAACAATACCGCGAGTTGGGGTGAGGATTGCACGTCGATCGTCGAACTGGAAGCTGTTCGGAACCGGAGCGCGAAGATCACATCCGAGCCCGATGGCGGAAAAAAACAATCTGAGGATGGAGCCGAAGCCCATGCGCAATACGATCCAAAGGAGGAGTCACCGACCTCGTGACTTCTAAAGACTTTCCAAGAGGAAAAACAACTGCAAACATCCGGGCCCAACACCAGATGGCGATCTATGCACAAGTGTGTAATCTGCAGCTCATATGCCTCGAACAGATAGATACTATGAATGCCCGCATGGACTCTGTGGTTAATAAGCTGGACCGTCACGAGCAACGAATCACGGAGGCAGAAACTAGGGTGTCTGATCTGGAAGATGGTGCTACAGCAAATAAGGCACAGCTCTCGCAGATGGAGCGGCTACTCAAGGTAATTGCAGACAAAAACGAGGAGCTGGAAGCGCACTCTCGGCAGAACAATGTGTGTATTTTGGGTTTGGCGAAGTCGGCCAATACAGGGCGCATGGAGGACTTTGTCGAAAAGCTGGTGGTGGAGTTATTTGGCCGTGAATCCTTCTCAGCTCACCTAACGGTGGAACGTGCGCATCGATCCTTGACGGCCCGCCCGCCTCCAGGAGCAGCCCCGCGCCCAGTGATCGCACGCTTCCTTAATTACCGGGATCGGGACACGTTGCTACGTCTCGCTCGAGAGAGGAAGCAGGTGCACTATGAAAACACTACGTTATCCTTCTTTCCGGATTTTACACAATCAGTGCAGGAGGCGAGGCTCAAGTTTATGTCCGTAAAGAAGAAGCTGCAGGCGCAATCGATTCCATACGCCATGTTGTACCCAGCAAAATTGAAAATCACGCACCGGGGGCAGCAACACTTTTTTCAGAACCCTCAACATGTGGAAGACTTCCTCAGGAAAAATCGTGCTACCATGACATCGAGAGAGGGAGGACGTTTGCGGTCTGGCTCGCGATCTCCTACGTCCAATCCGGACTGAACTACATACCTGTGGGCACATGAACATAGACGCTTGATGGCGGGCCCGCACGGAGCGGATGGACTCTGGTGATGTATATATTTCTATAGCATACATACTGTTCTCGTCTGGACTCTCTCCTCCCCCCCGCAGTAGCTGCCCGCGAGTATAGCGGAGCGGCGGGTGGGTGCAATAATGGAGGAGAGTGGGTAAGGTGCGCGCCCCTAGTGTTTTTGCCATATGGGTGTTCCCCCAAACCTGGTGCTGGGGGGAGTGGGGTTAGATAGATTGATGTTTATTCCAGGGGGGTGGGTGCTAGTACCCGGAGGGTTGGGGGTGCCCGAGTGGGGGGGGGGGGGGAGGTTCTTGGTACGCAGTTTTGTTATTCACCCAGTTGGCCAACAGGGAGCGGACAGTGCTTCAGCCCACATGTCATAGCTGTATAGATGATGGAGGGCACAAGGGACATTAGCAGCCTGAAAGTTCTATCCTGGAACGTGCAGGGTCTGAATAACCCCCGGAAAAAGCGACAGGTCCTTAGTTATCTCGACAGCCACCAGGTGACCATTGCTATGTTACAGGAAACGCATTTGCATGCCGGTGCTGTCCCCCCCTTCGCAGCGAAATGGGCCTCCTATCGATACTTCGCGTCCTATTCAGGATACTCTAGAGGGGTGGCCATACTTATTAGGCGAGGGGTGGGGTTTGTGCCTGACAGGTCGGAAATGGACAGTGAGGGGAGGTTCTGTCTGGTGTGGGGAAGACTCAACTCACATGAGGTGACTTTTGCCACCTTCTATGGCCCTAACTTGGATGACCCGCGACCACTACTATCCTTATGGGACAAACTAAAGGCGCTTGGCACTACATATGTTGTTTGGGGGGGGGGGGGATTTCAACACGGTGGTGCAGCCCCAGACGGATCGCTCCTGTGCCGTACCTGCACACTACACACACACGCAGAGGGCATTTAAGGAGGTGTTGGATGATAGCGCTCTACTGGATGCGTGGCGGTACACACACCCGGCACAGAGGGAAGGCACACATTACTCGGCGGTACATGCGTCTTGGGCCAGACTGGACTATCTTCTGGTGTCGGTGGGGATGGCGCACTGGATCTCAGAGGTGGTACACTTGGTGCGCACTTACTCTGATCACTCTCCTGTGGTGATGACCATGCAGCCCCCGGCACAGCAGTGTCTGCATCGCGCCTGGCGTCTTAATCCCTCACACCTCCATGACCCAGTATTCCGCAAAGACCTGGAGCAGGATATCAAAGACTTCTTCGAGCGTAATGTGTGCTCTGTCTCGAGTCTCACCACGGTTTGGGAGGCATTTAAAGTTACGGCCCGAGGCTGGTGCATCTCCAGGGGAGGGGGGGTCCTCAAAGCCTTACGGAGGGACTTAACTAAGCTAGAGGGCGATGGGGCATGCCGAGCCAGACTGAGGGACACACTCACGAATATGAGGAGGCTGCGAGCAGGGAGAGCAGGTTCCGGGGGAAGCCCTACCTGGCTAGAGCTTACGGCGAGGGGGACCGTCCTGGGAAAATGTTAGCGCAGTTGACTAGACCCCCTAAGTTTTCCAATTATGTCATGGCAGTGGAGGATTCACAGGAGCAGGTGCATCGTAACATCTCTGACCAAATAGAGGTGTTTCGTAGTTATTATAGTGCACTCTATACTTCGCATAGGGGGGACCCGTTAGATCTTCCGGCGTATTTTGAGGACACGGCTTTGGCATGGTTGGGACCCACGCAACAAAAATTCTTACATTTGGAATTAGAAGTGGACGAGATCATGGAGGCCATAATGACTATGAAGTCGGGGTGGGCGCCGGGTCCTGATGGCCTACCAACAGAACTTTACAAAGCATACGCGCCAATTTTAGCACAGATATTGAAAGATGTGTTTTATGCGGCACTGGAGGAAGGGAAGCTGCCTACAACTATGCGGGAGGCCCAAATTATCTCGCTGCTAAAGCCCGGTAAGCCCCCGATCCAATGTGAGTCATACCGCCCATTATGCCTACTGAATTGTGATACTAAAATTCTCGCAAAAGTTTTAGCAATCCGTCTCAGTCTCCTAATGGAGCGCTTGATGTTGCCAGATCAGGCGGGCTTTGTTCCGAATCGTGCAAAGGCCCACAATCTTCGCACACTATTTGCAATCCTGCAAGACATAGACCCCAAGTGCTCAGCAGTGGCGGTCTTTCTTGATGCCACTAAAGCATTTGATTCGGTGGAGTGGGATTAATTGATAGGTACTCTACAATATATGGGGATGCCGTTCTCTCTCCTGAACTGGGTCAAGCTGCTGTATACGCAACCGTTGGCGACGGTACTGTTGAATGTTGCGCGCTCCACTCCATTTCAGGTATCCAGAGGCACGAGGCAGGGCTGCCCGCTCTCGACGATTCTTTTTGCTTTGGCCATTGAACCCCTAGCTGCGAAGCTTAGGCAACACTACAAGGAGCGCTCTTTGGTCTATCCCGCCAGGCAATTGCCTATCTCATTATATGCCGACGATATGACTTTTTATATAAAAAAGCCTCGGGAGAATCTCAACCCAGTGTTGCGTGAGGTTACAAGATTTGCGCCATATCGGGAATCCAAATAAATTGGGCTAAGTCGGCGGTGCTCCCCCTCACGTCTTCCACCCCACAGTTCCCAATGGACTATCCATTAATCTGGGAGAATGATGAGTTAAAATACTTGGGGGTACAGGTCACACGGGATAGGGATGCTTTGCTGCGGGCCAATTATGGGGTGGCGCTGGAAGGGGTCGCTACCAAGGTCGCCAGGTGGATCCGCCTTCCGCTGTCAATGGTGGGGAGGATTTCCCTTATAAAGATGGTCCTCCTCCCTAAACTTCTCTATCTCTTTGTTAATATCCCTTATAATCCGGGGAGCTATTTTTTTAAGGAGTTAAATTCACAACTTATACAACTTATATGGGGGGGAAGCAAGCGCGACTTAGCCTGGCCACGCTGATGTTACCGTATCAACAGGGGGGATATGATGTTCCCAATTTTGAATACTATTACTACAGCGCGCAGTCCCATTTTGCAGTTTACTGGTTCCACCCACCTCCCTTTATGCCACACTTAGCAGTGGAAGATGGTTACATGTCACCGACCTCCCCGGATGGTTACCTCTTCACTAAGGTCAGACATGATAGGCCTGTAGGAAGAGGTGGCGGCCTTGCTATTATCTTTAAGGATAAATATCGTACCACACTTGATCCTATAAACTCGGCTAACTGCGAATCAGCCGCTTTTGCCATTAGCATTACCCCCAAGCAGGCACTAAAGGGTGTCATACTTTATCGTCCCCCTGGCCCCCGTAATTCTTTTCTTTCCTCCCTTTCTGACCTAAGTGACAATATTATATGTTCTGATACATACACTATATTGGGAGATTTTAATTTTCACTTGGAAGAGCAGGACAACTCCGATACTGCCCAACTCACAGCTGATTTTTCCAACTTAGGGTTGCACCAACTAGTCAAGGGCATTACGCATCAAGCTGGACATTCCCTTGATGGTCTATTCACGAATGACCCTGGTATATCTGTATTAGATATCATCCCAATTACTTGGTCTGACCACAGGGCCATTATCTTTCAAATAGACATACGACCTGTTGCCCCTTTAGTCTCCAGGCCGGGAACCAGAATGGGCACTCGTGCCTGGAAATCTGCAGATATGCCTCAGATGCTACATTCCCTGGCTTCCTCCTGTCCTCAGGGTGGAAATACTCCGGCACTATCGGCCTCGGCTTTTCAGGACTGGATCCGAAGCGCCGCTGACCTAGTGGCCCCAGAGAAAATTACGAAGCCCAACAGAATATCCCCCTCGGCCCCCTGGTACAATGAAGATCTCCGACTACATCGCCAACACTGCAGAAATCTAGAAAGGCGCTGGAGGAAGGTCTATTGCCCCATAGCCAGACAAACTTATAAAGATGCCCTTCAGATTTACAAAAAGGCAATCTTGGCCCGAAAAACCGATTTTTTCTCGGCACAAATTAAGACCGCTGCTAACTCGGCCAGAGAACTCTTCTCTGTTGTCACCAGCTTGTCTACCCCCCCTGTCGGGCCTGAAGTGGAGCCCTCACAGGCTTTCTGTAACGAATTAGCAGCCTTCTTTATCACAAAGGTTGCAGATATATATGCTTCCTTTGAAGATAACTCTAGAACTGAATGTAGAGGTGGTAGCGGGAAAGAAGCATTGTCTTACTACAACCATGACCATTTTCCATGCTTTCTACCCGCCTCACATGAGGATGTGATTAAAATCGTCTCTACCATCAAATCGGGCTCCCCACTGGATCCTTGTCCCCCATCCGTGATGTCAAAACTCACAGAAGTGATTTCCCGCCCTCTCATGGAGATCTGCAATACTGCTTTTTCGACAGGCCAATTTCCAAGTATATGGAAGAACGCTGTCATAAAACCCCTCCTGAAAAAACCTTCCTTAGATCCCACAGCTGTTGTAAGCTACAGACCGATCGCGTGCCTGCCCTTTCCTGCCAAAGTATGCGAATACCTGATGAATAGACAGCTCTCAGAGTTCGTCGAGACTCACCAGCTTCTCGACGATACGCAGTTTGGGTTTAGGAAAGGGCATGGAACAGAGACTGCCTTGATAAAGGCCTCTGACGAGATCAGGGTGATCATGGACCAGGGAGGGGCGGCTGTTCTTATCCTTCTGGATCTGTCAGCAGCTTTCGACACGGTCGACCATGCCACCTTGGTCGACCGTGTCACTGCTTTGGGGATTAACGGTTGCGCCAGGGATCTTATCTCATCGTTCCTGGCAAACCGTACCCAGACAGTAAAGTTGGGAGATTTCTATTCCCCTATCTCTGCACTCCCTTGTGGAGTCCCACAAGGCTCCTCGCTAAGTCCCATGCTTTTTAATATCTATGTAGCGGACTTGGCGAGGATAATAAAGGCCTATGGGATACAGCTTACATCGTATGCAGACGATACCCAGCTGGTGCTGGGCATCCATAAGGATGGTCTCACGGTAGCAGCCAACTTTCAGAAAGCTATGCTTGAGGTTAGTAGCTGGATGGCTTTGAACTGCCTTCGCCTCAATTCGGATAAGACCGAGATCATGACCTTTGGAAGACTCTCCCCTGAATGGTCCTTTGGTTGGTGGCCAGAAAAGCTTGGCCCTCCACCTGTCCCAGTAGAAAAAACCAGAAACCTGGGAGTGATCTTTGATAATAAGTTGGTTTTCGACCTCCACACCAACAAGGTTGTGTCGTCGTCTTTTTTCATCTTGAAAAAAATCAAGAAGCTGCTGCCTTATCTCCCGCCGTCAGCTGGGAAGACCCTGGTCTCTACCCTAGTCTTCTCCAGGATAGATTATGGGAATGCACTTCTCCTTCACACCCAGAAGCGTGTCACAACGAAGCTGCAATCTATTCAGAATGCGGCTGCTAGGATTCTTCTCAACATCCCTCGTCGCAAATCTACCACTCCTGGTATTCGTCAGCTTCATTGGCTGAGAGTGGAGAGCCGCGTCAAGTTTAAGGCCCTCTGTATTGCTTATAAGGCTGTACATGGCATTGGACCTAGGTTCCTGGTTGAAGCTTTCCAGCTGTACACTCCTAGGAGGCAATTAAGATCGGCCAATAACAGTCTCCTCCCGGTGCCACGCACAAGATCGGTCACCTGGGGAGACAGGCGCTTTCTTGTGGCCACTCCAAAACTTTGGAACCTCTTGCCACTAGCCATCAAAACTGCCCCGAATCTGATGAGCTTCCGCAGGCTCTTGAAAACATGGCTGTTTAATCAGTAAGAGGATGACTTGATGATAGATTCCAGTTGCTCTACAGCGCCGAGACACCTTCGGGTATTTGTCGCGCTATAAAAGTTGCGTAAATAAATAAAATAAATAAGGTGACAGGGTGAGAACGTGACCCTTCCACGGTGGATTGTACGGTGGCTGCGAGGGGTAGGATCGCGTGCAGACTGGGAGCCCCCATGATGTATTCCCCTAAACTATGTCTGCTGTGTAGCCCCTTATTGCAGGTTACCTATGAAGGGCTATGTCGCAAATTACTGGACAGTTTGCATTACATAACCTGGGGAGACCTGTATGTCGGAGGGCAATTCCGCTCTCAGATACAATTTTTTGATGGCAGGGAGCCCTCCACTATGGATCGGTTCATGTACATCAGGCTCCGGCAAAGTGTGAGGGCGGCCACCCCTGCATTCCCGGATGAACCCGAAACGTTCGCTCCCCTACATGACCTACTACGGGTGGACAATCCACGGCATGTTGTGTCAACCCTGTATAAACACGTACGTAAGGGACCTTCCTCCTGTTATCCAAGGGCTAGACAAGAGTGGGAGGAGAACCTGAATGCTTCACTGACGGATGAGCAATGGGAATTGGGTTGCAGGCAGACAGAGGAGGTAACTGGTAATAGTAGGCTTCGCCTCATACACTTTAAGTTTTTGCATCGGCTATACCATTCCCTGGTTAAATTACACAAGTTGGGATTGAGGGAACATGATTGTTGTGCAAGATGTGGGATGCAGGGGGCAGACTTGCTGCACTTAGCTTGGGGCTGCCCTCCAGTGGCCGCATACTGTGTACAAGTCTTTGAAGGACTCTCCATTATGATTGGGGTCCATATGGCCCCGGACCTGCTTGTAGCTCTATTGGGCCTTATTCAGGGCATCAAAACAGTGCATAAGAAATACTTAGCTATGGCTCTGTTTCTAGCAAAACGGCAGGTGGCTTGTCGGTGGGGCCGGGCCGTGCCCCCAAATTCAAAGACTGGATAAATGAGATGACTATGTGGCAAGGATACTTACATGATTATGCGGAACTGTTACCCATGAAGTCTCGCCCAAAGCATGTTTGGGGTCCGTTAACTGCTTACCTGTCGAACTTGGATGCAACTCTTGGGGCGGCGAAGGCGAGAACGGAGTAAGACTCTGTGGGAGAGGGGGCCGCAGGGATTCCATTAAGATCCCCCCCGACGAGTGTTGAAGACCTGGGGAAATGTATTGGTGTAATGGTACAGGGTGGATGGGGCCCACGGAGAGTGCGGGAGGATATACCTGGGACCCGAATTTGTCGCCGAAAGCCACATATATCTGTCTGCTGCTGTCTTTACTGATACGGCCTGCACTGTGAGACTCTTAGTTGCCTCGAGGGATAGTGGGACTGTGTGACGCTCTGGGCATTGCATTCTGATATGACCCTGTGGCCAGTGGGTGTAATGTTATTTTAGTGGGATGAGGGGGTGGGGGTGTTTATTGGAGGGACATCTGCACAGGAAGATGTACGTTAATGTCGTATGTAATCAACAATACCATGGTTGATTATCATTACGCTGATGTACTGTGCAGATTCTCAATAAAGTTACTTTGAAATTAAAAAAAACAACAAAAAAAACTAAGATTTCATAATGTGCAATAATGCATTTCCCACTGATTAACTTAACCTGTTTTTATTTTTAATTTAATCTGTGCATTATTTTATATGTAGTTACCTGAATGTGTAAGACCAAGAACAGTTATAGAATATTTATATATATTTTTTAGCCTCGTCTTTGATCCCGATCCCACACTCACTCACCCCCTGTACTGCATGCATCACAGTTTCCATACTTTTTTAATGCACTTCGCCTGGTGCATAGAACTGGTTCTCATCCATACATTAAAAGGGACATGTCTAGATCTCAAAGTACACACATTCTAGCTTAACACCTGGTCCGAAAAAAGGCAGTATGCCAGTTTCACAAGCAATCAGGCAAAAGGGCAGGGTAAATGCCCATTTACCATGCAGGGGACATTCCCGTCCCAACAGTCTCTCAGTTTTGCAAAAGCAAGAGGTGGTGCATGTCAATACAACGGATATCAGCAGAGATATATGTGGATTACAATACTAGAATATCAAGGTTGGTGCGAGTTATATAGTACGACAGGTGCGCTGACAGTCGTGTGTCTGGGTTATACTGTTGAATTTGCCAAGCATTTACAGGGCAGGTTTGAGGAGCATTTTCAGACCATTACATGGGACAAGGAACTTCGAGGATCTGGACTTACCTTAAGAGGCATTTTGGCATATTCGTTCAGGATGGGAACATCAAACACCAACCGGCGTAGCAGATGTTGCAACATTGATGGGCGAAGGTACCTTAATTTAGGAGAAAAGTGGTGTGAGAAAAAGTAAATGACAACGGAGATGAAAGAAGGGCAAATATAAGTCAAGGAGACAGTGAATGGTGAATCAGAAATGGAGTTGGGAAAGAGTAGTAGAATATTGCTGGAGACAGTGAACAAGGTGAATTGGGGAGAATGGTAATGCAAAGAAAATGTGTGCATAAATCAGACACTAGAAGCTCTCTCACTGGCCTGATAAACAGAATGAAAATAAGGACAGCAGATATTCCTGAAGCATTGTTAGCAGGAGCCTACTTAGTGTGAAGGCTATGTACAGGGATGACCAGCCATATGCCTCACTGAGTTAATATAAACACAGAAGTCAAATATTACACTACGTTAGGCACATCTATGAAAGGTAGGGAATTCCTTCCAAACAATGATCTACATTTTGAAGATCAAAATGTAATGGGTAAGAAAATAAGTTACTTACCAGTAACTGTAGATCTCTAGTACTGGTATCTTGCAAAGACTCATGTGCTTAAATCATTCCCTGTCGTCAAAGTGGGAGTCCCACTGTACCATAACAAAGCAGTACATAACATTACCGTAGCCTATAATGGAATTGAAACAATCACTTTGATAACCTACCCCTATCCTTTAAAAGGAACTGAAGTACAGTCAATCAGGCGACAGTACCCTCGAGAACACTCCCCAAAGAGGCTAAGTCCCTCAGATTTTCAAGCACGAGTGGGAAAGGCAATCCTGTAACAATAAGGGGAACCCCTATGGGGACGAGTGTAGGTTGTATGTGAATCTATGAAAGATGCCAATACTGAAGAAGGATAACTTGCTTACCTGTAATCCTAGTTAACTTCCAGGGGAATCCTCATCAATGTCATAAGCACCGACTAGTCCCGCCCATGTGCATAACAGAGAAAACTGGCACAGTGCCTTTAAGACATCACAGGACCCCTGTATTCCTTTAAAACATCATAGGACCTCTTGTGTCCCATCATGCTCCACAGGTGATTAGTAGGTCAGTTCTTTTGTCCGGCTCCTACAGTTAATATCCTGGAGCACTGAGCTCTGCTGTGTTTTTAACATTTTGTCAAGACATTCTCTAAACGTTAGTTTTTGTTATCATTCGATGGTTTTAACTACTTCGGTGCTCATGACGAGCCCAGCTCGTCATGAGGCACAGTGGAGCTGTGCTCATGACGAGCTGGGCTCGTCATAAATGTCCCGGCCCACCCACGCGCGATTGATTCCCTGCCTGTGCGGGAGAATCAATCAGTAGGCGGGGTCGTGACGAGCTCAGCTCGTCATGAGCACAGCTCCACTGTGCCTCATGACGAGCTGGGCTCGTCACGAGCACAGTGCCACCACCGCCGCCCCCCCGCGCCGCGGGGGAATTAACCCCGCGTGGAAGGGGTTAAGTACAAAATGCTGTTTAGCTGACTGAAAAATATATATTTTTCTGTCAAATCATGCCTTTAGTCTTGGTGACGTGCCCTTCTTTTGGTAAAAAAAAAAGGCACTGACTGATCCACATTCAGTGTATATTATCTGTCTCCCTGCTTCTCATCGTCCAGAGACATGCTACTATTGTCAGAAGTTTTCCAGAAGAACTCTGAAGGAGGAAGAGAGAAGATCAGGCTGCACGGCCTACAAGAGAGAAGAAAGACAGGATCTTCAATAGGTCTTGGGGAGCCCACCTCTCATAGGAAATCGGCACACAGAGGAAGATCACATGAGGCATATGAGAAATGCCATCCCCCATCAATATCGTCAGGTAGGGGGTCAAAATCTGAGGGAATTCCTGTGTGTTTGCCGTCAGTGTCGAATTTGATGTGGAGAGTGGCCTCAGATACTCGCCAATTGCCGTAGAGACAAGCTTCAATGGCCAAACCTCATCCACACTCGACGTCGAAGACTTGTCATTGAAGCGACTGGTGTTAACAAAATCGCAATCGAGTAATTCACCGGCAGTCGCGTTGATGCCGAAGTGACCCTGGCCGTCGATGTCGAAATATACGCTGTCAAAGGATCTACGGCGATCGTCGATGTTGAGACGTCCTTCGAAGGCTAAGGATACTCCCAAAGATATAGGTTTGTCAACGTCGAGGTCACCCGGTTCACCGCCAAAGCAGCCAGAGACACCACAGTCGCCGTTGAAGACCCTATCTAAAAGACTAATAATGTCAAGAAGCCGTTCCCACTCATCTGGGTGCAAATTTGCCAACAGAGTCGGTGGAGTCAGGGTCTACGGCTCCAGTTAAAGCTGCTGCTGCTCCACCTGTGAATCTCGCCCCACGCTGGCTGTAAAGTGTGCGCAAGCGGCATCATCTACCTCAGAGACCCGGCTCAGACTTTTCGCAGACCTATTTTCCATCCAGGGTAACTCTGCGTACACCATCACCAAAACACACTCCTCCTCCACGAAGGTTACAAGACTTACAGAGGAATAGATCAAGGTCCAGGACCCTGCAGAGGCGTAGAATAAGGTCGAAGTCACCATGATCCAGGTAAACTTTCAGAGCTTGATGATCTCATTGGTCCAGATCGCATCATAGCAGGCATAGAACACCCCCCCTGGTCTACTACTATTCGTTCCTATTCGCCAACACAACGCCTGCAAGGGTTTGTCCAGTGGATAACGTAACCACACTCAACAATGTGTTAATTCGAAGCACATCAAAATTGAACATTGACATTCCACCGCCTACTGCATCGTCCACAGACTTCTTTGAGACTCTGTATCACAGAGGGGTATTAAGACCACTAATACTTCTGGTCCCAGGTCTGCGAGAACCTGCGATGCTACTCTTCCTAACTCTGGCTCCGTTAGAAGCCGCGCCATCACGGACCTCATGAGTGCCCGGCCTGCTTCTTTGAAGTGTTTTTTGGGACATTATACACGATTCCATCTTCACGAGCGGAGCACCCGCCATCACAGTGCAGCAGCTTTTTGGTGGAGCTTTAGAAACGAAACTGTATATTGCTGCCAGGAACGTCGCAGTGGGATACTTTGTGGCTCATATTTCGCTGACTTGGGTATATATATCATAGATGTGAGTGATATTTTTTTACATTTCCATTTAAAACAAAGAATGCCAATTGGTGTTTGATGAGATTATGGGGCATACTAACATTACAGCACAAGAACAAGTATGGAAGTTTGAAAGCCAGTCCCCTCCTTTATGTTCACCATGACAGAACCAATGAGAGCGCAACAGGACAGTTTAAATGTAGCTGCCTTATGAGTATCTGTTTACAGCAAGCATTGAGAAAGGTGAATGCCGAAACACATTTGCATGCTGGATTAATAAATTGCCATATTGACACTGTGAGTGCCTGTCCTACTTCTTTGAAGTATTTTTGGTGACATTACGGCAGCTTTTTGGTGGAACTTTGGAAACTAAGTTGTGTATTGCCGTCAGCACCATCGCACTGGGATACTTTGTGGCACATACTCCGCTGACTTGGATGTCCGGGTTATTTAACCTGGGGAACGCATTGCCATTGGGCACAACTCCTCCGGTAATGAGCCAGGGGATTCCTGATTTCATCACTGCGGCAGGCGAGGGGATTGGCAGGACTTCACCTGGTGAGGAGACATGCAGGGTTGGAGCAATTTGAACTTAAAGCTGCGCATGCTAATATTGTCAATGTGAATTATATCTATTAATATTTCCATTCAACACAAAGATTGCCAATTGGTGTTTCATGAGAATATGGGGCATGGTAAAATGGCAGCACAAAAACAAGTATGGAAGTCTGAAGGCCAGTCCGCTCAGGATTATGCCAGTGATAATTGATAAGGAAGTAATTGTTCTGGTGATGCCTAAATATGAATATTCGACTTCTGGCACCATAGACAGAAACGCTCTCACTTTAATCTATATGCTTTTATGGGGTGTTAGCTCTAACTTTTGCAAGAATGTCGCTGCAGTCTTGTGAGATGCTTAGATCTGCAAACTTCTGATATTCAGGAGCCATGTAACTAAGTGGAGCGAAGGGGGGTTGTATGAAAGACCTGGCCTTGGTTCATCGTCAAAAGTGTCATGAATTACAGCCTGGTAAAGCGCCGGGTCCCAACGGATTCCCGAACTAATTCTTTAAGCGCTACTCCCAGCAGCTCGGCCCTCATTATTGCAGGGTGGTGGAAGAGGCCAGGGAGGTTGGTAGTTTGCCCAGAGACTGGCGGCATGCTGAGGTGGTGGTATTTCACAAACCCGGCCGACCTCCTGAACACCACGCATCCTATCGTCCCATTTCCCTTCTTAACGTAGAGGCTAAGGTCTTGGCCAAGGCGCTTGCTAATCGTCTCCGTCCCCACATCTCGTCTCTTGTGCACCCCGACCAGGCCGGGTTCATGCCCCAGCAGGCGACCCGTCATAATATACGCAGGGCGCATGCGGCTATTGCGGCAGCTGGAAGCCTGGGGGTGCCTGCGGCCCTGTTGCTTGCGGATATGGATCGAGCTTTCGACTCCTTGAGCTGGGAATATCTATTTGCCCTCTTACGCCGATTGAATCTAGGACCTCGCTTTCTCTCTTATCTGACGTTACTTTACACTGAAATAACAGCGTCTGTGCGGGTGGCGGGCTCTGTCTCGTCGGTCTTCCCCATTGGTCGAGGTACCAGGAAGGGGTGCCCTCTGTCGCCCTACCTGTTCGCCCTAGCAATGGAGCCCCTGGCTGCGTGGGTGCGTATCGATGAGCAAGTATCGGGGCTTGAATGGGCCGACGGCCTATCAGATCGAATTGCCCTATATGCGGACGACGTGCTATTCTTTCTTACGCAGCTGGATAGGACTGGCCCGAGGCTGTTGCGTATCATGCAGGTGTTTGGGGAGACTACCGGCTTGTATATGAACGAGCGTAAGTCTACCCTATGGGTCCTGGGAGGTGGGGCTGACCCTGGTGCATGGGCCTCCGCGGTGCAAGTGGTGCGTGGGGGGCTGAAATATTTGGGAGTGTTCCTGTCGGACGCTCGGTCGACCTCTTGGGAACAGAACCTGGTGCCGGTATGGAACAGGGTGCGCGACGATCTTCGAACTTGGTCCCACATGCCCCTTTCTATATATGGCCGCTCGGCCATCTTCAAGATGGTTGCCCTTCCTCGCATGCTATATCAGCTGCAAAATCATCCATATCCTATATCCTCGGGTTGGTTCCGCCAGGTGAATGCAACACTGGGTCAGTTTCTCTGGGGCGGAGGGGTGGTGAGGGTGGCTCTCCGTACGTGTTTTAAATCCACGTATTGCGGGGGACTTGCTACCTCTGACATTCTCTCCTATTATATGGCCTCCCACTTGCTGGTCCTTAACGAATGGTGGTACGGTGACAGGTCGGATACGGCGTATAACCTTGAGCGCCGCTTAATGGGTGATTATTCGCTACATACACTCCTCTATTCGGCGCCCTTGCGGCACTCTTTGCCGAGCGTGACGCAATTGGTATTTCAGATTTGGAGACAGGCACTGCGGAGGATGGGTTGGTGGAATCGCCTCACAGGTGAGACGCCACTATGGAGAAATGGTGGCCTGCCGCAGTTGGCGACCTTGCCAGGCTTCCAGGACTGGGATGCGATAGGGATCTCCACTTTGGGGGACGTCATGAGGGATTCTATCCTGTAATCCTTCCAGGAGCTGCAAACAGACTTTCAAATGCTGCGCACCCAATTCTTTAAATACTTGCAGTTCCGACATGCTCTTTCTCCCAGTCTGGTGGGTCTGGAAGAGTTGGATGATTTTAGTCCAATAGAGGCAAAGGTGTTCATGGGGGACCTACGAGACCATACAATTTCGAGAATATACTAGTCCCTTGTGACTCACTGCTCCCCGTCTCTGCAACGTCTCCGTGGGTGTTGGGAGGAGGATGTGGGTCAGATAGAGGAGGAGGACTGGACGGAGGCCCTGGCCTCTCCGCGTGGGGCGGCCGTCGCTGTGAGCCTTCGACTCATCCAGTTCAAATACCTCCACAGAGTGTATTTTACCAGAGTTAGATTGTATAAGGCGGGCCTGGTGGCATCTCCGAATTGGCTTCGCTGCTTGCGTGAAGAAGGGACGCTGCTTCACACTGTATGGGAGTGCTCTGCACTAACTAGGTTCTGGCGGGGTGTATTGACATGCCTTTCAGAGGTTCTGGGTTGGGATCTCCCTCGGTCCCCTAAACTGGTGCTCCTGCATGTGATGGACGATATCGGGGGCAATGTCTATAAGCGTCATCTGATGCTCCTGGGCTTTACTCTTGCCAAGCGGGATATAGCGAGGGCTTGGAAGGCGACGGCCGCACCCCCAGTATCAGTTTGGAAGGCCGAGCTGGATTTCCGCATGGGTCTAGAGGCCCCCATTTTTGTGGCGCGGGTATGTCCGCGAAAACATTATAAAATTTGGAAGCGGTGGGCAGATTATAGGGGACTGGAATTGGAACCCATTCCAGTGGAATAATTGTGTGGGTGGCTGACTCTCTCTTACTTGTCTTTGGGGGACATGCAACATTCGTATACTGGGCGCAGCAGTGTTATGTGGACATGGTTCATAGTGAGGACAGAATTGTAGCTGCAAACAGATTTGCTGCCTTGACTGGATTGGTGGGGGGGGTGGGGGGGGGGCTGTTCTACGTTCCGTTGATTGGGGGGGTTGCCTTTTTTATGCAAATCTCTTGTGTATTTTTTTCGGTATTTCATGAGAAAAATGTCAAAGCCGGTATGTTGTTTCTCGATGCTCCGGAAGTCTCTGGGGTACAGAGCTTCGCTAAATGTGTATTTGACAAATAAAATTTGTTTACAAAAAAAAAAAAGTGTCATGAATGGTTTCAGCTGAATGTGGTTGGTTTCTAATACCAGAAGTAGATCTGTGAACCAATGCTGTCTGGGTCATCTATCAGAATTATACAACACTGTTCTCTTTTCATCTTGGTGAGAAGCCTGTGTATCAGGGGTATCGAGGGAAAAGAATATGCAAAGATCCCTGACCATCTGATAGAAAAGGCATTCTCCCACGATCTTTAATGTGGATGCCAACGTGCATAAAACCGGCATTTCTGGTTATTTTGCGCTGCAAAGAGATCTAGTGCTGGCTTGCCCCATAGGGAGAACATCCTGTTCAGAGGCAACTGATCAAGCTCCTATTCATGGCAGCTGTTCCTTGTTCTACTTAGCATGCCTGCTAAGAGGTTGCTCGTACCAGGAACATGTTCCGCCCAGAGAGTTATCTTGTGTGTCATAATCCAGTTCCAGATCTTTTGAGCTTCCTTGGAAAGGGGTAGTGATCTTGTGCCCCCCTTGTTTGTTCACATAGTGCATGCTGGTGGTATTGTCTTTGTGAACTAAAACTGGCGAGCCTGCTTTCCTTAATAGGAAAGCTTGAATACTTCAATAAATTGCTTTGAGCTCTAGCCGATTGGTGTGCATGATCTTTTGGTCCGGGGACCTCTTTCCACTTATTTGAAGGTCTTGCAAATGGCCACCCCAGCCCTCACAGGAGGCATCCACGGTTGTCACATAATCGGGTATTTGAGGCAAGAATTCTAAGCCTTCGGCGAGATTGTTGGCTTTTGTCCACCAGGTCAGAGCTTCTCTCATACCTGGAGTGATCTTTATCGGGTTGTTGAATGATCCTTCTGTCTGAATCCATTGCTTGTTTGATTCCTCCTGTAAAGGTCTAATTTTCAGACAGGAGAACAGAACTGGCAGAGGACATCATCCCTAGGAGTGAGTTGAACAGCCGAACTGAAACTGACTGTCTTTTCAAAGGTTTGTGGGCTAGTTGTCCGTACTGAGTCAAGAATGCTTTGTCCTGGGTTGTATCCAAAGCCACTCCCAGAAATATTATTATTATCTTTTTGACAGAAGAATTAACGATTTCTGGTGATTGGCAGTAAGAACTACAACTCTTGCACATAGCTAGGCAAGCCTCCATGGCCTTAGACACTTGACAGGCTGTTGGTGCTTTATTAGTCAATTGTCGAGGTATGGGAATACCTGATAACCCTTTTTCTTTGGAGACGCTGTCATAGGAGCAAGATATTTCAAAAGATGCGGGAAGCTGATCTGAGGCCAAAAGGAAGGACTTTGAATTGACAGGGAGCGTCAGCTACTGTGAATCTTAAAACCTTGCGATGTTTTGAATAAATGGGGATATGAAAATATGCATCCTATAAATCGAGCGTTGTCAAACAATCTCTGTGTTTGATGCAATGCAGGATGTCTGGAAGGGTTACCATGAGAAAAGATTGCTTCCGTAGATCTTTGTTTAGTTTTCGGAGGTTCAAAATGGTTAGCAATTCCTCTGATTTCATGGGCAGAAACCCATTCCTTTTTGGGATTGGGAAACTCTCTACCAGATACTTCGTTACCGAAGGTAAGTAACTCGTACATCTGATAGAGACATCTAGCCACAGATTCCTTAACTTAGAATAGATACCAAAGCCAAACCCCATTGGAGGAAACCCACCAAGTTCAAGAGAGAACCAAGCTGTCAATAAAATTGACTAAAACATGGTGGGTACAGCAAATGCTGGCGCTGCTGACACCAGATCTATGTGCTCCGCAGGGGAGCTATAAAAAAGAGGGAGTGAAAGGCACCACAACCCTGTAGAGGACAGACAAGATCTCACTCGTCCAGGCAGGAACGAAAAGAAGACACTGAACCAACAAGGTCAGTGCAGAATGGAAGAAAGTGTATAAACGTCTGCAAAAAGAAGTTCAACTGAGCACCAGATCCCAAGGATCCGCAAGAGACACAGTCCCAGAGAAGGGACAAGACAGTATGACAGCATCAGAGCATACAAAGCAAGTATACATCACACTGGATGCCAAGAAAGGAAGGTGAGGGAACAACATCACCATGCCTAGATATACAGAACCGTGACCACCAGGAGATACATGGATGTGGATGACAGGATAGATAGAAGGAGACAGTGTGTACCATGAGAACTACACCACACCTATGCAAAAGCCCAGGAATGGAAGCATCAAGTAGTCCAACCGCCAACAGTACCCAGAGGTACCAATGGTGAAGGAAAAACCAGGAAAACCAGGGAGACACATAGAGCTTGCTACCATGAGAGAGAGAGAGACAGAGAGACAGAGAGAGAGAGAGAGACAGAGATTTTGGGGTGAAGAGCCCCAATACTAGGGAAAGTGAAAACCTAGTAAACATGCCCTCTCACTGTGGGGCATGCCCCAGGTAAAAAGAGACTTCACAAGAGGTACCAACAGCGCCAGTGTGAAGCAGGACACAACAATGTCAAGACACATAAAAAGTGACAGAATCCCGTCGCTGGGGAAGGAACCCGGGCCTCCCGTGAGACAGGCGGAGACACTAACCACTATACTCACGTGGAAAGAGTGAAAAATACACAGACATAAGTCTGACAGAAAAGAAAGCAACATCGTCGTTAGGGATGACTGAGAACCCACAACTAGTGGGTCAGAAACAAGCAGCTGAGACCAGGAACAGAAGCACCTAACCCTCTGCTTGGCAATCATCAAAGGGATTGGAGTCCCTGACAGGGAAGTGCAGATGGAAATAGAAATAAGGCAACGCACAGCAGTGACGTAGCTGGTGCAAATTCCACTGCCCATAGACAAACCCCCCCCCCCCCGGGCCTGAGCCCTGAGAGAAGACGTATGCACTTTCCCACACAATGGACCAGAATAGAACGTAGCCAAGACAGGGGTGCAAGAAACACAGCCGGCACCCTGTGACAGCAAACATAACTTGTGTGTATACGAACACGGAAGAACGGAACAGAACACGCCCCCAAGGGGCACGTGCCGACAGGCAGAAAGAGCACATCAAAGCCGAAAGCACACGCCATGGAGAGCCAGGCGTAGCAGAAACCCAAACAACACTTCTGGAAAGTGTGCCTCCACAGAGGCAGGAGAGAGCTACGGACCAAACCGTAGAAGACAACCCAGAAGCCCCAGGAGAGAGCCACACCAAACCCGTGGGTCTCACCAGAGGAGACGTCCTACCACAGTAGGAAGAGCGGGACGAATCAGGAGACCTGCAGTATAGACAGAAAATAATCTGTGGAAGCCAACGAAACTTCCCGTGTCAGGAAGAGCAGCTATACAATAGCCAACAAGTACCCCACATAGGGTATGGCACATACCTACAAAAGCAAGGGACACCTCTTGAGACGAGCTCGTAGGCAGAGGGCTCAAAAAGAGATGCAGAAACAGCTGGCCAGGTGTAGCAAAAGAAGGACAAGACGGTGAAAAGCAGCACAGTCCGTCTGGATAATGACGTCTTGAACCCAGGGACGCAGCACTAGACAAAGCAGTAACAATACTGCAACCAAAAGGCAAAGTCCACAACAAGGACTATAAACCATCAATCAATCAATCAATCACTACATTTATAGAGCGCGCTACTCACCCTTGAGGGTCTCAAGGCGCTGGAGGGAGGGGGGGGGAGTCGCTACTGCTCGAAAAGCCAGGTCTTGAGGTGTTTCCTGAAGGTGAGATGGTCCTCGGTCAGTCATAGGTGTGCGGGGAGGGAGTTCCATGTCTTGGCTGCCAGGTAGGAGAACGATCTTTCTCTGGTGGTGGTTCTGCGGATCCGTGGGACGGTGGCGAGGGCGAGGCTGGCAGAGCGTAGCTGGCGGGTGGGGGTGTAGAACAAGAGGCGGTTGTTGAGGTATTCGGGGCCATTGTCGTGGAGTGCTTTGTGCGTGTGGGTGAGGAGCCTGAACGTGATCCTCTTGCTGACGGGGAGCCAGTGCAGGTTTCTCAGGTGGGCGGATATCTGGCTGTGGCGGGGGATGTCGAGAATGAGTCATGCGGAGGCGTTCTGTATGCGCTGGAGTCGTTTCTGAAGTTTGGCTGTGGTTCCTGCGTATAGGGCGTTTCCGAAGTCCAGTCGGCTGGTGACGAGGGCCTGGGTGACGGTCTTTCTGGTTTCGGTGGGGATCCACCGAAAGATCTTACGGAGCATGCGCAGGGTGTTGAAGCAATATGACGAGACGGCGTTGACTTGCTTGGTCATTGTGAGGGAGGAGTCCAGGATGAATCCCAGGTTGCGTGCGTGGTCCGTGGGTTTTGGTGCGGGCCCAGAACTGTGGGCCACCGGGAGTCATCCCAGGCGGAAGGGGATTGTCCGAGGATGAGGACCTCCGTCTTGTCTGAGTTCAACTTCAGGCGACTGAGTTTCATCCATGGGACTCATGGAAACTCAGACATGAGACGTTGAACCGCCGAGTCAGCATGTCTGTCGAACAAGGTGACCCCATCAAAGGGCAAATCCCTAAGACGCTCATGGACATTGGCAGGAAAACAACCATCGCGCAGCCAGGCATGGCGACACAGAGCAACTGACCGGGCCATAGCTCGCACCACCGAATCAGTGGTGTCCATGGCTGACCGAATGGAAAATTGCACCATTTCCGGTTCGTCACGAATCAACCGATCCAGATCAGTCCGAGGACCCTCCGGAAGAGAGGGGAGAAGGCGCTCAACCAAGTCCCAAAGGGCAGAGGTAGCCCGTGCAAACACGCAACATGTGTTCAGAGATCTATGGCCTGCACTGGTACACGCAAATACATGGCGGCCACACGACTCCAACCACCGAGACTCCCAAGTGGGAGGGAGTAACGGAGGAGGGGCAGAAGGCAACATGGCTGAAGCCGCCTGAATCACCAGCCCTTGAGCCCTAGAATGGAAGGACAAACAGGCAGGGTCATCTGGAGCAGGGCGATGTCGGTGTGCAATAGCACGATCCACCGTGCCCCCTGAAGAGGGCCTTGCCCAAGTCCCCAGAAGAGTGTTGCATAACGACTCGCCAAAATGCAACAAGGGCTCCACTTCCACAGTGCTCTGGTGGAGTAAATCCAGCAAGGGATCAGAGAGCAGAGAGATCGAGGAGGTTGCAGCTGTAAAATGTCCGTAGCCCTGCGAACCACCCTCACAAAAGCCGCACTAGCCACCGTGGCCATTCGAGGTGGCGATAACAGGCCATCCGTAGGGGACAGCATGAGGCTAATCCTGCCACCAAAATGTGGTGGCTCTGCAGCCTGAGGACATCCAAGGCCCAGCCAGTGCATGGGAACCTTCCCAGAGGGTCAGCGAAACAACCCTGGGGGTGGTGACCCCATAGAGGCCTCCTCAGTTTCGGCCTCCACACCCTCCACCAACCGATGAGCAGCCGGGGATGGCATAGATTGGCGTTGAGGCGGCGTAGTCTCGAAGTCGATGACCCCCGAAGGACCCTCGTCCGCCCGGCATCGGAGTGGCGTCAACGCGACCTCCACCGAGGTGGGAACCTGTCGGGAGGAACGGAGTCGACTCGGAGTCGAGACCTGCGCTGCAGCCTCAGCCAGCGTCGACGCAGGAAGTCTCACAGGGCTGTGCGAACACAACATGGAAGGCTTGGACGTGCAAGCAGGATGCCTCTTCGGGCCATGCCCCAACGTCGCAGCGAGTCTGGAACCAGAGTCAGGGTGCTCGACCAGTGTCAAGGGCGAAACCGCAGGCGAAATCCTGATCTGAGCCCCTACCCCCTCTATGGGGCCCGAAGGCGCTCCAGGGAGAGGGGGTGACCCAAAGATGTATAGTAAGGCCCGAGAATAGGCCACCATCTGGGCCCTAGTCGCCCCAGCGCCAGGAAATGGTGGGTAAGTGGGGGTCGACTCCTGAGGGCCGGTGTCCGGTAGAGACCGGGCGCAGCGGGCCCCGCCGTCACGTGTGGTCGGTGACCTCTGTGACTTCTTTTTCTTGTGCTTACCTGCGGCCGGAGTGCGACGTCCGTGGGAACGACTCCGTGACCTGTCCCAAACCAACCCCCAGCACAAGGAGGAGACCAGCGGCGTGAGGGCTCCGAATGGGACATTCAGGCGGACAACAACTCTATGCGATGTTCCCGCAAGGACATCGGATTCAGACGTCGGCAGGGGTCGCACTCCTCTGAGTCATGGTGCTCGCCCAAGCACCACATGCAGATCGCGTGCAGATCCATCGCCGACATCTGCCGCGTACAGGATTCACACGCCTTGAAGCCCGAAGGCATCACACTGTTCCCGGACGCCGAAAGACGTCAAGAAGGCCTGATAAACAAAAAACAGGCAAGAGGTAACCGCTTCTCCGGATCCGCGTTGGGACGCGGAAAAGAAGAAAAACTGACGTCAGCACGCCGGGGGGACGTGGGGCTTATGTGGCTCCGTTGACGTCACTTCCGTGGACGACGTCAGGACGGAGCCGGGCGACGCCCCCCCCCCCCCCCCCCGGCCTGAAGAGGTACTTCTGGGGAAAAAGATTTTCCGGCTCCAGTCTGGCGCCTGGGGGATATTCTAAGTTAAGGAATCTGTGGCTAGATGTCTCTATCAGGTGCTATATGCATTGCAGTCTATTATTTCAGAAGATGTTCTCTGGCCCTGCTGTAATATTTTCTTTACTTCAGCTCTCTTTTGCTCAGGCACAAGAGCCATTAATGCACTGATGTCTGACCACATTTGCCGGTCATACCGGCTCAATATGGCCAAGGAATTAGCAGCACGAACTGTAATTGCCGACTTTGTGGAGAATCTCTTGGACTGGCGCTGAGCCGTCTGAGATATCATGGAATCTGGCCTTGGATGTTCTATCACGCATACAGGAAAATCCTACGGTGCTCTATATTTTTTGTCGATTCGTGGTAAGACAGCAGTGACCATAGCTGGATTTTCCATTATTTTCGTGCCTTCCTCCCAAATGTAATCTACCATAGGGATTGCTCATAAAGATCTTTTGGCAGGCTCTTTAAAATCATACAGAAAACAGATTGCTTAACTGTCATTGGTAGCTGCAATCGTTTTGCAGCCCTTTCCAAGAGATTATGGAACTTCCAATGTCATCCGACAGAGAGTCAACCGGTTATAGTGCAGGTGGAGAAGGAGTGGGAATTAATTAGTGATTCCATTAGTTGGGAATAGAATGATTGTCTGCTATCTCCTCTTTTTCCCTGCACTCATCCAATGAGGATGGGTCATCTCTAGCAGGTGCTGTAATGCTGAAAGCAAGGGTTTTTCTAGGTGTCAAAGGTGGAGGAAAAGGACAAGGTGTTCTTGGATATGGAGGCGGACATGGAAGGCTAGGCTTTGTTGGAGATGGTGGCTTAGTGGGGTTCAAAAATCTTTTATGATAATCCTGCAGCATGCCTTTGACGTCTTGGAACACGGTTAAAGGAATCTGCACCATACCTTCTTGAGGAGATTGGCAATAATGTTGGAAGTGTTCCCCATGCTGCTTAGGCCTTTCAAAGTATTGCGTCTGCTGCAGTACATAATAGTCCTCATGGTACTGTGCATCATCATCATCATCCTTCTGATACTTGACCTGGAGCTCAGAAAGGGTGTGGGCCGTTCCGAAAGGGCCATGATCATCTGCCTCGTCCACATCAAGAAGGTGACTTGGAGGGAGAGGAGAGACCTTACTTGGTGAAGTATGTTCAGGAAGCAGGAACGTTTTAGCTATTTGCACTCTCATCGAGCGTGCTGTCGACGATGTTGTCATCGAGTCCGTGGTTGCCTTTTCCTATTGTGAGGACTTTTTTGATGCTTTCAACGTCAACAAAGTTGTCTTTGTCGATGGTGCCCCCATCAACCGTGTTGTCGTTGACTGCTGTAATCCCGCTGTCAACGGAGCCTTCGTGAATGATATTTTTGCCGACAGCATCGATGTTGACAATGTAGTTGATGGCATTAGTGATGTTGCTATCGTCGGCATCACTGTAGTCACCGTCGTCAATGCTGGTATTTTCAATGGCGAGGTAGTCGTCCTCAATATTTTTAAAATGATTTTAGGCTTTGTCATCGGCGGTTTTGAGGAGGACTTCTCTGGGCGCACTCCTGTTTTAGAAGATGGAGAGGAAGGGTCAGACCTTGCAGTTTCTGAGGAGAATTTCTCTTTTGTCTCCTTTTGAGAACTGTCTCTGGCAGACTCCTGGTGGGTCTTTTTCAAGGCCTTCGTAGACTCCTCTGATGCTCTTCTGATGTTCCATGGTCACGCAACCTTTCCCTTTTACATGACCTTTTCTGCGAAGTAGAAAAGTTGTCACTATCTTCTTCCTCTGAAAGAGGAGATCCTTTTTGATTTAGACTTCTGTTGCCATAAAAGAAGCCTCCCCTCTCTATCTTTTAGAGTCATGGTGGAAAAATCATGACAGATCTTGTAGCCCTCTACCTTATGGATAGGGTGGAGGCAGTAGATATAGTCCTTGAGTGGGTCTTCATGGTAGTAGGTAGTTGGAAGGAAAACGTTCTCAAAATAGTTGAAGAAACTGAGCAGAGCTCAGGGAGACTCCCTTCAAATGATGTGCGGTAGAAAATCTGGAAGACTCAGCCACTGTTGGGAGTTTTTTAGTGGGTGCTGTTGCCTGATTGCCTGGAGATTAGTTTCTTTTAAAGGATATGGATACGATATTAAAGTGATTGTTTCATTGCCATTATAGGCTATCGTAATGTTATGCACTGCTTTGCTATGGTATCGTGGGACACCCACTTTGACAATGGGAATGATTACAGCATGTGAATCTATGAAAGATCCAATATTAGAGAAGCAAAAAATCCACTAGAGAAAGGAACTCTGGTGCCCTCATTCAAGAAATGGCTAACACATATATCTAAAGAGACATGTCTGCTGAGATGAGATTTCTCCTGGGGAAGCTTTGGTGACAATTTAGTTATGTCTGTAAATATTTCCCTGTTCAGCACCACGCAGAAAGTGGTATCAAGACCAGAGAGACTAATCAGTGCTCTTCCTACATTTAAACTGTGTGTACAAAATGTAAGGATGTCTCAAGGAGCGAGGCCACTTTCCAACTAAGCGAATAACGCACAGGGTGCACTATCTCTAGCCATCATGATCCTTGTCCATTTAAGATCCACTTCATGTTAGCTATTTAGAAAATACTACACAGTAAAAGAATAAACAGAAACCAGGCAGAAGGAAAGTTGGCAGCTGTGATGTGCTTCCTGTTTTGTGTAGTACGCTATAGGAACGAAAAAAAGAAAAACAGTTGTCTAGGGCGATTCAACAGAGTATTGCAATTCTACCTTAGCCAAAAAGTACTATTACTTGTTTTAATTGTGTGATTATTGTCACAGTTACTCGTATCAGTAATACCATAATTAATCAAAATATACTGATCTTTAATTGTACACAGTATTGGTCAAATAAGCTGCAGAAAAAAAAGATCCTATCATACTTTACCGCTATCCTTTAAGGCCTTATATTGACTATCATATGCATTTACCTTGCACATCATATCAAATCTGAAGTGGAAGCCCACAGAGACAAAAAATAAAGACATATCATATCTATTATTCCCATCTCCCCTACGCACTGATATTTACCGTTTCTGAGATCCAGAGGAGGAGATATGTACATTTCAAGCTGAAGACGACACAACAATGTCATCCACATAATCTTGTCTACTTTAAGAAGTCTTTACATCTTGCAATTGATGATGTGAATTCTACAGAGATGTGCCTGCATAACACCTTCATACCAGGGTGTGCTGTGAAGAATAAGCAGTGAGGAAGTGTCTGCTGTGTCACTCTCATTAACCTGGTATGGAAGCAGCTTACAAACGGTGCCTCTTGTGACAAATAGAGTTCATCTAGAAATGTTAACCTTTTCTAACTCACATTTGTTGCAAATATATTGATAACACATCAGTAAACAGAAGCAGCTGCGCAGGGTGCGACTTACTATGACACAGCCCGTCACACTGCCAGAAAAATGGGATTGTCAGACATCTGGGTACCACATGCTAGTGATGTGTGATGATCTTGCATGGACAAATCTATAGGGTACACCATAGTCCTCCTACCTGCATAATGCCATGAGGCACTCTTCAATAACGTCCCTCTGGGCCTTGGTGAGAGAGCGCCCTCTGGAAAGACGGTAGATGGTATGTAGCATGGAGTCGATCATGATGGCACGGTGCTCAGTGCCAGCAAAGAGGGGGGCACACTTAGTGATCAGGGGCAGCACTGCCAGGCAAAGGTAGCGGTTCAGGGCAAGCGCCATCTCTGTGGTGCTGAAGGCAGCCTGATGGATAGAAAAAAATATTGAGCCAGGGGCTGAGGGTGAGATGGATGAAAGAGATGAATAGAAGTAGGAAATAGAAGTAGAGGAATGGAGGATGGAAAGCAATAGAAGGCTGTTGAAGTAAGAAGGAAGAAAAAAGCAGAGATGAGGAGTGAGAAAAGAGAAATATTGTGGCAAAAAGAGAAAAGCACTTGGAAGATGAGAGAGAGTGTGAGAAAAGAGCTGTACATGAGTGAAACAGAAAAGTAAAAGAGATGTAGTAGGTGGAGAAAGCTATTTTATGATAAGGCAATTGGATATAATGGAGCGAAATCGAGCAAGGTGAAACCTAACATTTAGGAAGATGAAGAGATGATGGGTTTGTGAGGGATATTTAAGGGTAATGAGAAAAGGTGTGGGAGGGATATGAAAAGAAGTGAGATGAAAGCATGGAAAAGAGTGAGGTAGAGAGAAAAAAGAGATGAGTATACAGAGTGCTAAACACAGGCAGGTAGTAGGACAATAAATGGGTGATGAGAAAGAGGGAAGTAGAGAGTGAGGCAGGAGAGAACAGAAGAGAGTGATGGAGAAAAGGGAAACTAGATTTGAGGGAATGAGAGAGAGTGGAAATAAGAGAATGAGAAGATCGACATTGAGAGTTAGGGAAAAAAAGAGATGGCTAGAGGTAAAGGACGAGAAAATAGTAAGAGAAACAGCCACAAGACCGGGAAAGAAAAGGTGTAAAGAAGTATAAACATTATACATTTTTCCAGATGCTTCTACTACTCAGTGTGAGGAAAGTAGTTTATTATATGGCGTGGTTGTGTGGCCTCAACATGTGATGAACTCACAAACCGTCCTGGGTCAAGTCTGGCTCATTTTCAAAACCTTAGCTTAACCCTGGGTAGCTGTGGTTTTGAGCAGTCTGGCTACGTCAAACAGTGCAAAGCATTTAGAAGTATAATAACAGCTGAACAAAGAAGAAACACGACACAAAGAAAACCTGTCACCAATTTACAAAAATAGCTCTTATTTTCATGAATTTTTGGACACCACAACAAACAAAATCCACCAGAGGGTTCCAGAGCTATACATTATTGAGCAAATAATAAATCACTGCTTTTCAGTCAAACAGCAAACAAGCATTGACAACTACCAGTTAGGGGTTATTTAGACAACTGTTGAAAACTTTTGTCAAGTTGAGTACGACTATTCTAGCCCAATCTGGGTGAACATCTCTGGAGAGAGCAAGTCAAAGGGGTCAATGTGGCTTGGCAGGATAGCTACCTTGCAGTCAAAGCAGTCTCCAGTCCAGTTCCAGGGTCTATGGGAAAACCGCCATAGACATCAATAGAGTGGTCCTGAAGCAACAAATATAGGATGCTGAAGATGCTGAAAGAAGAAGGAGGCTCATCTGGTGAGAGGGTCTTCCTGGGGCCACCGCTCAGCCCACAAACACAGTGGGGTAACGTTGCCCACAGGGGTCGATGTCCCTTGAAGTACAGTTGAAGTCCAGCCACAAACTAGTTGCCACAGTCTAGTGGTCTCCTGTTACAGCGAAACAAGGTTTACCTGAGGCTACTGTCCGTCTTGGGCGGTCTGTCTTAGGTGACCAAACTGCACTCTGATCACTCTCCTGGATCTCGGGTGCAACTTTGGAGCATCGAGACTCAGCCTCCCAGGCTGCACTTCAACGGTCGGTGACAATCAAGCAATCTTCGATACCAATTCCTCAGGGTGAATTCTTCAGCTTTTGTGGCCCATGAGCCTCAGCAGGAATATTCCAACTGACCTTTGAGTCACCTCTTCTGTCTGGGGCTCAGCGCAACTTTTCCTCGAGCAGGACACCACAGACAAAGTCTTCTCTTTGCTAGCCCATGGATCAGCAAGTACAGTCCAGTCTTGGTGCAGCCTCATTTTGCTGGGTCGAGAACACAGCAGGGCAGTCCTTTTTTTTGTCCTCTCTCCAGTGCAAATGTGAACTGAGGTCTGGGTGCCAGGGGTGCCACTTTTATGCTCAGAACTTGCACTCAGTGGATGTTGTGCCTACTAGCCAATGGGCTTTTAGGTCTCCTCCTGTCTGACGATGACTTCCTGCAAAGTGTGGCATTTAGTTAGCCCAGAATGCAATATATTGCCCACTTCTAAGATGGCAGAAACCCTCTCTTCGTGTGAGCTACGCCAGAGGTGTGGCTAACTGGTTTGGCAACTCTTTTCCCCTCTCTGTCCCCGACACCAACCTGTCTAACAGAACAAAAGAGCAGTCCCTCTCGTTTGTGTCTACGATTTGCCCTTCAAAGGCGGCTTCCTTTTTTTGAAGCTCGCCTTTTGGGCTCACACCGTTTGGCTTCCTGCCAGGGAGAAGTGATACCTCTTCCAATGGCAGGCCATTTGTGTTCATTTCTGAGAGTCGTTCACACCTCCTCCGAGGAGAGCAGAAGGCTGTCTTGTGGTGAGCAACCATAAATGGTCACTGGACAACTTTGTGCAACAGAGTGGCAGCTTTCTAAAGTTGCCATCTACTTAACAGTTATATTAAATTCGACATGGGCATCAAGTCAGGTTTAATGAAATGATTATTTTGATACCTTGAAGTAACAACTTAAGTAGCCCCATGAAAGTTCGCACAGCTGAGTAGTCAGCGTGTAACTCTGTACTCGCCAATGGGGCTGCTAAACTTTCTACAGTAAAAATGACAATGTAGGGTTTTTACTGTTTAGACATGTAAAAATACATGTCCTGCTTTTTAATATAAAACACCCTGCCTCAGTTCTCGATAGGCCTGCCTTAGGAAGACTTCTATATATTAAAAAGGAAGGTCTGGACTTGGTCATTAGTTAGCATGGCAAAGTCGAGCTAGCAGTTTGAAAACTGCCTCTGCAGTCAGCAAAGGAAGGCTGGAAGTCTAGTTTTCCTTTGTCACACTTGCGATGGTACAATAAGTGCTGCTGTCCACGAGGCACAGTTTAACTTACAAGCCCTGAGCACTTCTGGTACCATATCCTAGGGTCTTAGAAGTATGTTCACTTATGCCAACTGTGGGTGAACCAATCAGACATATACCCTTTGAGGGTCAGAGCACCGGTACTGATGTCCGTTTAGCAGGCCCCACCCAGTGCATCTTCAGAGTCGAAAAATCAGCAGCATCATTCCAAAAACTAGGGGGTGATCATGCAAAAAGAGGCATTTTCTTACAATCAGTGGGAATAGCTTTTTCCGACGAGCACTTGACCATAGAGGTGGCTGAGCCACTGAACGCTCAAGCCAGGCTCGAGCCTGAAGCCTAGCTTTGGCTCAGCTCAAGGTCCTATTGGAACCTCAAGTCCAAAACAAGACGAACTGCCATGGGGCTTCTGCCTCCCACTCTCCCACAACCCATGATGTAGCGTTACAGTCAGAGCTGCTGACAGTGGAACTGGGAAACCAGGTACACGTTGCAGCATTGGCTCAATATTCTCTGATTCTAGGCAAATCACATAATCTCCCTATGCTTATAAACAACGCATATGACCTTCGGTAATGTAAGTGGCGCTCATGTAAAGCGCTCCAATACCAATGAGTCAAGTTTGAGCTATATCTTAAAAACAGCCGAAAAATGCACTAAAAAGTCAAAACAATGCCTTATAATAAGGAAAGATGAATATGTGAGGAAGCGCACACCTATGTAAACCTTTTTCTACATACTATACAGATTAATTGATAAGGGTGCTGCAGTGAGACGCTTGCTGTCAGTCAAGTGCTAATAAAGAAACTAGCAGTAATAACACGGCCAATGAGAGCTTTTCATTCCATAGGTTTCCCCTGAAGAAGGGATGTGACAGTCCCGAAATGCATCGGGCATGATTCCAAAAATTTCATTTGTAAAATGCAAAAATCGTGTTTTGACGCTTCCATCATGTTGATATGTTACGCCATGATTTCATTAATGATGATTGTATAAATTTCAAGTGAATTTATATTGTATTGTTACATATGCAAGAATATGCTAACAGCACTAAAAAGATATGTCTGAATGATAATTCTGTGATTTAATTCTTCAAGAAATAATTTGTATGTTTATGCTCATTTGATAAAGGGTTGTCACCCTTCAGGAACAGTGCGCAGTGTCCATGACCTGTTGGCCGTGTTATTACTGTTATAATAAGGAAAGACAAATAGATACCCATTTACTGGCCGTTTTGTACAAAGTGAAACCAGAAAACCTGGATAAATCACGCCTTACCCGCCTAAATTGTGTTATCTTAGGCGAATATTTTATTTCAGCAAACACATTTTTCTTCCCTATCGCATATGAAGGCACTTTCATATAGTGATTTCAGACTACCAGTTGTACAAAACTATCACTTTTAATAAGTACTTCTCAGGGCAGTGCTAAAATGTGCCTTATATTACCTTCCACATGTTAAAGGAATACAGTTTTTGGACTTTTGAAGAGACTTTATCATATTTCGTTTGTTGTATATTTACATAGCAAATATTTTCAGGACTAGGCTTGTGCACGGGCTCTAAGATGCAAGCCAGGATGTTGACTCATTTCTAGCTCGCTCTCACTGTTCATTTGTTGGCTTGCCCAACTCTACTTGATCATAAAGACATCTGCTTGTCCCTTATAAGGAGGGCACTTACCGTGTCAAGGGAGGCGGCCGCCCTCATGTCTGGCAAGAACCCCACCTCCAACACCTGCAGCAGAAAGTCCTGGTTCTCGATGCCATAGACACGATCCAGGAACAGCACCGTAGGTGCCTTATGGTCTGGCACAAAATTGGCTGACATTTTGGGTTCAATGATGCTACCATCTGTGGGAACAAGACAATGGATGAAAAGTAAGGTCGTGATAAGTAACTTTCAAAGTGACACATGGTCATGTTTGACCACAGGAAACATAAGAAGAAGCCTAGAGGGGCCAAAGCTTTGTATATATATTGGCAACTCAAAGTAGCAGACATGAAGGAAAAAGAGGTCTCAGACTGTATATTTCAGGTGCAACTCCAGCTACATGCCTGTGACTGTTCATCCAGATGTAAATAAATATGTGCAGTGATCCTGATCCCTACAATGGTAAAGTTCTGAATGTACATTTTCTAATTTTGTTCTACGAGACCAGGAAACGTTCAAATCAGGTACCAATTTGGGGGTGGAGTCATACCACTGTATTTAGGACACTGAAGTGAAATTGTTTCTGCTTGAATATAAAGAATATCTAGCGTTAAAGCATGTTTATTTGTAATTTGACTCCTTCTTTATTTGCCTCTCGTATTTTATGTGAATGAAAATGTTTATTTTCATTTTAAGGACCTTTCCAGATCAGACAACAGCAGTAAAAGCCATAAACTGACCCTGTCAACTGAGCAATATGAGTGGAAGAGTGGAACTGAATGGCAGAAACCTTCGTAACCCCTACTTCCTGTTTATGTCCCAGTCCACACAGTATTAAGTTTCTGTGTATTTTGTTGACAGTTCAAACCTTACTTTGGACACTGAAACTGGTTCAGACTCCACTTATCTGGAGCTCCTTGTACACATGGAACAGCCCAGAATGTTCCATTAATTTGGATGGGTGCAGAAGGGAGCTGGGCTCTCATTACGTCGAGCCTGGGCAGCGTGCATGCACTGTCTGCAAGATCTGGTGTAATCTCTAGAGCGGTTGTAATCCCACTTGCTACTACCATTAGTTCACTCCTGCGTCGGTCTTCTTTAGTGGCTCGTCATTGGTTGGTGCTCCTAATACCTCACTTCCGTTTTTCGTCCAGAAGCACCGGCTAACTATACTTTCCTTACTCTGGAGAGATTTATCTGTTCCTTTGGGGAGTACTTCAAAGGTTGAAGCTTGCAGACATAACGTGAGTGAATCACGAACACACTTCAGCCGACTTGTTTTCCTTCTCCGATCGGCTTTATCTTTAGTAATAGCGGCCCGCACCCTTCTTTAGTTCTGCCTAGCTCTTCTTACTCAACTTTTAAAACAATCTATAAATTTGTTTGCTTTTTTTCCAGTGCGCCGAGCTTTATCTTTATGTACGTTGGCTGCGCCTTTCTTTTGTTTAGAACGGCGCTGGTAGCAGGCTTTGATCTTCTATTTATGATTTTTAGGCTATTATAACCAAGAAACTGTAAGTATACTAAGTACTCCTCGATACCATCCTGTGAAGTGTTAATGTGCGTTACTGTGCAGTCTATGCTAGCGGGGTCATTTGCATAGGCCATTTATAATTTTCTGGAGGGATATAGCCTTTTCGTATACAGTGTAAATAAACAGCATGACAAGTTATTCCCAGTTGGAGCAAACATAATGAAAATGCATCGGATGATGAGTAAACTAAATTCCAATATGCAGTTCGTAATTCTTGAGATTTTAAATCCATCTCATCGAGAAATGTTTACAGATGGTACTACAGTATACCCTGTGTTTACATATGCATACCTCCAACAGTGAATGAGAAGCAGGCGGCTGAACAAACATCTGTACTAAAATGAATGGGTGGACTCTGACTTTTGTCTAAGCAAAAATAAATGACGGATAAATAATTGAAAGGTTTTCGAGGTTTACTCTGGTCTCATGCATCCATGTTCCCTTTTGAGATTTAGTGCAAAAATGATATTAAAGGTGTGTTTTGCAATAATATGCTGGGACAATCCACTATTGGATATATTTATATCTGAGTATTGGTTGTATGTAAAAACACAGACTGCTATATCATATATATATTTTTTAAATAAAGACTGTATTACAAACTGACAAAATGCTAGCTTTAGATAAAAAAAAATGTTTTTCCACAAACATGCCGACTTCTATGTTTTTTTTGTAGATCCAGAAACGGTGTTAATTTATTATTGAGTTCGATTACTGTTAGCCTATTTAGGGACACGTTCATAGTGGTTGGTTTTGCTGTGGGTCAGATGTTTCACTGGGAGGTGTTTATAGAAGTTCCACATTATAAAAGTCTACAGTGGAATCCTGTGACTCCTGATAAGTTCCTTTTAAAATCCCTACATTTTCAATGAAGCGTATGCTTGTGAATATTATTTTAATGTGTGTTTATTATATTCGTTTCTTGTACTTCGCATTGGTGTGTGTTAATGTAACTGACTGTATAGACAGGAAATGTGTGCAATCCTCGATATGTGCACAAGAACACATAAATTGTCATGATGTGAATGATGGTTCCGAGATTCTTGTCACCCATAGCCAAATACATCTGATGGTAGAGGGTTTATAAGTGAATGAGACTTTTGATAAAAATAAACTTACACTGGACCTACATCACTTTGTGGAGGACCTTCCTATGTGCATGGATATGAGTGCATTAATTTTATAGTCTTTGCTTTTGAAAAACATGTTACTTCCGACTATGTTTCACGTGCTTCCCATGAATGATGTGTAGGCCAATGAGAGAACGAGCTGCAGTCTGCCTGGCTTCAGACAGATCCGTTCTTCCTAACTAGTCTAGTTATGATCATATATTGAATTCCTTCAATAGTCAAAGCTCATGCCTCAAGGTTTACAAAGCTGGTTTACACCAAGCAGCATTTTGCTTTTCACAGTAAACTTTCACCCCGCTGCACAGCACGTGTTTGGTGAAGTCTAATCTGTGTGACTTCATAAGCTAGGAGCCGAGAAAGGACCCTTCCTCTGTAATGTTTAATTTAAACTCTTTGCGGCTTGCTGGCCCTGCTCATTACTGAAGGTCTGCCCGCAAAGATCACTATAGACAGAATAACAACTACATTTTGTATTTTATTGTAATTGCATTTGTATAGCGCTTACTACCCCTGACGAGGCAGCGAAGCGCTTTTTGGCGAGTAGCACGCTACTCCGGGACCCATAGAGGATTAGTGTTGAATTAGTATAGTGAAACATGCAAGTACATTTTAGGTGGTGGAAATGTTAATCAGTTATTTGGATTCGGAAGGATAGCAGAAGGATAGAAGAGGAAAAAAGGTTTGTATTTATATAGCGCTTCTTACCCCTGATGGGGTGTTGAAGCGCATTTTTTTGGCGAGTAGCATGCTACTCCGGAAACCCATAAAGGATTAGTGGTGAATTAGTGAGAAGGATAGCGGAGAGATAGAAGGGAAAGAAAGGTTTGCATTCATATAGCGCCTGTTACCCCTGATGGGGTGTTGAAGCACTTTTCTGGCGAGTAGCAGGCTACTCCGGAACCCATAAAGGAATAGTGTTGAAAATTAGTATAGTGAAATATGAAGTAATGTGAGTGGTGGATATGTTGGTCAGTTATTTGGATTGAGAGTTAACTCAAAAAAGTGTTTGAGACCAATAATTTGCTACCATCTTTATTGTATGAAGGACATTTTAAATCAATTAAATTACTTAATATTCACTGATTGTACATTAAAAACATATATTGCACAGATACAGCAGAACCTGTCTAGTCGGCATAAGGTGTCTACACGGATTTAACTAATGTGGACAGCTAAAAACCATACTCCATCACAATGAGATCCCCCATGGATTGTACTTGCTATCACAAGTAGTGCCTCTGTCCCAAAGCTAAGCTTTGGTGCGCTTTCAAGTTCCTTACTGCAGCACTCGTGTGAGGTGATGATACATATGAAGCTGGTGCTGCATTGCCCTCCTAAAAACAGCTACAACATATTTACGGTGTCTGAGGCGCCGTACCTCACAGCACTAGGTGTTCATACTTGAAACAACTGCTATTATTTCAAGGTTCAATACTCTCTTTCAGATAAAGTCAAAATGCAAAGTTTGTTTTATAGTGTTTTAGAACAGACATTATGTGAACAGCACAGACTCCAGTAAACCACGTGTCTCCCACAGCGACGATTCTAGCCATAATGCACAACTGTTTTTATTTTCAGCCCAGACCTCACAAATAAAAATAGACACATGATGAGCGCTTTGGGTATCCTTTCTGTATCCTCATGTTAAAACCTCCTCGATTCGGAGGTCATTCGCACCCTGCTAATGCAGTAACTTTGAACCTCTGTCAGCATGGGGCATGCACAGGCTTCTGATGAACGCTGCTGTAGCACTGCAGTCTGCTTACAGCATAGTCACGCTCTGTGACTGGCTAACGCAGAGGAGCTTTCGGAAGCTCCTGAGCATAAGTTGTGCCTGGCAAGTGGCATAGAAAGTAGGCACACAGCAGTTCATCTGTTGCTCAGCAGCATTACAAGCATCAGACACTTTTCATCCAGGATAGGGAATGCTGACATTTCACTCACAGGATGTCTTATTGAATTCAACGCTCACCACCTCAAGTAAACTCAGCACCAAAGCAGCACAACTTCAGCATTAACGCAGCACCACCTCAGCATCAGCACAGCATCACTCGGCACCACCTCAGAACCAGTGCAGCACCACCTCAGCACAGCACAGTAGCACCTCAACCTGAGTGCGGCACCATCTCGGCATCAGCACAGCATCACCTCTGCATCAGAGCACCACCACCGGTGCAGTCCCACCTCAACAGCAACTCAGCACCACACAGCATCAGCGCAGCACCACCTCAGCATCAGCACAGCACCACCTAAGCGTCAGTGCATCACTCAGAACCACCTGAGCAGCAGCTCAGCACCACATGAGCACCAGCGCAGCACCACCACCTCAGCATGACTCAACAGCACATCTCCATCACTCCGCACCACCACAGCATCACTCACCACCACCTCAGCATCAGCACAACACCACCTCATCTGCACAGCACCATCACAGCATCAGCACAGCATTACCTCATCAGTGCACCAAAACCAGTTCAACACCAATTCAGCTTTAGCACAGCATCACCTGAGCACCACCGCAGCACCAACTTAGCATCACTCACCACCACCTGAGCACCAGCACAGCACCACCTGAACACCACCAAAGCATCACTCAGCATTACCTCAGTATCACTTAGAACCACCTGAGCACCACCTCTATCTGGAGTTCATTCACCACTTCGTGCACAAACTACCTATCCCTCTCTATCTATCTTCCTTTCTATCTGTTCTATGCAGCTCTCATCCCTGTCTATTCACCATGTCACATAATTCAACTACACAAATGCATTATACACCACGCAATTCCAACCCGCACAGTTCCACAACTAACAATTCCAATTCAACCCACATAATTTCACTCCAAACCACATACATTCAGTCCACTCCAAACCAAAAACACATGGGTAAAAGGCAGTCATTACCAATTCCAATAGCTCTAACTCTTGCAAATGCGAGATCTATAGCATTGCAAATGCTTGTTTTTGAAGTGGTCACGCTGCTTACAGTGGACGCACTAATTTGATATCCATGCAAGTTAGCACATGAGTTCTGGGCTTTGCGGCTCAGATACACGGCGCATCAGCCAACGTCGCAGGTTTCTGTGACGTACTGTAGGCAAGGCAGCATGACATACCACGCAGAGTGTGAGCAAGACTCCCCCCTTCTCCTGTGCTTACATGCAGAGCGATATCATGATCTGGACACAGGTCACTGGTAAAACAGCACATTCTGGTAACTAGGCCCCAAAAAATAATTCAATACGGGCAAAGTTGGGTTCTTGATGAAAAGGGCATATAATACACAAGCCACATCTTTGCACATGTTCATAAGGTGTAGATCGACAATGTGCAGCCGTTACCACACATAATTGTCTATATTGCTCACAAGTGACACTCACTTGGAGGGCATTATCAATGTACACAAACAGATGGTTAAAAACATAACAGCTTGCCTGCAGTGACCCTAAAATTAATTCCTCCAAACCCATGGGTTGCAAAAAGACAGTTCAAGCAAGAGCAGCACTGTAGAATCAGCAGGCCTTCAGTAGTCACTGCACTAACAACATTGCAGATTCTATCAGGCCAACCACCAATGTGGTACAACAGTGCCAGCTGGAAAAGAGTGCTGCCACTGGAGACCTCGTTTCTGATGTAAGAATGTCCTGCTACTCAAACCTATCAAAGCACAGCACGTGACACTACTGTATAGCCAGTGACAAAGGAAACTGTACGTTTTCCAATTAACTGTACTTGTGATTGGTCTTGGCTCTGTTGTCCTTCCCTCCCTTCACTCCAGTATCCTGATCTGCATTACCACCCCCCAAACCAGCTCCCAACCACACTCCCTTTTTAAAGCCTTCCGCATACCTTTCCCGAAAGCTGGAATCTGCAGCGGAAGGCTGATCACACCCACAAGATCCTCGATGGGGACAAGAGAGCGCAGGATTGCACGGATACGCAGGGCCTCGCCTTTGCCAGCTTGGATCAGCTAAAAACAGGTAAGGGAGACAGTATGAAGATGAGAAAGAACAACACAGAAAGAAAGAAAGGGCGCTCCAGCAAACACATGATGTCATTCTCAATTTTATTTTAGGTTAATTGTTATTTTATTTTATGCATGACAGAGGACAAACCTAGCTCGAAGAGTACGGAGCATTCTACACGATCAATAAAAAGGAAGCGATAACATGCATCACAAACGCATGTTATAAAACATCAACAATACAAATATGTAAAAACAAAGACTAAAAACCACAGGAAACCCCAAAACAATTCGTCCTTTGCTCAAGTAACCACAAGACCAGGCACCAAGGAAGAGAGATAGGGGGGAAAGGGGACAGGCTGCCTCCTCGCTTTAATCCAGGCTTGGCAAAATGCAATGCCAAGTTCTTCAAATCTACATGCTCCACACAAAAAATATACTGAGGGCCATATTTAGCAAAAGGTAACTCATCGCAGTGCAGCAAGTCACCCTGCTGCTCTGCGTTACAGGGAAAGGGCAATAATGCGCTGTGAACAGCACAATACGGTACATTCCTGCCTTTTACCAGCGCTGGCGCACAATGTGCACTCTTATGCCCTGGGTGAGCGCATTGCAAGCAAGGTTGTTTTTTATGCAGAAAGGGGCACCTTCCTGCACAAAAACAATCCCAACACATTTTCATCTTTCTATGTGTGCTGCAAAATGCAGAATGCAGCACACACAGAAAGTGGAAGTAACGAGGAGAAATAAAGATATTTCTTCTTGTTACGCCTCCCCTGGGAAGGCGTAGCATTTTGGCGAATTCCAAGGTCTAACAGTAATGGTAAACCTGGGAATGCATCAAAATCCACGGGTGTTGCATGGGAACAATCACGCAATGCCCATGGAATGCCTCCCCGAGGCAGGGTAACGCAATGCAGCGATATGCACTGCGTTGAGTTACTTTGGATTTATCAAGCCACATGGGACAATGCAAGGGGGCTTCGAGTGGCTTGATAAATCGCATCTTAGGGGTTGCGTCGCTTTTGAACCACATTGCGTGGTGGAAAAGTGATGCAACCCCTTGATAAATATGGCCCCCAGTGAATTGGTAACATGTTGCTTCCGGGGTGTCCCAGGCTCAGGGAAAGAAACTATATGCAAATTCCATCAGCAGCAGTAGGCTTCAGGACTTTCTATTGTCTCGTGCTGAAGTAGCATTTAAACTCTTCGGCGATTTGACCAATGGCACTGTCTTAATGGGTTTATGGATTCATCATCTGCCACCAGGTTTGGAACAGAAATCAAACGAAGTGTGGTAAAACCATTCTAACCAACCCTACTCTGCAGGAGACGAAGGCCTCAGCTACAATGGAGTCAAGGGGGCATGTTTGGGTTTTCGCAGCTTATTCTACAATAAAAGGAGCCCCCTCCCCTGCACGGTACCAGGGAAATGCCAAAGTGGCAGAATGGTCATTTCTGTCTCGTCTGCTTTTCTTAACATTGAATCGTTTGGACAGAATAACAAACCACCACATTTGTAAAGACTTCTTCCCATTGTATGAATTGCATAAAGCTTTCAACAATGTTACTGGCCTAACGCACTTACAAATACACAGCATGCCGCTAAATTGGTATAACATTTTTAAGGAAGAGAGAGCACAGACCCGTCTGAATTACATCCTTCAGTTTTAAACAATGTTACTGGCTGAATGTGTTTCTGAATGCATCACCACATTTGCCACTAAGTCGTCCTGTTCATGCCTGACAGTCATCCAGGTCAACTCCATTCCAAAGTGAATGAAGACTTGTAGTTTGCTTAAGGCATTCTGCCATGGTGGCTACATCCCTGGATAGCAAGCTTAAAGAAGAACTCCTAATCAGAAAAGGCAACTCCTATATTTTTGGAACAAGATTTTGAGTTCCAATGAAGGTTTAAGGGAATGAGGAGAATTGCAGAATTAGTATGCCGCAAAAAAAGAGGCCTCCTTACTCTGGGAGCATTCAAAAGAGCTGAGGGCTTACTACAGATAGTGCCTGAGCTTCCATCAATATGTTTGTAATTTAGCTGCTAGATAACTACGCTGATTCAACACCGCAGCCTTATATTTCAGGAATCAAATGTGAACAGCAAACAGAATTCAACTAAAAATGTGTGAAGTGAAAGCAAGAACTGAAGACACACAAGCACATTTGTGAGTACCTTTGACCAAATGAACAGTTGAATGAAGAACAAGTTATTCTCCTTTGGTAACACTCTTTCTGGTGCATACTCTATTCAACCGCAGATACCTCACCTTGTGAATATTTCCTCAGGCGACAAACTGATCCAGAAACTCAAAAGCAGATCTCCTGGCCACCAGTAGGTGGTGTTGTGTAGCTCCACACAGACCTCATTCGGCTCCAGAAATGATGAGCGGGGAAGCGTACAAGAGCCACCCAGCCGCGCTGATGTCAGTTGCTTTCTAAGGCTTGTCTGAGTCCTCAGACGCATAGCCAGTCGGCAAATTGGCTTGATGCGTGTGCAGATTGCTAGTTCAAGTCAAGTTAGATGGAAAAAAAGAGTCCATTCCACAGAACAAGGAGGTGGGAGGGTTGGTGAGGAATCTGCAGTTAGACAGCACATTCACCAGAAAGAGCGTTACTAAAAATAAGTAATTTGTTCTTCTGATAGACACTTCTAACTGCAGATTCATCACCTTTTGAATAGATACCTAAGCAGCACTTCCTCCCGTGGTGTGTCTGTGAAATAGCTCAGACCAGAAAGTCCTGTAGGTCTGAATGGGAAAAACGCCCGTCCTGACTCTCAAAACAATTGTGCTTTGTCAAAATGTACACTGATGCAACGTAGCAACCTGACAGATATCTAGGACACTCGTGCTACCGCAGTAGTAGCAGCATTTGCTCAAGTGGAATGAGCCATTAATCCATCAAGTAGCTGTTTCATGGCGAATGCACAGCAGATATTAAAGCACAGGAATGTTTACCTTGAGATAGTTCTTTTCCATACTAACTTGCCCTTCAAAGAATCCCACAAAGAGTTGATCATCCACCCAATGGTCCTTGGTACAATCGATGTAGAAACTGAGGGCTCTCTTGGGGTCCAAACCATGGAGTCACTCCTCCCCTTTCAAGGGATGAGGCAGTGCAAAGAATGTCAGAAAGGTGATTGCCTGCCCGACATGGAAAGGTGTTACCATCTTCATCAGAAATACACCTCGCGTTCTCAACACCTTTTTATCTCGAAAGAATATATTGGAAGGTGGCTGAACCAAGAGGGCCTGCAGCTCACTCATGCAAAGAGCTGACGTGCTAGCGACCAGAAAGACCATTTTCAGGGTCAAGAGACGTAGTGGAAAATTGTGCATTTGCTCACATGTGGTACTCATTAGAAAAGTAAGAACCACATCCAAGTCCCACAGTGGCATCGCAATGGGCTTCTGTTGGAACACATCCTGTAAACCTTTTTATAAAACTCACCACAACAGGTGATTTAAACAAAGAAGTCTGATCCAGCATCCATATCTATATATATGTCGAAAGAGCTGACAAATAGCTGTTAACAGTGCCCAAAACAAGACTTTCCTGTTAAAAAAACAAACATTTTACAGACATGCTTAGCATGTGGCAGGTTAAACTGCACCAAGCCACACACTTGTCCCAGTGCTTGACATACACTGATTTTAAAGATGAACATTTGACTACCAGATGCACATCAACAACTTTGAAAGAAAGTGCGAAAGAGACTTGCTGCTGCTGCTCAAGCTTCATGCATGGAGGTGCAGCATCCTGAGGTCTAGAAGCATGACCAAACCCTGTTGCTGCTATAGTAGATCCTCCCGAAGCAGCAGCTTGATCAGAGGACAGATGTTTATGCTTTCAAGTTCTGGATACCATCCCCTCCCGGTCCAATCTGGAGCCACCAGGGTGACTTTGGTTGGGTCGATTTTCATCTGCCTCAGAAGTCAAGCCAGGAGGGGTAGAGGTAGAATGGCATACAGGAGTCCCGAGTTTCACTCTATGTGGAATGCATCTCCGAGGGAGAGGCTTTTTGGGAAATACAGTGTAAATAAAAGCTGACATTGCGCTTTACTCAGAGGTGGCCAAAAGATTGAGCCAGGGTTCTCGTCATTGCTGGAAACACCCTCCGCCACCTCTGTGTGTAACTGCCATTTATGTTGATTTGCTAGGTTTCAGATACTGATTTTGTCCGCCCTGGCATTCAGAGATGCTGCTAGGTGGTTCACGACCAAGGAAATACCCTGGCAGGCCAGACACTTCCAGAGCTGCAACAGACAGGTAGGTGTTCCTCCATCAGCTGTACTGATGGTTGTGGAAGCTGCAGCAAGGTGAAAAGAAATGGGAGGGTGTAGCCTCACTTGACAAGTTGGAGTACGCATACGCATACGTCCAAAATAATGTCTTTCCTCCCTTGGAGGAAATGTCAGATCCTGTCTTGTACATGGTTGGTGTGGGTCGAAAAGGACGCTCTAAAGTTGTTTTTCGGTTATGATTGCTGAAAAGCTGGGTAATTAACCTGCATGTTGTCCCTGATGCCCTGAGGGCTGTCTCTGGGTACATTGGTCTCAGCCACAAAATGGCTGGCAAGATTGTTGCGTCGGCGCAGGGATCAAGCATTGGTGGTATTGGAAACCTCTAGCATATTCACAAAAGCAGCAAAATTGCTGAAGGAATCATCTGGGAGGGGCAACCAGACCCACGGAACGCACTGAGGCACAATTCTCCTTTAAGTGTTTTAAGGCAAAGTCTACTTTTTTGCCAAAGAGGTGGAAGCCATCAAAGGTATGTCTATTAAGGATGCATAGACATGCCCAGAGAAGCCTGTAGACCTCATCCAGCCGTGACACAGAACCACCACACTTGTGCCCATTGCCCAACCCCAATTTGTGTTGAGGCCAGACTGTATTACAAATGTTGCCACATCCCGACCACCCTGTATGGTTTGGGCTAAAGACGCCCATAGGTCCTCTGGGACTGCCATTTGGATTTGACCAACTGCACCCCATAAGGTATGACTGTAGTAGCCTAGGAGGAAACTCACATTGACTCGGTGCAAACCGAGACTGGTTGATGAAAACATGTGCTTGTCTAAAGTTTCCATACGCTTAGACTCAGGGTCAAAAGGAGTCCTGGGGAAGGGATGAGCGTTGATTCTGCTGGTTGACATTTCAAACACTAGGCTCCGTGGCGTAGGGTGTTGTGTTAAAAAGTCAGAGTCCCCAGGACCACATCTGTGGCAACAAGCTACCTGACTATTCACTGAGGGCCGAGAGAATTGTTTTGCCCAAGAGGGTATCTCTTAAGGCCTCTTTGAATTGTAAATGAGATTCAGTCGGCACATGGCCAGACAGATATACCTCTGTAAGTTAGTTTCAACCTCCATTGTAGAGAGCTGCAGGTCAAGTACCTCTGCAGTATCCTGGATGACCACAGCAAAAGAAGCACTCTCCTCTCGGGCAGGACTAGGTGTAGAGACAAGTTAATTGCCTGGGGAGGTATCAAGACCACTGGCAATGTGTAACGCAGCATACCAATTGTACTCATTGTACTGTGGTACATATTTATGCCCCTCATTGTTATTGTCTGAATCTGATCCAAAGAGCTGGTGTTGAGGTTGAGCTCTGCAATGTGGTAAAGGCAAGGGATTGGAGTCCCAGGGATTGGCCATAGGCTGCGCTTCAGAGGGATCCGGCCTCGGTCAAGACCAAGATGGCTCAGAGTCAGAGACTACTTTAGGTGACGGTTCATCTTCCAGTGAAGGCCAGCACCGATATGAAAGGAACTGGCATAAGGAATGGTGCCTGAACTGAAGTCTCCATAAAAGCTGATGCAGAACCCAACATGGGCTCAAGAGGCATAGACTACGCTGAGGATGAACTGCCAGCGGGACCCCAGCTGAAGGCCTCGGTGGATTCTTATGGACCGAAGCTATGCCAGAGGGAGCTGGAAGCATGCCAAATGTGCCCAGCATGGCCTCCCTAAGTGCCTCTATTTGCTGCAATTTCGCTGACAGACCCATAAATTTAGGTTACATCAGGACCAAACTTTGAATCGCCTCTTCAGGAGTTTGTGAGCAAGACTGAGGTTGGCTGACGCCCTTTCTTCTCTGGAGTTTGAGAGTGGTGAGAAGGGGCTGATTCATGCCTCAGTTTCTTAACTTTTTTTAGACTTGCCTGAAGACTTCGACCGTAACGTGGTTCTGCTGCAGGAATGACTTTAGGAGAGAGACCTTTCTTTTGACTTCGACTGGTTGCGGAACAGAGTCTTCCAATACTTGGCAATGCAGAGTTATACCTTGCAATACCTTATGGCCTTTGGGTTTATCTGGGCACAGTCTTCACAGGCCCTGGGGTCATGCTTCAACCCCAGGCATATTTTGTGGAGGTCTGTCCCAGACATTTGGTTGCGACAGTCCATACAAGTTTATACCCTGTTGTTTTCGGACAAAGACAAGAAGAGAAGGAGCTCCTGAGCCACATCTGAAGGCACAAAAAAAAGGAACTGATGTCAGCGTGCCTGAGTGACGCCTATATGTGGCTCGCTCATCACTTCTGGAGCAGAATGAAGTGGGTGTGGTCCCACACGTCCTATCAGTGTGCGGGAACACTGCATTTGAGTTTCTGGATCCAGACTGATGCCTAGGGAAATATTCGCAAGGTGAGGGATTTGTAGTTAGATGTATCCATCAAAAAAAAACTATTTTAGAGATTGGCCTGGATTCTATGGGCATGTGACAAGACTAACACCTGCACACCAGAACAAAAAAGATGCCCATTGCACTTGACAAGAAAAACAAGAAATCAAGCTTCATAAACTGCATTTGCCACATGAATCTGAAGTGATTATATTATCAAACAAAACCCCAAAAACATGATTAGGCACCGAAGGAAGAAAATCTTGGAAAGATAGAAATAAACAATCACAAAAACATGCAGGAAGAAGAAACCTGAAAATGACAAACTAAAAAAGGAAAAAGTGGATAAAATATTAAGAGTGAATGATAAAAGAAACAGTAACAAAAGAAGGAAGGAGAAAAAACAGAAAAATAAAGAGAAACAGCTAAGAAAAAATTGAAGAAATTGGAAAATAAAAAGAAGCAAGATACGGGGGAAAATATGCACAGCAAGAAGAATTTGAGAATGAAAGGGTTTATAAGAAAATACAGTGCACAGAGTAGAGAAAGGAAGTAAAATAGAACATAATGTACCTCATTTTCTACCCCTGCAAATACTGATTCAGGGGCAAAGTCTAGTTTTCACCCTCATTAGGACAATAACTCTGGCACTAATAATAACACTACTGTAAGGTTTTTAGCAGCACATGTTTTGCCAGGTAGAACCTGGCATAAATCATGTGGACAAAACCACTTATTCCGACTTTGCACACCGTGGAACAGGGGAAAACACACAGTAGTAACAGCGTAATCTCACATTCCAAGGTCCAAATCTTAGCATGATATGATAGTTGCTAACAGGTAAATACCTCAACCAGCCATGTCAGTATTAACTGGGTGCTCAATTACCACACAAGATTGCATGGAAGATGGAACTAATCCAATGGAATGAGAATAAATTGTGAGAGAGAGAAACATAAAAGAACCAATGAATGAAAACATTATGTGTTAGGCAGATCAATAAAGTCCCTCAGAAAAACAATTAATGCCAAAAAGTGCAAGAAGGGTCAAGGAAGAAACGTGCAAAAGAAAGAAACAAAAACCTTACAATAAAGGATAGGAAATTCATCAAAATGATTAAAAACTGATAGTTTTGCTAGCTAAGTATGCAGGAGAAGATGCAAGAGCTCAGTGAGATTATAACAGCTAGTGGGAATAGAGGGCATTCTAGTGGGCCCCATCATTCTATCACTGAGTACGCCACAACTTGCAGACTTACATGCATCTCAGGTGCGCATCGTCCCAGCAGGTCGATCAGCGCAGCATAGAATGACATGATGGCGTTGCCAAGGTGCACTCGGTTCTCCTCGTGGGACTCCTCACTGGCATACCTGATTTAAAAAAATAACAGCATTATAGGTGGGTGCCCACTTCTGAAATGAAAGCTGATCAGAAATTACTGAAAACAGTACAGGGGTGGCGTATTAGTAACATTATCTTGTCAACAGGCACAAACACACTATATTACCAAAAAGTATTCTCTGACAAGAAGAATATGTGTTCAGACCCAAACAGCATAAATTTAAGGTAAGTGTTCCATAGGCTGGAGTTTCCCTGGTTGCAAGCAGATCAGCTCAAACCAGCGCCGCTGGTTTCCCAGTCTCCGCGCCTGCCTCGCGTCACGCGAGGTGGACGTGGAGATCTGGAAACCAGCGGCTCGGACTGACCTGTACACGGGTGCAGACGAGCACGTCGACTCACAGGCAGTGATCTCTGTGGCTCATACACGGGTACAGAAGACCACTTGATTTACTTCACTGGCGGGAATTTAGTACTACATTGCACAGATAAATTGGGAATTCCGCATACACATGATTCAATTGGCCAATTTGAGGACAAAACTACGGATCAGAACCCCGATGAAGTTGTAGGGTGACACACCCATTGACGAAACACATGTTGGCTGGCAAAAGAATCAGAATTCAATGAAAAATGAAAAACTGAAGAACACCAAGGTAATGGGATGACTTTTATTTGTGCTTATATAAAATTGAGTGTACTAGGGCACTTTTTTTCAGTTAACTCACCTTTATGTCAGGGATTCCGGGATGACATTCCCTCTCTTGTATCACTGCACCTATATAATACACTATAATATCTTGTGTATTGTGTCTCAAGTGCTTAATCACCTTAATCTCCCCTCAGTCGCTAAACCCTTGATGTCAGATCCCACTGCAGAGCCCGCATATGCTACCTGGTGTGCTCAACCAGCAGGATGCAGGTGCTATCAGTCTTAGCAGCCTCAAAGTCGACTTCAATGAAATCCAAGACTGAGGCTGAAAGATCAGGATAGCCTGAATGTCCTGATCTCTCTTAACGAAGGAAAGGCACAAAACTGAAAAGAGTCAAGAATTGCTCAGATGAAGGCGAGCAACTGAGATGGAGTTAGGTGTGACTTCGCCACACTTATATTGAACTCCAAAGATCACAGTTTGGCATAATCTGGAGATGGTTGACGACTGCCTGGGGTGAGCCTATCTTTAACAGACAGTCGTCGATGGAGGGGAAGATTAGCACTCTTGACTTCCATAGGCGTGCAGCCACCATCATCATTTTCGTGAACACCTGAAGGGTGCTGGTGAGACCAAAGAGAGCACAGCAAACAGAGAATGCTCCTCTCTCATGAACCGCAGGTGGCGCTGATGTGCTGGCAATCCAGAAATATGGAAATAATGGTAATGCAGGTCCACCGCTAACATCCAGTCTCCAGGATCGAGGGCCGACAAGGCTTGGGCCAGGTTTAACATTCTGAATTTCTCCTTCTGGAGAAGCACCTTGAGAAGACACAGGTCTAGACTAGAACCACAGCATCTATCGAAAAACTGCTAGGTTCCATGTGGGGGTTGGACAATTTGGCAGTAGGAGATGCTGCAGCCAAAGTTGCAAAAAAACGTGGTGGAACTGTTGCAATTGGCGAGGTGGGACGGAAAGGCCCAGAGAGCGAGAGGTATCCGCGCTCTCCTTAAAATGCTCTGGAGCGGAGTCAGTCTTTTTCCAGATCAGGCAAATGCCATCAAAAGACACATCCATGAGGGAGGACTGGAACTCGCTGGAGAACTAAGTCAATCACTGCCAAGGATGGCGAGGAATGGCAACACTGGTGCCTAGGACCCACCCAATAGAATCAGTAGTGTCCAAACCACAACAAATCATGAACTTGGCAGCATCACAATCATCTTGAATTCCCTGAGAGAGCACAGGGTGAAGGTCTTTGGGCCCACCAGGGAGGACATATGCCACTGAATCCCAAACAGCGTGTGGGTAGCGGGCCAACAAGCTGCTGGCCTAAACAGGTTGACAAGGCAAGTTTGTAGATGAAAAAGATATGTTTGCCAAGTGTTTCCACCTGCTTAAATTTCCTACTGTGGGAGTGGCAGAAAATGTTTTTGGATTAGAAAGGCTGGTGGAGTTTTTCTACTGAGTGTTGTTAGGAAAGAAAAGACAAGTTGCCAGGGGCAGGACAATGGTCTACTAAGTGGAGGGCCAAAGCAAGGTTTGGCCCAAGTGCCTAACAATGTATCCATTAGAGCCTTGTTAGAGGGGAGAAGAGTCTCAGAAGAGCCTTCCGTTAAGACATTGGTTTTACCCTCCAAGGTGATGAGCTAGAAGTCAAGAACCTAAGCTTCTCTATACATCACCATGGCATAGAAGGCAGACACCTCTGTGGCCGGTCCAGGAGGAGAAAAAAAAAGTCTTCTCCGGGGGAGGTACCAAGGCCACTAGTCTCTTGTAAGTCCTCGTAGTAATTGTCCTCCTGGTAGGGCTGTACAAACTCATCACCTGGGTCACAATCATTATCAGAGTCATTCTAAAAAAGGGAATGGCAGAGTGTTGTCTAGCCTGCTGTAATTCAAGTGGGGGAAGTTGCGCATTGGGCAGATTCAGTCGAGTTGAAGAAGACAATAGGAGCAGCTCCTTCAGGTGGCAAAGTCGGCATCAGTGTCAAAGTGCCTGGAGCCGGCATAGGTTGTGGCGCTGGCAACAGAGTCAGAACAAGAGCCAGATGCAAGGTAAGTGTGGAGGGTCAAGCTGGCACAGAAGGTAAAACCAGGTGTGAGGTCTCTCAGCTCCGTGGTGCCAGAAGGTGCCCCAGAAGGAGTCAGCAGGGTTGGTTACAAAGAAATGAGGGCATGGATGGGGGCACTCTTTGATCTGATGTGCCATGGGTGAAGGCAGCAGAAACTCAGGTTCTGCTGGAACCACTTGCAGAATCGGCACCGAAGTCTTCTGACTTTGCGAGCGAGATCGAGAAGTGTGGTGCTGCCCATACATATTCAGCTGAATGCAAGTGGCACGAGGGAGCAGAATCCTGCTTTGATTTCTTGTGTTTCATACGCTTAGCTGAGGAACTGGACCATGACCAAGACTAACTTCTTGAGAGGTTCTGTCATCTCCAGGTAATGGGAACAGGACCAAGAGCGAAACTTAGACACGGAGTGCGATTTGGAACAGTCCCATTGCGGAATCTTCTTATGCTTGGAGACATAGAAGTTTGCCTTCTGTTATAAGACGGCCTTTGGATTCATCAACGTGCAGTCTCCGCTGGGCTTGGAGTCTCCAGATACTCACAGGCATGGGAAACAGCCTGAACACCGAGTCTCAAACCACGCTGTACCTTGACAGCGTGGTCCGAACCATGAATATGTCTTTACAACGCATTTCTTTACCACGCAAGTTGACTTGCTTCAAGGAAAGAGTTGGTAGATTGATGTTGGACTTTAAATCCAACACTTTCCCTACTGTTGCAATGACTAGAGTTGGAACAGTAAATTATACTATTCCAACTCCAGTGCTCTCCCTAAGGCAAGTCACTGTAACGACTTGCATGGTAATGCGACAATCCCTATAGGTTTGAAACTTGTCGTTTTAGGGGGTGACATCCCTTGAACACTGGAAGAAATTTGGAAATTACGATGTAAATGTCTCAGAGAGACAAGTTCCAGATCCACGTCTAATGGCGCAGAAAGAAAGGAACTGACATCAACGTGCTGGAGTGGCGCTTATGTAGGCCCCGCACATCATTTCCAGAGCGGAATGGTGTCAGTGGGAAGCTGTAAGGCACTATCTTCCAGCGTGCACAGGTACTGCTGAAAGGTTTCCAGTCCTGACGCCTGGGGGATAGTCAAAAGATGAGGAATATGCAGCTTCAAGTCTCTATCAGAAAGATTATTGTAAAGAGTACGCCAACATACCGCAAGCTCGATCATACTCTCCAACTCTCTATTTGCCTCCCTCAATATCCCTAGAGATTACCAAACTCTGTCATTGTCAGGCACAAACACTCCCCACCCTCCATCACCTTCATATTCATACACTCAATCCTTTTTAACGGTCTGGCTCCTAACTTCCCTTTCCACGTCTGCACCTATTGTCCTATTCAGCAGACTAAATGACCCGGGTTAGCTGTTATCGTTTTGTCAGTCACTAAGGTAAAGTGTTTATGGAATAATCATTTGATTCACAACACTCCTCTCTCATTACCCCCCCCCCCCCCCCCATTCCTCCCTCACCCCATTCCCTGCTTTCCTCTTTTATGGGTCTTTTTTTCAGACTCTCTGGCTTCATCTAACTCAAGTGCTTTGAAGAAACATCAAGCTGTTTAAAGGGCTTCTTCATGTAACACATATAGCATAACATAACCCACACACCCAACACATTCCATAGAAACAGAGATGCCTGAACAGACTACATCTGTATACGGAGTGGCAACACACACACAGTCCTAACAAACACACACTTACACACCATTTCAAAATTTCCAGAATCTAAAAATTCTTTGCGCATATTTATAATTGCAAAAGTCATATCCACATATAGACGGACCCACATTAGCACAAAGCTTACTCACAAGACGAAAGGTTCTCCCATACCCAAGGAGCCCTTCACACATGTAAATGCATACAGAGACAGACAATATACACAGACAAGTGGACTCTCCACACAGACATATCCATACAAATTAAACAAGTTACTAACTTTCAGTAAAGCTCTTGCTGGTGGATACTCTGTCTATCAGATTCCTCACCATGTGAAGGTTCCCCAGATGCCTGACTGGATCCATAAACTCAAAAGCAGTGCTCCTGTGTGCCGGCAGGTGGCACCGTGTGAGTCTACATCAGCATAATTCTGCTCCAGAGGAGAATAACTGTTTCTTTCAAGAACTGTTTGATGCCCTCAGATGGGAATCTCATCCGCAAATTGTATGAGTCACTGTTCAGATTCCAAAATTGGGATCTTTGTAGATGGAAGAGATCATATCACATAATGGGGAGGTGGGAAGGCGGTGAGGAATCAAGAGTATACACCAGAAAGGGAGTTACAGAGGGTAAGTAACTTGTTCTTCTGATTGATACTTGTAACCACAGATTCTTCACCTTGTGGATAGATTCCAAAGTAGTACCTCCCAAGGCAGTGGGTCTGTGGAATGGCTCAAACTAAAAAGTCCTGCAGGACTGAGCGGGCAAAATCCAATCTTGAAGACCTGGCTGTCAAGACAGTAGTGCTTAGTGAACGACGCACTGATGTCCATGTCGGTGCCTGAGAAATATCTAGGACAGGCACTCTGCGTGCTAAAGCAGTGGTAGCAGGGTTGGTGGAGTGACCCCGTAGCCCTTCTGCAGACTGCTTCTTAGACAATGCGTAGCAGATATTAATGCAGAGGACACTTCTTTGCCACCGAGAATTTCGTAATGAGCTGATCATCCATCTGATGTTCTCTAGTACAATCGATGGAAATACTGGGTGCCCCTTTGGGGCTTAAACAATGGAGTCTCCCTTCTTCTTAAGGCCCTTCCTAAGGGATAAGGCAGAGCAAAAAAGGTCAGAAGTAAAAATGGCTTGGCAAACATGAGATGGTGTCACTTCCTTTTGTTAGGAGTGCTGCTCGAGCCTTTAAAACCAGTTTGTCTGGAAAAATGGTGGTATAGGGAGGCTGGTCCGAAAGAGCATGCAGTTCACTCATCAATCGTGCAGATGTTATTACAACAAGGAAGGCCGTTTTAAGGGTGAGTAGGCGCAATGATCATATTCGCAATGGTTCAAAAGGGGTACACATTAGAAACGTGAGAACCAGATTTAAGACCCACTGTGGCATTAAGAAGTGCTTAGGCGGAAACGTTCTGTAAACCTTTTAGAAAACATATCACAGCTGGTGACTTGAATAAGGATGGTTGGTCCAGCAAAATTAAAAATGCAGAAAGGGCCAACAGGTAATCTCTAACTGTCCCCAGAGCAAGTCCTTGCTGGTCTAAACCGACAGTTTTGCCTGCAACGAGTCGAACTGGTGCGCACTGCACCAAGGCAAAGCGTTGTCCCTGTGTCCAGCATACACAGACTTCATTGAAAGATGCCTGGCAGCCAAGATGGCAAATCTATCTCAGGAGGAAGGTGAGTAACTATTGGTGTTCATTCTCCATGCATGGAGGTGTAGGTTTGGCAGGCTTCGGTGTAGGACCCTGCCTTGCTGTTGCAACAGGAGATCTTCTTCACAAGAGGCAGCCTGTTCGGAGGACAGATGTTCAAGCCCAGAAACTCCAGGTATCCTACTCTCCTGGCTCAATCTGGAGCCACTAAAATGACTTACACCCAGTCATTCTAGATCTTCTTCAGAACTCGAGGCAGCCGCTGGAAAGCATACAAAAGTCAGGTGCTCCACACTCTAGATGGAATGTATTTCAGAGAGAGAAAGACTTCTTGGGAACTCCTGTGCACCAAAGTGCTGACCTTACACAACTAACTGTAGCGAGCACATCTTTAACAGACAGTCATCGAGGTAGGAGAAGACTGGTACCCCTGATCTGCAAAGATGGGCAGTGACCACCACCATTACCTTTGTTAACAACTGATGGACATTGGTGAGGTCAAAAGAGAGCTTGTGTCCCACCATGAAGAGCAGATAGTGCCTGTGGGTCTGCAGGACGGAGATGTAAAAATAAGCATCTGACAGGTCCAATGCTGCCAACCAGGATCCAGGGCACAGAGAACATGGGCCAGGAGGAGCCTGATGTTGCCAATATTCCATACCTCTGGCAAATCCCCTAAAAGTACAACATTGTTGGGGGGATTGCCTGACTAGTGCTCAAAGGCCCAAGAAGCATGCTGTAGCCTAGCTCTCCTTAAAGCATTCTAGTGTCAAATCTGCCTTCTCACCAAACCGGTGAGAGCCATGTCCATCAAACCCCTGTAAGTCACCCAAGAGGCCAGCGGACCTTATCTAAGCGTGGTGTTGAAGCACCATACTGGATCCCGTAGCCCTAAATAGACAGCCCGTGGTCTTCAGGCCAGAGCGGATGACAAATGTTGCCACACTCTGACCATCCTGAATACTGTGGCCTTGAAAAGTCCGTACTTCTTTGGGGCCCGCGAGCAAGATATCACCCACTATGTCCCACAGTGAGGGAGTGTAGAATACTACTAAACAGCTCACGTTAATTGAACTTAAGGGGAGGCTGTCTGAGGAGAACGCACGCTTTCCAAATCCCTCCACTCGATTGACTCTCTGTCAGGGGGCATGGTAGGAAATATGTTAGGGTTGACTCCAATGTGGACGCCTGGACCACCAAAACTTGAGGTGTTAGGTGCTGTGTGAGGAAATATAAGTCTCCTTGAGCAGGTCTATGGCAGCAGAAGACCTGTTGGTTGACTGATGCGGCCAGAACATAGTTTAGCCCAGGTGCCCACTAGTGTGTGAGTGAAGGCTTAATTTAAGGGCAACAGGGATTCGGTCGGTGCTTGGCCAGACTATGAGAAGTCTGTCAACACATTTTTACCTCCACTATGGAGAGGTGAAAGTCAAGGACCTCAGCAGCCCTCCTTCCAACTGTGGCAAATTGAGTGCTTTCCTCACTTGGTGGCTTGTGGGGGAAACCAGCCCAATATCAAGTGAGGTGTCCAGCCCACTGGCATTCCGTAGCTCCATATACAAGTTGCAATCATAATCATAGGATGGAGCAAATCCTTCCCGATTCCCTCCATTGTTGTCTCAATGCGGTTGTCTCAGGTCAAAGTCTGACCAAAAGTAGGTGTAATGCCTGTGTGGGATACCGTGGCAGGGGAATTGGGTCAGAGTCCGTTGGGTTTAGCAGGGGTGCAGCACATCAAGATCTGGACTTGGCTGAACTTTCTCCAAGTTACAGACTTTGCCTCATAAATATTTGAATAGAGTTTATCATACATCAGTGCAGCAGTACAGGATGGGCTTGGTTGACGAGGCCCCCTGCCCGTGATGTGTTGCATCTAAGGCCACTTTTCTGCATTTGCGTGGGAGTGCCCCTAGGTGGCATGATTTTGGCGGTGTTTGATACTATTGCACTGATTACGGATAATGCACCTTCGAGGTCGGCACTAGTGACCTTGTTAGCCTATGTGAAAGATATTCCCCCGCCTGGGGTGTGAAACTCACAGTATCCGCTTATTACCGGCCAAGCACCGGGTGGCCATTCACTGGGGTAGAAATCCAGTACCTCGGGTTGCTCATTGGCTGTGGGATGCTGCCTACTGCCAAGAGCAATTGGACACCTACTGGAGACTAAAGGCCGTGAGCTCCCACCCAAAAGACATTTGGGCTCAATTGGTGGCTTTTCTGCTGGCACTACAAGCTGGAGAACTGAGTGAAATATAAGATACCTCTCCATGTGCTGCTCTTGGACACTGCTAGACTGTGACTGCCTTAAGCTAAGGCTAGATGCATGATATACTCCTTGGTCTGCTATAGAGGAATTGGAGTGGGGCTCTGAACCCTCAGGGCAGACACTGGAGGTGGATGGAATCCTGGGGAGATGACTACTGCTTTGCAATGATGTGGAGTCTTCCCTGTATTGCAGTGATGTGCCTTAGAGTCTGTATCAGGTTGATGGCTTACTGTGTGGCCCTATTTCTTTACCAACTGCGGTGTGGTTTGTGTTCTGTACATGTTCAGAGTTGGACATCTCAACGGGTTGTGGATCTTCCTCTGACACTAGTGGCATTGGTGCCAACGCTGAAGCGGGGGGAGCTGGTTCAGATTTAAGAACTAGTCCCAATGCTGGCCCAGAACTGGAAATAGGTTCAAAGAGCACAGAAGCACTCAGGGTAAACCAGTTGACGATAACCCAAGTGGGTGTCCCTGCGGATCCTGGTGGCCTAATTTCATACTAGAGGGAGCTGGAAGCATGTCAAAGATGCACAGCATGGTTTCACGAAAGGTCTCGACCTGCTGCGACAACATGATGGATGCGGAAACTCAGGGTACATTCGGAGAAGAGATGGAATCGGTTTCTCAGTGGAAAGGAGCGAAACCTGGAGACATGGCGATGCCCTTATAATCTCTCTGGAGATTGAGAGTGGCAGGAAGGGACAGAGTCTTGCTTTGACTTCTTGTGTTTCTTCTTCGACTTACCAGAAGACTTCAACCGCAAGGAGGAGTTTCCTCAAGAATGACTGCAAGAGCAGGTCTTTGCCATCGACCTGGAGAGGAGCCAGCATAGAGGCTTCCATTGTTTTGCCATGTAGAGCTTTGCCTTACTCTCAGTGATGGCTTTATGGTTCATCTAGGTGTAGTCTTCACAGGCCCTGAAGAACGTATGAGCTGTGTGAAAAACCTAAACACCAGAGGCCTACCTTGTGGGGATCTGTCATAGACATCTGTTTGCGAAAATCCCTACAAAGTTTGAATCCTGTTGTTTTGGGTGACGTCACTGGAACATTTTTGGAAGAAAATTTACTTCACAGAGTGCAGAAAGAGGGAGTGCAGCTCCGGATCAGAATCTGAAGGCGCAGAAAAAAGGAACTGACTTCAGCAAGCATGGGTGGCATTTATAAGTGCTCCGTTTGTCACTTCTAGAGTGGGATGGCGTTGATGTGAATTCGCATAGCACCATCTCCTGGCATTCAGGAGCACTGCTATTGAGTTTTCCGGATCCAGTCTGGTGTCTGGTGGAAATTCACAATGTGAGGAATCTGCAGTTACAAGTATCAAGAGAAAACACCTGCACTAAAATATTGTACTCCTCCCTCCACATGAACACAGCTCAACAAACGCAGAATGATACACAGATCCCCTCACACGCAGGCAGTACTCTACAGGTATAGCCAGAGGATGCAAAAGACACAAATATATTAGGTGCAGATTTTACTCACATTTCTCGCCGACGGTCTTTTTTTACAGTCGGGCCATCACGAGCTGGATCTTCAGAAATCTTAATGGCCTCCTCAATTGCAGCCAGCAGGCCATTGCCACCTTCCCCTCTTAGTGCAGGGCCAAAGCACTCAGGCCGACGGATCAATAGTCGCACTACTACATTAGCGTTCTCTTCCACACTCTCACCTGCAAGAGAAGGCAAGAATGAATAGTTAACCCTCAATGAAATTATTAAGGGATCAGGAGTTGGTGTCACCTTGCCCAGTGTAAAAAGCACCAAAAACACATTTTTATCAACAGAGGCTGAATAAGGAATAACACATAAGAATTACTATGAACACAAAGTGATGATACCAAACACTTACACAAAGTTAAAATTGTTTTTTAGTAAGTTGTGCAAAATCCAGCGAAAAATGTAAAAGTACATTGTCCATTTTCACTTAAAAAGATCATTAAGAGAGATCTTCAATGTAGCTTGCTACCTAAAATATCACCTATCCACAACGTTCCTGAACTCAAAATAATCTAATCCACAAGACTGGTTATCAGATGCTGCATCATCCACATCAGATGGTGTGCAAATTTACTGTGAAACCAGCCCACGAAAGACACTTCTCAGGAAAATGCCCAGCGTTTGACCTTGCCCTTCACAGAGAGATAACAGAGCATTGAAAATAATCTATCCTTCACCATGACGAATGCTCATATTGTAGTACCAGGGGGACAGAGTTCCTTCATTTCTAATGCTGTTTACCATGCTAGGTAAGATGTAACAATTGGCTATAACCATAACTCAATGCACCTACCGAGTCTACTGGCTCCAGGGTCCTAATAGCGTTGAACCAGGAGGTACTTTGTTGCTAAGAGGTGGGTTTCAATGATTCATATATTTCATATAGACACTTCAAATTAAAGCTATGCTTATTTGAGATAAAAGGAAAACAAAACTCTGTGCTAGGAAATTGTTACTAGAAAGACTACATTTTGATAGGACAATAAGATGGAGATTGATGCTCTAACCATGAAGCAATGGGAGAAATAATTTAAAGTAGGGCTACTCTTGCCCAAGCTCACTGAAGGCACGCACGTATAAGGAAAGATGGAGCACATGGTTCATCCGAGGAAAAAAATCAAATTCCGGCTTGTGTACATTGAAAGAAAATGGCATGAGCATCTGAGTAGAACAGTGCGCTATTGTGAAACTTTCACAGTGAACATATAAGTGCAGCCTTATGTTCATCCAATGGTCGGAACATGATGGCACACAGAGGAGACGATACCCACAGAGTATAATAATCACAGTACAAAATGGGCATTGATCTCCAAAAAGTGTTCCAAGATGATCATTATTAGTCAGCCCTTAAGAAAAGGATAAGAGATTTCCATCCCTTACACATGGATTGTGACAATATATTCTTTTGTAATGTACACAATTGTGTGTTTCTTTGGAATACTGTCATACAGTGTTTACAGGTATGCATTGGGCAGTCTGTGTGCCAATGTCTTATTATAACCTGGCATTTTAGGGTTTCTGTTAATACGGGCTAATGATGTAATAAAATCTCTGACATATGCTAGTGGGTGTTTTTCTAATGCAATATGATGGGGTGTACCGTTGGGCCACATTGGGGTATTAAAAATGTTATGCCTAATTATGTCTGTTGGTAGCTGCCACTGTTACAAATGCCACATCCTATAAAGAGTGCTATTAGACCCATAGTCACTTATTGCTACTACTCATAAAATGATGAAGCCAATCGTTTCTGGTTTTCTGGGTACTCACCATTCACAAAAACGGCAAAGCGCAGGAAGTCCAGGTAACGTTCCCCTCCAACAGGATTCCAGCTAATATCAGGATACCCCTTGGCCAGTAGCATTGGGCAGCTTTGCAGCCCACATCCAGCCAAGTACGACACCACCTGTGCAGAAGGGGAACAAGATGAAGAAAACTCTTAGCAAAAAATCAATAACAGAGAAGAGTGGTTCAGGTCATTTTAGAAGATAAAGAGAGATGGGGGAAGGTTGCCTAATATCCCATATCTTCACCTGTAAATGTAGAATGCGGAAGGATTTCCAGCTAATTACCTATTTTGTTCCTCTCCCACGTGATTATCAGATGGCGCATGGCTTCTGGGGATCAGACATCAGGGGATCGGACATAACTCAGCTCTAGGGGCAGGATCATTTATTGCTCCGCACTTTCTGAAAGCCTAGCATAGACAGGATTTTCCAAACCTTAGACTTTTGTAATACCAGAAGTAGCTTTTCCCGGAACAAGAACACCGTCATGGGACCTATGCTAATGAGTAAAAGTGCAGTTTGATAGGTTTACCATTGGAAGAGATGAAAAAGCTGTCCTGTCGCATTAAGGCTCCAGTAGCTTCCACTAACCATAATGCCCCGAAATGGCAGCTGCCATACAGAGTCAGTTCTTTGTGGAGCAAGTACGGATGTAAGAAAGAATCTAACTTTGTGTTCCTCACGTTCAGTTACAGGTGCAGAGGAGGTGGGATGGTCGTTTATGAGAATTACATCCTCTTGGCAGGTAATAGAATTGTAGTTTCTTTGTGACCTCATAAACACAATGTCTTCCATTTAAAGGAAGAGTATACCCTAGATGAACAAACGCTTGGCTTGCTTTACTATATTCATGCATGACTGACATACATTTAGATCTCCATATTATCTGATCTCAGAAGCCATGCTGCCAAAGCAAATTATGGCAAATATGGGTGGTACTGTTGGCCCTGAAACCTGGTCAACAGGTTCGGTTTGCATGGGTACATCTTGTATTGACTGAGTGACATCTGTAGTACATCTGGATACCACCACCTGGGCCAGAACAGAGCAATGAGGATCATTGTCGCTTGGCAGTTTCGGAGCTTCAGGATGACTGCAGTGAGCAATGGATTTGGAGGAAAAGTGTAAAGCAATGTGTTTAACCAATGCATCAAAGCAGCATTGCCAACTTATTCTTGTTGATTTAGATTTCCTGGCAAATATACTGCTTTTAGTGACAGGCATCTGGACAAACCACACAATCAGATTTTCTGTGACTCCAAGAAAACTGATCTCGATATAGTTCATCCCCAGCCCCATTTGATTTCCGAGAAGTACATGTTCAGTATACTGTACATTTAATAATTGCCCTGTGTGTTGTCAGAGAAGGTGGCAAAGATTTGAGAGGTACATAGACTGCTCTTAGTTCCAGCAAGCTCTCCTTCTTCTTCAATCGGCCTTGTACAGACAGACCTCCCAGATTCACCCTCGATCCTGATAAGAGTCATCTGTGACAATGATCACAGTTCAGGTTTCTTGCTGGAACGGGATCCCTTAAAACATGCACCACCAAGAGATTGACTGTCTTGACGATATTGGCATGTGAAGGCCGTCATCCCAGTGTTGTGTGCATAAGACCATTGATGCTCTTGACCCGGCTGGCTGCTGGAGAGGCACCATACGGAGTCTAGCGTTTGGGAAAATGGAGATTCAAAAGCCAAGGAGCCTGGTAAGAAGAAAATCTGATACACTGTTGATTTGGCAGACTTTAGTAGAAGAGGGCATTTTTCCTGAATTACAGACACTCTCTTCTCCGAAGCAGTATATTTTTCTTTAACTGTATCTAGTGTTGTTCAAACTACTAGATCAGGTTTTGATGTTGACTTTATCAGATTGATCTGTAAACCTAGACAAAGGGGTGGAACCTTTGTATTGTTTAAGTTCAGCTACGCTTTGCTGGGCTATGTGGTTTTATAGGCCAATTGTGTAGGTAAACAAATATCCCTTCATGACATAAGAGGACTGCCACTGCTGCCATGCATTTTGAAAAGATTAAAGAAGCTGTCCTCAGATCAACTAGCAGCACAATGAACTGGCAATGTGTATTTCCTACCACAAACTTCAGGAATTTCCTGTGCCCTTCATAAATTAGGATGTGGATGGGGCAAATCACCTTGGTGAGGGAAAATATAATGAATGGCTAACATTCGATGGTATTTCACAGATGTAATCTGCATTTGAATTTTCTCTTCAGGCCTTTCTTTTGACTCATTAAATATCCTTAATACACTTAGTTCCCTTTAAGGGAGTGAGGAACTGGTTTGATTTCTCTCATTTTGAAAAGCATAGATGTCTCCTTTCTTAACTAGACAAGTTAGAAGATTGACATTGGCTTTTTTTAAACTTTCATTTCATTGTACAGTAACATCATTACACCAGTACATTCAGCTTTCTGACAATCATTTATTTTCCATTTTAATTTAACGTTTGTGTACAAGCCTGTGCACACACATTATTTTCCTTAGCCTTGGTGTTATTTCGCTCATTAACAGCATCTATCCCACTTTATTGTGATTCAAGGTGGTCTATTACTATGGCAGTCTTTCAGCTTCATGAGCACCTTTACCCAGTCTGCTAAGTCCTTTGTCATTTTTTCATTTCTGCTTCAGGCTTTAGTATGTTGGTCGTCTGTTATATCCCACTCAATTAATTGTTTTTTTACACATTTCATATTTTGCGGCTTGCAAGTTCTGCCAATGGATTGCTACACTACTTTTGGCTAATGCTGTCCCTAAGGCGTGCATCCAAAGTTTTTTTATAGCTTTTCTTCATGGGGAATATTCCTAGGAGGCTTTGTTTGATGGATTTAATGGGTAGTGTGATAGTTATCGTCTGTAGATCCTCCACTATATTGTACCAGAATTCCGCCACCCACTGGCACACTCAGACCATTTGGAGAAAGCCTGTCCCTGTGGCATCACATTTATGGCAATGTGATGTTCTACCTGGGTAGGCCCTTGCTAGTTTCTTTGACATGTAATAAGCTTCATGCAAATAAAAAAATTGTATCTATTTAAATTGAGCATTTGGGGAAATGTGTTTGACTTGTTCACAGCCTTCCCCCAGTCTGTATCCGTTAATGGCTCTGAACACTCTTGTGACCATTTTTCATGTCCTTGCTTGGTGTTTCCACCTCTGTCGTCCACTATGCCAGTGTATTAATTAGTAATCAACTGTCTGCATCCCGCCATTGTGTGAATTGAAGTCATTATGCTTGTTGTTGGGGGTTATTCTGGAAACATGGCCAGTTGTCTCTGCTTACCTGTTCTAATGGTGCATTGTGTTGAAAATGGCCCAAACTGAGGTCAAAATAGTCTTGTGCTTGCTCATATGTGAGAAGTGTTTTTTTCAGATTTAGGTCCCCTATGGTTTGGCATCCCCCTTCATGACTGTAGGAACCTGGGTTCACCAGGCCCTAAGGGCGGTAACGTGGCGCGAGCCGGTCAGACAATCAGAGGGCTTTGTGTTAAGCAACCATACACCACACGCTTCTCATGGACTAGAGTCACACACAATAAGGGACGCCACACTGTTTAAATTATGCAAATACTTCAAGTTTATCCAAGTATAGCTGGTCAGTTGCAGTTCAGGAAATAACAAGGTAATACATGAATCATAATACCATCGTTCAGTACATGCGACACTCTTGGTGATATCTATGCAGTGCCTAACCTCGTTCATGTACCCACGCCCGCTGGTTAAATGCGGGAGATTCTAGGGCTGTGCACGCTTATGTAAAGTCTTTCCCTGAACAGGCCGTCTAACACAGCGCACTACTTGTAAGGGGGAACATTGGGGTCATCAACATGGCGCCCGTCGAACTGAGCGCTCCTCGTGACCACTGGCCCCTAGTACTGTGAAGCAAGGCATATAAAACACAGCGCTACGCGCAATCAGTTGCATAGGGAAACGTTCGCGTAGAACAGTTATCACAACGCGTTACTCGTAATCAGTTGCATATCATTACCTTCGAGCAGAGCATATAACACAGTGCGCTACTCGCGTTCCTGGGCAGGTAATTAATTTCGAGCAGAGCATATAACACAGTGCGCTACTCGCATTCCTTGGCAGGTAATTAATTTCGAGCAGAGCATATAACACAGTGCGCTACTCGCATTCCTTGGCATGTAATTTACTTTCGAGCAGAGCATATAACACAGTGCGCTACTCGCATTCCTTGGCATGTAATTTACTTTCGAGCAGAGCAGATAACACAGTGCGCTACTCGCAGTCCCGGTCTCTCCGGCTGGGGAAGCAGGGTCGGTGGCGTGAAGCGCCACACGAGGGTAATGTCAGTCAGTTCTTTGGGCGGCTTCCAGCGGGGAGGGTGACCGGACTTGAGGAGCGGGTCCCTATGCTCCGGTGCAGTTCACAGAGCACCGCGCTCAGTATTACCAAAGGGGGGACACGGACAGGATCCCTCGGCGGGGTCTCTTCGTCGCGCAGGCAGGGGAGGGGACTCCCACGGAGGGGACAACCCGGGCCAAGTGCGGTGTGGTTTCCAGACCAGCAGGGGGCGCACCAGGGGGGATCTCGGCCTCCGGGATTACCTCCGTCTCGGCGTCGGCAGGCGTCCGTCCTCATGACGTTGGGGGAACTCGGCCCCGACCTTGCGCACCTCCTCACACGGCTGCGACGGCAGCGACGGGGCCCCGGGCTTCGCCTGGGCCTCGCGACACAGCAGGGCACTTCTCCAGGCCTCCAGGCCGCGGCGGTGAGCGCGCTGGCTTCGTCGTCGCAGGGGGGGGCTCAAATTAAGGATGGGGTAAAGTGCTCAGCGGAGCACGCTGCCGGGGGTCCCAGACCAGGGCAGGGAGCGCGGGGGTCACAGCGCTAGTACCTGGTCGATCCCCGGTGGCTTGGCAATCGGTTTAGCAATTAGTTCAATAGGTTAGCTTGGACACGCAGTCTCAGCTCTGGCATTCAAGGCTTACAGCTCGCTCTTGTCATGCAGTCTCAGTTCTTAAAGTTAGGTTTCAGTTCTCAGTTGACAGATGAAGTCTTTTGGCGCAGATGTATCTGGCGCCCTTAAGGGGTTCTGTTACAGGGGTAGGGATGGAGAGGGCGACTAGGTCCTTCCTAGTCAGGCTGGCAGAGAGTCTCTGGGTCCTCCTACTACTGGGCAAGATCAGTGGGATTCACAGGGCACCTCACTCACTTAAGAGGCAGTATCTAAATCCTGTCACTCTCAGAGGCATAAGTCCCTGGCTAGGCCCTACCGCCTACACTCCTGGTGGATTCTTCCAGCTCTGCTTCACCCCAATGGCCAACTCACCACAAAAGTTTCCCTCCCACTCTTAAGTAGCCCTAGGTCAGGTGACCTCTAGCCAAGGCGGCAAAAGTAAAACCCCACCTCCCTTCTAGAAGGTTCCAGCTTCTTCCAGGAGCTTCCCCACTCTAACTATGGGACAAAAAGGCGGGCTGGTATCGCAACATTGTTGTGGGTCCCAGCCAGCTCCTGGCAGCTAGGGTGCTACTATGAAAAACGACCACCCTGCAGTAGCAGGGGTCTGTGGCAGCCATCTTGGGAGAAGGGAGCACCTGCACCTTAACACTGCCTGGCAATGAAAAGGCGCCCGGAGACCTAGTCCAACATAAAAATGAGGGTGGAAAAAATGAGGCACGATACAAAAATAGAAGGGGAGACCACCCTAGGGCTGACAGGTCCAACAATGACATTTAAGCATTGACATATCCCCACTGATGTCCTTATATGGTTTCAATGTACACAACGGGTTAAATGGGTCTTACTACAGATTCTGACCACCCTTTCTCAGACCATGCCAGCCACCTTATAAGATGCAGGAGAGTCAGTGGTGCATTCCTCCACAACATGAAGGCTTCAGTCAGGATGCCAAGAGCATAGTCCCCTGCTGCAATGCTTTTTGCCCAGTTATCATTTGTGCCAAACCTATGTACTATATATTTAAACTATGCTGCAGCATAATAGAGGAACAGACCTCAGAAGTCCAGGCCACCACTCGCCCAAGGGAGTTTAAACATGCTTTGTTTTACTCTACCGAGTCTCCCATCCCGCCCTATATTCCCGTTCCACTGTGACCACCGATGACAGACCCAGAAGCTTGAGTACCTGCATGATCCACTGTTACAGGAATAACTCCGTTGCTGTTACTTCAGCTCTCTTTGGAATTCCTAAAATTCCTAAATAGTTTCTTTTGGAGTTTCCTTCTGCATCCTCCACCCTTTTTTCTAGGGCATTAGTCAGCGTTGTTAATGTGATGTAGGAGAGTGTCCTTTTTGACATAGTCACACCCCATTTTTTGCCTGGTATATTATGTGATTTCAACAGGAATTACAAGGGGTTCCTGCTAACCAGGTCCCAGTGCCAGATCTCGTTCCCCAAAACAGTGCAGGGTGCCTTATATTACATGTGAGGACATATCTGTATGAGCAGACATGCCCTTGTGCTGGTCAGTTCCATTACTGCCAGTACAAGGGAACAGGGAAGCCATTTTAAACATGCGCTGGGCACTGGTGAAAACGAGTTTCCCAGTTACATGATGGCTTTACTGAAAAGAGGTATGTTTGGTATCAAACATCTCGTATTAATAAACCCACGTTGATGCCAATGTCGGTTTTAGTAATACATGCACACAGAGGGCACATTAGAGGTACTCCCTGAAAACCTACCAGCTCCTGGTGCTGACTGACTGTATTTTGTCAGCCTGCCACCAGAGACGAGTGCCTGACCCCCAAGGGTGAGGGTGTCTGCTCTCTGATGGCCATAAACAAAGCCTCTTTGAGCAGGGGGTGCCTTGCACCCCTGCCCACAGGATGATCTGCGGATTAGCATTCAGAGGCTGGGAAACTTCAAAGAGGCCCATGGCCTTTGGCATGCAAATCTGGTTTCTCTCACAGGAGAGAAAACAGACCCTCTTGTCCAGCGCCCTTGGCACTGGGACAGGTGGGAAAATTAGTGAGGCAAGACAGGCGTGTTCACCCTCAGGTGAGCACCACCGCTGAACTGGGCTAACTGAAGTGGATACGACTTTTCAGAAGTGGCCATCTCAGGGATGGCAGATTAGGGATCTGTGGGACAGAGTTATGCCAACATCCCCCAGGAAGTGATCATATAGGAGGCGCAGTGACCCTCTGGGGTAAGTAGCCCATTGGCTACTACCCTATACTCCCATAACAGCTTTAAAGTCACCATTTAGGGGAGCCCTGACACCAGGTAATCAGATCCTGCCAACCAAAAGAAGAAGGACAGAAGAGCCATGAAAAGCAAGAACTGTGGAAGAAGCAACTGACTTGGTGCCAACCCTGCCGGCCTTTCTGCTGTTCCAGACAATTGTGCCAAAGACGACTCATACGGCAAGCTGTGGTGCCTCCAAAAGCCTGGGAGGACTGCCAGCACTTCTTCCAAGACCCAGGAACTTTCCGGCATACTGCAGGCACCCAAAGAGACATGAAAGGACCACCAAAACCCGACACCAGAAAGCACCACTGTACCTGTGCTGCCTAGCTCGTGCTGAAGTGGGTCAACAGTGCCAGAGCAGTCCTCTGCCCTCCAGGGACAAAGCCCACCCTGTACGTGTCTACTGTGGACTTCCCGCCGCCGTCTACAGCCCTGTTTGCAGGCTTCTCTATCGCAGTGCTACCAGTGAAGAAAATCCACAGCTTGAAGACACCTCTGCACCCGTCGCCCCTGGCCCATGGAGAAGAGTACCAAAGGTGTCCCAACGTCCACAAGCATCATTATACCTGAGCCCCCCTTGAGGTTCAGACTGACTGGCTTCCCAGTCCAAGCCTGCATCCTCTTTGGCACAGGACCGATCCTCGTAGGATAACATTGAGCACACAACGCTTTAAAGCGCCTCTGAACCTAGATGCCCCAGTGCCGCCCGAGGTGATCTGTTGATGCTGCCTTGGACCTTGCCCCATACTCACCTCAAGCCCAGAAGATTGGTCTCGTAAGTCACTGTACTGTACCTGAATGTCATACTTGCGTTTCCTGTAATAGGATAACATTATAGTGTCTGAAAAACGCACCAAGTGCCAACTTTTTAAATGTAAAAGTATTCCTCTTGAAAAACTTACTTAACTGATCCTATTGACGCTGGTGACATTTACAAGAACTTTAAATCAGTCTTCCACTTTCCTTCGATCTGTGCAAAATAAGTTTACTTCCATATTGACCCCTTCAATTTTGCTCTCAAGTGTCCTCCTCAAAGTTTGCATGGCTAAGAGTAGATCTGACATTGTGGGTTCACTAGGCTGTAGACTGCATCACCTGTGTGGCTCGTTTGTCTTTGAGACAACACCTGAAGAATAGTATAGTGGGTACTAGAGTTATTACTAAAAGGTTTCAGGCTCACGAAGCTGTGACGCTGAAAGGTGCTTGCTTATTTGGCCCTCTTATCTCGTCGCTTCAGGGTATGGGCCAGTAATTCGTGGTACAGCACTCAGAAGGTTATCATTCCCTCTTTTCGTGTACCATCAGTCTTCAATAACTGTCAGGGGTCAGGGCTGACACCCTGCTCCTAATCACCTGCACAAGGTTCTAGGAAAAAACTGTTTTCTGTCCAAAATTAGGATGAGTACATATGGACTGCTCTTACAGTTTATATGGTGACAGGATGCTTTTAGATGGCAGCCCCACCACAGTTTCTTTAAGTGTTAAATGGCATGGTAGGGGTCCGGGCTGTGACAGCTGCTGTGTACTATCTTCAACCAGAGCTCAGTGTTTGTGATCTTTTTCCAGGATTCAGTCCGGTGGCCAGATGCGCAATGAAGCCACACCAGTCAAGGATTGGATTTCACATATACAAAAATTTTGTGACCATGTAGGCCTCCATCACTGTCATGGCCCACAATTCAGGTTGTAATTCTCTTAACAGATGTGATGTTTTCTCTCCCCGCCCATCAGTTTCAGGGTAGCCACTCAAGGACTTCCCCCCTCCCAGTTTTAAGGCCCCTGCAGCGCAGACACTCTTTGCGGTTCCAAACTTCTTTATGATCAGCCTAAGGCTTCCGATCTCCGACCAGGCTCCACCTTCTGCACCTCCAGGCCGACAGTGGCGCCACACTACATGTCCTCTCCCCAAGGGCAACTGCAAGATTCCTCCTTGCAGCTCACCTGCTCAGTCGTGGTCATACAGTTCCCACAACTGCAGTTCAGCATGATCCAGGCCAATGTCTTCCTTCGAATACTGTGCCAGCCGCCAGCAAAGACCTGCTCACTTCTCAATGCTGTCTAGGCTCTGTTAGGCCCAGAAGAAACTACTTATGTTTTCCACTACCCTAGAGTAGCAATGACAAATTACTTTTAGCTGATTACCGTGCCGCAGTGTGGCTCTATATGTTTTAGGTGGATTCATGCATGTCTGGACCGATATTAGTTAGGATGATTCAGGATTTGGGTTGGGGATTCTGGAGCCTCTCCCTAAGGAATCCTGTCAGCCATCTTGGCAGGCAACCCCCAACATTGGCTTTTTTTTTTGTAGAATTGGAGGAGGGTTTGCCTTAAAATGAAGTACGTAAACATGATTTCCAAGAGTTAGCCCCTACTTGTCTACTATACATTTTTCACATTCTTTTGTGAGAAAAGATACTGGTCACCCCACTGGTGTGGCGTACTGAGAAGCACTGGGGGGTCATTAATGGGCTTTGGCAGGCAGGCGCCCAGAGGCATTGGTGTGCTGTGTTTGTGTTACCTTGCTCTTAGAACTTTTTCTTTGGTATAAGTATCTCTGGTCCTGTTGCTGCTGCTGTTAATCTCACTGTTGATAGGGCTGCAAGGAGATTGATACCTCCACACGCAGAAACAACAGTCCTTGTATTTATAACGAAGCCTAAGTAATTATTTTCTCTCCAGCAAGCCAGCTGTCTTGAGGGCTTCTGCTTCATTTTTCATTCTGGTAATTTCTTCCTCTGTTTGATGACTACACAGAGAAGAGACGGAGAAAAGCAGATTAAGGATTTACAACTGTGTATCTGGTTTCAAGGAAGTAATTTGCAACCAAGAGGAAAGTCTAAGTGCAATAGCATGCAGAAGCCACTAGTTCACTTGCATCTACAACTGCACTGATCACCAGGCTGGAAACCAGTGAACCCTCAAGCAAAATTCACTTGAAGTCTTTTCTCAAAGATTTTAGGCCATTCCATTTCTCTGTCATAGCGTCCAAGGAGTGCTGTGGCACTGGCATTCTTTAAGGCACCAGCATCTGCAACACACATCTTTCTCCATGCTGTGTCTATCATTTTGCTCTCCATATCGGGTGGCACAGAGGATCCCAATGCGGATGTGTGCCTTCTTTTTAAGGAAGAACCAATTATTGAGTACAGTCTTGGATCTGACTTAGGAAGCCCGGATCCTGCTGGGGAGCTTGTACATCTTACGAAGATGTGGTGTAATAGCCCTTATAGTTGCAGAGGTTTCTACTTTTCCTGTTCCAAGAACCTCATGACTAATAGAAGGAGAGGTCTCGCCCTTTGCTGAAGTGTCTGCATGATGGCAGGCACTGTTGTATGAGGAGCGTAAAGAGAAATGCTTAATTTCTAGAATGTCTTGAATGGTCTTTATGGCGTCCACAAGTAATACTCTCACCAGAGATGCCTCAGACGAAATGGGTCTACAAGACAACAAAGAGTCTTTGTCGTGAGGAGGGTATACTGATGGCAACATATGTCTTCTACGCTATTTAGGCATACCTGAAATAATGGATTTCCTCAGGGAGAATGAAGTTATTGAGGAGAGACGTGACATCTAGAATGATACCTAAGTGACACAGGTATCTTCTTTATTGGTGACTTTGAGGTGATTAGAGATACTATCCTAGGAGTATGTGGCAAATCATGTGGCTGCAGAGGAACCTGCAGAGGGTCCTTGGCTGGGGTGATACAGTGTGGAGGTCCTAATGGATGTAGATGTTATTCCCTAGAGGGTGACAGTTTCAGACACTTTTTATGTACAGTTGAAATGGTTCATGTTGAAAACCTTAATGTCGATCCGTGCGATGTCAACCAGGGCCCCGCAACTGGTGGCGGTGTAAAGGAATGCAATGTTGAGTGAAGAGATTGTACTGTGAGCAGGAAGCCATCAAATACCTGGGGTGTTTCAATGTGCATGGTAATGCCATGGGATGCCTTGACCTCAATGATCTGGAGGAATGGTGCATTTGTGCCGGACCTTTCGATGGCAAACATAACAGTGGTGATGCTCTTGACTGCAACATAGTTGTCTTCGACACACATCAGGTCCGCCAGCCTTGAGAGAGATGGCGGTGATGTCTTTTCTCTTTCTGGATCATTCTAAATGGGTGTTCTTTGAAGATTTTGCCATTTTCTCAGTGGAACTCGAGTATATCCTGGAGGCTTTTCTAATCTTTTTGTCTTCTTCACCATTAGATCTTTTAGCTTGCCTCAAAGTCTTATTTATTCTCTGTCCTTCAGGGTCCTTTGGACATCTTGTGACAAAACTCACATTACTTCATAGAAATAGAAGAAGGCAGACACACCACACTGTTGGTGTGGGTCTGAGGCAGTTTTCTTTCTCCCACATGAGAGGCACTGAACAAAGAGGGATGCATTCTGACATGAAGAATCCTTCAGAAGTGCAAGAAAAAAGTTTTACACTCTGAATGGATATGTAAATACGGCCACTGAAAGCAAACAAAATGAGATTTCTGGGAGAAAGATTGCTGAGAAAAGGGAGTGAAAACACCTCGGACCTGATTTAGAGAAGTAAACATACACTTTTGTGTAAGTCTGCGACTGTTTGCTATTAAAAATATATTTTACTAGTAGTATATTTACCACCGCAGAGTCTCCGCACATAAAAAGTCCTATTTCTGAAGTTGTAAAGATACTACTCGTAAAATACCTTTGTGAATAGCAAAGAATCATAAATTACACAAAAGTATAGGTTTACTTTTGTGAATCAAACCCTTAGTGTGTTCCTAAGATCACAGTCAAACGAGCCAGAAAAAGTACATGGTGCCTTTTTCAACTCTGTAAGTGGAAACCTATCAGGCTGAGCTTTTCTTCATTACAAAGACATTAGACAGCAGGTTTATCAATTTAGTTTTTCCAAAAGGCTTTTTTGGGGCTAAAAAAAAATTAAATATAATCCAGAAAATCTTGCCTAGGCTTAGCTTTCAAAAAGTGCTTATCATTATATGGCCATTTTGGAATCTTCATCCTTTCTGCTAACTTTCGGAGGTATAGAAGACATATATTATTGAAGAAGTGTTCTGGTGTTCACAAACACAGCAGGGGATTATTCTAACAGTTATGACTATCACCGAAGATCCTCTAATGCAGAAGAGATGTTGATGGGATCCTTCTAAAAGTTTGGGTGTAAATTTCAATAAGAGCAGCCGGTTTGACATCAACTACTATTTTTAAAGATAAGTGGATCTAGTTAGTTAGATATCACAATTAATCTTTCTACTTTCTATTACAAGGATTTCTGTACACCAGGACCTGGGAAAGGAAATTTGGTTGTTCTGTGAAGGAGAAACAACCATACTTCAAGCCAGCATCTGAAGAGAAAGATGTAGATTGTCTCATGAGCTGAACACCAGCTTGAATACATCTTAGGGATTAAAGAGGCACATTTATTTCAATCCCTGCGGGTTAGGACTGATGCATAAAGAGAGGGCCCCCAAGACTGGGCTGCTGCTACTGTTGACCTGACCAGTCCCAAGACAAAGAGCAACCTGATCGCCACAACCTCGCTCCACATTTCACTGAAAGAGAGACAGAGAGAAAGAGATAGAGAGAGACTCCTGCTTTGCAAAGCTTTGTCTATATAGTGTAAGGGAATTTCTCAAGAACATTCGGTGAACTACTACATTGTGCTGATTTCCCGAGTTGCTCTGTGGCATGAACCCTATGTGCCTTTCAGCAATGGTAGGCTCCATCATGTTTCTCTCTGCAAACCACAAGACTGAAACCTGTTGCATCTAGCCTGACAACCTGCCCTGTGCCTAACTGTGTCTCAAGCTTCTAGGTGAAAATCAACCCTACAGCATCTGGTGCTGGGCACTACAGCAGATAGCTCTCCCTGTCTACCAGAACACACTGCGGTAAATATGAGTGGATGGAGACCCCACAAAGATCCACTGAACTGCCAGTAACACAACCAAGCACTGCACCAAAGGACAAGTAGGTGAAAAGGTTGTGCTAAAATACATGAAGAACTCCCACTTTTCCTGCAGACATGACAGACAGCTCGCTGGCTATACAAAACATTTGGAATAAAGAGGTGCTCCCCACTTACAATTTCCCCACTTGTCTTTTTTGCAGATCTGCTATAAAAAAGATTAGCCAGAGACATCTAAGTATTGATAAGCTTACCTGCAGTGCTACTCTGTTATTATTACAGCACTATTGAACTTGACGGGAATAAAAGTCCGGAAATAAACTTACTAGAGAATTCATTTATTGTTTTAAGTGCGTAAAGTAAATGAAGGTATACCTCACACCACTCTTCAAGACAAATCCTTCAGTGTTTGACCTTGCAACATCCTGGACGTCAAGGCCTTAAAAAGGGATACTCGCAATTGTTAGAGCGTCCAGCAATATCTTGGGCCTTTCGGTTCAGGGCCAAGTAATACATATCACAAAGATTGCCCAACTGCCGCTGAGTCCTGCAATCCCACATAAACAGGGGCCTAAAACAAGACTTTAAAGTCATGGATATAGAAGGTAAAAGGACAAAGAGTTTCTCATACAGAAAATAGCAGACTCAAAGACAATGGACAATATGAGAGCAGAACTGTCTGAGGTACAAGAAGAAAGGAAAATAAGTCAAGGCCTCATTTAGTCAATCGGGATCTCGTTCAGGAAAATACTCCTAAAACTAGACAAAAGTCGTACAAACACCACGCTGCGAAGCCTATGAAGGCACCCATGTATTTGATTCAGAAGGAACTAAGATCCATCACCATTTCAGAGATATGCTGTAACTCATGAACCGGCAGACAACACTGTCGTAGCTGATATGGGTAGATGGGAAGGCTCCATAATGCCCAAACCCTCTATGGAACACGCAGCAAGAATAACTCATCACATAATTCTCAGACGTGGGTTAGGTTGCAGCATAACAAGAAAACTCTTACCCTTATAGAACACAAGCATAGGGATAAACTATCTCCGTACAAACATTACCCACACTTACATGGGCCTCCTCACACAGAGACATCCATTAGGTTACCCTTAAATCTCAGACAGAATTGTCCCCAACAGCTATAGCATCTTGTGGCCAAAGACGTGGCAAATTCATAGCTATACAAAAAATTCTAGCTTAACCTTAAAATGGTTAAGTCTGTGATGCTTTCTAACACAGTCATTTAAGAAGATGAACATAAGTCGTATCATGATCCCGAGCTACGGTTCTGTCTAACATGTACCTGAGGAAAATTAGCATATTCTACTGTGAGCCCAGGCCTCACTGAAAGTAAGGTAATGATGTAAAATGAAAGGACTTATCACTAGCATTTTAATCTGCCACTACCCGCACTCAAGGAACTGTGCCAGCCTTGGTGAGGAATTATCTCATATTTCCATTTTTAGGCCAAGTGGCCCTGGGTGAGGGTCTCAATAAAAGATGCAGTCAGGGGCCTTGTAACATCCAGAATTAAGAACAGTAAGCCCATTCCTGTTTACAAGACCAGTGAAACTCTCAGTCATGGACTTAGTGACACCCGTGAGGAGGGACCAGGTGTCATGCCCATTTAAAAGCCATGTAATCCTCTAAGTCAGATGATTCCCCATTTACCAACGCTAAAACATTGCCAGGTAGGGACCAGGTGACATCCCTAGCGAGTGGTCCAATAATAACCCCAGTCAGGGGCTCTGTACCACTCTCGCTAAGAGGCTCTGTAACGCTCTCAAGTCTCTAGACACCCAAATGAGTAGACAACCAGTCAGCAGCCTTGAAAAGACTCCTGCATGGAGGTCTGTGACACCTGCAGTCAAGGGCTCTATGACACCTGTCCAGCTCTTAGGGCCCAACTGTGGCATTCCAACTAAGGAGTCTCAGCAAGACTTCCAGTTAGACACTGACACCACCTCCAGCCAACGACAAAAGACTCACACATTGGAGGGGCATTTGCAGCTCTTTACTGAGGTGTGATGCAGTTACTCACCTCTATCAAATGAAAACAGTATTGTTTTCAGCCAACCCACTCATGGACAGAGGCATAGGGTCGCACCACAGATATGGAATCATCGCACAGTCAAGACCACTAGATTGCTACTTACAGTAGAGAACATTGTGCCACCTTTCCACCTCACATACAGGTATTCATACCACCCATAGTTAGTGAATCGATGTCACTTTCTAACAGCAAATTAGTACAATCCCCTGTCAAGGAATCAGCACCACCTTGAGTCGTGGAGAATGTGCCACCCTCATGTGGGAGATTTCATCTTATGCACATTTTCACAAAAATCCACAGACAGGCAAATCACCTTCTCAAGATCCTGCTCCTCCAGAGCCAATGCAAGCTCATTGTTATCGATTACAGACGCAGCAGCAACATCCAAAGGTGTGGAACCGTGCATACCTGCAAAGGCAAAAAACCTTACAGTAAATGCTAAAAGAGGCACAGGAAACATAGACTTCCAGGACAGAGGTTGTGTTCAGAGCACGTGAGAAGTGGCAAGCTTCAGCAGTTGCGGTAGCAGAAGTACAACGAGGAGAGCTCAAAAGTAAAAAAGTAAGCAGCAGTTGGAGGTGCCAATAGCAACATAGGGACCAGGTGTTAGAGGCTTCAGTGAAAGGAGCAGAAGCAACAAGTGCAGTTGAAGGACCAGAAAGGACTGACAGCAGCAGTGGTGGCAGCAGTAACACAGGAAGGAGGGATACTTTTCAACAGTAGCACAGTCAATATGAATGGGATATAGCAGCAGCAGTACACAGGGAACTGGTGGATGTATGTAGCTGCAGGGCAGGGAGATGGTATGACAGGCTTTGCTGCAAATAGCAGGGATTCAGGATACAGTAGCAGTGCAAGAAATGAGGATTCTGAAGCAGAACTGCAGCATGCAAAACATGCAACAGTACAAAGACAAATGTAATAGCACTGTAGGGGCATATATGCCAGTGGCAAAGGAACCATAGGAAAGCACAGTCATCAAGCATTGTTTTCTCATGTCCAGCACCAAACAACCCATTGTTCTCCGAAACCTTTTTGCCAGCACTATTTAAAGGCGCCCTTTTTTACCCAGGCCAATGCCACTGTTCTCCAGTAGGTAGCTTAGATGGTCAAACATTGCACGCTGGTTCTGGCGACTGATACGGCAGAAATAGCACAGGAAGCGACAGCAGTTAGTCACCATCTTGGGGAAACGAATCTCCTAGAAAGAGAGTGGAGGGGAGAGAAAAACTAAATATCAATAGATCAGAAGGATTTTAACACAAACCATAAAAGCCAAATGTTACAAAGTACATTCACAATTTTCCAAAAGTTGTGATTACTTTCCAGGGAGGCCCTGTGTTGACAAAAGCCATTTTCTTTTTCACATTATACTCAACAGAGGGCAGTGGCAGGAATAGAGAGAATATGCAGTGAGGGAAATCTCTAGACCTAATACAGAAACATGCTCAGTCTGTAGAGTTCCAAGGGTTATCTGGAAAGGTAAGCTAACACCACAGGTGTTTGAAGAATGAACTTAAATCAGACACTATCCCCCTCAACAGAGTGCTCTTTTGCAGTGCCCTGCTCTTCTCCACACCTGAGGAGCCAATGAAATGCTGATCATCTATTAGATAACCTTTTATTCAGTCAATGTAAAAGATCTTTGCCCTGCTTAATCCTTCGATGGATGAGGCAGGGCAAAGAATGTATGCAAGGTGATTGACTTGTCAATGTGGAAGGGCATCACAACCTTGGAGAGGAAAGACGCCCAGGTCCTCAACGATCAACTTGCCTGGAAAGAAGATAGATTAGGGCAGTTGCACCAATAGTTCCTGCAGATCGCTCACAAGGTGTGGAAGAAATGCTGTTTTCAGCTTCAAGCATTAAGGAGCTGCTGTGCATATGCTCAAAAGTGAGGACACAAGATCAATGTCAAGACCAGGTAAAGTAATGGGGTATTTTACAAATGGTTTGGGAGGGGAACATGTATCACACCTATTATGAAACGCATTACAACCAGTGACTTAAAAAGAGCGATAGGTCCAGTAAACATAGGAAGGCCAAAAGAGTTGACAAGGAACCTTTCGCAAAGCCCACTGCAAGGCCTTGCTGGGCTAAAGAAAAAACAAATAAAAGAACATCGAAAAATTTGACCTGTAAGGGGTATGTGTCTTGGGTACCACACCACACAACAAATGTGTCCAAGCGTCTAGTGTAGAAGGATTTTATGGGAGGTTGTAATGACAACATTTACCACCTAGGTTGGAAATTCAAACCCATTCAACTGTCACTGTTCATGCTCCACATATCAAGGTGTAAGTTGTGGAGATTTTAATGCAGGACCCTGCCCTGCTGCTGAGACAGGAGGTTCTCCCGATATGGAAGCCTTATCAGGGGGCATGGGGCTGTCAAAAGCTCAGGCTAAGAAGCTCTTGAAATGACACCTTTCTGACCCTGTCTGGAGTAATCAAGATGACCTGCCACAGTTTTTCCTGATTTTCTTCAGAGCCCAAGAGGTAAAAGGTATTGGTGGTAGGCGAACAGGAATACCTCCCTCCATTACCGCTGGAATGCTTCTCGTAACAAGTGTCTAGACGGAAACTCAAGTGCACAAATGGGCTGACATTGAGTGCTACCAACGGTTGCAAATAGATCTTTCCATGGCTCCTTCCAGTTTTCAAAGATGCCCCGCACCACCTAAGGATAGAGATGCCACTCGTAATCCACCAGATGACGCTTGGTCAGTTTGTCCTTCTGGTGTTCAGGGACCCTGCAAGGTGGCTGGCGACCAGGCAGATGTTCTTTTGTTTCAGCAACCTCCAGAGGCACAGAGTCTCCAGGTATAGAGCCCAAGATCCTATTCCTCCTTGCTTGTTGCAGTACCACCTGGATGTAGTGTTGTCCATGAGCACCTGCACCAGCCTCCCTTTGATGGCTAGCAGGAAGGCTCTTAGAGCCAGATGAATCGGTCATAGATCCAGGCAATTGATATGGAGCTGTCTTTCTGCAGGAGATCAGACAAATCTGACCTCCACCTCCCCTAAGTGGCCCACCCAACCCTAGTGGCAACTTGTCTGCCACAACAGTGAGCTCAGGGTGGAGAAGGTAGAGCTGACTGCCACAGTTCAGATCAGTATCCAACAGCCACCACTGGAGATCCTGAACTCTCCTTAGAGACTTGAATAAAGTCAGAATGACAGCCAGGATGCTGAGCCTACTGCGACTTGAGATTCCATTGCACAGCTTGCATTTGTCACCTGGTGTTGTAGACAAGAATGCTACATGAAGCCAAAAGGACAGAAACTCTCAGAGCCATCCTCCCAAAGATCCTTTTTTGTGACAAGCGAGTAACATGAATAGAATCCCTCACCTTTCTCAGAGGGCTCGCTTGGAAAGTAAAAGATTTACCTGGAATAGGACAAAGATGGGGCGGGGAGAAAAGGAAGCATAGGTCGTAGCCTTTTCAAATGATGCTAAGACCCATTTGTCTGATGTCAGAAGCCCTTACAGAGGGACACGGGGCAAGTAGGACCCAACTGTGGTGGTTGAGGCCATTTACTCTTGATGTCCCGGGGTCCAGCCTTCTATGGGCTCTGAGTAACTGAGCCAAGTGTCCCTTCAGCACTTGAACCTCAGTGGTAGCGTGAGTTGAGCAGTCCAAAGGCTTCTCAGGCGCAGATGCAAAGAGTGCACATGCTCAAAACTCAGCAACCTCAATAAATGATTGTCCAGCCAAATACGTGCATTTATATAAAATAGTTTTTATGCACATACACACAAAGTAAAATACAATACGCACTAAGCACTCTTCATAAGGTTTGTATTCTTGCACTGTCCACTCGAGCACCATCACCCCACTCTTCTAGCTACAGACTAGGGTTATTTTCCATTTATGCGAGGCAATATCCAGGCTAGGCTCCACTGAAGCATACGAGTCTTAAAAGTCCCACCATGACTATTTAAAGTCTAGGTGGCTCAGCTCCTTCGGCGCTTCGTGAGAGCGTATTCCCCTTCATGGTCTTTGTGAACTGATGCTCAGTCTTACCCGCGCCAGCTGTAGACAAGAAGGAATGCCTGGGAGCATTCAACAGTCGATTGTGACTGGTGCTAGTCTTGTCATAGCCGGCGTGGGGTCTGGACCTCCATGCCACTCTTCCATTGTTATAGTAAGTATCTACGTTCTCTGGTGGAATACCTGGGGTGCTACTCAAGTTCTGATGATGTAGTAGAGTAGTAGCTCGGAGTTCAAGGTAGCACATTTTTCACGAGCAACAGTCCTCAACTGGCATATGGGGGTCGCGTTCCGTGCACTCAAGGCTGTGTCCCTCTTCATGTCAGAACACAGCACAAGGCGACGGCCCTCTCTTCACCATAGTACTGCACCAGGGCAATGGCCTTAAGCTTCATCGCAGCTCCTACTTGGCATACGGGTTCAGAAGTTACAAACAACGCATATGGATGGCCTGATCAGAGTGGCGGTCCAATCTTCTCCGCAGCCCTCATTCGGCATACAGAGAGTCGCCATAGCACACATGGGTAGCTAACCCTGTCAGAGCGCTGATTCTGATAGACTCAGTGTCTGGGGCTTCATTGGACTGGATCTGAGCTGGACATTCTCCTTCCAGGAGATTTCTTGGTCCTCACAGGTCCACTGGACTTGGGTTAAGCAGAAACTAGGGCTCCAGGCTCCATGGTGAGTGTTCTTGATCCTCTTGGGTGATGTCTCCTCACCAAGCATGGGAGACTGGCAGAGCCGTTGTCCCCAGCCCTGGTCACAGCAGGCAGAAGTCATGCTGACTCCAAGCTGATGTACTGCTTCAGTTTGACAATTTGGGAATCTGGAGCTCTCCTTTTTGTAACCCTTTCCCAGACATAAATGTGATTTAGTGTCTCTGTCTTAGAAGTTCATACTCTGTGGTTTGTCATCTTTAAAGTTCTTCTCTCCCTTCAAAGAGCAGTCCATAACAGCAGAAGTATATGTGGGTATATATATATACAAGTCCATCCGTTCAGAGTTACAAGAACACAGGTACAGACCACAACGTGCTGATATCGAATTCAGTGCATATTTATTGCGGTTGTTTTGGCATGACGCGTTTCGGTCGTGTTGTTTATATAGAAAGTGAGAAAGTGTTAAAGAAAGACCCTCCTGCAATGTCAACCAATCATGGAAGACAATGGGCATGGAAAACAGACTACAAACGTACTTTGGAACAGCAATAACACTTAACGTGAACAGTTCATCTTTAAACATTATACATGATAAATACATGAATAAAAAGTTCTTTGTGTGTTAAAAATACAAATAAAACCATTGTGGTTGAATAAATAGTATCTAAACATTCATGTGCGTTTGATGTTGATTATTCCAGAGTTATGATTTAAAGCAGGAGGCATGGAAAAAAAGAGTGAAAAGAACTAATAGTGATAGTGGTGGTATTGGAAATAAACCTAAAGTGAGCTGATAAAGAACACCTCATAAGCACGGCCTCTATTACTATCATAGCCAGCCCAAAATTACAACAAGGGTATATCTAATAAACAACAAAAAAGAAAAAAAGGTAAAAGAAAAAAAAAGGGAGAAAAGAAAAAAGCAGGGATAGAGAAAGAAAGAGGGAGAAACCATAGCAGATGGCTAGTAACTCTGGCAGTTTAACCATCTCTGCCATACAAGATGGAGTAGAATTAAAAGCCAAAATCTAATCACATTTAAAGCCAAATAACATTATTGAAGCAAATTTATAATGGTGAAGAACCAGATGACATATAGGTACCAACAATATCATGAAGATATATTTAAAGCCCGTTTGAATACTACATCAGAACCCCTAATAGAGAGTTCAAAAAAATATATATTAGTAATATAAATACTCAAATGAATTATAAAGTGCACAGTGCAATAAATATCATCAATCTATAGAGATTAGAGTAAAATATACTAAAACCTGGGCTAAAATAGTTGGAATAAAATGAGGTTTAAAACATCACATTAACAAAAGCTAAAGTGCAAATGTATTAGTGCAAAAAATATGCTTAGAGCAGCAATCATCATTTACAGGTCAATAAAACATCACAAGTGCCTACCCACAGGACTGGACAGCGAGTAACCGTTCAACAGTACAAGCATCAAGGATAAAAAATGACAATAAATACAAACAGACCCCTTAAATAAGATAATAAAAGGAGATAGAAGTGTAGCACATTAAAAACCGTCTCATAACTCCTGAGCCCGAACCACGGTAAAAATCCAATCCCAACCGAACAGGCTAAGAGAACAATTAAAAAATGCACACTCTAAAATCCTTAAAATGAGAAAGGGTACCATGTATATCTTCAAAAGCCTTAGTGAACTGACAGGTGTTAGTGCCATATTTGCAAGCTCTGCAAGAGCTACATTAAAAAAACCCTGTACGGTTAGACAATCAATTTTTGGTGGCCCCTACCTCAGGTCTTTATGAGTCCTTTATCAACCCCATCTCCTTCCGGAGGTGTGCCTAGGCCCCCTTGACCAGTGGCCTCACTTTAGAATCAAAAAGCCCCTTCTGAAGTGCAGGAGCCTGAATCTTCTTTCCCCCAGTTTGTGTGTCCCATCCAGCTCTCAGGGACGCGGCAATTCACAAATCTGTCTGGGGCTCTTTTACCTCCACATGCTCCTCCAGCAAACCCTCGGTTCCGAAAATGGAACCCAAAGACTTTCATGTATTGTACCCTTCACAGGCACACATACACCCTTAGCAAACACACAACAGTGGGCGCAGACTCTCATGTACTGTACAGTTTCATATTCACACATTCTTCCCAGCGTGCACATGCAACCTCACACGCTGACTCTCATATACTGTATCTCTTCACAAGCACACATTCATCCCAGAGTGCATCTGCTAGCAAGCGGTCTGATTCTCATGTAATGTACCCTTTCATAGGCTCACATACATCCCAGTGTGCCCAAGCAACCATGCACACAGATTCTCATGTACTGTACCACTTCACAGACATTAATACCTTCTAGTGCACACACACACCCTCGTGCTGTACAACATGCATACAACATACACATAAATACATTCTAGTGCACACACACACACACACACACACGCACGCATGCTGTCCGACATGCATACAACCCAATTAAGACCAAGGATGAGTAAAGCACACAGCAGCTGAACTTTACATGAGTGGACCAGAAGGCACCACTCCAATGACAAGGGCAAAAAGAACTATTTACTTTACTCATTACTATTAATGAAAACACAGTATGCTGCCACCACCACTCTTGTGCTATTTAACTCCATGTGAAGGCAGTAGTCTTCCATCACCCGAGGGCAGCGCTTTTTGGGTGCTCCTCTCAGTCTTAGAGAGACCACAATACTAACAGGCTTAGGGTCAAGGCCTACACACATGATCCCTGTTTGCCCATGATCAACATTTTGTTATCTGTCTGGGGCTCTTTTACCTCCACATGCTCCTCCAGCAAACCCTCGGTCCCCAAAATGGAACCCAAAGACTTTCATGTATTGTACCCTTCACAGGCACACATACACCCTTAGCAAACACACAACAGTGGGCGCAGACTCTCATGTACTGTACAGTTTCATATTCACACATTCTTCCCAGCGTGCACATGCAACCTCACACGCTGACTCTCATATACTGTATCTCTTCACAAGCACACATTCATCCCAGAGTGCATCCGCTAGCAAGCGGTCTGATTCTCATGTAATGTACCCTTTCATAGGCTCACATACATCCCAGTGTGCCCAAGCAACCATGCACACAGATTCTCATGTACTGTACCACTTCACAGATATTAATACCTTCTAGTGCACACACACACCCTCGTGCTGTACGACATGCACACAACACACGCATAAATACATTCTAGTGCACACACACACGCATAAATACATTTTAGTGCTGACACACACACACACGCACGCATGCTGTCCGACATGCATACAACCCAATTAAGACCAAGGATGAGTAAAGCACACAGCAGCTGAACTTTACATGAGTGGACCAGAAGGCACCACTCCAATGACAAGGGCAAAAAGACCTATTTACTTTACTCATTACTATTAATGAAAACACAGTATGCTGCCGCCACCACTCTTGTGCTATTTAACTCCATGTGAAGGCAGTAGTCTTCCATCACCCGAGGGCAGCGCTTTTTGGGTGCTCCTCTCAGTCTTAGCGAGACCACAATACTAACAGGCTTAGGGTCAAGGCCTACACACATGATCCCTGTTTGCCCATGATCAACATTTTGTTATCAAGGATTCAGATAGCACTGAAGCTAGGCCACTCAGTGCAGGGGGTATAAGTTCAGTACCATGCAAGGGACTTTAGCATCCCAACTTCTGATGTGATGGATCTCCAGCTATGGAGCAAATGTTGAATTCTGCCTCTCTCTGGTCTGACATCAGCCCTTAAGGATAAACTAACAATACCTGGTAGATGTTGCAGCAGGAGAGGAAAAAATGGAGGACTGTTGACCCTGCTGCCTTGCGCAGTGTCTGCTAGTGGAACATCCGCAGCCCCAAAAGGCCTGGACTATCTGCTGTACCACCAATGGTAAAGGCTGACATTGCCTATAGGTTAGACCCCAGCAATAGCCTCTGAATTTCTGGAATTGATGGGGACATTGTTTACAGGCATCAATAACACCAAAGAGCATGTAGTGGCTCAGCTGTCTTTAAATCTCTAAAGTGCAGAGAACGTTTTATCCCCAAAGAGTCTAGACACATCAAAGGACATATGCTTTAGGGATATCTAGACATTGGCTGAAAATCCTGTCAACCACATCCATGTGTGTCTTCAAAGCACAACACTGGTGCCAACAGTCCTGCCAAGGCAATCAGAAATATCCAGGACTACATGGATGACATACTTTGCTGCACCCTGTTCGTCTTGTATTGTCTGAGTCAGAGAAGTTCTAAGTTTATCAAGGGCTGCTTCCAAGATCTTGCTGGCCATGTCCCAGAGAACATACGTTTATCTGCCCAGTAAACAAACTGCATTTATACATGTAAGAGCCAAGCTTCTGGACAAAAACATTCTGTTGCCAATGGTCAGCCATTTTTGATTCCTGATCTGGAGGTGTTGCTCTGAAGAAATTATGAATGACCTTACTGATAGAGGTCTGCCTAATGAGACTTTCTGGGGTGGGGTGCTTAGTTAGAAAGTCCAGACAACCAAGCCCAAGTTGATTTTGCTGAGCTAATGGTCAAATGACAGACAGACAAGAGCAAGTCTTGGACCAAGTTGCCATCTGGGAATCAGTGAGGCCAGCATTAAATGGCCCCAAAGACTCCAATGACATCAGCCCTGGTTTTCTTTTAAAAAGTTTTTACTGTTCTCAATGGAAGGCAACTGCAAATCTAGCACCTCAAATGCCCTCCAGATCATAGCTGAAAATGAAGCACTCTCTTTCATTGGTGACCCATTTGGCAAGTCAAGCATCATTTCGGGGCAGGTGTCTAGCCCATTGCTATTGTATAAATCCTAATATAGTACATCATCAGTATAATTGGGATAGTACACCATCACCCTCTTTCACATCATCAGTGTCCTCAGTATCCCAGGCAGCCTATCTGTTTCCGGTATAGAGTCAGAGCCAAAGAGAGAATGGAGCTGCTCCTGATAGTTGTGGCAGAGGTGGCAGGTTAGTCAAGCTTGATAATAACCAGTTGCGCTTTCATGATCTCGCAGTGTGACATCGGTCGTGGTTGACGTCAGGTGAGACGGAATTCAGTCTGGATCTTGGGGTTGGTGTGGCCAGTGGGGAAGTTGGTACCGGAGTCAGTATGGGTCCAGTAACAGGTCACCAGGGAAAAGATGGCATCAGGGGAGGAGATACCAGCAATAATTCAATTGGAGGATTCAGCAGCTCTCTAGTGCCCAAAGGTGTGCCAAAGGGAGCCAGAATTGAATAAAAGATATACAGGATAGGCTCCCGGAAGGCTGCTGTCAACTGTGAGGTCTACAACAGCACAAGGAATTCAGAGCATGTGGGGACCAGCCGACGAATGGCATACGATGTTTAACTTGACACCCTCGAACCTTCTCTTTGGAGCTAGAGTCTCAGAATGGGGTTGTGTCCCGCTCTGTCATTTTATGGTTGTGACTGGAGAAGCAAGTTACTTACCTTCAGTAATGCCTTATCTGGTAGCAGCCTCTACGAGCTGCAGATTCCTTACCTTAAAATATTCCCCAGGTGTCAGACTGGATCCGAATATTTTTGAGAAATTCCCCTGTGGCCCAGTACGTGGAGTCTCTCCTCTTCTGTTGTAGGATGAGGAGAGGGAAAAAGATAGGCAGTGTAATGTTCTGCCCGAAGTGAAAAGGTGTAACTTAACATTGGCAAAAATTGGCTGCACATTCACCCTTACATTTTAGGACTGATGCTGCTGGGATTTCGACTTTGAGAGTGCAATGAGGCCTGCTAATCAGACCTTAGTGCCAGTGCTCTAACCCATTACAAAGTATATGTCGAATTGGCTACCCCCACTTGGCAGAGACTGACTCACTTGTAAGCCCCTAGTATATGGTACCATGGGCATGTAAGGCAGAGTGTCCACCCAGGGCTGCAGCACTGATTGTGCCACCCTGTGTGTGACAAAGTGCTACATGGCTCCCAGCCTGCCACTGTAGACTGGAATAGCAGTGTTAAAGAACAAGTTACTTACCTTCGGTAACAATATATCTGTAAGAAACATAGGTAAGTTATAGATTCCTTACCTTAGAATTACCCCCAGGCGTCAGACTGGATCCGGAAAGATTTTTGTCAGCAGTACCTCTGCACGTCGGAAGGTGGCGTTGGTTGCCTTCGCGTCTGTCGTTGGCGTCTTGGTCGCCGGGATGACGTCGCAGTAGCTACTTAGACGCCGCCCTCGCGCACTGACGTCAGTTCTGTATACAACTTTCCGCGCCAGAAGCACAGAGCCATGCAAGACACTGACCACTGGTGCACAAAACTAGGGCCCTGAAAGGAATCAGTTTGTAGAACGGGGAGGATGGGTGGGGCGGTAAGGAATCTATAACTAACCTATGTTTCTTACAGATATATCCTTACCGAAGGTAGGTAACTTGTTCATCTGAAAGAAACAGTTAGTTATAGATTCCTTACCTTAGAATAGATACTCCCGCAATACCAACCCCGGAGGTGGGTTGCAAACTAAGTTCACACCAGAAAGTCCTGGAGAACTGAACAGCCAAAAAAGCCATCTCTCATAAGTGGTATAGGCGGAAAGGCGTACAACAGACCGCAACTCCACTTGCGACGAAAAGCGTCACACGTAGCGAGTGCCGCCTTGGAAATTCCAACGCGCAATCTCGCGTTCTCTTCGGTGGCTAATAGATCTAACCAAGGCTCTCCCCCCTTTTGAAAGAGACCTTGCACCACTTCCGAGTGAAGATGCCATTTGTGACCCATCATGCATCTGCGGCTGAGTTTGTCCGCACTGGAGTTCAAGGAACCTGCCCGGTGTTGAACCACCAGGTATATGCCCTGATGTTCCAGCCATGTCCAGAGGCGGAGGGCCTCTTGACATAGGATCCACGACCCCACCCGCCTTGTTTGTTGCAGTACCACATGGCGGTGTTGTTGTTCGTGAATACCTGCACTATTCCCCGGACAGAGGGAAGGAATGCTTTCAGTGCAAGCCGGATCGCCCGCAGCTCCGGAAGGTTGATGTGGAGCCTGGACTCCGCCAGAGACCAGAGGCCACTGTTCTCCGCCTCTCCCATGTGGCCGTGCCATCCCAGTAGGGATGCATCGGTCACCACTGTGAACTCTGGTTGGTTTGTGAGCCACCACTGCAATTGGTGTGCAATGCCCTCTGAGATCTGGACGCAATCGGACAGATTCCCCTGATGTTGCACCCACTGAACTTCAGGTCCCACTGCAGAGCTGGCATATGCCACCTGGCATGATCCACCAGCAGGATGCAAGAGGCCATCAGGCCCAGCAGCCAGAGGGTCACCCCGACCAAAACCCAAGATAAGGGCTGAAAGATCGGAATCATAGCCCGAATATCCCAAACTCGCTGCTCGGGAGGATAGACCCAAAACCACGTCGTGTCCAGAACTGCTCCGATGAAGAGGAGATTCTGAGAGGGAATCAGGTGTAACTTCGGCATGTTGATGGTGAACCCCAGCGAATGCAGGAGGTCGGCCGTGGTCTGGAGGTGGGAGACGGCTGCCTGGGGCGAGCCCGCCTTCAACAACCAGTCGTCGAGACAGGGGAAGACTGGAACCCCTGATCTGCGGATGAGCTGCGACCACCGGCATCACTTTTGTGAACACCAGAGGGGCGCTGGAATGTCCGAAGGGGAGCACAGTAACCTGAAAATGCTCGTGGCCTACCATGAACCGCAAGTAGCGCCGGTGGGCTGGCAGGATGGGGATGTGAAAATAGGTGTCCTGCAGGTCCAACTCTACCATCCAGTCTCAAGGGTTGAGGGCAGACAAGACCAGAGCTAACGTAAACATTTCGAACTTCTCCTTCCGGAGGAAGCGATTGACGCTCCTGAGGTCCAAGATAGGACGCAAGCCCTTGTCCTTCTTGGGTACCAGAAAGTAGTGGGAATAGCAACCACGTCCCAGTCTTCCTCACCCTCCTCTGGCTGCCAGGTTGGCTGAAAAGGGCCAGGATGGAACACAGGGGCAAAAGTACCCGTCGGCGCCGGATCCGACGTCGGCCGACACCGGTCCGGCTCCATGTCCATGTCGGTTTGAAAGCTGGGGTCGATGCCGGCTTGGGGTCCAGTCGGTAGCGGACGCGGCGCCGGTGGAGGTGTCACAAGGTCAACCGGCGCCGATCCAGATCCAGGCCTGGATCCATGGGGGCCCTGTGGCGCAGGGGCCAGAGCAGCCGGCAGGGAAGGCCTAGGCCCCTCAACTGAGTCCGCAGGGCCCGAAGGCGAGCCGCCGGAGTCGGGCTGCCCAAAGATAGCATGCATGGCCTCTTAAAACTGACGAAGCTGGCCAGGGGTCGCTCCAGGTCCCAGAAAGGAAGGGAAACTCGGGAGTCGGCCCTTCAGGCTCCGCACGCAGAGCCGAGGGAGTGGCACCGCCCGCATCCCTTGTCACGTCAGCCGACCGACGGGGAGAAGTCGAAGAGCGACGATGCTTCTTCAACTTCTTCTTGTGATTTGACTTACCAGACCCAGAGTGCAAAGACTTGAATGACGAGTGGTGATGGCTCTGCGACCGGCCCCTCGACCTCCCTCGCGACCGGGACCTCGAACGGCACGGAGCCGACTGCCGCTGCTCAAGAACCTTTCGGGACCGCTCCCGCAAAGACTTCAGAGCCGTGGTTTGGCAGTCGGAGCATGACTTGAGGTCATGGTTGCGCTCCAGGTAAAAGAGGCACATGTGGTGTGGATGCGTCACTGACATCATTCGGGAACAGGAACCGCAGGTCTGGAAAATGGGCAAAAGTCGCTCAAAAAGTTCAGTCAAAAAAGTGACTGGAGGTACCACTCTCTCCGGATCTGCGCTGGCTGGCGCAGAAAAAGAAAGAACTGACATCAGCGTGCAAGAGCGGTGCCTAAGTAGCTACCGCAATGTCATCCCGGGGACCACGACACCAACGACGGACGCGGAGCCGACCGACGCTACCTTCCGACGCGCAGAGGTACTGCTGACGAAAAACTTTCCGGATCCAGTCTGACGCCTGGGGGTAATTCTAAGGTAAAGAATCTATAACTAACTGTTTCTTTCAGATACTGCTAGTTCTACCTTACCATTTAAACCAATGGCGATGTCCTCCACTTCCCTCAACAATATAACAATATATGTACATCTCCCCTAAGGAAGGCCTACCGAGCCCTAAGGGAGGGAGCTGTATATTATTAGGCAGGACATGTATATATTTTACATATGTCCTAACAGCAAAACTTCCAAATTGCTGTTTTTGTCGTTGAAGAGATAGTAGCCACAGAGTTACCTGCTGACCGCGCAAACCGCCTAACTTCTGAATGGGACTACTGAAATGGGTACTTCAAGATAATTGTGGCATTACACCTGACTTAATGCCCAAGTCGAATTTAATACCTGATTTATGGAAACGCACATTTTAGAAAGTCAATGGCCACCAGACAGCTTTCTGTAGTGTGAAAGACTCCCAGGCTCAGGAATATTAGCAGCCTGCTACAGGGAGAGGTGTTACCTCCCCCTTGCAGGAAGCCCCTAAAGGTGAAAGGTGCAGGTGCAAAAGTCGAGCTTCAAAGGTGCATCTGTATTTGGTGGGCAAATGGCGAAGACACTTCTGAAGGGTTGCCCCTTTGTTTAGTTACAAAGGCTGGTGGATGGAATAGAGAGGGGAGACCAGTACCCAAACTGGTTTTCAGTAGTCACACCTCTAGGGTGGGTTTCTATGCTCCTAACATCCGAGGAAGGGTTCAGACATCTTGAGAGTGGGCAGAATAGTGCACTCTGGGATGCCACACATAGCAGGAATTTGTCACAGGGCAGGAGGAATCCTGGTAGCCCACTGGCTAGTGACCGCATCGTCCTCCCTGGGCATTTTCTGGGCTTAAATGTGGTACCCATGGCACCCTGAGCCTCAGGTCATTACGAAACTGGAGAAAGGACCGAAGAAGGACTGCCCTGCTTAACCTTAGATTTGACAAAGAGAGGCTGCACGGCCTGCTGGACTGCACCTACCGCACCTTGGGCTAGCAATAAGAAGACTGGGCATGTGGCTCCAGGCTTGAGGAAAAGTTGCACCCAATCGCCAGACCAAAGAAGTAACTCCAAGGGTCGGTCAGCTGACTCCCTGAAACCAGCACCAGGGCCATCAAAGCTGAAGTAGCCCAACTCAGCAAGTCAGTATCCACTTCTGAGACCGATCAAACTCGGCACATCAGTAGTCACTACTGAAGAATCGCCGCTGGGCGCCCCAAGAGAACAATCCGCGATGGCCAAAAGGCGCACCCCAGTCTGTCAAGCCTGTGGGTGTCGTCTGAGTCCAGATTGGTCACGCAAGAGGGACACCAGCCCCTACAAAAGGATACAGCTGATACCACTATGGAAGGAGACGAGTAGCCTTGCGGCAGCGAGCTTTCTACTGGCTGAAAAACGACTTCGAGGGACCCCAACCTCTGTGGCCAATGTCATCCCACCTAATCCGTAGACTGAGGAGAAACTGCAAGGACAACCCTGTCGACCACACAGCACCCAGATCAGTCTTTAGCATCCTTCATCTCCTTCTTCTGCAGCATCAGGACCACTCCATGTAAGTCTATGACGGCCATGCTGTAAAGTTCAGAATGGACTGGAGAACTCTTTGGTGGTCAGGCAACTGTCTAAATACGTTTTAGTGGCCCCTCACCTACTTACTGCATTTTTGCGGTTGAACTGAGATTTACATTTTCTTTAAAAATCTGTATGGACAGAACCCTCCGGTGAATTATGTTCATCTTGTACTCTAAAAATTCATAAAAATATAACCTATTTTTATAAATTAGCGTAGAATTTCTTTTGTGTGGTGTGACTTTCTTGTTTCGTTGTGTGGTACTGTTAAATGCTTTATATTAGTTCCTTTGTATAAGCTTATGCTTGAGGTCACAGCTACCCAGGGTTGAGCTAGAGGTTTACAAACAAGTCTGACTGGACCCAAGGCAGTATTACATGATAAGGTCATACAGCCATACCATATAATACATTCAAATCCTCAGACTTGGGTTCTAAGAACCAGCTTGTGTAGGAAGAAGGAAGTTTACTGGGGTTAATCGAAAGCAAATGCAATTCACCAACCTCCTGGTAGATGTGATTATAACAAGGAAGACAGTTTTGATGGTCAGCAGTTTTAGAGGGCAGCTGTGCATCAGTTCAAACAGTGAGCACATGAGGAAGGTGAAGACTAAATTCAGGCCCGATTGGGGCACAAAGAAGGGAATATGAGGAAACACGTGCTGCACATTTTTAAGGAAACAAGCCACAACAGGTGACTTAAACAGGGAAGATTGGTCTGGCAACTGCAGGTAGGTGGAAATAACTGAAAGGTACCCCTTGTGTCCAAATCAAAGCCTTGCCTGGCTAAGGATAGAACAAACAGCAGAACTTCAGATACGGGTGCAAAGAATCAACAGATGTGATTACACACCAAGCCACAAATTTGCCCATCAGCAGGTGTAAATCATTTTCATGGAGGGACGCCTGGCTGCCAAAATGACATCACAGACTTCGTAAGCGAGGTCAAACACTCTCAACTGTTGCCGCTCAATCTCCACACATGTAGGTGGAGGATGGAAAGGTTTGGGTGTAGAATCCTCTCCTGCGTCTGTGATAGGAGATTCTCCTGAAGGGGCAGCCTGATCAGAGGACAGATGCTTATGCTCTGGAGTTCATACCAGACTCTTCTTGCTCAATCCATGACCACTAAAATATCTTGGGCCTGGTCATTCTTGATCTTCTTGAGAACTCTGAACAGGAGGGATATCGGCGGAAAGGCATACAGGAGTCCTGAGTTCCACTCAAGGCAAAATGCATTTACGAGCGAGAGTCACCTTGGAAACTCCAGGGCGCAGAAGTGCTGCCATTGCGTGTTCTCGGCAGTGGCAAATAGATCTAACCAAGGTTCTCCTCAATCTCTGAAGAGACATTGAACCACCCACCATTGATGGCATAGCCATTCCTGATCTGTAAGGCACCGACAGGTGAGTTTGTCTGCTTTGGCATTCAGAGAACACACCAAATGTTGAACCACAAGGAAAAAGCCCTGGCGTTCCAACCATGCATAGAGACGCAGCGTCTCTTGACAGAAGGTCCATGACCCCACCTCGCCCTGCTTGTTGCAATACCACATGGTGGTGGTGACCTCTGTGAACACATGAACCAGCCTTTCCTTGATAGAAGGAAGAAAGGCTTTCAATGGCAGGCGAATCGCTCTCAGTTTCAACAGGTTGATATGGAGCTGAGATTCTGCTGGAGACCAGAGTTCTTCTGATCTCCACCTCTCACAGATGGCTGCCCCAACCCAGAAGTGACAAGTGAAGCATCTGTCAGTACTGTGAGCTCTGGATGGGGAAAGAAAATGGGTCTGCCACTGACCCAATCGCGTTCCATGAGCCACCACTACAGCTGTTTTGCAGTTTTGTGCAATATGTGGACCAGATTGTAGAGTTTCCCCTGATGTTTTGCTCACTTGGTCTTCAAAACCTCCCACTGCAGAGCCTGCATATATCAGCAAGCATGTTTTACCAACAGGATGCAGGAGGTGATAAGGCTTGACAGCCTCAGAGTCATTCTCACCGAAATCTAGGCTGGAGGCTGAAACACCAGAATAATAGTCCGACTATCCTGGGCTTGCTGCTCCAGAGAATAAGTCTGAACCTGCACTGTATCCAATGCAGCTCCGAAGAAATGGAGCATCTGAGAGGGAGTCAGGTGGGATTTCTGCACGTTTATAATGAACCCCAGCGAGTACAGGATGTCCGCAGTAGTCTGGAGGTGGGAGACGACTGCCTGGAGCGATCCCACTTTCAACAGCCAATCGTTGAGGTAGAGGAAGACTGGAATCCCTAACCTTCGCAGATGTGCAGCAACCACCGCCGTCTGCTCGGTGCACACCCGAGGGGCACTGGTGATGCCAAAGAGGAGCATGGCGAATTGTAAGTGCTTCTGACCCACCGTGAACCGTAGGTATCATCTGTGGGCAGGCAGGACGGGGATATGGAAGTAAGCATCCTGCAAGTCCAAAGCTACCATCCAGTCTCCAGAATCGAGGGTAGATAAGACCTGAACCAAGGTGAGCATCTTTAATTTTTCCTTCATCAGGAAGAAGTTGAGATGGCTAATATGGAATGGATCCCTCCATCCTTCTTCAGCACCAGGAAGTAGCAGGAATAGCAACCATGACCTACGTTTGATGTTGTTACCCTCTCAATGGCTCATTTGAACAGGAGAGCCAGTACTTCCTGTTGCAAAACAAGAGATGGTCCTCCGTCAGGCAATTGAAGGATGGTGGCAAGGGTGGCAGGGTCTGTTGGAATGGGAGTGCATAGCCCCGCTGGATGATTTGGAGTTACAACTAGTCATTGGTGGAGGTGATACCGAATCCTGCCACCATGGTGGAAAGAGGGCAAACTAAAGAGGCTTTTGAGTTACGTTTACCAGGGGTCAGACATATTGGGGCGACCTCTGACTGTGATTCACACAGGGTTTGTGGGAACCGCGTCTGCTACCACAAAAGGACTGCATTGCCTTCTGGTTGTGGTGTCTAAGGGAAAATGGACAAGGTTGATAGTCCCTGCCGTAGTCACGGAAAGGGCAGAAGGCTTGCGGCTGTAGCAGGGCCATTGTGAGCCCTGATGACCTTCCAGTGGCCCTACTGTCTTGTAATCAATCCAGAGCCGAATCTGCTTTGTCACCAAAAAGGCGAGTACCATCGAAGGGCATGTCAATAAGGGATGCCTGGACATTTACCGAAAAGCCAGTAGTCCTCAACCAGTTGTAACATTGAAGAACCACAGTTGAAGCTCTGCCCTGTGAGTTGGTCACATCCAATCCGCATTTAATTGTGATCACAGCTGTCACCAATTACTTGGGAGAGAATGGCCCAAGCATCATGCAGGACCATTGGCTGGACTGTGCAACCAAATCCCACACCATGTGGAAATAGCCCAATAAGCATGTGGTGTTCATAGACTGCAGTTCCATGCTGGTAGAAGAGAACAATCTCTTGCCAAAGGCATCCAGCCTCTTGGATCCCCTATCCAGTGGTGTAGTAGGGAATGCACTGGGATTTACTCTGGAGGTTGAGGCCTGGACCAGCAGGCTCTCAGGGGTGGGGTGCTGTAAGAGGAAGTCTGAATCCCTGAGAGCAGATTGATGGCGGAGAGCAATGGTTTTGTGCACAGGAGTGCATGTGAAATGCTTGTGCAGGCCTGAGCAGGTCATCTGTGAGGGCTTTATTAAAGGGTAATAAGGGTTCTGAGGGGGATACCCTAGGCTGAAGCATCTAAGTCAAGATGGTAGTCTTGACCTCAATCGTGGGCAGTGCCAGGTCAAGGACCTTAGCTGCCCACCGGACCACCAACGTGAAAAAAAAACCTTCCTCTGTAGCCACTCTGAGAGGATAGAGGAGGCCAGTATCTGGCAAGGTGTCCAGACTATTGGAGTCAGCCATGTCCTTGTACCAGGTGTCATCAGCCATGGACTAGCCAGAGAGATCCTCAGATCCCCTCATTCGTGTTCCTCAGAAGGTCCTTCAGCGAAATATGGCTCCATCTCAAATTCAGGCTGTATGGGCATGTTTGGGGCTGGAGCTGACACTGCGCGACGCCGGCCCAGCTCCATATTGGAATCATGATGGGTTTGGTGCTGCTGGTGAGCTTCAGCGGCGCTGGGAAAAGCACTACTGGAACCGTCCCAGGAAGAGTTTGCGAAGACGCAGCCGGGGCCCATCTAGATCCACCAAAGGATCCTGAAGGGGCGTCTGGCACCAAGAGCAGACCCCCCAACGGAGTCCCAGTTGAATGCCCTACTGAACCCATGGCGCCCCAGAGGAACTCGCATGCCCAAAGATGAGGCTTATGGCCTTGCAGAATCCATGGAGTTTCAGTGAGGGTCACTCCAGAAATGGGAAACGGGGAGTGGATCCAGTGTCAGACACTGGCTTCACAGATACAACCTGTGAGCAGGTCCTAGATTTTTGGCATTGTTCCCTGGTGTCGTCCGAAGTGTGGGAGTGATGTGAAGAAGTCGAAGAACGCTTCAACTTCTTTGGCTCTTAATGATACTTACCTGAAGACGTCCAGGGTCGCAACAAGAAACGATGCAAGGGACTCTGGGTGCGGTCCTGAGACCTCCCTCATGAATGGGACCTGAAACAGCATGAAGTCGCATGGAGAGCAGCCAAGAGCTTCATGGCCTACCTGCGGAGAACCTTGGGGGTCATGGTCTGGCACTTCGCGCAAGCTGCAGAGTCGTGGTCACTCTCCAGACACACAAAGTGGGGGTCCACCACTGCCATTTGTCGATGACAGAGTCCACAAGGCTTGAACCCGTTGGGTTTCTTCAGGGACATTACAAAGCAATAAGACGGCATGCTAGTCTTTGACAAAACGAAAAAATCAAGTGAAAAAATGACTGAAAGGAGCTCATTCAGATCTGAGCTGATGGCGTATAAATAAGGAACTAAGGTCAGGACACTGGGAGGGTCCGGATCTGCGCTGATGGCATGCAAGAGAAGGAACTTAGGTCAGGTCGCTGGGGTGGTGCCTATATCGGCACCACGCATGTCACTTCTGGCGCAAACGACACCAATGACGCCCTTTGGAGCCAAATGACATCACCATACCAGCATGTAAGTGGGTTGCTCAAAAAATTCTGGATCCAGTCTGATCCCTGGGGAATATTCTACGCTAAGGAATCTGAGTCTAGAAGTCTCTATCAGATTGTGATTTACCTGAAGACTTTGAGCAGGGAAAGGATTATTCATCAGAACATCCCTATGACCAGGACCGAGATCGCAGCCATGACCTGGAGCAGGATCAAGGTTTGTGCTTCCATTGCGACCTCTTCTTTTGTTTGGCACATAACTTACAGTTCTAAAATGAGCCCCGGCACCAAAGGCAACCCTTGTGTTGGTCTGTGACTGACATCAGATTCCTGTGGTCTCAGCATGTGTTGAAGCCTGTAGTTTTCAGAGGGGACATTAGTCCCTACCACACTGGCTGAATTTGGCATGTAAGGAACAGCAAAATAGGAACTGAAGCTCTAGATCCACATTGGAAGGACTGGAAAGAAAGAAATGACAATCAGCGTCAGGGCGGCACTTATATGAAACTCGGCCTCTTCATTTCCAGAGACGCGCGAAGCCAACATACTTACACAATGTCAACGTCCAGCACGCGGTAGCACTGCTGTTAAAATTCTCCAGTTCCAGTCTGTCAGCAGGGATATTCTAATGGGGAGGAATCTGCAGTATCCATCAGAAACATAATATCACTTTATGCCACCAGGTGTGAAACTATGAGTTTCTGAAAATAATTATGCAAGCTAGCTCTGAGATTGGTCGCTCTATTTAAAAAAAGTTGAAATAACAAGTACATTTTGCCCATGGATTTGTAAACATAGGCTTCGTATAAAATGTAAAGTTAAGATTCAGATTGTTCCTCGTTATGCAATATTAAAACGAAGGGTCCATTTGGTATTGGGTAATCCAGTTGCCATATACCCTTTCCTTCAAATTTTTAACAAGATCACTAGCCATAAACTGGTTGGACTTTTGCAGTGGGATCATCCCAAGATGCTAAATGGCAAGTTACAACATATACAAAATCAGACTGCAAGGAAACCTGAAGTAAGGAACACTTCACACCTGTCTTATAAAATCTGGATTGAATTCCCAAATTTGACTTCCTGAGCTGTGCAGAGCACAGCGGCCATCTTGGAAGGGACCAGGACGTGGGCGGTGCACACTAGTTGTGCATGTATTGCCATTTCCGGACCTATAGAGACGGGTATGGCGCGAAACTGTCAAAAGTAGACCTTTCTGAGCCCATCTGCTCCCAAAGCCGCCAGTCACTGTGCAGTTCTTTATCAGGACTTATTCTGGGGGCTTGGACATGACCCATTAGGTATTCCTCCTGACTCCCTAATAGTTTACAGTCGATCCGACTTACTCAATTAAGAGTCTATTGACAGACTAATTCCACCAACCCTCACAGACCACTTAAAAAAGAACATATTGTCATATTTTAAAATGTCGGTAATCTGTGCTTTATAAACAGCTTGAGATTTTAAAGAGTTATTAAATCCAGTAACATCCAAAGCTATTTTATGTAATGTACCGGCTGGAAATTTTGATCTGTGTAAACATTTGGACTTGCACCTGTGTTGTACTACTTAGACATGGTTTAACCCCTTCTCAAGCCCGCTGTTAGATGAATTAGTACCCCCTATTACTTGATTCTCTGTGAAGACTGGGAGAACAGAATCGGGTAGGAGACTGGAGAAGACAATATTTAAACCTTTCTTGGCATTGACAAAAACTAAGCACACGCACTTGTTTAATGGTGATATCTAGGTATACCTTTTTTAATTAATTTTTATTGTTGCAACACAGAGCATTAATTGCAATCTACATAGTCGCCAACGCAGCATCAACATTCTGCCACTCTCAGGTATTCCTGCAATTTATAACAAAAAAGGAAATTTACCCCTAATCCCCCCCTCCTGTCATCCCTACCTCCCCTGGGTATTCATGAAGCTAATGCACCACTCTTGACATATATCTGAAATATCTGCAATAATCTCCTAGGTAGTACAATGCTATGATTCAGTCAGGTGTATCAATTTGAGATTTTTAGAGCAGGTAATCTCTGCAAATTCCTGGGACACAATGATGATAAATGGGCACCAGACCTCCCTAAAATAATCTCCCTGTTCTTTCAGTGTCCATGATAGCCTTTCCATTCCCTGCAATTGCCAAATGCAATGGAGCCACCCTAGTTTGGTCGGGGTTCTATATGTGCCCCATAGGGCCAATATTGTTTGGTGGGCCGCCCCTAGAGCCAGTGCGATGTGTCTGCCTCTTTTTGATTTAAGTGGGTGCGTCAACAGGTTGGGTAGGCCCATGTACTACATATGCCGGGAATCGGGGGATTTGAGTGTTGAAACGAAGGTCAATCTCCTCGAGGAGTTCGTCCCAGAAGTGAGTTCAAATCAAATTAAACTTTATTCGGTTACACAAGGTCAACCATAAAAGTTACAAATCAACATATACATAAAATCAGGCATGTTAAAACACGACATAAAAAACAAACCCACTCCAGGATATTTTGCGTTATTAAAAGAAAGGGGCCAGAAAGATCGGGATGTGCAAAGCTACTAATTCATAAGGAACAAACATCCCATAAAACATCATAGAAAAAATAAAATAGGCCTGCTTTTCATTTTACACCCTGAAGGGGGGCCAACATGCTGTTATCTACACAAAGAAGCAACAACTCCCACGTTATACATCCATACAAGCCCTTGATTTCATTATAGATTTTAAATAACCCACGACAAAAAATATACAATCCTCATTCAGTAATTGTAAATACAAGAGGGCTGGGCAAGCTTGTCTAAAATTCAGTTTCTTTAGAATAGGGACCAGGAAATATTTCCGTGGAACTAAATAAAATTTGCAGAAGAACATAAAGTGCAGAAGTGAGTTAACTTAGAGCACTCCCATAAAATATGTATGATTGTCCCGGTGGCCTCACCACATCTCCAACATTTCTCACTCAGTTCCGGGTTCCCTCTATGAAGGCGTTCCGGTGATGAATAAGCCACCAAAGGTAATTTGCAACGCCATATAGGCACACGTGCACCATCTGGCGCCCAGGGCGGACATCGCTAAGGTCTCTGGGTGGAGGTGTCTGCCAGCGTGGAGCCACGGGACGACAGGAGCGGGGGGGAAGCAGGGGGGACATGGCGAGGAATGCACATCCAAAAATCGGACTATGCTGATGTTCTTGGATATTGGTTTTGAGTTTTGCCCTTTTTTGTGTCTTTATCTTTAACATCTGTGCACATATGTATCCTGAAGAATCTGAGAAGACTCTGTACACCATACTAATGGAACCATGTCACTAATGTATGATGACGTATCCTGTCGAGGTTCAGCTTATAACTAGGCCAATACTGTCATCGACATGTACGTTTGTTCTATTTCTAGTCCACCGGCATATTTATTTGCTATTGCTAAATGGTTCAAGGTATGGTTGACTTTATACGATGCATTTTACCTTTCAACAAGATGGAAAATTATTTTAAATCAATAAAAGCAGATTTAAAAAAAATAAAATAATAATGAAGGCGTTCCGGTATGAACTACCAATACGCAGCAATTTTTGTTGCGGTTTCTATGCTAGATGCATTGGTTGCCATGTGTCTTACCCGATAATAAATATCCTGCCATTCCTGAAGGGAGAGTTCCCAACCCAGTTCCTGGCGCAACTGGGCTGGAGACTTCCGTCTAGGACTCCATCCAACAGTAACTTATATAGTTCTGATACTAAGTGCTGGTCTGATTGTTTACTTAGAAGCCACCTCTCAAATGTCGTCAGGGGGCGTTGAGCTGCCTCTTTAATCTCTGGCTGCATCACACAGTGCCTGACCTGTGTGTATCGGAATCTTTCACTCTCTGGTATAGCATTTTCTGCCTTTAGGGTACTGAATGGAATGGGGCCTTCCTCATCAGAGAAGTGAACCACCGACCTACATGCCGGCTTCAGCCACTCCCGGAAAGCCGCCTCTTTTAATCCCAAAAGCAGGGAGGGGAATGACGAAAGGCCCAGATTCGGAGTGTAGGTGACGTGATAGTGGACAGAGACTGGGAGGCCGATGTGGTCTGCCCAGGAACAGGATTTTCCACAGTGATGTTCCGGCTAATGCCCTGTCCATAAAGAGCCATTTCTTTTCCGATTCCGGGCGCGACCACTCCCCCATGAACCGAATCTGCAACGCCCTGAAGTCTGCCAGCTAAGCTCTTGGCGCATTCGGGATCATTGGCCCGCCCACACATAGTTTTGCAAGGCACTCTGAATGGTCTGAAGCGTCCCCAACGGGGGCCATAATGGCAGAAGGTATGCCAATTTGACCAGGTGCTTACTCTGATCAAGTTTCTTTTGGTTTACTATCCTACAAACGCTGGTTAATGACACCATCGCCCTTTTGAGTGATACTGGAAATTGTTTACTAACATTTAATCATACAATCCTCCAGTGCGATTTAAATTTTTGGCTAAATACCAAAATCTTCAGGCCAGAGGCTTGCTCGACTATCTGGAAGTCTTCCATCTCACTCTACTGAATCATTTTCTGACCCATAAGAAGGAACATCTTGAGACGCTAGTGACCCATAAAAAGGAATACTATGGGTCCCTATTTTCATAGCGCATGATAGATGATGCCAGGTTGGCCTATATCCATTTTTATTTTGAACATACCATAGGTGGGTCACCTTTTCCCTTGTACTTCCCAAATTTGGTCATAGGACTGAAACCAGCACAGGCACTTGTGCCAGACAAAGGAAATCCTTTTCTGGTAAGTATTTTTGGTACCCACAAGTATCAAATGGGAGAGAGAGGAAAGGTACTGGAGCCAGTTCACTTCCCCGCGTATGAATGTGTGCAATTACATAAAATCGGAGTTATCTCTGAAGCAGTAGGTAGCTTGAGCGGTCAAAACCTATTTCTGGATTCTAAAGTTGGTCAAACAGACTCCCCCTTTATAGATCATCCCTAGTAGGTGTTGATAATCCAAGCATTAGTTCTATCTCGTTTTGAATATGAGAACTCTTCTTACCTGTGGATGGCTTATAACTCTTTGAAATGCCTCCAGGCAATCCAAAATGCCAACGTGTCAACTACCAGACGAGATGACAACATATCCACCAATTTTGTACCAGTTACATTAGTTATCTGTAAGGAGGCAAGTTCTCTTCTAGGCCATGGTCACAGTTCATCGCATCCTGCACAACATAGCCCCTGATTTTCGAAATGGCAGATTCAATCTATATAGACCATAAAGAGCCTTAAGATCCATAGGTAAACCTGAACCAAAATATTTGTTGATATGACCTTTTCAATTATGGCCACAAGAGAATCGAAAAACCTTCCTCAAAACACCTGGGAAATAGCTACACAGCACTTAAGACACTAAAAACGTACTGGTTCGAGCTACAATAATTCAACTCCCATGTTTTCTCTGATTTTAGTGTTTTTTTCCCGGTTTTTTTCTGCTCTTCTAGCATAATCCTGAACTCAAACACGGAATGATTCTCACACATCTAGTCATCACACTCAGCATGAAGCCACCAGTATAATTATACACCAAAATAAAGTAACGGTTTTAGGCTTGGAAAGGGCAGGGATCACTCCAGAACGGAAGTGAAGCTTGTGAATGCCCACCAGTTCACTGTTTTATGATACTTGAGGATTTTTGTATAGTGCTGAGTAGGAAATCACAAAAGATTACCTTAGATTCTCCGCCTCCCAGGACATTCACCATTACTTCCATGACAGTCTCATGCATACCCAGTGCTCTCATAAGATTTGGGTGCTGATAGAAGACTTTATTGTTCATTATATTCCTAGAGGGGGAGCAAATGATGAAAAGTAGTTAGTGCACTGATAAACTCAATCGGATGTCACCTAGCTTCATGTAACGTTGGGAGGAATACCTGACTCTTTAAAACAGGGAATGGTGGTGGTAGATGGGATACAGTGCTGTAGCAAAGCAGTCAACACTTTGGGCCTGTGTTAGGTGAATGAAAATGTATGTGTGAGTAACTGTTCTGGACAAGAAAAGATGCTTATGTCAAGGATTATAGTTCACTGGCTCAGTTGGGTGGAGATTGCAATATTATATTAAATCAGAACTGAGATGTATTGGTAGGTTGTGTGGAACCCAAGCTATAATAAAATGGGCTCTTTACAGTCAAGATGAAGGTGCATTCAAACAACTGTTTGAAAGGGAGTTTAGGCGAAAGGGAATAGTAAGAAGCCATGCTAGTTTCTAATGAGGTATACAAGTACCACAGGGATCTCAGTAATGCAAAATAACCTCAATTCTAATTTGCTGCATGTCAAAAATCATGTGTACATATGATTTAGCGAAAAGGCTAGACAAAGCTTCTTGCTTATTACCCAATGCTCTGTATCATGAGGTTCTCTTCCTCTGGTCCCATCTGGACGATGAGCAGCGATCGAATCTGCCCCAAACTCTCCAGCAAGTTCATAGTATCCTCCACCGACACACCATTGATGGTATAGGCCTTGGGCATGGCGCGAATAAGCTCTCCGATACCGTCATATAACCGGTGCAGGAGACTAAACATCACTCGGACCAGCTCAGGGTTCTGAATAAAGGATTCCTGGGCCCAGTGCACCATTGTATGGGAAATCAGTTGCTGCAGGGTACCTTTGAGATAAAAGTATCAGCATGAATGATCAGACCCTCTTGCGTGGATTCTGGGGTAATTCATCACACCATAGCCCCACCAACTGTAACCTTTTACATTGCTTGGCAATCACCACCATTCCCAATAGCAATAATTGAACTCCTTACAAATTTGAGCTCATGCAACACACCCAAACAAAAACCGCTCTAACTCAGAGTGCTTCTCTCTTCGCTAAACACCACTAACTCTAGGTTTGTTGCAACTTCTCCTAAAATGCCACCATGAATTCTAGGTTTATATCTCCCTTCTCCCAATTTCTTCCCCCTATCCTTGTCTTGGGTCTTTACCCACATATCAGCACACCACACCTCACTCCCTCCAGCACCGGGATGGGGTGTTACAGAGGCCCCATTCCGGCCTCTGTAATGCAAAGCATCTCATCCACTTCAATTATGAAGTGGAGTTCGCTCGTTCTTGTCAGTAAGCAGTTAGAAAGTTAGGCAGATAGAAAGACAGAGAAATTTAGCACCAAAAATAACTGAATGATGATTTTAATGTTGTCAGATGAGCTAGATTTCAAGACACTCTAAAACCTGTGCAAGTGTTGCACATGGACATATTATAATAAATGTGTTGTTAAAATTAGAAGGCGGTTTTATATATGTGCAAACATTTTCTATTCTCCTAGTCAAGCCCAAAAACTGCATCCTACTACTGTTGTTTTTCAAACACTGCCTGTCTGCTCCATCTGACACTTCAGGCATTTGAAAAAAAGTCCCTCAGAATACCAAGCAAGCTGTGACACTGCAGGCATTGTAGTATTTGACTTCCTTTCAGCATTCTTGGTGAGCTTTGCAGGATGCTATATTTACTAAGCATTCATGGGAAGGGTTATTGCAGTGAAAATATAATTCTTACCATTAATTTGGACAACAAAGAACATTTTTCATATATGAAATTTATTTTTTTGTATCTGAGGTGAGGAACCAGCAGGGGCCCAGACCTGAATGGGGAGAAGAGGCGGTTAGCTCACTAATGTTATTCTGCAGAGAAACATAATAGAGGGTGGAGATCCTGAGAAAAACCTTCTCTGCAATATTCAGTCAATTGTTAAAATGGACTTGAGGCGGGGGAGGAGATAGATCACTTTAAGGTGGTGTAGATTATTTTGTAGGTTCAGGAGGGGCAGATCAATCAATCAACCTGTAGATTTGTAGAGTGCTTCTTGTCAACCGTGAGGGTATACAGGCGCTGCGAGCGTCCAGTTATTAGCTGAATAGCTAGGTCTTCAGGAAGGTTCAGAACAGAAGATCCACTTCAGATTTTCAATATGGTAAGATAAATTTACAACTAATGAAGAAACTTAAATAGTCAACCATTATCCTGAAAATGTGGCATGGGTCCACCCTTTTGGTCAACGTAAGATAATACTGGTCTAGGGGATATGAATATTGGAGCCTTTCCACAAAAGTATTTTTGAGTACCTAATGTACTCCTGCAGTACTCTTTCACCTATTCTTACATGCCTTCAGGAACTGGCCCCAAAACGTCTAAAATGTGAATAAAATGTCAATATTCACTGAGTATTAATTACACCTAGTACCAAAAGAAAGGACTGTGACCTCTTGATATTTATTCTAATAGGGAGTTGGGGGTTTCTGGCTGATCACAAAGGGTACGTATAAAGAGTACTCCTGTAGTAGTCGTTCACGCACTCATAAAGGTTTTAGTGAATCGGTCCGAAAGTGTTGACCTGCATGGACTTCTAAGAATGAGGTTGTGATGGAACAACTATGCCCGTTGTAGTTAAACAACATTTACTTATACTTTGATCTGGACTCCCAGCATCACTCAAGAAGGAATTAAGGCCGCTGTTTCAGAGAAGACCAACTGTCACAGTCCAAACTTTGTAGCTTCAAAACGTAACAAACCAGAACAGAATGAAAGTCAACGTTCACAGCCCTATCAACAGATAATAATGAAGCAGGAGAGTGCCAGCCTAGAAACACAAATGACAACTTTCTGATTGTCACTTGCAGCATCCTCGAAAGTGTACTTCAGACTATCATTACCTATACATGTTACAACAACAGAACTGCTGATAGATGGTCTGCTGGTCAGACTTCCACTTCTAATGTATTGACATTTAGACTTTAGTATCGCTGGATCTTTTGCTTGCTTAGATTTTACTATGAATTCAAAAGTTCAGCAAAGAGAGTTGATTCTTTGTGCTGCATGATTTCCTTCCTCTTTTATACCATTTTCCTAGTGTTTACAAGTATCTTATATTTGCAGCCATTTACCATCACATAGGGTGTGCATTTTTTCACACGTGGAGAGTCTTGGCGGTTATTCCTTTGCCCAGTAAATTAATGGGTACCATATATAGGTTTAAACTCCATTTTGAAGTATATGGTCTTGACTGTAAGGAACAGTTGCCTTCCTCCCGTGCATACTGATTGCAGCTACTCATATTGGCAGACGGGTTTTTATTTTTTGTCAGAAGGTGCAGAAAGAGTGAGCCCAGTCAGACATTACAGCTCTTAAAATGATGGATGTATAAAAGATAAGAAGCAAAGAAACATCATTAAAGTCAATAAGTATGCCTCTAATGTGCTAACGTACGCAAACGCAAGTACACACAAATACATGTATTAGCACATTAAAGCAAGACCTATTGCCTTTTCTAATGTTTCTTCAGTGATTGACAGTGCATAGGAGGCTCATTTATTGACCATGGATGGCTCCCATGGCAGTGGCCGAGAAAAGTACTTCTTAATCTTGATTAGAGTAGGGTGCTCCAATAATCATTTTGAATGTCCCATCTAGTACATCAGTAGACCTGTGTTCACCCCAGATCAGTAGTACTGACAGGCATTCAAAGGTGTGTTCATTTACTCAGCAATCTTTTCCTAATAGAAGCTATATTGGGACAGAATTACAACATCACTTGCAAAGTCACCCACAGGTTTTCTGTAGGGCATGGTGGATGAAGTAGAGGCAAGACACTCATTGAGATTTTTTTTTAAAATAGACCACGAGAGCAAAGCAGCCCTGAAAAGCAACTGTAAAAGCAGGCTATGGTCTTCATAAACCACTGTTTGGCTTGATTTGAAAAACTACCTGTGTAAGGGTAGGAAGCAGAGGAATATATCTTCTACATTCATAATACTCTGTTCAAATATTTCACTTATGACAAACTTTTATTCAAAAGCACCTCAACTCAGTGACCATATCAAGGTCAGGCATTGCGTATCCCATATTGTGTTGCCCAGGTGTGTGCAGCTACACGGTGAGCATCCTGGTTTGAAAAAGGGTTGTCATAAATGGGATGCTTCTCAGGTAGTGTGGAGAATAAACACTTCCTGGAAGGAAATGTTATTTACCTGTAATCCTAGTTCACTGTTATTGGTAGGCTCTTTGAATCCATCAACAGTGTAATAGTTCCTCGTGCATGGTGGGAAGGGTGTCAACTTCTCAAATTATTAGAGGTGCTTGCTCGGAATGGGCACTGTGTGTATACAGCCTATCACAGTCTACATTTCCACTTTAGTTTTTATTAAAGAGTAATATTAGTTGTGATTTTAGCCATATTGATGTAGGAGTTATGTAGGATTTGATTTTTACAACTGAAAAATATTTTTTGTTTTAGTTGTGTGCATGTCCGGCACAGCTGAAGTCTGGCCAGTCCTAAGAGAATGAGTGCCGAGCAGAGCAAGATGTCTTACTTGTAATTAGAGGTGGGCTAGCCACTGACAGCATGAGCCAGGCTCGAGCCTGAAGCAGTATTAAGCTCCAAGCTCAGTGGATTTTTTGCTACCTGAGAGCATGTGCTACAAAGGCCTTCAATTAATTCCTTAATACTCTACTTATGAAGAGTAGCTGACACTTCGGTGTTCTTAGGTATCTAGATAGAGAAGCCAAGTGGACTCGAATAGAGACGCTTTAGGCCTGATTCAGCCAAGTGAAGAGGGCAAGATAAGATTTAATGAGAATGTACTGTAAACAGGTAAATGTTCCTTACAGCTGCCAATATGCAGAAGCATTTCATTTTCAGAGAGGAGATTTTGATAGTAAAGATTGCTCTGGCCATGTAAAGAATCCTTCGACTGCTTACTGGAATGTTAAGGAGACCGGACTCAGGCCTGATTTAGATCTCGGTGGACGGGTTACTCCGACACAATGGTGACGGATATCCCATCTGCCGAAATATAAATCCTATTATGTCCTGTGGGATTTATATTTTGGCAGGCGGGATATCCCTCACAGTTGTGACGGAGTAACCCGTCCACCAAGATCTAAATCAGGCTTAGGTTTTGTAAGCAGTGAGGCAGTTATCTGAAGGGAAACTGGACTGTAATGAAGAACTCGGCCCTCATTCTTAGACTGGAGATAAGGGTCTGCTGTGAATCTGACTAGGGTCTCTACTGACAAATTTCAGAGGACTGTGCACCAGAACTGCCTACCCATGCTGATGTGATGAGGATGATTTTGTATGTTTCTCACTTTAGTTTCCAAACGACCCTCACGGTCAGGGAAACCAGAGGAAAGTTGTACACAAATTGCTTTGACCAAGGAACTGAAAGCCCATCTCCCTGAGTCCCAGTAAACCACTAGCTTCTTGTGAAAGTTTGGTATTTGACATTTTATGGTGTGATGAATAATTCTAGAGCAGGCATGCTCACCCACTAAAATATCAATTGTAATTGCCTAATGTCCAGCTACCCTTTGTGGCTGTCCTTAAGGCACCCGTCATGCAGATCTGGAGCCCTGGTACATGTTTTTTTGTTTGAGTGATTCAGTATCTAGATAGAAACTCAGTGCCATAGTAGCTGAGCTTCCTGCAACAGTTTTTTCCTTATGTAATAACGATTAGTAATATTGTCTATCGGATGTGATGATGAGCAATCAGTCATTAGAATGCCTTCACAGCAAGCATGACTGCCCTGAACTCCAATATGGGTGATATGGCTTTGCTCATGGAGGAATTTGGTTTGCCCAAAGACTACTTGTTTTAAGGTCCTGTAATAGAGCACCCATATTTTTGCTAACAATACATCTGTAATTAGATGAAAAATCCATTGTGACATCCCTTAACAGACCACCAGACAGTAAGTCTATGGTACAAAACTGATGGCACTTACTGTTCTGGACTATGGTGAAGAGACCCATGAACAGGAACCCCAAGCTGGACAGGATTGCCTCTGCCACTTCAGGGTAGCTCCTATTCCTGATCCTCCAGCAAGGGCCAACTGAGAGCAACCATCATACATTGAGAGAAAGTTCCATGTGAGCTGCCATTGGGATGATTCCTTGTTGCTACGCCCACTTCTATCGGCAAATCACCTCTGACCATAGGGTCTATGACCCCAGCCTACCTTGTCTGTTGCTATAATGGACGGTGATAGTGTTGTCTGGTAGAGTTTGGACAATCCCCCAACTTCCCCTCAAATGGAAGGGAGTCAGGCTTTCAGGGCAAGACATACTGCCTGCAGCTTGAGCACAATTATGTGTAGGCTTGCCGTCAAAAAGGACCAAAGAGCCCATGCCATCCTGTCACCCAGACGAACACTCCAGCGCATGATAGTTTGAACTAGCAGGGGCTAAAAGGGCAACCCCTCAGGAGGTTGAAAGGGTTTATCCACCAGTGCAGATTTTGATGCAATGACTGGAAGACCTGCACCTGATCCCAAAGACTCCCTTTATGTTGCAACCGCTGCCTCCTCAGACACCACTAAAGGCCCTTTTCCTAGCATGAGGCACTAATAGTAAGAGACCATTATGCCTAGGGAGTGTAAGACCTGCAGGGCCGGGACCTGAGCTTAAGTCAGACACGGTGAAATAATCGCCTGAATCACAATGATTCTCTGTGTAGGAGGAAATGCGTTCATAAGAGTTGTGCGGAGCTCCACCCAAATAAATGTCAGCCTTTGTGCAGGAGTGACATGGGACTTTTAGACTTTGATCGGAAAGCCCATGTTGTGGAGAAGAGCTATTGGACACTGACATTGTATGGGGGACTCCATACTTGCCAGGTATTCATCCAAGTACATATGCTCATGGATTCTGGTATCTGTAGAGAATCTGCCCAGACTTCCAGCACCTTTGTAAAGATGCATGGGGCTTTCTTCAGTTGGAAAGGCTGGACCACAAACTGAAAATGTTGGGACCAAACCATAAACCCCACATAGAAGGATTGGACAATGAAAATAGGCATCCAGGAGATCCAGAGACCAATCTCCTGAGTTCAAGGTCAACAGGTGAGCAAGGTCAACTTCTTCAATGATAGCATTTTGGACTTATCTTGCCAGATGAAGAGGTTCAGAAGGGAGAGATCCAGAACTGGCCTCAGGCCTCTGACCTTTTTCGGGAAACAGGAACTACAGTATTGTTGTAGCATTTATATAGTTCTTGCTTTCCCTGCTGAGGCCCTTTATGGCATGTAGCACGGTACTCAGAATCCAAGGTCACTTGTCAATCCAGTGATTATTGTTTTGTTGTTATTGGAATTGGTCTTGTGCTATCAAGAAAACCATTCCCTGCATTTACTCCAATTTCTTTGTGGTAGATCAAATTAGTAGGAGTTAAAAGAGAGGGTATGTGAGTGTATGCATGTGGCTGCTGGGGAGATTTGATATAATAGAGGAGATCTGGTATAGTAAATCTGCAGTGTTATGGTTTCAAAGAAGGAGGCTGTGATCTATGAGGTGAGGTGTGGGAAAATTGCAGACATACAATAATATACAGTAGTAAGACAGGCATGCTGCTTACAGTGTGCTACACACAGAGAGAGTAAGGCATTCAGAGGAAGGAGGTTATAGAGAGAGTGAGTTGATAGAAAGGAAGAAAAAAGAAACAGTCGCCGGTTTTAAGTTAAGGTCAATTTTTTATACATGGTTTTTGGAATATAGTGGAGGCTTTCTGAGATACCATGCAAACTGAGGATGTAAAACTGTAGAAAAAAACCAATATTTTTGTGTGTGGCATAGCATATTGTACTGTAGTATTTGTATATTATCATCTGGGGTGCCCAAGTGCCTATCCACAGATAGCATGCTGCATAGAGATATGTGAAATGATGCAGCCAAACACATACCCTGAAAAAAAACTTCAGGATGTGAGAGTTGCAAGTTCACATATTTACATTCAGAAGTAGTCTTACTGCTCAAGTCTGAATTATTTGCAGCTTTCTCATGGTTGGGAATGGGGTGTCATGGTATAATCTGTTAGCCTAATCCAGATTAGAGAGGTGGGATGCAGTTCTTGCTTGTACCTTTTGAGCAAATCCAAGACAAGGAAAAATTGTTTTCATTGTGCAGACAGTTGATTTAGACAGGTTAAATGGTTGAATACTGTCAACTACACATGGAAATGGCAGATTCGAAAATAATTCAAAAATCTGGTATTTATTTTTGCTATTTTGAGGGGATGTCTCAGTACATCTGGCTAGCTAGCAGATCACAGCTCTTTCATTCAGGCCAGTGTACTGTTTTTTTTAAGGTGATTCCACGTCATCCACTGACCTTCAGCTATAAAGCAGTTGTAGATTTGTTATTTCACAATGTCTTTAGGGTTTTACAATTTAAGAATTATCTGTGTGTCATCCACACAGGTGTAGCATGTTGATAAGGTCTGGTGGTGGTTTCATGTAGATGTTGAAAAGTTGAAGTGAGATGATAGATCCTTGAGGAACCTCTGTTTTATGCTTAAAGAATTTGATGAAAAAGTGTATATACAAATCATGAGGGACTTATTGAGTAGGCACAAAGAAATCCAAGTAAGAATGATGCCATCTATACTCACTTCTTTGAGTCTTAGATTGTCGTTAGTGTGGTCTACTATGTCAAAAGCTGCATAAAGATATAGAAGTAGAAATGCTGCTACACCATTTTTGTCAACTGTGTTTTTAGGTCACCCCAAATTGCAATTATGTTTGATTCTGTCCCTCTTCCTTGTAGAAATCTGTTTGCCAGATAGAGTAGATGATTTACATATATAAATTTAGAGATCTTGAAAAATGCTGCACATTCCATAAGTTTGCCAAGGAAAGGTCCATTGGATATTGGTTTGTAATTGTTAGTCTTAGATGTTTTTCGTAAGTACTGGGTGTACATGCGCTTTCTTGAGTCCCTCTGGGAATAGCTCTGTGTTTAATGGTTTATTGAAAATATTTCTGACTGGGGCAGCTGCAGATGTTGATAGAAAAATCTTTCTGAAAATTAGTAGTGGGCAGGGGTCTGAAGGGGAGCAAGCTGGGCTGGTGGCTTGTACCTGACCCTCAAATTGAGAGGTTGTAATTTTCTTGAAAGATCAAATAGATGGAGAGTGTTTTTCTGCTGTGATGGTTTTTGGTTGTCAAATTGGGGGGCAGTTGCTTTTCTGGATTACTAGATATAAATCCAATGTGTTGGCTTTGGTTAAGTAATGTGTTGCTAGCTTACTATAGAAATCTTGTGAAGATTGGCTTGAAATGTGACTGATTTCAGGATTGTGAAATTCTAATACATTTTGGAGAGTTCCTTGGACAGGCATTTTGCATTGTCTATCCTGCTTCAGTCATGGATTGTTTGGGCTTTTTTATGTATTATTTGTATATTCTGTTGTGTCTGCATATATGAATTTTGTTCTGAGGGTCCTTGGATTTTTATCAGTTTTGTTAAAATTTTGAGATTTGTCTTTTTATCTTTAAACTTTTCATTCATCCAAACAGCTTTATCTTTCTTTTTGCCTTGCTTTGAATGTCTTGTTGAGATTTATTTATTAAAACCTGTGGTCATCCATTCATTGATTTTCTCTACTGATTTTATTGTCTCTAATTGTGTGTTTGTGGTTAGTTGAGATTTCGACTCCTGCCTGTTTATTTAGTTTTGCTGTCAGTAAGTTGCTTTGGTATGGAGAGATACAGTTATTTTATTTCAGATTTTATTTTAAAAGGTGGTGATGGTAGGTCTCCGTAACTCATGAAATTAATTTAGCAGTGATTAGTTCCTGGCAGGAGAAGATGACAACCAAAGGATGAATTAATGTGTGGGTTTTGTGGCTAGTTTGTAAGTTCTATGAATTTAATCTTGATACAGTGGCTTTTGGTTGAGGCATATTTGGTTTATCAAACCAAATGTTTAGGTCAACAAGTATAGCTATATTGTAAAGTGTTGTTGACAGATCTAAGACTGCATCCAAGAAAACATCTGGAAAGGCTCCGTTGTTGGGTGGAGGTCTGTACAAAATTGGGGCTGGATTTGCATATAGTAGGACAGATTTCACTATCTTGCCTTGTTATCTTCCATATTGGTGATTGTTGAGGTGTCTTTAAAGACAGTAGCAAGCCAGGCAGCCTCAATTCTTTCCTGATCCTGATGTTGTGTGTAATGCCAATATATCCAGATGGAACAGCTTCATGCAGTATTGGAGCCCTACCTTTTCCCAAAAAGGTTTGTGTGATGAATATTATGCCTAGTGTCAGTACAACAACAATGTTGTATTTGTCACCAAACAATTTAGTTGGAGTAGCTTTTTTATGGAAGGACGGTTTGTTAGTGGGTTGCTGCTGATGCCATCTATTAAGTTCTTTGCCAATATGTCACTATTGTTGGATGAGAATCATTCCTCTTGGAAGGAGAAGTTGAGGATGCAGGTAAAGTGGATAGACTAGTGGTAGTGCTGTGGCTTTCCTTACAATCACTATCCTGCTAAAACAAGCTTATTAAAGATTTGATTTTGTTTGTGAGAGTGTGACTGTGACTCAGAGAGTGTTTGTGAAGAACGAGTTATTTACTTTTGGTAACACTTTTAGGTGGATACTCTATCTAACTGCAGATTCTTCACCTTTAGAATCTTCCCCAGGTGCCAGACTAGGTCCAGAAAGGTTCCAAAGCAGTTTTCCCACACTAGGTGGCACTGTGTGTCTCAGTGTTGGCTTTGTTCCACCACGTAAGTGATAGAGCGTAGTCACATAAAAGCGCCACCCAGAGCAAGTTTCTTCTATTACTCTTTCTGCTTCCTTAGAAGAGGGATACAAAATGATTAGCGGTCCCAGCATGCAGCTTTTTAGATGGTGAAAGGAGAGCAGTCCACGGCATGGGGAGTAAGGAGTGCAGCAAGAAATCTGATTGACAGAGACTCCACCAGAAAGAGTATTACCTTGGGAAAGTAACTTATTCCTCTGCTGGATACTTCTAACCACAGATTTCTCACCTTCTGAACAGATACCAAAGCAGTACCTCCCAAGAAGAAGGGTCTGTGGAGTGGGATCAAACCAAAAAGCATTGTAGGACTGAACGGGTGAAGTGCACTTCTCGTCAAACTTGGCTGTCAAGACAGTAGTGCTTGGTGAATGTGTGCTTCAATGCCCATGTGGCAGTTTGGAAGATGTCAAGAACTGGCACCCTGCTTGCCGCCGCAGTGAGGGCGGCCTTGATGAAATGGGTCCTCTGTTCCTCCGGAGGCTACTTTTTGGCAAGAGCAACCCGAATCTTAATGCAAAGTACTATCCACCTTGATAGAGCCCTTTCCGTCACTGCTTTTTCTTTCTGTGCCCCAGAGAACCCCACAAAAAGCAGGTCGTTCACAAGCTGGTCATTGGAGCAATCAATGTAAACACTTAAAACTATTGTTGGGGCCCAGTCAATGGAGCTTCTTCTCTTGCTTTGAGGAGTGAGTCAAGGCAAAGATCATCAGCAGGATGATGGATTGCCCAATGTGGAAAGGAGTCACAACATTTGACAAGAAGACCACCTTGGCTCCCAGCATCAGTTTGTCCGTAAAAAAGATTGTGTAGGGCAACTGCAGTGAGAGAGCCTGGAACTCACTCAAGCTATGAGCTGAAGTGATCACTTTGAGGAAAACAGTCTTTTGGGTCAGAAGATGCAACAACTGTGCATTGGCTCTAAGGCAGTATACATGAGAAATGTTAGGACCAAATTAAGGTCCCACTGTGGCATTGTAACGGGTGTGGGAGGGAACATGTGTATCAAATAGGGGTAGGTGATAAATTCCGCTCTGTGGAGTTTTTTCTCGTGTGCGGCACACCTAGGATAAGTTGGCGAGCACGAGCAAGATTTGGCATTCCCTAGCATGATTTTCGGTCACGAGGAGGGCACAAGAGGACATTTCCCTAACCAGGCAGTCACGGGTAGTCGCAACCGTTCGCGGTGAGAAAGCTGCCGCACAAGTAGAAAATCTACTGGAGCAGCAGCAAAATAAACACAACGAGAAGCGCCCTCTGTCACACAGCTTGGTGCCTCTTGTATTGATTTTTCAGTGTGAACAGCTTCCGGCACTAAAAATCAGCACAAGCAGCGCAATGTGGCTAATGCCGCCCGCTTGTGGATCTCCACGGAATCTTACGAAGTCTTTATGTAAGACCACAGAATTCCGCAAAGTGAAACTTCGCGAGATCGGCCCATCCCCAGTGTCAAACCTTTGAAAAAAAGCATCACAATATTAAATGCAAAAAGACCGAAAGGGCCAATAAATAGCTTCTTTATACTGCCTTGAGCAAGGCCTTGCTGGGCCAAAGACAAAACAAATAACTAAATATCCAACAGTTGAGCATGATGAGAAAGGAATTTGTGACCGGTTATGTGTAGAACGTATATGGATGAGAGAGAGGGTACATGTTTGAGCAGTAAGAGTTTATGATGAGTTAGGATAGTATTGAAGTTCTGACTTTTCACAGGTGATGTGCGTGGTAAGTGAAGGCAGAAATTGGGAGATTTAGGAAAGGAAGTTGTGTGGTGAGATAGTTCATTGTAGAGTTATGGGTGTAGGGTGATATTTTAGATAATTTAGTTTAGCATGATGGAGAATAACAGATGGGAAGACGTAGGTGGTGAAGAAAAGCATGGAGTGGGAGTAGGTTGGAGTAGGATTGTGGGAGAGGGTGGAAAGGGAGGATGTCCGTGGTAGTGTTGTAGTAGTAGGGAGATGTAAGTGTGGAGAGAGTGGATGTGGTGACCCACAAAGATGAGGGTGGTTAGTTGGGGTAGGAGGGTGCAAAGAGACAGAGAGAATGGGTGTGTGCTGGTGGTCTGAAGACTGGAAAGAAAGATAGGGAGAGAGGTAGGATGTGAGTAATAATACTCCATACAGTTGGGAAAGTGGCATGTGTAGTTTGTTGCTGTGTGTGTTTATTGGAAAACAGAGTGATTTTCCCCTGGGGTCAAACTATCCCCTGTCGCCTGTTGTAGGGGGAATTCTGGGCAGAGCTCTGGCCCTAGGCCTTTTTAAAGTCCTCTCAGGCAGTGCTGTTTACTTGGACATTCGGGTTGCACTCTCTATAGGTTTGATTTAAATAGCACAGCATCTCTAGTGGCAGGTGACCTGGACCAATGGGTTCTCCAATACCTGGGACCAACACAAACCTTAAGCCATGGAACCAATGGACACCCTAATCCCTGGAACCAATGAAAACCTAAAACATTGTCCCGATAGAAAACCCTCTGGAAACCCTAACACCTGGACCAATGAGGACCAATATCTCTAACTGCAAGGTGACTTGCATTGTTATCTCTTCCATATTGGTGATTGTTGAGGTGTCTTTAAAGACAGTAGCAAGCCAGGCAGCCTCAATTCTTTCCTGATCCTGATGTTGTGTGTAATGCCAATATATCCAGATGGAACAGCTTCATGCAGTATTGGAGCCCTACCTTTTCCCAAAAAGGTTTGTGTGATGAATATTATGCCTAGTGTCAGTACAACAACAATGTTGTATTTGTCACCAAACAATTTAGTTGGAGTAGCTTTTTTATGGAAGGACGGTTTGTTAGTGGGTTGCTGCTGATGCCATCTATTAAGTTCTTTGCCAATATGTCACTATTGTTGGATGAGAATCATTCCTCTTGGAAGGAGAAGTTGAGGATGCAGGTAAAGTGGATAGACTAGTGGTAGTGCTGTGGCTTTCCTTACAATCACTATCCTGCTAAAACAAGCTTATTAAAGATTTGATTTTGTTTGTGAGAGTGTGACTGTGACTCAGAGAGTGTTTGTGAAGAACAAGTTATTTACTTTTGGTAACACTTTTAGGTGGATACTCTATCTAACTGCAGATTCTTCACCTTTAGAATCTTCCCCAGGTGCCAGACTAGGTCCAGAAAGGTTCCAAAGCAGTTTTCCCACACTAGGTGGCACTGTGTGTCTCAGTGTTGGCTTTGTTCCACCACGTAAGTGATAGAGCGTAGTCACATAAAAGCGCCACCCAGAGCAAGTTTCTTCTATTACTCTTTCTGCTTCCTTAGAAGAGGGATACAAAATGATTAGCGGTCCCAGCATGCAGCTTTTTAGATGGTGAAAGGAGAGCAGTCCACGGCATGGGGAGTAAGGAGTGCAGCAAGAAATCTGATTGACAGAGACTCCACCAGAAAGAGTATTACCTTGGGAAAGTAACTTATTCCTCTGCTGGATACTTCTAACCACAGATTTCTCACCTTCTGAACAGATACCAAAGCAGTACCTCCCAAGAAGAAGGGTCTGTGGAGTGGGATCAAACCAAAAAGTCTTGTAGGACTGAACGGGTGAAGTGCACTTCTCGTCAGACTTGGCTGTCAAGACAGTAGTGCTTGGTGAATGTGTGCTTCAATGCCCATGTGGCAGTTTGGAAGATGTCAAGAACTGGCACCCTGCTTGCCGCCGCAGTGAGGGCGGCCTTGATGAAATGGGTCCTCTGTTCCTCCGGAGGCTACTTTTCGGCAAGAGCAACCCGAATCTTAATGCAAACTACTATCCACCTTGATAGAGCCCTTTCCGTCACTGCTTTTTCTTCCTGTGCCCCAGAGAACCCACAAAAAGCAGGTCGTTCACAAGCTGGTCATTGGAGCAATCAATGTAAACACTTAAAACTATTGTTGGGGCCCAGTCAATGGAGCTTCTTCTCTTCCTTTGAGGAGTGAGTCAAGGCAAAGATCATCAGCAGGATGGTGGATTGCCCAATGTGGAAAGGAGTCACAACATTTGACAAGAAGACCACCTTGGCTCCCAGCATCAGTTTGTCCGTAAAAAAGATTGTGTAGGGCAACTGCAGTGAGAGAGCCTGGAACTCACTCAAGCTATGAGCTGAAGTGATCACTTTGAGGAAAACAGTCTTTTGGGTCAGAAGATGCAACAACTGTGCATTGGCTCTAAGGCAGTATACATGAGAAATGTTAGGACCAAATTAAGGTCCCACTGTGGCATTGTAACGGGTGTGGGAGGGAACATGTGTATCAAATAGGGGTAGGTGATAAATTCCGCTCTGTGGAGTTTTTTCTCGTGTGCGGCACACCTAGGATAAGTTGGCGAGCACGAGCAAGATTTGGCATTCCCTAGCCTGATTTTCGGTCACTAGGAGGGCACAAGAGGACATTTCCCTAACCAGGCAGTCACGGGTAGTCGCAACCGTTCGCGGTGAGAAAGCTGCCGCACAAGTAGAAAATCTACTGGAGCAGCAGCAAAATAAACACAACGAGAAGCGCCCTCTGTCACACAGCTTGGTGCCTCTTGTATTGATTTTTCAGTGTGAACAGCTTCCGGCACTAAAAATCAGCACAAGCAGCGCAATGTGGCTAATGCCGCCCGCTTGTGGATCTCCACGGAATCTTACGAAGTCTTTATGTAAGACCACAGAATTCCGCAAAGTGAAACTTCGCGAGATCGGCCCATCCCCAGTGTCAAACCTTTGAAAAAAAGCATCACAATATTAAATGCAAAAAGACCGAAAGGGCCAATAAATAACTTCTTTATACTGCCTTGAGCAAGGCCTTGCTGGGCCAAAGACAAAACAAATAACTAAATATCCAACAGTTGAGCATGATGAGAAAGGAATTTGTGACCGGTTATGTGTAGAACGTATATGGATGAGAGAGAGGGTACATGTTTGAGCAGTAAGAGTTTATGATGAGTTAGGATAGTATTGAAGTTCTGACTTTTCACAGGTGATGTGCGTGGTAAGTGAAGGCAGAAATTGGGAGATTTAGGAAAGGAAGTTGTGTGGTGAGATAGTTCATTGTAGAGTTATGGGTGTAGGGTGATATTTTAGATAATTTAGTTTAGCATGATGGAGAATAACAGATGGGAAGACGTAGGTGGTGAAGAAAAGCATGGAGTGGGAGTAGGTTGGAGTAGGATTGTGGGAGAGGGTGGAAAGGGAGGATGTCCGTGGTAGTGTTGTAGTAGTAGGGAGATGTAAGTGTGGAGAGAGTGGATGTGGTGACCCACAAAGATGAGGGTGGTTAGTTGGGGTAGGAGGGTGCAAAGAGACAGAGAGAATGGGTGTGTGCTGGTGGTCTGAAGACTGGAAAGAAAGATAGGGAGAGAGGTAGGATGTGAGTAATAATACTCCATACAGTTGGGAAAGTGGCATGTGTAGTTTGTTGCTGTGTGTGTTTATTGGAAAACAGAGTGATTTTCCCCTGGGGTCAAACTATCCCCTGTCGCCTGTTGTAGGGGGAATTCTGGGCAGAGCTCTGGCCCTAGGCCTTTTTAAAGTCCTCTCAGGCAGTGCTGTTTACTTGGACATTCGGGTTGCACTCTCTATAGGTTTGATTTAAATAGCACAGCATCTCTAGTGGCAGGTGACCTGGACCAATGGGTTCTCCAATACCTGGGACCAACACAAACCTTAAGCCATGGAACCAATGGACACCCTAATCCCTGGAACCAATGAAAACCTAAAACATTGTCCCGATAGAAAACCCTCTGGAAACCCTAACACCTGGACCAATGAGGACCAATATCTCTAACTGCAAGGTGACTTGCATTGTTATCTCTTCCATATTGGTGATTGTTGAGGTGTCTTTAAAGACAGTAGCAAGCCAGGCAGCCTCAATTCTTTCCTGATCCTGATGTTGTGTGTAATGCCAATATATCCAGATGGAACAGCTTCATGCAGTATTGGAGCCCTACCTTTTCCCAAAAAGGTTTGTGTGATGAATATTATGCCTAGTGTCAGTACAACAACAATGTTGTATTTGTCACCAAACAATTTAGTTGGAGTAGCTTTTTTATGGAAGGACGGTTTGTTAGTGGGTTGCTGCTGATGCCATCTATTAAGTTCTTTGCCAATATGTCACTATTGTTGGATGAGAAACCCTAACACCTGGACCAATGAGGACCAATATCTCTAACTGCAAGGTGACTTGTGGTCAATGGAAACCCTCTAGTGCTCAGGCACCCTTGTCTTAAGATCTGCTTCTGTGGGAAGAGAGGAGAAGCTCTGGTCAGGTGACTCTAGGCACTGCCGAGTCACATAGCCTGAAGATGGTGTGTGAAAGGGGGGAAAGTTACTGGGGGCTACCTTGCTTCCTTAGACATAGACACACGTTACAGCAATACACTTTCAACACCTAGGCAGCACTTTGGGTTGAGACTACAAACTTTAAATGCCATCCTAAAACAAAAGGCTAAGAAAAACGCTGTTATGTGGAGTGAAACAGGTTCAGCACGAACAAATACATTATACAGGCGGTACAGAATTGAAAAAAGTAGTTTGAACCCTTTTTGTAAAATGTTTCCTTTTTAACATAGACCCTAATAGAGACATGAACAAACAACAGATTCAAGCCAAATGTGCACCAAAGAGTGCCCTTGTGCTTAACCCTTTTCCTATGTGCTTACTTCCTTGGCTGGCCTATACTCATAAGACAGGTGGCCACCAAATGAAGACAACTAACTTTTATTGCATTTCCTAACATGTCAAGATTTCTGGGAGATGAAAGAATTGCCCTTTTCAGTCACTCACAATACAGTGGAATTTTATTTCTGTCTGTGAGAAGGGAACTAAAGTATAAAGTGCAACTGCTTCAAGTGAAGCATTTGCAACATCATTTGGAGGCCTATTAACATTAATAACTAATCAAGGGATTAGAGAGTGAGCAAGGTAAGTGCTATGTTGATTATTCTTTTCTGGCCACTTTTGTCTCCATTGTATTCAGGTAAGCAACTTAGTGTCAACTACTACACAGCATGGGTTGTGCCTGAGGTTGCCAGAGAAGTGTTAAGGATTCTTTTATTTTCGAGGTGCTGCACAAAAGTTCAATATGGTCCAATCAATGATTTAGACGATCAATCCCAGCTTAATTCATGTCAGCAGCAAAAAAATCACAATCCAGTCGCCAGCTTGAAAACCATCATCCTGCCGAGGCACCTCGACATTCGATGCTTTGGCTTGAGCATAACTCTTGCATTATCTTCAATGCTTGCATGACTCGATGGTTCTACAGGGATTTGGGCACTTTGCACAGACATATGTCTCAAAGCCTACAATCATGGGCTTGATCTCCCCATCCCAGCTCAACTTCTGAGGCATCTAGATGCTTCAACCAGCTCTCAAAAGCCTCAACAGTTTCTGGGACTGACTACAAACAGACCCTCACACTAGCAACCACAGATCTGTCAATGGAAAGTTTATTGATTCAGAGCCCAGCTCAAGCAAAGTTCACTAGCTCCAAATAACAATTTGAACACAGGTTCAACAATTCAAAGTGATGTTTTTGTTGCTTCTTTATCCAATTAACCTTTCCAGTGTTCTGCGGACCTGCTAGTATTGCCATATATTTCCTTTGACATAGATGTCACTGATTCACAATGCTTGATCCTAAGATCAAATTCTAATTGCCTTTGATGCATAATCATAATGATTGCCATAATCCGAACTTCTTTTGATCAAAACTGTTAACAGTAGTGGTATGTCTAATTTGTGGCACATACCACATGCACCTTCTCCAAGATTACGGCCTTGCTGGTCCAGCAACATTACCAAAGGTGAGTTAAGAACACGTTATAGGAAAATAGAGTAGGTCACACTGTGGGACATAGCCCTTCAGACTGGTGTCTGACATGTGCACAGGATGTATTAGGCACATTGCTCCTGAACCGTTATATTTTCATGTACCCTGAAATGTGTACTGTATGCAGTAGGTGCACTAATCCGCACGCGTGATAAACCACAATGACTGTAAGTTGCACATTAGTCAGAGTGAGTGTACTTGCTCTGCACAGTGAAATCCTTCATTGAACCTAAAAGGAGGACTATGTCCAGTGAGGCCACTGCTCCTTGACTACTATAACCATCCAAAACCCTGAGTGATTAACTATTCACAGTGTGTACACTTTTCCCTGCACTGTGAAATCCTTCAGAGACCAAGAAACATGCATTATGCACACTCAGTGCAGTGACTGGTGCACAAGTCCTGTCAACTTCACTATACACAGTGTACCGCTCAATACCTACATGAGACCTGAGACATTACTATACACAGTGGCCCTCATTACCTGTTGCCAAGAACCGTACCCCACTTGGAATACAGGTTTGGTGGTGTCTTTGGGCCTGTAATTATCGAGCCCTCAAACTCCAGGCCCAATAATCACAGGCCCAGAGACACTGGACTCAGAACCATCAGGAGAGTTTCAGGGGTTGCAGGCATCTGCTGTGCCAGCACCTCGGTCTCACGCTCATTTCAGCATTGGGGTGCAGAAGAAGCTCCCCCAGTTGAAGAAAAAGAACATTGTCCCTCGTGCTGACCCCCAGCCATCTTACGCCCACCCACAAGAGAAAAATCTCCCGCAGCATTTATCACCTGTTCCAAGCCTCTCTCCAAGAAGGCGGAAAGCATGAAACATGTCGAACTGCATGTTAGTCCCCATTCAGGAGTAACAACTCATAATCCCATTTAACTCACAAGGAGATACCGGCTGGAACCGGTAATTCAGGCCCCGGTGACTCCCCACGGAGTTAACAGGCAACTCAGAATGAAGACCAGCGAGCACACTACTCTATGCTTTCTTACAAGAACCTATAGTTATATATAATGTACAGTTGATAAATACAACCCCGCACAATGCTGCACAGAAACCTTAAATGTGCATAAAACATAGTGAATGCTTGGTGAGGTGCACCACGGGTTCCTATAGCAACACCTAATTGTGACCTGCCGTAAAGCAGTAAGGGGCAGTTTCATTTTTCCCTAAAATGTGCCTATGGGTCCCAAGGCTAGAGTTCTTCGACGAACAACGCAAGCAAAGCTTCTGCTCTCTCAGAGCAGACTTGAGCTGCAGTATCAAGCAAGCTCACTCAACACACTCTGCTGGCTAGCGCCGGCCTTCAGAGACGCTGAATTAGGAGTTGTCTAGGATGGAAAGTGACACCTATTGTTCATTGGTTACTGTTGTTTCATCTCAAAGGCCTTTTGCATACTTATCAACATTTAGGGAGAAGCAAATGTTGATAAGAGCTTTTGAAGAAAAAACTGTGGGACTTTATTCTCCCCATTGTCTTCCAATAAATTAAACACAATTTCAAGCCGCAGGAAACAAAAATAAAGGGATTTTTGCATTTAAAAAATCAGGCTTCTCCAGTCTGAATTAGGTGTTTACACAAATATGCTTTTGCTAGAGGTAAGAGCAGAGTTAATGGTGGAGAATGGGTAGGGATCATAGAAAGGAGACATTAACGAAAGTTAACTTATGGAGAAAAATATGGAAATTGTTTTCCGCAAAGCTCACAGGTCAGAGAAGAGCTGGGCTAAGAATGAACAAAATGAGAACTAACAATTCTGTGCCATGCTGCTGTACTAGCTAAAACAGTGGAAGTAAGGTCAATCTCCTTTCACCCACTTGTCTCTTTTTCACCCTGAAATGAAAGTGGAAGGTGTCTGGGAGGAAATTCTTAAAAAGTCAAGAGCATGCCTCCTTATGTTAGCTAGAATGAGCAAGGGTATTGAGGATCCAAGAAAAGCACCATCTGCTGTGGTGAATTTGTAGACCTTCAAGTGGTTCCCAGGATGGGAAATGTAGGAGGTGCTATAGTGTATTTGAGGAGCTGTGTTATCTTCTGGTAAATAAATGAAAGGGGATACTGCATGTAAGAATTGAAGCACAACAATAGTGGCACAGGCAGCAAACCTGCACCCTTGTCCAGGACCACATGGAGGACAGATGGGTGACATGAGGCAGGCCGATCTGCTCTTATCAGGACAGCAACTGGCCAAGCGCTTTGTCTCTCACCCTCCCATGTGAAAGGTGCCAGGCTGGCTAGCGTCTGAGCCATGAACCAACTAGGGTTCCTTCCACTGACATGACTGGGAATCCTTGATATCTCGAAAGGGACTATAGGCATTATTTATTTCTTTTATTTGAAAAGTTTTATAAAGCGCGAACAAGACCCAGACGGGTATCAGAGCGCTGTACAAAGAGGAAAACTGACGTTGACGTGTAGAGACAGTATAAGTACAATACAATAAAGCAACATGAGAGGAACCTGAGGCCTAAAGTAAATGAGGGTGCTAGGGGAAGAAGAGGTAGCAAGTGATCAAACAGGTAAAAGCCCACCTAGATGGGGCCGAGCAGTTTCTTCATCGAGTTACTTCCAAAGAACGACGAAATACGTTTTATGGTTTAAATGTTTTTATTGAATAGCAAACTTCACAGAAATACCGCATTCTCAACGCGATTGTTATGCACTGCTGTGATATAACCACTGTTCCATAGAACTTTAGAGCTTCATCTTAACAGTGTGCACATAGCTAGAGTAGAACCTGGACTAAGGAAAAAAATACAGAAAAAAGGGAATAAGTAAGAACTCCCACCAACCCCTCCCCTGCCCCCGACCCCTCCCCTCCTCGTGCTCCACGTCCAATCCCAAGGCCGTCCTAAACACTTATCAACCCCCTCAGCAGTCCTCCCCCGGCGCCGCCGTGAGGCGCAACAGCCTAAGATATCGAGGGCATGTGACTTCTCTGAATTCAACAGACAACAGCGACAGGAAGGGCTGCCACAACTTACCATATTTATCCCCCTCCCCCGCCATAGTGAGAGCTAGTTTCTCCATGCCCAGGACATACCACAGACGGTGCAACCAACCCGTAAAGGTCGGGACATGGGGGGTGCACCAGTGTGTAAGAATGTTTGGTATAGCCGACCCTAAGGCAATGGCCATCTGTCTGCCTCTGCCAGATCGCAGTGGGTAGGTCAGAGGATTGGGTAGACCTAGTAAGACATAAGCTGGAAAGCGTGGTATCTCAGTCTTAAAATGTTTGTCCACCTCATCCAACACCTGGGTCCAATACGGTTGAATGTGTGTGCACTCCCACAGTAAATGAACCAGGTTGCACACCTGGCCACAGCCCCTCCAGCACATCGCCTCCCTAGACCGGTCCACCACATGTAAGCGTTCTGGGGTATAATACCAGTATGTCACAATCTTCGTGAGTGTCTCCGTAAGTCCCATGTGATATGCCGAGTGTCGGGCCCTATAATAAATACCCTCCCATTCCTTGCGACTAAGTGTTCTGCCCAACTCCCGCTCCCATCGCTCCCTACCAGGGTTGTGTGCGTGCTTATATTTAGTCTGCAGCATTTTATAGAGGTCAGAGATTAGGTTTTTATCTGACGTGCGAGTGATAAGCCATCTTTCATAAGGGAAAAAACGTCTGTTTGCTCCAGCCCGAACCTGTGGCTGAAGCGCCCAATATCGCACCTGCAAATACCTTAGACGCTCTGTCTCCGGGAGACCGAATTCCCGCCTCATCTGAGCAAACGAGTTGACCCCTTCTGGGCCATAGACATGATAGAGAAAATGACAGCCAGCAGTCCTCCAGCCTGTAAAGGCAGCGTACGCCATCCCAGGGGTGAAGTCAGGGTTACCGAGCAACGGAGTAAGCAGAGATGGGTAGGAGGTGAGCTCATGCGTGAGGTTGGTGGCATCCCACACTGCCAGGGGGACCCTTGTGATATAGGAGGCATATAGATTAGGGGGCCTGTGGGACCTATGCAGGAAAGGAATTTCCTGCAAGGGCAGCGCTGCCACCGCCTGATCTTGAAATAACCAGTGCTTCTCCGATTTCCATCTGCTCCACTCTACCAGGTACCGCAATTGAGCTGCCTGAAAGTAGAGTCTAAGATCAGGAACTACAAGCCCTCCATCACCTGGCGTCAACGACACCAGTGTACGGCGCATACGCGGTTTCCGACCATTCCATATGAACTGGGCTAAGTCGGATTGCATCTGTCGAATCCACCCAACAGGCGGCCGGAGAGGTATAGTGCGAAAAAGGTAGAGAATCTGTGGGAGAATGGTCATTTTGACCGCTGCAATCTTGCCTAACCAGGAGAGGGGATAGTGTTTCCACCGATCAAGTTCTCGGCGAACTCTCCCGCGCAGTAGTGCATAATTAGTTTGGACCACTGCTGGAAGAGAGGGGGCCAGCTGAATTCCCAGGTACGAAATCGTGTCTGTCGCCCAACGGATGGGGAGTAGGGCTTGCAAGCATTCCCGGGTGGAGCGCGACAGAGAGAGATCCAGGGCTATGGATTTCCCTGCGTTCATCTTGAAACCGGCCGCTCGAGCGAAGGCATCAAGTTCCGCTAAACAAGTCGGAAGAGCGTTCGTCGGGTCAGCAAGTGATATCAACACGTCATCCGCATATAGGCTAATCGTGTGGACATAGCCCCCAAATTTTATCCCCGTGATCTCCGGATTCTGCCGTAGCCTCTGTGCTTGGGGCCCCATATAGAGGGCGAAGAGAAGGGGGGACAACGGGCACCCCTGCCTCGTGCCCCGCTCAATATGAAATTGGGAGGAGGTATAACCGTTCACCCTGACCGTAGCTGTGGGAAACTTATAACAGTTAAGGACATGCATACGGAACCGCTCTCCTATCCCCACCCTCTCCATCACCTGCTCCAAATAGGGCCCATGCACCCGATCAAACGCCTTTTCGGCATCAATGGCCAGCATCATGAATTCCCCCGGGACCCGGGTAGCCTTCTCTATAAGATGTGTAATCCGTTTGGTATTGTCCGATGTTTGGCAGTCAGGGATGAATCCCGCTTGGTCCGGGTCAATAAGGTTGGGTATATGTGGACCGAGACGAGCGGCCAGTATCCCTGTGTATAATTTAAGATCTATATTGAGGAGTGAGATTGGACGATAAGCCCCACAGCTGGAGCTATCTTTCCCGGGTTTGGGTATGACCGCTATAGAGGCCTCTAAGAGATCACTCGGAATCGCTCCCTGAGCGGCAAAGGGGTTAAACAGCTGGGTAAGGATTGGGGCGATCAGGGAGCAAAACTTCTTATAAAAAAGTGGCAGAGAAGCCATCCGGACCGGGGGCTTTCCCCGGTTTGAGACGAGAGATAGCAGATACAACCTCTTCTAGCCGAATGTCTCTATCCAGGTGTTCCGCCTGCTCTGTGGTCAAGGCCGGTAACGTGACAGAATCTAAAAAAGCCGCCCCATCAGAACGCTCCAACGAGGCTCCTGCGTAAAGAGCAGCGTAGAAATCGCGGAATGCCTCCGCAATAGCACCATCCTCCGAAACACACGTACCGTCCTCCCGGGTGATCGCCTTGACTCTGCGCCTCTGACGGACCTCCCTCAGTTTATGAGCAAGGAGCCGCCCACACCTGTCCCCCCCTGCATAGAATGCATGCCGCAGTCGCCGTGCCGCAGATTCTGCCCTATCCTGATCGATTGCCGCTAGCTTTTGGCGTGCCGCTTTGAGCTGTCGCCACACTCTCGGCGCCCCCGTCCACTGATGCATTTGTTCCAACTCGCGAGTTAGCTGTGTGAGCTCCTCTCGCTTGCACCGGCGATCCCTATTGTCAGCCACCGAGATGGAAATGAACTCCCCCCTTATGACCGCCTTCAGACCCGCCCACTGTGTAGCAAGTGTGGTGTCCAGGTTTGCGTTATGCCTAAGATAGTCGCCAATGGCAAGCTGGATGCGCTTAACCACGTCCTCTCGGTGCAGAAGCGTGTCCCTAAGGCTCCACACTCTAGCCGGTCGCGACGTGGGTGGGAGGGCAAGAGTAGCAAGCACCGGAGCATGGTCCGATAGGGAGGCTACCCCTATGTCGACCACAGTCGTAAGCGCTCACACTGGGGCGGATACCAAGAAGTGGTCCAGTCTAGCATAGGTCTTGTGTGCATTAGAATAAAAGGAATATTCCCTCTCTAGTGGGTGAGAGCTACGCCAGAGGTCGCAGAGTCCCAAGTCCTGTAAGCGCGCCAACCCCTCCGCTAAAAGTGCCCCCGTCTGGTGAGTACGCTGGCTGGATCTGTCCTTAATGTTATCGAAGACCAAGTTTAAGTCACCCCCCAGAATGATATTGCGATCTGATGTAGCTCTGGCTTCGGTGAGAGCGGAGTGTAGGAACTGTTCCTGACCTTCATTCGGAGCGTACAGGGAACTAATGGCAAATATCATTCCCCGCATGGCAAAGCGATATGTCAGGAGCCGCCCCCTAATCTCGGCTACCTTGTGCAGGACCTCCCCCTTAAACTTCTGGGCCACTAGGATCGCCACCCCCGCCTTTTTAGTGAGGCCTGAGGAAAAGAACTGAGTGGGAAATTTCAGGGTTCTAAGACGGTGACAGTCTCGTGGCAAAAGGTGGGTTTCCTGCAATAGGCAGAGATCTGCTTGCGAGCTCTCTAAACAGGACAATACAGCCCTGCGCTTCACAGGGTTATTAAGGCCCCGTACATTGAGGGTTAAAATCTTAAGTCTGGTGGGGGGCATGGTAGGTAACCACTAGAGTCCGAAAGGGCCAGAAAGTGTTGCATAATATGTTATCAGTAACCATGGTGATCAGCTGCTCCGGGGATTCATGTACACGGGAGAGTCTATTAACCCTGAAGAAAAGATGGATGCGGAGCACCGAGGACCCTCCCCAAACATCCCCAAAAATACCCCAAATACAAAACAATCTGCAAAGGTAACTGAGTACATAGAGTCCATCACTCGTCAGTGATCGGTATTGAAACATTGGGTCGTGTCCACCAGTGGTGAAAGGAAGCCCCTCTCCCGCCAACGATCTGAATAGTAGTAATGCAGTCGCTCGGGTACAACATAGCGCTTACAGTCAACCGGTGTTGGAGCCAGAGAGGTCCGCGGAGACAGCCTCCAGAGCTGACTGCCGACCCCTCGCAATCTCCGCAGCCGGGGGTTTCCTGGGGCGGCGTCTACCACTCTGCTGACGCCATCGGGGACCGGTGTCATCAGGCCCAGCCTTAGGGTCCTCCCCTCCACTTTCCTCCTCTGGGAGGTCCACACCCAATAATTTGCTGGCCTCGGACAGAGAGCGCAACTGGTACAACTTGTTATCTTTGCGGAACACTAAACGGAAGGGATGGCCCCAGCTGTAAGGAATATTGAGCTGCTGCAGGTGCAAAGTGATGGGTTTGAAAAGTCGCCTTTTTTGCAGCGTGAGAGCCAACAAGTCCTGGTACAGCACCGGCGTCTGATCTCGGAACTGTATAGGATGCAGTTGACGCGCCTTTTGAAGAATAGTTTCTTTGGTGCGATAGTCCTGGACACAAACTAAGATGTCCGACGGGGGGGCCGTTGAAGCCCTAGGAGGGCCCACTCCAAAGGCCTACCCAGGATGTGGTTGAAGAGTTCCCTCGTATAGACGAAAAGATCCTTCGAGGCATCATCTAGCTTAACCCCCCTGATCCGGATGTTGTGGCGGCGGGAGCGGTTTCTCAAGTCCTCAAGGTGAGCCTGGAGGTCAACCTGCTGATCGTGGAGTCTAATAATCTCCTGTTGTAGTGCCGCTATCTCCGTGTCCCTCCCATCGCTCTTACCCTCCAAGTCCGCGACCCTTTCTCCAATGCCATCCATGTCGCTGCGGACTTCTTTGATCTCTGAAGTGAATTCCTGTTTGAGGACGTGAATGTCTTCTCTTAATGCGACAAACATCGACTCGAGGAACGCCTTGGTGATAGGCTCCGCTCCACCAGCCTCCGCCGATGTCTGTCCCGAAGCCCCCGCATCCTCCCCAGAGGCCATCTGTCCGGCCGAAGTCTTGGCAAAAATGTCCTTAAGGGTCCTGTCCGGCCGTTTCCTGGCGTTGGACATAACTCCCCCCCAGTGGATCCGAGAAACCGTGTGCCGGGCCCGGATCCCCCGTCGCCAACTCCTTGTCCCCAGACACGGCGAGAGGGGCAGTAGCCGGGGTCAGTAGGCCGCTCGGTGATGCACCGCTGTGAGAAAGTGCCATCTTTCTTGCATGGTATGCCCCCACTTTTTGCTGAATTGCTGAATGTACTTTGACTGAGTGTAACCTGGGCTCCTGCCAATCAGGTGCCCAGGGCCTATGTTCCTTCCCTAAAACAAAACAAACCCAAATTGGCAAACCCTGGCCACATGTCAGCCCCTGGTAAATGGTACCCTAGGTACCCAGGGCCTTGTGACCAGGGAAGGCCTCTAAGGGCTGCAGCACTCCTTGTGCCACCCTTAGAGGCCCTGTACCCGTACACACACACACTGCCCTTGCAGGCTGAGTGTTTGGGTGCAAGACAAACACACAATCGACCTGGCACACATCCCTGTGTGCCATGCCCATCACCTACACTGCCATGGCATACATCAGTCACCCCTCTAGCTGGGTGCCTTATGCCACTGGTGTGGGCACAGGAGCAAGAGCCCTGTGCCCCTACAGTACCCAGGTCCATTCCTGGGCACTGTCAGTGCAGTGCTGCCATTTAAGAGTACATGGTGCTGAGAGCTCATCAAACACGAGCTCCACAGCACCATAATGGCAACACTAAAAACTGAGAAGTTTGGTATCAAACTTCTCAGCACATTAAACCCACACTGATGCCAGTGTGGGATTTAATGTACCCAGCACCCCAGAGGGCATCTTAGAGGTGCCCCCTTAAACCTAACCTTCAATCCACGTCTGCTCTGAGGATGCCTAGGCTGCTACCCAGCAGACATGTTGCTGGACCCCTGGGTAGGAGAGCCCCTGCTCTCCTGGGCCTGCAACAATGCACATCCTGGGCGAGGTGCTAAATCTCCTCCCCCAGGATGGGCAGGGGGAAGCTTCAAAGGCATGCCGCCTCTGTGAGCTTCCCCAGGCCTCTGCAACCCCCACTCTGGCGAGAAGCTTTGGCCGGAAACCCCAAATAAGGACAGGGGATGTGCCAGCCTGCCAACCCCACCCCTCAGGTGGGGGAGGCGAGGTGAAGCACATCTCCGGGCTCTTGCCATCTTGAAGATGGGGAGCCCTACCCTATCAGGACTAGGCTACTGCCCCCCTCCCACAGGAGAGAGGCAGGATAGGGGATGTACCCACCCCAGGACAGGGACCCATTGGCCCCTGCCCTTCACCTACCTGTAACACCCCTAAATCTAGTATTTAGGGGCACCCTGAACCTTCCTTCCCCAGATTCCAGATTCAAAACTACAAAGAGCAAGAAGAAAGAAGATCTGCCCCGCAGCTGCTGAAAAGAGGACGACACCAACTGCTTTGACCCCAGCCCTACCGGCCTGTCGACCCTCGAACCTGCTCCTGCTCCAACCCGGCACCTCTTGTGGCCAGCAACCTCACCAACCCCGGAGGACCTGGCTACCTTTTGGCTCTAAGCCCCTGGGACTCCCATGAGTAGAGTCTCTACTCAAAAACCTATCTCTAATCCCTGGCAGCAGCCCGGAACCGTGAACCCAGCACACTCTGCACCAGCCAAGCCTGGCCAGTGCCGGAGTGAACAAAGACCCTGAGGACGACCCCACGGCAACTGTGACCCCGAGTCCGGCACCCAAGGACCTCCCTCGACACTCCTGAAGAAGCCTGCAGCCTCAGAACAAGGTGCCCACCCAACCGCGATCAACAGAGGGTAAGATTTCCCGACACCAAAAGGCACCCCTGCACGCGGCGCCCCACGGCACCCTGTGCCCAATCCCGGGGTACCTACCTAACCTCCAACTACCCAACTTACCTCTCGAAGTGGTGGTAGCACCTGAAGAGTCCTCGTCCCCGAGCTTGCAGTCTTTTTCTAAACCGGAGATTTCCCATTGAAATCAATTGAGCGCCCAACGGCTCAAAAGCACTCTGCACCCAGCCGCCCGAGTGGCCCTGGCAGTGAAAACTCTACACCTACCCACTTCTCCACTTGCCCTGAGTAAGTGACCAGGAGCACAGCTCCCACAGCCGCGTGGCTTGCCAGTCAGCAGCCACCAACCAAGGCCCCCCATCCCTCATAGGATAACATTGGGCCTAACTCTCTCTGCACCCGGCCGCCCTAGGGCCGCTGAGGGTGAACCAACTTTACCTACCTGACCCTGGGGGACCCCTGAGTCTACGCCCAGAACCTCAACTCTGCCAGTCGAGTACTGAGCCTTAAAACGCAAACTCTATTTTCCTCATAGGGTAACATTGACTGGCTTTTTCCTGAAATTTCTTCTAAGTGTGGACTTTTCAAATCTTAAAATATTCACTAAAAATCAGCCGAGTAACGAAAACGAAATTACTCACCTGCTCTTAGGTGAGCTCCGGGTGCTGGATCTTGGTGCCCAGCACTGACTCTGGAAAATACTTACAACTGTACTTACCCTTAACTCAATTTTCTTCCATAGGAATCCATTGACTGTTTTTCTGTGAAATTTCTTCTAAGTGTCGATTTCTGCAATCTTTAAATATTCTTCAAAAATCGTATAATATCCGAAAACGTAATTACTTACCTGTTTTGGATAAAGGTCCCAGTACTGAGTCTAGGCACCCAGTACTGGATTTCAAAAGTAACGAGAACCTACTGTACCTGTAACCTGAATTTTCTTCCATAGGGAATCATTGCCTGTTTCCTGTGAAATATTTTCTAAGTGTCAACTTTTAAAATAGCTAACTATTGTTTAAAAATCATTACAGTAATTAAGTCGACTTTCATCACTTGATTCTGAGTACTGACCCAGGACTGAATCTAGGATCCAGACCTGGAATTCCAAAAGTAATCTAAAAAGTAATGTTACAAATAACCTGAATTTACCATTGAGCTCAATGCATTGTTGTGTTTAAATAATAGAGTTGCCTACTGCAACCACTTGTAACTGTTTACAAAAGTTTATTGCATTTTGCAAAAGTATTTATATGAAACATCTCATGCTGAGAAAGTATATTTTGAATCCAAGTGTTGATTCTAAAATAAAACAAGCATATATTTTTTTATATATAAATCATTGGCCTAGAGTTCAGTTATTGAGTGTGTGAGACCATTTGCTGACTGAGTGTGTACAACAAATGCTTTACACTGTCCACTGATACTGCCATATTGCTGGACCAAGCTACCACTTTAGAGAGTAAGGTTATATCTAACTTTAACCTCTGTCAAACCCTGGGGGACTGTGGACTCTGTACACCCTGTACCTATTAGGGAACAGTATATACAGAGCCACTTTCTCACATTGGTGGATCAGCGGTGGGATACAAACTTGCATTTGTTGGACTACTTGGTTACCATCTGATCACACGACAGAACTCTTAAAAATTGCCTTTAGAATTCTGATTGGTCTTTTCCAAAATTACTAAAAGTCTTGCTAGGGCCTTGCGTAAGTCTCATTAGAATTTTAGAAAAGTAAAAGTCACTATAGTCAGGGTAGAGGATTAGAACTGTCAGGTTAGAATGTCTCAACCAAACCCAGCTGTTAGTGACAATAATAACATGGACCTGGTGGAGGAGCTCGACCTCACACCTTACTTACACTTGTCTTTCAAGGAATTGAGGTCCTTATGCAAACTTAAAAATTTACCAATGGGTGTGCATCCAACCAAAACTAAGGCTCCAGGAGCTCTTGGCTGAGTATGCTAAAGACCACCCATCTGAACATGGTGATGACCGGTCAGATGAGGAAGGGGAAGCAGAGGAGGTTGACAATAACCCCCCCATGCTATTCCCTAGGGAGGAGAGGGCACCCATACCCTCCAATCCAAGGATTAGCATCTGGGCACCTAGAGACTACACAGGTGGCTCTGGTACCAGAGAGAACACTGGGGGGCCCACCAGTGAAGAGGACAGCCTTGTGAGGCTGGCCAAAAGACTAGAGCTAGAGTCCAGGCTCCTGGCTCTAGAAAAAGAAAGGAGAGAGATGGGTTTAGCACCCATCAATGGTGGCAGCAATAATAAAAATAAGGATAGGGAGGAAACTTCTGACCTTAAAATCCCCAAAGGGATTGTCCCTAAATTTGAGGAAGGTGATGATATCACCAAATGGTTCACAGCCTTTGAGAGGGCTTGTGATATCAGAAAAGTAAGGAAACCTCTCTGGGGGGCACTCCTGTGGGAACTGTTCTCTGGTAACTGCAGAGACAGGCTTCTGACCCTTTCTGGGCCAGAAGCAGGATCATATGACCTCATGAAGAAAGCTCTGATTGAGGGATTTGGGTTCACCACTGAGGAGTATAGAATTAGATTCAGGGGGGCTCACAAAACCCAGACCCAGTCCTGGATTGATTTTGTAGACTTCTCAGTGAAGACACTGGATGGTTGGTTAGCTGGACATGGTGTGCAGGATTTTACTGGATTGTATAATTTATTCATGAAGGAACATATATTGAGTAACTGCACAAATGAAAAGTTGCATCAGCATTTGATAGACCTAGGTCTAATTTCTCCCCAAGAATAGGGAAAGAAGGCAGACCACTGGGTCAAGACTAGGGTGACAAAGACAGCCATTGGGGGTGACCAAAAGAAAGTGGTCCCAAAACCACCCCAGGGGAAAGGTGGTGAGAATCCCCAAGATAAAAAGTCTGAGTCTTCCAAAGGGCCCCAAAAACCTGTTCAGGTGGGTAGGACCCAAACTACTCCCTATGTGCCCCAACCATATAGGGGGAAGAACTTTGATCCCTTAAAGGCCTGGTGTAATAACTGTAAGAAGTCAGGACACCTAACTGTAGCTTGCCCCCAAAACAAAGCCCCTAAGGCACCCAGTACAGCTACTCCTGGGGCAGCAAGCATACAAATGGGATCAGAGGTGTACCCTGAGCAAATCTGGGAACACACTGAAGCAAGTCTAGTCTCCTTGTAGCTGTGTGGCCCCCCAACTTAAAGAAATACTTACAGTACCCCTGGGTGAATGGAACTAGGGTAGAAGCTCTGAGGGATACAGGTGCCAGTGTCACTATGGTGAAAGACACACTGGTTTCCCCTGAGCAATACTTGATTGGGAAGTCTTACCCAGTCACCAACGCTGACAGTGTCACCACTAGTCATCCCATGGCCATGGTAACATTAGGCTGGGGGGAGGTTACTGGCCTGAAACAGGTAGTGGTCTCTCCAAAATTGCCAGCTGCCTGTCTGCTTGGAAATGACCTGGAAACCTCAGCCTGGGCTGAGGTTGAGCTAAAGGCCCATGCAGCCATGCTGGGCATCCCTGAATTGGTGTGTGTGCAAACCAGAGCACAGAGCAAGAGGAAGGGTGAAAAAGTAGGTCTGGAGCCTGAAATAATGGACCAGCCAACCAAGAGAAAAGGAAAGAAGACTGGGGAACCACAGCAAAACATTCAGGACCCCTCTCCCCAGGGAGAGGATTTGGATACCCCTGAGGGAACTGAGTCCATGGAGCTTGACCCTTACCAGGTTGAACTCTTAGGCCCAGGGGGACCCTCAAGGGAAGAGCTGTGCCAGGGTCAGCGAGACTGTCCCACTCTTGAAAGCCTGAGGCAGCAAGCTGTTTCAGAAGCAAGGGGAGATGTCAGTGGTACTCACAGAACTTATTGGGAAGAGGGATTACTGTATGCTGAGGCAAGAAACCCCACTCCTGGAGCCACCAGGAGGGTGGTAGTACCACAGAAGTACAGGGAGTTCCTCCTAACTTTGGCTCATGACATCCCCCTAGCTGGACATCTGGGGCAATCCAAAACTTGGGAAAGGCTAGTGAGTCACTTTTACTGGCCCCAGATGCACCAAAAGGTGAAGGAGTTTGTCAGCTCCTGTGTTACCTGTCAAGCCAGTGGCAAGACAGGTGGCCACCCAAAGGCCCCCTCATCCCACTACCAGTGGTGGGGGTCCCCTTTGAAAGGGTAGGGGTGGACATTGTGGGTCCACTTGAACGTCCCACAGCCTCAGGGAACAAATTTATGCTAGTGGTAGTGGATCATTCCACTAGGTACCCTGAAGCAATTCCACTTAGGACTACTACAGCTCCTGCAGTAGCCAAGGCCCTCCTGGGTGTCTTTACCAGAGTAGGGTTTCCTAAGGAGGTGGTTTCAGGCAGAGGTTCCAACTTCATGTCTGCTTACCTAACACACATGTGGAAGGAGTGTGGGGTGCGGTATAAGTTTACTACACCATACCACCCACAAACCAATGGCCTTGTTGAGAGATTCAACAAGACATTGAAAGGTATGATCATGGGGCTCCCTGAAAAACTCAAAAGGAGATGGGATGTCCTGTTACCATGCCTGCTTTTCGCTTACAGGGAGGTACCACAGAAGGGAGTAGGTTTCTCACCCTTTGAACTTCTGTTTGGTCATCCTGTAAGGGGACCACTTTGCCTTGTAAAAGAGGGCTGGGAGAGGCCTCTCCAAGAGCCCAAACAAGACATAGTGGACTATGTGCTTGGCCTAAGGTCCAGAATGGCTGAGTACATAGAAAAAGCATCCAAGAACCTTGAGGCCAGCCAGGAGCTCCAGAAGCACTGGTATGACCAAAAAGCTGCACTGGTTGAATTTCAACCTGGGCAACAGGTATGGGTTTTGGAGCCAGTGGCACCAAGGGCTCTCCAAGATAAATGGAGTGGCCCTTACCCTATCCTAGAAAGAAAGAGTGAGGTCACCTATCTAGTTGACCTGGGCACTAGCAGGACACCCAAGAGGGTCATCCATGTGAACCGCCTCAAGCTCTACAATGACAGGGCTGACATCACCATGCTGATGGTGACTGATGAGGAGCAGGAAGCAGAGAGCGAACCTCTCCCTGACCTCCTCTCCTACAGCCCAAAAGATGGGTCAGTAGATGGTGTGCTCTTCTCAGACACCCTCTCTGCCCAACAGCAGACTGACTGCAAGCAGGTCTTGCAGCAGTATGCTAGCCTCTTTTCCCTGACCCCTGGTCTGACAAACTGGTGTACCCATGATGTGGACACCGGTGACAGTGCACCTGTCAAAAACAAAATCTATCGACAGTCAGACCAAGTCAAGGAGAGCATCAAAGCTGAGGTCAGCAAGATGCTGGAGTTAGGGATCATTGAACCCTCTGAGAGCCCCTGGGCCAGCCCAGTGGTTCTAGTCCCCAAACCTCATCAACAGGGTGAAAAGAGAGAGATGATGTTCTGTGTGGACTATAGAGGGCTCAACTCTGTCACTAAGACAGATGCTCACCCTATCCCAAGAGCAGATGAGCTGATAGATAAATTAGGGGCTGCCCAATTCCTCAGTACCTTTGACTTAACTGCAGGGTACTGGCAGATTGGCATGGCCCCAGGAGCAAAAGAAAAGACAGCATTCTCTACCCCTGAAGGGCATTTCCAGTTTACTGTGATGCCCTTTGGGTTAAAGAATGCCCCTGCCACTTTCCAGAGGCTGGGGAACCATGTCCTGGCTGGGCTGGAGACCTTTAGTGCAGCTTATCTTGATGATATTGCTGTCTTTAGCTCCACCTGGCAGGATCACCTGATCCACCTTGGAAAAGTTTTAGAGGCTCTGCACAATGCAGGTCTCACTATCAAGGCATCCAAATGCCAGATAGGGCAAGGCACTGTGGTGTACTTGGGCCACCTTGTAGGTGGAGGCCAGGTACAGCCCTTACAACCCAAGATCCAGGCCATCATGGACTGGATAGCTCCAACAACCCAGACCCAAGTCAGGGCATTCCTTGGCTTGACTGGATACTACAGGAGGTTTGTGAAGGGGTATGGGTCCATTCTGACCCCCCTCACAGAACTCACCTCCAAGAAGATGCCCAAGAAGGTGAACTGGACAGTTAGTTGCCAGAAGGCTTTTGACACCCTAAAAGAAGCAATGTGCTCAGCACCAATTCTAAAAGCTCCAGATTATGCCAAGCAGTTCATAGTGCAGACTGATGCCTCTGAGCTAGGGATAGGAGCGGTCCTATCCCAGACCAATGATGAAAGCCAAGACCAACCTGTTGCTTTTATAAGCAGGAGGCTACTCCCCAGAGAGCAGCGTTGGAGTGCCATTGAGAGGGAGGCCTTTGCTGTGGTTTGGTCCCTGAAGAAGTTGAGGCCATACCTGTTTGGGACTCACTTCCTGGTTCAAACTGACCACAGACCTCTCAGATGGCTAATGCAGATGAAAGGGGAAAATCCAAAACTACTAAGGTGGTCCATCTCCCTACAGGGAATGGACTTTGAAGTGGAACACAGACCAGGGACTACCCATGGTTCTTCCACTTAGACAATGAAGACTCCATAGGGCAAGGTTAGTCTCATCACCTTTCGTTTTGGGGGGGGGGGTTGTGTGAGAAAGTGCCATCTTTCTTGCATGGTATGCCCCCTCTTTTTGCTGAATTGCTGAATGTACTTTGACTGAGTGTAACCTGGGCTCCTGCCAATCAGGTGCCCAGGGCCTATGTTCCTTCCCTAAAACAAAACAAACCCAAATTGGCAAACCCTGGCCACATGTCAGCCCCTGGTAAATGGTACCCTAGGTACCCAGGGCCTTGTGACCAGGAAAGGCCTCTAAGGGCTGCAGCACTCCTTGTGCCACCCTTAGAGGCCCTGGACCCTTACACACACACACTGCCCTTGCAGGCTGAGTGTTTGGGTGCAAGACAAACACAAAGTCGACCTGGCACACATCCCTGTGTGCCATGCCCATCACCTACACTGCCATGGCATACATCAGTCACCCCTCTAGCTGGGTGCCTTATGCCACTGGTGTGGGCACAGGAGCAAGAGCCCTGTGCCCCTACAGTACCCAGGTCCATTACTGGGCACTGTAAGTGCAGTGCTGCCATTTAAGAGTACATGGTGCTGAGAGCTCGTCAAACACGAGCTCCACAGCACCATAATGGCAACACTAAAAACTGAGAAGTTTGGTATCAAACTTCTCAGCACATTAAACCCACACTGATGCCAGTGTGGGATTTAATGTACCCAGCACCCCAGAGGGCATCTTAGAGGTGCCCCCTTAAACCTAACCTTCAATCCACGTCTGCTCTGAGGCTGCCTAGGCTGCTACCCAGCAGACATGTTGCTGGACCCCTGGGTAGGAGAGCCCTTGCTCTCCTGGGCCTGCAACAATGCACATCCTGGACGAGGTGCTAAATCTCCTACCCCAGGATGGGCAGGGGGAAGCTTCAAAGGCATGCCGCCTCTGTGAGCTTCCCCAGGCCCCTGCAATCCCCACTCTGGCGGGAAGCTTTGGCCGGAAACCCCAAATAAGGACAGGGGATGTGCCAGCCTGCCAACCCCACCCCTCAGGTGGGGGAGGCGAGGTGAAGCACATCTCCGGGCTCTCGCCATCTTGAAGATGGGGAGCCCTACCCTATCAGGACTAGGCTACTGCCCCCCTCCCACAGGAGAGAGGCAGGATAGGGGGTGTACCCACCCCAGGACAGGGACCCATTGGCCCCTGCCCTTCACCTACCTGTAACACCCCATAATCTAGTATTTAGGGGCACCCTGAACCTTCCTACCCCAGATTCCAGATTTGAAACTACAAAGAGCAAGAAGAAAGAAGATCAGCCCTGCAGCTGCTGAAAAGAGGACGACACCAACTGCTATGGCCCCAGCCCTACCGGCCTGTCGACCCTCGAACCTGCTCCTGCTCCAACCCGGCACCTCTTGTGGCCAGCAACCTCACCAACCCCGGAGGACCTGGCTACCTTTTGGCTCTAAGCCCCTGTGACTCCCATGAGTAGAGTCTCTACTCAAAAACCTATCTCTAATCCCTGGCAGCAGCCCGGAACCGCGAACCCAGCACACTCTGCACCAGCTAAGCCTGGCCAGTGCCGGAGTGAACAAAGACCCTGAGGACGACCCCATGGCAACTGTGACCCCGAGTCCGGCACCCAAGGACCTCCCTCGACACTCCTGAAGAAGCCTGCAGCCTCAGAACAAGGTGCCCCCCCAACCGCGATCAACAGAGGGTAAGATTTCCCGACACCAAATGGCACCCCTGCACGCGGCGCCTCACGGCACCCTGTGCCCAATCCTGGGGTAGCTACCTAACCTCCAACTACCCAACTTACCTCTCGAAGTGGTGGTGGCACCTGAAGAGTCCTCGTCCCCGAGCTTGCAGTCTTTTTCTAAACCGGAGATTTCCCATTGAAATCAATTGAGCGCCCGACGGCTCAAAAGCACTCTGCACCCAGCCGCCCGAGTGGCCCTGGCAGTGAGAACTCTACACCTACCCACTTCCCCACTTGCCCTGAGTAAGTGACCAGGAGCTCAGCTCCCACAGCCGCGTGGCTTGCCAGTCAGCAGCCACCAACCAAGGCCCCCCTATCCCTCATAGGATAACATTGGGCCTAACTCTCTCTGCACCCGGCCGCCCTAGAGCTGCTGAGGGTGAACCAACTTTACCTACCTGACCCTGGGGGACCCCTGAGTCTACGCCCAGAACCTCAACTCTGCCAGTCGAGTACTTACCCTTAAACCGCAACCTCTATTTTCCTCATAGGGTAACATTGACTGGCTTTTTCCTGAAATTTCTTCTAAGTGAGGACTCTTCAAATCTTAAAATATTCACCAAAAATCAGCCGAGTAACGAAAAAGAAATTACTCACCTGCTCTTAGGTGAGCTCCCAGTGCTGGATCTTGGTGCCCAGCACTGACTCTGGAAAATACTTACAACTGTACTTACCCGTAACTCCATTTTCTTCCATAGGAATCCATTGACTGTTTTTCTGTGAAATTTCTTCTAAGTGTCGATTTCTGCAATCTTTAAATATTCTTCAAAAATCGTATAATATCCGAAAACGTAATTACTTACCTGTTTTGGATAAAGGTCCCAGTACTGAGTCTAGGCACCCAGTACTGGATTACAAAAGTAACGAGAACCTACTGTACCTGCAACCTGAATTTTCTTCCATAGGGAATCATTGCCTGTTTCCTGTGAAATATTTTCTAAGTGGCAACTTTTAAAATAGCTAAATATTGTTTAAAAATCATTACAGTAATTAAGTCGACTTTCATCACTTGATTCTGAGTACTGACCCAGGACTGAATCTAGGATCCAGTCCTGGAATTCCAAAAGTAATCTAAAAAGTAATCTGTTGCAAATAACCTGAATTTACCATTGAGCTCAATGCATTGTTGTGTTTAAAAAATAGAGTTGCCTACTTCAACCACTTGTAACTGTTTACAAAAGTTTATTGCATTTTGCAAAAGTATTTATATGAAACATCTCATGCTGAGAAAGTATATTTTAAATCCAAGTGTTGGTTCTAAAATAAAACAAGCATATATTTTTTTATATATAAATCATTGGCCTAGAGTTCAGTTATTGAGTGTGTGAGACCATTTGCTGACTGAGTGTGTAAAACAAATGCTTTACACTGTCCTCTGATACTGCCTTACTGCTCGACCAAGCTACCACTTTATAGAGTAAGGTTATATCTAACTTTAACCTCTGTCAAACCCTGGGGGACTGTGGACTCTGTACACCCTGTACCTATTAGGGAACAGTATATACAGAGCCACTTTCTCACAACCGCCCCCACCGCTGTCAATGTGCTCCGAGTCTAACACATCGGCATGGCCAGCACCAGCTCCTGCGTGCAAAAATGAAGTTGATGCTCGGACCTTCCCGTCTCTCCACCCAGTGACTCTTCCAGGCGGCACCCCCGCCTCGAGGGCCAACCGTCGCGTGTCGGTACCGCCAGTACCAGCTGCAGAACTCCACCAGTGGCGCGCTCCTCTATGAGAAGACACCAGTCGCAGCTAGGCCCAAAAACAGGTGGGGCAGCAAAGCGGAGGGCCTCAGCGACCGGACCCCCAGCCTCCCCCACCGTAGCTCCACAGTCCGTGCCCTCTCTAGCTCAAGCGGATCACAGGGCGTAGAAGAGCGGACTCCCTGTAGCAAGTGTTACTTCCTCCACCAGGACGGTCGTCACGGATCCCTGGATCATTGACGAACAACTGGTTGCCACCAAACAATAGGCCCGGCTCTCTGCAATGCAAGGCCACGCAGCAGGCCCCTCCGGAGCGCCTCTCACGACCCGAATGGCCGCCACCGATGTCGTGAAGATGTCCGCACAATGTCCCTCCAGTGCGACCCCACAACAGCTGCACCCCGACCTCGCAGGGCACTACACAGTCATTCCAGAGAGGGCCCTCCCCCGCGAGGTCGACTGCGAGCCGGTGCTCTCACCTTCTCTAGATCCGTCTGCGTCTCCCGCTCCAAGTGGCACCACGCGGCGTCCTCTGCAGTCCGGGGCGCAGCGGCAGGAACGAGCTCCAGACCAGCCACCACTGCCCCGATCGCTCCGCAGCCACCTTACTTGACTCCAGCAGCTAGTCTCCCCCGGGCCTGCGACGGGCCGCCAGCCGATGTCCCGGTGAAAGGGGGGGGGGCAGGAGGGGGGGCGCCACACACAGCTCTCGCACCTGGCCCCTGATCACCGCCGCACCGGCCTCAGCTCCGACCCTCACTTTCTCAAGATGGCGGCCGCTCCAGGCCGCCCCCTCACCGCCTCCGTCGTTGTCGGGGCTCCTGGGACGCCTCACTGGCCGCCGACATCTCCGGGTGAGGCCCAGGCCCGCTTCACGATCCGGCAGGCCCTCGCTGTCTCATCGCTGCCCTCAGTGCTCCCGTACGACCTCAATGCGGCCCAGCACCGGTCCCCGTCACCGAAGTCCGAAGCCGGCCGCCACTGTCGCTGGCACCGTTTCATCGACCAAGCCCTGGCTCCGGGACCACTCCGTCATCGATTGGTGTACCTTGCGTGCCTGTGGTGGCCCGCAGGCCGGTGCTCTGTAGATCTCCAGCGGGAGCTCGGGAGTAGTACGTCTACTCACTCCACCATCTTGGCTCCGCCCCCGAAATACATTTTAAACCCCAAGTAAAAATGATTGTCCAGCACATATTTCAAATACAAAGTGAAAATAATTGTCAAGCATACATTTCAACACACAAAGTAAAAATGTTTGTCAAGCACGAAAGGTAAGTGTCTAGCAAATAACATAAAGGCTATTGCTGATGAAGTTCTTCCAACAGTAGCCAATTTACTTGTTTTTTTAATGAAGCAGCCGAGGGGTTGGCTCTGATCTCCATTGGAAGGGCATTCCAAATTCTTGGAGCCAGCCCTGAAAGGCGTGATTGTAAGTTCTTTTTTTTAATTTAGGTGGTTTCAGTAGTAGGGTATTGGAGCTTCTTAAGTTTTGCCTGGATCCGGAGAGTTCAAGTTTTTTTGCCAGGTAAACGGGGCTATTGAAATGTATAGCTTTATGTGTCAAGACAGGCTATCTTGAAGCGGATCCTTGCTTCAATGGGATGCCAGTTAAGCTGGATTAAGTCAGGTGTTAATATGATCATGCTTTCTGGCACCTGTAATTAGTCTGGCAGAGGGGTATAGAGTAGCTCTTAGCGGAGCTAACCTAGATTTAGGAAGCCTAGCTAGGGTCACCAATCCGTTTTCCACTCGTGAGATAACAAAGGATTGGACTGCTGACTGGATGTCCTCGGGAGGTAGGAAAGGTTTGATTTTCCTAAGAATGTTGAGCTGATCCAGTTTTACGTGGGGGCCTCGTGGTTGCGGGGGGTAATCAGGAGAAATTCAGTTTTGAGGGAATTAAGTAACAGATGGTTATGTGTTAGCCATTGTTGAGTTTTTTTGAAGTGCTCCATTAAGAGTTTGAATGTCATCTGGAGAGGAGATCTTCAAATACAGTTGAGTGACATCCGCATACATGTGGTATTGAATGTTAGAGTCATTCAGAATGGCAGTTAGAGGTTCCATGCATAGGTTGAAGAGCGTGGGCGAAAGTGCAGAACCTTGAGGCACCCCAATAGAGACTGAGGTGCTGGCAGCCAGAGATTGGTTAACTTTGATTCTTTGTGATCGGTTATGGAGGAAAGAGGAGAACCAATTTAGGACAGGGACAGATAGCCCCATCCTATATTGAAGAAGGTTAATCAAGTTATCATGTTTGATAGTGTCAAAAGCAGCGGACAAGTCCAGCAGAATTAGAAGACAGGGTGTATCGTGGTAAAGAGCTCTCAAGGCGTCATCAACAATGTGAGTTAGAGCTGTTTCTGTGCTATGACCTGATCTAAAGCCTGATTGATGTTGGTCTTGGAGCTGAAATTTCTCGATGTGGTCGCAGAGCTGTGTGTGAACACATTTCTCGAGCAGTTTCACCAAACACATGATGTTGGTGATCGGCCGTAAGTTATTGGGATCTGTTAGGTCTGCATTGGGCTTCTTGGGTATGGGTGTGACTTGCCTCATTTTAAGACAGTCGTGAATCCTCCCCTGTAAGAGAGATTGTTGGATGATCTTGGACCAGAGAGGCAGAACGGCCACGTTGAGGTCTTTGAGCAACTTGTCAGGGGGTGGGTCCTTGAAATGGGTGGATGGTTTCAGAGAAGCCAAGGAATGCGACAGCTCCTCCAAATCCGGAAGCCGGAAGGTATTCCAGCAGGCATTGTTTTTGGGTGTGGGATAAAGTGGAGCACACACTGTTGTGGGTACAGGCAAACCCGAGGAGCTCATAGATAACAGGTTAGCAGCAGCACGTTGCAGTTCCCGCTTAATTCTTCTAGACTTTTCAGAAAAGTGCGATGAGAAGTCCTCCTGACTGGGTCCAGCAGTTTTGATTGCTGAAATAGGATTTGCCTGTTGTTTGATGATATCAAACAGTTTCCTGGGACGGGTTTTAGCGCTGTCAAGCTGATCTCTGAAATGATCTGATTTAGCAATGCAAATGCGTTTGTTATAAGAGCTTCTTATCTTCCTTAACTGTTTGAGACTAGAGGTGGAGGGGGCATTTCACCAACGTCCCCCCCCCCCCCTGATTTAATAGCCCGTCGCATCTGACAATGTCATAGCCAGGCGGAATTAAGTAGTGTCTGTGTTGTTATTGGGAATGTTAAATTCAGTCGAGTTGCGGTCGGTAGCCGGGTGGATCAACAAGAGTGAGGTGGAGGTGGAGGGAGTGCCTTCCCCCCCCCGAGTGTGAGGTAGTAGGCAGTTCCTTTGTAATGGGAAGACTAGCATATTTTGGCCTGGTAAGTTTGGGGTCTAAGTTCCGTTCCGCATGTTTGAAGGGGAGATAAGAAGGGAGGACGCGGAAGATGTTGCTGTAGAGGGGAGATTGGGAAGACCTAAATTGGCCGTATTAGGGTTATTATGTGGATTTTTAATCATATAAAAAATACTGTCAAACCGATTCAAGTACAAGTCAGAGGCTTGAATGAGGATGTTGCCATTATTGTAGAGGGAGATGGTCAGTTCCGCATTGAGGAGACGAGACGGAGTTATGTTAATATGGAAACCATGAGGGGTTTTACATAGGGCTTTGGAATGAAGCTTATCCGTAAATATTCTTTTCCACTGGGCTCTTCAGGTAGTGTAGAAGATAAGGTCTGTCACCACTATGCCCTTGGATGCACATAGGTAAGTATCAGAGATGAGGGTTTTAGGGTAGCGTTTAAGTAGATTGTGTTTAAAAGTTTTAGCTGCCTTCTTCAAGAGGTTGGGAGGGTAGATAATCTTGCAAGCATTAGTGCCTAACTGTGTCAGGCAATTGGAGGAACGAGTAGATGGAAGCGCCATGGTAGCTAGTTGAATCGATAGACCCCAGCAGAGGTCTAGCCTTGTAGCAGCCAGATAGAATGCAATCAGGCCGCGTCCAAGTGTGCCAGGGGGGACAGACCAACCTTTCTAACTCAGTCAGGAAAGAAAGTGGGAATAGGTCTTGAATCGAATGGTCCTTGACCGACACTGAAGAAGAGAGTGGTGACCCATCATGAATCCCTTGACTAGAGCCCTGTGATAAGACCTAAGGTATATTGGGTATGCTCCTCCCAAGTAGTGTTTGTGGCTCCAGACAACCAGGAGGTAGGTTAAAGATCATCAGCTCAGATCAACGTGCTCATAGTAGGGGATGTAGACAGCCCATAACCTCATCCAGGCATCAAGTCCGGTTGATACGCTCCGCGGTGGTCAGAAACAAATCAAAGACAAGATGAGGGTAAGTCACAGATAGCGGAGGAGAGATGACTCAGTATAGGTGCACAAAATAAATACAGGGGATACAGTTGTCAGCCAGATCCATTAGGAGTTTTTTAAAGCATCCCTGAAACCAATAGCGGGGGAGAGATAACTCAAGTGTAGGTGAACAAAATAAATAGAAGGGGTAAAATAGTCAGCAAAATCAATGTAGGCGTTTTTAAAGCATCCCTGAAACAGATAAGGGATCAAGTGTGATACCCAGGGTGCACATACAATGAAGTGGGAGGCTGATCCCTTTCCAAGATGGCTGCTAACAATGATAACCTTTGTGGCAGTCTTAGTCCTATTTTTGTGTCCAGTAAAATTCCATCATGTCAGGTCCTATGTGGATGTCAGAAGCCCCCCAAGCGGCCATCTTAGTCCATTCCTAGAGAAGTTCAGGGAACGTGTGGAATGCCGGATGGTCCCATAAAATGGAGGCCAACAAGCCAATTGAGGGACCCCATAGCAATCACCTCATATAACCCAAAAGCGAGTGAACTCCTGTTCAAAATGTTGGCTACCTTTGACCTAACAAGAGTAGGTGGAATCAGGGCCTTTTAAAGATTTGCAGTTCTCACTCAGGTGGCAGCCTTAATTGCTCTTCTACTTTCTACCTCATTCATGGGGTGTATTTGTTCAGCAGTAGGCAGTATCTTTGCCTTTAAAAAAGTGCATGGCTACTGTTCATATCACCAGTTCCAATTCTTGCTCTGTTGACATCCTTTACTCGTTCAACACAATTTCATTCAGGTGCAAGTTTCCATATGGACTAAGGGGCCTTCTCTGGTTACCCCCTCATTTTAGGTGTACACACACTGTGCATCCTATTGTCCCTATAGCCAGGCTGGAGCTGTGTATCTACTTGTTTTAGTCCTTATTACAAGTACAATGTGCCTGTTTATTTCCTACATTTCCTTACCAATCACACACAAGGTACTGTGTCTCATAACACAATAACACACCTCCACGGCCATGACATACAACAAAAAACACTCGCAACATAGTTTCAAAACAAAAGCAACAAACATCTAACCATATTCCCTACAGGGTGTAACTTACTATCCATGTAAGTAAGAGCTACAGTCCCCCACATAGTGATAGTAAGTGCTCTACAATACAAATACACAGAATGAGTGCAATCTTCAGATGTACAACAAATGTGCAACATATACAGAGCAATGTTTTTCCTACCCCCTACACCGTGAAATCATGCAGGAACCCTCAAATGAGCATTATATATAGTAACACCATGGCAATGCCTGCTCCATCCCAGCTAGTTCAGATTTCAGGACTTGGTCCCTCCCAGCCCACCTCATACTTACTGGGTTTGGGCTCTTCCTCTTGTTCTGGTTCCTCTTCAGTTTTTTTGCCCCTGAGGTTCTTCACCTTCTCCACAAGATTCATGAGTCGTCCACGAAGTGAGGTGTCCTCCTCTTCCTCTTCCTCCTCACCCTCCTTCTCAATGCCTGAAATACAAGCAAGAATCTCAATACCAAAGAGAAACCTAAGTGATTCAAGTAGGAAGGTTTGAGAAAACAACAATTTCAAATATTCCTATTCCAATAAGATAGGATGGCGGCATCTAAGGCTTGAGGAGGATGAATAATATCAGGAATGGGCTCCCAAGGGCTGTTCGAGGCCATGGTTGGGATGGAGTAATATAGTTATGTGTGACCACAGTACCCAAATGATTGGAGATATTGCAGCCATGAAAGAGATGCATTAGCAGAGGAGTGTGTGAGTGCCATAACTAAAATAGCCGACTGAAGGTCAGGATTGTCTCAAAACTGGAGTAAGAGGGCTGTTTGCTAGTCAGCTGTTAACTGTAGTTATTGGTCCCACAATTAAATGGCAGGGGCTGCTGCAGAACTCAGTAAGAGGTACATGAATGTGTGTGCAGCTCACAATACTGCAGTAGCAAGACATAGTGCAGGTCAAAACTTTGGCACACAAAAACAAATATTGTGAGGCTCCCATGTGTTGTGGTGAATTTGCTAGACCTTCATGTGATTCCCAGGATGGGAAATGTAGGAGGTGCTATAGTGCATTAGAGGAGCTGTGTTATCCTCTGGTACTGAAATAAAACGAGGTACTGCATGTAAATATTGAAGCCCAGCAATAGCTGCACAGGCAGCAAACCTGAACCCTTGTTCATGTCTACTAGTGAGATGAATGACAGATTGCTTACCACAGTGTGCCAGCAAGTCGTTGTGAAATGTGATCATCTCCTCACGGATATCATAAGGCACAGGGCACTCCTCTTCATCAGGGTTGTTCTTGAAGCTCACAAGGATGCTTATCTGAAAGGAGAGTGTGAGAGTGAGGAAGAGAGTGAGCAACAGCTCGATTATGATGTTATTTCCACACAAAGTCCTCAAGTTTGAAATAGAGAAAGAATTCACAAGGATCTGTCCTAGCTATATGACCAAGTTTTCTTTATTACATAAGTTCATATCATGCCTTTGTCATCAACATTACAACTATAAAATGGTGTTGGATGTAAAAAGAAAAAAGGTTGAAATATTTGCATTATCTGCACAGTAATATATGTCCCTTTAGCATGTGATTAACCAAGAATTAGTATGGTAGTAAAACATAGCCATGCAAATATTCAAGGGTTAATGCTTGCTTCTTAGTGTAAAGACAATAAGAACAGTAGCATGGCTTTCTTTATATTTGTGGCCTTTTTAATTATGTTGCATCACTTAGGCTCCAACCTTGCTGCTTTGCCGGGCTTGAGAAGCTCTGGATTGCTGTTAGGTCCACAAGAGTCTGAAGGTATCAGCTCTATGATCCTTCAGTATTTGAGAAATCACCAAATATTCACTAATAAGCTTAGGTGATATCATGCTCTATGTTAATTGGTCAAAATGGCAATTCGTTAGGCATCATATTTAAAGAGTTCAATTATCATGAAGATACCAAAATACATTATAATGGCGATTGCGGTGGTGGGTGTGGCTGAGCCTGCCAAGATGGCGGACGTGCTCGCGTGAAGCTGTGCTGGTCAGCCTTACCATCCTCCACCATCCGTACTGATGGGGCCACCAAACAGAGCCATCGTAACACAGAATATAGGTGGAACAGCAAACTGTCCATGCCGAGCTCTGAGGAGAATGCTACAGTGGGCTTCTAGGCTTTCCTAGCGAGAGAGGCCCTAACCATCATGGCGGTGCTCAGCGGCTGGTGAAAAACTCAGCGAAGAGGAGGCGTTTGATGACACCCCAGCCTACCAGCCTTGCGCCCCTCGCACCACAGTGAGTACCCACTGGCACTGAGGAAAGATATTCAGACCAATGATACAGTCCAAACTGCGGTGGCGAGACCGACATGTAAAGGCAAACTGCCACAGCACATCCCACTCCACCCGACTGGAGGAAGGAACAGCAATGCGCCCGGAAGACAAGGGAGGGCCGGAGTCATCTGGCTCTCTAGAACACCTAGAGTTGAATGAGGTTTGCAGGCGACAACATTCGGAGTGACGGAGCACCGGATTAGGAGAGGACTGCGTGAAGTTGCTACTGTGAGCAAGAACTCACAACACCAGGCGAGGCACCCAGCGGCCGGTGGATCGACTGAGCAGAGGAGCGCAAAGTCTCATCTGGCACAACAGGACCCCAACCCAGAGGAGAAGAGGAGAAGAGGACTGGGCGGCCGGGCCTGAGCTGCATGGGGAGGGACAGAAATCAGGGCAGGGTCGTCGCCACTCACCCTATGACACTCCGCGTGGCAGGGATGCAGAGACACAGGCTGAAAGAGGTGTACGGTCACGAAGGCCTCCACTGACGGACCAGTGGCAACGGGGAGAGACAATCTGTAGAGTTGCGACGGCGCGTCAATTCACTCGCAGCGACCGCCCCCATCTCTTACGCGGCGACACCGCTCCCTCAACAGGGAGATAGAGGCTTGCAGTAGAACAGAGCAACAACATGGACCTTCCCCTCCCCCACCGAGAACCAGATGCGCAGTCCAGCATACCTGACCAGGGTCCCTCATTAGCCTCCTTGTGGCACAGGCGAGGCCCGCAACTCATCAGGCCCAAGTGAAGAGCACAGGGGGAGCACCTCGTGGGCAGGCCAACTACTCGGCACCATAGTCGAGGTGCAGCATGATTGGCTGAACTCCACAGGGCAGCAGCAAAGGGGTAAGACCCAAGCAACCGGGGGGCCCGGACTCAGAGTCCCTCCAACTTTGTCCCCCACCCCCACGAGTGCCCACATCAGTGCTGCCACCAAGCAGTAAGTAAGTAAGTAAACGTTTATTGTATTTGATTAATTAAAACCATTACAAAAGTGCACATTATTAAAAAAGATCTTGTATGTTAAAAAAGTAAAAACACATTTCTAAAAGCTGAGGAATTTCCAGTATAAGAGAGGCCTTTTAGTCGCGTTATGCTTTGAACAGTCCAGAGTCTATACACAGTTTAACGTTCTAAAGGCAAGGCCTTATATTGTTTTTGCGCTTGTACAGGGTACCGCCGGTCCTTGCTATGATGCTGCTAATGACAGGAACTTTACTAACTTCCCATTTAGTTGCGGGTGCTTAGGATCAAAGCAAGCAAGTACCGTCTGTCTCCGGGTTCGTATCCCTTGTACGCTGAAGTGGGGTTTTAGTAGGCCTACTCTTTCCCCTTTTAACTTAGTACAAGAGCATATGAGATGGTCTATGTCCTCAGTTCCGACCCCACATAGCCTGCATGAGTTCCCATAATTCTCTCTCAGCCAGGGTGGAAGATGCGGTATAGCTGGGAGGATACCTAACCTATATTATAAAAAGGTTTCTTTGGTATTCCTTGAATACCCTAGTTTAAAATATGCCTGCGGCACGAGGAATTTGTAACTACTCAATGTCATCCATGCGTGGCTCCTACGTGCAAAGGCTGCTTTGTCTTCTATGAGAGAGGGCTTCTTGATGGCTTTATTTACTACGTGCTTAAAGTGCAAGTGGGTAGTTGAAGTTTCTCACAGGTCAGCTAATCCAGTAATGGCCAGAGATTCCTCCAAGTATTTTTTGGCCAGTGAGGTTGGTGTGCTGCACAATTCTTGCCAGAGCTGATGGTTCAATGTGTTCCTGGGGGGAGGTTTAGCATGACTCTAGATCACTTCGCCAGAGTAGTGTACAGCAGCATTGCGTCCCTTCCCCTCAGGGCTCCGCTGCCATAAGTGATCGAGGGAGGAATTTCTGCTTGTGCTACCTGAAGCAAGGGCGAAAAATTTGGTCCTGTCAATTTTGTTTTGAGTAGCCTTAGCATTGACGCTATCGCCATCCCTTTCCTCTAGATAGCCTCGAGTTGTTTGACGAAGTGGCCACCCGTGTCAACTATTACCCCTAGATATTTATACTCGGAGGAGTTCCCAATTGAAGTTTTTCGCAAAAACCAGGAATGAGACCGTTGTTTCCCATTAATTGTTAGGGTTTTAGTTTTATTAACATTAACTTCTAGATGGTTTTCAGCTGTGTATTCGTGCAACTTGTTGAGTAGCCGTTGGAGACCAACTTGAGTATGGCTTGCTAAAACAACGTCATCTGCGTATGACATACTGGAAATGGCTTTGCCACCTAAACGAGGAGCATGCGCATTGCAGGGACTGAGGGCTGATTGCATATCTGCTGTATAAAGGTTAAAAAGAGTTGGTGCAAGCACAAAGCCCTGTTTGAGGGCTTTAGTTGTTGGTATGCACCTCGAGAGATGGGAGCCACTGCCGAGCTTGACCTGTATCCAAGTATTGGAGTGTAGTTGTATTAGGAGGGTCAGTAGGGATGGGGATGTCCCCCAGAGTGCCAATTTCCACCACAGTATTGCTCGGTTGATGTTGTCGAACGCCGTCTTAAAATCCACAAAGCAAAAATGGAGAGTTTGTTTGGATAGTTTTGTCTTGTCGATGAGTAGTGACATTGCTAGTAGGTTAGTTGTTGTACCAGTGTCTCTGCAGAACCCCGTTTGATAATGAGGGATTCTCTTTTGCCCAATCCTGTAGCTCTACAAGTAGGTTGCCTGCGAAATATTTAGCCTCTACATCTAATAATGCAATTTGGCGATAGTTTTTTGGTAGTGTTTTGTCGCTAGCCTTGTAAATTGGTGAAATAATAGAGCCCTTCCATGATGCGGGTAGAGACCCGGACTGCCTGACAGAACAGAAGAGAGGGGCTAGTGTTTCTGCCCAGCATTCCGGGTCTTGATTGAAAAGGGCTGGTAGAATCCCGTTTGACCCTGGGGCTCCCCCTTTCCTCCCTTTAGAAATTTGTTTCCTTACTATGACGGCATCGATGTGGTTGGGCTCTTCCTCTGTAATCATCACAGTTTGGGTAAGAGGAGCTGCTTGGCTGTCCGGAAATTCTTGTGTGCCAGGTATCTGTTGTTTAAAATGAGATTCTAAAAAGGATATCAATGCGTTTTCTGTAATGTGCGATGTTAAGCCTCCGTGTACCGGGTGTAAGATTTTATTTGTAGTTGACCAAAAGCGTGCACTATTGATTCCTTTTGAGTCATGGTAAAGTTTTGCCCAGAATTCGTTTATATTGGACCTGTTAATGTCACACTTGAGTTTTTTAAGTTTGACCTTTCTTTTACGAAGTTGGTAGTTTAGGTACTCGTACCCAGGGCTAAGCCTCAACGATCTCAAAAGTTTGTTTCTAGATTTTTTAACACATTTCAAATTGGTCCTCTGTGCACGCGTAATCTTCCCTGTAGCTGTTGGATCATTGGGAGCGGAGTATCTGACTGCGGTTGGATAAGGGTTTGCAAACAAAGCCGTAAAGGTTTCCCATATGCTGGAAGGGTTTCTGATGGGATAATTAAGCTTGGTTAACTGTAGTTTCACTGCCAGGAGCACCTCCCTGGTGTATGCTATGGATGACTTGATTCTTTTTAGGTTTATGGTGTGGGAGGCATGCCTACCGACTGGGTTAAGTATTGATTTATGTGGGTGAGCTTGAATTAAGACTTAATGGTGCCGATGGTCACCGTCCCCTTTGTCTCCTAGGCAGAAGCCTGTTACATGTTGAAAGAAGGAAAGAGAATCTAAAGTATAGTCTATTGTAGAATTTGAAATTTCTGTGTGAAATGAAGCGGCCGGGGGAGAGTCGTCGGCAAATCTTCCATTTAGTACCCTTAGGCCAATATGCTCCAGGTCTTCTAACAGCTCTAAACTGCTATTAGGGGATCTTCCGTGGCTGCTTTTGGTTTGAGTTGGTATGTTCCAGTAGAAGGACTGGACCTGTAAGGCTTCATTTGACGTTGTGCCTCAGATTTGTTGATCTAGATCGCCCGACAAGAGGAGGTTCGGTGTGTTGTGCGAACTCATTATTTGAAGCAGGTGTTCAATTAAAATGTTTGACTCCTGTTTTTTCTGTTTCAGGTTTAGGTATGTGTTGAACAGTAGCACCTCCTCATTGTTGCCACTAAGGTTTAGGTGAATCTTAATGATATTTACAGATGATAAAGAGGAAGGAGATTCCTGCGTGCTGTTGATTTTTGTTATGTTGATATAGGTGGCTAAACCCCCAGGAAGATGACCATATTTTGATTTCCTTACGGCTGGGGTATGGAAGCAAGTGTCCCCCTCTAGATGCAAGGGGTCTGATAACCAGGTTTCCTGCAAGAGGACAATATCAAAGGTTTTGAGATAATCTAGAAATGCGACGTCTGCTGCCTTACTGTTCAGCCCATTAATGTTCCATGAGCATAGCCTCAGGGTAGTTTTATCGTGGTTTCCCCGGTTGTTGTGTGGGATAATTTGTCATTGTGCCGGTCTGGCTGTGTTGATGGTTCTAATGATCTGAGTGTGTTCAGAATTAAAGGGATGATGGTAATTGGTGCCTGTTTGTGTACCTTGCACCTGTTCCCTATTGGGTGACCGTCCTCGTGCTCCCCTAAGTACAGAGGCAATTTTAACTCTGTTTCTGATTGTTCCTTCACGTGTCCTGGCAAGCAGTGGGAACGGATATCCAATGTTGTAATGCGTGGAAATTCGTATGCCCCAAGCTTTGAAGGTTTCCTATTCTTCCAGGACCTTATTTGCAATTTGAGTGGAACCCCAGGTAGCCTTGGTGAATTCCCTGCCTTGAGCTATGTCCGGCTTTATAAATTCTAGTGATAAAAGATTGGCTGTGTGAATGCCTTTTAATGTAGATATAGCTCCTAATAGTTGGAGAATATTCCCTCTGTTCAGGGTGTCGAAAGGCCCTTTCAAGTCATACTCTGGAGTAAAGAGTGTAATGGTAGAACTTGTTGTTAGCTGGGCGTGCTCTTCGTGAGTTTTCCCCCGGGTCATTTTCTCCAAAGGTGCAGATGGGCTGCTGGGTTAGCCTGCTGGATTTCTAGTAATTTGGGGTTTCTCGACACCTAGGATCGGAGAAGGCTTCTGAGCTGCGATCTGTATTTTTATTTTGGTTTTGTATTACAGAAAGGCCCTGGTGCCCAGTTGCTATTATCGTTGACCCCCTGCGATGCTCCCTGCACCCGCGTGTGTGCGTTACTACTGTTAACATATTTTTGTTTCACTACTCCTGTCGCTGGGGTTGGAACGTAGGTAATACTGTGGGCTGCAAGCTCATTAGACGTGGTAGTAGTATTATGATTGTGGCCCTGAGGTTGAGTTGGTGGTGGATCTGAAGTTTGTGCCAGCGCCTGATTTGGTCCGTGTGTGTTAGGGTACCCCCTTTACTCTGTTGATAATGAGAGTCAGCAGCTTTTGGCGTCTTCCTGATTCTGTCCAACTTTGGTTGTTCTGATACATGGAATACCAGTTCGACTGCTTGATGATACCAAAGCTGCCCCGAATGGAGCCGTTGTTGCTTGTACCACATTCTTGTTTGCCGTGGGATAATTATCCTTTGGCTGACTAGTTCTTTCATGGGCTATTGGAGCTTGTGCTGAAGTGTCGTGAGTGGGCATCTTCCGCTGTTGTTTTTTAGTAACAAAGAGGGGATATACTTTTGTTTGACTCAGGAGTGTTATTTTATTGCGACCTTTTCTGTGAAGTTGGCGACGTTGCTTCGTGTTCTGAGTTGTTGTTTGTTCCTTTAGTAGCAAATGTATCCCAGAGATCGGACTACCCCCTTGACAGCTCAGATGCTTTGGAACAGCAGCGTTTTTGACAACAGAATCCTTTTTGGGTGGTCCGTTGGCTACTGCTTTCTCTTGGTTCGCTGAAGCTTTTTCTTGAGTTGGGCCCTTTGGCAGGCCCTCTATGAGTGTGGATGCACTTGAGGGAAGCAACGACAGTTTGTCAATAATAGGACCACAGCTGCAATTCAGTTTGGCCTCCTGCTCGGCTCTACTGATTAGCAGATTTAGTTGCCACATTTTTTCGTCTATCCCCCCTACAAAGAGAGCCAGGGTGTCAAGGAATGTCAATTGCAAATCCATTTTGTCAGACTGATTATGTAGCACGTCAACGGTCCGTTGCATAGTATTTAGTAGAATGTCCCATGTATTCGGTGCTTGCCTATCGGTTTGATTTGTTGAGTCCCGAGTGGGGCTTGGGGGACTATGGTGTATAGTTGGTGCGTTTTTTACTGCTCTATGATCCCTGCCTTGATCAATGTTGATACTGGCCATAGACGGTGGAGATTTTTCGGGAGTGTTCAAGGCATAGGAAGTGACTAAGTCAGCCCACTCCTGCGATCCTAGGTAAGAAAGGGCTTCCTGCCCGCCTCCCCTGGATTCCAGGGAAGTATCAGAGGTCATTTTTAAGGTCTCTACTGTGCCCCCCGTTTCACCTACTGGTGGCAGGAGGCCCCTTGCAACCTTGACGGCCGTTGACTGTAAAGGTGAGTCTTGTGGAGATATATGAAGGTGTTTCGGAGTTGCCGTGCAGGAGATTGATTCGGTTGGAGTTTGCTTATGTGATCATGCACTGGGCTTGTACCATTGCTGTCGGTTTCCGCTGACACTTGCATTGGTTGAACTACTTTTTGCCTGTTTGGGTCGTTTGTTAAGGTTTCCTGCGGCCTAAGAGGTGAGGGGGGAAAAATGCAGACAGCCAAGGTTGGAATTTTGACACGCTGCTCCACTTTCATTACCACTTCCTCCACCCTTATTAGTGAGTCAGTGTCGTTGTTAAAGTCAGAAGTTTTTTCTTGTGTTTGTAGGGAGACCACTAGTTGGTCTGCTGGAGTTTCCACGCTGGCTTGTACCGTAACAGGTACAATAGTTGGTTGAAGGGGGAGAAGAGGATCTTGTAGACCTTGAATTTTGCCACTGGAAGAGAATATAGATGATGCTGCGTCTTTTAGAAAGTGACATTTTGAAGAAATTTTTGGGTGAAAGAGATGTGATGGGGCCCCCCTCCCAGATGGTCTCCCGTCATTGGGGAATCCAGATGGCTGCTGTGTTGGGCCGGAGGGACCCACTACGTCCTTGGAGAGCGCTGTCAGGTCTATGATGCTTGGCCTCAAGTTCCCATTGCATTTGATTCTGCGCGCTGGTACTGTGGGCTGGACCCGTTTCCTTCCTGACCTCATGATGGGGAATGTTTCCAACCACCCTCTGAGGCTGGTGGAGGTATGGGTACTGGTGCTGAAACTGATGTACTAAGGTGAACGGGTGGCCCCACTCTGGTTCCAGATCCTTCTTCCCGCCCTGTTGCCAGGGAATTCGGGAAATTTTGCACCGCCTGTGCCTGGCCTTGCTGCCTTTCTACCTTCTGTTGCTTTTGATCTCCTTTGCAGTGCAAGCGGTTTATCAGTGGAGGGAACAAGCCCGAAGGAGGGAAACAGGCCCTCTTCAAGTCGTCCTCTTCGAACCGCCCTGGCCCTTGCCCTGCACTGCTCTTGCTCTGGCTGAACGGCAAGATCCGGTGCTCCAATGCTCCGATGCAGGGGCGCACAGGTCTGACACTTCCAATCTCATGGGCCGAGCTGAGCAGGACTGGGCTAGGCTTGTATGGGAGGAGCGCAAGGGGGTAGCGGGCTGAGAGCAGGCCACACTGGTGAGTTGCAAACCGCACCCAACCTAGTTGGGCCGCTTCCGCGCTCACCGGGCTCACACTCTGTGGCCGCTGCTAATAGCAGCCGCGCTCTCTGCACTCACGCTCGCACTCGCCCCCACTTACCCCCTGCACGGTTTTCAGGTGTCTTCAGGTGATCCTGGTGCACCTGGCGTTACCTTCCGTTGGTGCTGGAGCTAGTGTGGTGCAGGTGTTGGAGCAGCTGAAGCAGCCTTCCACTGCTGACCTCCGGCGGAGTAGGAGCTGCTATGAAGCTGCTAAGAAGCTATGAGGCTGCTGTGAGGCTGCTGGTGCCATTGTCAGTATTCACCGCAGTTCCTTTATTGTTCCTTAAGGTTATGCCCTTGTGGTTGTGCCTGACCAAATGGCTGCCTTGATTGAGCTGCTGCTGACCCCCCCTCCCACCGCTATCATTTTGGCTGTCAGCAGGTCACAGCAGGTAGCGGCAAGCAACACACCACAGCCTTCCTGCAGCCTTCCTGCCTTCCGCCTCTCCGCTCCACCCAAACCAGGTTCAATCCAGGCTCTCCGCTGTCTCTCCCGAGTTCAAGTGCGCTTGGCTGCCTGTCCCACTGGATACGGCCTGGCTGGGCTGGGTAGCGTTTAGTCGGGCCCCCGGAAACAAAGCTGCTGTTGGCAATGGGCAATGAGCCGGGAGCCGGGGGCAGGGAGCCAGGTGCCGTGAGCAGCGAGCAGTTCGGCATCTTCGGCGTCTTTCTGACACACCCCCTTCTGCCAGCTGTCAGTGCGAAAACGTGGAACGGACCTCCAAACATTCACCACCAGTGGCAGAACATCTCACCCACCAAGCAGTGAGGTGCGCAGGTATGCCCTCCCCTCGAACCCTAAGTCGGCGCCACACCTGAGGGGCAGGGCTAGATCAGACACTATACAAAACCACAGACATCAACTACGCACACCTTCACTGCGGCACACCGAAGGCAAACACCAGCAATACCCGCTTTGTGATACACTAGAAGGAAGCCATACCCCAGGGTAGACACCAGGCAGTAGACCTGACCCCTTCAGACACGGGAAAAAGTGAACAAGCTATTCCATCCAGCACAATCTCCAGGTACAACTAGATTGCTTCCTTTGCTTGCCTGTACTTATTCCCATGATTCCGCATGCAGTTTAATTGGGATGGGTCCTCTCCGTCCACGATGCACAGCTTATTATTATTAAATGGCGGCCCGCCCCTGGTCCCCACTTTGCCTGGAAGACCAAGTATTCCGTCATGAGCAAGACAAAAACATCCAGAGACACTTTGCTGAAAACGCCAATACAGCACCCCCAAGGATGCTAGAATGAGATGCCTTTAAAGTCTTCATAAGAGAGGCATGTATTCTGTAGATATCAGGGATCAAAACTATACTAGAGCGACGAATACTAGAGACGGAATGCAACCCTGAATCATGGAGCATATCGCCAATGGCGCCTTAACGACCCAGATTGCGGAAGCCAAAACTGCATAGGTAGAAGTATAGCAGACCTGAGACAATATAACTTCAGGGCTTGTGCAGCTAGGGTACATCGTGAGGGAGATAGAGCGGGAGCTGTGTTGACCTGGCTTATTCGGCAAGACACTGACACATGCCCCATAACCGAAATAATCACTCCAGTGGGGCGACAGTTTGCTCCCAAGCAGATATTAACCGGGACTTTTTCGACTATTACACTGAAGTATACAGGGACCCGGAACAGGCTGGCACAGTAATAGCAGACCAATTCCTTGCCCAAATCCCTCTGCCCCGAATCGCCCTGCCTGACAGGACCTCACTTGATGCAGTGATCACATTGACAGATGCGACACAGGCGATCCAAGCCCTGGCCCGAAACAAAGCCCCAGGTCTGGATGGCCTGCCATTAGAATACTATTGTACCTTCTCACTCTCCTAGCACCCCGGCTAGCGGACATATATGGGGCAGCTCTAGAAGGCGGGGAACTCCTGGGATCAATTCCCAAATCACTGTTAGTGTCATTTTTAAAACCGGATCAAGATCTGAAACAGCTGGCCTCCTACAGACCGATTGCACTGTTATCGGCGGACTTTAAGATTTTCCGTGAGATACTGGCAGACCGCTACACCCAATTCCTTCTAACACTGGCATATCAGGAGTTTGTCCCAGGCAGGTGTACTTCCCAGAACATCTGCCAATTATTCCACGTCCAGGATCGAGCACAGGGCTGCTTTCCCCAGGCCACTTGCCTGATCCTGGACATGGAGGTCTTCGATACCTTGTCCTGGCCATATCTCTTTGCAGTACTCCAACACATGGGGTGACCCAACACTTCAAACGTACACAAGACTACTATACACAAATCCCACATCTAGAGTTCGACTGGGCCGCCACATCCCACCACCCCTCCCGGTGTCTAGGGGTACACGTCAAGGCTATCCGCTATCCCCCTTACTCTTCGCCCTGGCGAAGGAACCCCTGGTGGTTCATCTACGGGAAGAGGGTGAGGAATAGGGTATTTCAATAGTGGGTGTCACCTACAGTGTATCCTTGTACACAGACAACCTGCTACTCTACGTGCGCGATATCACAATGAATCTAAAACCCATCTTGACCGCACTAGCAGACTTCGCTACAGTAGCCTGTCTGAGAGACAACTGTGCAAAATCCTCTATATACCCACTTAGCCCCAACCTTCCCCCACGAGAGGTATGCATTGGGGGCGTCAGTCTTCCATGGAATGCTCAGGCTCCCCGCTACCTAGGTGTACGACTTTATCACACGTCACAAGATCGGTATGATGGCAATCACCCTAGGGTAATGGCGGGCGTCGGAGCCTCAGTTCGATTTTGGAAGACCCTCCTGTTAGCCCCCCTAAGAAAAATCACCCTAGCAAAGATAGTCCTGGTTCCACGCCTTCGCTATCATTTCGCAAACCTGCCGGTCATTCCCCCCACCCATTCTTTCAAGAACTAGACACATTGTTCTGCAACCTCATCTGGGGTAGCGGTCGCCCACAGGTTGCCCTGACTAAATTACAATTACCAATAGACCAAGGTGGACTGGGAGCCCCAACATTCGAAGCATTCTTTCTGGTGGCTCAGCTCCTGTGGCTATTGTGCTGGAAGGCAAGGCGCTATCTGGGAAAAGCCAGCACAGACATGGGACCCTAATCTATATCAGCGGTCCCGCATTTGCTCCTACAGGGAACTTGGCCTATCTCGACTTACCCACACAGGCCATGGTGGTACGGTCCTATGTGACACGGATCCATTGCCTATCTCGAGAAACCCCATTGTACACATCCCTGCTACCACTGGCTGGCCTACCCCAGGGTAGAAACTATTACACCACACGGGCCTTACAGACTTGGACAGACCAGCTTCTCACATTTCATCAACTAGTGGAGGAGACCGGACTCCCACGAGGACAGTTCCTTCTCCACCGGGAACTGGTTTTGTATTGCCGCCGGATGTGGAACATGTCCGAGAGTGAAGCAGCGACACACCCAGTTCTCCAATACTACAAATGGGCCCCAGGCTGTACTTAATCACTTGGATATACACGGTCATACTGGAACTAACAGCCATATCACTAACTTAAACACGGCACAAGTGGGAGGAAGAGTTCGGGAGGCTACTGCACAACAAGGAATGGGAGCATGCCCTAGAGTTCCGAAAGTAAGTGCCCTGAAATTCCCGGTTTAAAAAAATACAATTCTTCATCCTGCATCGCGTGTACACCAGATTGACTTTAGCGCCACTATCCAGTTTCATAGTTCTCCTGCCCCCGCTACCAAGCCCCTAGCGCAACATTCCTACACATGTTCTGGAACTGCCCCACGCTGTGGCTCTACCAGGACGCCATCCACAACGCAGTGCAGAAGGTCACAGGGCTCACTGATATTATTTCATGGGAAGCCTGCGCACTAGGTGCATTCAGATGTCGAAAACACTGTAAAGCCCAGACATGATTTGCATCCCGACCCTATCAGCCAAATACTGTGAAACTGTGCCCAAGAGAACATCTTTAGGGCCTACAAATAGAGGATGCAGAAGCCCACATCACCCTGCTTGTTGGATACCACATCACATAACCCACTGAAAAACAAAGGTCCACTGAAGTGCCCCCTTGTGCCATGTAGCATGTGGAACCACCATGATGCAAATGCAAGAAGACTCAAAAGGCAAGGTCTGTCAGAGCAGATGAAGGGCTCTCCTAAAATCTAAGGATCCTAGCCATTCTGAACTTGCTGAGAAGTTAAGAGGACCTGCACAAGGGAAGGCATCTTCAATTTCTCCTTGCGAGGGAAGGACTTCAGGATATATAACTCCAGTATGGAGAAAGTGCTACATGTTTCCTGGTAACAAGAAAATGGAGGAAACCCCTCTGCCAGATCTCGTTCTCCATAAAGAACAATTCTATAGACCCCTTGTTCAACAGCATGAGAACCTCTTGCTGCAGAATGCAAACATGGTCGTAGAGGTGGCAAAGAGGTGGCAGGGGAGCAAGGGGAACATAAAGAGGTCAATTCTAAAAGGGAAGGGTTACTTTCAGCACCCTATAGGCCGTTCATTCAATCTTGTAGGCAAATTAAAGCAGTTTGCCTAGAGGAGCCGGGTAAAAAGAGAAGGAAGAGGATTGTTTCTGCTGCCCTCAAAAACCTTTGGAGCTGACATACTCCAAACTCATTGAGTGACTTCATGAGGGCAGTTGCAGATGGCATCTCTGAAAAGAAAGACCCTAGAAATAGCTAGTGAAAATGGTGCACAGGGGAAGCCAGTCCCAAGGACTGGGACATGGCCGGTCCTTGTTTCAAGTGCTCCAGGGCTGCATCAGCCTTATCACCAAAAAAGCGAGCTCCATCAATAGCATGTCCTTACGACATGCCTGAACATTACCTGAGAACCCTGTGGAGCACATCCAGACATGACGATGGATAGCAACTGGGGAACCCAAGAACCATGCCACTGAATTCACAGTTTCCAGCAGAGCACAGTGTTTTTTTACCCGCATCCTGACAATCATCTGCACTTCAGCAAAAGGGTACAAAGGTGGTTGGAAGATATGGAATTACCAATTGCGCCACCTCTCACAGAGCATGGGAGTATTAGGCCAGAAGACACATTGAATTAGTTGATCAAAGGGCAGGGCTCTCTAAAGATATGAACTCCTTTCCCATAGCTTCAACCTGCTTCCACTTCCTATTTGAAGGATGTGTTTAGAGGAGAAAGAAGCCTGCACTACAAACCTTTCCATGGAAGAGTAAGCTGTCAAGAATGTTATGGCATCTGGCACCAGAGGATGGCAATAGGCCCCTCTGCAATTCACCACAGGAGCAGAAGCTAGTTTATTCCATGAGCTCAATATTAGGATCCATCAATGCTTCGGTGCAAGGAAGCAAGGCTCCAGCATTAAGTAAGTACGCAGCAGAATTTCTGTGAGAAGGCTGGCTTTGTTCTCCGCTTGTGAGGCAAAAATTCAGATATTCACAGCCTTGAGCAAAACAGTTGTAAACGATCACATTTTCTCAATTGGAAGGTCACTCCAGATCCACTACAGGAGATGTATCTAGGTCACTAGCCTTCTGCAGGACCAAATAGTCAGCTCTGTCAATGCCAATAGGGGGAACAAGACTGCCTGTCTCACTGCTCTCATCATCATGTTAGACTAAATTTGGCATTGGGATGTAGTTAGAATTGGAGCCAAAGAACTCCTCACAACAACTAAAGTACTCCTCATAAGGCACGGGTCTGTAGGAGGATTCCTCAACAACCAATTGCTGAGACTTATCTTCAGAAAATTCACTGCTTTCTCTAATGGAATCAAAGGCAGAGGTGAGTCAACCACTAAGCCAGTTGAAGAAGAGCTGCCAGTGCCAGAAAGGTGTCAGAAGAAGGCGCAGCAGAGCTGACCAAAACTAGCAGGTTAATTCATAGTCGAAGGCCCTGAAGGCTCTTTTGGGCTAGAAGGCTCACCAGAAAGAGCTGGAATGGAGTGAAAAATGGCTAGCAAAGCCTAGGTGAAAGTCATGATCTGAGCAGGGTTAGGGCCAGGTGCCAGAAACTCCAGCAAAGTAGCAGGGGGCTCCAGGTCCGTAGCAGAAGCTGAAGCCTGAGCCAGCTCTGGTTGCATCTCCACCAAGAGGTGTGGCATAGCGGCCAGAGTGGCTGACTCTGAAGTGCAGGGCTGACGGTTCAGTCCCTGGCACCGGCTGAAGCTCAGTTCAGCATCCTGTGACTCTGGGCAATAGCTCACTTAACCTTCTCGACGGCACCCAGCACCTTGAAACCCTTAAGGGAGCTACATTCATGCTTTACAAATTGGAATTCCTTACTTACTTACTAATACAAGCTTCAAGGACTTTAGTGAGGTCAGAGTAGAGCAGGAGCAACATCAAGAAGTGGAAGAATTCTCCTTGTGGCCCTAAGAGGGTGCCTACTTCAAAGCTTACTTTCAAATGAAAGCCACAGCAAGATCTAGAGCGGTTCCTGTAGCCATGACAGGTACGATGATGTAATGAAATACCTCTCTTTGCATGATCACCCCCAAAGTTTTGGACTGATACTGCTGTTTTTTTTCGACTCTGAGAGTGCACTGAGGTCTACAAACCAGACCTCAATGACGGTTTTCTGACCCAACAAAGTATATGTTTGATTTGCCTACACCCAATTTACATAACTTTACTTATTAATAAGTCCCTAGTATATTGTACCAATAGTACCTAAGGCCTGTAGATTAAAGTATCTCAACAGGCTGCAGCACCTATTGTGCCACCCTGGATGTGACAACGTGAAAATATGTCTCTCAGCCTACCAGTGAAGACTGGCAGAGTAGTTATAAACTGCTGACTTGACTATGTCATTTAAGTTGATAGCAAAGTCCAAACCTCCTTCATTCATAAAAATAAGTCACCCCTGCAACAAGCCTATTGAGTCCTAAGTCAGGATGCAATATATTGAAAAGTAGGACATGAATTTTTATATGTCCTAACAGTAAAAACCTCAAATTGCAGTCTTTACTATGCAAATGTTTACAACCCCTCTGGCAAGTACATGGTTACAAGCTGACAACTCAGCTGTGCTAATTTCTGAACAGGACTACTAAAGTTGTTACTTCAAGATATCAAAATGATTGTTGCATTAAACTCGACTTGATGCCCAAGTCAAATTTAATGTAGCTTTTCAGAAATGTAAGTTTTAGAAAGTTGTCACTATGTTGCCCATGTCTTCCTGTGGCCGCTGGCAGAAGCTGGTCACAAGACAACCTTCTGCCCTCCTGGGGAGAGGTGTGAATGACTCCCAGAATTATTAACAATAGAGGCCCACCTCTGCAAGAGGTGCCACCTCTCCCTGGCAGGAAGCCACAAAGGGTGTGAGACCAAAAGGTGAGCTTCAAAGTGGAACTTGTCTTTGAAGAGCAAATGTTGAACAAACAAGAGGGGCTGCTCTTTTGTTGAGACTGACAGGTTGGCATTGGGGCAGCCACGGCCGGTGCAGGTAAAACGTTGGGGCCGTGGGGGGAGGGATTTCAATGGACGATTATGAGAGCAAATGTATTATTTGTTTTATTTTCCCTCGTCATTGACTGTCAAAATCCCCCCCACCGGGCCCCACTGCTCTTACCTGCATGGTCCGCAGCTGCGTAGGGGACAGAGAGGGGAAACCATTTGCCAAACCATTTTTTCCAAGGCAGTGTAGCCTTCAGGTAACCACACCTCTAGGTTGGCTACTAAGCTCCAAAGACCGAGAGCGGTCCTACCATTTTGGGAGAGGACACAATAGTGCCCAAGGGCCCTTTCTAGGCATAAATATGGCACCCCTGGCATCCTGACCTCAGATTAGATCTGGACTGGAAAGAGGACCAAAGAAGGACTGTCCTGCTGATCTCTCGATGTTGCAAAGGGAGGCTGCACCAAAGACAGGCCTAGACGTCATCTGTTGATCATTAGGCTAGCAAAAAGGACTGTGTCTATGGTGCTTAGCTCGTGGAAAAGTTGCTCCTGTGCCCCAGACAGAAGAGATGAACTCCAAGAGTCATTTGGATGGCTTCCTGATATAGCACCAAAGCCACAAAAGCTGAAGAAGCCTATTCTGACCAGTCAGTTTCCACAATCGTCTGATCATCACTGATCACCGATGTGCAGCCTGTATGACCGCGTCCCAATGCTAAAAAGTTGCACTTGAGTCTGCCAGACCTCGGAAAGTCATCAAAGTGCAGTTTGATCACCCAAGACAGATACTAACCTTGACCAAAGGGAACTGCTGGTTTCACTGTGACTGGAGACTAGTAGTCCAGTGTTAACCTGACTTTAGCTGAACCAAAGAGTACTTCGAGGGACATCGACCTCTGTGACCAAAGTTGCTCCACCTTGACCGAGGAGTAGTCAGAAGAAGACTCCTATCCATCACACAGCATCCTCAGAATTTTACAGCATCTTCAACATCCCGTATCACTTGTAAAAGGATCACTCTGTTGAAGTCTATGCTGGCTCAAAGCACCTAGAACTGGACTTAAGACTGTTCTGATGTCAAGGTAAATGTCCTACTACTCCTCATTGTCTCCCCTGACCTTCTCGCTGTTGGATTTGTTCAACCAAAGTAGGGTGGAGTAGCCAAACACAACTCTTTAAAAGTTTTACAAAGTTTCCAAACTTTACAGCAACCAATGCTTATTTGCTTTTTTGAGTGAAAAGCTGAGATTTAGGTTTTACTAGAAAATCTGTTTCTCCCGCCAGTCGATTTCGTTCACTATGGTGTTTAAAATTTCATACAAATAAGATCAATTTTAATAAATTGGTATCAGATTTCTTTCATGTTATGTGACTTTCTTATTGAGTTTTTTTCATACTACTAAATGCTTTGCACTTGTTCCCTTGTTTAAGCCTTACTGCTCGAAGCCACAACTACCCAGGGTTGAGCTAAGGTTTAACAAACAAGCCTGACTGGACCCAAGTTGGTTTCGTGAGTGTATTTCATGGTGAGGCCGAATGAACCACACCATAAAATACACCGCATTTCCTCACAGATAATCATCACAGAATCGTCCCATGAAACCTTTGCCTCCTACTCCTTGATGGCCTTGGTGTGCTGAGTCTGCACTTTTCACACGACCCAGAGTCATTTTTTAGCTCTGAACACCAGAGACAGACTTTGTTGGGGTCCAAAGGCAACATCTTTTGGTAATAACACAGTTTGAACCCTGATATCTTAGGGAGAGACATCCACTACAAATAACACATTTGTGACAGAAAATGTTCTGACGACATCTCCAGATCAAGATCCTAGCATGAGGTATAAATGAAATTACCAAGATGGTGCCTTATACAGCCCTGCAACATCACATCCAAGTAGAATCAAAGGGTCTAGTTGGAGGTGTTACCCCACAGTCAGCACAGGTGAGCTAGTTAATCTTTTTTAGATCCAGTCTGAAGCCTGGAGGAGAGTCAAGAGTTTAGGAATCTGTAGGTAGAAGTATGCATTAGAAACAATTGTACAATGTTTTTGCATTGGCTTTATAGATATATGCATATACACTTATGCAGTTACCACTCTGTAAAGAATTTGCTATTGGCTCATCGCTTTTCTAAATTCTGATTTGTTGCCTTTCAAATGATCTGTGAAGAATGATATATCAATTGTACATGGAAAGATTTCTGAGCAATGTCACATGGTCCTGTTTGACAAATGACATGACTTCATTTACACATAGTCCTGTAGTTATTATTTCAAGGCTGTGTCTTAATCTGGATACAGATTACAAGCTACCATTGGCAAAAATAGACCATAACATATCACTTCTGTCGCCTCTAAATGAGTATACTTTGTATCAACCGCAGCAGGATGATAGGCTGAGTAACGCTGCTGAGAAAAGTACTACGACCAGCAGACAACAAAAAGGTATCAGCAATGAGCTTAGAGCTACATGCAAGGCATTAAGGGCAACAGCACTCACCTGTTCTTGAGGGGGGGAGCGGAACTCGCGAGTCCTTCTGGCCGTCTCTGCTGCAGACATGGTGAATGCCTGCATCAGCTCCCGGTAGCGCTTTCTTTGGTTTGTTTGCAAGCAATCCACATAGCGCTCTGAAAAAGCAATGATGGCTTCCACACGGTGCTGCAGCTCACGGTCACAGAAATATTGTAATAGGTTGCACATCTGAGGTGACAGAAGAGAGGCAAGGAAGAACGATTAGCAGGATGATGATGAACGAAGAACAAACCAAATTTAATACTAAGAACGGTCCTCATTCACATAAACAAGGTTACTAACAACCTGATGCACACAATGCCTATTACAGGTAGTGAAAAGGAATATGCATTAACTCACTGTAATGACACTGGGAAATAGAGCAGTATGGAAAAAACCACATTGAGCAACAGTAGAAAGCAGTAACTTCTGACTCATTGCATCACATCGTAAACCACCTTGTCTTAGCCCCAGCAGGTACACTGCAATAAACAGCTCCTTGTGAAGTTGAAACAGGTGTGTAGGACCCAAGGCTACAACTGTGTTCTGACTCTTGTGCTTATGGCATTTCATGAATGAATATCTCCTGGAGGGTAGATTGTCAGATGTACAGGGGGGTCGTGCATAACAGTGTGGTGGGAGGTCGTGCATAACAGTGTGGCTCTCCTATCACCATGATAAAGAGCCTGATCTAGACTTTGGTGGAGAGGTTACTTTGTCACAATGGCGAGAGTACACTCTCTGGCAAAGCGGAGTTGGGCAGAACTTTAATATGTAGATGGTGGAGACTACTCTGAACCCACTACCTACATACAACTTCAATGGCCCAATGAAGTAAGGGCTGTTAGAGGTTTGGCCATGTGTCCACCCGTCCAAACATACTGTTAGTTTTTACTGTATGTCAGTATAGTGCAGTAAAAACTGCAAAATTATCCCCCACGCCATGGAAGACAACTCCCACAGTGAGTGGGTCATTATTCTTTTTTATTTGAGATTTTGTTTTAAAAAAATGTAAAAGTTTGATGCACAGCTCCATAATGTTTTTAAATACTGCTGTTTTGCACATTATTCTCTCTGCACTCACCGGATCGCGCCGTGCAGCTGATTACTAGCTGACACTGCCTGTCCTCCCATAACGCTGCTTTCGGGGCGCCATTGGCACGCCGAGGGAGACTTCTGCCACGCCCTCCCATTGCTGGCCACGCCCCCTTCACCGAATCACTTAAAGCGCGCCAAACACTAGCGTCGCTCTAAAGATTGCGTTACTCTTGAGGCGGAAGCCGGGAGTCTGTAGCTAAGCCATTTATATTTTAAAATTGGTGTATGTGTTTTTAAATACTGCTGTTTTGCACATTATTCTCTCTGCACTCACCGGATCGCGCCGTGCAGCTGATTACTAGCTGACACTGCCTGTCCTCCCATAACGCTGCTTTCGGGGCGCCATTGGCACGCCGAGGGAGACTTCTGCCACGCCCTCCCATTGCTGGCCACGCCCCCTCCACCGAATCACTTAAAGCGCGCCAAACACTAGCGTCGCTCTAAAGATTGCGTTACTCTTGAGGCGGAAGCCGGGAGTCTGTAGCTAAGCCATTTATATTTTAAAATTGGTGTATGTGTTTTTAAATACTGCTGTTTTGCACATTATTCTCTCTGCACTCACCGGATCGCGCCGTGCAGCTGATTACTAGCTGACACTGCCTGTCCTCCCATAACGCTGCTTTCGGGGCGCCATTGGCACGCCGAGGGAGACTTCTGCCACACCCTCCCATAGCTGGCCACGCCCCCTCCACCGAATCACTTAAAGCGCGCCAAACACTAGCGTCGCTCTAAAGATTGCGTTACTCTTGAGGCGGAAGCCGGGAGTCTGTAGCTAAGCCATTTATATTTTAAAATTGGTGTATGTGTTTTTAAATACTGCTGTTTTGCACATTATTCTCTCTGCACTCACCGGATCGCGCCGTGCAGCTGATTACTAGCTGACACTGCCTGTCCTCCCATAACGCTGCTTTCGGGGCGCCATTGGCACGCCGAGGGAGACTTCTGCCACGCCCTCCCATTGCTGGCCACGCCCCCTCCCACGTCATCAGTCGCCACTATAAACCATGTGCCAATATCGGAAGCGCAGCGGACGAGCGCAGCGGGCGCGCATAAGGCAAGCTCGTCTGCGCTCGTCCGCGCCGAGACCGGGCAAAGGGCCACCCCCTCTGATCCACCACTCCCCCATCCCGCCTCCAGCTCCGTACCAATAACCTACACCTCGGAACAACTCCTCATCATTAACCAAACAATAAGGTCTCCGCACTCCTTACCCAACTTCAACTATAACAATCCTATGATCGGACCTCGCAAGTGCCCCACCTGTATCGTTACTCCATCTACTCCTCTCCCTACACCCCCCCCACTAGTGAGAACAGCACTTATAAATGTAAGATCCCTGCCGAAACACAAATTTGAAATCGCCGATCTCATAGATAACAGATAGATATTTTATTTATCACCGAGACATGGGGAGACGAGACCTCTGGCCCGGACTTCAGAGATGCCACACCTAACAATTACTGTGTGAGTAAGTTGGACAGACCGATAAGGAAGGGTGGAGGAGTAGCGATTATTTACAAAAACCACCTCAAGGTAATTACAGCAGACACAACCTACCCTGAATGCGAGGCCCTCCTATTCTCGATAGGCCTATCCAGCAAAGCAACATTCAAAGGTATGTTGATCTACCGCCCCCCAGGATCCAGAGCCAAATTTCTAGCACGCTTGGATCAAATAATCGAGACATCAATTGGATCACCACAGTTTACCATCTTAGGTGATTTCAATTTTCACCTCGAAGTTTTAGAAGACCCAGACACCAGAACGCTACTGGGAGATTTAGAGACAGCCGGTCTTATACAAATTGTTAAAAAACCCACGCACAAAGCAGGACATACGTTGGATGGATTATTCACCAACAACTCTGAAATTTCCATCATTGATATTATTCCTTTAATCTGGACAGATCATTCGGCAATATGTTTCTCTATTCCAACCAAACCCACTTCCCCTCGCTCGTCTCTTCCCCCCCCCACCAAATCCAGAGACTGGAAAAACCTAAATCTTGAACATCTCACTCAGATGATACAGGACAGTCCATTACTTAACGCACATGATCCCATAGCAGCCTCAGATACCTTCACGGAGAATCTGATCGAAGCTTGCAACAAATTAGCACCGTCCAAAACCGTCCATCGTAGTAGAAAACTCCCTTCAGCCCCTTGGTTCTCCGAGTCGCTTAGACTTCAGCGCCAGTACTGCAGAAACCTTGAACGACAGTGGCGCCGTAACTTCAATACGCCTGACAAAATCATTTACAAAGGCGCTCTCTCCAATTATAAAAAACTCATAAAAACAGAGAAAACCACGTATTACACAAACCAAATTAATCAGGCTAAAAACTCCTCAGGGAAACTATTCCAAGTAGTAACATACCTATCTAACCCACCTGCTCCTCAGTCAGAAGGATCTCAAGCACTATCTGATGCATTAGCCAACTTCTTCGAGGACAAGGTCAGAACCATCTTCAACACATTCACACCCGACGTTGCGCCCATTCTCTCTGACTCTGGCGTTGATACTGGCCCCACATTCGCAGCTTTCGAACCTACCACCTGTGAATTCATCCAACCCCTGATTGCTCGACCCAAATCTGGTTCACCCCTAGATCCTTGCCCCCCTAGCATCCTCAACCTCATCCCCGAAGTTTTTGCTCCACCTCTAACCACCATCTGCAATGCAATGTTTGCATCTGGTGTTTACCCCCCGGTATGGAAAAAAGCAATAATTAAACCACTACTCAAAAAACCCAGCCTAGATCCTCTGCTTCCTGCTAGCTACAGGCCAATCGCCTGCCTCCCATTCCCCGCAAAGATCTTTGAAAAGATCATGAACATCCAGCTGTCAAACTATATTGACCACAACAATCTACTGGATGACACCCAATTTGGGTTTCGACAGGGCCACGGAACAGAGACGGCACTGCTAAAAGCAGCAGATGAGATTAGATACACGATGGATAACGGAGGAGCAGCAGTTCTGATACTCTTGGATCTATCTGCGGCCTTTGACACGGTCGACCATGCCATCTTGATCGACCGTGTCGAGGCCATAGGAGTTACAGACAAAGCAAAAAACCTCCTGGCCTCATTTCTGTCAAACCGTCCGCAAACTGTGAAACTAGGCAATTTCACATCCCAGACCTTCTCCCTGCCATGTGGAGTACCGCAGGGATCCTCGCTAAGTCCGACACTATTCAACATCTATGTGTCGGACCTGGCGAGGGTCATAAAATCCTGCGGAATCTCCCTCACTACCTACGCCGACGACACCCAACTGGTGCTGTCGATATACAATGATGGAATCTCAGTGGCAGCCAATTTCCAAACGGGAATGAAGGCAATAAGCACCTGGATGTCATCCAACTGTCTTAAACTCAATTCTGATAAGACAGAAGTGATGACATTCGGGAGGCTTCAACCCACCTGGTCCCCACAATGGTGGCCCCACCAGATGGGACAACCCCCAGAACCTGTAACGAAGGTACGTAACCTGGGAGTTATCTTTGATAACAAGCTGTCATTCCAGCAACATGCTAACTCAGTGGTTTCCTCCTCCTTTCACATACTAAAAAGGATAAAAAAATTAATTCCATACCTTCCTCCACATGCAGGCAAAACCCTGGTCAGTACATTAGTATTTTCCAAAACTGACTACTGTAATGCACTGTTACTCAATGCACAACAGAAGGTCCTCAATAAACTGCAAACAGTGCAGAATGCACCAGCTAGAACTCTTCTATCCATCCCTAAATTTGCATCCGTCTCACCCTACATCCGACAGCTACATTGGCTACCGGTGAGGAGCCGTATCAAATTCAAAGCTTTATGCATAGCATATAAGGCTATTCACGATCATGGACCGCTATTCCTAAGTAGAGCTTTTCGACCGCTCAAACACACAAGAGCCTTGCGCTCATCCTCTGCGCATCTACTCATGGTCCCCCGTACAAAAAGGGCCAATTGGGGTGACAAACGCTTCTCCGTGGCTACAGCCATACTATGGAATACACTTCCTCTTTATATCAAGTGTGCTCCGACCCTTCTCAACTTTAGAAAAAATCTAAAGACATGGTTGTTCCCTGCCTAATCCTCCCTTCCTCCTGAGAGTTCCGCATCCACAGCGCCGAGACACCCTTGGGTATTTGCGCGCTCTAAAAATCGCCAAATAAATAAATAAAATAAATAAATGTTGAAGAAGCTGTCAGTCAAACTTTCAAAGAATTAACACAAACCGCCATGATGGCAGTTCCTGTAAATGCAAGAGATGTCCACTGAGCAGGCGGGCAGCTCAAAATTTGGCAGGCGGATACCCTCTTAATCATACGTCAAAGTCAAATTCAAGACCTAAGTTACCAAACTGACAAGATGTGTAGTTAAATCTATCAGAACATTCCATAAACAGTGCTGAGGTGCTAAAATCCTGTACCCAATACAATACTAGTATACTGCTTCCGACTTACAATGTGGTTACCTTAGCATGAGAAGAGAGAATCTGTGGTTAATATAATGATGTAACACATATACTGATTATTGCTACGAAATTGCCTGCACTGCCCTGCATAGGTGGGCCAGAACGGCCACTTGGTCTTGGACTCAAGTTGAAAGTGGGCTTCAGAAATAGTCACTTGTTAATATGTTGCCATTTGATAAAGATACAATGATCTCCAAGTAGACTATGCCCTATTTATTAACTGAAAAATATCCCACCTGGAGCTTGACGGACTCTGGCAGCTTCATTTGCAGAAGTCCTTCCTCTAGTCCTTCTTCTTCTTTGGGGTCCTCCTCTCCTGCTTCGATGGCCTTTTCTAAAGCTTCTTCAGCTTTCTCCACTTCATCCATCTTCTCCAATTCCTCCTCCCCTTCTTCACCCCCTTCCTCCTTTTCTTCATCTTCCACTTCATCTGTCCCCTCCTCCTGCCCAGCATCTTCTGCTTCCTCCTTGGGCTCAGCAAAGACATTAGGTTCAATCATCTTCAAGATGTGCTTCACATCATCATCCTCGAAGACGCCCATGATGAGCAAGGTGGAGATAAGCTTAAGAACCGGCACAAACTGAAACTCCACACTTCCTCCCACTGGGTCACGTGTGTGTTGCCCGCCGTCCTGTACCGAATCAGTCAACATGTTGATGGTCTTGATCTTCAGGATGTCCAGGGGGATAAAGGGGCTAAGCTGATAGAGTTCGGAGCTGGTGCTGACGAAGCAAGTGTTGGAAAAGTGCAGTTTGGGTCGCAGGCAGGTGCTCATTCCGACACCAGGCAGGCCGTGCTTCTTGCTCTCATCTGGAAAGAGGGTAATGCTCTTGGTCTCATCTGTCAAAGGTACAATGAACTCACTGTTCATAGTGAGGCGGGAGCGCTTGGCTGACTCCAGGTGAATGCTGATCAGCAAGTCATAGTAGCCACTACGCAGCAAGCCTGATAGGTGGTTGTTTTCAATGGTATAAAGGAGTTGTGATTCGTCCACGTGGCTGCAGAGGGCATGTGCCACCCTGTTGTTGCCCAGAGCACAGACAGAGCAGTAGAGCTTCAGAGTATGGTAGTGAAATTTGAGCAGGTCCAAGAACTCAGAGAGTTCAAGAATGTCGATGCACCTGCAGGAAACACATAAATTAACATTATTTTTTTTAAAAACCAACTAGTTACGTGCACACTTCTCAGCTTTTCTAGCTACAAGATATCATTAATGCAGTCAAGTATTTCTCCACTTATTTGTCCCATGAGACTTTAAATTCTGATTGCCTATATTGTGTCACCACAGAATGTACTTAACTATAGGATCATTTTTTGCATGTATTCCTAGCTATTTCCTGGAAAACACAGTGAACCTGAGGCCAATGACTATAGATGATGTAGCTGTTTGAACACCATTGAAACAGTTAAAGATGAGTGTCCTTTCTGTCTTGACCAGAAGGTTAGTGTTGGGCAGGAACGGAACTAGATAAAGTGGGAGCTCTTTGTGAAACCATGGAAACAATACATAAACACAAACTAAGATGTGATTAATTAGGTATCAATAATCAATTAAATATTTTTATTAGGAAAAATCTTATTGAAGTTTTAGGAACTTATTATCGAAATTGAGATGCAGTCTAGCGGATGAGATGAAATAAAAGAGTGACCGGACAAAGGAGACATTTAAGGGAACGCATCATGCTGTAGGGAACATTTAGTCATATTACAGTCAAATATGAGCATGCAGTTCTTATTTTTAAGAGTAATTAAAGAGATAACTTAAATCGTTTCACTAAAGGATAACATATTACAACACTTATGGCCCTCATTAAGAGTGGCGGAATGTCACGCAGAGTGATAGCTGTAGGTGGAATTCCACCATCTGCCATTTCTAGTGTTTCTTAGCCTGGAATTATCGGATCTACAAACTCTGGGCCCAATAATTTCAGGCCCGGTGACACCGGATCTGTCTTTGTTGTTGAAGCACAGCTCAGGTCTTGCACAACCCCCAGAACTCTGGCACACTTGCAAGCAGGGACACTGTGTTTCTCTTATTGGTGTGCACAATGATAGGCAAAGAAGGCACTGGAGGTGTGGACCTTCAATCCTGCCACCGAAGAATTAAGAACCCAAGGATGATGTAAAGTAGCAAATTAAATGCACCAATCATTCCAGGAGACTCAAGGGCTTCAAGGATGAACATATCCAATGTCCTGAAACATGATTGCTTAAGTTAGAACGGTGATCGATGGGTACGTTTTCAATATTATTAAATAAAAGCATGAAAACCCCACAACAGAGCACGAGTCTGGAAGTGAGCGAAAACCCGTAAGACAGAGCAGGCTCATCTACATAAAAAGTCTAGGTTTCCTCAGTCCTAGCTTGGTCTAGCTAATATGACAAGAAAATTACAGAATCTGTACATAATGGATGCGCAAGCAACAAAAAAACTACTAAAAATGTAATTGAACACTCAATTCATTGGCACAGTTGTCATTGAGTATGGACTGAGAATCATTGTGAGAAAGATAATACTTTCAACAGATGAAGACCTTTGACCGTCATGGGAAAGTGTAAGTATTATATGGGCTATGTCACTCATAGATCAAGCCAAACTCTCCCAACTCTGCTCTTAGTTTACCTGTTAATTACATACCCATGAGAATTCAGAAAATCAGTGAAGATGAGGTGAGTATTGCTGAGCGAAGAAAATATCCATTACAAGAAAGTCTTTCTCCATGAGATCACAGAACCCGGCCATGCAGGTTACAAAGGTGTTGCCTTCATTAATACCCATGGTGTGTTAGGACCTTGATAGGGTTCCTCACTAAGATCTAATGGGTATAGGTGCTTTGGATTTTCTGGAGCATGGATAAACATTATATGCAGATGCAAGTAGGTAATTCCTTATGAGGGATGTGGCAAATGGTTATCTCTGTGTAAAAGAGTGAGGTAAAATTGAAGTAGTAACTCTTTGCACCCTTTACTTTGGTAGCACAAACCGACAGCTGCGGCCCTTACAGGCAAGAGAGGTGGGGCCCAGTGGGGGGAGTGCGGGAGGGGGGCATTTCGATGGACGATGACGAGGTAAAATTAATTATTTATTTAATTTCCCCTCGTCATCGTCCATTGAAATACCCTCCCCCCCCACCGGGCCCCACCGCTCTTACCTCCACTGGCCGGGGCTGGAAACTGACACATGCTGTGTCATACTTGTAATATTGTAGCTGATGAAGAGGACAAAGAACACTACTGAATATAGGCTGTGTCATTGTACTGGTGACGGGTGAGTTGGGTTCTCATGATAAGGAAAGCAATGTACGTGTTACAGGTGAAGTACGTGGATAGACAACACCACACTCTTTCCATTGCATAACTGAAAAGCAAATTGTAAGAGAAAGCATAGTCAGGTAGCATATTAGTAATCTGAAACGGTTGCCTATTGTTTGCCTTTGGTGGAATGGTTATCAAGGGAAGGTACAAAGGATTCCTGATTCAAATACTACAATTGCAGTCAAAGTAATGCTCACTGTGTCTTGCCAAAACTTGGAGCTCTTCAGCAAATCCTTGTACTGGAAAGAAGAGCCTTTGATAGCTTGAGGCTCTTCACTGAAAGAAGCATGCCTAATCCTTATATATAATGCTTCATAGCATAGGCTATAATCAACATTAGATATGCACACACTCCACATTTGGCAAGGGGTGTGGATGACTGCCAGGGTCTGAAGGCACCTGCAAAACTTCACCTCTTGGCATCATTAGAAGATTACAACTGAACTCATGCAAGTTCTTCCAGGCGGTTGTAGAGGGAAAATATTATTTCTTGCAAACCAGGCATGAGCCACCCCCACTATTCTGTGTGTACTAGAAGACTTGCTGGACTCCATCTCCATTAAGTCCTCTGTAAAGACCTTTCTGCTCCTACATGGATGTCTCATTATTCTTATCAGCATTAAAGATGGACACCGATCTCTGGTAAAGTAGGCCAGCTTGAAGGAAATCTAGTTTCTCCCTTTAGCAATTATCAGGAGAAATCAATGTTTAGTCACAATGGCTTATAGAAGTGGCTCCAGCCTCTGGAACGTTAAGGAAAGCACCAACTACAAGTAGCATAATATTGTCCATACATTGAAAAGAAGCAAATGTTTGCTATTACCCATGACACCGAAACTAGCACTGAAGATTCCTTCCTATGACAATAGACTCACTAGCATAGTAACTGCTTCACAGGCTAAAATGTCAACCTTGATGGTATGGCTAAACCATAGGGGTTTGCATCATCATACCATCTCAGGAATTGTTACCACCTTAGGGAATTGTTGTCTTCACATTAAATCTTATAAATGGGCAGGCAATATGCACATCTTCATGAAGAAACAGGGTCAGTCTACTGACAGGCATGTTGCTATCAATGCAGAAAAAGGTGGCATTTGCACCCAAAATATGGCTGCATTTCAATACCTAACCAATTGGAAGGGAGCCATTTTGTTTGGTTCCAAGTAGGGACGCTGACTTCTTTGCGCTGCCACTGACCATTAGGAAGCCCTGATGCCCGGATGATGGAGAAAGTTGCCAATCATTATTGTCACTTCATTAGGAGACCTAAAATCCAAGGTCTAATCTAATTGATGTATTTGATATTGGGTGGAAGGATGCCATCTGTTGTGTTGTAACCTAGAAACATTCTGCCTCATTCTGCACCCTTGTTGATTTCAAGTGAGGACACACACCTGGCTTGGGTCCTACATACACAGGTATTTACTAAAACAATATGTCTGAAGTGGCAAATGGATGCCAGCCCTGACAGTCTTCAGTCATTTGGCAATGCTTTATTTTTTTACCACGACTGAGCCCAGATGGCAATTACTCACCAAAAATGATATCCACAAGTTTGAGTGATCAATGTGTCATAAATTCTTTTTGTTTCATAATTTTTTTAAATCTTATTTTACCCTTTTAACCCCAAAAACAATCAAAACTTACTTTAATATGTTTCCATCACAGTGGGGAAAATACTGATACTGGGTTACGTTAACCTTAAATCTCTGACTATAACCTCATTGCACCTTTAAAATATCAAAATGATCTAGCGTGACATAATATACTAACAAAAGGCACCTGCAATTGTGTCCCTCGAGACCATATGACATATCTTTACAGAAATATTAAATAAAGCATTATGTTTGTAAAGTTTCAAAAGTATTTTTCAAAAGATACCTTATTATGTTCTATAAAATGACAACTTTTCTGAGGTCAGCTTCCAGTGTGTTTTGGAAATGTCTAGCATTAGCCAGATTTCACAGTTGTCCAACCCAACTAAAAGTGGGTCTGTGGGAAGGAAGCTAATAAAACATGAAGATCCACTGTGGAAGGAAGGACACAGAAGACAGTGACGCTGCTGGCCCCTTTTTTAGGCAAGCTGCATAGGTATGATTACGTATTTCCTGGCAAGAGAACTTTGATGCTGCCAAAACTTTACTACAGTTATGACAACAGGATGTGCTTGATGATGGAATGAGTAGACACAATGACGGACATAGGAAGACTTCAGTAATACTTCAGCTGCCATCAACAAAGTCTCTTAAAGTTAGGATGAAATCAAAGTATAGTAAAAGTGTGGCCATGTCACTCACTTGTAATCATGGAAGTGTTTTCAATTTGCAGCACCAATTAAATAGTCAGGTTACTCCATAAATGCCAAGCAATGCCACTCTAAAGTTTGTTGAACTATTTACTCCCTGAAATCAAGAACTGTGCTGCTTGCTTGCTGACCAAAACAGTGTGAACTTGGGCTGACAGAGACAGCTTCTGCTTTGTCTATCGTGCTTCTGGGACATGTTTGCTGCTTCAAAAGACTTTCCTAAAAGAGTATGATAGCTGAGTGTCATAAAAGAGGGCTGCAGAGAAAGGCCCAGAAGAAGAACCTTGATTGAGCCTTAAAGCCACATGACTAGCGATGGAACCCAAAAATGCTGACCTTATGTATTAATTGTACATCTAGTGCACTGTCAAATACATACTGAACCTATGAATTAAAAACTTCACATACTCTAGTTTTAAGTGAAAATATCCTGCCAAAAGGATTTGGCCACTTCTGGAACTACATTTAAAGGATGGGATAACGCTGCAACATCAATCCAGGAGAGCTGCAACCTTTCCTTCACAGCCTCTTTATTACACAACTCCCCTCAGACTTTTCATAGGTTCACCATATATAAACCATCTAGCACAAGCACCCGCTCGAGCTAACTGGCATCCTTTAACCATATTACACTTCACTCTTTAGACAACAACGGCTTCATCTGCTTGAAGACAGCCTTTCAATATCTGTAGAACTGTTTATGCAAACTAACACAAAGATTCCTTTAAAAACGTGTGCCCTACTCCCACTCCTGCCCTGCCAGCTCAGTTTATCACAAATGACCAGCAGCAGCTGCATGAAAGAATACGCTGCTGGATAGATTGAGCCATGTGTCAGATAAAGACATGGGTCTACTAGAAGACCAGGCTCCCCTTCAGTCTGAAATTCTATTTTAGGTGGAGGTGTCAGAAGACCACATGGTCATCAACTTTTTCAATGCCAAAGATGTATTTTTCAATCATTCAGGTCACGTTATGATGAATGTCCACATGTCATGGCCCACTTTTCTAAGCAAAATCAAATCACAGTATACTGTTCTGAAAAGATTTAGCCCCAGAGATATTATCCCTAACTGAGTGCAGATAACCTGAGAAGCATGTGCCTTTGAGAACAGTTGCCATCACTCACCCAAAGGTGAGATGCTTCATCATTGGGCTGTGCTCCTTGCCAGGTAGGCGCTGCAATGCCTGGCAGGCAGTGCAAGAGGGAACATTGGCGGGGATCTTTAAATAAATTCACTGGATGAGCACGGTAGGACAGGGAATGAATGGTGTGTCCTACACAATCAGAAGACTGGTGAAAAGAGTGGAGGTAAAATCAACTGTCAACCAGATGCCGTAAACTTAATTAATGTGATCTTTCTGATTGATGTTGAGCTCAAAAAGAAGGCAGAGAAAACTGGGGCTATAATGGCCCCTTTCTCTGCAAGTAAGAGGGTGTATTGGTCACCTATAGACCTGCTAATAAGCTCAGGTCTAAGCTATAGGTCAACATGTGTCATGCCTTAGGTAGTCGTTAAGCGATATGGTGGCATTTCGTCAGGACCAAAAAATTATAAAAACAGGTAGTTGTGACCTAATCTTCTCTGCAGAGTGAGGAGCTCAATGACCCAAAGCCCCACACCGTGCATAGGAGATAAGGTGCAGTCTTACATCTTACCGCTACTAGGGAGCACTATTCTAATAAAGTGCTCTAATTATAGTAACCCTCCTGAAATTCAGGGCAAATCGACCTATCCAATTACTATGGTGCCAACACAGAGCACAACTTGTCAACTCTGGACAGTGCCTACGAGCACCTACCCACGTCCTCGCCCTAAGCAATAACATATTGGCCTATCTGTATGACTCCCAAGAACAGTTCTATCCATCCATATCCCAAAAGAGTAAAAAGGAATACCAGGAGAAAGTGGGCAATGACACAATGTTCCAGAGACTCAATGGATTAATGTCTGTGTATTTAAAGCCTGTAGTATTATGTCTCCTTTTATAGCATCCAAAGGTTTATTCCAGTGTCTCTTTAGTGGGCTCAGATATCACTTGTAAATAATACTAGTGACATGCCATTTGACAAGTTGCCAACTGGCATGCCACTAGTAACATCAACAATGGTTGTGAGACTACCAGAGAAAGAGTTATGTAGGTGACTTACTCCAGTATAGGATAATCAGACCAGGATTTAGTAAGTATTTGACTTATTTTTGTCACATGAATCTGGTAGTCAGAAGACAATGGTGAAGGCTTAGGCCTTAATCACAAATAGGGAAGATGGGAATGAGGTATTTACTGGAAGGGGTAAATATAGACACCTTCTGTTGAGGTATTTGCTAGGGCTGATGTAGGCCTCCTATTCTGAGATGAAAATCAAAAATGGGCATATGATGTAGATATCCATGACAACCACACTTATTTCCATACACATGGTAAATATTGGGCTTCAGGTTTCACATGCCAAACGTGACCTGGGGTAAGATGAGGGAATGTGGGGTTAACCATACTGAAAATTAGGGGTTGATGTAATCTCCGCATTGATTGGAATTACGATCCTTTGCGCAAGAGTAAACATTTTCTCTCCTAATTGCTTTTGGGGTATCAGGCCCTGATCTTGGGTCATGGAAAATGTGATAAAAAATGTATCTGGAATTGGGACATCGCGTGTGGACCTTGTAATTACGGGTCGCTCAGGCCCAAAAACCTGTGATGACTGTGTCTGGTACTACAAACCAGAACTGTTAACAGAGTTACCTTCCATCTCAGAAGAGTCCTTCAGTCTTTACTGTACCAGCCCAGCTGAGAGGGACTGCTCTGCCAAGTGTCACACTTCAGGGCAATATGAACAAAAACCTCACATCACGGAACGCATCTCGATTTATCATGCTAATTTTTTTTTGCGTTTTTTTTATATAGCCCATACTTGGCCAAAGGCACTTTACTAGAGAGACGGAAGGATGTTCTGCTTAACAAACATCATGAAACAAACTATTACCACCAGGAAACCGAGAAACAAACATTTCATACCAGCAGGGAAAACCAGGATAAGAAATAGTTTGCTAACCATCCTAGTAAATTAGCAGTAGGTAAACAAGAGAGCCAACAGAACATTTTGTAGCAGTAAAGATGGGTCTCAAGTACAACGGAGATGCAAGCGATGATCTCCACTTTAACCAAAGTGTCTCTCAAATAAAAGGATTTTTAGTTCCCTTTTGAATGTAAAAAGACAATAAGCTTATTCAAAGGGCTGGTGGGAGGAAGGTCCAAAGCCTTGTTGCACTACCTGAAAATGCCTGTCTTATGCAGAAATCTAGCCTGAAAGTTAAAGGTTTGAGCAGGAGGGACTCAGTGTCTCCTGATTCTCGTTCAGCTCCAGAGACATTCTGTTTTTCATCCAGGTTGGAGGGAGTGGAGTTATGGAGGACTTTATGAATAATTCATGCAGTGCTAAATTTGGCTCTTGCATCAATGGGGAGCCACCAGAGGGCATGAAGAATAGGAGAGGTGGGGTCAAATTTGCTGTGGCATGTTACAAAGAAACACAAAAAGATGATGGACAGAATGCTGTACATTGTCAAATATCCATCCCCAGTCACAGATCTGGTTTTAAATCAAATTGGTTTTTTTTTGCTTACTATGCCATCCGAGTTAGTCATCCATTTCCGAACCTTGCGGAGGTTGGAGGAGAGAAGACAGTGTCTTCAGGGTGTGACATCTTCAGGTAGGGGGTATCATTCGCATATTGAAAAAATCCTCCAGATTTTTTCACATTCTCACCTAGAATTTTAAGATATAGATTAAATTGAGTTGAGAAGACGATAGAGCCCTGCAAAACATCTTGTTTAGGGTTATTTTTATGAGGCAGAGCTCCCTATTTTCGCTATTTGCTAACAGTCAGACAAATAGAAGTAAAATGACTTTAGGACAGTCCCATCGATGCCCAGCCATTACTTAAGAGGCCAATCAGAGGCACACTTAGGTCCTGACTAAGAAAAGAAATCTTAGATGGCCCAAAAGAAAGTTCATTATTCCACAGAAATGTTGAGATCACGGCAGATTTGTTGCAATTAGACCCCTCTTTGATCATTACATTGACGTCTAGGCAATTAAAAGTTGCCTTAAAACCACCCACCTGGTCCTTGAGTTTCCACATGAACAGGGAGGCTTGTATTTTAAAGAGGGGGTCACCATTCGGGTGTTGATTCCTGTACGATTTTTTTTTAAAAAAAGCACAGGCTTATATTTCGTGGGATTTGCCTCATGGAGGGTGGCATTTTTGTATACTTCTGAGGCAGGGTATGCTTCCTTTAAATCCCCTTTTGGCCAAATTGTATGGGTCATCAACGGTATGTAATTTGTGTAAAAATGGGTTTCAAGATCCCAACCATGCTTTATTTATTAGGCCTTTTTCGTTATTATATCAGCAAACTGGTTGAGACCGATATGTCTGCAGTCATCTGTTCTCTCAGTTCCAGCAGTAATGCAGTTTCTTTATGTAACTCCAAATGAAATATTTTGTAATAGAATTTTTAACTTTTCAAATGTTTTTTAAAACTATACTAAGGTATATTACTTTGTACACTGCAGAGGTTGACAGTGTTCCTTAAGTGGGCATTTTTTTATAGTCACTGTGATGTATATAAATTAATTTTCTATATAATTCTTAATCTTTGCATTGATGGTGCGAAAGACACTTCATATCTTTTTTCTATAATATGCAGATGCTTGTCTGGAAATTGGTAAATATACGTTTTTCAGAACCTTGAATATCTTTTATGATTGTTCGATCTCTTGGCGGGTTGGTTAGTATTTATTATGTGTATTTAATTGTAAACTAGAATTTCGCTTTATTTACATATTTGTAATTTCGAGATTTTTATGTAGACATCTTCGGAGATCCGTGACATAAATAAAAATGAACTTGAAAAACTTAATCAGAGGGTGGCTATTGACTGTGTAGAAGGCCGTCGAAATGTCCAGAAGCACAAATAAACAGAAGTTCCCCGATTCAAGGAGGCAGAGAGAGTTAATCACAATTTGCAGAAGGGCTGTTTCTGGGATACAACCCTGCCTTAACAAAGAATGGAAAACATTAAGGAGGTTATTGACTAAAGAAGGGTAGTGTTGAATTTCGGGCAAAGGTTATTCAGGTCATTGATGTCGGTGTTGGACTTTTTTCACGAAGAGGTAGACTTGGATGATTTTCAGACTACTGAGGAAAACACCTTGTTTCAGTGAGGTGTTCAGTTCACCAGGAAGGTCCAGTATGGCAGGAGCACACTGTCATTGCTCAGAAGGATTGACTCAAGTAATAGCTTCAAGTACCTCACAGATTATGCGAAAGTGCGACCATGTCTACTGGGCTTTCTGGGTCAGTGTGCGATCACCTGGAATAGTGGATTTCTGCAGAAGTGATTGTGCAATAGACTTTACTTTCTCTGCCATGGAGATCGCCAATGCTTCACATTTTGATGCTGGTGTGGAGACTGAGCTGGTGGAGCGGTATAAGATCGATGATGATATCAAAAGTAGCTTTGCATGATTTTTAGAGGCATCAATCATGTATTTACTATGGCGAGATTGAGCTTTGAAGATGTTTAATTTGTAGTTTCTTCTTGAAGCCCTAAGAATTGTAAGATCCTAGGGCAAAGGCGCCTGTATACCACGTTTCTCATGATGCCTCAGAAGACTTATTTTGGTAACTAGATCCTTCCAGAACCAGGGGAAAGAAAGCTTAGGTAATTTACTCTTGCATTTCAGTGCACCATGTTCATTAATTTGGTTAGCCATGTACTTGTTGTTGTATTCTTCTTTTGTGGGATAAGGTCCTGATCAAGATCAGGGGTGTGTAAGATACCCGAGCCTTGTTAGCTAGGTTGTTGATGTCAATCTTTTAAGTGACATGGAACCATTATTTTTTGCTCTTCAATTGGCCTAATGTATTTTAAAGAGCAAAGGATAGCTTGAAAGGAATTTGCAGGTGGTCTGCTCAATCCACAGGAATTGTTCTTCAGTAGTCAGAAGTGTGGCCCTAACGATGAGATTAGAAATAGAGCCTTTGTAGCATGTTGGTTTATGATAAGGTTGGAGGAGTGTGAGGAGGAGGACGCGGGTCACCCTGGAAAGAACACTCCGGCGTCCTGGGTCAGCAGAATGCATTTTGGGACTTGAAGGACGAATCGAGCCGACAACAATCAACGTTCCCCTATGCTGTCTCTTCACAGAGAGACGAGAGGAAACCGGAAGGGGGCGGAGATGAACTCGGAAGGGATTCTGTCGTCCCAATGAAAGGAGGACGAAACATGAAGGAGTGTTCTTGGACCAATGGCAATGAAGCAGCACGAGTGAAGGAGAAAGAGAACGGAGACTTCAGAAGACCCGGCGAGGACGACGCGGAGACCCAGGAAGACGCGGAGACTGAGGACGACCGGGAAGGAGACGAGGATCCTAATGGACAGTGGACCGAGGAGTGGTGGTGCCCACCGGAGGAGGCTGGAGAGCGGCCGCAATTCAGGAGAGGAAACGCGTTACTTACCTGTAACAGCAGTTATCCAGTATTGGTGTCTTTCATAGATTCACATGCCTGAATCATTCCCCGTCGTCGAGACGGGAGCCTCCGGTACATAAAAAAGTAATGTCCTATAGACATACATAGAGAAAAATAGGCCTAAGGGCCTCCCCTTAGTAGCCTATCCTAGTCCTTATGTAAAAAGGACCAAACTCTTAGAGCCAGCCAATCAGCTGTCGCCTCCCTCTAGAACCTTCCTGGCAGGAGCCTCAGTCCCTCAGATTTTCGTACGCACCAAGCTAGGTAGGCGTAATATAGTTAGAGAGAGACGTGAGTCCTTCCAGGGGAGGCGGGAGGGTTGCATGTGAATCTATGAAAGACACCAATACTGGATAACTGCTGTTACAGGTAAGTAACGCGTTTCTTATCCAGTATTAGGGGTGTCTTTCATAGATTCACATGCCTGAATCAGAGTAGTTAGCAATACATTATGCACATTTCTGATGTAATATGCCATATAGTTATTTTAGATAATACACATATTACCATATCAGTTTGAAACATTGGCATACGTCAAAACAGTAAATCAGCAAAGAATGTGCATACCAGGATGGCGGGATGTTGGAAGGCTCACCTCACTGGAATAGATGGCGAAGCACCGCCTGGCCCACTGCCGCATCCTTCATAAGTTCGGCATCTAGGCAGTAGTGTCTGGAGAAGGTGTGCGGTGACTTCCACGTCGCCGCTCTACAGATGTCCAAAATCGGCACTCCAGCGAACAGCGCTGCTGATGTGGACATCGCTCTGGTGGAGTGCGCTTCCACCCTGTCTCTTAAAGGCCGTCCGTCCCCGTCATGGCAGAATGCTATCACTGAGGAGATCCACCGTGAGATGCTCTGTTTTGTTAGAGGCATACCCAACCTTGGCCTACTGTAGGCCACAAATAGCTGTGATGACTTCCTGAAGCTCTTTGTTTTGTCTATGTAAAACTTAAGACACCTTTTGAGGTCCAGAGAGTGGAGCGTCCTTTCTGCTGCCGTGGTAGGGTTTGCAAAGAAGGAACGTAGAACCACCGGCTCGTTGAGGTGAAAGTCTGAAGGTACTTTCGGTATGAACTTGGGATTTGTCCTCAGCACCACCCTGTCCTGTTTGAACTGCATGAAGGGTTCCTGAATGGAGAGAGCTTGTAGCTCGCTGACTCTCCTGGCAGATGTTAGAGCGAGCAACAGAGCCGTTTTCCATGAGATGTACTTGATGGAAGCTCGATGAATGGGCTCAAAAGGGTGCTTCATGAGTTGGTTAAGGACCAAGTTGAGGTGCCACGTCGGTGGGACCCGTCTAGGTCTTGGGAAGGACCTATTTAGTCCCTTGAGGAACTGTTTGATAAGCCTACTGGACCAGAGAGACGGGCCTTTGTAAGTCCTGGTAAAACGTGAAATGGCCGCCAGATGCACCTTTATGGATGCATGCGCCAATCCCGACTGTGCCAAGTGTAGTAGATATGGCAATATCTGTTCAGGTGTGATATGGAGTGGTCTCAGGCCTTTCTCTAAACACCATACGCAGAAGCGTTTCCATTTGAGAGAGTAGGTTTTGTTGGTACTGTCCGCCCTCGCTTTTGCTAGCACGTCCCTGCAGTCCTGCGGGATGTTTAAATGACAGAACTCTCTGTGCTCAGGAGCCAGGCCGATAACCTGAGCGACATTGTCAGCAGGTTCGGGTGCTGTTTCAGACGAATCGGTGTCCTGATGGAGAGGCGATGAAGGTCCGAGAACCAGTGCTGCCTGGGCCAGAACGGGGCAATTAGGATCAGGGTACAAGGTTCCGCCTCCATCTTCCTGAGGACCCTGGAAATCATCGGGAACGGCGGAAAAGCGTACGCAAATACGCTGAACCAGCCTATGGAAAAGGCATTTCCGAGCGACCGTGGTTGGGGATGCCAGCTTGCGTAGCTTGGGCATTTGGCGTTCTCCCTGGTGGCAAACAGGTCGATTCCTGGGACTCCCCATTCTGAGAATACGTGCGTTAGCGAATTCTCGTCGAGCTCCCATTCGTGGGAGAGGGATTTCTGTCTGCTTAGGGCGTCTGCAATGGTGTTGTCCTTGCCCGGGACATAGTCCGCTCTGAGAGTGATCCCATGGAGAACAAGCCAGTTCCAGATCTTTTGCGATTCGTGTGATAGAGTGAGCGAACGCGTTCCTCCCTGTTTGTTTAGATAGTGCATCGTCGTGGTGTTGTCCGTTCTGACGAGCACCTGGGAGTTCTGGATGCGTGGTAAAAAGGCTTGCAGCGCTAGATACACAGCCCTCAACTCCAGAAGATTGATATGGAGATGTTGCTCCTGATCTGACCATTTGCCACTTACTCGGAAGTCCTGAAGGACAGCTCCCCAGCCCGCCAGAGATGCATCGGTGGTGATCACCAGTGGCGCTGCTGGAAGCAGGAACGGCAGTCCCATAGACAGATTCCTGTAATCTTTCCACCATTGGAGGCTCTTGGAAATTCGCGGTGTTATCCTCACAATGTCTTCGAACGAACCCGTACTCTGAGTCCACTGGTTCGTGAGGGCTTCTTGCAATGGACGCATCCGAAGCCTGCAGTGAGGGATGAGGAGTATACAAGAAGACATCATTCCTAGGAGTGATTTGAAGGTGCGAACTCTTAGGGACTTCCTTGATACCACCGCCGTGGCCAGAGATATTATCTTGTTTTTTCTTTCTTCTGAAGAAAATGCCCTCGCGCATTCCGTATTCAAGGTCGCCCCGAGGAAGGTGATGCTTCTTGTTGGGGACATATAAGATTTCTGAAGATTGAGAGTCAATCCTAGATGTTGGAAAAGATTGGTACAGGCGTTGGAGGATTTGGTTGCGCCTGCAGCTGTGGGTGCCTTTACCAGCCAGTCGTCGAGGTAGGGGAAGACTTGGTGACCCATTTGACGCAGGAAAGCTGCCACAGGAGAAAGGCACTTGGTGAAAATCCGCGGAGCGGATTTGAGGCCAAACGGCAGGACCTTGAATTGGTAGTGCTGTCCTGCCACCTCGAAACGTAGAAACTTTCTGTGCCCCCTGAGTATCGGGATGTGATAGTAGGCATCCTGAAGATCCAAGGATGTCATGAAATCTCCTTTTTCTAGAATGCCTAGTATTTCTTGGAGCGTCACCATCCTGAACGACTGACTCTTCAGGAAAGAGTTGAGTGCCCTGAGATCTAGAATGGGCCACCACTTCTTTTCTTTCTTGCGTATCAGAAAGAAGCGGGAATAGAATCCTTTCTCCCTCTGAGCCGATGGAACCCGCTCGATCGCTCCTTTCTTCAGCATCTCCGATATTTCCCGGAGTAGCAGTCGCAGATGTTTGTGTGGGAACCTGCCGGGAGGGGTTGCAGGTGGGATGGTGGTAAATTCTAGGGAATGGCCGAATCTTAGTAGTTGGAGTACCCAGCGATCCGTAGTGATGAGGCGCCAATTTTCCAGGAAATGGGTCAATTTTCCTCCAATCTTTGATGAGGGAGATAGTAGCTGGACTGGCTGGAGTAACTGGTCACTGGCGTCCGCCGGTGCCCCTCTTCTGGTTCTTACCCCTGAAGTTAGATCTTCCATAAGAAGACTGCCGACCTTGTTGCTGCTTCTGCTGGTATTGGGTCTTATTCTGGAAGGAATACGAGGACCTATTCTGGTAGGATCCTCTGTAGGAGGACTGGCCTCTAGATTTGTTGCCCCGAAAGGACTGATTCCTTGCCTGCAAGGTTCCAAGCGCTCTAGCCGTGTCAGTGTCCTTCTTGATAGCTTGGAGCGCCTCGTCAATTTTATCTCCGAAAAGATGTTGTCCGTCGAAGGGCATGTCCAGCACCTTCGTCTGCACTTCCTGCCTGAACGATGTTGCCTTCAGCCATCCCTGCCGGCGCAGGACTGTAGCCCCAGCCAGTTGACGAAAGCCTGTCATGGCCACATCTATGGCACAATCAATGATCTCGGCCGCCGAGGTTTGGCCCTCAGAAAGTAGTGCCTTGACCTCCTCCTGAACTGCGCTTGGCAGCTCCGCTAAATATGGGGCTATATCCTCCCAAAGTTGGCGGTTATAACGCCCTAACAGGGCTATGGAGTTGGCCACCTTGATGGTCATTGCCGAAGTGGTCGAAAACCTTTTGCAAATTGTGTCCAATTTTCTGCCCTCCTTGTCCGGTGGGGCTGACAGAGGAGAGGAAGGGTTACGAGAATTCTTCTGGGCCGCTTGGGTCACGACCGAATCCGGTTTCGGGTGTCCATTAAGGCAAGCTGGCGCCGTGGATGGAGCCTTGTACTTTTTATCCAGGCGTGGAACAACCGCAGGTACGGAAGCCGGCGTCAGCATTAGTTTCTTTCCCTGGTCCCAGAGAAAGTCAATAATTGGGATTGACTTCGTCGTCTTCTTCGTCTGCTCCTTGAAGTCATGCAAGAAGCACTCAGTCTCCGTCGATTCCATGACCATATGAAACCGCGTCGCTGCTCGTTCAACTATCTTATGAAAACCGCCAATATCCACTGGCGGTAAATCAGCTTGGCGCGGTTGTGGGGAAGCTGGGGAGGATGCCACATACTCCTCCTCCTCATCCTGGTCCGTCTGGTCTTCCTGGACCTCCCCCTCTTCCATCTCCTCAGCCTCCTCATCCGATGACTCTATCACCTGAGGTGGCAGTTTCTCGTGGCAGACCTGAGTAGCTGGTCGTGATTGTTTTGGGGCTGTCGTTGGTGGATTTGTAGTAGGCACTGGGCCCCCTGTGTCCAGTGCTGGCGATTCCGGGAAACGTTGCTTGTAGTCCCGGATAAGGTATTTGAGGTCATTAACGATTGACAGGGGAAGGCATATCATCGGGGTGACCACCGTGCGAACCTGTTCCCGGACGGGGCGTTCCTGCCCGCTCATCTCCTCCTGTTCCTCGTCCGTGCTCTGACATTTGACGTACAGCTCAGAAGGGGAAGTAGCCTGATCAAAGAGCTCTTCTTCCAACTCCTCACTCTGAAGAATCTCCATAGGCAAATTGGTTTGCACCTTACTTGGAGACGTCGTTTCCGGTGTAATTTGTGTTCTGGTCAGTTTGCCAGATCCAGAACCCTGTACAGGAACCTCTGCTGTCTTCCGTGCTGTTGTTAACGGTGGTAGGGCCATAGACGACATTCCTACTAGTTCGGATTTCTGCCCTGGCTCAGAAATACCCATGGACGACGACGACGTTCCCGTCGACGATACCGTCGTCGACGGCATGGCCTTCGCCGACGGTGTCCCCGTCGACGATATTTTCCTCGTCGACGAAGACATCGTCGACGATGCGCTCGTCGACGATTCATTTGTCGTCGACGCCTTTGTTGTCAACGCCTTCGTCGTCGATGCCTTCGACGTCGACATCTTCGTCGACGTGTCCTTCGTCGTCGATGCCTTCGTCGTCGACGCCCTCGTCGTCGACGTCTTCGTCGTCGACTCTTCCGTCGACGGGGGGCTCTTCATCGACGATGTTGTCGTCGACGGGACAATCTTCGTCGTCGACGATGACTTAGACGTCGACGACGGTTTTAGCAGTATAACAGACGAAATAGGTGTACCTGCTGACGACGATGAAGGGGTGGTCGTCGTCGACGAGAAGACTGACGACGCTGTCGTTGTGGACACGGTTGTCGTCGCTGTGGAGACATGACCTGGTGCCCCTTTTTGCGCTGAGGAAGGTGTCGCAATTTTGCTGGCCGACAGGGTAGGCTTCTTAAAAGTCAGAGAGTCCTTGTCAGACACTGAAGATTTTGAAGATCTTGCCTCTGAAGACTTCTTGTGTGTCTTCATAGGAGGAGCGTCTGAGGGGCCAGGAGACGTCACTCTCGGCCTCTTCAGGGAGACTTCAGAGGTTCCGGAAAAGCTCGGCTCTGAGGATACCACACTCTCCCTGTCCTTGAGCCTGTCCAGCCAGATAAGCAGACGACCCTCTCTGTCTCTCAAGGTCTTATGAGGGAAAGACCTACATATTTTACAGTCCTTAGGCACGTGGTCCGGATAAAGGCAATATAGGCAGAGGTCATGCTTGTCGTCCACATGTAGCCTCTTCTTCCCACATGAAGAGCAGGCCCTGAAAAGGGCTTTCTTCTGGGATTCAGACATGCCAGGAGTTGTAGAAGAAATAAACACTCACTGCAGTAATAAGAGGCCTGAAGGGGTCTGCGCTCAAGTCCTTGAAGAAGAAAGTCACCAAAAAAGTGAACAATCTGGTTTGAAAGAAATCCTGAGGAGAACTCAGGCTGGAGACTCCCTAGCACAACGTGCGGTAGAAAATCTGAGGGACTGAGGCTCCTGCCAGGAAGGTTCTAGAGGGAGGCGACAGCTGATTGGCTGGCTCTAAGAGTTTGGTCCTTTTTACATAAGGACTAGGATAGGCTACTAAGGGGAGGCCCTTAGGCCTATTTTTCTCTATGTATGTCTATAGGACATTACTTTTTTATGTACCGGAGGCTCCCGTCTCGACGACGGGGAATGATTCAGGCATGTGAATCTATGAAAGACACCCCTAATACTGGATAATTGCGGCTGAGCCGGTGAGTCCTAGCGTCTCAGGGGACAAGGGGGAGGGTGAGCGGGAGGAGGGAGGTGTATCTAGGGAAGGGCACGGGTAGCGTATTGAAGGGCTTCGCATTACAGAAGTTCTTGTGTGTAGCGCAACATTTTTTCTCTTTAAACGTGGCACTTATATGTACTGGTACCGGCAGAGAGCACTATATTTTTTCTATTCCCCTTTTCATTTTTCGGCATGTATCCAACCTCAGAGCTTTAAGACACGTTTTCCTTTCCCCCTCTTTAAATCACCATTCCTTAAAGGTTGTCCCTGGGCACACCCTCTCAACCGACCTCTAATCACTCCCAGGTGTGGTGACTGGTAGAGACTGAAAAACCCTGATTAAACAGAGTACCTCATGGCTCCCTTTTCTCTCCTCTTCGATGAGCCTCCGGGGACACACCATCAAGACCGAGGAGGAGCCCGGAACATCTACCCCGGAAACCCCGTCCAGCTCAACCCAAGGTGAATCTGGAGAAGAACAGGAAGAAATATACTCTGCACAAATTGATAAACCACTTTCTGATAATAAACAACGTACTTTTGGGAAATATATTCAGCCTCCTCGCCTGTTTATCAAACTCTCCCTCCCACAAGGAGGTTGTTGTTCCTTAGAAAAGAAGAAAACAGATTAACAAGTTTATTGTTATCTTCAACATGGTGAAGACTGGAGACTCCTAGGAAGATGATGGACTCCATGTATTATTAACTGTAATGATATAAATTCCATGCATTCCGCGACAAACATGTTGTTTTCGACAGAAGGGTAATATATGATGTTCATTCTTAGATCAGAGGTCTAACAGGAACAGATTTCAAGAGATAAGCACTGGCAAGAAGGGACATTTTCAGTTTCAGCTAAGCATGTTTTAATGAATTACTGATACACTACCACCTTGTCTGACTTCATGGTCAAAGTGGAAAATTGAATAATGTGAAGAGCGAAGAAGGTCAAGGCCATTCTTAGAAGTGTCATTCAAGCACATTTCTGTGATGACCAGGATATCAAGGTTCAGGTTCACATTTGTGTCTGAAAGCTTGAAGCAGTGCTTAACTGTGGATCAGCAATTATCCATGCATTGTAGAGTTGAGTGAGTGGTCTTGGAGACAGGACAGTTTGGGCATTCAGTGGGAGCCTGAAGGAGGTTGGTGAGTCCCATAATCCTGGTTTGAGGGTATCTTCCGGGAGGTCTGTAGTTCTGGATTTTTGGGATAGAAGAGGTGTCTTGAACCAGGTATGGACTGATTTGTTGGCTACATTAAAGCTACCAATGCTTCTGGCAAGTTGATTAAGATCATCATCATCTAGCACTGGATTTGTTCTGTTAGGTCTAGTTTTGCGGTTGCTTCTATGGAGATTGACACCCCAAGGAGAAGTGGTTGAGGGTGGATAATGAGGATAACAGTTGAGAAACTGATTGTAAGAGGTAGTCAATTTTTTTAATTAGAAGTCAGAGAGGCTAAATGTTTGGGCGAGGGAGGCAGTAGAGGTATAGTCGGTGTGGTTTGGAGGGATCCATCAGCATGGAGTGAATTTAGGAAATACGTTAACTGGGTTGCCTGTGATGAGATTGAAAACTGAGACAAAAGGTTGGTATGTGTGGGATAACCAGTTGGAGAGCCCACAGTTACAGAATGACAATAGAAATTAGGATAAGAGCTGGTAGTAGACCCAGATTTGGTGTTCCTTACAGAAACTTGGGCTAACTGTACCTCTGAGCCCAACTGGAACGCTGCTGTTCCTGCTGGCTACTTGGTAGCTCATGTAGATAGGGTAGGGTCAAAAGGGGGAGGGATAGCGTTGATTTACCGGTCCCACTACACGGTGAGGACTACGCTGGAAGTTGAGGCAATGTCATTCAGCGTTAAAAATAATAATTGCGAACTCTTCCCGGGGCTACTCATTTACAGGCCTCCAGGGACGAGATCCTCTTTTATTAGTTCACTGCAGACCTTTCTGGAATCATGCTTAGATACTGCCACCTTCACGGTCTTGGGTGACTTTAACTTTCATTTAGAAGCAAATAACGACTCCGACACCTCCCGCCTGATAGATAACCTGGCTGGCTATGGGCTGAGTCAGATTATATCTGAGCCAACGCATAAAGCGGGCCACACGCTGGATGGCATTTTTACCAACAATCAACACATTGAAGTGGAGAGTGTGCGACCAGTACCTTGGTCAGATCACTCCGCAGTCTATTTCAATGTTGAGATCTTAGCAACTAACAGCTGTCGCTGGAATAGACCTTCCTTGGTCAAATCATGTCCTTGGAAATCAATCCCAAAAAATGATTTGCTCACAGCCTTGGGGAGGAACCCCCCAACTATAGCAGACTCATTTGCAGCAGCCGGTAACTTCGAAAATTGGCTAAGTCAGGCAGTAAACAGGCTGACTAAGCACCCTAGGAGAAGGCAAGCTACGTCACTCTGGTTCTCGTCAGAGCTCAGACAAATCAAAGTCAAATGTAGACGTAAGGAACGTATTTGGAGATCCGACTATAGCATGGAACATAGAAAGGACTACAACACAGCCTTAGAGGAATATAAGATTGCTATAAAACAAGCTAAAACTGTATATTTTACCTCTAAAATTCAGGAGGCCACTAACTCCTCTAAAGAATTATTTAAAACTGTGACTGCTTTTTCAACGTGCCCGCGGGACACTTTATTTGCGCCTGATCAAAACTTTGTGGACAAAATGGCTGGTTTTTTTTTCACAGTCTACAATGAACTCCTGAACACAGCAGATGCCCCTGGGGAGAACTGCGGGAGGATATTGCACCTCAGTGTAGTCTATCACGGTTCTCAGTGCTAGGGGAAGAACAACTTGTAGACCTGTTGTTACAAACCAAGTCCGGCTCCCCCCTTGCCCCCCCTTACATTTTACATCTGGCTCCGGAGGAGGTCAGTGCATCCCTGACCCCCCTACTAAATGAGTTTACGAGTTATGGGGTCTTTCCACTGCCTTGGAAAAAGGCATGCATCAGACCTATTCTAAAGAAAAACACACTTGATCCCTTGGAGGCCAAAAACTATTGCCTAATATCCTGTCTCCCGCTACCCTCCAAGATCTTGGAGAAAGCCATGAACTCAGAACTGATGGAGTATTTGGATCATAATAACATCCTTGACTCCACCCAGCATGGCTTCAGATCTCAGCACTCTACTGAGTCAGCCTTGATTATGGCGACCGAAGAGATCCGCAAGGTGATGGATGGAGGGGGTAGGGCCGCTCTTATACTGCTTGACCTAACCGCAGCATTCCACACCGTAAACCATGCGGTACTGTTGCAGAGGCTGAAGGCTGGTGGGATTAGGGATAAAGCACTAACCTTACTTACATCATTCCTGGCATCCAGGGAACAATTAATTCACTGGGATGGACTTCAGTCAGGAAAGTTCCACCTCCCATGTGGAGTTCCCCAGGGATCGGCCTTGTCCCCGACAATGTTTAATTTGTACGTTGCTCCACTAGCTAGACTAATTAAAGACCACATTCTTATACTTGTGTCATACGCGGATGACACCCAGTTAGTGGTGTCAGTTACGCAAAGCGTGGATATGACGGCTGAACGTTTCCGCAATGGCCTCACAGCACTGATGGCATGGATGAACTCTAACTTTTTGAAGCTTAATGCGGAAAAAAATTAGGTTGTAAAGTACGGTCAAAAACCTTCGGTTAAGAGTCAACTATGGTGGCCCCCCGAAGCCGGCACGTGCCCTGTCCCTGTGTCCACGGCCAGGAATCTAGGCTTCCTGATTGATAAAGATCTAATGCTCTCCCTACAAATTATTCAAATGTCTTCGGCCTGCTTCTTTACGCTGAAAATCTTGCGTAAAACTCTTCCTTTCATTCCTTTCTCACTAAGGAAAACGGAAGTTGGAGCATTAGTTCTGTCGAGAGTAGATTATTGCAAGGCTCTATATCTGGGAGCCGGTGCAAGGCAGTTTTCCAAACTTCAGTCACTCCAGAATGCGGCCGCTCGGGTACTGCTTGATCTACCCAAACATCATCCTACGTCCGCTAGCATAAAGCAGCTCTACTGGCTTTCAGTTCGACGACGAGTGGACTTTAAGGCCCACTGCCTAGTGTATAAAGCCCTGTATGGAGGAGGTGTGGCGGACATACAATTGCTATTACCCCGTTATGTGCCACTACGCTGTCTAAGGTCCACCAATACTGGACTGGTATGTATCCCCACGATCAGAAGAGTCAGGTGGGGAGGAAAGGGTTTCTCATTCCAAGCGGCTAAACTCTGGAACTCCCTCCCCATACAGTTTCGACTACAATTTAGCAGGACTCTTTTTAGAAAAAATGATAAAAACATGGCTCTTCGCCAAGCTTTAGATCAGGTTAGCGTTTCCTGGATTGCACACACCTCAGTGCCAATATGCCTCGGCAATAGTGCGCTTTATAAATATTCAGTCAGTCAGTCAGTCAAGAACAAGAAGAGAGGGGTAGCTGTAGTCTGCTAGCTGAGGTGTTTGCTGAACAGGTACTAGAGGGGAGGGGAGGAGCGAGGTAAGTGGACGAGCAGTAGGCAGATGAGTAGGGATTGGGAAGGGAGGAGAAAGAGGGTGGGGGTGTTGACAGTAAAAATAATGGTTGGAGATAGGAGACAAAAGCGGTAGGACAAATGCTAGAGGTCTGTTGGATAGAGCAATGTGTGGGATGGAGAGCTTAATTGGAACAAGACAGGTAGGTACATCAGAAAGAGGCAAGCAAGGAATAGGACTGTGGTGTCTGGGATGCAGTGGAGTTTGGACTGGAGAAGTGTTATAAGGGGAGAAAGTAGTAGGGAGAGTTGTGGGATTGGGGTTTTCTGGGGAGTGTTAGAGGGAGAATCAGAACATTTTCTAGGGTTTGAGCAGTGCTTAATCTGAGCTGACAGTTGCAGGTGGGGCCCACCGGCACATATTTTTGGGCACAACACTTATTTTATCTAATCAGACTTTGACCCAGACCATGAGACATAAAAACACAGAAGAGGGAAATAAAGGGGAGAGAAAGGCAGAAAAACATTGCCAAAGGGAAAAAGTCAGGACGAAAAAGAACATGCAGAAGAGAGTTTGAGAGTAAGGGAGTGCCTGGTGATAGAATAAAGATGCCTGACCAGAGAGGAGTGAATTACTATAATCTAGTCTGGAAAGCATCAGTGCCTGGACCACAGGTTTTAAGATCTGCCCAGTAGCTTAGTACCTCAAGCCCCTCATCAGCCTTAGTTGGTGGTGTGCACATTTGACCATGGCTGACATTTGCCCAGTGGCGTTGCGTCCATTGGGGGCGTTGGGGCGTTGCCCCACTAAGCTGGAACAGCCCCACGCCCCAATGGATGCACCGCCACAGCAGCTTCTGTCACTGTGGTTGAATAAAAAAAATTCGCAGCCGAGCATCGTCGCAGTCTGTGCCTGGGTCGGTGTGGGGGCGGGGCTGGGCTGCTGCTGACGTCACGTGGATAGCGGTGCGCAGCAGTCCAGCAGACAGTACAGTGGTGGGCAATGCGCATGTCATGTTTTGGGCTCTATTCTGGGATCCTGGCCCGAACATGCGCAGATGTGTGTGTGGGGCACTTGAAACTTTTGACTACTACACAACGTGACTGGGACCAGAGGGTGCTTCTCCTAACGCAGGCCCCCGGGTCTCATTATGGGCAGGGACTAACCCTGCTCTTAAGCCAATCCTGGCGCTGCTGGCACAGTGGCGCTGGTAATACAGCGCCAGGATTGGCTGAGTTTATTCACCGCGGTCCTGCAGCAGTTGGAGTGAGTCATGGTGCGCCGTGCGTATGGTATGGCCAATCACACTGCGGCAATGTGAAGCCATGCAGTAGTGATTGGCCATTCCAGTCTCTACGCTGTTCGGCGCACCACGTCACCGCGCCAGTGCCTGTTGTTGCCTGCCACACGAGACGGAGACGACACGACCACGAGGTGCGAGGCGAGGACTGAGAGTCACGGTCACCATCAGAGACAGACAGAGTCAGACGACGAGCAGAGACGAGACACACACAGTTAGTGCCGGAACCAGCAGCGAGTCAGTCAGTTTTTGACTCTAGTATGTATCACGACGACTATGATTGTGGAGGCTTAAGTTTTTGTATTTTTTATGTAATGTGTTGTTCGTGTAGCCCTTTCGACTGAGGCCCAGTCCCTGACCTGACCCTTTACATAAGAACCCCTCCTCACTTGCACTTACCACCAGGCCATGAGGCCAGCACTATTCACGTCACGCCTTGTTGTGCGGAGTTGCGGACAGCCCCGAGCACCTTTGCCGCTTTGCGCAATTACTATATTGCGCAGTAACATCTTTTACACGAAGGCATTCATGTGGGAATTGTGTGCCTTCTTATTAATTGAAAAACAAGGATTGTAAATGAAATTTTTGAAAATGGCTGGCTGAACCCAGATGTTTCCTCACTTCACTCATGGTCAGCGCTGGACAGCGGTCAAATTGCATCCAAATGCCCCGCTAAATTGATATTTTTGTGTGCAGGTTTTTTCTTCCTCATATTGAAAAGTTGATGTATGGAGCGCGCGGGAGTGTGCCAAAGCTCCATGGCGCTGAAAAGGGTATTTATTTGTCAACCAGTTTTTCCTTCCTCTGGGTCGGGGGGGCTGGGAGCGACTGAGTATGTGTGTCTCAGTCTAAGACACATCAGTGCTGAAACCAATCTTGGCATTTCCGAGGGAGCCCCTATAATCACGGGTTGCAACTTGTCATGATTCTATAGTATTACAAATGGAAAGAAATTGGCAGGGGAGGTGTATGCAGTGATCTTAAAAAATATATAGATGCCACAGACGATAAATGCATTAGCCGTATTTGAAAATCATGGAAACTCGCCCGTTAAGAAATGCACGTACTTTGCCGGAAACTTGACAGCTCTTGTGCCAAGCAGCTATAAATAAGTCAGAAGGGTCTTTTTTAGTCGGCGAATTTGCCTCCGCGTGTTTATGTTTCGTAAACGTATCACTTTTAATCAGTTTTTTTTAATTGCCACGAGGGAGTGGGTCCCTCCCCCCTTAAAATAGTCTAGTCCCGGTCCGTCTAGTGCTGGTGCCCCGAGAGGGGTATTTTATTTCTCGTGATGTGGACGTACATGCTCACTGCGGCCTCGTGGTCTGTTTGACGTATGCTGCCCACAGCTCAGCTTCCAATCAGAACATGATGTGCACAAGGCCGCGGTTCGCACACAGGCGAGGCCAAGCCACGAGCTACTGAGACGACTTTAAAAACTGCAAATATATATGAACTTTCCTTCGCTTTGCCGCGTTCAAAGAGTAATTAAAATAACAGCATCCTACATGTTATTGTTATTATTTTAAATATGAATTGCCTCTTGCGTTTGGCTATGTGTGTCACACAATGCATGTGTGATGGAAATCCTTAGTTTCTGGCATGTAAGGGGGGTGCGTTGCAGCACATTTCATGATTTCACAGTAGAGATAAAAAAGGATGTAGAAAGGAATGGTGAAGGGGAGGCAAAAGAAGAGACAGGGGAGAGAAAAGAGCGTATGAAGTGCAAAGGTGAGAGACTACAAGACAGAGAGGGGTGAGATGGGGTAGGACAAGGTCAATAAGATGAAGAGGAAGAGGAAGGAAGAAAGCAATTACGAGGGAGTAGAATGAGGAGCACGCGAGAGGAAGAGAGAAGAGAGGCGAAGAAAGGGAAATGTTGCTATACATGTAATGTAAATGCAGAGATGAGAGGAAGTGTGAACGAGTGGTCTATTTATTTTATTCCTTGCCCCTTTCCTTCCTCACAGTGAGGAAGGAAAGGGGCAAGGAATAAAATAAATAGAGAAGGAGGGGAGACAAGAAAATGGAAATACAATGGAACGGAGGGAATTTCTCAACAATTTAATTTCAAGCCTATGGTCAGCATTTTTTGCATGTTTAAGCGGGAACCTGTTTTAATTTTTTTCTTCTCAAGTGTTGTATGCTAAAACACTGCTTCAGCGAAGTTCTTCCCAGTGGACCACCTTATTTATTTGATAGGATAACGCAGGCTGCAGCGCACACCACACACCAGAGTCTTAGATTCCCTCATGAATGCTGCCTGTGCAGTGCCATCCTTCTGTCTACAGTACAGTCTACTGTCTGATGTTGTTGCACCAAGGATATTGCTAATGTTTTTCCTAGAGAGAGATCAGAGTTTTGTGTAATGGAAGTTTTGACTCATGGAAAGGTAGCGCAGAACTTCAGAAGGTTAATGTGCCTGCAGCTGCAAAGAACATGTACGTGATGCAGATCACAAAATGCACATGATGTAAATAGGTCAGTGAGTCACTGCATTTGTCAGAGAGATCATTTTGTTACTTGAAGTTTGTAAGTTGTTATCCTAACATACAACAGTGAGCTATTATTAACTGTCATCTAAGAGCTGCATGCAAACTGCAAGCAGGTAAAAATTGTAGCGTTATGTTTCCCCCCCCCAGTCTTTGTTTGATTACCCTGGTTATACTGAATAAGCAGCTACCTATGTTATATGACATGATCTCTTTATTACTGTAATAACTGCACTTTCTTCATTGCTTTATTAACCTTTCTGCTTTCTCAAATTTGCTTGAAAATGCACCATTTTTCCACTCTTTTTTCAAAATTTTCTCGGGGGGAGAACCCCCCTGAACCCCCCTTAGGTTGTTCGGGCTCGCTCGCTACGCTCGCTCGCTATGCTGAAGTATGCCAAACATTTTAGGCCCCACCACTTTCATTTTTTTTTTTTTTTAACAATCTTTATTGAGTTTTTAAAAGGCCCACCACTTTCAAATGTCACCGTCCGCCACTGCATTTGCCTATGGAGGTCTAGACAGTTGTCATGGATAAAGCCCAAAATTTGGCATTCTCCCAGATAGCCAGAATACAGTTGAGGAGAGCAAATAATTCCAACCACTCTTGAATAGGGAGGGTGGATTTTTTTTATGAGTTTAGAGGAAATTCAATTTTAGTTGAATTGAGTTTTAAATGATGGTTAGTCATCCATTTCCGAACCCTGCTGATGTTGGAGGAGAGAAGACAGATGTCTTCAGAGGATAATATCTTTAGGTAGTGGGTATCATTCGAATATTGATTAAAACTTCCAGATTTTCTCACAATCTCACCAAGGATTTCAAGATATAGATTAAATATAGTTGAGAAGAGGATAGAGCCCTAGGAAACACCGTGTTTTAGGGAGGTAGCTGCTTCTGTTTTTCACCATATGTGCCCTATATTGTGTTTCAGAACAGGAGGAAAGAAACTAGGGCAGCTGCACTGATGGTGTTGTCAGGCTGTAGGCTCATGCTCTATTTGTGATGCCAGGAGCCAGGCAGGCAAGCTCTGTTGGTTACCAATCACAAAGCTCCATCATGCTTTATAAGAGCAACTACTAGATCTTTGAAGCCACACTAATAGCAGTAAACATTATATAAATGTAATCATAGTTAAACTGAAATGGGTAGGTAAAAGCAGAGGGTTTACTGCAATGATGGTGAGGCATTACAGTGTGTGGCCTGGAGAAGCTAAGCCATTAAACCCCTTTTATTTGCAAATATACTTTTCACTTGTATGTAACAGTTTCAGGTTGTATAGGCCAACTGTGTACAGATTCAAGTGATGTTTGGCTGCTTTTGTGCACTATTTATTTTATAACTTGCACAAGCCCTTCAGGAGTATTGTAGCTGCAATTTTACACTATTACAGTGCATAAAAGGAAGTGATTTCTAAAAATAATCTTAGTACATGGAAATAATTGCATTGTTCAAGTCAGGATATTGTGTCACACCTAAGGCACTGAAATGACACACAAACACATTGTAAAAAGGAAATGTCACATACAGACTAAACTTAGCTAAAACTAAACTAGGCAGCTATGAAGAGGGGACTATCCCTATTCAATATTCACTGATGGTCTGAATCAGAAAAGTAAATGTACACTTTTGAGTAGGTTTGCGTTTGCTTTGGAATTCACAAGCTCCAATTTAATAATAAGTTTCTGACTTAGGAGGCTCTGCAGTTGGGGCGGAGAACTCAGCTCATAAAAGATAGGCATGTTGTATCTTTTTATGTGCGGAATTCTCCGCCCGACCGCGGAGCCTCCACAGTTGTAAACATACTATTAAATCGGAGGTTATTAACTCAAAAACAAAATTTTTTTTTTGTATTTTTTTTTTTTTTTAAAACCTTTATTCAGTAAATCCGGAACACAGCTATTCCGCCGACAACCCGGAGGTTCGGCAGCTTAAGTTGAGCAACACAGAAAAGCGTTCGCACTGCACTGAATGGAGAATCAGAAAAGGTTCAGTTTTAAATAAACACAAACACAAACCAAACACTAGCAAGGCGATAAGCTTCGAATGCACATGATGGGTGCCCATCAGGGGGAGCTAGTCCCATTTCGTCCACCAGAAACAACGCTATAATGAGAGGAGGGAGGGGGAAAGCAGAGACTCACAAAAGGCAATCAGTCATCAACAATAAATACATAGCCGGAAAGAATGTCAAGGGGAAAGTTGCTCCTCAGGCGGATCCGGATCAGGGGGCAGACATATGTCCCCCCTGTAGTGGTTCCATCGCCCCCATACTGCATGCCATTTCCGAGGGCGCCCTCTAGCACAATACACTGTCTTTTCCCTGAGCATGCTCCAATCCATATTTTCCTTCCACGCTGCCAGCGCAGGAGGCCCAGCAGAGCACCACAGGCGCGCGATGTCCCGCTTAGCCATCAAAAACAAAATTAAACGTAAAAGTTTTTACTTTTCAGAATCAAGCCTTGAGTGTATGGATAAAAACACTGCTGTCCCGAGGCAGGTATGTCATCCAAAGAAGATTTAGCCATTCAGGATCAATTAGGGAGAAAGTGAATAGCACCCTCATACTGCTTGGTTCCAAACATTACCAGCCCCAGGGGGCAAGGTAAGTAAATCCAATAGAATGCCACGAAGAACAGTAGTGGTCCAACATCCTGGTTGGAAATTCTCTTTTATCATGCGCAGTATCCCATATGAGATAGGCTGACATACACTCCGAAAAAGAGAACCCCTCTGTTCAGTTGCCCAGCATCTTAGCTGAGTCCTGCAACTGATTTCTTAGGTAATTTAGGAATCCTACTTGTTTTACTACTTTCTTTTAGGTGTCATTAGAAAGCAAACTTTAAAAAAAATGCTTATAGAAATACATCTTCATAAAAGGTTTGGCAACAATGGGTCAGCCACTAGAGCAAACTTATTTTCCAATTACATTTGAAGAAGGGGTCACAGTAGGCTTGAAGGGAAAACTTACATCACTGTGTACTTGGCCGTTTATTCTGACCCTCCTATGCAGAAACACTCTCCTTTGTTGTGCACCTTAAAAGACTAGCAGTTATATTCAACCCAAATCATCACTTTGTTAGAAGAAAGCGGCACTTGGGCAAAAAGCTTACCACACAGGCACCCTGTAACTTATTTTTCTACTTTTCTTCTGCTGATTGGATTTCCTTCTCAGCAAATGGAAGGGGGGGGGGGGCAGGCTCCTTTATGGTAACTGGGTGTTTCTGGGGAGGCTGAGAAAGTGCTGCAGGAGAATAAGGGGTAGTTTCTTTTTTATAGCCGATCATTCAGGTGAGAAGTCCCTGATCACGCAGCGCTCCCTATTTCGACACACTCTACTAGCGGAAAAGCAGCTACTGCTGCTTGGTAAAGAAACATTTGCCCTATAGAAGTCTGTAAAGCTGCCAACAGGAAACATTATTAGTGATTTCCTTCTGTTTTAAACTGGCTATTCCAGAGAGAAAAAACTGAGCTAATCTGACCTGTTTACTATCATGGAGGTGACATAAACTAAAAACGTTCAAATGTCTACCTCCAGTGAAGGTTTTTTTGGGGACATTTGAAGAGAATCATGTTGGTTTCGCCCGAATATAGGTGGGAATGTTCTACATTTATGACTATCAGTGAGGCTCTTACGATGCAGAACCCAGGAATTACACAACATTCACCACAGTCAAGGACAGGACATTTTTTACGACCACTAATATCTTTTGCTAATTTTTAGTTTATACTTTATCCTTACTGTTTCAGCAATAGCGTCTTTCATTGATCCCTTTGTCGTGCATTCATGTTGGTAATTTAGCACTTTTTCCTGAATCCCTTTCTGATTATCCGGATACCGAGCAGGATGGTTTTCCACTCACAGTCACACAACATTCAAAGTTCAGAGAGTTCTGACACCTTTCTCGGGGACTTCTTGGTTGTTGTGTGTTTTCAATATTAGCAAATAAAAAGCGGAACGTTTTGCTAGATTTTGTTATTTAAATGTTTCACTAGTTCTAGTTATTATGACTGCTCTCAGACTGCATACATGGCAGCACTGAAGCTGCTGGTGACTATTCTGAGATTCTAAGATTGCACGTGTGAGACTTCGGTGAGGATGCCTGAACATGGCTATACACTCTGGACATATGTACATACATGCCATTTACGACGACGTACACTTTTGAATCCATTGGGTAATCTGTCAATTGGCTGTGATGCCATTGCCTATCCATGACTGTAGTTCGGATGGCTGTCTGGCTCCAATGACTGCACGTAAACGCATATACATGACAGCACTGACACTACACTTATTTTACTATATCAAATGTACTTAAATGTGATTTCAATTATATGACTCTTACATCAGTGCACTGGCATGGTCTGCAAGTGGCTGCCCAGAGACTGCTTGCAAAAGATCGTATTGAGACTACATTGATGTGAACTCACTCACTTTGCATTTTTGTGCAAAAAGTGACAGCTTAAATATAACTACCTGGTTGACTGATCTGCTATATCGTGCAGACCATGCTCAGATTGGCTAGTTCTGACTGCAGAAAGAATGACAACAGATGACTGTGCAATGATCACCTGTTCACAGAGCTGCTCAAGGCTATCTCACATTGTTGCTCAGTAAGCCGCAAGGATGACTGCGCTGCCTGCCAATGCTTGAGGAATGGTAGATTGTATCTGGCAGCTCAAACTTCACCATTCCAGCCATACCTGTTGGTGTCTGTTTCTGGGCACGTGTGTGTGTGTGTGAGTGCGTGTGCGTGTGTGTGTGGTATTTGGCGTGAATGGTATTTCTAAATGCTCAATAAATGCAAGTTCACTCAGGTTGGAAAGAAAAAATATTCTGATAAAATTGTGTCTTTACCACCAAATTAAAAGTCATTTATGAAATATGATATCTTCTATGAACGTGCCAATGGTACCCTGTCTTACCTGTTCTAAGGGAAACTAACCTGTTCTCCTCTGGTATGTGCAGAGCCATCATAATGAGTGGATCGAGGCATTCCACCATCCAACCGTGCCGGTCGCCCATCCGCTCGGTTTCCACCTTCAAGAAGTCATTGGGCATCCGACTCCAGACCACAGGCATTAACTGTTGTACATCTAGCCTGGGCGGGCACTGTGGCACTGGGTTCCGCCTCTCGCTGCGGAACATCGCAGCTGAGATGGGCATAATGTTCTGAAAGATGGAGGGATGTAATTTTAGCTATGAGGGATGAGTAACCAAGGCTGCACTGAGTGTGTCAAGTGAGCACGGCAAACAGGAGGTTTGGTATAACTGAATAATAGTATCTCCTCATAATGCCTGTCAATCTAATTCAAAGGTTAATTAATGAGACTGACTGCCAAATAGCATCATACAAGCAAAATATTGTAATAAGTGCCATCCAATAAGAGTCAGTATCATGAAATTTTAGATAAAGCCTGCGGAATGTGAAGAAATGTCTATAAATATAAATGGTATAAAACCTGCTGCATTATAAGTGCTGTAAAACAAGTTGCACGGTACCATAGGACAAAGTATTGGTGCCAGAGAATGGAGATCAAAGCACGATGAGAGTAGGGGGTTTGTTACCATGAACTGGTGGGAGAAAGAGGGGGGAGTCATCAGATTACATCTCTAATGTCTCTCAGTTTTACCTTCATTTTCCCCAGCTCAAACTGGATCATGTTCTGACTGGAAGGCAGGCAAAAGACGGCTGGAAAGAGCTTGGTGTTGGGCTCCACCTGGAACACAAATGACAAACAGGTCAGTACAGCTGGTAACGTCAATGATAATGGGCAAGAAGGAAAAACAAAAGACTCTATTGAAAGAGAGATTTTGTTTGTGTTGTATTGTTTTGTAATTATGTTTATTATAGCTCTTCACACTGTAGACAGGGAACTGTTGAAAGCTCTTGACAATAGATGTTTAAGCTGTGCTGAGTTTCAGAACCAGAGTCATAGGCTGTTGCATGTCAGAGCTCGTTACCCAGTGGCAGGTCTGGTGTTACACATACCGTACAATTGACACAAAAAGGACCAATCAGACCAGTGTCCATCACACTGGAATGTGACAATGCGCTTGCCATGCAGTGGGAAAGGAGACCAGGACCAAGTACAGAAGGAAACATCTCATGGCAGAAGAAGCATGAAGCAGTTGACTTATGCAGGGCACTTAGATGGTAAACGTTAGACCGGTCAGATTTTAGCGTGGTCTTCCCCAAACCTTTTGCCTTACTCTTCCATATTTGTCGGATCTCATTTTTGTTGGCCTTTGTATCTGTGCACTTTACCACTGCTAACCAGTGCTAAAGTGCTTGTGCTCTCTCCTCCAAACATGGTAGAATTCACTTACACCAAATTGGCACATTTAATTTACTTATAAGTCCCCAGTAACCCAGGCCCATATACCCAGGGCCTGTAAATGACATGCTACTAGTGGGCCTGCTAGGAGAAGAACAAGGGGACCCAAAAGGTAATCAAGGACCTTGGGTAGCAGTTAAGTACAAAAACAATGGTCCTCAAACAATATTAATGACAGCCAGATAAATATAGATTAGAATCAATGCTATATTCAGAATGTCCAGCCAGACAAACGATTTAATATTATAATAAACCAATGAACACATATAAAAACAAAATTCACGTGGGACACAGTCCCGTATCCCTTAAGGAACACAAACATTACAAAATACACAAGGGCATTTCAGGCAAGACAGTTTGAGCTTGTAAGATATCTGTTGTGTCAAGCTTGGAAAAAACAGTCAGTACACTTTTTTAACACAATGGATTGATGTGCACGCTGTTTTGTTTGGGTCGACGACGTTTCGATCCTTTCACGGGGATAGTAGGATCATCTTCAGGACATTGATAGGTGCATGCCTGATTTAAAAGAAATTGCCTTGGCAAGGTATTAGGGATTTACGGGAATTTACGGCAATTCTTCGGCAGCGTGACGCTGCCGAAGAATTGCGTTACATTGGATTATTCCCTTGGACCTTGCCTTGTTTAAACTTCTATAGCACGGACCTAAACTTTTGTAGTGGTCCTCATCTTCTTCCGGTCTACTCGTAGACCGACGATACAGAACCCACACTATGTCTCCCCGTAAATCCCTAATACCTTGCCAAGGCAATTTCTGTTAAATCAGGCATGCACCTATCAATGTCCTTAAGATGATCCTACTATCCCCGTGAAAGGATCAAAACGTCGTCGACCCAAACAAAACAGCGTGCACATCAATCCATTGTGTTAAAAAAGTGTACTGACTGTTTTTTCCAAGCTTGACACAACAGATATCTTAGAAGCTCAAACTGTCTTGCCTGAATCCTTACGGGATACAGGACTGTGTCCCACGTGAATTTTGTTTTTATATGTGTTCATTGGTTTATTATAATATTAAATCATTTGTCCGGCTGGACATTCTGAATATAGCATTGATTCTAATCTATATTTATCTGACTGTCATTAATATTGTTTGAGGACCATTGTTATTCTACTTAACTAGTGGGCCTGCAGCACTTAGTGTTTACACCCACTTAAGTGCCCACTGAAACATGTCTCAGGCCTGCTATTGCAGCCTGTGTTTTCAGTTTTAAACTGAAATTTCGGACTGGCAAAACAAACCTTTTGCCAGGCCCAAACCTTCCTTTTTAATAGATACAATTCACCCCCAGGGTGGGCCCTAACAAACCCATAAGGCAGGGTGACATGTGTTAAAAATGTAGGGCATGTAGGTTTAAAGATGTACATGTCCTCGTAGAGAAAAACTCTTACATTTGTTTTTCACTACTGCAAGCACTGCTTTTCCCATAGGATTACATTGGAGTAACGTTATTACATGTATTATGCATTACCTTCCAAGTGGGAAAAGGTAAACAGTTCATGTTTGGTGTCCTTGCAATTGTAAAAAGGATTCTCTTTTATGGTCAAGTCAGATTTTTGATTGCAATTTTGAAAATGCCTCTTTTAGAAAGTTATAATTTTCTTGAATTAGCCATTTAACGCCTGCAGCCTGTGTCTGGGCCACATGACTGGGTGTAGTTGATAGTTGGTCTTTGTGTATTCCCCCCAGACAGCCACACACAATAGAGAGCACTTAGGTGTGCCTGAATGGGCCATCAATGGCAGGATGGGAGGGAAGAGTTAGGCGCAACCCCACTTACACCTAAATAGGCTGTGTCCTGACTTCACACAAAGGATTGCATACACCCTGTAGTTAGTCTGGAGACAGTGCTGGGGAGGAGGTAAACCTGTGCACTTCAAATGGGAACCTCTAAAAGCTTCTCTCACCTCAAAGGAGGCACCAGCTATAAATATTGGACCTCAGACACCAACGCTTCAACATACTTCTGGACCTGTGGAAGATTCTGCCAGGAAGAAGGACTGTTGTGCTGCTGAAAGGGCTGCCACTCTGCTGGACTGCTACCCTGAAGGACTGCTCCCGGTTGTGCTGACATGCTGCCTGCTGTCCTCTTGCCTTGGTGAGAAGGAGTGGGCCTGTTGCTTTAAACCAGAACCATCAGAGTGGCTCCAAAGGCTTGTCTCTTGTAACCAGCAGATGGGCTCTGCAACTGTCAGTTTGACCCTGCAAAGTGGTGTCACCTCAGAAGGTGCTCTGCCGGTCGTCTGTGGATCCAGCAGTACCGATGCATCACATCTGTTGCTCAGTGCAACCCTGACCAGAACCAATGCATTGCTTCTGCTATGAGGATTCTTCCAGTGCAAGGATTCCACATCAACCTTGCAGCCCGCATCGGAATAACCACTGACGGATCCCTGATGCAGGCCCTCACATCGCAAATCTTTCGTTGACAGCAGCCTCGACAACGATGCAGGACTCCGCATTGCAAGCCACGCAGTATCTTCGGAACTAGCCAGTGGCTAGGACCATGCATGGCATAGTTCCCCGGAGCTGATACATTGCCTCGGCTGCGAGACCCGTCCCCAACGCGTAACTGCACAATGATCCGCAACCAGGATTCAAGCTACTCTTGTTCAGTGGGCCTAATTGGGTCTCTGCAGCTTGCCGCACTCCATCAAGAACAGCTTGAACTTGTAACTTTATCCCAAACCTGAGCGATCAAATATCCACAGTTGACGCTTTGTGATTTTTGGGGCTATTTTTCACTTAAAATTGCATACCTCTGGTTCTACGGATTTTTGTTGTTTTGATCTTGTTTTATTTAATAAAATGTACTTTATTTTCCTCATCTGGTGTGGAATCTCTTTTGTGGTGTTTTTACTTTATTGCTGTTTGGAGTGTTACACAAATATGTTACACATTGCCTCTGAATTAAGCTTAACTGCACTGTGCCAAGCTACCCAAGGGTTGAGCACAGGTCAATTTAGGGGTTGTTTGTTATTTCACCCTGACAAAGTTTGTGGTTTCCGCTTGAGTAGGGTCTTCCTCCAACCGGTAGCCCAATTTCTTACAGTAAATAAAGCACATGTGGTTGAGAATCTACCTAGAGGGGACAGCACGAAAAATTAAAACTACATAAAATGTAGCAGTGTAGATAGATGCAATGTAAATGATAGACTAAGAGAAACTGCATTTTCTGACAAGTATTTTCCCCCTATGGCTTCTTACACATTTCCTAGTTAAACTACAGTACTTCCAACAGGTTTGACTGGTACAGTTAACCATACGTGCAACAAATCTAACTGCACAGCCATGTACTCCTTAAAGGGTAGGAGTTTCGCCACATGTCTGAGCCACCTGGCAAGACCAGGCAAGCAAAGCACAAAAGCACCGTTTGTGATATCTGCAACACCAGCATGCCAACACTTACATAGACGCACTGCCGAAGCAGACATTGTCTAATGCTGAATGGCTGTCTCTCCGTCAGTACATTTCCCTGGTAAAGTAGGTAGCACAGGGAATTGGGAGTACTGTGATGGGAAAGGATGAACTTCTGCAATATGGGCCCCCTTTTACCCACTTGCCCACCAGAAATTGAATTTTGTAGAAAGGTTGTCAAAACTACCAGGCTGTTTATAAATGCATGTGGTAAAAACCTTAAAACAAAGGATAATCTCTGTATAGGTAATGGTGACTGCAGAATTAGAAAGTTTTTTTTTTATTGATAAATTGTTTGTACCTTCTGTACCAGCTGGGGTTGGAGAAATGTTCTAGATACTCTTGGTTGAACGTTGGGCAGGGAACCCCAAAATCTGAGTCTGTAGCCATTCTGTACAGTAACTAATGCCCATATGTCATCTTATACTCTGTCCTGTTGGAAAGTAACTGGTAATGTGTCTTCCCACTGCTGTGCCGATCAAATCAAGGATCAATCAGGATTTGTAGCACGTGGTAATCACCGCTGGATCTGGCTGCTCTTTGTTTCAGTCAAAGAGCCAGGTCTAGAGCCCCCTTTCCTGGAGGGAGGGTGCTGTTCTGCAATGGATGGGGAGGCTGTTCCAGGATCTTGCGGCGCGGTAGGAGAAGGAGCGGCATCCACTCTTGCAGAGACGGATGTGTGGGTGTAAACAAGGGAGAGAGAAGCAGAGCGCAGGGTTCTGGAGGGGAGGTGGAACCTGAGGCGGTGGTTGAGGTATGCTCGTCTTTGGTTGTGAAGGGTTTTGTAGCAGTGGGTCAGCATCTTGAATTTACATCTTTTGTGTACGGGGAGCCAGTGGAGTTTACTCAGGTGGGGGGTGATGTGGGTCCTTCTGGAGAGGTTCAGGATGAGTCTAGCCACTGAGTTCTGTATGATTTGCAGACTCTTCATGAGGTTTGATGTGATACAGAGCGTTGCCATAGTCCAGGCATCTGGTAACGAGGGCTTATGACGGACCATCTGGTGGAAACCAGGAGCATGCAGAGGTTGAGGAAGCAGGAAAAGGAGATTGTGCTGATCTGGCTCTTCATGGTGAGTTTGTTGTCCAGGATAATATCGAGGTTTCGGAATTGGACCATGGTGGTGGGTGATCATGACTTCAGTTTTGTCTGCGTCGAGTCTAAGGCAGTTGTCTTGCATCCAGGTGGTGATGCTGGTCATGCAGAGTTAGTAGTTGGACTTCGCAGTGGAGGGGGTCTTTGGATAGCAAGAGGATGAGTTGGGTGTTGCTTGCGTATGAGATGATGTTGAATCCTTGGCTCCTGAAGATGTTAGCCAAGATGGTCATGTAGGCGTTGAAGAGGGTGGGTCTGAGGGATGAGACTTGAGGGAATCTTCAGTTTAGATAAGAAGGGAGGTAGGAGTGCTCTTTGGGTTGTGTCGGATAGGAAGGTTACAATCCATTTGAGGGCGTCGTGTTGGATGCGGATCTGGTGGAGCCTATTGATTAGAGTGTGGTGGGAGACTGTGTTGAAAGCTGCTGAGAGGTCAAAAAGGATGAGGGCAGCCAATTCTCATTGGCCCAGGAGGGTTCTGATGTCTGTGGTGACTATGAGGGTGGTTTCAGTGCTGTGGTTAGAGCAGAAGGCTGTTTGGGTAATGTCTAGAATATTGGTGTTCTCTAGGTATCCCGTGAGTTGCTGGTTGTTAGCTTTTTCGAGGACTTTGGCAGGAAAGGGGAGTAGGTTGATCTGTAGGTAGTTTTTGATCTTGTTGGGGTTGGCAGAGGGTTTCTTGAGGAGGGGTTTGATTCCAGCATGTTTCCAGTCATCCGGGTAGGTAACTGAAGTGATTGATGTGTTGAAGATGTTGGTGAGTTTGCTAGTGATGGTGTTGATTCTGGAGTTGATCGTGTGGTGAGGGCAGGGGTCCGCAGGAGATCCTGAGTGGACAGAGCGCATGATGTCAGGTGTGTTTTGGGTGGTGAGCTGGTACCATCTGGTGATCTTGTGGCTGCTGGGGGTGCCTGTGGTGTCGAGTAGGCTGAGGGTGTCAGCGGTGGCAGGTTGGGTATGAAGTTTCTGTAGATAGTGGATATCTTATCATGGAAGTAGTCGGCGAGGGCATCGCAGAGGTCTTGGGAGGGAATGATGCTGTTTTACAATGCTGAGGAATAGGAGAATTCCTTGATGATGCGGAAGAATTCCTTACTGCCGTTGGAGCTGGCTTGGATGCGGTTGGCTAAGACGTTCATTTTGGTGTCTTTCAGGATCTGTGGTGCTGGTTGAGTGAGTTCCTGTAGGCAGTTCGATCAGTGGACACCTTGGTGGTGCACCATCTCCTTTCCAGTTGTTTGCAGTTGCGTTTTGAAGTCCTTAGCTCTGGTGCGTACCAGCTTGCTTGTTTGGTGCATCTGTTGGATATATGAGTTTTGCGGGGGCGACTCTGTGGGCGTTATTGGAGATCCAGGAGGTGAAGTTTTTGACAGCTTGTTGGATGTTCAAGGAGTTGTCGGGTGGGGGTAGGAATGAAGGCATAGGTCCATTGCCTTTTGGATATTCTTTTCCAACTGTGGTGAGTGATGCTGGTTGGTCTGGTGGCTCGGCTTGGGGCCAGGGTGTAAGTGAAGTGGACGATGATGTGGTTTGACCAGGTGAGCTCAGAGGTGAGGCTGCATTTGATTCTGTTGCTGGCTGTGAAGATGGGGTCTAGCGAGTGTCCTGCAATGTGCGTTGGGTTGATGACTATCTGATTTAGGCCGATGTTGTTCATGCTTTCCGTTCATTAGGTTGGTGGAGTTGGCATCAGTGGGGTCATTAAGGTGGAAATTGAGGTGTCCAAGGAAGATGTAGTGTTTGTGTTGATGGCTTGGGAAGCGATGAAATCGGGGATGGTGTCACAGAAAATGGAGGGGGGGTCCTTGGGGTCTGTAAGCAAGGATGTCTTTGATGGTGTTTATGTCCTCTAATATGAGCTGGAAATTGAGGTTTTCAGTGGGAGTTGAGCAGTCGGTGGTCGTGGTAGAGCCGTGGATAGATTCTTTGTGGATGATGATGATTCCATCTCCGTGTTTGTTGATGTGGTCACTGTGAACGATCTTGTAGCTGGTGGGCATGGCAGCGGCAATGTCGGGTGCAGAGGCGGCGTTGAAACAGGTTACTGAAAGGAGCAAGATGTCAGGAGTGAGGTCGTTGAGGGTGTCCCATATCGGTTGCATGCTTGCAGAGGGAGCGAACGTTGAGAAGGCATGGGTGTTGGCAGGGGAGGTCGTAGCTGGAGTGGTTGCGGAGGTAGGGTGCACTGCTGTGATTGTATTGCAGGAGAAGCAGCAGTGGCGACAAGAGAAGGGTCCTGTTGTGGAGTGAGGAGAGGTGTGGCAGCAATTCTTTCTATGGGGTCTGTAGTCCAGGGTGGTCAGTTCAGGCCGGGAGTAGCTGTGGATGGAGGGAGAGCTGGGGTTCCTGGTGCTGCGCACGGTCCAGGTGCGGACGGGCGCAGACGGGCTTGCCTTTGGCACACCTACTGGTTGGGAACTTATTGCAGCTGCAGATAACTGTTTCTGGCTGGCCTTCGCTGCTGATGATGTTGGTACTGCTGCTGATTCTTCTGGTAATTTATTTCAAACAGCTAGCAGGAGTATCTTCTACCACATTACTTGAGAAGTACTCTAGCAACTCTTCAATTCCAAGGCAGAATCATTTAAGGCTTTCAGTCTATGTTTTCTCATTCTTTATTTGATGAGCAGAGATCCAGAAATGGAATATGCTGAAGCGGAGGTGAAGAACTTTATTTTGGAGAACTGAAATTGTTATAAAGTCTGTTGTAGGATTTTCTCTTGAAACAAAGGGTCCTGATTCAGTGACCATAGTTTTCAATCTTGTGTCTTTTTTGTATCCCTTGTGCCAAAAACCCATCACTGTGGGCCCCTTAAAAATAGGGTTTAATGTTTTTACATGAAGATCAATCTATCGGAAGGCAGCACTTCCTCAAAAATAGAAGCTTTCTTCCCATTTGCCTACGTTTTATGAATCCAGATCTTCTTACGACTAACTCAGTCTAAGTAGAAAACGTGAGGCATCACTGACGCTGCATCGTGGATCTACCATATTTAATGCTAAGTTCATTATCACAAACAGAAATAGCATTGTAAAAGAGCGCTTTAGCATTGGTAGCGCAACACCTCTGGAACTACTGTGATGTTCAGAATCTGATTTAATACATGGTTCATAAGGATTATAAAAATCTTCATAATTTTGTCTGATCAAAGAGCCCAATGTAGGAACAGTCAGATCGCACATATAGTATGAAAATGATGTACTGTCCATTCACAGGTGCAGCAAAATGACCTCCTTAATGAATATGAATTAGGCAGGTGGCTATTTATACCCCCTGCGACAGACTGCAGACCTCTATCCATGAATTTCCATTCTCAAAAGAATTGTTTGTTTCTTGGAGCAGTTCATGTTCCTTAAAGTAAGAGGTGTTACTTTAAAAATAGAAGGTTTCCCTTTAGAAAGACATTGGAGGGAGCAGGCAGTAGTACCCTGGACCACTGGGTGTTACACCCCCCCCCCCCGCCCCGAGGCCACAGAACAAGATTCCCAGAGGGGATGCTGTCCCAAGGGAATGCTGTCCCATGGGTACATCTTCCCTGCTGAGAATGTTACCACCTTGTTTGAAGTGTTGGTAACTTTGCAGTGGCTTGCCCCTCAATTACCATCACAAACCGTTGACACATTATTGTGAATCACAATTAGCAGGGGACATCATTTGAGGCCTCTTCCTAACTGAGGTTTGTTATAAATTGTCGAACAATTTTTGAGCGCCACAAAAGTCTTGCAAAAGGGGGTTAGTACATAGTCACACATCATTTTGTGGTTACAAACTCTGTGACTTTGTGAATCACATGGTCTGCGACCGCAAAATGGTTTAATCTATCTGTTCCTCAGGTTTATCCTACTCTGGGGCAAAAGTGCAGCCACAGTCACTTCACTTATCTCAGCATCACAGGCCTCATCTTTACATAAGAAACTGAAGCAGTACACAGAGACATGGTAAATCATTTACACATGCGCACTGGCAAACTGACCAGAGGTGGCTCCTCTGCTAAGGTGGAGGAGCGCCGCCCCACTGCTCTTTGAGCAGTGGAAAAAGGAAAAATAAAATGATAATAACACTATGTTTTTTTTTAAACCTTTATTTAACTTTTTTCCATTAAAGACATTACACATCACAGCTAGCTGCAAGAGAAGTGTCAAAGAAAAATAAATTATAGGCATGCCACAGATTACCACGGGAGCTATCAGTTATTACATGTGATTCAAAAGGTACACATCACAACAAGCACTACAGGTACAAGCACTACAGGTGTATCTGGTCCTAGCAATACATCACTGCTATATGAGAACAGATTCAAGCGACTTTGGGACACTATATGTAACCATCGGGCATCTGGAGTACTTCGCTGACAAACACGTCATGGTATATTATATCATAGAGCGCACGGTGAAGACAGCTGAAAGTCCCCCAATAGGGAACAAGACGATAGTCCACAGGCATTATTGAACGTTCTATGTTTCGATGGCCATGGGGTGGGGATCGAAAAATACCTAAAGGAAGCTAGGCTGAGGAGTCAGATCTCTCTGTGGTGTGTGTTAGGAGGTATCTCTGGAGGGGACTCCAAATGTCTTTCGGTCTGGAGGTCAACAGGAGTGTCTCTGCATATGTGGCCAATTGTCCCTGACCAAAGATCAGATCGTCAAGCCACTCTTTGAATTTTGGAGCTCTCCCCCTCCCCCACCTACAAGCCACCCTGCGCTTGGCCAGTAGCAATACTGTGCTAATGAATTTGCGATGTGCCTGAGGGATCTTTTCGGTATAGCCTAGTAGCGCCAATAAGGGGTCTCCCCCCACCGGGACATTTACCATCTTCTCAAGAGCCTGAAAAACTTGTGCCCAAAAGTCTTGTATTTTCGGACATTCCCACACTAAATGTAAGAATCCCGCTCCCGGACATTGGCATCTGTCGCACTGATCGTTGTCTGCCAGTTTAAATCTAAACTTTTTAGCAGGCGTGTAATAGAGGCGCTGCAGGAATTTATAGTGTATGATATGTAGTCTGCAACTAGCAGAGATCCTTGAGGTTTGGAGACAGCAGTATTCCCATTGTTCCTCAGTCACATCCCTACCCAATTTTGCACTCCATTGTGTACGAGCAGTGCAGGGGGGCCCTGAATATTGTGCACGTATGCTATGGTAAAGCCGGGACACTAGATGCTTGCCGTCAGCAGATCCCAGCATCTGATGCAGCGGAGCAAAGACGCGTATAGAGATAATTGTATTTGGGGGCAGGTAGCATCGTAATGCTTTGTCACTATGGTACTGCCGTAGCCTGGAAGCTAATGGTTCAATCGCTATAGCGAAGAGCAGGGGAGAGAGCGAGCACCCCTGCCGGGTTCCACGCGTTATGGGGAATGCAGCCGGCAAGATGCCCATTAAGTAACACTTTAGCTGTGGGTATATAGTAGTCGAATCCAGGATATTAATAGTGGGGGGGGGGAACCGATCCGACCCAGTACCCCGAACAGGTAATCCCATTCCAACTAATCGAATGCTTTTGTAGTATCTAGGAATACCGCAGCCAATGGCAGCTCAGGGGCAACATTTTGGAGCAAGGAGAAAAAGGTGCGGAGATTATGTGAGGTGGAGCGCCCTGGCACAAATCCCGACTGATCCGGGAGAATAAGTTTGTCCAATAGCAGTGACACTCGGTTTGCAATAACCTTTGCCAGTATTTTGGTATCGCAGTTGATGAGTGACAACGGCCTGTATGAGTCACAGGAGTCACAGGGTTTACCCGGTTTCAATAGAGAGGTGAGAGAGATGATGAGCGCCTCCCTCATTGATTGTGGGAGGACTCCAATCTCCAGGGATTCCTCATAGACTTCTTTGAGTACTGGGGCCATGAAGTCAATATAGGTTTTATAAAATTCAATGGGTATGCCTGGCGCTTTGCCTGATTGCATTTTCATTATCGCCTCACGTACTTCATCTAATTCAAACGGCGCGCAAAGAAACTCACGGTGCACGTCAGATAACCAGCCTAAGGCCACGTCTCCTAGGAACCCATCGAGGTCTAACGAGCCTCTTCGCTGCGTTGTATAGAGGCTTGTATAATGTGCAGTAAAGATGTCTAGTATGTCTGCAGTGTCTCTGTGCCGTTCTGCATCAGAGCCCTGGATTTCCAGGATGCAATTAGAGAAACGTGGTTGCCTAATCACCTCAGCTAGGGCCCGTCCCGGCCTCTCTCCCTCGCCGTACCTGTGAGCTACCCAATATCGCCCCGGAATTTCGATTCCCTCATTGCAGTCTCTTCGTATCCCGACAGTTGCTTTCGGAAGTCTGTCTGCACCTGCCCCGTCTCCCCCATCTCCATCGGATGTTCCAATGCCTTAAGGTCTTTCTCCAGGGTCTTTAATGTCCCTTGAATATCTCGGAGTACCCCAAAGCTTTCTGAGATACAAAATCCCCTGATCGTGACATTAAAGGCCTCCCAGATAAGTTTCACACTATCCACCGACCCCCTATACCTCTGAAAGAAATCCTGTATCTCCTGTTCCAACTCATGGTGGAATACCGTGTCTAGTAACGCCGTGGGCTGCAATCGCCAGCTAGGCCTGGGTTTGTCAAATCCTGGTGCGGCAAATGTCAGCATCACCGGGCAGTGGTCTGAGAGCATTCTGGCAGGGTGTGTGGCTGCACGAATAGCCGGCCCCAACCCCCTTGTGGTGAGGAAGTAATCTATTCTAGCCCAGGTAGCTGCATATGTCGTGAAATGTGTGCCTTCCTTGGCCCGAGGGTGAATATGATATGTGTCGACCCGATGTTCACAATTTTCCCCCACAAAGTGGAAAAAAATTATGTGGTGTCCGTGTTAGGGCCATAACAGCATGCAAGTGTAAAGGAGTCTGTACCCGGACTGCCCCAGGCGATAACGTAGCATCCCTGTTGGTCAGTCACCGAACCCGCCAATTAAAAAGGCGTCTGTTTTTTTATCAAAATCGCCGTGCCAAGGGCATAGGAGAATAGCCTATGGTATGCCCATTTATCAGCAAACGTGATGGGGAGTGCAGGGTTAACGTGTGTCTTCTGGAGCATAGCGATGCTTATCTGGTGGCGGTCTAAATAGGCCAGTACCAGTCGTTTCTTCCGTGGGTCGCCCAGGCCCCGTACATTCCAAGACATAAGTCTTGGCTGTGATGTGCGTGTCCTATCACTTATGTCTCCCATCTGTGGTAGTCCAATGATAGTGTAAGCACTCCCTGAGTAGCGTGCAACCAGGAAAAGAAAGGAACGTCAGATGAAGGGCTGTCAGGTGTGTTATCATGTGTGTGGTGTCAGGCATGCCACTGCTGTTCGAGGTGTACTGTTGTGTCATAAGCATACTAAAGCTAAAAAAAAAAACCCTATGTCCCGCCCCCTCCCACTGAAACAACCCCAACTTTCCAGAAGTATATGTCCCTCCCCCTCCCTGTAGCCCAACAACAAAATAGTAAATGCAGCACTTAGCATGCGGAAGAAAACAGTGGGGGATCGCCCGCAGAGGATACCCCCTAGGTGGCGAGCCGGGAGCACCCCGCCCTCAGAGATCATGGTTGATGGTGTGAGTGAACTCTGAGAGGGCTGGGGGGGCCCGGCGCAGCTGCCAAGTCAGAGCCCACAGGGACATCTTGTGCCGTTGCAATGTTTGGCGCGAACTCTTGGAATGGTTCCTGCTAAGACTAGGAGGCTCCGACCATCATAGCATACTGCAGTTCCTCAGGCCCCCATGGCTGGAGTTGAACGGTAGTTGAGTACATCAATCGGAGGAGGCTGAGTGCTGAGAAGTGGACGGAGAACCAGAGGTACGTTTCAGATGTTTTAGGAATTCGTCCACCTGCTGTGGCCTAGTGAAGAACCGTTGCTTGCCCTGGTGTGTGACCCTGAGCCGTGCAGGGTAGAGTAAAGCATAGTCTATTTGGGCCTGTCGCAGTTTGTTTTTCACTGCCGTAAATTTGCGCCTGTCTTCCTGAACTGTGGCTGTGAAGTCAGGATAGATAGAGAACGTGACGCCATCAAAGTTAAGTTGTTGTTTGCTTCTTGCTATTCGAAGCGCCGCATCTCGGTCCCTATAATTGAGGAGCCTGGCGATTATGGGATGAGGCGTACTCCCCGGTGGTGGCCGAGGTCCCAAGGTGCAGTGTGCCCGCTCCACAATGAACTGGGGTGAGAAGGAGTCCACTCCGATCGCCGAGACCAATAACTTCTCGATGTACTCCTCCATTTTACGGGTGTTGGTGGTCTCCGGAATGCCAAGAACGCGAATGTTGTTGCGCCTGCTCCTCGCCTCCAAGTCCTCGTTCTTGGCAGCTATCATTTTCAACAATTTGTCCATCTGCACGATCTGTGTGGTGACCTGAGTGGTGGTGTCCTCAGTGTCCGATATACGGCGTTCTGCCTCCTTGATGCGATCCTCGTGTTTGTCAATTTTGTGCACAATGGCGTCCATACGCATAGACATGCCGTCCATTTTATCTGCCATGGTAGCGAAGCCTTGTCGGACCTCCTGGAGGATAGATGTCAGTTCCCCAGACCACGGGGTGGGGCACTCTGGGATGGTTTGACCCTCCGATGCGTCCTGCTTGTCTTGGGGTACACGGTTAATTTTCTGTGCCTCAAAAGTGAGGCGCGGCTGCCTGGTATCTGGTTTCCCCATTCTGGGCTCGGCTGATGGATAGTTGCACAGACCGCAGAAGGCACCGCTCGCTCGGGTGAGATAGTTGTGGAAGCGGCTGCTGCACACCCTGCAACCAGCACCAGAGGGGTGCAGCCGGTCGCCACAGAGGGTCTCTACCCCCACACACCCCCTCTGGAAGCAGGCAGTGAGACAATCCGCGGCCACCGGGCAGCGGAGGTGGCAATTGAGCAGCGCCTAGGTGACGCCAGGCGAATGCGACTTCCTCAGTCCCTGGGCGGCGCAGGGGCTGCGTGCATTCGGAAGCAGGGAAACTGTGATGGCAGCGGCAACCACTATTCAGGAGAGTTCAACACCAGAATTAGATGCCCCCTACAAGGCCACGAGTCCGCAAAGTCAATGCGGGCATGAAGGAAGCGCCTTGAAACAGGTATAAGGCGGAGAGCAGCAGCGATCCACGGTAGGATCCCAGGCGGAGCGCTGTGTGTTGCAGTGGTGGCCGCCGCGGCCATCCGGCAGGCCTTGCGCAGGGGGGAGATAAGCTGGCCTCGCGGGTGACTGCAGCGCCGAGCGTCTCTTCTTACCCCCTCTGCGTGTTGCAATTCCTTCCGCCAGCTCCGGCGGAAGCTCCGATCTCGCTGTGGGGAGCGGCCGTGCAGCTGACTCACGCTCCCTCGGTCTCGTATTTCCCCACTCCGATGGTAGGCCGGGAGGCCTAGACGCCGCGTGTGCAGCCGCGGCCTCACGTGGTGCCGCCCGCCGGGCCGCCGATCCACACTCACCAGGAGGCCCCGGTAGTGCGAAGCAATCGACCATCTCGCGGTCGTCAGGAAAGCGCCAGCCGGCCAAAAGACCTTAACCAGTTGGCTAGAGTAAGATTTAAGACCTTAGCTATTAGGCCAGAGTAAGACCCCGGCGGCACATCCAGCGGCGGACCTGCAGTGCAGGCGTTCAGGGCAGGATCAGACACCTGTGGGCAGGATGAATGTCAAATCTAGGCGCCGGGTGGCGGGAGCCTCACGATCTTGCGTGCCGCCAATTAGCGCCCCCCAATAACACTATGGGGCATATGCATCAACATTAGCATTTGCGATTCCTTATTAGCGAAAAATAAGGAATCGCTAATAAGGAATAGCAAAAGGCTATGCATGTAGGAATCGCTATTCAAATAGCGATTCCTTCACATTCCTTATTACCGAATCGGTAATACCGAATCGGTAATAAGGAATACCTACCCATTCATTCCTATGGGCTTGGAGGCCCATAGGAATGAATGTAAAGCCATTCTGTATTAGCGATTCGGTATTACCGAATCGCTAATAGCTGGAGCACTTTCAAGGGTGCCAGGGTGTCAAAAGGACACCCTGTTGCACCCCTGAAAATGATATGTGCACATATGTTGCACACACACATGCTCTAAGGGCATGTGTGTGCGCAACATGACACTTTGAGAAATGCACAAAAGTGCATTTTTCAAAGTTTTTGCAAATTACCATGCAGTTCATCTTCATGGTAATTTGCTCCCCTTATTAGCGAAATCGCTAATTTTTTAACATTGATGCATTGCATTTAAGGAATCTCACTTTGGGATTCCTTAAATGCAATCGCTATTTAAGGAATCGGTATTTAAGGAATCCCTATTTAAAGAATAGCTATTTAAGGATTCCTTAAATACCGATTTCTGCTTTTGGGTTGATGCATTGGGATTGGGTATTTTTTACTTAATACCGGGAGCTAATAAGGAATCGGTATTTTACCGACTGGATTTTGGCTTGATGCATAAGGGTGTTTGTTATTATTATTTTATTTTTCCGTTGGCAGGCATGTTTATGGTGCAGAGCGTGGCTTGGCTGTCATCACAGCCAGCAGGTGCGTATGATAGTTTGGCCGGCCGTCCTGGGCCGCCCAAACCGTCATGCACACTTTGTGTGTTCTCCACCGGCTGTATTGTAACTTTTTTATGTATTTCTCTATCCCCCCATGCCTCCTCTCCACCAATACTACTTGGTGGCAGCTGCCACTGAAACTGACACTAAACAGCAATGTAAAGGAAAGCAGAAGATTGGCTTTCACAGACTCTCATACCTGACAAATCATGCAAGTTTGAAAATGGCAGCAAATAGGTGGTTGAGAATGCTTTATATGCTCTGTCTGAGTTGGTGCATCTAAAGATAAGAATCACAATCACAGTTATCATCGGAGATATTCAAACCACACAGACAATGGCCATGAGAATCTATCACAGACATGGCTCCACCACATTTTCTGCAATACTTAAATCTCGGACGTCACATGCTCTTTTTAGTAGAAACTTGTAATGGAAAATAAGGATTAAACATTTTTACAAACAAATGTAGAGGATGGCAATGTATATCTTCTAGAGTAGTTTTTTTAGTCTGCATGCTGAAGGCCACGTAACACTTGGTGGATGTAGGTAACTACCACAAGATGACTGATGAACACTCCACCAACCTTGAGGTGCTCTCTGTCCATTTAGAGGTGATGGAACTGCAGAGTTGCTGCTAGTGCAGCTTTCCTAGGCTCCACTGGTAGTACTCCTTGGCCTACTGGTCCATTTAGCACAGAACCGCAGGGGTATTGTTGGTGGGAACAATGATTAAATTGCTCCACCTAGGGCCTTAAGCAAAGCATGGAAAGCACAGTAGGGTAGGAAAAACAATGAAGGCACGCCATATGCACAAACACAACCTACCTGGGGAGTCTCTTTGTGAAATATTAAAAAGAATGCTGAGCAAAGTCAAAAACATCATAGTGCATGGTTGGCATTCTGCTCTGTTTCCAGAGCATGCGCTGATGTATGGATCTTGCAATACAGCGAACAGTATCCTATCAGAGCGGAAGGCCAAGGTCTCCACCAAGTTGCCTGGCGAAGTATAAATGAGACCCTTACCCATATAAACTACATACGCCACTTCTTCAAATTCATTAAACCTAGAGCTATAACTCCAGCACCTTTACAATGCCAAGCATTATGCCATGATGCCTCCATCACTTCATGCTTTGCTTTGTATTTCATTAGAGAGTCAAACGCCCCACTATGGCTGTGATATCCCTCCCAGTTGTGAAAGGTACTCAATGAAGAAATAATAGTAAAACAATTGCGATTTCAAATTTCACTAGCAGCTGTGTTGCAAATCACTGCAATAAATATAAGGATTTTCAACATTTTCTGACCAAGTATTAATTATTTATAAATCTGAAAATTAAAAGATGGATTACTGTTTTACCTACTACAATATTAATGAAACACCTCTGGAAAATACTGATGCCACCACTTACCTGAAAGAAAGTGTTGATCTCTTTCCCATTGACTGTGAAGTTCATGAGGCCAGTTGCCAGATCTACAAGGCAACCAATTACCAGGTCTTCATTGCTTATGCGGGCTTGACCAGTGTTGTTACTGAACTCCCCTCCCCAGACCATATAGCAATTGCTGCGTTTAATGCTGTGGGTAGAAAGAGATACCATGATTAGGCTGAAGCCACTGGCAGTACTCGGTGACATTCATCGTAACATCAGAGGTTGCTAATGGTTATCTATAAAGTTAAGTGTTGCCTTTTATACCAAAAATAACTTTGCCAGAAAAGTTGAGTATTGGTTATCAGCATAAAGTGGCATCGCTTCAGGAGTACATGTTTCCAAATGAACCTCCTGCTTATAATGTTTTGTGGAAAGCTTTAGGATGAATTTATTTTCTTTTATTTTACAGAGTTCTATATAGCGCGAACTTGACCCGAATTGGGTATCAGAGCACTTTACATAGCACCAATTACATTACATTTTTGTTTGGCACGGGGAGATTAAGTGATTTGCCCAGAATCACAGGATGTTCAGCGTTATTGCCGAGACTCGAACACAGTTCCCCAGATTCGAGGTCGACCGCCCTAACCGTTAGGCCAACACTTCTCCCCTGTATGAAAATACACATTAATTATATATAAAACCTTATTTGCAGTTTTATATAGAGCAAACTCGACCTGAAGGTATTGGGGCGCTTTACATGAGCAACAATGACATTACAGACGGTCACATTGTAAAATTTTTTTTAGACACAGGAAGGTTGAGTGATTTGCCCAGAATCACAGGATATTGCGCAGACTCTGAGACTCAAATCTGGTTCCCCAGTTCCACAATCGGTAGCTCTGGCCGTTACGCCACATCCCCTCTCAACTTATTTTGTTGCTTTTGAAAAGCACTTCTAAAACCATGAAATCTTTGTAGTGCTGAATAAGAAATCGTAAGGGGAGCGGAGACTAAAGGCAGAAGTGGCAAAGTCATTCAAGTCCATAAGCTTTCTAGGTCTTAAGAAGGGAAGAGCCTTCGTAGTGCAGAGACTTAATTGCATACCATTTGTAACTCAATGGGGAACACTCTGAGAAGTATTGGGAAACCACCAAAACATCCATTGTGTTTCTCTTAATTCTCATTGCCAGATATTCAAGTGTCCTAGTGCCTATCCTTAGGGAGTATCAGCAAAAAATGTTGCACCTCAGCCACCAGCCACACGTATCCAGTGGAATATGTAGGAAAGTGGGGTATTATGTAGTGAGGCATGTTAAGCTTCACTATGTAATACATTTACGTAATCCTCAAATAGGTCCTTTAGGTTCACACCAATAAATCCTTAGCTCAGTCCTGGTAGTGTAGCACAGAAAAGTCAGGATTTATTAGAGGCACGTGTTAAGCATTTCAGAGTACCAACTTGGAAAATAAGTAATTGACACGACTCGAAAGAAATCCGACACTAATTTATATAAATTGATCAGATTTTAATATAATTTTAGACACAAAAACCAAGACAATTGGATAGCTATGACCGGAGTTATGGATATTAAAAAGAAAAATAAATCAGTGCATTTAACTCTTGCAAAATGATAACTTTGGGGTCAATAGAAAACACACAAGCAGCACTTGGTCACTTGCAGGTCGAGTGCAGTGGAAACCACTGGGAGGTAAGGTGATGTGGGTTCCAGGACCAGGCTCTGACAGTCAGTTGAATTTTATCTGGCTCAAAGGCCCTGGTGCAGAGTTGTCCTGGCTGTCCCTAGTGTGGAAAGCGGGAGCCAAGGGTGCTGGTTTTGCTGCTTGGACGGTGCTAGTGAGGAAAGGGATGCAAAATCTCAACAATGAGGTCACTGAGGAGGCGGGTTGAAGATTCTGCAGGATTCCTTCTAGGCACAGCGTCGAACGAAGGTAGTGGTAGCCCGACCGGCCACCAACAGGCCTTGGTAGTAGCATACACAGCTTTCGGTTACTTCAACATCCTGGAGGCTGGGGGAAAAAAGTAGCTGCCTGACACTTGTTCGGGGCCAGGACTTAATTTCCCACAATGTATTAGACCATTTACTTTTGGGCAATCCCTCGGCAGGCCCGATGGACAGCGATTCTTTGGTTCTCGGAGTGCAATTTACCTGCGGACTGCAGGGGACTAGTACCTCTAGTGCAAGGGAGTTCTGCAGTTGCCTTTGGCTTGCAGAGGGGTTCCTCTTTCCTTTGGACACGATCTCTGGTCCAGGACGAATTGTGCAGTTGCGCGGTGGTTACCACAGGTACAGATTATCATACCTTTACTTTGTGAAGGAACCGAAGTTGCAGGCACAGGTCTCTTCTTTGTCCTTAGTTGCAATTAAAGCAGATCTGAGGTTTCAGTGCCAGGGGTGCCCTCTAAATCTAAAACAATTTATGACTACCTCATTTATTTTCCCATCTTCCTGGGTGCAAACGTGTGTGGGGGCAGGGGGTTGGCTGTTTCCTCCTTTGGGAGGCTGCCTGGTTGCATATCAGAGGTGATGGAAGCTTTGAAGCCTACCACCATGATGTGCCACTTCACTAGCCACCTGTCAGAGATGGAGGTGGTACCTCCATCCTGGGAAGGCCTTTGTTTCTGACTCCTGGGAGTGTTCACACCTACCAGCAGGGGGTCAGATTCCTGTCTTGGTGGCAGCAGCTGCAGGCTGTCAGTCAGGGCACAGGAAAGGCTGGGGCAACTAGTTGGGCAACCTCCTAACCCCATTCTGCATCAGTTTTTTTTACATACACACAACATAAAGACAGAGAGAGTTAAATAGGTATTAAAGTTGACAGTGGTTCAATGGTTGCTTCTTACACATACCCAAAAAGTAAAAGTATGGCGTCAGGGTAGCTAACAGCTCCCTCACTGGGGTTTGCGCAGGTTTCGACAGGACAGAGGGCCAGCTGTCAAAACCTTCTTCACCTTCACTACAGTGCCAGTAATGGATAGCTGTGACACTTTCACTGCTGTCCCTGTGATATGTCCTCATTTGCAAACAGACCACACAACCCTCTTCCATCGACAGAAAAATGAAGGCAAAGGCGGGCTGTAGCAGTTCACAGCTGTCTCTTTTTCTGTTCGCAAATGAAAAGCGATGAGAGTGGCAGCTGTTACCTGGCATAGCCCTCCTTTAAGGCTTAAACACGATACCAAATACTATATTAGCGCAAATAGGGTTTGCTGGTGACTTGCTAGAAATTTAGGTGCGATGGCTCCCCTTGTGTAAAAAAGTGACGCAAGATACTGACAGGAGACTGGGTCAAGCAGAAAATGTTTCTCAGTGAAATGTTAGCTCAAGAAACCTAGAGCCATATGAGCTAAAAATTACCGTGCGTACATGTGAAATTCAAGATTTTTTCAAATATCACGACAGTAATTTTGACGTGGCCTCAGAAAAATGTGGGTGAAGGAGGCATATCACAGCTGTACCTCTGCTTTTATCTCACTGCCAACATGACAGCGAGACTGCTATAAGCTGTTATGCTTCTCCATCACACTCCATTTTATTAACTGTGAAGGAGGGCCATGCCAGCTCACGGTTGTCCTCATTGCAAATGTAGTGGATTTCACACACAATGATGACAGGTTAAACACATTTTTTTGCACAAGCTTTTTAAGTAAGAAGTTTTGCAGATTTTTATCTCCTTCAACCCCTATTTTTTGTAGCACTTTCAACCATTTTTGGTTACAGAACAACACACATTGGCAACTTTATGAATTTCACAAAGTTGCCAGAGGTTTCCCAAAAACAACATCCTAGAGTGGGTTGAAGCACGTAGTTCAGTTTAGAGTATCCTAACCTTTTTCATGCATCTATGAAAACAGAGCATCACATTCTACACGTGAGCTTAATTCTATGGCAGGACCGGAGACTTCAGATTAGGCTGAATCTTTCTCCATTTATTACATTCCAGCAGCCTTACAAAGAATCACAATGTATATTGAAATTACATTTCCCATGAACACAGGGAAAATGGAAACAGAAAAAACAGTCCAAACAGCAGCAGCCAATCCTGTGCAAGGACGCCTCATAACCTCCCTTGCAGACACTTCTATCTTCCTCTTTCTTCGCTGCTCCAGCAGCATTAAGATGAGTGACTTTATTTTTCTTCATTCTGGTTGTTAGATTACTGGGTTTTTACCTGTATTGCCTACAGGATATAGCGAAACTTGTGGGTCTTTTCCTCGTGTGTGTTTTGAACTGCCATTAACAACATTCTGTTTACAGGTTCGGCCGCGGGAGCGTTTGTCCGCTCCTTCGCAGCCGCGACGCTCTCAGCGAGGTGAGGCCTCCCGCCACTAGAGGACTGCGCGCCCTCTCACTTGCGCATTATCGGTGCGTTTTACCCCCCGCGTGGCTGCGAGTCCTCTAGTTCTGCTTTATGTCTCGGCGCGGTTTATACGGACTCGCTGCGGCGGAAGATTAAGAGTTAAAGTTTATCACGTTTGGGCTTATTGTGAGATTGAGAGCCCCTGCCTGGAGCCTGAACACCCGCGTCGCGAGTAAGAACATTGCTCATGTAACAGGGACCGGCCCAGGCAGGTTTTTCTAGTACCCTCGGTATAAGGAGGGCGATTTGGGTCCCAGGCCTGTGCCATTATTAAGGTGCACGTTCTGTGATTTCATTATTAAGGGTTTTTGCCCTACATTGATTCCCCTTCTCTGTCCTTGAGATTGGAGTGTTGCTACACTATGGAATATGAGGATTACTATGAAGAGGAGGAGGTCATGTACCTACCTGTGGACGACCATTTTTGTCAGGTCATGGACTCCTCTATCTTTAAAGGCGGTGTCCCAAGTGGTTGCGCCGTTGGAGAAGAAAATTGAACTTTTACAAGGGCAATGTCAACCCCTTGCCCAGAGGGAAGATTTGTCGGGGCCTACAGCTCCCCTACCTCGGGTCCAACCCTCCACTAGCACAGTGGAACCCAAACGTAAATGTTTAGAAGACGCAGGTGTGGACACGGACGCCTTTACATGCCTCAAAAAGGCATTCCTGGATGACAAGGCCTCTGTACCTACCAGCAAACCAGAGGACCCTCTGGTGTTCCCAACGACGTGGCTACACTAGACCCAGACGAGTACCCCCAGACCTCCGACGGGGATGGGGAGTCGGAGCCTCCATGGCCCCCATCTAAGCTTGCCCAGTCAGCGTCTACGGACCTGGGCACAGACATGCTTAATCCCGATGAGTTATTACAACCTCGCTCATCGCATTGGGTCCCTGCCCCCAAGGTGGCAGCCTACATGGCGGCCAGACTGCGCAAGCCCCTGGACCAAGAAGTACGGAGTTGTCTTCGCGCAGAGTGCCAGAGACCTACCCTAGAGGGTAAGGTCGCAGTTACGCGTGAAGTGGCCCCTAAGATGTCCACCTTTTTGGCGAAATTCATCCGGGACCCCAAAAAAGGTATCGATCGCTCGTGGAGATCGTGCCAAGATAAGCTCTTGGACACGGCGGGGCCCTTGGCAAAAATCCTGGATATGGCCGAAGACGCCAAGGCTTCGGGCACGCTGATCTCTCCTGACACCCTCTCTAGTTGGGCGCAGAGGGCGATCATTTTCTTAGGAAATGCCAATGTGGCAATATCGACTGAGCATCGCAGATCCCTACTCATAAAAGTAGATCCTAAGCTAGGGGAGCTGGTTACTTCCGAAGCGGGTCCAATTGCAGAGGGCAATCTCTTTGGGGATCCCTTTGTGAAGGAACTGGGTAAATTTGTTAATACGTTTAACTCTTTGGACAAAACCCAAACGTCGATTAAACGTATCTTTACCCCTTGTGTTTTTGGCGCAGCCGGTCGTGGCAGGGGGCGCTCAGCCGGCCGCCCCTACAACAGAGCCTCCTACAAACAGGGCGAGTCCCATAGAGGACAGTACCAGGACCCAGAAAAATTGGGGAACTTCTACCCGACCAGGAGTTATCCCCGCCGCAGGGGTGGCGGAGGCCGAGGAGATGGTGCATACAACAACCAACGAGGTAAGAGTGCAGAGTTTGGGAGAGGTGAAGTTGGGGGGCAGACTGCAGCTTTTTCTTCACAATTGGTCTTTGCTTACCTCCAACGCATGGGTTTTGCATACCGTCAGAGGGTTTCAAATAGAGTACTCAGACCTACCCACTCAGCTCCTTCGCCCCAAGCCTATAGTCTTCACTCAGGAACAACTAATAGACGGAGAGTTATTGCGGAAGGGCGCAATTACCCCCTCCACTCTGCACCCCCGGGGGTTCCTAAGCAACATATTCTTAGTGGAGAAACAAGATGGAGGCTACCACCTCGTAATAAATCTCAAAGAGTTCAACGGGTGGCTCATTTACCGCCATTTCAAATTGGAGGGCATTCACCTCCTGAGAGATCTGTTACAGGAACTGGACTGGATGGTCCGCCTGGATCTCAAGGACGCTTACCTTCCGATCCCGGATTTTCCCCCTCAAAGACGTTTTCTTCAGTTCCAGTGGGGTTCGCAGACTTTCCAGTTCACCTCCCTTCCTTTTGGACTGTCTTCTGCTCCGTGGTGTTTCACCAAGGTGATGAAGCCTGTGGTGGATCATCTCAGATCGGAGGGCGTCCAACTGATAATTTATCTGGACAACATAATCATCATGAGTCAGTGTCCCCAACGTCTGGTGACCCAGTTACAACAAGCAGTGTCCCTCCTGGAGTCGCAGGGATTTGTAATCAACAAAACCAAGTCGGCCCTTCTTCCCTCCCAGAGGATACAGTTTCTGGGCTTCATGATAGACTCGGTAGCGGCTACCTTGTCCCTGTCCTCTCGGACGTTATCCAAGATCAGGCACGAACTGAAGCGTACTCTGGCAAGGCCCACAATTTTGCTACGTCACTTGGCCAGAGTGGTGGGCCTCCTCTCGTCTTTGATCCAGGCGATTTTTCTGGGTCCCCTGCACTACAGGGCCCTTCAGCGCCTAAAAGCTTTTCACTAATGCAGAGGCCTCACTTACTCGCAGGTCGTGCCCTCACAGAGGAGGCCAAGACAGAATTACAATGGTGGGTTGAACATATGGAGGCCTGGAACGGCCGAGCGATTTTCAGTTCAAAACCGGATCTGATAATAGAGTCAGACGCCAGTGGTTCTGGTTGGGGTGCCCGTTGCGGCAAAGTATGTACCGGTGGAAGATGGTCCTCTTCCGAGCAGGCCCTTCACATTAATTGCCTGGAGTTGATGGCGGGCTCGTTTGCGGTAAAGTGCTGTACAAAGGACAGGATCCAAAGTTGTGTTCTGCTCAAGATGAACAATGTGGCAGCAGTGCGCTACATCAATCATCTCGGAGGGACACGGTCCAAAGCGTTATCCAATCTAGTCAGCGATCTCTGGGAGTATTGCCTATCCAACCAGATATCCCTGTCTGCGGAGCATCTTCCTAGTTCGTCCAACCTGGTGGCAGACTGGTGCTCTTGTCACTGGAAGGACACCAGCTTATGGCAGCTACATCCCAGTGTTTTCAGGGAAATCCAAGCTCGGTGGGGTCCATTCTCGGTGGACCTCTTTGCCTCCCGTCTGGACGCCCAGCTGGAACGTTACTTCAGTTGGCGACCGGATCCAGAGGTGTTGGCAGTGGATGCTTTCCTCCAGGGTTGGAGCAAGGAGCAGGGTTACGCGTTTCCCCCCTTTACAATGATCATGAGGTTATCAACCCAGGTGAGGAGACAGCAGGTGGACCTAGTGGTAATTACTCCGATATGGAGGTCGCAAGACTGGTTTCCAGTTCTGATGGAACTTTCCTGAGATTTTCCAATCCCTCCACCCCTCGGTCTCGATCTCCTCAAGGATCCTCAGGGGAATCCTCACCGTCTTCTGGTCGCAGGCGGCCTGCGCTTGATGGCCTGGCGGGTTACAGGCAATGCTGGAAATTCCCAGGCCTTTCGGAAGAAGCTGCCATGTTGCTCTCTAAGTCCTGGGCCGAGAGCACCAATAAGAGATACCGATCCGCTTGGTCAAGGTGGGGAAGTTGGTGTCTGCGACAACAGGTGGATCCGATGGGGGCAGACATTGTCTACATCCTTAACTTTTTAGCCTCACTGGCAAAGGAGGGACTGGCCTACAGGTCGATTAACACCTTTCGTTCTGTGATCTCGGCGGGCCATATTCGAGTGGATACTCGCCCGATTGGCGAACATCCTTTAGTTTGGAAATTATTGAGAGGTATCAGATTGTCAGTGCCTCCAGAACCACGTTACTCTGTATTATGGGATGTGAACAAGGTTCTAAACCTGTTTCGATCCTGGCCATCCAACAAGTATTTGTCGAGGAAGCAGATGTCTGCTAAACTCGCAATGTTGCTGTGTTTGATTTCATGTCGCAGGGTTTTGGATGTGAGGGCCTTAGATCTCACGGGCCGGGTCTTCACTCCAGAAGGTGATACCTTTCACATTTCTAGGCAAACTAAGTGCAATTCACGTTCGGTGTCCTATCCTGCTTTTCCTGACGTCCCAAAGTTGTGTGTGGTCAGAGCGCTTAAAGCCTACGAAGTGACGACAGTGGATATACGCCCACAGGGCGTCAAACAATTGTTTATTGCTCTTACTAAACCACACAGGGCGGGTTTGTCCCCTACTATTGCGAGATGGGTCCGCTGGGTAATGCAGGAAGCAGGTATAGATACTTCCCGTTTTGGAGCTCACTCAGTAAGGGGTGCAATGGTATCTAAGGCTTTTTCCCTGGGAACACGGCTTTAAAAGATTTTACTTTAAACCAGTAGTGTCACTGGGGTCTTTGGTGGTGGCCAAGCTTTAAAATAGCCTAATCTGAAGCCTCCGTTCCTGCCATAGAATGCAAAATTTCCTAGCTAACGTGCAGGAAAGTTTCAATTCTATTAAGGACGCGGAGGCGAAGATTAGCCCACCCGGTGTTCATTCAAACCTGCCCAGAATATCTGCGTATGCATGGTGAGTAAAATGTTTGTGGTAATGTTTGTTTCATAAGACATGTTGAGGATGATATTGTGGCTTATTGCCGGTTGACAGGTTAAGTTGTTCACAGTTGTTGCATAGGGTTTTACTCCTTTGAGCTTACCTAGCTTTCTTTTATCCTAGGATCAGATGCTGGCAAGCAAGAGTAATCCGAAGACTGCCTTGATGGGGTCGCAGGAAGAAAGAGGAAAATAGAGTGTCCTCAGGGGAGGTTATGAGGCGTCTTTGCACAGGATTGACTGCCGCTGTTTGGACTTTTTTCTGTTTCCATTTTCCCTTTGTTCATGGGAAATGTAGTTTCAATATACATTGTGATTCTTTGTAAGGCTGCTGGCGTGTAATAAATGGAGAAAGATTCAGCCTAATCTTCGCCTCCGCGTCCTTACTAGAATTGAAACTTTCCTGCATATTAGCTAGGAAATTTTGCATTCTGTGCTCTTAAAAAACTCACTCCACTCAAAAGTGATTTACCTGTTGAAGATGTTCCCCTTGTCATCTCCCATGGTGATAGTCGCTGTGCGGACTTTATTGAGCTCGAAGTTCAGATCAAAGAGGTGATAATCTGGAGTCACCCAGCCAACCCAGACACCACTGGGTTCCTGGCCGGCGAAGATACGGACAGAATAGAAATACTGTAAAGGAGAGAGCGAGGGAGTTAGAGCAGATTCCATGTGCCTTCCATCCTATGAGCACCAGACTGACCACAGATGGCATCAGCCACGTCCAGGGTCGGGCTTGCCATTAAGATCATCAGGCAGTGCCCGAAGGACTGGTCGGACAGGTCAAAGTGCGAACCGTTATTTTGGCTGTTTGTGGGCCTGTTTAATGGTCTGTATTTACTGATGATTTCCCCGATATTTAAACAAATATTGTCTACAACAAGCTCAAATGCATGCAGTCTTCCATACCTAGCGAAACACCTGTACAGCATATCTGTACAAGTTCAAAACTGCTCCAAATTGAAAACTTTGCCCACTCTTTTTTATCTATCCAATTTCCTAATAGGGGCCACATTTATTTTGGTGCCTGGGCCTATCTTCTATTCCAATCTGACCCTGGTCACGCGCATTAATGTGGCAACCGCTATAAAACTAACGCTACGCCCAGTAAAGGTAAAAGACTGTACCCAAATAATTAATGAAGCAAAAGAAGGAAGAGTGAGTGAAGGGGAGCCACAGTGAAATGGCAAAGAGCAGAATGTAAGTAATGAGGGGGCGGAGACAGGGAAGGGTTAGGAAGAGGTGAGGTGAGGAGGGAAGAGATGGAGGAAGGTTTGGAGGAAAAAAGGTTACAGCTGGAAGGGAGTTGCAGAGGAAGAGTCATTGAAAGCACAAACAAGGGAGTAAGAGGTGAAAGAATCAAAAGAAGAAAGGAGCAATGAAATGACATGTGAATTGTGCATTCCAATTTTTGAAATGTAAGCTATTAAAAGGTCATACAAGAAATTTATGCTACAGCTAGTGATTTCTTTTTCTTTAGTTTACTTTTCAAGAGCACGTTAGATAGCCCACAAGCACATTCTTCACACAGCCCTGTACTGAATCAGAAAGTTCGATCCAAACTTCCCTAAATGTGCCCTTAAGCGTGAGTGGAAGGTGGACCAGAATCTGATCATTGCACTGCCCCTCCCTCCCATTCCAGCTACTCACCGTGGTGGTGTTCATGATGATCTCAGGATCATCTCGGTCATCAGGAACCACGTCCCTGATCAGGCGTGGCATTGCGGGCACCACAGGGGGCGGTGTTATAAACGCAGCCTTCTTGGCAGCTTTGAACAGGAATCTAGGAAAAGAGCACACTCAGTCAGGAAGACGCAGAATCATAGTGCGACATCCTCATCTCTCCGAGGTGGACTTAGAATTTGTACCTCCATTTTAATACTGCTCCAATAGAATCCATTCCCTGCTCCTACATATAACACAACCTCAAATTATCAGCACAGGAGGGCATTCATTTGAACTGAAATATTACACACAATGCTAACTGTGTTTACTCTCTTAAAACCTACTGTGTGGAACTGTCGCCCACTGTCCATTTAGCCCTGAGTCGAAATAACTAAAGCATAGCAAAGGAAAATAACCTGTATGTTGGTTAGAGGTTGAAAGTTTGGGTTCCAATAACAAGTAGTCTTTCAGGGCGTATATTCTGGATATTTGTATAGTCGATAGTTCTGAAAAATAACTTTTCATCGAGATATAAAGTATTGCTAGAAGAATAAAATAACATTAGCTGGATTCTGTGAAAGTAGGCCGTGGGCACACATCATCATCTGCCTGGCACGAAAAAAAAACCAAAGACTGGGAAGGGATGTATGATTTAGGTAAATGATGGGTTGAGTGCAGACGTAGTCTTGCAGGATCTTTTCGAAGTAACAAGAAACTGCATCACTCAGTTAAGAAATAAAGGAATCTGAAAATTTGATATGTCCTAGGTTACCAACTTTGTGGTAGTATTATAATGTTAGTTTTAGAGACTTAGAAATAAAATAGGTAAATGTCATCTAATCCTGGAAGTCGTATGAGTCAATTACACAGAGATGGTTGCCTGCAGCCAGGCTAGCACAGTAAAGGTTGCGATGTTGTTTACATTTTTATTCTGATTGTGATTCTTTTTTGTAGGCCCTAGAAAGGCACTTTCGAAACTTGTGTCTCTGCCCAAAACAGTCTTAAGAAGACACTTGTATTGAGGGTATAACAGGGTTACCTCCAACTAGGAGTATCTGATTATTTCTTACTCATTTGTCTATTTATTTTACTTCATTTATTTACTGATTTTGGTGTATTGTTTACCAGTGGGCCCAGTGATGTGACTGGTAGAAACTTTGAGTTTTCCGAAGAGGTGGTGGAATGAAGCTGTATTGTGAGAGAAAGTAAGCAGAGAAAGATTAGCAGGGCCACTATTTAGGTTAGAATGGGAAGTTATGATTTGTTGAGGGCAGGAATATGGGTATTGTACCTGACCCCACTAAATTCTCCATATCCCTCCTTCCCCACTACCAAACAACTTTCTTTTAATGCCTCTGACCTTTAACTATGAAAACAATGTGATGTCCTTCCACCCCCTGTATTAGAATGACGGGTTGTTTGCTACAAGACTCTCACTCACCCTCGTTTTGATTTGCTTTTTTCTGATGTCACATCCTTTTCATTCTCCAGCTTGGCTAGTTCCTTGGCATGCTCCTTGTTGTTTACATCTTTTTCATTGGCTGCATCAGCCTCCTTGCGGCTAGCTGATTTCTTCAGCACCTCGAACTCAGAATCCATATCAACATCTTGCACTTCCTCCTCCACAATGGTCATGGTGCGAGTAAGTGGGGTGGTGCCGGGGGTAACCTTGAAGGTGTCATAAAACTCAACAGGCATGCTGAGACGGTAGAAGACCAAGTCGTTGTCACTGTTTTGTGAACCAAACGTCTTGTGGGTCACCTTTAAACAAGGAGGGTTGTCCACTGTGCCGTCAATCCTAGACACCTGTCAATAGCAAAATGAATTGCTCAGGTATAAGAGCAAGGTAGTCAATAAGCAATATAAAAAAAAGAAAAAATATGTCTCTCTGTCTGCTGTTCTCTAGTACATTATCCATAACTTCACATACTTGAACAAGCCCCCATCCTCAGTCTGGAAGGCTCTGTAGTAAGCATTAAACAGCAGTGGTAAAAACATCAAACAACAATGGTAATAAACAGTCACTTAATATTGAATATGGACAGCCTGCCCATGTCATTGGTTTACATAAACCTGAACCAAAGAGGAGCAGAGACTGTGAGCTCCACTCACCTTTTAGGGTTTCATGGCTATGATTTCATTACAAACTGAAGGACAAGTTACTTACCTTCGGTAATGTCTTATCTGGTAGAGATGTGATCTAGCTGCAGATTCCTTACCTTTGAATTTTCCAGGCGTCAGACTGGTTCTGGAAAAATTTTATTTGAGCAATACCTCTGCATATTGATAAGTGTTGTCGGTCGGCTCAGCATGATGTCGTCGGCATTGTCCTCACCGTTGTGACGTCCACGTCACCTATATAGGCACCACCTCGGCGCACTGACGTCAGTTACTTTTCACAACTTTCCACACCAGAAGCGTGGAGCCATGAAGTGCACTGACACTGGTGTGTATTGAACAACAAGGGTCCTGAAAGGGATCAGCCTTGACCCTAAAACCCAATCTGCAGTGCGGGGAGGATGGGTGGGTCGGAAAGGAAAGGAATCTGGCGCGAGATAATTTCTCTACCAGATAAGGTATTACCAAAGGTAAGTAATTTGTCCATCTGATAGAGACATCTAGCCACATATACCTTACCTTTGAATAGATACACAAGCAATACCATCCCCAGCAAAGGGACTGCGGGCAAGTTTAGACCAGGAAGTCCTGAAGGACAGCGTGGCCAAAAAGGCCGTCCCTGCGGACTTGACTGTCCAGGCAGTAGTGCTTGGTAAACATGTGCAGGGATCCCCATGTTGCTGTCTGACTAATGTCGAGGACTGGAACTCTGTGTTTCAATGCCGTGGTAGAAGTCTTAGCTATGACGAAATGAGCCCTTAGGCCTTCAGGAGGCTGCTTTTTGGCCAGAGCATAGCACATGTTGATGCAGAGGATGGCCCCTCGCTAGCTAGCCCTCTTCTGCACTGCACAACTTTTCTGTTTCAACATAGCCCACAAAGAGTTGGCCGTCCCCCAGAACTCTTTAGTGAGGTCAAGGTAGAACAACAACGTTCTTTTTGGGTTCAGACGGTGGAGTTGCTCCTCTTCTTCCGAGGGGTGCGTAGAAAGTGGGCAAGGCACAGATTGCCCCACATGGGATGGTGTTACCACTTTAGGTAAGAAAGCGACCCTAGTACGAAACACCAACTCATCAGGGAAGATGGTCAGGTTAGGAGGATTTGATGACAGAGCCTGCAATTCGCTCACCCTCCTGGCAGATGTAATTGCTACTAAAAAGGCTGGTTTGGTAGTAAGCAGCCGAAGGGGGCATTTCTGTAAAAGTTCAAATGGAGCGCACACAAGAAAGTTGAGAACCACATTAAGGTCCAACTGAGGCATAATGAAAGAAGAAGGTGGGAACATATGTAAAATTCCTTTGAGGAATCTATTTACAATGGGAGATTTGAATAATGAGGGTTGTCTGGCAGCCTTAGGAAGGCAGACAGGGCAGAAAGATACCCTATGAAAGTGCCCAGTGCACAGCCCTGCTGGGCAAGGATCAAAATAAAAAGCAAATCGTGAGAAAGGGAAGCAGAAAGAGGACGAATAAACCTTTCTGTACAATATTTTACAAATTTGTGTCACTACAACCTTGGTTGAGGGATGCCTGACTGCCAAAACAACATTACAGACTTCGGGAGGAAGGTTGAATGCTATCAACTGCCACCACTCAATCGCCACACAAGAAGGCATAGAGTTGACAGGTTTGGGTAAAGGACCCTCCCTTGCTGCTGTGACAGCAGATTCTTCCGAAGTGGCAGCATGATCAAAAGATTGATGCTCAGTAGCTCACCATACCAAACTCTCCATGCCCAGCCCAGAGCCAAAAGAATGGCTTGAGGCCGGTTACCCCTCATCTTCTTGAGCACTCTGGACAGGAGTGGTATTGGTGGATAGGCATATAGGAGGCCTGAGCTCCACTCAAGAAGAAAAGCTTCTCAGAGTGAAAGCTGCCTTGGAAACTCCAGCACGCAAAACTGCTGAGATTGCGTATTCTCGGCAGAGGTGAACAGATCTAACCAAGGCTCCCCCAACTGTTAAAAGAGACCTTGTGCCACCTCTGAATGGAAACGCCAGGTGTTGAATCATCCAGAGATGTAGGGCCTCTTGACAAAGGGTCCACAGCCCCACCCCACCCTGTTTTTTGCAGCATCCCATGGCGGTGGTGTTGTCTGTGAACACTTGAACAGCTTTCCCTTGCTGAAGGAAGAAAGGCTTTTAATGGCAAGCAAATCGCTCAAGGCTCCAGCATGTTGATGTGGAGTCTGGATTCCCCTGGAGACCAGAGTCCCGTGATCTCCATCTCTCCCAGATCGACGCCCCATCCCAGAAAAGACGTATCTGTCACTACTGTGTGGTCTGACTGGGGAAGAGACAGGGGTTTGACTCTGACCCAATAGCAGTCGGTTAGCCACCACTGTAGGTCCTGTGCAGTTCTCTCTGAGATCTGGACCATGTTGGAGGAATCCCCTAATGCTGCGCCAGCTGGAACCTAAAGTGCCACTGCATGGCTGGCATATGTCATCTTGCATGTGTCACTAGCAGGATGCAGGAGGCCGAGGCCCAGCAGCCTCAGAGTCATTCTCACCAAAATCCAGGATAGAGGCTGAAACATGGGTATCATAGCCTGAATATCCTGGACTTACCGTTTGGGAGGATAGGCCCGAAACTGCACTGTGTCCAGGACAGCTTCGATGAAAGAGAGCATCTGAGAGGGAGTCAAGTGTGACTTCAGCACGTTAGTAGTAAACCCTAGTGAATGCCAGAGACTAGAGGTGGGTGATGACAGCCTGGGGCAAGCTTGCCTTCAACAGCCAGTTGTAGAGATAGGGGAAGACTGGCACCCTTGATCTGCGCAGATGAGCTGTGATCCCCGCCTTCACCTTGGTGAACACCCTAGGGGTGCTGGTATGACCAAAGGGGAGCACGGTGAACTAAAAGTGCTCATGGCCTACCATAAACTCCGGGTAGCGCCAATGAGCAGGCAAGACCAGAATGTGAAAATAGGTATCCTGCAAGTCCAACGCTACCATCCAGTCTCCTGGGTCCAGGGCAGACAAGACCTGAGTTAGAGTGAGCATCTTGAACTTTTCCTTTTTAAGGAAGTAGTTGTGGGCAGACATATCTAGGATAGGGCGCAGGCCCTTTTCCTTATTTTGGGGACCAGAAAGCAGCGAGAATACCAACCACAGCCTACTTCTAGCGCCAGAACCCTTTCTATGGATCCCTTAGCCAGGAGAGTCATGACCTCCTCCTGAAGCAAAGTCAGGTGATCCTCCATTCACCAGTCGTAAGTTGGAGGCATGGAGGAAGAGGTAATCTCGAACGGGAGGGAGTAGCCCCTTCAGACAATCTGGAGGACCAACCCGTCTGAGGTGATGTTCTGCCAGGAGTGGAGGTAATGGCTGAACCTGCTACCAACTGGCCATCCATGATCTTGAAGGGTCGGACTAGGAAGGTTTGGAGGCTGAGGTTGCAGGGGGTGTGGTGGACTGACCAGATCTCTGGCCGCCTGACCTACTGGATTGGAAGATGGCACGCCTACGGCCACGAAGAGGTTGTTGAAAATGTGCAGTCTTGTAGCTGGGGTATGGCTGGCGCAGCTGAAAGCTCCTTCTGTAGCCACAAAAGGGGCGAAAGGCAGACTGGGGATGAGTGGCCACTGAGAGGCCCAAGGACTTGGCCGTAGCCATTAGTCCTTAAAGTGCTCAAGCGCCATGTCTGTCTTGTCTCCGAAGAGACAGGCGCCATCAAAGGGCATGACCAGAAGAGATGCCTGGACAACTCCTGAAAAGCCAGAAGTCCTCAACCAGGTGTGGCGTCAAACAGCCACCATCAATGAAATTGCTCTGCCTAGGGAGTCGGTCATGTCGAGACCACAACGAATAGCGAACTTTGCCGCATCTCCCCCATCTGACACTGCTTGGGAGAGGATGGCCCAGGCCTCCTCCAGGACCTGTGACAGCAGCTGCGGAACCGTTTACCACAAACTGGGAATAGCATCCCAATAAATATGCAGTGTTCACCGACCGCAATGCAAGGCTGGTGGAAGAAAACAATGTATTACTCCAATTATCCAGCCTCTTGGATTCCCTGTTTGGGAGTGCGAAACGGCAGGCACCTTGGAAGGCAGAGGATTGGACCACCAAGCTCTCGGGGATAGGGTGGTTGGTGAGGAAATTTGGGTCTTTCAGTGCAGGGCGATGGCAGCGGGCAAATGTCCTATTCACAGGAGCCCCTCTGCTGGGCTTGGAACAAGTTCCCAGTAGTACATCAGTTAAGACCTTGTTGAAAGGCAGCAAGGGCCCCGAGGAGGAGACACCAGGCTGCAGGACCTCTGTCAAGATATTTGTCTTGACTGCCACAGAGGGGAGCTGAAGGCCCAGGACCTCAGCTGCCCTTTGCACCACCATAGCACAAGATGCTCCCCCCTCCATAGCCACGGTAGGAGGAGAAAGCAGGTCAGAATCTGGAGAGGTATCCAGTCCACTGGCCTCACCCAATTCCTCATACCAGTCCATTTCTTGATAAGGCTTATCTTGTAAAGGGTCCAGCGACCCCTCCCAATCTTCCTCTATTACTATCCCTTCAGAGCAGGGCTGGAGAAGTGACCTAGAATCTAAGGGTTCTATCGGTGCTGGTATTTGCACCAGTAGGCACCAATCTAGCTCTGTGTCATCAGGGATAAGAATGGGGCTGGCGCTGCTGATGGGCGACAACAGCGTCTGGAGTCTCAGCCTTGGGACCGGCACGGGGAAGGTCGCAGTGGTACAACCGGCATCGGCCTGTATCCATGCGGGGGTCATTGGCCCTTAACTGCCAGGGTGGAACCCAATGGAGCCCCCACTGAGCCTCTGGGGCCCGAAGGCGCACCGGTAGGGTCTGGCCACCCAAATATGAGACACATGGCATCATAAAATTCCTTGAGCTGGGCAGGGTTTGCTCTGGCTGCCGGGAAGGCTGGGAGGAACGAAGCTGACCCAGGCGCACAAGGCCTAGAGTGCAGAGACTCCTGCGTTGTATCAGCCGACGGATGGGGAGAGGTCGAAGCATGCTTTGACTTCTTATGTTTCGTCTGCTTCTTACCTGACCTACTCGATGACTTCGAGTGGGAGGATGAAGACTTGGCACTCCCGGAGCGGACTGTGAACGAGACTTTCCAGGAGAATGATGCAGCTTTAAGCATAGCTCCCTCAAACTTTCGGAGCCATGTTCGGCAGTCGGAGCATGACTTCAAGTCGTGTTCGCGCTCCAGACACCAGCGACAAACCAGATGTGGGTCCGTCACCCACATGTCATGGTGACAGACGCTGTATGGCTTAAAAGAAGAAGTCTTCTAGGACGTGACGGAAAAGCCTACACACCAAAAAAGGGGTGGACAAAATGTCGAAAACAGCCTGTCAAAAAGTGACAGAGGGTAGCTCTCTTCAAGGATCTGCACAGGTTGGGGCAGAAAGTAAAGAACTGATGTCATCATGCCGAGGTGGTGCTTATATAGGTAATGTGGACATCACAACGGCACCTACAAAGTCGCACGGAGACGACCACCACCACCTACAGGCGCGCAGGGGTATTGCTTGAAGAAAAATCTTCCGGATCCAGTCTGACGCTGGGAAATTCAAAGGTAAGGTATCTGCGGCTATATGTCTCTATTAGATAGGAATAAATGTGACTCACTAAAGGGGTAGTAGAGAGCACGCACGTCAATCCACGAAAGATGCCAAAGTTGGAGAACCGCAGTTACTTTCACAGATTCACATGCTTGGATTCTGCTTAGAAAGCAGCTGCTCAAAATATAATGGAAAGCAAGACTGAAGCTCACCTTGTTTCCAAAGGTCTTTTAGCACCACCTGTTACACAGCCATTTCTGACCTTGCAGGTAGCTCCTGGCAGTAATACATTGTGAAGAGATGCACAGATTGCAATATTGCAAGGCTGCAAATATCCATGAGGGAGACACCAGCAATTAGCGCTCTAGTTGCTGTGATAACTCTGATCAAATGAGCTCCCGTTAAGGTAACAAGCTGTCTTCCAGCAACTTCCTGCTTCTACAGTTATAGTGGCTTTTAAGTTATATGCTTGTATTGGAAAAAGCCGTGGTATATGTGGTAGTATTGATTCCGAATTTGCACGCACGGCAGGACCTGCACTTATAGAAACCTCTTTTAGGTGATAACCAGCTAATTTTGTTATCAGTTTCTGGACTTGTTTTGACTAGGTCATTGTGCATGAAATATGCTTTACGAAAGGTCAAAGTTGGTCTGTCAGGTAGTATTTGTTTGAGTGTGGCATCTGTGAGAAAAATAGGCCATTGTGTGTTAATAATAAATTTAATTGCATTGGCCTGCTTGCTGTAGGTGGTTATGAGTCTACACTGAGTTGTTTCTAATATGTTAGATGAAACATTATCAGAAGAGGTGTGATCAGATGAAGCATCAACTGTGACTCTTCTACTGTTACCACTCAGCAATGACTGCCTGTCTTTGCTATTAGCCTTTCTAATTGCTATATCCAATTTCTTGGGATTATATCCTCTATCAATGAACCTTTGCTTAGCTGCCATTTGATGATACTCTAAATCATCACTCGAGCTACAAGCCCTATGTATTCGTAGGCATTCACCGTACAGTATACTGGTGATGGTGTGTTGTGGGTGAAAACTAGTAGCGTGTAACAATGTGTTGCCTGCAGTTGGTTTCCTGTAAAGGCAGGTTTCAATTTTGCCCTGGTTAATGTATACCGTGATATCCAAAAAGTTAGTTGTAACCTTATCGATGTGTGCTGTAAAGTTTAAGGTCATATTATTGCTGTTGATGTTATCTACAAATAGTTCGGCTTGAGCTTGTGTTCCATGCCAAATTACAAAAACATCATCAATGTAGCGCCACCATTGAACTACATGATTGATCCATTCATTGCTATGTTCCACCTCTAGGACATGCTCCTGCCACCAGCCTACATGGAGGCAGGCGTAGCTTGGGGAGAAGCATGCCCCCATTGCCACACCTTGCATTTGTTGGAAAATACTACCATCAAATGTGAATACATTATTGAATAGGCACCATCTGATCATCTTAAGCAGCATTATGTTGTGACTATACATTGAAATGGGTCTTTTTTTCGAATAAAAATCCACTGCTTTCAAACCATCATCATGCCTAATGCTGGTGTACAGGGCGGTAATGTCTAAGGTGAGAAACAAATATTCATTGGTCCATGTTTGTGTACTCAATTTGAAGAGAAAATCATTGGTGTCGCGTATAAAGGTAGGAAGATTGATTACATGCTCTTGTAGATAATATTCAGCATATCTTGAAGTGCACTCAAATATACTTTTCTTGGCAGAGATGATGGATCTCCCCGGTATAGGACTGACCCCTTTATGTACTTTAGGAATAACGTAGATTGTGGGCATGATAGGGAACTCGTTGTTCAAAAAATTAAATTCATCCCTTGATATCATGCCTTCTCTTTTCCAGGATGTTAGTTTGTCTTTATAGTTTTTGCTGATCTTTTTGACCTCCAAGGCATTAATATTTTTGTAACATTCCTGGTTGTTGAGGTGCCGATATGCCTCTGCTTCGTATTCCTCTTTACCCCACAAAACAATATTTTCACCATTGTCGGATTTTTTAATGACCACTGAGGAATTGTTTTTGAGTTTAGCCATAAGCTGGTAATATTATGTGGTCGATGGTTGGGGGTTTTAGTGTACTTTATGAAGTTTTGGTAGAGGTTTTTCAGTTCTTCTGTCTCTCTGTCGTGAAAGATATCTACCACGTTGCGGGGCATGGTGGGCACAAATGTTGATGGAGCCTTAAAGGGGCTGTGCCCGGAGGAAGAAAAATGTACTCCTTCCTTGTCTGCTATGTTTTGAGTGCTGTTGCTAGCTGGATTGATATATTTTGGCTCTTCACATAATGCGTGCAGTGTTGTCATTAATGGAATATCGCCAGCTGTTAGCCCAATATTAGGCACATCGAATTGCGGTTCTTTCTGTTTTGTACTTTGTTTTTTGATCGTAAAATACTTTGTCAGCTTGAGCTTTCGAATGAATTCAAAGACATCGATGTGTGTTTCACAATAATTGAAATTGCTTACCGGGCAATAACTTAAACCTAAGGCGAGCAACTGTTTTTCAGCCTGGTTTAATTCAATGTCAGTCATGTTGATTATAGTTTTATCCACTGAGGCTAGCGTTGTTGCCAACGTTTCTTCTGCTGCCTCCTTCCGTTGGTGCCTGAGGCATTTGCGCCTTCGGATGTTTCTTTTGTTTTTCGCGATATTTGTGTTCCGCGGTCGTAAGGTCTGTTTCCACTGTTCCCCTATAAAATCTATCTCCTCAGCCAAAGTTAGATGTCCCATATCTGATCTTAAATTGGATGAATGTACCCCACTGCGATCCGATTCCGTGTCACTAGGAATTGTACTGACGCCAGATGTAGAGGCATACGTGCCATTATTAACATAGGGGGTCGCTTGTTGTTGGCTTAGTTCTCGATTGGTCGACTTTTGTTTTTTAAGCGAATCATATTTGTGAGCGAAGGTGAACACTTGTCCTTGTTCGCAATCATTCTTATCGCGCGCAAATTTGTATGCTTTTCTATTCTTAATTATATCTTCTTGTGTTTTTTAGACGTGCTTTAATTTTTTTAATGCCTTTTCCAGTGGAATTTTTGTTGCTAGGTTTTTCCAGTTTCTCAAGCTCGCTGTAAATACGTCCAATCTCTTTCATGTTGGTATCACGGTCAATTTTGGCATATTTTATAAGTAAGCAGACTAAGCGCATTGAGGCCTCCAGGTTACTTTCCGTCCATTCTTTCAATAAGAGCGGATTCGGGCTCTCAAAACTAGGGGCTAGCATGATACGAAGTCCTCTTGGAACCCTGCCAGCTTCGTGGTATTTCTCTAGTGATTTCACTTCCCACCATTTGGTGAGTTTACTCCTGCTGTTCTTTTCTAGGGCTTTCAGTAAGCCTTTGACATCGCTGTTGTACTCAGAGTCATTTTTGATTGTGCTACTATTGTCAGTTACTTTGGATAAATTGGTAAACAATTCTTCAGCTGCCATTTCTCTCTCACGTGATGCGTCGTCCGACATTGCACCAATGGATATAACTGTTTTTCAAAAGTGTTGAGTTCTAAGTCTCAACGGGCAACAGGTCAGCACCTCCCCACCTGCAATGAGTGATCCTCCAGACTAACTGCGTGTGTTTCGGCGTCCCCACGAGTCATCCGACCCACGGAATCTATCTCCGATATATATACATGCCAACAAAGGAAAATATTCCAGATATATGAAAAAAGTATCCCAACAAAAGGTGAACTTACAGTAATAAACAGGTTTAAACATCATACCTTTAAGGGAATAATAACCTCCTCAGTATAGCCTGACCAACTGCCTCATCCGCCTTTTGCCAGGCATCCAAGCAGTAATGCTTTGTGAAGGCATGGACGTTCGCCCATGTCGCCAACCTGCAGATATCAGGCAAGGACACTCCAGCAAAAAGGGCAGAAGAAGCAGCCACCTTATGTGTTGAGTGCGCTGTGGCTTTGGCAACCAGAGGGCGGCCAGCCCTCTCATGGCAAAAAAGGATAACTGATGAGATCCAACGAGCGATAGACGCCTGCATCAAAGCCTGAACCTTCCTAGAGGCAGAGAAGGCAACCAGTAATTCAGCAGACTTTCTAAAAGACTGAGTCATTTGCAATTAGAATTTTAGGCATATTTTAATGTCCAGAGAATGGAGAGCCCTCTCAGCTGGTGACGAAGGAGCTGCAAAGAAGGAGGGCAAAACGACTGGCTCATTTAGATGAAACACTGAAGGCACTTTAGGAATGAAAGAAGGGTTTGTCCGACGAATGACTGTCTGGAAAAATTGAAGGTAAGGCTCCGTTGTGGTAAAGGCCTGAATCTCACTAACGCGTCTTGATGACGTGATAGCTAACAGGAAGGCTACCTTCCAAGATAGATACTTCAAGTCGCATTTGTGAATAGGTTCAAAGGGCGATTTCATGAGCTGCGACAGTACAGTATTTAATTGCCATTGTACTGGATGAGGCCTTACAGGAGGAAAAAGCCTGAAAAATCCTTTCATTAATTATTTTATTAGTTTATCAGACCACAGGGACAAAGAACTGGAAAGCCGTCTGTACCTGAAGATAGCTGCTAAGTGGACCTTGATGGATGCGTGTGCCAAACCAGCCTTAGCAAGAGATAATAGATAAGGCAAAACGTCCTCAGGTAACGAAGAAAGCGGATCAAGAGAGTTTGTGGCACACCATATACAAAATCTTTTCCACTTGGCTGAGTAGCATTTTATCATGAGGGAGCACGAGCAATCTGCAGTATTGTTTGACATTCCTCAGAAATGTTTAATCCACCAAACTCTGTGTGATGAGGAGCCAGGCTGTCAAGTTGAGTTTGCGAACCTGGGGGTGAACCACTTGACCCTGGTTCATGGAAAGGAGATCCTCCTTTGGTTGCAAGTTGATCGGAGAACACCTTGAGAGGCGAAACAGCTCTGTGAACCAGTATTGTCGCGCCCACGCCAGGGCTGTTAGAATGACACAGCAAGGTTCTTGTTTGATCTTTTGGAGAACTTTTGGTATGAGAGGAAACGGAGGGGATGCGTAGGTGAATGCTCCCTCCCATGAGAAGTGGAAGGCACTTCCCAGAGATCCTGGTTGAGGGAACCTGCTGGCGAAGGATCTGCATTTTTTGTTGAGAGATGTAGCGAACAGATCTAGGGTTGGAAATCCCCAGCAGTAAAAAACCTTTTGCAACTGTTCGTTGTTTAGTTCCCACTCGTGACACTGCTTTGTGTCTCTGCTTAGTGAGTCTGCCAAATCGTTCTGCACATGCTTAACCTGAATCGATATCTCATTGACTATTAGCCATTCCCAAATCTGCTGAGCCAGGATTGAGAAGATTTGAGATCTTGCCCCTCCCTGCTTTGACAGATAAAACATGGTGGTGGTGTTGTCCGTACAGATCAGGATCGATGACTTCCTGATTTTTGGCAGGAATGCTTGAAGACCCAAAAAGACCGCTCTGAGTTCTAAGAAATGTATGTGATGCTGAGCTTCCTGAATAGACAATTTTCCGTGGACCTGCAATCCTTGCAGGAGAGCATCCCATCTGTCCATGGAAGCATCGGACATCGTGACCAATCTTGTTTTTTTTGTGAGGAAAGAGAGACCCTGTGAAATATTGTCTTTGACCGTCCACCAGGACATTGCTGAGACTATCTTCGAGGTGATTGATATGACGTCCTCGAATGAGCCTTGAGATTGCCTCCATTGAGCGTCGAGCTCCTCTTGGAGGGATCATATCCTTTAGTGGCAATTTGGAATCAGCGGGATACAAGATGAAATCATCCCTAGCATCGATTTGTATGTTCTTACTGAAGTGTACCTTTTTGCAGACAGACACCTCACTGTCTTTTGCAGTTGTAGGATTCTTTCTTTTGTGGGAAAAGCCCATGAGAGAGTAGTGTCCTGAGTTGCTCCTAGAAACACTATTGGCCTGGAGGGAACCAGGAAGGACGTTTCCCAGTTTATTCTGAGCCCCAGGGAGCGAAAGAGTTGGACACAAGCGTCCATCAATCTCCTGGCGGCTTGAAGCGATGGGGCCTTGACCAACCAGTCATCTAGATAAGAAAATACCTGATGACCGGTTCGCTGTAGAAAAGCCACTACTGGAGCCAAGCACTTGGTGAAGACTCTTGGGGCAGACTTCAGCCCGAAAGGAAGTACTCTAAATTGGTAATGGCACCCTGCCACCTCGAATCTCAGAAATTGACGATGTTTTGGGTGAATAGGAACGTGAAAACAAGCGTCTAGCAGATCCAGAGAAGACATATAGTCTCCTGCATCTATTAGAAGCAGAATTTCCTGGAGAGATAACATCCTGAAAGGTTGGGATTTGATGAACTTGTTCAGTGATCTTAAGTCCATTAACTGCCTCCATTTTCCCATCTTTCTTTTTATCAAAAAGAAGTTGGAATAGAACCCCTGATTGTGTTGATGGAGTGGTACCTCCCTGATTGCCTGCTTGGATAAGAGCAACCGGACCTCCTTTTTGAGAACACTGAGGTGGCGATGAGAAGTACTTTGTGGTGGCATGTTGGGAGGACGTTGAACAACTTCCAGGGTGTGAACGTGGAGAAATACGTCTAACACCCACTTCTCGGAAGATATAAGCTTCCATTGATTGACAAATTTGGAGTAAGAGGAGCCGAATTGAAGTGGGACTGCGGTAGCAGGGGCCTGTGGAACCTCATTGTCTCCTGTTAAGAGTCGTGAGCTCTACCTCCTGAAGGTTGGCGTTGAGGTGCTGCTGGTATAGAATGTGCTGCTGGTGTAGAGGTTTGCCGAAAGGGCTGAGATGAGTGCTGAGAACGAAAACCTTGTTGGTGATAGGGTTGGAAACGCTGTTGAAGCTGGGGGCGAGAGAGATATTGACCTATGCCTCTGCCCCGAAAAGAAACAAATCTTTTGCTGAAGATTTGCCAAGGATTTGGCTGTGTCTGTATCCTTTTTTATCAATTGCAAGGCTTCATCCAAATGCTTCCCAAATAGCAATTCACCATTGAATGGCATAGCCAGAATCTTCGCTTGAACTTCTGGATGAAAGGCTGTAGCCTTCAGCCACCCTTGCAGTCTCAAATCCACAGCTCCTGCCATCTGTCGGAAGGCTCTTGACAAAATGTCCATGGCCACATCAATCATTTCCGAAGAAGCCTTTTCTCCTTCAAACAGCACCTCCCATTTTTTTTAAACAAATTTTATAAATTTTAGAAGACATATAAAAACATCTCACAGTGCTTATTGTAGTTACATGAGTTCAATCTTACATCTTAATGTAGGCATAAGCATAGTAATCTCAAGATATTCATTCGCTATCAGTCGGCAGTCCCACCCATGAGCAGGCAAATGAATGTTCATCCTAGTCCTAAGACAACCCTCAGCCCTTTGTCCTATAGTGCGTCGCAGTCCACTCTATTATTCATAAATCTCCTCAGAGTTCTACTCCTCGATTAGTAACCAACAAAAACCCCCTCAACCTCTTCTAAACACCCACCATCCCCTCCCCCCAGGCATGCCGCTGAATTGTCAAAACCTCTGTATATGGGTGTTAGTCAGTCCAACAGTACGCAGTATATTCTATTCCATTGAACTCGCCTTATTGGTGAAGTTGTGTGGGATGCTTACCATACCGGTCAGTCCTAGTATGTGGTCATCTTTCGGGGACAACAGATGTATCATGACATCAATTTCCTGCAGTAGGGTCTAACCCCTTAGTGTTGTCATCATCGTTTCCAACAGCACCTCCCATGCTTCCTTCTTCTTATCTTCTGGAAGGAATTCCAGAAAAGTCGAGATGTCGGACCACATCTGGCAGTCATACCTTCCCAGGATAGCTAAAGCGTTGGAAGCTCTGATGTCAGTGGCTGACAAAGCAGAGAAACTTTTGCCAATGTTGTCTAAACTGCATCCTTCCTTGCCAGGGGGAGCTGAGCACGGCGAGGAAGGGTTCTTTGACCTTCTTTGAGCTGCCTGCATAATGACTGAATCAGGCTGGGGATGTCCGATTAGGCACGTGGGAGAATCTTCGGGTGCCTTGTATTTTTTGCCCAACTTTGGTACTACAGCAGGAATAGAAGCTGGCGTTTTCATTAATTTCAAGCCTTCGTGCCACAATAGGGATGTAACGAGAGGAGCATTGTGTAGTAGGCTTAAAGTCATATAGAAAGCATTCAGTCTGTTTGACCGGCATGGGAAGATCAAAACACCTGGAAGCGCGTTCTAGCAGATCGTGGAATCTGCCGATATCTGCGGGCAGAAAGTCGGCTGAAGGTGGAGTACGAGAAGGTGGAGTGTGAATCGCATAATCATCCCACGCATCCTGGATATCCTGGTACAAATGCAATTTCCCTTCCTCTAACTGCTGGTCATTGTCATCTTGACTTTGCGCTGGAACCTGAGCAGGAGTTGTAATAGTGCTGCTCTTCTGCAGTGGAGGTAGTACCCACAGTGCGGGAGTGATGACTTCCTGTGCAGAAGGTGGAGGAAGTGCAGAACTTGCTTCTGCAAACCTTTTATAATAGTAATTGAGCATTAGCCCGAGGTCGGATACTAATGAAATCGGAACATTAATGAAGGGTTTCTGAGTTTGCTCTTCCTGCTCTTCATATGGATAGTGTTCCTGGAAAGCATCCATATGATGACACATGGGACATTCTCTATCCGAGAAAGAGTAATTTCCTTCCAGATAAGTGGATGGATCCTCCATCATCTCTTCATCCTCTGAGTCCTGGCACTTAACCCGGAGTTGCGAAGGACTGTAAGCAGGACCAAACTGTCCTTCATCTTCAGACTCTTGAAATTCTAGAAGGCGGTAGGAAGCATGGGAGAAACCTTAGAAAAATCCGGCATCTGGGAAGGTGCCGGAAGCAGACCAATCTTCACCCTCGCCGACGGGGTCATCGACGGTATCGTCGGTGTAACAACCGTCATTAGGATAGCTGTCAATGGTGACATAACCTGCCGAGCCGTCGGCGGTGAAATCCCCGTCGCCAGGGATGGACCATGTGCGGTCGTTGACGGTGAAACCATCACCGCTGTGGTCGACGCACTCGCTGCCGTCGTTTTAACCGTCGATGTGGTGGATGTTGCTGATGAAGCCATCAACGGAATGCTCACAGAAGCAGAGCTGGAGGTCGTAGACGTGATTTCTTCGTCGACGGGCCTGTCGCCAAGCATTTTTTGTCACCATAAGAATCCTTGTGAGGATATAGAGGCGTCGATGGAGGAGCTGATCCTGACCTTTGACGTGATGAGGAGGGACTAGACTTGCTTTTTTTACCTCCTTTCTCCTCAACTCTCTCCTTACTTTGGGATCTGGACCTTTTAGCATCTTTAAGAGACGAATAAAAACTTTCTTCTTTTCTCTTCTTAGAGGAAGTATGGGACTTCTCCTTAGCCTCTGATTCAGAGTAATTTGCTGCTTTTTAGGTCGAGCATGAGCCAGCGCACAAGCGTTGTATGCAAGACCTGGAGTACTTGAAAAAGGACTTGGCTCCCGCCTGCTGGTTTCCCATTCCGTCTGCTGGTTTCCCATTGGTACACTGCAGCGTGGCTCTTCTATTCAGCATCCTAAATGGCTCTAGTAGCGTAACATCACTTCCGTGTTGTGCTACAGCAGCACCACTCAACTACAGTTCCCTTCCACTTCAATTGCTTTTCTAGAATTCCGGAGAGCTCTTTTTTTTTTTATTACAGCGCGGGCATGCCCAGCCGTATCTTCACATATGGCGGCTGCACCTTTGTTTTGCACAAAGTGCGTCTCACACACCTCCTGCGATTAACCCTGTGATCTCCACCCCCACCCCTCCTACAATAGTGATTGTGTGGGCCCCCACCACTCCTCCAATATCGATGAATGATTTTATAGTGTAAATTAGGGCAAACATTTCCCACAATCATTCACAAGACGTTCAACCGGCGCTGAGGCTCGAACATGGATCCCTAGCGCCGAAGTCTGCAGATCCCACTGCTGAGCCGCTTCCTCTCTTCTGCAGGCTGCTCGTATTAGCAGCAGCTCGCTCTCTGGCTTTTTGTTTCACTATAGTAGCGCTTTCTATGAGCACCAGTAACATTACACAATTACAGTTTGATATTTTTTATAGACACAGGAAGATTAATCGGCAGCTCAGGGCATTACTTAAATGTCTTTAACAGAGATGTCGATTAATCTCCCTGTGTCTACAAAAAATACGAACATGTTATTGTGTAATGTTACTAGTGCTCGTGGAAAGCGCTACGAAACTGAAACAAAAAGCCCCCAGAGCGAGTGAAGGCTTTGTCTCGGGACTGATCTGACTCGGCGTCTCCCTTTAAGTGCTGCTGAGAGTACGTTCCCAGTATCTCCCTTCTACGGAGGTAGGGGCATATCATCAAGGCCAGGCGATAATTATCGCTCAGCGCTCTTAGTGCGAGGATAATTATTGCCGGCCAACGCTGAATTTTATCACGGAGATAGCGTGCTATCAGCAACGCTTATCTCCAAAGCGATAGAATTCAACGCGCAAGCTGTCAACTGTGCGATTATCGCTGGAAATCCAACGATAATCGCACAGTTGCCCTGATAGGGCAAGGCAGACTTAGCCATGATATCCACCTTCCATAGGATATCATGGCTAAGTCAGTTGAAAAGCAGGCGTAAGGAAAGTAGCGTTAACCATGCTTAGCGCTACTTTTCTTATCGCTATGTTTGTTAGCGATTCCCTTGATAACTGGAGAAATGTCGGTTAGAGACATTTCGACAGTTGTGAGAAGTTGGCCTGATATATGATGTCACTAGTTCTAGTGTACACCCTGTATCAGTCCAAACAACCCTTGGTGATTGGTTGTAAAGTCAACCTTATAGACCAGCTATCCTAGTGGTAGCATGGACAAGAGCAGTCTTAGGCTAAACTCTGTATGGCATGTGAAGCCAGCTGTTATACCATTTGCAATCCCTTGAATACCAGATGAAAGGACACCACAACAGATATATATAAAAATAGAATGTATTTATTCTAGTCAAAATACCCTCAGCACTCTTTATGAGATTCGAGGTAAGTACAACACAGTCTTATTTAAGCATACATAAGTCACACAGGTAAGTAATACAGTTCGGCCCTAGGGGCCACGCAAACCATATACTAAGTAAGTGGTATAAGAACCACTTTCATGAACACCGGTTAGGCCTAGGCCTAGGGAATCGCTGGGGCTACACTATCCTACCAGTTACTAGGCAGTGGGAGGCCCACGGGATTCAGGTGCAGAGTGGAAACACTCACGCGTAATGCGTTAAAGTCGATAGAAATAGTAATGTTTAGAATTAAAGAGTTTTAGGACACTTCGGAAGGAACTAGGAGTTAGAGACTTGGAAACTAGACACTAGGATAGTCAATACCCCTGTGAGCACCGGAGTACTCAAGTTACCTAGCCCACGGGCTACGGGTGCATAGGTGTGAACTTGCGTCGGGTTTCGTTGTTGACTCCTATGGATGCCTGAAGAAAAGATGCTGACAGGCAGTCAGTGAAGATTGTCCGGTGGATTCCAAGGATGGAATCAAGAAGGAGGATACCTGCAAGCAGAGGGGACAGAGTCTAGGTCACCAGCCAGGAGCCGGGAAGGAACCAGGAAGGAACCAGGCGATGTCGTGAAGATACAGGTGAAGAGGTGAAGCTTATCACAGCAGCCACGGGTACCAGGAGACGTCGAGGGCGACCAGAACCAGGAGGCGAGCTGTCCCATGAGGGCTTTTGCTGTTGGCGGCGTCGATGTCGAGTTTTGACTCAACAAGCCTTGGCAAGCGCAACCCACACAGGATGAAGGATTTGCTTCTGTTGCAGACCAGGAAGGCCTGAGGTGCTTCTCTTTCACAGGGAAGCAAGGGCCAGTCTGGAGGAGCCAAACCAGTGGTGGAAAGTCAAGGGTTCGTCGTCACAAAGGCTACTAGCCAACTGGCAAGCAACCAGACAGACGCGTCGAGCAGGAAAATGCAGAAGGGCCCCACGCAGAACTCGTGGAGTGTGGAGGGCTGATCTTCGGTGCAGATGGTGCTCGGGGCTGGGGCTTCTCAATCCCCAGAGCACAACTTCAAGGATGCCTCAGAAGCTGCACTGGAAGCAAGTAGCCAATTTTCCCAGGTAGCCGGTCCCACGTCTCTCGTCGCCTCCATGGATCTCAGCTTTGCTGTGGATGTGGATCAGGGTCGGAGAAGTCTGGAAGTCAAGGCGCTGGTCGGGCTCTGCAGTCGTTTCCTCATAGAACTTGGGCAAAGCAAACGGCAGGTCGCTTGATGGTGCCTGTTTGCACAGGGTGGCCACTCCTTGGCCACAAAGGAGATTCTTCAGTCTTCTTCCGTAGTCGAATGTCGAAGGTCCAGAGTTTCTGTTCAAGTTTCAGTTATCAGGATAATCCAAAATCCTAGGGACTCAGCTCCCACTCTTATACTAATCTGGGGGCTGGGTTACCTGCTAGGTCCCTCCTATGGGTGGGACCAGGGAGGGGGGTGGTTACACCCCCTTCCCTTTGTCCAGTTTCGCGCCAGGACTGGGGCTGGAGTGCCCCAGCACCGGTTTGAACCGGACTATGCATGGGACACCTTGTGTGCCCCAGGCAGTGTCTCGTTTCTTTCATTCCTCCCTGCCCCAAAACACTAAGTCCTGTCTAGGGTGGTACTAGCACCTCCCAAGGCAGGAAACCTATTGTCCAAGCCTCCCTCGCTGGAAGGACTCCCAGCAGCAGGAGGTCAGACTTGTGTCTGTGGCAGCAGCATCCATTTTGTGATGCTGGGGCTCTGGTTAACTTTAACCGGGTAGTAGGTCTTCAACATGTCTTCTCCCTCTAGAAGGGGGGAATACTATCCTCATCGCCAGAAATGGTGTGGGGGTAGTATTCCAAAGTGTTAGACACCTTACACAACATGTTTTGATAAAGCCAAACCATAGTTACCATAACCGCGAGGATTATAAGGCACTAGAGTATATGGTAGGCGATATCATAGAACAGCTATAAGGACATGGTTCCGAAAGCTGCAGACAGGCTCAGCTCATGCTAGAGCACCATCTCACATGTTACCAAGCACTCTGCCTTCAGGATCGTTAAGGCCTGCCATAGGAGTGACTGATAGGTTACCCATGTGTCTATATTTAAGGTAGGTATAGGAATACTACACCTAAGCAAGGGGTGATTACACGACCTTGCTCCAGCTGAGTGATCAGCCAGTTGTGTCATAATGGAAGGCCAGCCAGAGTGGCATAATACATGCTGCAGCCCCTGGTAGGCCTAGGGTACACCTATGCCCTGGGTACCTAAGGTACACTGTACATGGCCCTAGAAGGTGATCCTTACCAATTGGGTTATGTACCTAAAGTACATAGTATGAATTTAGAGAGAGAACAGCTGGGCTGTGGGTCTGATTAGCAGGCCCACAGCCACATCTAAGTCGAAAACCAGTGAAGCAAAAGCAAAAAGTGGGGGTGAACATAGAAAGCAGACCCTACTCTCCTACAACAGTTATTTCAGGAAGGAACGCCCACTTTGCATCTCATTAGAGATGCAATGCTGGGCGTTCAGAAAACAGGCGCTGAGGCAAGGATTCACGCGATAGCGTGACCTTGCTGATATAGCGATAAAATTATCGCCGCTTTTTGGTCGAAGACGGCCGCAAAAGCAGCGATAGTTTTTTATCGCCGCCTTGTAGATATGCCCCGTATATCGTACAGGATCAGTGGCTCTTGCCTGTGCCATGGTGGGCTGGTGTGCAGCAAAGTGTCCGTCTCTCTAGTGTAGTGTTATCAGGCCATATGTATTTAATTGAATAATTTATCAAAAATCTGACACATGCTGTTTTTGGAGGGGGGCATATTTATATTGCGCAAACTGACCCGGTATTGGCGCCCTCTATATGAGCACCAGTTTCGTTACAGATGGACACATTTATTTTTGGTAGGCACAGGGAGATTAAGTGATTTGCCCAGAATCACAGGTGCTGAGCCGACGCCCAGGCTCGAACCCAGTTCCTCAGCTCCAAAGTCGCCAGACGTCCTCTCCCCCTCTCCGTGTTTTCTTTACATGTTTGTGCACAGTACCCAAAGAGTTGAAGCAGAAAATGTTTTATTCGATTTTTTAATGCCACATTTAAATAGGGGTTCATCAGTGAACCCCAACATATGTGTGAAGTATTTTCATACTTTTTGTTGTGAATGTTTTGAATCAATACAACGCCGTTGTGCGGCAAGATTGATTCGGGAAAGTACGTGGGGAAAAACAGATTACTATCAATGTATACCTACGTAACCCCCTAGTGCCTTGTTAAAAAACCTGCCTGCCGGCGCACAATATCCTGATACAAAAACATTGTGGATGTATGTGACCTTTTATATTCAGAAGTACTTTGCAGAAGTGCACAAGTGCATGCATTCTCAGACTATGGAAATGTCTCGGAGTTGTGAATTTGGCTTCTGTGCAAGTTCATAGTAAATGTTTCCTGTCTGCTGGCTTCGGAGTCAGGGGTTTATTACATGGTTTTGTTAAGGCCTCTGGGGCGGGTTTCAGAGGGGTGAAGCTCTAACAGTTCATTTGGGCTCAGATCTTAAAGCAGAGGCTTGCCAAGCACCTGCGGGAATCCTGTCAATCACCTATCTATTAAGAAACAAGACTGGGGACCTGACACATGAACATTAGTGCCTCACAAGACACCGCACTGGACAGCAGTATCTGTTAGTGTCTGCCGTGCCACTACATCCTGTGATTCTTGGCAAATCTCCTCGCATACAAAACAAAAATGAAAGCGACTATGTAATGGACCTGGTGCTCATGTGAGCTTTCCAACACCTTCCGTTGCGGTAGCGTTATAATCACACTACCCGCTTGGCACAAGTGAGCAAGCTGATTTTTGAAACTCAAACATTTAATTTAAAAATATTTTTCACACAATATATGACATAATGTATGCAAACCACAATATAGGACATTGTGTATGTTAAGCATAGTTAACGCTGCTGTAGCAAAAGTAATCTTCCAAGGTTGGCAAAATGCAGAACCCCTTGAGTGAAATATACTAATGCGTCATAAATGCTGAACTCTCCGGGTAACCCTCTAATCCAGCAGGCTCCAGCCACATGCTCAGTTTATTCCATACAGTACATTTTTTTCACCACTCCTTTGTCCACTGAACCCTGATCTGACATGCCCTACCCCTGCATTCTAGTGGCCTTTTATGTTACATGATGCTGGATTTGTAACTCACCACCAACACAATGCCCTGCTGTGATATTCCCTCGTTGTTTGATTTAAATAATTACAGATTTATCTCCATCACTATTCCAGGTTTTCCCCTCTCTCCACATTTTTTTCCTCTTCTCATTGAAATCTTCCACATGTCTTCTTTTTCATTCTATCTCCTACTTGCCTTTTCTTCTCAGTTCTACTTTCCTCTCCCATCCCCTTTCACTTCTCCCTCCAATTAACCGAGTCACCAGCACCAGTTGATAGGTCTGGAATTGAAGCTTAAAGCAGTGCAAGTTTCCAACACTACCTGTCAGTCGGTCAAAAATGTGTTAAGAATACATGGTCATCCAATCCTTGGGCTCTTTGCAGAGAGAGCACAGGGCAGTGGTCATGTTTTCAAGGTGTAATTGTGATTCTGTGCAAATATGTACGATGGGGCCCCAATCATAGGTATACACAGTCTTTAAAAATATTGACAAGATGAAAGTAATAAAATGCGGTGCTCGCTCGCTACCTAAAAGTAATCCTTAACTTTTACGTTCGCCACTTTCAAATGTCACTAGCCGCCACTGATAAAACCGCAAATTATTTTTTTACAAAATCAACCAAGGCTCGTAAATGAACAATCGCAACATCTCTGCGTAGCCACTCAGGCCAATGTTTTCGTTCGGTGGTTTGCATTTCTCGTTAATTCATTTTGCATCAAATTAACAAATTAAGCCCTGTCCCAGAAAGTCACGCATAAAACCTAATGTGAAATAGTGCGCGGTCAGTGATTTAAGAGTAATTCGCTGGCATATTAACAACACTGTCCAGCAGATATTTTAAAATAAATTACTCTTTTTTTTTAAGCACATCGTATTTAAACAAGTAATATGACTAATTTCTCTTAAATAACATAAAAAACACATCAGCTAGATTGCATATGTTTAAAGTCTTAAATAAAAAAATAGTTCCTTTTAAAATGACTTTCACTCTTTATTCCCGTCTCCATATTTTTCTCCCCTTCTTCCCATCTAGGCTCCGTCAGGGTCCCCATTCCCCATGTCATTATTTACATCCCTCCCATTCCGTCTTCTTATTTATCTATCCCCAGTGGCCCTTAGCATCTCCCAAACAATGCTCCTACAATGTATCTCATAGTACAACATGGATAATGGGAAGCTCTCATATTGTTTTAAATTATCAGCTGCTCTGCTGCAACCAGATTGGGCAGCGATGCCGAGAGCCTGATCGCCTTCCTCAAGGGCGACCACCTCACCCCCGTGCAGGAGCTGTGGGTCTTGTGTGGGGTCCTGTATTAGCTGCTTCTGCCGCTATCCCTACTGGCAGGTAAAACGTTTCTTCCCAATTTTACTGTGTCCATGGCAGTGATTGCTATACCGTGACCCAGCAGCTGTACAGGTGCCGGTCTGGTGTATTTTTGTAGTGCCTACTATTGGCATTGTTAGCTCATTGATGAAAGAGACCTGCGGTGAGAAAAAAATGTTGTGCACAGAATCACACATGGTGGTCAAGTGGAGATACCGAGTACTTCACTTCTTTAATTCGAAATGGAGTACCAGCACTTCTCAGCAGGGTCTGAAAACTTTAATAGGTCTCGCATTTCTGAAAGTTTGAGCTATTGGCTTTGCAATATTATTAGCAACGCCAATAGTTCAAACATTGAGTAATGCGAGACCTATTGCATTGCAAATGCTTGTTTCCTTTGCAGCCAGAGAAGCAGCCTACTCTCACAATCTTTAAGTGCTTTTGAGGAGAAAGTACGAAAGTATTTGCATTCTCTGGGCTTATGCTCTAAGTAAAGACAGTAGAGGCATTCTTTATGTGGGTCCTCAGAAAAAAGTCCGGATTTTCCACAAGTCTTACAGGGCCTAAACAACCCTTTTTTAGACTCTGACATAATGAAGTAAATAGGGTACTCACACTCCTGACCGGTACCTCAGATGAGAAAAGAACGCAGAGATAAATCTTTAGCTGGAGTTCAAAAGGTCAGTAGAAGAAACACCCTAACTGAGCAGAGCTCAGGGAGACTCCCTACCACTCGACATGCGGTAAGAAATCTGAGGTTATGGTGGCCCTGAAGGGTAAGGAGCTTCTATGGTTTGAGCTCTGATTGGCTGGAGTTTGGATGTTTTTTAACAATGGTTATATGTTATTAAAGTGAAGGAATTTCTATGGGCTTTTCAATGTTAAGTTTCAATACTGCTATTTTACTGTTACCGTGGGACTCCCACCATGACGACAGGGAAGATTCAAGCATGTGAATCTATAAAAGATACAATACTAGAGAATAAAGACTTTTATACCGTTGTTTGATGATGAGTTGTTGATGGCATGGTAAACAACAATTTTACTGAGAATCTTCTTTTCTTTATATCACATTCTGGTGAAGGAGAGGCAGATCTGTGAATTCTTTTAAGAGCTTTACTGAGTGACTTCACCTGTTGCTCATAGGATATGGAGGCAAATTAATTCACTACATTGTTTTAATGGTGCTGATGGTTCGAGATGGCATTTGTATGCTTTCTCCTCATGTGCTGGAGAGGCCTTTTGAACATACTCATCCCCAAATGAGCAGGTGTCTACAGTCTTAATTGTTTGGAGTCACCTCAGGAACCTTCCCTCCCAATCACTGAGGGTTTATCAGAAAATTTCAGCAAAGATTGCAGTATTTTTGCTTATGGTCCCGATACAAGAGGTACATGCACATTTTGCGAGGATCATCGGTGTAGACCCTCATTTTGCCATAAGCCTTACAAGCTTTAAAGAGACTCCGCTTTGAAGATGGATTTAAGCTACCAGGAAATCAAAACTTTAAACTGGTACAGAAACATACAAAGAATATATGTCCATATCCTTTTCTATAAACCATTCCAAAAATCAGCATAACGTAATCTCTACAGCATACATAAATATGAGTACCAGAAGACAGCTCTGCCAAACAAGCCAATCTACCAACAAAATAAACACGACCAGAATAAGCTTACATAAGATGGAAACAAACTTTCTGTACTACTAGTCAGTATCACAGCTTCTCATTTAAACCCTACAAGCTCATTACCTCAAGATGCCTGTGATCTGGTTGCACGTTCATAAACTGTGGCAGACTTTTGCTGAACCAAACTGTGATGTCTCGTTTCATGTTGATAGCAAAGGGCTCAAAGCCTTCCTGAAGGCCGCATATTGTGAAGTACTTCAAGCTGCTGACATCCTGCCCCAGGTTCAGGCGTCCTACCTGAAACAGGCCCATGCTGCAGACTGGAATGAAGCCTAAAAAGAGAAAGAAGAGATCAGACCCCAGTTGAAATCCATCATGAACCTTCCTGCGTCTCCCATCCAATTCTTCCATTCTCATTGAACTGAAACTTTTTGCTCTGTTACCTCACCCTACTTTATTCCCAAGCACACAGTCTTTGACACTAACCTTACTGTCTCATTTTCTTTACTGTCGTGATCTATTTTCGTTGACAATTTGGGTGTTCTTTATCCTTTCTGCTTTATATTTAAGCTGTCACTTTTTACAACTTCATCCTTATATGTACCTTTCTCAAGTTCACACGCCCTTCTCTTTGCCCCTCTATTCTTTCCCATAGTTTCTTTTCTCTCTCTTTTTCTTTCACTCTACCACAAAACTGTAGTCAACAGACTTTATCATCACCTGTAGTCCCCACATTTTCCAGATTTTCTAACTGACACTCATTCTTTCTGCCTTGCATTTTCTTACTTTCACCCACATGTTCTATTTCTCTCTGTATTCCTTTGTCAGTACTTAAATAATGCTGGATTTGTTTTTGAATTTTGATTGTTTTTAAGATGTAAGGTCTGGAGAGTAAAGATTTGATATAGTTTGATTTTAAATCACAAACCTCCAGTTTCTGGAGGTAATGGTAACTATCAAGAAGAATCACCTGTCTAGTGTTTCATCCAGAAATGTGATGTTTTTCAGTTATCACTGAACTCTAAATCAGGCAGAAAGTTTTGAATTGCTGCATTTGTCACTGAGACATTGCTTCTGCTTTTTTCAATTACTTTGCTGGTTTACTGCTTCATAAAGTAAGAATTCAACTTAGAATTATTTTGGGGTTCTAAGCCATACAGATGTTGGTTTATGGAATGAAATCCTGCAGGATACTGCAGGATAAATGTAGCTGTAGTGTCAGTCAGAAGACTAGTACTACACACCATTCAAGTGGTAAAGTTAATGAATGCTGCCTTTTTGCTCATCTTCCTTGTTTGGGTAATCTGGTCATTTGTGATGCGTTTGTTCGTTCACCTATGTTCCTGTACCACACTTCCTACCTTCTAGGTAGGGAGAGATGGGTGTGTTAACATTACAGGTCAATGCTGATATATAGAATAGATGGTAGTACTAGGGCTAGATGTAGAATAGATCTGGAGTTAGGAGTAGGAAGTGTGCAGGCCAAAGAGTCTTAGCTGTCTGGAGACTCATAAGGGTGAGCTTGGTTCAGGACGTGGTCCTGGAGGTGGATTGAGGACTGGCTCGCTCGCCATATGAAACCACGTGCACCCGAAGTGTTCAGCATTTGACTATGATTTGTTCCTCCTTAAAAGTATTTTTTCGTTAATCCTCTCAACCCATGAAACTCTCCTGCTATTTTTGTTCTCACATTTAACACTGTGTCTTCATCCTCAATTGCACATAAATGCAAAAACATACATGGCCTCTCAACTCTTCACCACTCAAACAAGCAGGTCCTAGTGAGCAGGCTCTACTTCTACAGGACGCAGACCTGGAGACATTTTAAACTCTTCCCACTAGGGCCACCCTTTTACTCCACTGCCCTTCACTCTTCACTGTGCCTCCTCCATGCTTCCATGAAGGGACATCGAGAGAACATCATGCACCTATTTCATGGGCACTCTGTCCATGGACTGCATCTTATCCTGTGGTTCACTGCTCCATCCAACAATGCATTTGACGGGTCCTTTATGAGTGTAGCACTTCCGATAGGGCACTGCTGAAGAGTGGGCTGCTTGCAGACGTACCTACAGCCACAGTTGGGTCCATAGCCTAGTCAGTTAATACTCTGCTTTAGCCTTCCTTCAGCACTCCTTCATCACCACTCTATACTCAGGCCCCCAAAATCTGCCGTGGACCTCATATATACTTTTTATCTTGATCTCACTTTAGAATACCCTGAAATGCCAGTGCTAAGTCTCTGCATGACACTCCATCTACCTGGCTATCAAGGCTCACTCTTTCTGCAGGCCTGTTTGCCCCTTGGAAACTCATTCTCCTTAAATGGGTTCCATCACTCCTTTAGCCCTCTGTAGCCCACTGTTAATGCCTCCTAACCATACTCTGTTTACTTAGCCTATGAGGGTGCCAGCACTTTCTCCCGCTCAGTTTAACTTCCTCCACTTTAGGCCCAAAGATCCTTAAAACTCTCAGACACTAACAAGGGATGTTGCAGTGAGCAACACAGTATCACTAATTCTTGCCAGTAAGGAATGTCGTAGCATGCAAAATCACTAAGGCGACACAATATAGAGATCGGAGTATACAACATTTCTAATGTTGTGTACACAGCAGTCACAATGTTCATTATTTACTTAGAGATTTGTGGTATTTACAGAGCGTTAGCCTAGCCACAAGGGCAGTGGAGCACTTTACAGTCAATCATGTACATCAGCTATAAGCAAAAGAAAATGAGGTCTTGAGCTATGGGGTACACAAAACAGGAGTAAAAAAGCGGAGCTCAGCAACAATTGGTAGAATATCTCCAACATGAATATTAAATTCAGATGTCACTGAAGTACATTAGAAAAAATGAAGTGAAAAAGGGGAAGATGCTCAAAAAGGTGCAGTCTAGAAGACGTATCCTGAACAGGACGTCTTCAATACTTTTCTGCCTTTTTTAAAAAGGTTTGATATTTCTTAAAGCATTGCTATAGGTCTAATAATAAGAGTTTTTTCAGTAAGCAATATTACTGATGTTAGGCAATTGTATTTCCAAGAGTATGCCATCACTAATGTAGGAGAATGCAGAGATCATAAGGAGAATATCATTGTGGTGGACATGATCGAGATCACAGTTTGTGTTATCAATATTGAGAGTTCCACAGATTTCAGATTATTCAAAATCCTTAATGTGGGAAGTTCAGAATTATCAGCGAACAACATAATATTAAAGTCTACATAGCACTAACTGGTAACATCTTTGAAGCATTCACTATTCTGCTTATTTTCTGGGCTCAATAACCCCCATACAAGAAAGGAGATTCAGTAGTATCACCAACAGCAATTGTCTACTTCTCTGCTAACCTTAAGTATCAATCCAGTACCATGCATGCATGTAACTAAAAAGAAATCAGAGGCCCTGTATGCATAAACAGTACATTACTTTAATACATCTAGCAAAGATGTAGTCAGAGCACACACAGCAATTCACACTCTGTCGAAAGGTATCATCTTGCCACGATGTTCCAGGGAGAAGGCCATAAGCTTCACGGTGACCCCCACCTGGCATATGGGGACGTTGACTTTCAATAGAAATGTTGATTGCCCTAAACTTCACAGTGCCCCCCACCACCACCTGGAATATGATGGTCGCTGACTTACTCCAGCAAGGGCAACAGCCCTAAGCCTCATGTTGATCCCCACATGGTATATGGGGTTCGGAAACTTTCAACAGCAAGGATGATGGCCCTAATGTTTTAAATTATCATCTTATTACTGGACTGTATGGGTCCATTTCATAGAACAGGGAGGAGGGAGGGTCAGTGAGAAATTTTCAGTTAGACAGAGTCTCTAGCAGAAAATGTATTACAGAAGATAAATAACTTGTTCTTCTGATAGCGACGTCTAACTGCAGATTCCTCACTTGTGAATAGAAAAGCAGTATACCTACCCTGGTGGTGGGTCTGTGAGACAGAGTCGGCAAAGCGTCCGCCCCACTGAATCTGGCTATCCAGGCAGTAATGCTTGGTGAACATGTGCAGGGATGCCCATGAAGAAGCCTGGCAAATTTCTATGACTGACACATCACGTGCCAACACAGTGGTAGCAGCCCTTGCTTTGATGGAATCAACATGTAAGCCTTATGAGGGCAGCTTTTTGGCTAGCCAGTAGCAGATTTTAATGGAAAAACAATCCATCTGAAGATGGTCGTTGTTGGCACCACTTTGCCTTTCAAAGCACTAGAGAAACCAATGAAAGGTTGGTCATCCTGTTAGTAATCTCTGGCCCAATCAACATAGAAGCTGTGGGCCCTCTTTCGGTCAAGGCGATGTAGCCATTCTTCCTCCTCGGAGGGATGAGGCAGAGCATAGAAGGCCGGTAAAGTGTTCGATTGCTGTGTGTGGAAGAGTGTGACGGCTTTGGGCAGAAATGACACTTTCGACTGGTGGACGAGTTTGTCTGGGAAGATTGATGTATACGTTGGTGCCATAGACAATGCGTGGAGTTAGCTCACATTCTTGGCCAATATTACGGCAATAAGGAATGCAGTTCTGAAAGTAAGAAGACAAAAAGGACAAATGTACATGGGTTCGCAGGGAGTGCACATCAAGTGGGTGAGGAACAAATTAAGGTCCTACTGTCGCATCACTAACGAAGTTGGTGGAGACATTTGGGTTGACAAGGGTTGAATGTTTCAGGAATAACACCAGTCAACAAACTTACTGCGTACACAGATTTGGTTGATGGACACCTGGTTGGTAGGATGACACAAACCACTTCGGGGGAAGACTGAAACCCATCAACAGTTGTCCCTAAAAACATAATACATGGAGGTGTAGGGTATAAAGGTTTGGGTACACTACTCGGCACTGCTGATGCGACAAGAGGTCCTCCTGAAGGGGCAGCCGGATCAGAGGACATATGCTCACTGCCAAAGGTTCCAGATGCCACACTCTTCTCACCCAGTCTGACGCCTCTAGGATGACTTTGGCATGGTCTTTCTTGATCTTCTTGAGTACTCTGGGCAGGAGAGGTAAGAGTGGAAAGGCGTACTGGAGTCCAAGCACACAGTCCAAGGAGGACTGCCTTGGGAACTTCAACTCTCAAATGTTTTGACACTACACATTCTCTGCTGTGGCAAATAGATTGAGTCAAGGTTCTCCCTATTGATGAAAGATGCCCTATCCTATCTCTAAGTGTAATTGCCATTTGTGATCTGCTACGGAGCATCGGCTGAGTTTGTCTGCCCTGGCATTTAAAGATCCTGCCAGGTGGTGGACCACCAGGGAGATGCCCTGAGTGTTCAGCCACTTCCAGAGGCACAAGGCCTCCTGGAACAGGGCCCATGACCCCACACCGCTCTGTTTATTGCAGCACCAGATGGCGGTCATGTTATCCATGGGAACCCATACCCATTTCCCTTTGAAGATGCCTTCAGTGCCAAGTCAATTGTTTTCAACTCCAGCAGGTTGATATGGAGGCAAGTTTCCACTGGAGACCAGAGTCTCTGATGTCCACCTCTCCCAGATGAACTCCACAACCCAGGAACGATGCATCTGTCGCAACACTTAGTTCTAGGAGGTAAGGAGAGGGGTTGCCACCAGTCCAACTGCAGTTAAGCAGCCACCACAGCAGGTCTTTCTCAGTCTCCTTTGACACCTGGATGGAGTCGGATAGATTGCCTTGGTGCTGAGCCCACTGAAACTTCAGATCCTACAGTATAGCCTGCATGTGCCACTTGGCATGATCAACAAGCAGGATGCAGGAGGCCAAGAGGCCCAGAAACGTCAAAGCTGCTCTCACTAAAACCGAGGTCAAAGGTTGAAACATTGGGATCGTAGCCCGAATATTCTGGACTTGTTGAGGTGGCAGGATGGCTTGGAAGAGTAGTATATCAGGATATCTCCAATCAAAGGGAGTTGTTTTGAAGGACTCAGGTGTGACTTCGGCACGTTGATGGTAAAGCGTAACAGTGTTAATAGGTCAGCTGTCTGGAGGTGGCTTACGACAGATTCGGGTGAGCCTGCCTTCAGAAGCCTCTCATCGAGGCATGGGAAGATTAGTATTACCGACCTTCACTGATTGGCTGTGACGAACACCATTGTCTTCGTGAACACCCAAAGTGCAGTGGTATGGCCAAAGGGGAGCACGGAGAACTGAAACATGGCCTACCCGAAACCACAGGTAATGTCTGTGGAACTGTAGGACAGGGATGTGAAAAAATGCATCCTGCAAGTCCAGCGCTATTATTCAGTCTCCTGGATCCAAGGCATACAGAACGTGGGCCAGTGTGAGCATCCTGAACTTGTCCTTCTGGAGGAAGAAGTTCAAAAGGCAAATAACTAGAATGGGATGGAGGCCTCCGTCCTTCTTCATTATCAGAAATTAAAGGGAACCAGTCCTGATGCTGGCAACCACTCTATTGCTCTGTTGGCCAAGAGAGAGAAGTGGTCCTCGGGAAGGTGCTGCAGTACAGGTGGCATATCAGGGGGAAACCATGGGAAGGGTAAGGAGTATCCGTGTTGCACAATCTAGAGCACTGGTCTGATGTGATGCTCCTCCATCTGGGGAGACGAAAGGTGACTTGACCTCCTACCGGGTGATCATGTGCCACCAAAGACAAATTAAAGTGGTTCTGCAGCAACTGCAGAAAGGGTGGTTGGGGTCTGGATAGTGAGTTGCCACTGGGGGCGTGAACGCTAATAGCTGGCTCCCCAGCTTAACCAGCAAAAGGGCTGGGAGGCCTGTTGTTGTTGAGTCATTTTTTGGGGTACCTCTACTGATAACCCCTGTCGAGACCTGGAAGGGGTTGCTGTTGTTGCGGGGAACTCACGAACATGCTGACATAGGCCCAGAGAAAAAGCGGTGGCCTTGCTCTTTTGAAACTTTTCATGCGCCGAATCAGGCTTTGCTCCAAGAGGTTTTGAGCCATCAAAAGGCATATCCACAAGGGACTACTGTACGTCTTATCAAAAGCCAGTGGATCAAATCAAGGTGTGGCAAAGAAGCACCACACTAGTCTTGACTGCCCCCCCCCCAAGCAGACCAGAACAGGGAGAATGATGTTGCAGCTGAAGAGATGTCCGCCACTCTGTCCCACAAGGTGTGAGATTACAGTCCCGGGAGCATGAAGTGTTCGCGGAACGCAACACAGGAGTGGCACTAGAAAGCATGAGTCTGGTAAAGTTTTCCATCTGTTCCAATTCGCTGCCTGTGTGGTGGGAAGTGAATTTGAGTTCAGACAGCTGGCTGATGCCTATACAATCAAGCTCTTCGGGGTAGGGTGGTGGAGCAGAAAATTGGGGCCCCCTGGCTGGCCTGTGCCATCTTGCCTCTTATCTGTTTATGGAGAGAAAGATCCTGGTCTGACCTGGTGCCCATCAGCACATCAATGAGACGATCATTAAAGGGGAGAAGAGCTTCTTGGGTGGTAGTGGTAGGGTTAGAGCCCTCAGTAAGAACATTAGTTTTGATCGCTTGCATGGGCAGAGTCTGGTCCAAGACCTCCACCACCCTCCGAATCACTGTGGTAAAGTAGGCGGAGTCTGACCACAATCAGGGGAGGTGTCCAACCCACTCAAATCCTCTATGGCTTCAAAAATATTGCCCTCTTCATAGAAATCATCATCAAAGCCAAACTTTGTCTTCATTGTAGTGGTGCTATGTGTCTGGGTTGGAATGGTCATAATGGTGTAGTCCAGTAGTCAGGGGCTGGGTTTCCAAATCTGATAATGGTATTGAATGTGGGTCCAAAGTCAGACATTGCACCAGGACTGGAGCTGACAGCATCGGGCTAAGCCAACGGACAGACCACGGGTCGAAGTCAAGTGGCACAGCCAGTGTCCGGGATGATCTGCCGATGGGCAGCCACATCAAATCTGTGGGGCATGGGGGTGCTCCAGAGGGATTGGGTTGACCAAACTTTTGTCTGTGTCCTCATTACACTATTTAAAATGTGTGGAGTTGTTGTCCTTTAACGAGGTTTAGAGAGAGTCAGCTTCTTACGCAGGGAGCGGCTATGAGGTCGGAAGATGCTCGGGCGGTGTGCAACTCCGATTAGTGAGAGTGGAGGGACGAAGGGGGGCCCATGTTTCAACTTTTTTGCATTTTTGTGAACTTACAGGACTTACCAGCACTCAGCAACTTTGACTTGGAGCGGCCTCAGGAACGGGAGCACATCTGCGCCCTTGATCGTTTCTTTGTTGCGGAGTTCAGTGACAGCAAGTTTGGCTTTGCAATGGTGCATGGCCTTACGGTTTATTTTCACATAGCAGGAGCATGACATGTACTCATGTGAGGCGCTAAGGCACCACAGGCAGACGTCATCGGTGTCAGTCACTGACATGTGCCGGTGACAGTCACAATACGGCTTTAAACTGTTGCTTTAGAGCCCATCTCTGCCCACTGAAAATTCTGTCTGAAGACAGCTGCTAATTCAGAATTCACGTCAGAAGGCATAGAAAGAAAGGAACTGAAGTGAGCATGCTGAGGCAGACTACATATAGAGACCCGACTTCACATCCAGAGCGAACAGATCCAATGCCACACAACACCACCTGTCGATACACAAAGGAATTGCTTTAATGTTTCCCAACCAGTCTGCCTCCTGGGAAATTCACAAGGTGAGGAGCTTTTCACTGTGGCATAGTGCCCACTCCAGGCAGGGTAAACTTACTAAATATTGAAACATCAGTGGTCTTGCCAAAATGAGGTGGAGTGTAGAGAAAAATAATCCCATCCAGTGCAAAACTTGATTTCGCACAAAAAGCTCTTAATGGGCGGCAACCATCATAACAAATTAAAGAAAAAAATACCTCCATGAATCCCATCATCTCTGGAAGAACATACAATCTTCCATGCAACAGATCAGATAAGGAGAAACTTACCATCCCCGATCTCAATATCCTTGAAGGCAACATCGGAGCCTGAGTCGCTGATCAGCATCTCTCCATTAAGGGTAAACATGATATTCATTTCATTCAGGTCAATCATACAGCCTACCACGTCACCTGGCTGCCAGCTCCTACCAAAAGGCTCACTGCCAATATGCCAGCGCTGACCCTGAAAGACACAAACATATATAGTGTTAAGATATGAAATCTTTGCGAAGTGACAATGGTGCAAATATTTCATGTCTGTGACTTATCAGCCATTCACATTCTGAATCAAAAACTTCCGGGAAAACAGCAAAGTTCTGGAAAACTGAAAATCTCAAACACCAAAGATATTTTAATATCCCAGTACGTCCCTTTTTAGATCAGGTCTAACAATAGTTTTAGCAAACCTTTGTTTTCCCAAAAATATCATACATACCACTCTTTCACCATTGGCCTGTTCAAATGTCACTCACATTATGTTCTCTCCCAGCACAGCACTAAGTAGAGATCAACAGACCACCCCATTCCTGCCACTGGATACTTTCACTTTGAATAACTGAGGTTTACCCTTGCAGATGTATATACCTGTGTTTAGACAGTTGTCCATATGTATAGTAGGATGTAATCAACTATTGCCATAACAGAAGACATTTATTATAAGTTGCAATGTTGACTCCTCACTATAAATCAGTTTTTGGTATATTTATTTATCCCGCAGAAAAGAAGTACAAGTTATTAGAGTAGCTTGAGTGTATATGCTAATTTCTAGGTTGCTGTGACACCCTCTCAGGTTTGTGATTGAAATTTCAAGTACTTGTATCTGACTTGAGAGGAATCTCCAGCAAGGACTTGTGGAATGCAGCTTCATGAAAGAATTCCAATACTTCGATATCTGACTCAAGATGGACCTCTAGTAATGTCTTGAGGAACTGCAGCTTCATAAAAGAATTTAAATGGTTTTGCATCTGACTCATGAGGGGCTTCTAGTAACGACTTGAGGAACTGCAGCTTCATAAAAGAAGTTAAATGGTTTTACATCTGATTCACGAGGGACTGCTAGTAACAACTTGAGGAACTGCAGCGTCATGAAAAAATGTCAATGGCTTTACATCTGACTCGAGAGGGACCTTTATGAACAACTTAAGAAACTGCAGCTCTGTGACACACACACATACACACACGTTTATACTGCGTAATATTTATATATTGATGTATCTATATTACCCAGTGGAGGTTGCCACTGGGGTTTATATTTAGGACCATGTTTCCATAAGAAAAGTATTTTTTGTCTTGCTCTGCACATTACTTTGGCACCGTTTGACGAATCTTTCCGAAAACAAAGTTCATCCACCTCAGCTTCTTCTTTAAAACTTTCAGGGTGATATGCCAAAGGGGGGAGAAGGGAGAGTTCCAAAATGTGTTTTCACCATGCAATTTTCCATTGGAAAGTTAGACATAGCTACAGCCAAAAAGGCTGAACGGAATGACACCAAATTTGGCAGAAAGTTAGATCTTGATCCAGAAAGTGTGCGTTTTGTGATCTGGTGTAAATTTGTTTAGAAGGTTTTGAGACATTAAGGTTCAAGATTTGTGTATATATCATGCTGCGTAGGATTTGCAGACCTAACAGATCAAAAGATCTGCCAACTCATCAACAAATATGTGGTAGCAGCCATTTTATGACTCGGGAATCCAGTCACCTGTTTTGCAAAAAAGGTTACAAAAAAACATATAGGTGGGCAGGGTAGGAATACTCTGCTCCCCTAGGCCTAGTTGAATCAGCCCCCTCAAATCCCTCCACTCCGGGCTAAAATGTAATTTTATTTTAATATATACCGCTGAGTCAATACAAAACAGAAAGATGGGTCTGGGATCAGTGCAATTTGTTTTATTGTGTAGGGAGGCATGCAGCCCCCCCTTCCTGAGCATTCTGGAGCCCCTGGTGAGCCCATCCCCTAGGATCGATATTGTAATTTATGGGGGTGAAGTATGTGCCCCGATTCAAGCCCTACAGAGGCCCTGGAGACCTCATCCCCTGGGCCAAAAATATATTTTTGGGTGGAGAGCATGCAGTCCCCCTCCGAGCATGTGTAAGTTCCCAGGGACTCCAACTCACGCGTTCAAATCAGTAATTATGGAGAAGGGGTTTGTGGACCCTTCCCCAATGCCTCAGAGACGACCTGTCACCCAGGGCAAGGTTTATAGGGAGGAGGGGGGAGGAGGGCCACCTCCTCCCTAAGCCATAGATCAAAGCAGTATCCCGGGAACCCCTCTGCGCACATTCTCCCGGGAACGCAACTTTGCTCTTGCACGGCGACAGCACAGAAAAATGCTTTGCCTGCGCAGGTGTAAATATTATATATATATATATATATATTCACTGAAAAAAACATAGGTTTCAGGCACGTTATAGTTAGAAATTAGCATTTAAAAAACCATAGAAATTAACAGAAAAAAACATAGGTTTCAGGAACGTTATAGTAAGTTGGACATTTCACTCGTGCAAAACCATAGAAATTCCGGCGTTATAGTTAGTTCAGCTAACTATAACTCGCGTCCCCGCAATGCACTGCTGATGACGTCACATATTACATCATTAATGACATGGTCAGTGACATCACTGATTACATCACTAATGACATCTCAAATGACATCACTGATGACATCATCCACGTGAACATCTGATGCACTTCCTCTACAAAACCTCCACAAAACTAAAACCTCTCCAAAACTAAAATGAAAACATATTTTCTGAGTTTTCAAATAGCGACAAAGAACTTAAATTATTTGTAATCTTTATGTTTTTTTATCCAGTTGACCACTTGATTAAATGTTGCACTTAGGGGAGAGGATGTGGTGTTACTGCCAGAGCTGCAGACTTTGCAACTGGGGAACCAGGTTGGAGTTTCTGCTTCAGCTCAACATTCTGTGATTCTGGTCAAATCACTTAATCTCCCCATGTCTACAACCAAAATGAATTTGATCTTGTATGATGTAACCAATGCTCATGTAAAGCACGCCAATACCTGACAAGTCTGCACTATACGAAACTGCAAATACACAAAAAATAAGTGTTTTTCACACTTCTGTCATTGGGATACATGTGGGCTACATCTGGGTGATATTTGTGCTGCATTTGGGCTCTTTTGTCTCTGGTGGTCTTTTTGAGAGATTTATTTGTTATGATGTTTCCTAATTTCCTCATTTACTGCAGTCTCCTCAGTAGGAAATGCTTTCAGTTTTTTACTTTGATTCTATCAAGAAGGTATTCAGATATGTCACACATTTGCCATAAATTCTGAATGTTAGCACTCTAGTTGCTCATTAGATCACTCTAGCAAAGCTACTGTTCACCACGGAAGTCTGCTGCTGGTATTAAAAGTGCATGTTTCAGTCTGCATATCAGAATTTTTTTATGAAATAGAAGAGGATTTGAGAAGTCAAAATGTGCCCTAATTTTTCTTTCTGCAGCACTAATCATAATTTCTACGGCAAAATGAACCCCCTCATTTTGTTCCTTTGTAAATTAAATGTTTTAAGTGTTACCACTTTATTCCAATCAAGATGGCTTCAGGTGTGCCATACTTTTGTCATAAGTAAGACTGTTAGCGCTCTAGTTGTTCGTTAGAACACTCTGGGACATTCTGTCATTGGGCTATACTTGGGCTACATCTGGGTGATATTTGGGCTACATTTGGGCTCTTTTGTCTCTGGTGGCCATCTTGGGAGATTTATTTGTTATGAAGTTTCCTAATTTCCTCATTTACTGCAGTCTACTCAATAGGAAATACTTTCAGTTTTTTACTTTGGTTCCATCAAGAAGGCATTCAGATGTGTCACACATTTGCTATAAATTCTGAATGTTAGCACTCTAGTTGCTCATTAGATCACTGTAGTAAAGCTACTGCTCACCAGGGAAGTCTGCTGCTGGTATTCAAAGTGCATGTTTCAGTCTGCATGTCAGAATGTTTTTAAGAAATAGAAGAGGATTTGAGAAGTCAAAATGTGCCCTAATTTTTCTTTCTGCAGCACTAATCATAATTTCTATGGCAAAATGAACCCCCTCATTTGGTCCCTTTGTAAATGAAATGTTTTAAGTGTTACCACTTATTCCAATCAAGATGGCTCCAGGTGTGCCATACTTTTATCATAAGTTAGACTGTTAGCGCTCTAGTTGTCCGTTAGAACACTCTGGGACATTCTGTCATTGGGCTATACTTGGGCTACATCTGGGTGGTATTTGTGCTACATTTGGGCTCTTTGATCTCTGGTGGCCATTTTGGGAGACTTATTTGTTATGAAGTTTCATAATTTCCTCATTTACTACAGTCTCCTCAGTAGGAAATACTTTCAGCTTTTTACTTTGATTCCATCAGAAAGGCATTCAGATGTGTCACACATTTGCCATAAATTCAGAATGTTAGCACTCTAGTTGCTTATTAGATCACTGTAGTAAAGCTACTGCTCACCAGGGAAGTCTGCTGCTGGTATTGAAAGTGCATGTTTCAGTCTGCATGGCAGAATGTTTTAATGAAATAGAAGAGGATTTGAGAAGTCACTCAAAATGTGCCCTAATTTTTCTTTCTACAGCACTAATCATACTCTCTATGGCAAAATGAACCCCCTCATTTTGTTCCTTTTTAAATTAAATGTTTTAAGAGTTACCACTTTATTCCAATCAAGATGGCTTCAGGTGTGCAATACGTTTGTCATAAGTAGGACTGTTAGCGCTCTAGTTGTTCTTTAGAACACTCTGGGAAGCTGCAGTAGAACACAAAGGAATCAACTGACAGTCTCTGCCCTTGTTGGATGTACATATTTTACTGAGAATTTCAGACTTCATTCTCACATGACTGAGAAAGATAATGTGAATTTACAGAAAATATGCTCTCAGTTTAGCTTATAGATCACCTTCCAAACCTCTGTGGTAAAAGCATGAGAAAATAGATTTCTCTCAAACATGATTCATGATATCACAGCAGAAGGCTTTTTCACATGGTAAAATCACCTTAGAATACACAATTCCTAAAATGAGTATGGAACCATCAACAAATGATTTATAATGTAACTAAAGTCTTAAAACCTTCTATTAACTGCAATGCTTTTTAATGAGGTGCTATCATGTATATTGGTCCCAAGATGGCTGCCAACACTTCTTGGATGAAGTACTGACAGCCAATCAGATCTCACGATGAGATGTGTGGTTAGGATCCGCCCAGATATATCTATCTTTTTAACTCTAATTTTCTCAGGAACTACTGAACGGATTTACACCATTTAAGCAAAAGGCACGAGTCTGAACTGAGGACTACCTCTTTGCCAAATTTGGTGTAATTCCGTTCAGCAGTTCGGGCTGTAGCTGCGTCAACAGGTCCTATGGGAAAATGCATGGGGAAAACGCGTTTTGGGACCCCCCTTTTTTCTCGGCCCCCGCTTGACGAATCACCGTGAAATTTTCAGGATAGGAGGATAGGAGCGGACCGGAGCTGGCCAAAAGTTTGGAAAATGACGCAAAGATTCGTCAATCGGCGCCAACGTTATTCCAAATAGAATATTGCGGATTTCCTATGGAAAATAGGTCCTAACTATAACTACCTACTGGTGACTGGCAGTAGGTAATATATATATTTATATATATATATATATATATATATATATATATATATATATATATATATATATATATATATATATATATATATATATATATATTCACTGAAAAAACCATAGGTTTCATTGACGTTATAGTTAGTTGGATATTTCACTCGTACAAAACCAGTGAAATTCGGTCATTATAGTTAGTAGAGCTAACTGTAAGTCGCGGCCCCACAATGCACTGCTGATGACGAAACATATTACATCACTCATGACATGGTCAGTGACATCACTGATAACATCACTGATGATATCTCAAATGACATCACTGATGACATCACTGATGACATCATCCATGTGATAATTTTATGCACCACCTCACACCCTAATATAACCTTTGATACACCTGCTCTAAAATACAGACTACCATTTTTGAAACCATAGATAAACCAATAGCAATTACTACATACCCACTGACTAACTCCTAGATATATACACACATCCATTCATTCACCCATACAGTCAGTCATACATGCAGTCACTCATCAATGCACCACTATCATATGCACTCATACACCTATACAGACACTCATCCATAGAGTTATTGACACAGCTAGCTAGTTATGTAAAGAATCAATAACACTGCCATTCACTCACCTATACATTTATACACACACCACCTCACTCATTTATACAGATACTAACACATACTTACTCTCTTATACAATCACTAACACAAGGACACACTCATGCATACAGGCACTCTCACAATCTCTCTCTCACATATAGTCATTTAGATATTCCAACACTAACATATACTGCCTTTCATGTAGTTACTCACACATGTACCACTGAGACATCTAAACACTCATGAACACACCCATACACACACTCACCCACCTATACAGCCATTCACAGACACACTCTTTAACCGATACACACAGTGAATCACCCACTCACATTTCTATGTACAAAGTCACACACCCCCACCAACCCACACAAACAGTGAGGCACCCATACAGATACTCATGCAACCAATGAATAACCCATAAAGACACTCATGTAGCTACTCACCAACCCATGCAGCAGCTTACACAACAGACAGACTGATAAAGACATTCACACAGTTTAGTCACTAACTCATGCATTCAGTAAGACAAAATTAATGACTCACTTATACAGTCAGTCACACACCTATTAAATCCTCCACCCAGACACTTATACACCAACTCATTCTTCAATACACCTTAACATTAACATGTATAAAATTTCTCTCATTTTCGGTTCTTCGAGCTAAATATTGCTTACCACAGCATCACTTCTTCAAGTATCTCCAGATTCGTAGCTTTTTAGAATCAAAAGGACTTCTCATTAACTCATCTATGCATCGTCATAAGATCTTAGAAACTATTAAGAAAACAAAAAAAATAGGCACAATCTATCAAAAGATCATTAATCACTCCGAAGATGATTTACTCTCTGTAGAGAGTAAATGGCAAAGGAGGCTAGATATACTAAAGGTCGATATAGGTAGATCCATCGAAATATCCATGAAGGTACTTTTCAATGGATCCCTTCAAAGCCAGCATTATATGTCTGTCTTCGATCTTTATTATTCCCCGGCTAAGCTCGCCAAGTGGAAGGTCAGCGGCGATTCTAGATGCAATCGCTGTAAGGAGGTGGATGCGGACTCTATCCATATGTTTTTCAAATGCGAAAAATTACTTCGTTATATCACAGATATAGAATTTTTTATTAATAATAATCTACGGATTCTCGTAAAACTTTCTCCTGAGTTGGTAATTTTTGGTGTTCAAGTAGATCAACTTGGGAAAAGACCTTTCCCTGAAGATGCATTTTTGTTCATCTGCATGTCCGTTTTCCGTTTTTGTATCACTTCTCGATGGATTGACAAGGAACCTCCGACCTTTCATCATTGGCAATGCAAGCTAATCTCTATTTATCATTTAGAATTGGCTATGTATAAACTTAAGGGGATAAGGAAAAAAAAACAAGGTCTGAAAATCTGGGACCCAGTCACTAAATGGATCTGAGGGATCTACTCCATTTCTTTTATGTGCCTTTTTTCTTTTTTTTTTTTCTTCTTCTAAATTCATTTATATCATGCTTGCTTGTTTGTTTCACTGCTCATTGCCCGACTGTTTGTTGTAAATAAAAACTGTAAATAAATAAATAAAAATAAAAAAACATGTATAAAACACATTTAAAATTTACAGAAACACACATTCACTGGATAATGTCATCAGTGATGTCATTTGAGATGTCATCAGTGATGTCACTGACCATGTCATGAGTGATGTAATATGTGACGTCATCAGCAGTGCATTGCGGGGGTGCGAGTTATAGTTAGCTCTACTAACTATAACGGCCGAATTGCTCTGGTTTTGTACAAGTCAAATTTCCAACTAACTATAACGTCAATGAAACTGATATATATATATATATATATATATATATTCCACGTTATAGTTAGATCAGGTAACTATAACTTGCGCGCCCACAATAAACTGCTGATGACGTCACATAGTACATCACTCATGACATGGTCAGTGACATCACTCATGACCTCAATGATGACATCTGAAATTACACATTGTGGATTGCGGTCGCGCAAGTTATAGTTACCGGATCTAACTATAACGTGGAATTTCATTGGTTTTTTACGAGTGAAATGTACAGCTAACTATAACATGTGTGAAACCTATGGTTTTTTAAGTGAATTTGCAAGGTTTTGTAAATGATAATTCCTAACTATAACGTGTGTGAAACCTATGGTTTTTTCAGTGAATTTGCAAGGTTTTTTAAATGCTAAGTTATGTATTTATTTTTTATTTTTTTTTCTGGTTTTTCACTATGCGCACACCCTGCGCGCACGGTGCGCTTCGCGCACCGTGCGCGCACTGTGGGCGATCGTTGCGCTTCGCGCACCGAGCGCCCACGTTGCGCAGTCCATGCCGTGCGCGCCTCGCCTTTTTTTACGCAGTAACATTTGTTTTTTTCTCCCTTGTGGGTCCTTTATTTTTTTTGCCGTGCGCGTACGGTAAGCTTACCGTACGCGTACCCCGCGATTTTTTTTTAAAATTATTACATTTATTTTTCGTACTTTTGGGTCCTTCTTGGACCCCCTGAAAACACTAGGGGGTCTGCAACTCTCTTCGTTGCCCCCGTTTCACGTTCCCCACCTTTGTTTCTCAGTGCGAGAGACAGAAAATGGCGGCCGACACTTCCTGATTTCGACCGATTCGAATGTTTACAGTCATGTAACCACCAATCAGAACTGAGCTCGCGCACGGCACCGTGCGCGTACGGTAAGCTTACGGTAAGCACACGGAGCGCGCTTACAGATATATATATTGATTTAAATGCTATTTTCTCAGGACCTACTGAACAGATTTACACCAGACCTACAAAAGGCACATCCTTGACCTGAGGACTACCTCTCTGCCAAATTTCAAGTAATTCTGTTCAGCCGTTCGGGCTGTAGCTGTGTCTAAAGGTCCTATGGAAAAATGCATGGGGAAAACGCGTTTTGGGACCCCCCGCTTGACGAATCCCCCCGAGACTTTCAGGGTAGGAGCGGAGCGTAGCGCCCCATTAGTTTTGAAAATTTCGCGAGGATTCGTCGACCGGCGCCAAAGTTATTCCAAATAGAATGTTGCGGATTTCCTATGGAAACACGGTCCTAACTATAACTATCTACTGGCGACCGCCAGTAGATAATATATATATATATATATATATATATATGTGTGTGTGTGTGTGTGTGTGTGTGTGTGTGTGTGTGTGTGTGCGTGTAAATAAATGTTTCTACTAAAATAACAATGGATAAGGTGACATTATAGTTAGGTGTTGAAATCAGTTAAAAACTAACAATTTTAAATCAAACACAGAAATTCACCACTGACAGTTCGATAGTCCAGTGAACTGACTATAAACTTGTGTCCCTGCAATGCACTGCTTATGTCCTTTCCTCACACATTACATCACTCATGCCATGTCAAATTACATCATTGATGACATCTTCCAATGAATTTGACTGTTAGCTATACACTTTTCATATTGGAAGAAGTGAAGCAAGGTACATCTAGACAAAATTTTCTATAAACTCTGTACTACTTATGGGGGCAACCTTTCGCAACACGCTGAACATGAAGAAAATCTGTGCAATCACCCATATTAATTAAATATTATGCTCTTGTTTTACTGGTTAGTAAGAAACATAACATCTCTGTAGACATTCATGCAATGAGCAATTTATGTAAGAGTAAACTTACAAATGTAAATTACTCACAAGAATAAGAAACCTTTGTGGATTGCCACAGTAATATCTCTGTTGACATTAATATGAATAGTAATTAATTAAACTTGAATACCATTTAAAAGAATGTTTGAGAACTATTTACTTTAATACGATTTAACAGTTGAATACCTCATCTGACATTGAATTTTAAGTCAACTGTTTCACGTTAGCCACTGATAAGCCATTCACAACCAGGTCCTATGCGCATCCCTCTGTAGTTTGTAAAAATACCTTCCACATATTCCTGAAGTTAGAAGAATGACATATACCGTTAGGACAATGCTTACAATCATACTGCGACTTTAAATGTTTGTAAGTCACCCATTCATTATACATTCTTCAACTATGTATAATGTCTCAGATATTGCAACAAACGTCTGGAATTAAATATCTGCACCTTAAGAATCTCCAGTTTACATAGAAATTGCTGATAAAGCTCTATGAGAACTCTTTAACACCAGCAATGGCATAGAAATATACAGGTGAATAATGTATTGTAAGGATAGGCTTTAGTTTTTTCACAAATTTTGGCAACAAGGCTTTGATTTAAGCCACAACCTGATTGTAACGTAGGTCTGCAAGTCACACCAGTTGTGCTCAGTCTCTCACTTGTTTAAATGAAGTACTGTTTGCACTTAAAATTGTACTGGCAGTTAAACTGTGTACCATATAAGTTTTAGCATAGTTAATCAAAATTGTCTCCAGTATTACACTATTTCCAATTTTCACATGTACATATAGCCAATCTATTCTGTATATGTTTGTTGGTGCTTTACTACCTACTTTGTTTTCTAAAATGATCTATGGGTTTATTGAGGCATTAGAGTCACAGTACATGGATGATGTTGTCAGTGATGTCATAAATATTGTTTGAGATATCATCAATGGTGTTATTTAACATGTCATGGATGATGTAATATGTTAGGTAATAAGCAGTGCAGTGAGTTGGCGCAAGTGTTAGTTAGTGTAGTAAATACTGCTGAATTTCAGAGGTTTTTTGTTTTTTAAATGTTATTATTACCTTATTTCAACACCTAATGATAACATCTATTTAACCTTTGGGTTTTTTCAGTGAATTTCTGTTTTTTAAGAAAATGGAAGATCATATTGCCATACCTAACTATAATGTCTCTGTAACTTTGGTTTTTTTTCTGTGACTTTCTATTTTTTTTTTTATCATATTCAGCCAGCACCCTAATTTCGCAAGGCCTTTAGCCATGTACAATGGGGAATTGACCCAGGCAGAACCTCAAGCGGTGGTCAACTCACTGCAGCCTGCCCTCTGTGGCCAGCTTGCTGCCCCTGCTATTCTTCTGCCTGCCCTCCATTCTCCGTCTACGTGCTCTTGGCCAATCCCACCTGCCCTATATAGTCAGTTTCTTGTCTCTGTCCATGCCAGCTTGCCCTCCAAGGTCAGCTTACTGCCCTGCCTCCTGACCTATGTTCTCCATGTGTGTGCCCTTGCCCCTTCCATCTTGCCTTCCTTGATACATTGTGCTGCTCCTGACTATCCTGCCCTCTATGGTCAGCATGCTGCACCTGTTCCCCTCTCACCTGCCCTGGTTCATCATCTGCATGCCCCTGCACCTCACACCTATCCTTTGTGGACAACTAGCTGTCCATGGCAGTTTGCCCTTTGTCGTAAGCTTGCTGCCCCTGCTCCCCGCCTTCCATTCGCCATGTGCATGCTCCTGCCCCTTCCCGCTGCCCTCTGTAGTAATCTTGCTGCCCCTGCTGGCCTACCCTCTGTGGTCAGCTCCCCTGCTCTATGTTCTCCGTGCATGTGCCCCAGCCTTCTCCCACCAGTCCTCCATGGTCCCTCGTTTTGCTACTGCCCATGTGCCTGCCATGCCTGGTAAGCTTGCTGCCCCTATCCGCCATTGCCCATGTACGGGCCCCTACCCCCTCCTTCCTGCCCTTCCCTGTCTGTTGTGCTGCCACTACCCATGACACCAGCCCAGTCTCGTCAGTTTGCTGACCACGCACCCCTCACTGAACACTTTTATCCTTGTGCGTGTCCCTCCCCCTTGCTCCTGCAATCCGTGCTCTGTTGTGCTGCCAATGCCCCTGCTGCTTGGCCTCCCTGGTCTGCGTGCTGTCATCTTCCCCACCATTGTCTGTGTGCAGGCCCCAGTCACTCCCTCCTACCCTCTGTGGTCTGTTGTGCTGCCACTGCCCTGGCTGTGTGCCCTGTCTTTTCATCGTTCTGCCCCAGCCCCTTACCCCCACCTCTTGTCTACCGCATTCCATTGTGCTGAACCTGCCCCTGCCGCCAACTCTCCCTGGTATGCTTGCAGCCCCTACTTCCCCCCACTTCCTTGCCCTCTGGTGTCTGTGTATTTGTTCCTGACCCCTCTTCCTGAGCTCTGCTGCCGCTTATTCTGCCACTGACCAAGCTGTCTACCCTGTCTGGTCAGCTTGCTGCCATGTCCCCATGCCACTGTTATCCATGTGCATGTCCCTGCCCCCCTCTCCTGCCCTCCATGGTCCATTTTGCTGCCACTGCCCCTACCACCTGTCCTGCCTAGTCAGCTTCCTACCTCTACCCCTCCCTTCAGCCCTCTGTTGTCTGTGTGAGTGACCCTACTCCCTCTCTCCTGCCCTCCACGGTCCGTTGTGCTGCCACTGCCCCTGATGCCGGCCCTCCATGTTAAGATTTCTGTCTCTGTCCCCTCCCCCTTGTCCTGCCCTAGACATGTGCAAGGCCTTCTCCCCTCCCTCTTTCCCTTCGAGGTCCACGGCCCCTGCCGCTTTCCATACCTGGTCAGCTTGCTGCTACTGCCATCTGCCAAACCCCCACCGGCGGCCATGTGCAAGCCCTGCATTCAACAAAACCACCCTGCAACCCTCAGGGCAGTAAAACCCCAACCACACACTGCCCATTGGTTGTGTGCGACACGGAATTGGCTGCAGGCCTCCTGTGGCCAGGCCCTGTGACCAAACCCCCAGCGGTTGGACAATCCCCACTTCTGGCCTAACCCCACTGTCGTTCAACCCCCCATGGACACCCAACCCACTTTTTATTTTTTTTTGCGGTGCAGAAGTACTCCTGTGGTAGTACCGCACAAACGGCACTCCAAGGTAACACAAAACAATGAAGGCTTCACTTTTTGATGCTCCGCGGTCCTGAATTATGCTGCGTGACAATATAGAAAGGCTGCATTCAATCCCGCTGATGCCCCGCAGATCCCCAATGGACCACTGGCTGGGTCCCTTGGGAGTACCACCCTGTCACACATTTTTCCCAAGCCTTTGTTTATTTGATGTTCTCTTAAAGATAGTGTAGCCATTGCTAGCCTCTCCCACATTCCAGCAATACCATCTATCAGCCACTGGTGCACCCTATAAAACTTGCAATTCATCATCCAAAAAGATCACACAAGGTAAACTTTGAAGAACACAGATTCAATTAGGCATCTCAATAGAATAGAGGGATGGGGAAAAGAGCTTTATCTTTGTGCGAACTACAGATTTACTTTTTTCAGAAATATATTACTGTGACTTATCTACAAGGATTTTGAAGAAGCCAGAGCAGGCCACTTATATTCAGTCCTTCACAGTTTGTAGGCCCTGGGACAATGTGTTTGGTAATGAGTCAAGAAGAGTCCATTCCAAGCTGTCCCACTGTAAATTCAACTCTTGAAAATCTAATATTGGACTTGGAAACTCAAAGGCAGAGCTTTTATTTGATTTCACTTTTTTTAGTCGCGTTTGACAAGAGCGCAACCGTATTAGCTAGAACAAGTTCGTAAATAAGTTCTTAAATCCAAGATCACCTAGAAGAAAATCATTGCCTGCTACAACAGTTCTTCAGCACTGATATTTTTCAGGGAATCAAATGCTTGAATTATTCCCAGACGCTGAGTTGGGAATCCTTGACCATCAATGTTACCATAGCAGTATTTCTGCACAGCAACTGATACATAAAACAAAAGCCAAATAGCCAACGACCACAAGTAGCACATCCATCTCATTTTATCACCCAAAGTCTGACCAATCATTCAGAAGGTGCCTTGAGTTCCAACCCTCTTCAGAGGCTCCAACTGTAAGATATTCTACTGCATGGTACCAGGCAATAAGGTATCATCTGTGCTCTACTCATTGTTTTCTCGGATTGATCTTTTAAACTCTTATTTATCTTAAAAATCGCGTTCTCACTTCAGATGGGCAATGCCTGTTCCTCTCTGTCCTGAAAGGCTGAGGTATTATTGTTTTTTAATTGGACAGCAAGGTTTTCTCACTGAAGGTATCTCTTCAAACCATATGAGTTGTTTGGGACAAGGGAGATCTTTACCGAGGACACATTCATGAAACATATATATTATCTCCACAAAGCTGGGCATGTATGTAAGGGAATAAATCAAGCATGGAAATCTATGAAAGATGCAATGCTGGAGAATAATTTTTTATCTTTGGCTGTTTCAGATATTGCTGCCACAGTTACTGAGTAACTTCAATACACACCTTTCGTCTGTGACGATTATGTTTTATAAAACCGTATGTGACAATAAATATCCAAATGCCTTGGCTGCATCTTCACCTTGAGATCAGAAGTAGAGTATTATTTAAGGATGAAGTAATACAACCAACAAGACCCTGACATCAGAGCCGCAAAAGCATAGGAAGGTCAGAATGACAAAACTTCACAATAAAGAGATGTGCAACTGGCTTATACATGTAGTGGTAGCAACACAGATGCCTCCGTGCAATCACAGTAAAGTTAAAAGTTCCCTTTCACAGGTGTGTACTGTTTTTGTGGTTAAGTTGTATGTTGGACAGATGAAAAGGGAAATAGAAAGGTGCAATAGTCTTACAGTATGTCACTAGAGACACCACGACTTCAACTCCCAGCTTCTAATGCAAAGCAAGCGGTTCGCCTAGTAGCTCCCTGATCCCGTCAGAATACATATAAGTGTCTTTTGTACGTACCCTGCATCCATTGAAAACATACGCCAGTTCATCCGCTCCTAGCTCCACATCAGGCTTGACATCTGGCCGGGCCCAGCCCACTCTCATTTCTCCAGTAGTGACAGCTTCGTATTCAAAGTACCACATGCCCGACTTGACAGCATACGACTTGTCGGCCCTGAAGATACGCACCCTCTCCGTGCGAATCTTGGTCACTCCTTGAGTAGCAGCTAAAAAAACATACGAGTTTAAAAATACCTGGAGGATCCCTCATACAAGACCGACTATTCAAAGTGTACAGCATGCAGTATTATCTAATGTTCCTATTGACTTAATTAAGCTGGACTTCTAAATTATTTGTTTCTTCGCAGAGTCCCTTTGCTATGAATTCAAAATCTGTACATACTATTTTGGCAATTAGACGTGTAGAGAGTCGCCAAAGGTTTTCTTAATACTTTCACAAAACTGTCTCTTCACAGAGTAAGTGGTGTGCCTGAAGCGAGAAGGATCTATGCATCTTGTTGGTTTAATTAAGTCTGTATGCAGTGCTCTGCATCAGGTCTGTATTATGTGAATGGAGCGCATTCTCTCCCTACTGAAACTCTTTTGACAATCCTTAGGAGCATGCCTGCTTTTTAAATGTATCTAGGAACAGGGATTAGACAGGCAAAAAGTAATGGATGGCTGTCTGAATGTGTCTTGGCAGCAGTATGCAAATTAGAGTATTGGTCATTGTTTGACTGGTTCTAATTCAAGTTTGAAGTGCATGTCTGTTTGAATTTGTTTAGGATAGTTAGTCTTGAAGACGATGTGCTCTGACTCAACACCAAGTAAGGGTACCAGATGACTCCACGTCACCAGACACACTGCGATACAGTCAATGCCTTTCCCTTTTCAAATCACTGTTTTCAGGTGTGTCAATCCAATCATCTTACTTGATATCAGCCAAAAAACAATTCCAAGAATGCAACATATTCTAATACAAACCAACCCACAGTAAAATAGGGTCCCTGAGGACTTGGAGTCATCTAGTAACATTACTACCGAAGGTGTAGACACCAAGGGTGTGCTGTCCTGGGTGACACCTTGTGAGCTAACATTTGACAAACCCTCAAGGCCTGGAGCTGGCCACACAGGGTCTGCCAATAAGAGGCAGCATGAGTGCTAGGCACGTACCGAGCCACTGGTGGTCAATTCACTTGGAAAATACCAGCCTTACCCATCTCTTATGTAGAACTGCCATAAGCTGAGGGATTGCTCTGCGATTTGAATGTCACATGACCAACAAGTGGGAAAAGACTTTGTATCACTAGAAAACTTTAAAAACTTGTGTACCTGCAAGGCACAGGAAATAGCCACCCCTTATAACAGCTAGGTAGGTGCATGGTCCCCAGAGTCAGATAGCTAGTCCCCTGAACTTTTATATCCTGATGATGACACTCCCTGCCCGCCCCTTCAGTTGTCCCTGCCAACTCTACAATACGAGCTGACCCCACAGATCTCTTTGACTTATATTGTAAGTAGGGGATAGTAGGTACTAGGAGTAATGAATACTTTGTCCTTCCCTTCTGTGATGAGGAACTCAAGTTAGACATACATAGTAAGGCAAGCAAACCAAAGAGAAATATGGTCGGAGAGATAGACAGGGTGGCCAAATTTAGATTCATACAAAAAGCCCACACTATACAGGTAGAATAGGTTCAGAAACACAGGTAGAAGAGCTATGGCTGCAGAGACAAGACAGATCAAGGCCTGAGATAGGGAGATCAGTTAAAGTTCAACAAACCAATAACTTTAGGTTAGCCAGATACATTCCAACGCATAGATTAGAAAAACATACAGGCTTGCTAATTATGTATAGGCAGGATTTTGGTCAAATAGAGAGTTTAGGTCCAAGGTTAAAGAGGCAGACAGATAGCGATAAGTGCTAATGACTTACTGGTGTCCTGGTCCGGGGGTTCAATATTGTAGCCATAACCAATCAGCGTTCGTACTGCCTCACACAGGCTGTCCCGGTTGGTCTTCTTGGTCCTTTCATCCAGCAGGGTGTAAGGGACTAAGCGAGGATTCCGTTTGTTTTTAATGTCCTGTGGGAAGGGAATGCAAGATGAAGGAGAGGGGTGAAAAACTGGTACAAAGAAAGGTCAGAGAGGCAGAGGGAAGTGAGGAACCAAGAATGACTGATTAAAGTAATCTATGTAGCTCTGAGTGATCCTGACAATGCTGATTTGCATTCTGGCTAACTTGTCTGTTCTTTACTGTGTGGTTCTTCCTTACTACCTGCTAACAGATTTTCAGTAAATCCTGTATTTTGTCCAGATTTGGAATTCATGTCTTAACTTCTCAAACTGTATTCATTTATTTTCGGTGCTTCCTGCATTTCACTCTCTCCTGATCAAATACATTATGTCAGCCTTAAGAGCAACCTGTTACAGACAGTAAACTCCGAGTTTAATGGATCAAAAAAGAAAGGCCCTTCTGGGCCCTTGAGACCTTAATCCTCTTTGACCAGCGATGCGGGTTATTTTTACTTCACTGATTTTGGGTCCATGCCAATTCAATATCCCAAATACCACTTAATAGTGGCTAACCCCATACCAGTAAATGGGGGTTAAAGAACTTCCTTCTAAAACAAGACAACACTGTGTTTCTTTCAACAAACTCGGACCAGAAAGAAACCTTGAAAACTATGAGTTATCGTTCAAGTCTATTGCATGTAATTTTCAATATATGTTATGTATATAGTTTACGTGTGTGCCCTAGCTCTTACAAGACATATGTAAAATAATAAAATGAATGGTACAATAATAGTTTTTCTTTTGTAACATATTTTTATATTTTTATTTTCGGTTTACTATAATGCTCAAACCACAGAGCTGGGCTGAGCTGATAAATGAAGCCAGTGCAGATGATGTAACAATGCCCCCAAATTCAACAAAGCAAATCTTGTTTAGAGGTGTATAAGAGAAGGTTGCCAGATATCTATGATTCTGTCCTCTGCAAATACAGCTTAAGTTTTTTAAATTATCAATGGAGAACATCTGTAGTGTGGCTGCTGTTCAGCATGGCTAAACGTTAGTGGCGTGGTGTGGGGTAGATTGGAGTGGGGTAGAGAGGAATGGGGTAGATTGGAGTAGCGTGGAGTGAGGTAGACAGGGATAGCTTGGAGTAGGATAAGTTGGTTTAGAGTGGCATGGAATGGGGTAGATGGGTATAGCATTGAGCGGGGTAGATTGGTTTAGAGAAGAGTGGGGTGGATTGGAGTAGTGTGGCGTGGGGTAGATTGGTTTAGAGTAGGGTGGGGTAGATTGTAGTGGGGAATAATGTCGGAGAGAAAAAACATGTTACTGTCACACACAGGGGTGAGATAACCTCATACAGTAACTTGCAGAGGTAAATTAATTCCATATTGTTACACAAAGAGGTGATTTCAATTTGCCCCGCTGTCACACCCAGGTGAGTTAGTTGATTATCACACAAAGTTGCGAGATAAACCTTGTACTATCTCTTGCAGCAGTGAGATAAACCTATTGTTTTCACCTACGAATGTGATAAACAATGTATTATGAAACACGGGTGCCATTATTCTAGTTTTGTTACACACTGGAGGGATGGAGGGTATAAAGGCTGTGTAGCCACAAGCCGAGTGAGGCGTACCTCTTGCAGTTTAATGCATGCACTGGTGAAAATAAACCTTGTGTTGCCACTCTGTGTAAAATAAAGCCCATATTGTGAAACCCAGGGCGCGAGAAACAACTTATTGCGGGGTTGAGCATGAGCTAAAGAGCATGTGCCCCACACAATATAAAAGAAAACAGTAATTACGACACCCGTGTGAGATAAACCCCCATTTAATTCTGAGCTTAAGATAAACCTCGTATTGTCAAGCACTGGGATACCGCAGATATTAACTCACACTTAGTACTCGGAAAAATTTCAGTTCAGTATCTGGAAGAAGAGTGATAAAATGTCTCCATAATTGTTACTTGATCAGTTGGCAGCCCAATTAAAGTTTTTTGGCAAAACAAATAATATTTTCTTGAGTGTCTGATGTACTAAAAAGTAGAAGAAATTAGTGTTAGAAGAAATGAAAGTAATGCATGCCTTCTGCTCTCAGGAAGCTGCATTAACCAGAAAATAATGCTGGATAAGCCAACTTCTGTAGCAATACTAAATAAGGAAATAATGCTCAATGAGGTACCTTAGAAAGAGACACACAGGTTCCCGTTATACCCTGTACACAGAGTCGACTTTCGTTGCATCCTCATAGGACTCGGAGTTCTGGTCTGTTTATCTCAGTGTGCCTCTCAAGTACACGCCTTCAAGAGTGGAAACAGAAATGAGGATGCAGGAGGCCATGATGCCCAACAGCCTCCGAGTCAGTCTCACCAAAATCCAGGATAGAGGAGAAAGCATCAGAATCGTGGCCTGAATATCCTGGACTCACCTCTCCGGGGGATAGACCTGAAACTGCACTGTGTGCAGAACGGTTCTGATGAAAGGGAGCATCTGAGAGGGAGTCAGATGTGACTTCAGCATGTTGATAGTAAACCCCATCGGGTGCAGGGGGTTTGCCGCGGTCTGAAGGTGGAAGACAACTGCCTGGGGTGAGGAGGCTTCAACAGCAAATCGTCGAGGTATGGGAAGATTGGAACTGCTGGCCTCCAAAAATGAGCTGTAATCACCGCCATCACTTTCGTGAACACCCGAGGTGTCCTGGTAAGGCCGAAAGGGAGCATGGCAAATTGAAACTGCTCTTGGCCCACAGTGAATTTCAGGTAACGCCTGTGAGCAGGCAAGATGGGCATGTGGAAAAATGCGTCTTGCAAGTCCAACGCTACCATCCAGTCTCCTGGGCGGAATGAACTTGGATGAGTGGTAGCATTTTGAACTTCTCCTTTTTCAAGAACAGTTTGAGAAGGTGCAGGTCTAGGATACGACGAAGTACTCGGTCCTTCTTGGGCACCAAAAAGTAGCGAGAATAAGAACCACAACCTACTTCTGGGCATCCTCTCTATGGCTCCGTTGGCCAAGAGAGCCTGCACTTCTTGACAGAGCAAGGGAAGATGTTCCCCCTGGCGGGGTAGTCACAAAGTCAAGGAAGTAGCCCCTTTGGACAATCTGGAGAGCCCAGCGGTCTGATGTCACTGACCGCCAATGGGGCGGGTAATGGCATATCCTGCCTCCCAATGGGTTCTCATGATGGTCAGAGGGCAAACTAAAGAGGTTTTGGAGGCAGCGGCTGCTGGCGGGAGTGGTGGACTTACTCAACCACTTGCCACCTGTCCAATGTCGTCATGGGATCCGTGCCCTCAGACACAAAAAGGCTGGGAAGCCAGCTGGCAGAGGTGACTTGGAGGATATCTGCGCAGCTGGAGACCCATTCCATGACCATGAAAGGGGGGGAAGGCGGATTGGGGAAATAGACAAGCCCAAAGACCTGGGAATACCTCTCCTCTCCTTAAAGCACTCTAGCGTAGAATTCGCCTTCTCTCCAAATAGGTGAGAGCCATCAAAGGGCATGTCCATGAGGGAAGCCTGGACATTCCCTGAAAATCCACACATTTTCAGCCAGGCGTGGCACCGCAAGGTCACCAAAAATGAAATCGCTCTGCCCAGGGAATCGGTTGTGTCAAATTCACAACTTATGGTGAACTTTGCTACATCTCGCCCATTATCAATAGCCTGGATGAGTATGTCTCATGCATCCTTTGAGATCATAGGCAACACTTGCGTAACTAAGTCGCTTATTCTATGGGAGTAATGCCTGATAAGGGACCATAAGGGTTTACAGACCTCCCCACTTGTCTCTCTCTCCAGGCCTATCAAATAAATATGGCTCTGGCTCCACTCTGGGAAGCTTGGATATGGTCACCGCCGGAGTCTGCATCGGACGATGCCCATCCGAGTCTGGAATAATGATGCTGGTGGCACCGCATAGGGGTGTCATAAGCGTTAGCACAGGAGGGGGTGCAAAGGAAGGTCTCAGTCTCATTGGTAGCTCTGCTCCGGATCTAGCAAGGAATCCATGGGGCCTAAATGATGCCGAGGGGGAACTCGCCAGTGTGGGTCCAGTAGGGGCCCCTCCCAAACCCTTGGGATCCAAAGGCGCTCTAGATGGGCTGCCCAAATATGAGGCGCATGGCCTCATAAAACGTCTTCAGCTGGGCCGGGGTTGCTTCGGCTCCGGAAAAATCAGGGAAGTGTGGAGTGTACCCAGGCTCAGGTTCTTGCATCTGGTCAGAAGAGTTTGACAGACACGGTGAAGTCGAAGACCTCTTTGATTTCTTGTACTTGTTGTTTGTACCCATCTTCCCCGACGACTTGGAGTGTGACAACGATCATAAGGAATGGCTCCGCAAACAGTCCTAGGAACTTTTGAGCGAACGGGAAATTGAGCGTCACGATGTTGACCGACGTTAGGCGCATGAGGCTCCCCCAGCACCTTTGGAGATATGCCTCGGCAGTCTTCACAGGTCTTGTAGTAGTGGTCCAGCTCCAAGCACCATAAACACACCAAGTTGGATTTTTCACTGACATTTGTCTGTGGTAAGCCCCACATGGTATGAAACCAGTCGGTTTCTTGGGTGACATGACCTCACACCAGGAGTAAATTCTCAAAAATGTTTGACATAACATCGAAAAAAGCCAGTCAAAAAGTGACTGAGGGGTAGCTCAGATTGGTTCAGCACTATCTGTCAAGGAAAGGAATGAACTGTATTCAGCGCGCCGAAGTGGCACCTATATAAGTACCAGGCATGTCACTTCCAGCATGTCCTATGCCTACGAGGAGCCCAACGGTGCCACCCACCGGCGCACAGGGGTACTGCTTGGAAATCTTCCGGATCCTGTCTGGCAACTGGGGATATTCTAAGGTAAGAAATCTGTGTCTGGAAGTCTCCATCAGATACGGTAAACAGTCAAAATATCGAAAAAAATATATCGACTGGACAGAATATCGAGTTTTTAATATAGAATGGACAGAATATTGAAATGCCAAAATATAGTGGTGAAGAATATCAAAAATCAGGTAAGAAATATCGATTTACATAATATAGAAGTAAGTAATATCGACAGTCATAATATAGTTGTTAAAAATATCGATTTTTTTATAGTGTTTTAAGTGTTAGTATATGTGTTAAAAGTATGTATTAATTTTGGAATGTATGTTTGAATATTTTTAAAGTAATGAATTTTATGTTATTTAATTTTTGTGTAATTTAATTCCGTAGCGGGTTGTGGGTTTATAGGGGATTAGGGTGGGAAGTAATTTAATTAAAGTCCATTAAATAATAATTTTTAGGAATTATTAATTATTTGTAATTTAATTTTGCGTTTTACTTCTGTAGCGGGTTGTGGGTTTATAGGGGAATAGGGTGGGAAGTAATTTAATTGTTATTGAGTAATTATTAATTGGTATTGAAAATTAATTGGTTGTTGATTAGTTATTAATTGGTAAATAATTGGTATTAATTGGTTATTAATTTGTATTAATTGTTTAATAGATAATTATGTTAATTTTATTAATTTAATATTTGTAGCGGGTTGTGGGTTTATAGGGGAATATGGTGGGAAGTAATTTCATTTTAAATAATTAATTATTGAAATAATTTTTGTATATTGATAATTAATTTATTATTAATTAATTATTAATTGGTATTATTTGTATTTATTAATTTTTGGTATTGAAAATCAATTGGTTGTTAATTAATTATTAATAGGTAATTAAATTTAAAAAAAGATTGGTATCAGGGGAGGAGCCAAGATGGCGACCGGAGCAGTCGCTTGAGCGCCCGGCTCCGTCGGCCCTTGGCCTCGGACTATCATCCTGATTCCTATCCTTGCCGATTTTCGAGGTGCAACGCGTGCGACGACGCGCTGACTGCGCCGCCGCTTTCCCGAAGTCTTAGCCCGCCCGGATGCCGGAGTTTTTGGTGCCTTTGTTCCCCGCCCTGGACCCTTGCTCTACTGTGGCCTTGGCCGGCCCCCTGGAAGCGTCGCAGTCACCGGACCCGCTGGTGCAAATCTGAGCCCGAGGTCCCGATCCCGCCTCACGCCACGTACGGTCGCCAGAAGAGCCGGGAGAGAGACGCCCGGACACCTCCTGTACCCTGCATCTGACGGGCTGGAGCCAGAGGGTAAGCCCCGGTGTGGCGGGTCTCCTACCCCGCTCTGTGGACCACGCCGTGGAAGGCTGCAGACCCCCTTCTTCTATGGTCTAGTCGGCTGCAAAGAGAGCCCGAGGGAGGGGAAGAGACTGCTGGCTTTCACCTGTTGCGGCGCAGACCTGTTGGGAATTGCCTCCTTGTCACGATCCCCCCCCCTGGCCACGGTACCGTTCAACGGTAAAACATGGCGCTGATTGCCTGCTCGCTGCTGGGGGGTGATGCTCCGGTCTCGCCCGCTGCCCGCTTCGCCCTCCCTCTACCAGACTCCAGCTCCCCAGTGCCGTCCCGGATTGCTGCCGTTGGGGGGACGCAGCCTCCGCTGACATACGGCTCCGTTCTGGCTGCCCTGCGGGACTTTCGTCTGCAATTGTGTGTCGGCTTGCAAACGCTGAGTGAGCGGTTCGACTCTACACTGTCTGCTGCGGGCCGTGAGCGCCCCGTTTGTGATCAACAAGACGTGAGTCTGCCAGTGCTGTGGTCCTCCTGCGGGGAAGCAACGACTGGGTATAGCGGTGCTACACTGGTGTCTGCATTTGGCTTTCCCGGCGCTCGGGATCAATCGCTCTCCTGCTCAATGGCAGATACTTTGTTTCCCCGGTCATTGCTGCCTGCTTTGTTGTTGCCTGCCTCACCGTGCCCGCAGGAGTTTCCAGCTGAACTACACCTGGCGACCTCGAGGAACCGTTCACGGTGGCCTATGACTCCTTTTATGTGGAACTCATGTACTTTACAAGCCAGGTCTGGATTTTATATGGTGTGCAAGGGGACCTCCATAGATGATCGGCGGCCATTTTGTGACTCTACTTCTCCATCTTCTCCCAAGTGGCCATATTGTCTTTGTCTGTTCGGGATGGGGGGCATTCACGAGGGGGCGGGTCTAATCGTACGCCCGCGATCGGGCCAGGGCTAGATTACTTTCTATCATCATGGCTTCACGGCCGGGCTGGACTGGGACTGGAATTGTCTACTTATGTTGTGCGCACTCGTCGCGATCTGTCTGCCTTCATTTCCGTGGTGTTACATGCTATCTTCCCACGACCGCCTTCGGGTGTAGTGGGGTTTCAGTGTGTGGAGGCTTGGTTGGCCGGTGGTGTCGGGCGCTCCTGAGGACACGTGGGCTCCTCCCCGCCTCCTTTCTTCTTTCTTCTCTTAGTTTCTTTACTCTATTCCTACTTTCTCTCTCGTCTATATTTCGGGTTCATTGGGCGACAGGCACTATGCTGGGGGGGGGGTAGGCCATAGCCTCCGCATTGGTGTAGGGTGGGGGGGTAATTTACTGTTTCTTTTTAGTTCTATGGGCCTCTTTCTTTCATGTCTCTGCGCTATACTTGTTTCGATTCGGGGTCCGGGTGTGGGGTGGATTGAGTGGGGGCGGCTTTTAGGGGGTGCGTATTTGCTACTGTGATGATCCTGTTATCTAATTGCATCGCCTTACTGTATGAGATTTTCTATGGCTGTTTTAATGATGCTGCTGCTCTCCAGTGTATGAAGCCGACTTGCGGACTCGAATCTCCTTGTTTCTATCCTTTACTGACTTTATTCTCGATAAAATTTTTTTTTTTTTTTTTTTTTTGAAAGCCTTAAAATTAACCTTCACTTCTCCTTCCCCCGGTGTCAAGGATCCCTCCAGTGTATGAATCCTGAATCGTTGCTAATCTTGACCTTGCCGCACAGGGAATGTATTGTTTGCCTCTGTGCTCAACCGTATTGTGGCCGGCCTGATGGTTGTAGGCCCGTATTTGTTCTTTTACTATGCACAAATAAAGGTTTTTTGGAAAAAAAAAAAAAAAAAGATTGGTATTTATAATTAATTAATTATTAAATATTGTGTGATTGGTAATTAATTTTAATACTTTTTTGGGGTATTAATAATGAATACTTTTTTAAATAAAATATTAAATTATTATTTTCCCTACTATTGCACTCACTGGAGTGGGAATAGTAATTTTTACCCCTACGCTATGCAACGCTTTCCCTACTATTGCACTCACTGGAGTGGGAATAATAATTTTTACCCCTACGCTATCCAATGCTTTCCCTACTGTTGCACTCTTTGGAGTGGGAATAGTAATTTTTACCCCTATGCTATCCAACGCTTTCCCTACTGTTGCACTCACTGGAGTGGGAATAGTAAATTTTACCCTCCCGCTATCCAACGCTTTCCCTACTGTTGCACTCTCTGGAGTGGGAATAGTCATTTTTACCCCTACGCTATCCAACGCTTTCCCTACTGTTGCACTCTTTGGAGTGGGAATAGTAATTTTTACCCCTACGCCATCTGACGTTTTCCCTACTGTTGCACTCACTGGAGTAGAAATAGTAAATTTTGTCCTCCCGCTATCCAACGCTTTCCCTACTGTTGCACTCTCTGGAGTGGTAATAGTAATTTTTACCCCTCCGCTATCCAACGCTTTCCCTACTGTTGCACTCTCTGGAGTGGGAATAGTAATTTTTACCCCTACGCTATCCAATGCTTTCCCTACTGTCGCACTCTCTGGAGTGGGAATAGTAATTTTTACCCCTAATCTATCCAATGCTTTCCCTACTGTTGCACTCTTTGGAGTGGGAATAGTAATTTTTACCCCTACGCCATCTGACGTTTTCCCTACTGTTGCACTCACTGGAGTAGAAATAGTACATTTTGTCCTCCCGCTATCCAACGCTTTCCCTACTGTTGCACTCTCTGGAGTGGGTATAGTAATTTTTACCCCTACGCTATCCAACGCTTTCCCTACTGTTGCACTCTCTGGAGTGGGAATAGTAATTTTTACCCCTAATCTATCCAATGCTTTCCCTACTGTTGCACTCTTTGGAGTGGGAATAGTAATTTTTACCCCTACGCTATCCAACGCCTTCCCTACTGTTGCACTCACTGGAGTGGGAATAGTAAATTTTACCCTCCCGCTATCCAACACTTTCCCTAATGTTGCACTCTCTGGAGTGGGAATAGTAATTTTTACCCCTACGCTATCCAATGCTTTTCCTATTATTGCACTCTCTGGAGTGGGAATAGTAATTTTTACCCTCCCGCTATCCAACGCTTTTCCTACTGTTGCACTCTCTGGAGTGGGGGTAGTAATTTTTACCCTCCCGCTATCCAACGCTTTCCCTACTATTGCACTTACTGGAGTGGTAATAGTAAATTTTACCCGCCAGCTATTCTAAGCAAAAAATATTGAATATTTTTAAATAATATTACGTAAATATATATGTATTAAAACATTTTTTTTACTTACATTAATTATTTATTAATTTTAAAGTTATTTAAGTATTTTTAAGTATGTTTTAGTTAATTATATGTATTATTTAATTAATTTTACATTACTTTTAAGACATTTAACAAATTCGATATTTTGACCAACTATGGTGCTGATTCCGATCCTGGAAAAAATTTCCCTGTACGACTCGTATCCGGTCTTTTTACCGTACGAATCGTACAAGTGCGTACAAACTGCCAAGTACGATTCGCATGGGAAAAAGTCCATACGAATCGCATTGGGAAAAATTCCCCACACGTCCTCGGGTCGGAAAATGTGTCCGACACGTCCCCGGACGATTTACCGTACAAATGTGAAAAGTGAAGTCCGACCACGCAAGTACGATCCATCCCGTGCGTCCGATGTTACACCCGTATGGAAAAAACACCGTCCGCACCGAACTCCCATAGCAACCATGTAGACATGTGCCCACATACGCGCCGAACCCCCCCCAGCCAGCCCCCGTGAGTACGAGTCGAACCCCCCCGTGTATGTACACCCGAGTACGTACGAGTCGTACCCCCACCCGTGTATGTACACCCGTGTACGTACGAGTCGTACCCCCGTGTATGTACACCCGTGTACGTACGAGTCGTACCCCCACGAACCCCCGTGTATGTACACCCGTGTACGTATGAGTCGTACCCCCACCCGTGTATGTACGGTGCGTACCCCCATACACGGGTGGGGGTACGACTCGTACGTACACGGGTGTACATACACGGGGGGTTCGACTCGTACGTACACGGGTGTACATACACGGGTGGGGGTACGACTCTACGTTCACGGATGTACATACACGGGTGTACATACACGGGGGTTCGACTCGTACGTACACGGGTGTACATACACGGGTGGGGGTACGACTCTACGTTCACGGATGTACATACACGGGTGGGGGTACGACTCGTACGTACACGGGTGTACATACACGGGGGTTTGACTCGTACGTACACGGGTGTACATACACGGGTGGGGGTACGACTCGTACATACACTGCGGGTGGGGGTACGACTCGTACGTACACGGGTGTACATACACGGGGGGTTCGACTCGTACGTACACGGGTGTACATACACGGGAGTACGACTCGTACGTACACGGGGGCTGGGGGGTTTGGCGCGTACTCACGGGGGCTGGGGGGGGTTCGGCGCGTACTCACCGGGGCTGGGGGGGGTTCGGCGCGTACTCACGGGGGCTGGGGGGGTTCGGCGCATACTCACGGGGGCTGGGGGGGGTTCGGCGCGTACTCACGGGGGCTGGGGGGGTTCGGCACGTACTCAAGGGGGCTGGGTGGGGGGGGTACGGCGCGTACCGGGCCCCCTAATCTGGTCGTTTCGCGGCGTACTTCGCTTTTCCGGAACTTTTTGGGTGCCGTAAAAATATTGCCGTCCGGACTGCTGTTGGTTCGAATCCTACTTCCTGGTTCGTGAAACGCTGCCTGAAAGCGTCCCGACGTCACGTCGGCGCTTTCCCGGATCACATTTGTTTGTATATTTTCGTCGGTCGGTGTTTTGTACGACTCGTACGGAAATGGTGTTTCCGTGCGAATCGTACTTGCATGTTTGTAAAGTTTTACAACCGACGGTTCGTACCCGGTTTTTCCAGGATCGGAATCGGCACCTATATTTTTTACAACGATATTTTGGATTCTATATTTTTGTACTTACCTGTTTGTAAATAGGGATTCGATATTTTGGCATTCTATATTTTTTCCTCGATATTTTGGCAGGCCGATATTCTTCTTCTCGATATTTTGTCAGTGATCCATCAGATACAAAGCACATTAAATACCAAAAATTAAGGCATTAAATATATTCATGAAACGGTCATTCAAAACATTTGGAAAGTACATAGAAACCTAATAGAGCTCATGAACAACAGAAACATTGCTGGACCAAAAACTCCAGAACTTTCGCAGGACCAGCTTGCTCGTCAGTTATAGTCATCTTTGCTTTTAGCTCAAATATCAAGTGTTGACAGCAATTATGTATTTTGGAACATCATATGTATTGATGTGGATAGAAACTGTCCTAGCTGTGTCTTTCTGCTTGTTTCTATCCTTGAATATCCCTGAACTCGATGAGTTAGTTGAATACTAAGTCTTTTCTAGAGACCCAGAGTTAATGCAGGTCTATACTCAAGAACATATCTCTCTGTTATACTTGGTTCTTTCTCCTCTATCCTCCACTATGTGACACGATATGAAGGCAACCAGAATGATAACCTCTTCCACCACTAATATACCTAGTAGTATAATTCCTACACTGAAGAAATTGTATACTGTCCATTCACATTTGAGATCATTAGTCCAGGCTTGCTCAAAATAAATTAATAATTCTAATTTAATCAGGGTCTAGTCCTGACAAAACAATGCTACAAAGTCACTCTTAGCAAACTTTTTTTTAACCCTGGTGCCCCAGGTTCCGAGTTGTTTCTCATCCAAGGCTTTATCTTTGTCAGGACGCTCCAACATTTCCATCTGCCCTCACACCATTGTCTTTAACTAGTTCATTTAGTGACATAAGTGGGGAATATAATTGTGAATATTTGTCACAGAGCCTCTAATGTGTAGACCCACTCTCTTGAAAAGTAATAAACTAAAAGACTTTAAAGTGAACAGGTTACTTATCTTCAGTAACGCTCTTTCTGGTGGCTATCCTATCTAACCGCAAATTGCTCACCCAGGCGCCACACTAGATTCGGACATTTTTGATAGTAGTGCTCCCACAGGCCAATTGTTGGCACTGTGTGGCTCCCTGTTGGCCTCACTCCACCCGCCACCCCCCCCCCCCTGCCTCCTGGAAGTCAGGAAGTGATGGAGAGGTGCCACATACAAGAGATACCCCTGCGCGCACCAACATCTGTTTCTTGCTTGTCACTTTCCACTCCTTTGAAGCACAGAACAATTGGAGGTAGCAGTGTGTGGCGCTCAAATTTTTGACCTTTTAAGATGGTTAAAACAGACCACTCCACAGAACAGGGAGGTGGAATGGCAGTGTGGAATTTGCAGTTAAATAGAGTATGCACTAGAAAGAGCATTACCGAAAGTCAGTAACTTGTTCTTCTGATGGATACCGCAGATACCTCACCTTCAAAATAGATATCAAGGCAGTACCTCCTAAGGTGGAGAGTCTATGTGGTGGGCTCAGACCAAAAAGTCCTGCAGGACCAAACGGGCAAAATGCCCCTCCTGTCAGACCCGATTCTCAAAGCAGAACTGCTTCTTGAATGTTTGCACTGACGAAAAAAGTTACTTATCTACAGTAATGATCTTTCTGGTGGATACTCTACATAACTGCAGATTCTTCACTGCTTGAACAACCACAGGTGTCAGACTGGATCTGGAAACTTCAAAGATTTGAGGTTGCCAGTACAGGACACTGGATTCAGTTGGTGCTAGAAGTGCCATCAGATGACACCACCTAATCCATATATCGTCTGCCCTGACGTACTGTCAGTTGCCCTCCCTGTTTTCCAAGGCGAGAGGGTAGAATAGTATCAGTGAAAACATTTTGCAGTACCAAAGAATGCATAAGTGGATCTTATTAATTGGTGTGTAGAAATCATCCATCAAAGCCAGGAAGTGGGTGGGTCCGTGTGGAATCTGAAAGTAGATGGAGTATCCACCAGAAAGATCGGTACTGCAGGTAAGTAACTTTTTCCTCTGATAGATACTTATACCTGCAGATTCATCACCTGTAGAACAGATTCCACAGCAATACCCAGCCTCGGAGGAGGGTTGATGGATGAATATACCCGAAAGTCCTGTATGACTGACCTGGCGAAGTGACCATCCCTTCTCACTTCTGAGTCGAGACAAAAGTGTTTAACAACATTGTGCAGGGAGACCCAGGTTGCCACTTTGAAAATATCCACAATAAGAAACCTCTCTCGCATGAGCAGAAGTGGTAGATTTGGCTCTGGTGGAATGAGCATTGATCCCTTCAGGCGGTTCTTTCTTGGCTGAGGTGTAGCAAGTTTTAATGAAGAGAATTATCTATTGTGAAAGCGCCCTCTTCTGAACCGCTTTCCCTTTTTGGCACCACAGTAGCCAAAGAAGAGCTGATCATCCAATCTATGTTCCTTGGTGTGATCAAGGTAGTAATTGACTGTTTCCTAGGATCTAACTGATTGAACTGCTCCTCCTCTTCTGCGGGATGAGGAGTAGGGTAAAAAGTGGGAAGGGTGATGAATTGGGCAAGGTGGAAGGGAGTGATCACTGTGGGAAGGAAAGCAGCCTTAGTTTGCAACACCGACTTGTCTGGGAAAAATATTGTGAAAGGAGGAGGACAGCTAAGGGCTTGTAACATGCTGACTGCTGCGGAACTTGCCAAACGGGTGGAAATAGGCACGTTATGCTGCTCGCACCATGTAGCACACCCGAGGCCCCAGCTTCTAGAGTTAATTTTGTTGCGGCTCGAGTACATTTTCTTCTCAAGCGGAAGCTTTCTGACTGCGAATAGTTGCCACTGCCTGTGATGGCCCGCGATGGAGAAATCTCACCGGATGCCCTCCTAGCGACCGAAAATCGCTATAGGGAACGCCAAATCTCAATCGTGCTTGGCAACTTTCCATTTTTGGTTGGCAGAATTTGGCTGGAACTCCATGTTAGAAGCATAATGTGGAGTTGCTAAAATTCCACCAATTTCACCAGTGGAGCAGAATATATTGCCCGACCCTATCACTGACCCTCCTAGCAGAAGTTATTACAACTAAAAATACCGTTTTGATAGTTAACAAACAAGTGGTAAAACTGTGAAAAATCTCAAATGGAGACCCCATCAAAAATGTAGAACCAGATTCAAGTCCCATTGAGGAACCACAAAGGAAGTGAGAGTAGAAAGGTTAGTAAGGCCCTTGAGAAAACGAATGACCACTGGGGATTAAAACAGTGATGGCTGATCCGGCAGACAAGGCGGCTAAATTCATAGTTTGAATGGCGGATCCCCTCTGAGCTAAGGCCTGCAAGGGATGCACGCCATTGCCCCAACACCATGCAACAAAGTTGCCTCATCTGCAGGAATAAACCATCTTAGGGGTCGAGTCCGATCTCGGTCGGAAGGGCTCCGAATCAGATTCGGCTTTGCTTAAACCAATCCAGAGCCCTTGTTTCCAACCGACTCGTTCCCAGTTCCAAGAAACCAAGTCCGATGCCTGGCATCCCTTAGCGCTGACAGAATCGGTTCCGGTAGGCATTCGGAGAGATATAGAGCCTTTCCGGAGCCGACTCGTACAGCTCTATGGACTAGCAAGTACGATGAATGATTCGGACAGCCTTTCCGAATCGGTTTGCCCAAAACTAAAAGGATGCCTGGTCTTTGGGGGCCCGTAGCAGGCCCCCCTTTACCCAGAGACCTCCGAATAAGGCCCGTGGGAGTACCCATGGGTCTCCCCTTTCAGACCATGCACAGTGTGGCAGGCACCATGGGCTGCCTGCCATAGGGTGCACAATTTTCCCCAACCACCCCTTTCTTCAATGGGAGCCTGTGTTCTCGTTCAGAACACAGGCTCCCATTGAAGTCAATGGGAGTCCGCCGAATCGTATTCGGATGCATACAACTGCATCGTACTTATTCAATCCGACTCCCCAGATCCGAGTCGTAAGGAAAGCATTCCAGAACCGAGTCGTTCGGTATGCTTTCAGAACAAGATCAGAATCGACTTCTTAGTGGAGGGGTAACGTGCAGATAAGTTGACATCTAACACCTCCAGTGGCAGCTGAAAGGAGCTCATCTTTCCCTGCTCAATCTACAAGCATGTGGGTGGAGGTGTCGGAAATTGGGGCGCAGAACCATTCCCCCTGACTGGGAGATAAGATCCGGCCTGAATGGCAGATGGAGCGAAGCACATGTGGAGATGTACAGGAGGTCTGCGTACTATACCTTTCTTAACCAATTTGGGGCGATGAGAATGACTTGGATCCGGTCTTGACGAATTTTCCTCAGAACCCGAGGAATCAAGGGTACGAGTGGAAATGCATAATGCAGCTATATGTTCTACTTCAACTGAAACATGTTTAACAAATGTCCCCTAAACAGATACTGTAGGGCGTAGAGCTGCAGGCATTGAGCATTTTCCGAGGAAGAAAACAAATGCACCTGAGGAGTGCCCCACTGGGCGAAGATGCTCTGGACTACCTCCAGCAGAAGACGCCACTTATGACTGGCAAGATGATGTAAGCTCAGACGGTCGGCTATCACTTTCAGAGACCCTACTAGGTGATTAGCAGTGAGCCAGATCCCTTGGTGGTGTGCCCAAGAACCACAGTTTCAACGTTTCCAGACAAAGGAGGTGAGAACGTACTCCCCCTTGCTTTGTGACATGCCACATTGCCATCATGCTGTTCGTCAAGATCTAGACGGACCGACTGACAATGGAGTGGAGGAAGGCCTTGAGTACCAGCCGAATCACCAGAAATTCCAGCAGATTGATGTGAACCACTTGCTGTTACGGACACCAGAGGACCATGATCTCCAGATCCTCCAGATTGGCACCTCACACCAGGGTGGAGGCATCAGTCAATACCGTAGCCACAGCTGGCAGCGGAATGAAGGCCATTTTGTACATCAAGTTTGCCTCGTTTCCCCACAAAGCCACTTCTGCCGCAGCTCTGGGGGAGATCACGATGGAGTCCGCCTGATCACCCACATACTGTAACCACTGCATGCAGAGGCACCACTGCAGGGCCCTCATGTGTCAACATGCGTGCCTGACTAAAGAGAATGCAGGAAGCCAGCAGACCTAGGAATCGTAGGACTCCCAGAACCGGGATCGTCACGCCTGGTTGGAAGGAGGCAGTCATTTCCAGGATGTCTTGGACTCTCTGTGAAGGTGGAAAGGCAAGCAGAAGATTGGTGTCCAGTACCGACCCTATGAACTGAATTTGTTGGGAGGGTTACAGGTGAGATTTCGGCTTGTTGATCGAAAAGCCCAGGTCAAACAGCAGAGATAATGTCAACATGCAGATGGCCCAACACCAACTCTGGAGAATTGGCTTTGAGGAGCCAGTTGTCCAGGTACAGAAAGATGGAGATGCCTAACCATCTGATATGGGCTGCCACCACTGCCATCACCTCGAGGTGCCGATGTCAACCTAAGGAGTACTTGGTAGTGAACAGAGACCACCACAAATCGCAAGTAACTCCGATGAGACTACATGTATGGTTTGAACCAATGAGGCTCTAAACTCTTTTAGGACTGTCGGCAAGATCTTGCTGGCCATGTCCCTGAGTGGGTGTATATAACAGTCTACTAGGCAAACCTCAAGGCGAGGCTGGCCGAAGATAACATCTGTTTCTAGAGTGTCTCAATCCTTTTCAACTCCCTGTCTGGTGTATTGCATGGGTTTGTAAGGAATACATTTGGATTCACCTTGCTGGTTGCACTTTGGACCATCAAACTCTCAGGAGTAGGATGCTGTCCGGTTCGCCAGTTGCCGGTTTATGGCATCTGGCCACCTGCCTGTTCTCCAGGGGTTACAGCAAGGCTTAAACCAAGTACTCATAAGAGTGTCAGCTAGGGTTTTGTTGAATGGATGAAGGGCTCAGGGGGCACAGACAAAGGATGTTGAGCTACTGTAAAAATGTTATTCTTTACTTCAACAGAAAGTAGTGATACGTCCAGGACCACAGCAGCACATCTAATTACCATAGCGAAGGTAGCACTCTCTTCCCTTGGTAGCCCAAGGGAGGAAATCAATCCTTCAAAAAATCCATGCATAAACTACCATCTTCATAATGTGGGAGTAAGTCAACCCCGTTGTCACTAATTTCATCTCCGGGTGGTGGTAGACTCTTTTCAGAATCAGAACCAAAAAGATGATAGAGCCCCTGAGAACGTCTCTCTGGCAGTTGGAGTATATTTTCTGAATCAAGCTGTATAGGAACTGGGTGTGCTCAAGTGGTTGCGGAGCATGACCTGAGCCATGGTCGAGATCGATCCAGCTCTGGGTCAGACACCGGAGTCAGCACCAGATCGCCCTCTAGCACAGGTGCCATCAGGATCGGCCCTGATAAAAGAGGGAGTGCTGCGTGTCTTAGAGTCAGAATAAAAGTCAGCACCAGAGTCGGGGCCCAAGGGGCTCAGACTGCACCGCAGACAGATCTGACGGTGGCAACCCAACTGGAATCCTTGGGGCCAGAAGGCATTTCAGGGGGAGCCGGGAGAATACCAAAATTACACAGCATGGCCTTCTTGAAGGCCTTGAACTGCTGCACCATCACCAATGGCCCTGGGAACTCACGCCACATCAGGATGAACTGAAGAATCTGCTGCTCAATCAGGAATTGAGATCAAGTGGCACTTTGACATCCTCGCAACGTATTTAGATAGAGTGTGGGATGGAGTGGAGTCCCCCTTTGCTTTCTTGTGTTTCCTCTGTGATTCAGACTTTGACTTAAAGCATGACTTTGACTACGAAGAAGACCTTTTGCAGGATCAGCCTAGAGAGTGGGAATGGGTCTGGACCCTCGACTTGAAGCAGGAGCAGGACTTACGTGAGTTCTGTCACTTTTTTCAATGTTCGTGATGTAGCGGTTCACTTCAAAGTATCGAATTGCCATGTAGCAATTGAGGGCACGCACATCACATGACTTGGGAGTCATGTCCCGAACCCAAATATCAAAGGCACACCTCATATGGGCTCATTACTGACATCTGTGTTCGACAGTCATGGCATGGTTTGAACCCTGTAATTTTAGATGGGGATATCGTTCCTTACACACTGGATTTCAATTTCAAGACTCGTATAAACCAACCAAAAAGGGAGAATAGCTCCGGATCTATGTTCAAAAGCGTGAAAAGAAAGGAACTGACATTGAGCTTATGTGTTTCTCCACTTCGTCACTTCCGGGGTTGAAAAAAAAATCAACGCGGAGTCACACAGCGCCACCGAGTGGCACGCAGGAGCACTGCTATGAAAAATTTCTGGATTCAGTCTGGCACCTGGAGAACTAGAGGTGAGAAATCTACAGATCAAATAATGTATAAAAAATTATTATACCGCTATTCCACACCATCTGGGGTGTCTTCCTCACCATTTCCTTCCCCAGCATTTTTAAAGAGGTTTTTGACAGATACCTGCACCATGCTGTACGTCCATCCTTGATTGACTCGATCTCGTGCCCAGACATTGTGCCCATTTTCTGCCAATTTGTCAACAAGGGTATTCTGGGCTGGGGTCAGCTTCACATGTGAGAGATCAAGTGGAGCTGGTTTGTAACTATTGGACATCACGTACCTGTAATGAAACAAAATATGTTGATGGTTGTGAAAGTCAAAGGGCCACCATATATGACTGTCGATGAAGTGTAGGGGTCTCTTTTACCATTCCCACCTCAGTATTTATTGTTCTCATTTACCCCAACCCCCTCACTTGCCAATAGCAGCTTTACCTTATTGTAGTACTTTATACAATAAGAATACTTGGGCTTTCTCAGCCAAAGCAATACTAACATTCACATGTACTGAATTACTTATTTGACCTCCAAGTGCACTCTGTGGCTGTCCTATAATTATGTATGCAGGGATTCTGAGGGTTTACAAGAGTCGCAACCCTAATTCTACTTCTCTCCTCAACTTCACATTCCATATGCTCCCCCCTACTCTATCCGCACTATCCCGATCTTACGTCTTATGGCGCTTTGTGCTTATAGTCCTCAAATAGCAGAATACCTTCCCACAGACTAGAAGTAATCAACCAGGTGTCAGCAGATTCACATGAAGGATTCTGAACTGACTGCAACAGGGACATTCCCACCAGTACCATGGAGTATTGATCGTAAAAGATGTGGATAATCAGATTTTAATGCTTCTGTTACGACTGGTGGAGCTAGAAGCAGCAGAGAATGGTTGGATGTACATTAAGACCCAGCTTTCCAAAGAGTTTGCAATGGGTTAGCATTACCTTTTTAACGCAGACCCAAAACAAAAACTTATTTTGGGATTTACAAACCGATGCAAATAACGATTTGTACTGGTTTGTAACAAAAGTAACGTAGCTCAGTGCAATGTGCTGCCATGTGTTACTTTGCACCAGGGAAGTGTGCCATGGGTTTTGCATGGGCATTCTTTTGTTTCCACCCATGGATTTTGACTCAAATTAAAAGCTACACAGACTTGTGAATGAAAAATGACACCAAATTCGGCGCCTGAGGTTGGCATGAAAGAATTTTTGTATTTCTCCTCGTTTTTTCCTCTTTGATTGTGTGATGCATTCTGTAGCAAACATACATCGAGGAAATTGACTTTTAGCATAGTGTTTGTGCAGGACTTCGTGCACAAAACGAATGCTGATCACAAAAAAAGACACCCTTGTACCATAGTGCAAGAGTGTCTGTGCTGGTGCAGGGCAGCAATACGTGCCCCAGCGCTAGGCAGAAAGCAGGACAGTGCCACATCTTCTTTCTTGCGAGGGCAGTGTTTTGCTCTTTCCCGTTCATGCAACACAGCACAGCAACTTCACTTCCTGTGCTGCACTGTATTATTTATTTGTAAATCTAGGCCTAAGTTCCTGGTTTGACCTATTCCGCTATCTCCCTGTATCTACAAATCTATGTCTGTAATGGTACCTGTGTATTACAGACCTGTCTGTTTCTCCATAAAACAAGCGCTGACATTAGGTTTTGTTAAATCCCAGTGACCATGTAAAGACTTTACTCTTTTTTAACAACCAGGTACCAGATCAAAGAAATGGACATGCCCAGAACCACCTGTATCTGTGAGACAGTCTGTGACATGATGCACAGTAGCATCTTCCAAGGTGCAGGTGTCTTTGAAGGAAGAGTACTTGCCCATAGCACCCACTGACATGATCCTAGCATCAACTGACCCATGATCCTAGAGTTAATAATGTTACCACGAAGAGCATGCTGATGCTCTAGAACTTAAATTACAGATATTTCCCACCCAGGTGATTCTCAGCTCGTCTCCCTTCTTGTTCCTCTTTTCCACAGCTCCATGCAGGAAAGTGACTGACACAGTAATCAGAAGATGATGTGAATAATGGCATATCAGAATGAGAGAGAGCACTGTCTTTCCATCTTTAGACCACCTGGAGGCAGCAGAGAATGCCCGCTCTCATTCCCCTTCCGACCCTAGCCCACACCGCCACTATCCAGTAAAATAGTGATATGTATGGCCACTTTGCCCATGGCTTAGGAGTGATTGCTATGTGATTGCTATGTGAGGTGGGGTGCAGGGCTGGGGGCAGGTACACATAGCTCACACCAGTGAGATCAGTAAACCAAAACAAAATTCCACAGCATTGCTCTCCGCTTCTTCACCTCAAATGCCAGCAGATACAGTGAAAGTCTTTCTTTTCAATACACTCTCTGCCTCCCTTTGTTTCCAGCCATCAGATTTCATTACGATCCATAACTGGGCTCTGCAAGCGGTTTCGGAATACTATCTACCATCATAGCAGTTCAGGTCCTAGGGATGAACATGCACACACCCCAGACGTCCTGCCTGTGAGCGAGGGATGGAAGCACACAGCCTGCAGAAGGAGCGGATGGCGGAAGGAATTGAAGTAATTAACCATGGCATAGAGACTCGTGAAGGAAGAGTGCAGAAGGAATCGCAGGGAGGGCTGTGCAGTCATCTTAACATATCCCTATCGGAGCCTCCATGCCGTTGGAATGGTGTATGTGGTGGGCCCTACTGAAGCTGGGATAGGCTCCTGCTTTTGGCCCGTGTGCCCCGTAAGTGGACTGTGTGACCACAATACTGCCAAGTGTGTTGTTGAGTCTAAACAAGACCTGAAGAATAAGGGACCTCCCAAGTATCCTGGGGTTGCCTTGAGAAGATTCGAGGTGGTCACCTTGAGACACTGTGTGCTGAAGAACCACCATCTGCAGGCAGGTGGCAGAGGCCCCCAAGAAGAATCCTCAGGTACACACCAGAGGGTTGGAGCAAGCCGAGATCTGCAGTCACTGCCTGGAAGAGGGCCATCAACTGAAGCCTATGCTTCTGCTGTGACCCTGCAAGCGACACACTGTGTGGCTGGCTTATGTGCTACCCGAAGAAGACTGCCACGTGCTGCCAGGAAGCTCCTGCCTGCTGCTGGTGAGATTCTGCTTCTGCAGGAAGAGTGAACACAGCCTCGTAACTCTCCTAAATTGCCAAGTACCACTGCAGGCTCTCATCACTGCTGTATGAGTGCGGACCTGAGCTGCTAACCTGATCTGGGTGAGAGACCGATAGGGCCTACGTCCAAGGCACAGGGTGCTATCCTAAAAGGGGGAGGAGAAGCATGAGCTGCACCTACCAGTTTACCTGACTGACCATGAGTCTGCTGTGAGGTGTGGGGGCCAAGTACCAGAGGGGGTGACCCACTAGAGCCAAGTGACAGTCTAAACAGTGAAGTACCCTAAGAGCACCATGCCCCTCACCCGGGAATCATGTATTCATGTATAAATTAATGTGCAGTGACATTCTCTGTTTTTGTGCAGTAAAACTACTTGTCTTTTCCTACAGAGTGAAACACTGGGCTGAACACTCATTTTATTGCTCTGATGGGGGCAGGGTGAAGTGTTAGTGATTCTTGAGCCCAAGTATCCTCTACACCAACCTCCCAGAGAGGCAACACCACTGAGAGTCAAGTGCGGAAAGGGTTGTACTTGGCCCAATTTGTACATTAACAGTAGGGCCAGAAAGCAAAAGTAAAATACTTCACCCCACGGTTGTGGCCTAGTAGCCCCGGCCTGCCCAGTGGCCTCCTGAAAGAGGTTCGACACTTGTTCAACCTTTCATCCTTTCTGTCAACCATGCAAAAATCCATCCACGCAATAATTTATCTAATCACTCTAATATTCACCTTTACAATTACAAACTTATAGCCAGCACTATTGGGGTTTCATGCTTAATCTTGTACTCTGTTAACATAAAGACATGTTTCTAACAATATATTAGTCTCTTAGGCTTTTGTACAGTTGGGTAGGATGAGTTATTTCGGATTTTGAGTGGAATCTTGCAACATACATACTTTTATTGAACATCTTTATGGATAACATAGATTCCACAGAAGACAAACCCACTTCGTTAAAAAAGGACACAGAGAAGCTTATGCCAATGGCGGAATTCTTCCAAATGCATAACCTTTTATGGCAACTACTTTCATCAAAGAAGAGGAAATGGAATGGGCAGATAATTTTCTCCCACCAATGGCTATCTGTTATTGGAGTGGTGGGAGCAAACAATGGCAGGACACGCTAAATTTGAAACGCTCTACTGGACAAGGTATGTCTTGTTCATAATTTGAAAAGGGAAAGAACAGAAACAAATATTGCAAACTGGAATGTAAATCAAATAAATCTTGGACTCCTTGTTCTGCCCTGGGGACTGCATCTCGTGAACTCTTCAACACATTTTGAGAAAGAGGTGAAACTCTGATAAAAGGCTAACATTGAAACTACTTCTAGCAAGAAATTATAATTCATCTAAAGTATGTAGAGAGACCACAGCAGTAACAAGACAGGAAGCCTGTAAGAAACTTCATCTAAAATACAATTCAGATAAAAAATATCCCTGTAGCCAAACTTTTTTTGAGACAATCTATATTCAGATACTAGAAGGAATTTAGTACTTTGAATTATAAGTGGGTGCGATGCATAACATTGCAACTAAGGGAAAATAACTTTAAAATATTGTTTGTCCTTTTGTAATACAAAAAGTGTTTTTTTTTTACCTGATTTTGACTGAGGAAGGTGGATTAGACAACTCAACCACCGAAATAAGGCAGTGACAATGTTTTTAAGATCGCTGTTTACAATCAAGATCTGATTCGATGTAATATACACAATAAATAGTCAGTATCTTAGATAAGATAGTAATGACAAGATCTGTTTTAATTGATGCATGATTTTCATATATACAAAAACCCTTTAACAAAAACAGAGGAGTGATTAATTTCCATTTCGAATATATTTTTACAATAAATGAGCAGTACAGAGACTGGTGTAAGGTGCTTATATGTTTTTTAAAATAGGACTTTGAGGATGTGTAATATTCAAAGTGTGGATTTGCAATGTTACTAGAATTTAAAATGAAATAATGTTTAAGCCAGAATATACACTAAGGGTTCAACACTGAAGACAATACAAGTTGGTTAGGAAAATAATAAGGGGTGTCTATTAATTTAGTGGCAATATTAGATATAGACAATATACTAGACAGGAAAATGGACAGCCTCCTGTATCTCAAACTCACTTCGACAAACACTTTAGGCATCTAGTGGTCACCAGCAAATTTGAAATGGAGCATCCCATGTGCCTTCCTTAACTTGCACAGTTGGACCCCGACTACCCCCCCCCCCCACACCCAACAGTTCAGCAATGAAATTTTTATTCAAATACATCACAGACCCCCCGACAATTTCTCATGTCTTGACCCCAAAATGGTGTATTTCACCTTCCAGTTGGAACTCCATGGTGTGAATCGGGGCCAGGACTATACTTCTGTAATTGGCCCAATGCTGCCATACCTTTGAGTGTTATCATAGGCATCCTCAAGCTTGAAAGACTGCGACCTCCAGCCCCATACAGTGATCCATTCCTTTCTTCCAGGGCCCCACCAAGTGCAATGTAGCGGCTTTTCACAGTCTGGTGATATCTCTTTTTGCTAACATGAGGCCCAGAAATAACAGATGACGTTTATATCGGTTACCTCCTGTTCCCTCGGTGTTATGAAGCAAAAGTAATTTTGGGTCCAATGGAACTTCCCAGGAAAGGACCTCCCAAAGACAGGATGTCACCCCGACAGTAGTGCGTCAAAGCCACACAGCTCCATACAGTGTGAGAGAAGGTGCCCTCTTCAATCCCAGAGCGGAGGCACAAGGAGGAGCCGATGACACCCATAAAATATGCGGTGATCTACCATTACTTCGCGGCCACTACTACTACTTACCATTACTACGCATTTTTTACTTAGCAGAATCTTTTAGTTTGCATGCTTCTACTTCGCATATACCATTACTTAGCAAAGTCAATTAATTTGCTGACTATTCACATCGTTGTTTGGAAAAGGAGGCGCTTCCGTTTCCAAACAACGACGTGCAGCTCTGACGACGCCCGAAGCAGGAGAAGAGAGGAAGCATGGTGAAGCGAGGGACCATGAGTAGAGAGAGGTAAGTGGGGCAATGTAGTTTGTGGGGTTGTGCAGGGGGTTGTCTTTTAGGTTTTAGGGTTGTGTTTATGTAATGTAGAGTAGTGTATTTGGGTTTAGGGTAGTGGTCGTGCAGGGGGTTGTCTTTTAGGTTTTAGGGTTGTGTTTATGTAATGTAGAGTAGTGTATTTGGGTTTAGGGTAGTGGTCGTGCAGGGGGTTGTCTTTTAGGTTTTAGGGTTGTGTTTATGTAGTGTAGAGTAGTGTATTTGGGTTTAGGGTAGTGGTCGTGCAGGAGGTTGTCTTTTAGGTTTTAGGGTTGTGTGTATGTAGTGTAGAGTAGTGCATTTGGGTTCAGGGTAGTGGTTGTGCAGGGGGTTGTCTTTTAGGTTTTAGAGTTGTGTTTATGTAGTGTAGAGTAGTGCATTTGGGTTTAGGGAAGTGTTGTGGTGCAGGGGGTTGTCTTTTAGGTTTTAGGGTTGTGTTTATGTAGTGTAGAGTAGTGTATTTGGGTTTAGGGTAGTGGTCATGCAGGGGGTTGTCTTTTAGGTTGTAGGGTTGTGTTTATGTAGTGTATTTGGGTTTAGGGTAGTGTTGTGGTGTTTGTGTAGTGTAGGGTAGTGTAGTGGTGTTTGGGTAGTGTAGGGTAACGTAGTGTATGAGGGTAAGGGTAAAAGAGTCATAAATGCGTAGAAGTTGTATACTTAGTAATATACTGCGAAGTAAATGCATATTTAGTACATTTAAATGTATTTGCGAACTAAAAGCAAGCGCAGTTAAATTTTGCGTAGTAATGGTATTTGTGATGTAAAAACATCGTAGTAAAAACTTGCGAAGTAATGGTCTGCTAAGTAACATCATATATTCAAATATGCTCTATGGAGATATTTTAACTGAATTAGGAGGAGATGGGATTACATTGTTGCCCCAACTGGCGCCTCTAGGGCCTCTGTCCAGTCATCCTCATCGATAGTAGCTATGTCCTCTTGCAATGCAAATTTGAATTTCTTATAATAACTCTAAAACTAATGAACAGATTTACACCAAATAACAAAAAGGTCACTTTGTGGACCAAGAGCAACCTTTCTGCCAAATTTGGTGTAATTCTGTCCAGCGGTTCGGGTTATAGTCATGTCTAAAATCCCTATGGGAAATTGCATGGAAAAAACTTGTTATGGGACTCTCCCCTTTTCTCAACCCTCCGATTCACAAACGACCCCGAAACGTTAAAGACAGCAGCTAAAGTGAGAATCATAATAATTTTGAACATTTTGTTAAGGTTTGTCATGTTGGCAAAACAAAACGCTTTTCCTATGGCTGGGTCCTAACTATATATATATATATATTTTTTTTTTTGTTAAACTCGTGCCCATAGTAACTTTGATTCGCTTACCCGCCATGCACAGTTGATTCCACATTAATTTTACAGCAACTGTTGCAGTGATCTTGATCTTATCAAAGATGTATAGAAGATGTTACGGGTGATGTAATATGTTGGATAATTAACAGTGCATGGTATAGTCACCTTAGGACATTACTTGAGATAACTCTAACTGCTGATTTCAATGGTTTTGTGTGTGTAAAATCTGAATCTAACTATAACGTCCCTGTAACATTTGTATTTTTAGTGAATTTCAACATTTTTCAATGCTACTTCCTAACTGTAATGTCCTTGTAAGCTTAGCTTTTTTCAGTGAATTTCTAGGATTTTTTTTACGTAAAGTAATGGGTAATTAACATACGTTAACCCAACCGCCACCGCATAGGGGGGTTGGCTGCAGGGCTTGGCTGCACTGCGGCCAACCACCTGCATGAAGCCAACCCCACACAACGCACGGCCATCGGCTGTGCACAGCGGGGGTTGGCCACAAAACCTGGCCTATGGCCCAGCCATGTAGCCAACCCCTCAAAGGAAGCCATCCCTGGAGGGGGAGTATGCAGCTCTCCTCCCTGGGCCGATTTCAACGCTGGGGACCCCTTTCCCCGTGGCCAGCACATTATTTACATGGTGAGGGGTGCATGCAGCGCCCCCTCTGGGGCAATATTGTGGTCTGCTAACCTCTAGCCGGCTTACCGGCTCACAACCTCCAGCAGGGGCCGGTACTGCTCCCACTAGCAGGGAGTAGCTAAAAAATACTGCTCCCTGCAGGCAGGAGCAATATTCAGATCTGTTTCCCTGCATCACTCTGGGCAGGGAAACAGATCTGAAGTCTGCTCCTAGGGGGTGGGAGCATTTTTTATGCTTACACTCACTGGGAGCAGACTTCGTGTTTGCTCTCACTTGGCGGAAGCTTTGAAATTGCTACTGCCAAGCAAGAGCAAACACAGGTTTTCCTGCCTGCAGCAGTGCAGGCAGGGAAACCGCTTTGTCCCGGGGCTGGGCACCCCGGACATAACAGGAGCCAGCCCTGGGGGATGGGGTTCCCATGGCCATTAATGGTTCTGGGAGGAGGGGCACGTGGCTGCCCTCCCCTTTTTTTCCTGTGACCTGGCCCGTGTCCTTGCCCATCTGAGTCTCAAGACGGCTGCCACCACTTCCTGGTTGAGATGTGTCGGTTCCGAGGACACTCCGCATCTCTAGATATACATAAAGTTTTTTCTTTAATAACTACCAAACTACTGAATAAATTTACACCAAATTACATAATTAGATCTTTCTGGACCAAGATATAGCGTTCTGCCAAATTTGGTGTAATTGCGTTCAGTGGTTCGAGCTATAGTCATGTCTAAAATCCCTATGGAAAATTGCATGGGGAAAATGTGTTTGGGACCCCCTTTTTCTTGGACCCCGCTTGACAAATCCCCCCAGGAACTTTCAAGACAGCAGCTAAAGTGAGTGGTAAACTAGTTTAGAAATGTTTGTGAAGATTCATCAAACGGCACCAAAGTTATTAGCCCAAAAAATATTTACCTATGGAAACTAGGTCCTAACTATAAATACCCACTGTCAAATTGTTTTTTTTATTATAGATCTTTTGAAGGTGTTCCTCCATCTTATCCCTAATTTTCTTATTTAATTCCCCATTCTAGACATTGACATTACATTAAAATATAAAGCCCATACTTTCAGGTGGAGGTTTATGTCTTTCTCCTTCACAACCCAGAAGCTCCTGTGGCATGCTTGAGAGATTGCCACCCTGCAGTGATTCTGCTCTGTTCCACTCCACGCAGGCCCCTCATGTACTCATTCATGCTTAAACCTGAAGTGTCACCATACACCAATGAATGAATCAAACAGTGTCTTATAAACTGTGCAGCTTCTCAGGAGAGTGTCCATGCATTGTTTATGACTGTGTTTCAAATGAGTACAGTTCTCAGTGTCCTCAGCTGAACTTTTGTCTGTAGTTGTAGTCTGTTTGTTTACCCGCACCATCTTCAGTGTTTTGAGTCCAAAGTGTAGATGTTGGGCCCTGGGACTGCTGGTGACATTTTAGGTATGCAGAGATAGTGGTTTCTAAAATTAGACCACAAACAATCATGCACAGACATTTTTGTAAGCTTTTGGCAGCCTATTTGGGGTCCCCCATTTTTTGCCTGGGGGCAGAGTCTGATTACCCTGTCCACTGTATATGCCATTTTTCCTTTTTTTTTGTGACGCGAGGATCATTTCCCGCATCCTGTAATGGCGGCCGTAAGAGTAATTTTTCTCTTGTGTCTAGACAATCAAAGTTCTTGTGTCTCTGGCCTAAGGTTAGTGCCCACAGACCCAACGTGAACAAAGGAAGAAAAAAGCTAACTCAGCCAACAAGAAGCTTTTATTTTGTAAAATTTTTAGTCAATGGATGTCTGTAAACTTTGTCCTCAAATCCCCGCAAACTAACACAGCCAAGACATATACAACTGTTAACCCTTTCAAGCTCAACTGGGACCTTTTTAAAAATGCTTATCTCAAAAACTACTGAACAGATTCACATCAAGCCACCAAAAGCACTCTTTCAATGTAAAGTGCTGCTACCTTTAGGTCCAGTCTGGCATAAATGCATTCAGTGGTTTTTGCACTAGGTGCCAGCAAAGTTTTCGAAGCGAGCTAAAATGGGAAAATATATATTTTTTGACCTCGCCTTCAACTTTTTTCCTCCTTTACAGAACTGTACGAAAATGTGCATACCTGGTCTTCGCTGGCTGCACAAAGCGATTTCCAAATTTAATGCAGATCTGTCCATGGGGTCAAGTTATAGGCAAATTCAAAACACGTCTCTTCAATGGGATGTGTGGCTGAATCATACCAACAGAGTGGCCATTATGTGATCCATTAATATATATTAATTTTAAGATTATGCCATCCCATTATTCAGTTATTCACTGCTAGGCACCAGGCTTGTGTTAAATGGACTTGCTGCAATGCAATTGGGTTGATAGAGGTCTTTCTTACATTCTTCACATCTAACCCGCTGTGGTGTAACTCCCAAACTGGTAATGGAAAGAGTAAATACAAATAATTATACACTAACTGAAAACAGATGAATTAGAGCAGTGGTATTAGTTCCATATTCACACAGGGGGCCTCGGAAATGATAAAACTCAAGGACTAAATGTGTTCAACCAATCAAAGTATCCTAAGTACTTCAAGCTTGCGGGTGCTGGAACACCCAACCTAATCTTCTATGAATCAAAAAGGATATAAAATAAACTATGGAAGCCTGTGTCACCGTGACCTTCTATGTACACCCGTGCACTTTGTTCTCTATACTTAGGAAATTCAAGCTATTCATATTTCTGCCAAGGACCTGGAACAGCTGCGGCCCGTGCAGGTAAAGCAGGTAAGAGCGGTGGGGCAGGGCTGGGGGGTTGGGGGGGATTCGACAGATGTCCAAATGGGAAAATTAAATAAATAAATAATTTGCCCTCATTGTCGTCTGTCGAAATCCCCCCCCCCCCCCCCCCCTGGCCCCACCACCCTACCACTCTTACTTGCACCGGCCGCAGCGGACCAGGACATTGATATCCTGTCTGTTCTGATATCTCTCCTGAAGTTGAACAATAGTGAGACAATTTGCTGTGTCTCCCACTCAGCATAAAACTTCTAAAATCTATCTCACGCCCCAAGTGCATTATACTAAATACATACGTTTTTGGCAGCTTGATCTTCTTCAGGTTCTCTTCTGCCTTTTCGTCTGCCATGCCCACGTGGCAGCCGAGGGCTAGAAGGGTTCTTTGCAGGATGAAAGAAATGAAGAAGAGTGTGAAAACATGTCAAAACATCTCACAGGTGATTTTACTCATCCCATTCACCCACAAGAGTAGGTTTTGGTCACCTCATTTCATTTGTCTTTCTCTTACATGTCAACCAAAACGGCTTCCGTCCACATCCTAGACCTTAACTTAATTTAACACTTACATACACTCTGGGCCCAACCCTCCAAACCCTACGCACTCTACCACAATCATGACATCAAGTGATATTTCAACCTACTCCTCACCAAGATGTTTAAAACTACCACTTTCCCTTTTCTCCTTTTCTGGTTGTATTGTTATATTTTTGATAAAAACAAAAATAAAACTTGCACAACAAAAAAAACTATATCTCCTGGGCGTGATTTACAAATAGTTGCAAATCTCTTGATGCATGAGTGGATAATTATTTCATTTGCCCTGTAAGTCCCTAACAAGATGCTTAGAAGCCCGAAATACCACTGCCCTAGGTGTCACTTACGAATGCTATACATTTTCAAAAATATAAGTGATACCTCTATATGCAAATTTATGCTGATCTTGTCTTGGTTAATATTAAAGAGTTTTATAATGGGAGCATAAAACCTTTTCATTATGTTATGTAACTGACTTAGGCACGGTGAAAAATTTGAATTAGGCCCTCTGCCATTAGGATGTCTCCAACCATCACCATTCTACTACTAAGCGCCCTTCCTAGGTTTCACCTCTTGTCTACAGACGTATTATATCTATATACTTAAAGTGAACTTTGAGCCAGTCGACTTCCTCCACTGGCTCATTAGATATTCTGCCAATCCTTCCTTCACCAATCTGCCTTCATTGGCTGTCCTCCCTCTCTCCACTGCAATGAAGCTTAAAACCTTACTTGAGTGTTTCTCCAGACATCAGAAGATTGTAATTTCTCTCTGGTTCTGGAAGGCTGTGGAAATCCAACAGGCAAGGGTGTAGCCTTGTGTTGTCATCGCGGACCTACAGCGAGCAAAGGAACAAACAGGAATAACTGAGGGAATTAAATCAAGAGAAACTGAAAGGCAAGGGACAGGACTACACCAAATGTTCAGAAGTAGACAGAGAAAAATAGGAGGTTGTAATGGATAACAAAGATAGCTGAAGATTGGTCCAGACACATGGCAGAAGCCCTAGGTGCTTGAACAGTCGGAGAAGGTGAATGAATGATGACCAAAACAAAGAGTGGTATTTGAAGATGAGCAGAGATGGGATAGAAAATGAAAAACTGATGGACAGAACACGGTACTGAATGGTGAAAAAAGGGGACAAGATTAGGCAAATGCAAGTGAGCACAATACATATTTTGAGAGGAGAAAACAAAGAAACGGGCCTCCTTTTTGAGAAACATGTTACATGCCCTCTGACCCATGGAAACCTGGAAAAGCTTAAAATTATAACAGTGAAATCTATATATTATACCTTGGTTATAGAAAGCTAAAAATCATTTCCTCAAGTCAATATAAAAGGTAACCGAATATGTAAGGCTGAAAAAGGGGAGGCACATAAGATTTGGAGATTCCAAAGTATACAAAATGTGGGTTTCCCTGTCATTGTTAGTTTACTGCACTTCAGAAGCAACACTCACCGAACCGTAGGTCCAGCCTTGTTCTATTCGTGTCAGGGCCCACAGCTCATGGATATTCTCAGCCAGTTTTTCCCGGATGCGCTCCAGGTGCGGAGGGAGGACAATCTGGAAGGGCGATGTGCAGGGTTAACAGAGTTACAAGGTGGGAGGCTAGTAGTGTGCAGTTTAAAACAATCACTTAAAACCCACATCTGGGACCCACAGCAAGCGTATTGTAATGTCTTCTCCTAATTCATCAGTAAGGAAGGAGTCACGGCTACGTTTTAAAATGATCACTGTGTCATATTGGATTGTGACAAGTGTGACCTGTATCGTCAGAGGACACATGGTGAGTTGTGTGGACAATGTTTGTGACTCCAGTCATGCTTGTGAGGCCAGAGCCACATACCATGCTGGGAACTACTGTAATGCATAGTAATACACAATAACATAACTATTTACATAGTGCAAACCAATAAGCGAATTGTCTCTATGAGATTCAACAAGAGTTATTGCTCAACTCACTACTATTCAGTGCAATGGCTTAGAAGGTATGAAAGGCTGGGATTCAAAATTGTGGCCTGTAGGTGTGAGGGCTGGTGCCCTGCCCCCATGCTATTTTAATAGATGTTACAGTGGCAATTAATGCCGCCCATTGATGACTGTAAAGAAATGATCATGGTGTTGAGAATAACTGGGTTTCTGTTAGACTATGGAGCTGTGTGTGAAACTAAGTTTAATACAGCAGTAATGTAAAATAAAACGTGAATCTCTGTGATAAACTTGGAGTTGATGATGTAGAATTAATTGAAACTGCCCTCAAGTATTTGTGGCCACTGATACCAGCACTGAGACATCAATGATGTGCATTAGGACATTTGTGTCGTTTGAGGGTGTGCTGCAGAAAATGAGTCACTCCAGCCAATGGAATTGGAAACTGTGCATCACTAAATTGTATGATGCTGGTGGTGTGGGATATGTAGCTCGAATAAAGAAAATGAGGCAGTGATGTGGCAAAAGAGAGAGATTCCATAGGTCCTTATGGGGGCAATGATGCATCGATTAAACCTATATACCTCCTCCTTCCCTACTTTAAGAGTTCTGACATAAGGTGTACTGTTCCTATAAATTCCTGGATGCAGTTTAGCTAGCAGTTTGGCGTCATGCTTTTCGTACCTGTACTGTGTCGACTGGGCAGGGTATGAAGGAAGTGTTGGATAGGGACTTGGTTGGTCCCAGAAGGTTCCTAATGTCTTCAAAGTCATGCTTGTATTCCTTAATAGGCTCCACCCTCATGCGGTCCCGGGGTAGAAGGGCTTCATAGCTGGGGGCATAGCCTGGCGGTGGGAGGTACTTGAAGTCACCATGGCGACCACCCAGAAGAAATCGAACCCTGTGGAGATGCAAAAAAGACAAAAAATTAAAGCAGAAGACACAATAATACGACAGATGAGATAATTCACAACAGAAAACCCATATTGGATGTGCAGTCATACATTATTGCCCGTAGGAAGAGCAGGCAGATTACACAGCACTTCAACTATTAAATACATGAGTTGAGAGAGATTACCAAACATCATAAAAGAAGGACTACGCTACATAAAACTGTAAGCACTAGGCTAAAGAAGTGGAGTCAGACAGAGCCTCCTCTGGTAGGATGCAACGGAGCTGCATTCACCAGTAAAGAGGAGCAGAGCCCGACAAAGCCAAAAACATCAGAAACAAAGGCCCAGTTCAGATAAAGCCTAGGATGATTCAGGTCAGAGAGCGCTTCATCATCATTCACATGTACTTGATCAACCCAAGTTCAATCTCAAGAAGAGCTGAGTCAGACAGAACTCAATCACCCCATTAGAGTAGCTCGGTCACGAGAGTGCTTCAATCAGAAGGACAGAGACGTTGAGTCATACACAGTCCCAATCACCAGGCTGAGAAGCTGGGTCAGACATAGCTTTAATATCAAGGGTCAATAGGTAAGCGAACATTTCTACCACAAGACGAAAGAAGCGAGGTCAGACAGACCTTCAAACACCTAGCACAGTGGCTGGATGAGTCAGGCCAGACAGTGCCTTAGTGATCTGGAAAGAGGAGAGATGTCAGAAAGGGCCTGAATCACTGCGGTAGAGAGGTCAGGTCATCTAGTGCCTCAATCACTAGGATAAACAACACAAATCTGGCACAGTCCCAATCATCAGACCAGAGAAATCATATAAGACTCAGATAAATTACCAGACCAGAGGAATTATATGAGACTCCACTAAATCACCAGACCAAAGAAGCCTGGACATAGGGAGCATTAACCATAAAGAAAGCAGAAATTGATAAATCAGAACTGTAAAGGAGCCAGGTTAGACAGATGCTCAACCACCTAGTACTGGAACTGAGCCAGACAGAGCATCCATCATTAGGTAGGAGGAGCCAGGTGACAATGAACCTATGAGATCCGGAAAGAAGAGCAATGTCAGTGAGAGCTTGAATGATTAGGTCAGAGAAAACAGGTGAGAAGTTGACTCAATCGATAGACCAAAGTAGTCAATCAGACCCACCTTCAATCACTACGGGTGAGTTGTCACTCCTGTGTACTATCTCTACATATTTCCAAGGTGTTCAATCCATTTCTGTTTCCCAGGTGTGTAATGCCTCTGACTACCAAGTGTGTAATCCCCCCAGAATGGCATTGTTCTGGATGTCGCTTGCTCATCTAAATATACAACCATCTAGCTTCCCGAGGTGTGCAATCCCTCTACTTCCACCCAGTGTGCAACCCAAAATCCCCTCTGCTTTGCAACTCCTCTCCTCTCCTAGGTTTTCAATCCTATTGGCACTCCCATTTATGCAACACCTCAGTTTCTCCTATGTGTTCAACTCCTTTGGGTCACTCACATAGGAAATCCATGTAGCTCTGGAAGGGGCTAACCCTATGAATCTACCTAGTGTTCAATCTTTACATTTCTTTTATGAATGCAGCTATAGTGACAGGTTTTCCAGTTCACAGAGAGAGAGAGAGAGAGAGAGAGAGAGAGAGACAAAGAGAGAGAGAGAGAGAGACAAAGAGAGACAAAGAGAGAGAGAGAGAGAGAGAGAGAGTGAGAGAGAGAAAGAGAGAGAGAGAGAGATAGAGATAGGATAGAGAGGGTGAAAGAGAGACCACAAGACTTACTTAATGCCAGCGGAGAAGCTGACTACAGGGAAGAACAAGCCATCCAGGTTAAAGTTCTCAAACATGCCTTGCACTGGATAGCCATTGATGCGGAAGGAGATGCTGGGCACGCTAAGGTCTAGGCAACAGCTGACCACATCATCAGCAGCCAGCAGATGCTGATTTGGCGAAGCCACTGGGCTGGCGATCCGGCCTGTGCAAGGAAGAAAAGGAGCCGAGAAGAGAAATGTTAGGTAAACTGCCCAAAACCAGAGATAGACAATCCAGAGCGCCCAGCCCACGAGGGCTTTCTGTGTACCCCCGATATGGAATGTCCTATGAAGACATGCATAGTGCAAGTGCTACTCCTTTCTAGATGTACCTAGTGGCACTAATAATATATGTGGTTGGCTCACATTATTCAATGCACATTGCACAACAGATTCCATATACTGTCTGATTACGATGAAGGCCTTCTTTGCACAGTTGTGCTACAATACCTTTGAAACACCAGTGAGCACAAAGTGTCTCTGTATCAACCAGCACAGGCAGGCACAGTCTCATCCTCAGCCGTCAAGAAGCATGTCCAAAGAATATCATTAAGTATGTGTGGAGGGGAACTTGGAGGGGGTCATGTAAAGTATTTAATGTTTCATCCTACAGCAAACTGCAACCTCCACATTGATGTTAGTGCTCTGGTGATGTCTAGATTCTGACTTTTGTCCCACCATGACCATGTCTTCGTCCCTCCACAAGTCTAATTACCATTGCAGTAAAAAACCTGAAAAGTAACTCCACTCTCACATCATTATCAGTATTCTTTGAATATTTTGTACCCTAAGTATGCAATGAAATATTTCCGAAATGCACAGTTCTTAAACAGGATGAAAGAAAGTAGGGAATAATAAAATGGAAAATTAATTTTGAACTTATACTCAATATTTGCCAGAAAAACATTCATTAACAGAATGATTCACATTTTTAGGTCTCGCCTAGCGACGCAGCGCAGCTGCTTGCTTGGCGAGATCTATTCTCTTCGATTTTTGTTGCGAAGGGGGACAGGAAATGTGCACGCGCCCGGACAGGCGATGCACAGACAGGCGATGTGCACACGCATGTCCGCCTTGTTTTTCTTCTTCATTCGCCTTCGTGCGCGCGCTTGTGTATGTGTGTGCAGGATGCCCGGTTTTAAAGTTAACCGCCTCTCCTTTCTACCTTTTTCACTGTTTATCTAATCTTTCTCTTCTTGTTCCTTTTCCGTTTTTTAGCTTCTGGATCAGAGTCCGATTATTCCGAAAAAAGGCTCTGTCCTCCAAAACGAGTGCTGCTTACACTTTCTACTTTTAGAGTGCATACATGTGATGTTTTTTCATTTCCACAAGAAACCACACACTACCTAGGGTGTGTATTTTAGACCTTCATGGGTGACAATGGATATGTTTTTTTCCTTTGGTGTATTCTTTTAAAAAAAAGCTCATTATTATGCTACATTATTTATTTTTGCACAGGTTAGTCTATTTTGGGGAATATTTTAACGGTTCCATTACTGAAATCCCCAAATCCATCTTGCCTACTTAAAATAACGCTGCTTCATTTTTTAGCGACAGTGCTGTTGGGAGGAGAATACGCAAACGTTTGTATACAGCACGGGTTGTAATCATTAGAGCGCAGTTGTACCGGTTCCTGAGGATTCAAAAAATGTGTTGCAAAAACGGGCACTGGGCGCTGTCTAATTTCATCGACAGCATCCCAAGTAGGGCCAGTGATTTAGTAGCTGAAGCATTTGATCTGAATGTTTGATATTCAGTATGTAAAATGTGTGATTTTGGGCAACCTTGCGCTGGAGAGGACGAGTTGTAAATTGTTAGTGCTCACATCGACTCGAGTATGGAGCACGGGACACAAAAAGGTTCCACACAAATGATGTGTATTCATTTAGACAAGTTGACACAAGGTAGAAACATAATGTGAAACATGTAAAATAAATTTTACGTTTTCTCGAAAAGTAATATATTGCATACAGTGGTCATTTCCAAACATCTGGTATGCTTGTTCCACTTGAGTTTAAATGTGTTATTTTATACATGTTTTGCCATTTACGGGTGGGGTTGCATGCGTTACAAGTCCAATTTCTTAACCAACGGATATCGGCAAATTAATTACTTGCTTTTGTAGCAAATATACTCTGCAAAAGGGTCTTAAAATTCATAATTTGACCCTGTATTAAAATCCTGATTCTTATAGTGGATATACCTCCAAGAAACCCTGAAAGGTATGGATTGCTTGTTTATTAACACAAACTGGCCTTGGATTTGAATCCTGTGTTCCAGGAAGGTACCCTGTTATACATTCCAAATATGTGATGTGTTTGCCTTCACTCAAACTCGATCCTTGTCACTTCTGAGACAAAGTGACGAACAGAACCGCACATTCAACCACTGGTCTTCTGAGTGAGTCTGCCACATGTCTGAAACAAGACACCTTCCAATAGTGATTAATTCATGGCAAATACTAATGCCTCCGCGTATAAAAAAAAACTTACATTTCCTGCAGCATTTTAAATATTTCTTGGGTACTCCATTTACGTCTCTTGTAAAATTATCTTTGATCCCTAATGGGTCTCACTAATGGTACTTAAACAAGGTATATTACATTGTGTAACACATCTTTCCATTGTCCCAGCACAGAGGAGAATGTGCTGCCTCCAAAGTGGCCCATCTATTTCTCTGTCCTGGGAAACAACCCTCCAGGTGACTCGGTGGCACCCTCTAAGCTCTGTCGGTACGCTTCCTGGTTGCTTCTCAGCATAGACTTGTCAACGTGGAGAAAAATAAATATTTACAAGGATAGTTTTGCTGCCTGCCTATGTATTTGTTTCTTCACAGGTGATTCTTTTGTGCTGCGTTTTTCCCTGAGGCACCTTGCAGTCCTGGCAGGCGTGACTTGGGTTTAGACCTTCCCACATCTGTTTGCCATTAAAAACTAGTCCCTTTCACCCTTGACTCTAATTACCTCTGCCTCCTGAGCATCCAGGCTAAGGGCATCTCCCTGTTACGTTTTTCCTTTTAGTGCCTTGGACAAGAAACCCTGCCCTCTACCATTCAAGTTGTCTCCCTAAATTCTCCTGCTCACCCTCCTTGGTGATAATGTAATTACTTTCTTTCTACATGGTTTTCTGATTCTCAGCCACATAGGTGAATTCCCCCTTCTACGCTCCTGCTGGGTGGCCCCTTTAAACCCTAAAATGAGCTGTCTTTTGGTTGGACCTTCACTGCTTCTGGGTAGGCCTCATTGATCCAACTTCACACTGAGCTGTCTGTAGGTGTGTTCCTGGTTTGGGTCCTTTAGACCAAGTAGCGCCAAGGGCTGCAATCCAGCTTGATTTTCTTTTCCCATATCTCACTTTAGCCATCCTCTTGCCGCACAGCTTTTTCCTCTTTGAACAAGCTGCATTTTGTCCATAAGATAGCTGATTGCTGCTTAGCCACTAGGATTTTAGTGACATTCATCACTTGGGTTCTGCATTCACCACTTTTGGGTGGGCCCCAAAAATTCACTACTCTGGTATCCTTGATATTTCTCAGTTTCCGCCTCCACCACCCTCTGGATAAACCCCATATACCATGATACAGTGGTTTTTGTGTCATTCCCTAGCTCCTTTGTGGACTGCTTCTAGGTAGACTTCCAGGATAAACTACTCTTGTGAGTGTGATATTCCTTGAGTTCACTGCCACAAGCTGTCTTATTTGTGAGGACTCTGTATTATTGGCCTGGACCTCATAAGCCTACAACAGTGATGTCTGCGGTATTCCTCGCACTCTCCGTTCTCAGCTCCTGTATGGACCCCTGAGAACGACTGTAGTCTCTGGTATTCACTGTGGTCTATACCATCATCTTAAGTGTAACCCTGTAAAACAAACAAAGTACCCTCTTAAACGAGCACTGGAAAACACTTTAGGCCCTTTAAGTCTTATGAAAGCACCATGTAAGTGGCAATACACTACAATCCATTGCACAATTCCTCCATATTTAAGAAAAAGATAAACGTCGGGAAAGATCACTCAGTTCCCTCTTAGAGCAGCCTTGAAACTACTTCTAGTTTTTACTATTACTGGTCCATCAAGCTCTTGCAGTGAATTATTGTACGTATAACCAGGGCTTTAAGTGGGATGAAAAAACTAGGGGCCTCTAAAAGGGGCGTGGTAAACCTGTTGAAGGAGCGTGATGAACACAATTAGAGGCTTGGCTTAAATCATTTTCATGTGTTGACTTTGCAAACTCATCTTGCATCCACGATCGAGTGGCATGCCTTCGTCCGTTTTTAAGTTTACCATCACTCGTGCAAGTAGCAAGGAAAACAAGCATTTGCAACGCAATAGGTCTCGCAATTGTGAGATTTTGAGCTAGTGGCATTGTAAATGACAATGCCTTTTATTTATGTGTTTAAAAAACCTGCAATAATAAAAGGCATTGTAATTTACAATATCAATAGGTCAAAGTGTCTAAAATGCGAGACCTATTGCATTGCAAATGCTTGTTTTTACCAGTTTTGGCCCTGTTAGGCAACAGACCAGCACAACTTGGCATTACAATGTTCCTTCATTAAACACTTTGGGCCTGAGTCACAATGGTAAACTTACACTTTTCTGTAAGTTTACTATTTTTTTGCTATTCGCAAACTACAAAGTTTACGACTGTGGAGAGTCCGCAGTCGGGGCAGAGAACTCTGCTCATAAAAAGATAGTCCTGTCTTTTATTTTTATGTGCTGAGTTCTCTGCCCTGACTTCAGAGCCTCTGCAATCGTAAATTTACTATTAACTCAAAGTTTGTGAATAGCAAAAAAAATAGTAAACCTACACAAAAGTGTAAATTTATCTTTGTGAGTCAGACGCTGTATTTGTGTGCACTCTCCTTTATACACTGGATTTTGTGTTGAGGGAACGAGCAATACAGACACAACAACCTCCAATCAAGATCGGTACGCAAAAACATACTGTTAAAGTCTCAAACAGTGAAGATGTTCAAGAGGAGCAACTCTCTTACCAGACCAGAGATGCAGCCCATCAAATCCAAAGGAGTAAAGATCGTCTCCCACGCCGTTGGCCCCCCAGCCCTCTCCACCACCAGGGTAAGGACTGTAGCCCTTGGTCATGGCCCAACCAACTCGCAGATGTGTGGCGTCTGCCGTCAGGAATGGCTCTACGTAGTCCACAATCATCTCGAAGTACCACTTCTTGTATTGTGTGGAACCCTCTGCAGTGCCCATGAAGATACTAGGCCTCATACTGGAGAGATCAGAAGAAGATAAATTAGTGACACTGATAGATACCAAGCGTAGCCATGTACCAATGTAAAAACGTGGAAGAGTGATGTTCCTAATCGTCCAACAGCTCACCCTCTTGGCCAATAACAGAGGGGTGAGGAGTGGTTGGGGTACAAATACTGGTTATTACCTGGTCACGTAGTTCACTAGACGCGTTTGCAGAAGTAGGTCACGGCGGGGAAGGAGGTTTTCAGTGATAAGGTTCTGGTTGGATCTAACAGCAACACCATTGCAGACGCAGAGAGAGCAAAGCACATCCAGGACCTGTCAATATGAGACAAGAAGGGGAAAGAGAGTATGACTAAAAGAGAGTGAGGCTAGAGATAATAATGGATGACACCATGAGATGAGGAGAGATGAGCATTAAAACCACAGATACAAATACTAAGTACACACGTTTCTGAATGAGAGAGAGAGAGAGATGACACTGGAGAAAGGGAAGAAAATTAGAAAAATAAAGACAATAAATTGTTCGGAAGTGAACGTCTGCTGAATGGTAAACAGGCCTTGATCCCTGCCACGAGTACCTGACTCCATACGAAACTGGCCTCCTGACTTTTTAATTTGGCCTTGGAATCATTATAATTTAGTGTGTGCATGGAGGCTTAGGCCTGTCCCAGGTAATGTGAGATCCAGCACCTATTCTATGACCTGAATGGGTGTACCAAGTGTGTCCTCGTAGTGGGCATTGGATGGCATTCCCTGACCTGGGTGGAAAACAATTTTCTGGAAATGTTTTTATTAGTGTTATGAAATAAAACAGGTATACACGAAGTTGTGATGGCAAGAACAATAGATCGTACAGTACTGAATCGGTAGGAAAAAGAAAACACAAGCTAGTGGAAAGTTAAAAACCTAGAAAAGAGCGTGACAAACTAGGTGAAGTAAGTCAAGATGGGGAAAGGAAGGGGAACGTGGTGAACCCAAGAGACACCTATATTAAGGTGTAAGATACGAGGGAATCGGAAGTATGGACCTGTTGGTGAGGATGGGTAAGGTGTATTTGAGGTGAGAAACCCAGAAAAATAGAGGGGCGATGCCCAACAGTCGCACAATACAAGATAGTGGTAATGAGAAGTCTACCTAGAAGGATCTACAGTCAACCTGGACGATGCAGGGCATAGGTGGCGTGGGAGAGGATGACAGTGCCGAAGAACACCCCTGGGTGAAGGACAGAATCAAGAGGACATGGCACCGTCAGGCTGGGCCGCCATGGATTAGGTGGGAATGCTACCACAAGCATGAACAATTTGAAGCCGTTGCACAAAAAAGAAAAGCAAACAAAATATAGATAAAGACTAATGGAAAAGGAAAATGAGAACAAAACAGAGCACAATATAATGAAGTAAAAGTTTGATGTTAGAATGAGGTAGAGCCCTCTGAAATGCACTGTAGCCTACAACTCTGGCATGCCCTTACCTTGTGGTTGCGCCCATGTTTGTCGAGCAGTGAAATAATGGACTTGATGTGGTTCTCCTGAATGATGTTCAGCACCTCAGGGCTCTCAATGAGGACACAGTACAGAACCTCCAGGATACCTGTCAAAACACCAAAGGAACAGGACTAACAATGACGCGCACAGTGCCGTGCATTCAAAAGCACGGGGAGTATGCTAGCCATGTGGCAGTTTGCCAACTATGCAATACTGCACAGCTTCACCAATTTCTGCACACATGCATCACATCACCTGTAAACAGCTCGCAATCTACCTACATATTGTAAGGTGAGTGTCCCAAACAGAACTGTATGATCTGGATTTAGAGCCAGTCAGCACACCACACTACCAACTCTGTCGTTTTTGTGGCCAAAGTTTAACGTACCTGAGACACAGCGAAGCTTAAGAGCCATTAACGTAATTGGCATATATATCTCTGAACTGTGATGGTGATTATCCATAAACCATTACACACATTTACGATCTAGCATTCAGAGGAACAGTGAGGGATTGGAATATTGTTGCCTACTCCATTACGGCTTCGGCTAGCTTATCAACCTTTCTCATCCATTTCATTTCTGTCTCCTCAGTTGGATCCAACTTTCTCCAGCTTTTCAGTGCCACTTTCAATAAATGAGTAGGAACTTTTAGAGGTATAATACTTCTCTTCCTCTAAGTTCCTTTGAAGGCAGTATTACTGTATTCTATTGCTCTCCTCCTCATGAACACCCTCTGTACCTTTGCCGCCAGTTCTACTGAGCGTTCTACCCGTATCCAAACCATTGGCTTACTTTTGATTCCTTACTTACTTTCCATAGGAAAATATCCACGGTCACACAAGCATGTCCCATTCAACTTCTAAAATCATCTTCTTGCCATTCTCAGGCAACCAGAGAACAATTTCAAAACTATGCCACACAAAAAACTTGAGAAAAAACATTCTCTGTACCAATCTGTAGTAAAATTGAAAGAACCAATTGTAATTTATGGAAAACGAAACCCTTGTAGTTGTGTTGTTCTCTATTAAACACAAATAGATCCAAAAAGTAATCATATAACAAATCTACCATTTGCTGTAGCTCTGAATCCTTCAATATGCCTTTGGTTGGGCATTTACTTATCATCCTCACTGTACCCTCATCTTTGCATTAGCTCTATTAGGTATATATATGTTTTATAATGCTTAGTTCATTGGTAGATGTACTGATGCCAAGCCATAACCACCATATGGATTCCAAAGTTTCAATATGATTTTTAGTTTTAGTAAATGGCTAACACCCAGGTTATTCACTTGATTAATTATGGTGCTGTGCTTTAAACAACACATATTAACCAATTGTGATGACCATTCTAATCCTAATCCATAATCCCATTTCCTCCTTACTTGTGGCTGGAAGGTGACAGTGGCTTTGGACAGCACAGAAATGTCTCTTTAAGAAATCTGAAGCTGGGCCTCACAGGTGGACCCACCTGTGGTCAGACTTCCCACACACCTAATGTTGAAGAGTTTAAAGTGTGCCCACTATAAGAGCAGCAGAAGTGACTGTAAACGAAAAGGTAATCGTTCTGAAAACCAATTTCAGTTTGCTGGAAGCAATAGGCTTGAAAATATTAGGAAAGTGTTTCCCAAACTGTGGGTCGCACCCACTGGTGGGCCCCTAGCTGATTTTTCGTGCGTACTGAAAGTCCAAGCAAGAAAAAAGATGCCTTTACATTTTTGTATTTAATGTGTCACAAATACGGAGGGGGTAAATGTCATACTATGTCTTCTGACAAATTGCTGCTTATTTTATTTTTACACGGGGATTGGTATTTACAAACTCCTATCACTTTGCAGTCAGAGAAAGAAAAGTAAAGTGAACTATGTGACAATCTTGCTGGTGTACAGAGACTGTGAAAGGAAAGGGTTTCATTGTTTATAACACACAAACAAAAATTAAATTCCTATAAATGAACTGTACACATTCAGCAGTTAGAAAAGCAAAAATGAAGCACATTTCTTGTAATTCTGAAGTGTGATGGAACACAAAAGGCCTCTGCACTTGTAGCAGAAGCCTTGCAGTCGTGGGGGAGTCTCCACCTTCAGGGAGATTCTGCCCTATCATTCCTGATCTTTTTGAGAACTCTAGGCAGGAGTAGCAATGGGTGGAAACGCGTACAGGAGGCCTGAGCTCCACTCAAGGGGAAAAGTGTCTCCAAGCGAGAGCCGCCTTGGAAATTCGATTGTGAAAAACAGCTGACATTGCGTGTTTTCTGCGGTGGCGAACAGATGTAACCAAGGTTCTCCCCACAGCAGAAAGAGACCTTGTACCACCTTGGATGGAGACACCACTCGTTATTCACTAGACATCGTCCACTGAGTTTGTCCGCCCTGGCCTTCAGAGAACCTGCCAGGTATTGAACAGCCAGGGATATGCCCTGCTGTTCCAGCCATGTCCAGAGGTACAGGAACTCTTGATGAAGAGTCCACAACCCCACATTCCCTGTTTGTTGCAGTACCCTGATGCTGTGCCCAATGAAACTTCAGGTCCCACTGCAGAGCATGCATATGCAATCTGGCATGCGTAACTAGCAGGATGCCTCACAGTCATTCTCACCGAAAATCAAGATAGAGGCTGAAACATCTGCATCATAGCCTGAATATCCTGGACTCGCCGCTTGGAGGACAGACCCGAAATTGCGCTGAGTCTAGAACGGCTCCAATGAAAGGGAGCGTCTGAGTGGGAGTAAGGTGTGATTTCGGCATATTGATAGTGAACCCCAGCGAGGGAGGTTTGTCGTAGTCTGGAGGTGGGAAACGACAGCAGCAGCCAGTCGTCGAGATAGGGAAGACTGACACCCTTCATCTGAGCAGATGAGCTGTGACCACTGCCATCCCTTGGTAAACACCCACAACCACGGGCTACTTCTGGCACCAGAACCCAATAGAGGGTAGCAGGCTTCACGGATCTTGACTGGTGGGGAAGGAAAAGACCTGACATCAGCGGGTCGAGGTGGTGCCTATATAGGTGACACAGACATCACTTTTGGCACGGACAACGCAAGACGGAGCCGATCAACGCCATCTACCAGAACGCAGGGATATTGCTCGAAGACAAATCTTACGGATTCAGTCTGATGCCTAGGAAATTAAAAGAAAAAATTCCTAAATAAATCCCAATGTCTTTGAGATACTTGCATGGGGTCTATGGCTGCTTTCTGTAGTATTTTGATGACTTTTAATCCCAAAGCCTCCAAATGTTGATGATGTTCCCTTTTTTGTAGGTGTCACCTGTGGTTTTGACAAGATTTCTTTTGTATGTCCATGCTCCACTATATCCAACACCCAAGGATCTGCTGTCATGTTTTGCAAGGCCAAAAGATGTGCCTGTACTTCCCAAATCCCTCTACCCCATAGCCCGACATGCATGGACGAAGGGGAGAGGGCTGACTGGGAAGTCAGGTGCAGTAGCTTTTGTCTTGGCCCTTGAAGATTGATGGGCCTCTCTACTTACGTTGTTGTCTTCATCCAGGCTGTCGTCTTCCATATTGAGCAGCAGATTGATTTTGTAGGTAGTTATCCTGCCTCAAGGGATGAAACTTACCTGAATCTTATGGTTGGTATGAGCTTCACTGGCTGTAAGGTTAAGTCCTAAACTAAGAATACATTTTTCACCAATACTGCTCCCCTAAATATCTTGTTGGTCCACTGACCGACATGTTTAATACTCTAGAAATGGACCGCCTGGAGAAAAGTTGTTTTACGCAGTCAGCCAAATCTTTTCAAGATGGCTTCCACTGGCACCTGCTGGTATTGAAAGGATCTAATGATGCACCTATGAAGGCAGTTGTAGGAAAGTGCCCCTTTTTGACATGTTAACCCCCCATTTGTTGCCTGGTATCTGATGAAATTTTGACTGAAACCAGATGCCCAGTGCCAGTGTTCTTTTTCTAAACTGTACCATTGTTCTACAACTGGCACCACTTTAGGCTCTGTGTAAGTCCCTAGTAAATGGTACGACTAGTACCTAGGGCATTGGATTAAAAAGGGTCCCTAAGGGCTGCAGCACACATTGTGCCACTTTAAGGGACCCCTCATCAACCTAATTCAAACTGCCATTGCAGCCTGAGTGTCTTGTTGCAGAGAAAAACGAAGAGTCGACATGACACATCTCCCTGTGTGCCATGCCTACACAGCACTGCATGTGGTATAGGTAAGTAACCCCCTACAGCAGGCCATACAGCCCTAAGGCAGGATGCACTATACCCATGTGTGGCCATGTCTGCATGAGGGGATGTGTCCCTGTGATATCTAAGTTCACCCTTAGAGACCACACATGCACACGGAAGCCATACCAAGTACATTGGTGGACACTTGTGATTCCGAGTTCCCCAGCCTCATGATGGCTTCACTGAACCCCCATATGTTTTGTATCAAACATCTTGTCTTAAGGAACCAACACTGATGCCAGTGTTGGATTTATCAAGAAATGCACCCAGAGGGCACCTTAAAGGTGCCTGCTGAAAATCTACCAACTACTAGTGTGTTTACTAACTGGTCTCACCCAGCCAGCCACCCTAGACAAGTTTCTGACACCCCGAGGGGAGAGCCTTCACTTTCAAAGGTCAGGGGGAAAAAAGCCTGCTCTGGGCGAGGTGTTTACACTTCCTCCCCGCAGGATACGCCTTTTCAGGGCGGGAAGCTTCAAAGGCCCTGCTACCTGTGTTATTCGACCCTGTGTGCCCACCTTCAGCTGGCACCAGCCCTAAGGTGGACCAACTGATGTGGACTCCACTTTTCAGAATCCCCCATCTTGATTTGGGCAGGATTAGCAAACTAGGGTCAGGGTTATGCCCACTTCACACAGTGAGTGTGTAGACACCGTAAAGGTAGGTAGCCCAATGGATACTACCTGTCACTTGCCTGTAACGCCCCTAAATTGAGTATTTAGGTGGCACCCCTGAACCCAAGAACTCAGATTCGATGGCTCAAGAGAAGAAGGACGAAGAAGAGTCACTGCCTTGCGAGAACTGCAGAAGAGCTGAGAACTTTTTGCGCAAAACCCTGCCTGCTCACACCTCTCTCAACAATCATGACAGAGTGACTCGTCTTGCAAGCTGGAGAACTGCCAAAGCCTTGGGTAGCCAGAAGAACTGCTGGTAGTACTTTGGACCTTGACCCTCCACAACTCTAAATCCAGAACCCAACTCTACAACCCTGAAACTGACTGTACTTATCTTTATTGCATGTATGACATTTCCTCCCATAGGATTGAATTGTGTGCCAAGGCGCACAACTGTAAAAATTATAACGAAGAAATTACTTACCTTGAACGAAGTTCTTGGTTTTAAAATATATATAAAAAGAAGTGTTATTTTTCTAATTTGGTCTCGGATTTATTCTTTGAGTGTGTGTCTCATTTATTACCTCAGTGAGTAAAACAAAACCTTAGCACTACCCTCTGATAAGCCGAACTGCTCGCCCACACTATCACAAAATAGAGCGTTAATATTATCTACTTTAGCCTCTGTAAACCAATAGGGGACCCACTGGACTCTCAACACAGTGTACTATATAGAGAGCCAGCTTCCTCCAACAGTAAATTCTCCTGCTTTCAATATGCTCTTTGTCTGCTCTCAGCAGTCGTCTGTGAGTTTGTCTAAGCATGAAGGAATGTCCTTCTAAAGTTGTCTGTCATAACGGGTAAGATGGCCCTAGCATTTGCTATCCTTATTGCCAGTGCTGATAACACTCTATTCTCTTCTCCCAAGTACCCAACTTCATGTCTGTGGGGACAGCACATGAAGTGTCTGCATTTCTATTCTGCCTTTGAGCTGCAGAAGAAATGACAAGTCTTTTTTTTACTTGATTATCAGTCATGCTGGGGCTGACTTAGGTTCACTGTATTCCTTTTCTAGTCTTAATATGAGAGAGGACTCTGTAGCTGGGTTGTTCATGCAAAACACCCATTATTGCACCATGTATTCCATGGAACCATGGAATATACTTTTACCTATGAAAATGGATTTGAAACAATTATTTCTCCACGGAAGCAATATGCATTTGGTGCCACTCGGTCAACAACACATGGGAGTTGTAGACATCATCTGGTGATGAATCTCTGGGAGCTGGCTTTGGGCTACAGTATTCAGACAGAACATAACCATTCCAATCTGGGTTCTCTTGATTGCCTTCATGAGAATCACTGTCTCATTGATCTAAGTCATTACCATCATCATCACTGTCATTACCATCAGTATCTGAGAGGTTCAACAGGCTGATATGCAATCTGCTCTGAAAGAGGTTTATTGTACGGCAGTAAGAGCGGGTTGATTGTTGAAACCTCTGTCCTTTAAATTAGCTGCAGGGTCAAATCTCACGGAGGAGGAAGAGGATCTGGTCAAGAAGGAAGTAGTGTGTAGGTAAAATTCCCCACTAGTTTCTTCATCGAATTTAAGAAGCGCCTGTGCACTCAAACTATCTATGCTGGTGAACCTGCCAGCACCTCAAACTACAAGGGACATCTGCACTATGAAGGCTTGTAATATCCACACACTACCTCCTCATTTGATTCTAAAGTTGCACAGTGGATAGAGATCATGAGGTCCCTCTGCTTGTGAATCTGTTTCAGATAGATGTTTCATCCGAATGTATGTGTTGACTGCTTTCCTTTTCATCGGCACAAATTATCACTGTCACCTTATCCAAGATGCACAGATGAAGAAGATCATGAATCATCCAAACATTATGCAGGTAGTTCTGGGGTAAATCTTATGCAGATACAAGTTGATAAGAATGGTTGTGTGGATTAAACAAGTGTTGACAGTGGTCCTGACATTGCCAACAGGATAGAACCGGGATAATACTCATTGAAGGGGTACTAGTCAAATGTATATTTGTCAGTGGTTTTACCATTGATGACACATAGTAATTACTTGTCACTGGTGGTATTGTTGAAGTGATTTTTAAGGAATATATTGTGCCCTTATTTGCTGACAGAGAAGTCATAGAGGAAAGAGATTGCCTTTTGAAAGGAAGTAGGTGATGGCACATCAGCAAAGTGAGACTTAACCTTGGACTTTATCATCCTTGCATTACCATGACCAGAAGTCTGCTTTTTCAAAGCAGGTGCAGAGGGTTTCTTGGAGTCACATATGTTGCAGTGGATGTGCCCGTGACAAATTCATTAGCGCTGGCAACTCTCTTGCCCTGGCGGCGCTATTTTCTAATGATTTCTCTGGAGATTCAGCATTTAGCTGTTGTAGCAGTCTACCCTTGCTCCCCTTCCGGAGTCTTGGAGCTTGATGTACTACAGATGGATCAGTTGATGGGCATGTTCCCCGACTTGTGAAGACAAAATATTCATTTTGCGTGTGGATCTTCTGCAAAGAGCTTCCTTGCTTTTCACACTTCACATGGCCTGAAAAGAGATCTTCAATATGAAGCTTCAGTCTTAATGAACAAGTTACTTACCTTCAGTAACAATATATCTGTGAGAGACATAAATTAGTTATAGATTCCTTACCTCAGAATTACCCCCAGGCGTCAGACTGGATCCAGAGAATTTTTCATCAGAAGCGCAGAGCCATGCAAGACACTGACCACTGGTGCACAAAACTAGGGCCCTGAAAGGGAATCCATAACCCTAGAAGTCAGTTCACAGAACGGGGAGGATGGGTGGGGCGGTAAGGAATCTATACCTAATCAATGTCTCTTACAGATATATCGTTACCGAAGGTAAGTAACTTCTTCATCTGAAATTAGTTATAGATTAATTACCTTAGAATAGATACCCCAGCCATACCAACCCCGGAGGTGGGTCTGCGAACCAAGTTCACACCTGAAAGTCCAGGTGAACAGAACGGTCAAAGAAGCTGAAAATGTGTCTGTTTGGTGTGTAATGTCAAAAAATATATTTATATGTTTTATGTCTAATCAGTCTAGAGTTTGTTCAGGAATTATATAAATGTGTATATGTTTTGTATATAAATGTTTACATGTTGTCATAAATGTAGGAGATGTGCAAATATATTCGATGAAGGAAATTTCTCAACTAAAAAAAGATTTGAAGAAAAATGAAAATTATGAGTTGATGCCCAAAGTCAATTAAAAAGACTAGTGTGGCTAAAAGAACAGTGTGATTAATGGTGCCAGAGGTATTCTGTTTATGTATTTGCTAGTATATTGATTCCGGCCTCTGGTTTCCTAAATTGAATCATTCCCCCACGTTATATACTCCAGATAAAAGGAATGCGCACGTTTTGGATCTAGAATGTGGAGTCTCTCTTCCTTCTTAAAAGGATGCAGAGGCGGAAAGAGGGTGGGCAAAGTGATGGTTTGACCAATGTGGAAAGAAGAAACCACCTTTGGAAGAAAGAAAGGTCCGGTTCTGAGGACGACCTTGTCCGGATGAACTGCCAGAAAAGGAGGTTTTGAAGAAAGGGCTGGCAGCTCCCTCACCCTGCGAGCAGAGGTGATGGCAACTAGAAAGGCAGTGTTTAGAGTAAGGAGTCTGAGAGGACAGTTATGAAGCGGCTCAAAGGTGGCGCACATAAGGTAGGTAAGAACCAAGTTCAAGTCCCAATGAGGCATTACGAAGGGAACAGGAGGAAAAAGATGAGTACTGCCCTTAAGGAAGCGATTTACAATAGGGAACTTGAAAAGAGAAGGCTGATCAGGAAGCCTAGGAAATGCTGAAATGGCTGAGAGATAGCCCTTAAGAGTGCCCAGAGCAGAGCCCTGCCTGGCCAAAGAAAGGAGAAACAAAAGAACCTCAGAAAGAGGGGCAGAAAGGGGAACCAGAGCTTTTGCTGTGCATCATGCCGCAAATATGTTCCATCTGCAGGCATATACGATCTTAGTGGAGGAATGCCTGGCTGCCAAGATAACATCACAGACTTCGGGAGGAAGGTCAAAGGCTGTCAACTGTCGCCGCTCAATCTCCAAGCAAGGAGGTGGGGACTGGACAGGTTGGGGTAGAGGGCCGTCCCCTGCTGCTTCGACAGAAGATCAACCCGAAGAGGCAGGCGGAATCAGAGGATCGATGGCCATGTGTAACAGCTTGGGATACCAGACTCTTCGTGCCCAATCCAGAGCCACAAGGATGACTTGGGCCCCATCGCCCTTGATCTTCTTCAGCACTCTGGACAGAAGTGGTATAGGCAGAAAGGCGTATAGAAGACCGCAACTCCACTTGCGACGAAAAGCGTCGCCTAGCGAGTGCCGCCTTGGAAATTCCAACGGTAGAATTGCTGACATTGCACATTCTCTTCGGTGGCGAATAGATCTAACCAAGGCTCTCCCCACTGCTGAGAGAGACCTTGCGCCACCTCCAAGTGAAGACGCCATTCATGATCCATCATGCACCTGCGGCTGAGTTTGTCCGCCCTGGCGTTCAGTGAACCTGCCAGGTGCAGAATCACCAGGGATATGCCCTGATGTTCCAGCCTTGTCCAGAGACGGAGGGCCTCTTGACATAGGGTCCACGACCCCACCCACCCTGTTTGTTGCAGTACCACATGGCTATGGTGTTGTCCGTGAACACCTGCACTACTCTTTCCCAGACAGAGGAAAGGAATGCTTTTAGCGAAAGATGGATCGCCCGAAGCTCCAGAAGGTTGACGTTGAGCCCAGACTCCGCCGGAGACCAAAGGACTCTGATCTCCGCCTCTCCCATGTGGCCACCCCATCCCAGTAGTGATGCACCTGTCACCACTGTGAACTCTGGTTGGGGAAAGAAGAGGGATCTGCCGTTGACCCAATCCTGGTTCGTTAGCCACTACTGCAATTGTCGTGCAGTGCCTTCCGAGATCTGAATGCAATCGGACAGATTCCCCTAATGCTGTGCCCACTGGAACTTCAGGTCCCACTGCAGAGCCCGCATGTGCCACCTGGCATTATCTACCAGCAGGATACAGCAGGCCATGAGGCCCAGCAGCCTCAGGGTCATTCTGACCAAAACCCGGGATACAGGCTGAAAGATCGGAATCATAGTCCGAATATCCTGGACTCGCTGCTCTGGAGGATAAGCCCGAAACTGCATCGTGTCCAGAACCGCTCCGTTGAAAAGGAGCTTCTGAGAAGGAGTCAGGTGTGACTTCGACACGTTGATAGTGCACCCCAGTGAATGCAGGATGTCCTCCGTAGTCTGGAGGTGGGAGACGACTGCCTGAGGCAAGCCCGCCTTCAAGAGCCAGTCTTTGAGATATGGGAAGACTGGAACCCCTGATCTGTGCAGATGGGCTGCGACCACCGCCATCACTTTTGTGAAAACCCGAGGGGCGCTGGTAAGGCCAAAGGGGAGCACAGTAAACTGAAAGTGCTCGTGGCACACCGTGAACCACAGGTAACGCCGGTGGGCCGGAAGGATGGGAATGTGAAAGTATGCGTCCTACAAGAACGACGCTACCATCTAGTCTCCAGGGTTGAGGGCTGACAGGACCTGAGCTAGCATCAACATTTTGAACTTCTCCTTCCAGAGGAAGCGGTTGACGTTCCTGAGATCCAAGAAAGGAAGCAGGCCTTTGTCCTTCTTGGGCACCAGAAAGTAGTGGAAATAGCAACCACAACCTACTTCTGGGGGAAAAAGCAGACTGCCAAGGGCGGGTGGAGGAGAGGCCCAAGGACTTGGCCGTAGCCCGGTAGTCCTTGAAGGGCTCCAGCGTGTTGTCTGCCTTGTAAAGGGCATGTCCATAAGGGTAGGTTGGACATCCCCGGAGAAATCAGTCGACCTTAGCTAGGCATAGCATCGAAGGGCTAAAGACGTTGAATTCGTCCTGCCTAGTGAGTCGTCTGTGTCCAGTCCACATTGAATGGTAAACTTAGCTGCGTCTCTCCCCTCGGCAACTGAGCGGGAGAGTACGGCCCGGGCCTCCTCCGGGCGCTCGGGCAGCACCTGCGCCACCACATCCCAAATGGAGTGGGTGTAACAGCCAAACAGACGTGTGGTGTTTACCGACCGCAGTCCCAAGCTGGAGGAAGAAAACATCTTCTTCCCAAGGTGGTCCAGCTTTTTGGATTCCTATCAGGTGGTGCGTTAGGGAATGGGCCTTTGAACATGGAGGCTTGGACCACCAAGCTCTCAGGGAAAGGGTGCTGGAACAGGCAAGAGGGGGTTGCCCGGAGCCGGGCGGTGGCATCGGGCGATCATCCTATCCACAGGATCCCCTGTGTTGGGCCTGGACCAGGTGCCCAAAAGGACGTCAGTGTGGGCTTCATTGAACGGGAGCAGAGCTCGCTGCCGGTTGAAGTACATCTGTCAGGAGGTTAGTCCTGACCACCACCGTAGGTAGCTCAAGGTTGAGAGCCTCGGCCGCCATACGCAACACCACCGTGTATGAAGATTCAAAGTATACACAGTATACAATATACAATCAAATATACATAGTACATAAACAAAAGGAAAGCTAAAGAAAACAAGCATTTCCTACCAATGTACCAGAAAGAAAGAAGCTACAAAGCATAACAACATCTCAAACAAGACATCTTTTAAGGTATACAAAGGTGGACAACGGGGAGGCGGGTGGGCCAGTGAGGAATCCACAGGCAGATACTGTATCCACCAGAAAAAGCGTTACCGAAGGTAAGTAACTTGTTCTTCTGATGGATACATCTGCCAGTGGATTCCTCACCTTGTGAATAGATTCCCACAACAGTCCCACTCCCGGAGGAGGGTGTCCACCTTCCTATACCAAAAAGTCTTGCAAGACAGAGCGCGCAAAGTGGCCCTCCCTCCTCATCTCAGAGTCTAAGCAATAATGCTTTGCGAAAGTATGGAGGGAGGCCCAAGTCGCGGCTTTACAAATGTCTGCCACAGGAACACCCCTGGCCAAAGCAGATGTAGACGATTTAGCTCTAGTTGAATGAGCCCTAATACCCTCAGGAGGAACCTTACCAGCCAGGGCATAGCTGATCTTGATGGCAAGGATGATCCATCTCGATAAAGTGCGCTTGTGCACAGCTCTTCCTTTAGAATGACCAACATAACCCACGAAGAGCTGATCGTCCAGACGAAAGTCTTTCGTTCTGTCCAAGTAAAAGCTCACAGCTCTCTTTGGGTCCAGGCGATGAAGTCTTTCCTCCTCTTTGGAGGGATGAGGAGGTGGATAAAAAACAGGGAGAGTAATAGACTGCCCCAAATGAAACGGAGTAACTACTTTAGGCAAGAAAGCAGCCCTGGTCCTGAGAACCATCCTTTCAGCATGCAATGTTAAAAATGGGGGTTTAGAACTAAGAGCTTGAAGCTCACTCACCCTCCTTGCCGAGGTTATGGCTACAAGAAAGACCGTCTTAAAGGACAATAGCCTCAAAGGACAACTATGAAGAGGCTCAAACGGAGTCCCCGTCAGAAAAGTTAAGACAAGATTAAGGTCCCACTGTGGCATTACAAAAGGAGTAGGTGGAAACCTGTTTGTAAGTCCTTTGATAAACCTTAGTACAATAGGAGATTTAAATAAGGACGGTTGATCAGGAAGACATAGAAAAGCCGATAAGGCCAATAAATAGCCCTTGACCGTGGCCACAGCACAGCCCTGCTGAGCCAGGGAAAGAGCAAACTGAAGCACATCAGAAAGATGGGCTTTTAAAGGGTCAATGGATCTCTCTCCACACCACTTAACAAATTTAGACCACCTATATGAGTAAACAGACTTGGTGGAGTGTCGCCTGGCCGATAAAAAAACATCCACCACATCAGGCGGGAGAGAGAAAGAACTCAGGTTGCCCCGTTCAATCTCCAGGCATGAAGGTGTAAGCTCTGGAGGTGGGTGTGAGAAGTTGGCCTGATATATGATGTCACTAATTCTAGTGTACACCCTGTCTCAGTCCAAACAACCCTTATGGTGATTGGTTGTAAAGTCAACCTTATAGACCAGGTATCCTAGTGGTAGCATGGACAAGAGCAGTCTTAGGCTAAACTCTGAATGGCATGTGAAGCCAGCTGTGATACCATATATAATCCCTTGAATACCAAATGAAAGGACACCACAACAGATATATATATAAAATAAAGTGTATTTATTCTAGTCAAACCCTCAGCACTCTTTATGAGATTCGAGGTAAGTACAACACAGTCTTAATTATGCATACATTAAATCACACAGGTAAGTAATACAGTTAGGCCCTAGGGGCCACGCAAACCATATACTAAATAAGTGGTATAAGGACCACTGTCACGGAAATAGGATAGGCCTAGGCCTGGGGAATCGCTGGGGCTACACTACACTACCAATAGTTAGGAAGTGGGAGGCCCACGGGATTCAGGTGCAGAGTGGAAACACTCATGCGTAATGCGTATAATCGATAGAAATAGTACAGTTTTAGAATTATTAAGATTTAGGACACTTCTGGAGTAACTAGGAAGTCGAGACTTGAAACTTAGACACTAGGAAAGTCAATATCCTGATGAGCACCGGAGTACCCAAGTTACCTAGCCCACGGGCTGAGGGTGCATAGGTGTGAACTTGCGTCGGGTTTCGTCGTGGACTCCTATGGATGCCTGAAGGAAAGATGCTGACAGGCAGTCAGTGAAGAGTGTCCGGTGGATCCCAAGGCCGGGATCAAGAAGGAAGGATACCTGCAAGCAGAAGGGACAGAGTCTGGGTCACTAGCCAGTGACCACGTGGAACCAGGAAGGAACCAGGCGATGTTGTGAAGATTGCAGGTGAAAGATGAAGCTTGTCGCAGCAGCCACGGGTACCAGGAGACGTCGAGGACGACCAGGACCAGGAGGCGAGCTGTCCCACAAAGGCTCTTGCTGTCGGCGGCGTCGAAGTCGAACTAGGACTCACCAAGCCTTGGCAAGCGGAACCCACGAAGAAAGGAGGACTTGCTTCTGTTGCAGACCAGGAAGGTCTGGGGTGCTTCTCTTTTGCAGAGGAGCAAGAGCCAGTCTGGAGGAGCCAAACCAGCAGCGGAAATTCAAAGGTGTGTCGTCACAAAGGCCGCTAGCCAGCGGGCAAGCAACCGGACAGACGCGGCAAGCAGGAAAATGCAGAAGGGCCCCACGCAGGACTCGTGGAGTGTGAGGGGCTGATCTTCGGTGCAGATGGTGCTTTGGGTTGGGGCTTCTCAGTCCCCGGTGCATAACTTCGAGGGTGCCTCAGAAGCTGCGCTGGAAGATACTCACCACTTTTCCCAGGTAGCCGGTCCCACGTCTCTCGTCGCCTCCACGGATCTCAGCTCGGCTGTGGATGTGGATCAGGGTCGGAGAAGTCTGGAAGTCAAGGCTCTGGTCGGGCTCTGCAGTCGGTCCCTCGTAGAACTTCAGCAAAGCAAAGGGTAAGTCTCTTGATGGTGCCTGTTTGCACAGGGTAGCCACTCCTTGGCTACAAGGGAGATTCTTCAGTCTTCTTCTTTCGTTGAATGTCGAAGGTCCAGAGTTTCTGTTCGAGATGCAGGTTCAGGATAATCTAATTTAGCAGGGCCCAACTAGCTACTAATATACTGGGCTAGTGGGCTGGGCTACCTGCAAGGTCCCTCCTATGGGTGGGACCAGGAAGGGGAGTGGCTACACCCCCTTTCCTTTGTCCAGTTTCGCGCCAGAGCTGGGGCTGGAGTGCCCCAGCACCGGTTTGAACTGGACTATGCATGGAGCACCTTGTGTGCCCCAGGCATGTCTCATTCCTTTCAGCCCTCCCTGCCCCAATACACTAAAGTCTGTCTGGGGAGGTGCTAGCACCACCCCAAGCAGGAAACCTATTGTCCAGGCCTCCCTGGTTGGGAGGGCTCCCAGCAGCAGGAGGTCAGACTCGTGTCTGTGGCAGCAGCATCCATTTTGTGATGCTGAGGCTTTGGTGAGAGTTAAACAGCAAAGTAGGATTTTAACATGTCTCTCCCTCTAGAAGGGAGGAATAATATCCTCATCACCAGAAATGGTATGGGGGTATTATTCCAAAGTGTTAGACACCTTACACGACATGTTATATAAAGCCAAACCATAGTTACCATAACCGTTTAAGATTATAAGGTACTTTAAGAGTATATGGTAGGCTATACCATAGAACAGCTATAAGGACATGGTTCCGAAAGCTGCAGACAGGCTCAGCTCATGCTAGAGCACCATCTCACATGTTACCAAGCACTCTGCCTCCAGGATTGTTAAGGCCTGCCATAGGAGTGGCTGATAGGTACACATGTGTCTATATATAAGGGTAGATATAGGTATACTATATCTAAGAAAGGGGTGATTACACGACCTTGCCCCAGCTGAGTGATCAGCCAGTTGTGTCTGATTGGAAGGCCAGACCAGGGGTGGCATAATACATGCTGCAGCCCCTGGGAGGCCTAGGGTACACCTATGCCCTGGGTACCTAGGGTACACTGTACAGGGTCCAATAAGGTGATCCTTACCAATTGGGTATGTACCTAGGGTACATGGAGTCCATTTTAAAGAGAGAGCAGACAGCCTGAGACCCTGAATGGCAGGATCTCAGGCCAACTAAGTCGAAAAACCAGCTAGACACTAGGAAAAAAGTTGGGGGTAACCATAGTCAGATATCCACCTTCCTACAGTGGGGGTGTAGAACCTGCCCCTCCGACTGCGAGAGGAGGTCTGCCCTCAGAGGGAGACGGAGCGGAGGGCACGAGGAGAGGTGAAGAAGATCTGTATACCACACCCTTCTTGGCCAATCCGGGGCGACCAATATAACTTGGGCCCGGTCTTGGCGAATCTTCCTCAGAACCCGAGGAATCAAGGGTATGGGAGGAAACGCGTAAAGGAGTTGTGAGCCCCAACTCAACTGAAACGCGTCCCCCAACGCTCCCTGCATTGGATACTGGAGACTGCAGAATGACAGGCAGTGCGCGTTCTCGCGGGTGGCAAAAAGGTCCACCCGAGGAGTCCCCCACGTCCGAAAGACATGACGAACCAGCTCTGGATGGAGCCTCCACTCATGGTCGGCGGAGAACTGCCGACTGAGACTGTCCGCACGCACGTTCAGCACCCCGGCCAGATGATTTGCCATCAGACAAATCTGATGGTCCTGAGCCCAGGACCAGAGACGCAGAGCCCCTCTGCAGAGACAATGCGACCCCACTCCTCCCTGCTTGTTGACATACCACATCGCGGTAGTGTTGTCCGTTAGGACTTGAACAGACTGACCGCGAAGGGAAGGGGGGAAGGCCTTGAGTGCCAAACGAATCGCCCACAATTCCAGAAGGTTGATGTGAAGCAACCTTTCCTCTGGAGACCAAAGACCCTTGATTTCCAGATCCCCCAGATGAGCACCCCACCCTAGGGAGGAGGCATCTGTTATCACTGTGGCCACCGATGGAGGCAGATGGAAGGGCTTCCCTTGAGACAGATTGCCCTCCACGCTCCACCAAGATAGATCCGCTGCAGCTTCTCCGGAGATCCTGATCGACTCCCTGAGATCTCCGTTGTGCTGATACCACTGCCTGCGGAGGCACCACTGGAGCGCCCTCATGTGCCAGCGTGCATGGTCGACCAACAGTATGCAGGAAGCGAACAGACCGAGCAGACGAAGGACCTTCAGAACTGGAACAACCGCTCCATTGTGGAATAAAGGGATCATCTCCTGAATGTCGAGAATTCTTTGAGGAGGAGGAAATGCTTGACACACAGTAGTGTCCAGTACCGCCCCTATGAACAGATTGCGTTGAGAGGGCACCAGGTGAGATTTGGGCACATTGATCGAAAAACCCAAGTCGAATAACAGCTGAGATGTTACCTGCAGATGATGTTGCACCATCTCTGGGGACTCTGCCTTCAGAAGCCAGTCGTCCAGGTAGGGGAAAACCGGAATCCCCGACCTCCTGAGATGAGCAGCCACCACTGCCATCACCTTCGTGAAGACTCGAGGTGCGGTAGTAAGACCAAACGGGAGGACCGTAAACTGGTAAAATTCAAGACTCTGAGGTCCAGGATTGGACGCAATCTGCCGTCCTTCTTGGGAATCAGGAAATACCGGGAGTAGCATCCCTGACCCCTTTCCTGCTCTGGAACCACCTCTATCGCACCCTTTTGAAGCAAAGCTAGAACCTCCTTCTGCAAAAGAAGCAGATGGTCTTCCGAGCAGTAACCCTGGCAAGGAGGGTAAGGGGGAGGAAACTCCTGAAAGGGAAGGGCGTACCCAGTCTCCACGAGGTTTAAAACCCAAAGGTCGGTTGTAACAGATTTTCAACCTCGCAGAAAGTGGGACACCCGACCCCCCACAGGTCTCACATGATCTAGGATGGGGGATCTAGGGATGCTTCCCTGAAGCTTCAATGGGAGCAGAGGAGGCAGAAGATGAAGATGGGTTGCGACCAGCACCTCTTCGTCCTCTTTGTCTTCCTCTATACGATCTATAGAGGGGATTCTGCTGATGCCGTTGCTGCTGCTGCTGAGGCTGCCGGAAGGAGTGAAATGAAGATCTGCCAAAGCCTCTGAATTTCCTAAGCCCAAATCCTTTAGCAGGAGTCTGCAGACCTAAAGACTTCGCTGTCACCCTGCTCTCTTTAAATCTCTGCAAGGCGGAATCAGCCTTTTTTCGGCAAAAAGTTTTTGTCCGTCAAAAGGCAAATCTACCAAGGTGGCCTGAACATCCGTAGAAAAGCCAGAAGAACGAAGCCACGCTTGCCTCCTAGTGGCTATCGACGAACCCATTATCCTTGCCACAGAATCAGCCGTGTCAAGTCCCGACTGAATTACCTGCCTTGCAGCAGCCTGAGTGTCAGTGACCACCTCCATAGAAAGACGCCTTATCCCCTTCTGGCAACTTAGGGGCTAATTATTTCATAGAGTCCATCAGAGCATGAACGTAGCGCCCTAGCAAGCAGGTGGCATTAGTGGATTTAAGCGCCATGCTCCCTGAAGGAAAGGCCTTTTTAGCTGCCTGATCAGCCTTTTTGGACTCCCTGTCCGCAGGAGTCTGAGGGAAGGCTCCTGAAGCATGCTTCGAGCATGAAGCCTGCACCACCAGGCTTTCTGGAGAAGGGTGAGAAGACAAAAAATTTGGATCCTCAGGAGCCACCCTATATCTCCTTGCCACCTGTCTGGAGACTGCCGGCGAAGAGAGTGGCTTACGCCAGACATCCAAAACTGGCTCCAAAATAGCCTCATTAAAAGGCAACAAGGGTTCACTGGTCGAAGCTGGCGAATGTAGTACCTCAGTGAGAAGGTTTGGTTTATACTCAGCAGAGGGCAACTGCAAGTCCAGCAACTCTGCGGCCTTCTTTATCACTAAATGACAAGGAGCCAGCTCCTGCGGTGGAGAGGATCTAGTAGAAGAATGCTCCCACTCCGGAGTTGTATCAAGACCACTAGCCTCTTGGATCCCTTCAAAGTCGTCGGAAGATGTATCCACCTCACCTTCTTCCACCTCCTCCCTATAGCGCGTCTTCCAAGACTCTCTGAGCCTCTCTCCTTGAGCGGATCCGAGGAACCGGCGCCGTACGCGGAGTCGGTGGAACCGAACGTGGAGTCGGCGGTGTCGGAGTCGGCGGCGCCGGAGTCGGAGGCGACGGACGCAGAGCCGAGGGAGTCGGCAACGGCGTCGAGGAGGGCTCCGAAGAAGGCCGATCCAATCGAAGTCGAGGTGGATCCCCAGACGGCGCCGGAAAATGCCAGGAAGGAGCCATCGGCAAAAAGGGCATAAATGAGGCCTGAGCATAGTGCTGCGGCACTCCCAAGGTGTACGCCATAGGACCCATGGGACCAGAAGGTGCGCCGTATGGGAAGGCAGCCCGTTGAAAAATCCCATACATAGCATTTAGAAAATGCGTCGAATCCACACTCGGAGTCGGGAACTGTGGATAAGGGATCGATCCCGAATCCGGCTGAGGCGTACCTGGAACCGGACCCGCAAAGTCTTCGACAGGAGCCACAGGATCAGCCGGCTCTGGAGAAGGCTCCTTTTCCTGTTCTTGCTCGACCTCAGAAGCAGAAGACTCCACTGGCGCCGGTGACTGCGCCGGTGACTGCGCCGGAGACTGCGCCGGGGACCGCGCCGGAGTCCGCTTCGGCGAAGGAGATCTCTCTGGAGACTTAGATGGAGAAGGAGACACATCCTTACTTCGACATTGAGGCGAAGCCGATCTCGAAGCCTTGCTCTTCGAAGACCGGCGCCGAGAGCTATGCTTCCTTTTCTTGTGGTGTTTCTTCGACTTCGAAGAATGCGAAGTCGACGACTCCGGCCTCAATCTCTCCTTCTTCCTACCTCTCTTCGCCTTCTTTGCCTTGGCCATGAAGAGCTTCGCCTCTCTTTCCTTCAAGGCCTTGGGGTTCATCCTTCTGCAGCTGGAACAGTCCTCCACGTCGTGGTCAGAAGAAAGGCACCACAAACAATCTTCATGGGGGTCTGTCATCGACATGTGGCCCCCACATTCCCTACAAGGTTTGAAACCTGACTTTCTAGTTGAAGACATGGTGAATTCACCAACAGTAACCACTACAAGAAAAGTAGCAGGAGAGTACTGGATAAAACCGTTGCGCGTCGACGGCGCGGAAAAAAAGGAACTGACGTCATCACGCCGACGTGGCTCTCTTATGGCTCCAGTGACATCATACGGAGTCGCGAGCGGAGCCGATGCATTATGACGTCCACGTCGGCGTAGAGAGCTGGGGAAAAAAAAAGTTCCGTGGAATGCTGGTGCAGGGAATATTCACAAGGTGAGGAATCCACTGGCAGATGTATCCATCAGAATACGTATTCACCACGTATGCTCCTGCAGCCATCCTCTCTGTTTACTGCTGGCCTCTGATTGTGTGCCCGCGTCTGTGACGTCACGCACGGCACCGGCGGGAAGCACAGACCATTTAAAAGTCAGCTGTAAGCACAGAGCTTTCACAGCTGACTTTTAAAGGGCCATTTGAGAAGCTTCCTGTGTCCGTGGTGCCGATGACGTCGTCCTCTCCGCCCCCGCAGCCTCTTCTCTTGCGCCCGCAGTCTATTCTCGCCCCTTCACTGCCTCAGGACGGCTAAAGGGATGTATTAACCCCCATCCTAGAGGCACAAAAGCCAAAGTTTGTACTGTTTGCACACGTAATTTGTGTCTTTTTTTACCTGATGAAAATAGTGTGAACAAAAACCTATAGAGGTCCAATTATCGCCAGGTTTAGAATCCTATTTACAGACATGCCAAACCTCCCAATTCAGGCGGGAGACTACCGATTTCAAGGCTAGTCTCCCTCCTACCGATTCCTGCAAGCAAAAACCCGATTCCTCTGGGTTTCAGCTGATAACGTGTAAGGTGCTAATTCTTCCAGCAATAATAGTCAGAGTGGCGATGAAGGGGCTCTCTAGAAGGGGTGAAAAACCAACAAGGCCTCCTTAACAAGCAAATGGTCTTTTAAAGACCTGTGAAGTACTCGAGGTGGCTGTGGGTGTGCCTGGGAAGCTGTTTCAGCCCGGGCTGCCACACGGGGGGGGGTGGTTGTATGCACTGCCAGCAACCTGCCAGGCCAGTGCAGAGCACTTGCATCACCCTCTCTCTGCCTGCCATTGCGCTCCATGCTTCTGAAAGGTAAGAAAAAAACGTGCATTTGCGTTTCAAATGTCCAGTCCTGCAGCAGCACACGTCCAATGCCCATACATGACAGTAACCCGATTTTTTTTTTTAAATCTCCCACTTAGCTCTTCTGAAATGTTGGCATGTATGTATTTAGGGCGTTAACTCCTGTTTGCACTTGAAATAAGAATTGCATGCACATGGGAATGACAGCCTAAATCATGGCACTAGTGTTTTCAATTATCTTCTTCTCGACACCCCATCATTTTCTTTACTTTTATAGGGCACTTTGACGTCCAGGTTTCCGTTGCTTTCCCTTCTATGTAGGCAAGGTTGACTCCAGTAATTCACTGTCTTTCCTAGAGCACTATCATTCATTATTTCCAGTCTTTTCTAAATCACACACTTTGTGACCACAAAATCAGAAGTGATTAATGCATTTAAGTTACCGTGCATTCCGAAAAGTTTATCTGACTTGCACAGTGCAAAGACTGAGTGTGTGAAAGAGACATCGGTCCTCCTCCGCTTTGCAATTTGGAATGGTATGTATCCAGAGCTTGCCGCCTCAAGTGAGATCGCAAACTAATGAACTGATACCAACACTCGTTTTGGAGTGATGTCTAATACACAAAGTAGAATCTATCCCTGAGAACGGTGGCAGGCAGCCTCGGACAGAGGGGACAGGGGTCCAGGAGACCACTGCATAATCCCACTAATACAGTTACCTGCATATGAATATTACAAAAACACTGTGTGAATAAGGGATGGGGGTCACTTATGAAACACACACATTCCCAGAATACAAACACAGGAGTGCAGGTCTGCTGTCTCTCGTAGACCTCCATTACTGAATTCGCAGTGATTCAGCGGGGAGTGAAAAATGTCTCCTGCCTAATAAAGATCTATGAGTCAAGAGGCCTTGTGACCTTTTGCAATAGATTACAATGGTAGTTACAAGCATACAAGGGAAACCCCCAAGTCTCTAGGGACCTGTGGTATGTTAGTTTAGTGAACGAACAATGATCCCTAATGGGAACTATACTGAAAGCCGAATGGTAATTTGATGTACAAATAAAAAGCAAAAATGTAACGCACAACAGATTGGGTACTAGTGACAAACATGCTCGGTGCTCTTTGAAGTGTGATTTACATGTGTGATACAAGTGATAAAAGTGCTTATCAATGCACACCGGGAGTGGGGAAATAGCTGAGACGGTCGCAACATACTATGAAAACATGTACACATCCATGTCCAGTAGGTCTGGGGGGCGACTGCATAGAGCTCCTGGCGATCTTGACATTGGAGCTCCTCTCTTATGAAGAATGAGAGAATCTGGATCGTGACCTGATGGTAGAAGATATTGAGGTGGCACTCAGGGGGCTACAGTCGGGCAAGGCGGCGGGACCTAATGGCCTCCCCCTTGACTTGTTTAAATGTGTAACTTATAAGATCGCACCTCACCTACTGAATATGTATCTGTTTGGAAGAGATGCACGGACCCTCCAAGCGGACCAGAGAACGGCCACAATTGTGGTAATCGCCAAAAAGGGTAAGCCTGCAATGGCCTGTAGTTTGTACCTACCTATATCCCTGCTCAACATGGAACTTAAAGTACTGGCTAAGGTTCTGGCAAATCGACTGTCGGACGTTATGACATCACTGATCCACAGCACTGATGGTCATGTGCTGAATATCCGGTTACTGCAAACTGCCATGCAATCCCACTTAAGATTGCTATTGTCTGATAATAAAAAAATTTATTATAAAAATGTGCTCCTTGTAGTTACATCTGCTTTGGAAATACAGCATTGTCTAGTAATGTTTTGAAACGGTAGCGATTTTTTTTCCTCTGGCCCCGCCCCCACTGACCCCGACCCCACCGGTGCGGCCCTCAGCCACAAACCACACTGTAAATTTGGCCCCCGAGAGAAAGTTTGAGGGTACCCATGGTTTAGAGGGTTCTCAGCCTGACGTTGAGGAATAATTTAGGCATGTGAATCTATGAAAGGTTCAAAGCTGGAGAAGGTAAAAGAAATTGTAAGGAGACCAAGACTAGATTGCAAAAACATCAGAGATGCAATAAGAATAAGATAAGTGGCAAACTGGGTGAAGGGGAGAGAAGTGTTAGGTATCTGGAAGCCACATAGAATCTGATGAGAGACATACCTGGGTAAGATGACGTACAGAATGTGTAGGAAATGAGTGCCATACATTGAGTAGCATCAAGTATGAGCTGGGATTTGCCAGATCAATGAGTGGCATCAAGTATGATCTGGAATTTTATCAAACAATATACAGGATTCTAGGCCTCACATAGTAGGCCAATAACCTTCTGAATATTTCTTATTTAACTTACTATATATATATAAGCCACACACTAACCTCATGAGTGATTATTTGGGAACTACCACATACTGACCTTTTTTCAGCAATTTACATACTACATCTATATAATTTCACTTTTTAAGAAATATACCTACATAATGTTCTTTACAGGATACCAGATGGCACATTTTTATAGGAAATGCTGAGTCTACAACAAACATATCTTGGAATAGATTGGTTAACCCACTCATTCAGTGATTATATGGACTTTTCAAATCCAATAAAGGCATACTCATACCTGAAGATGCCTCCAGCCTGTCAAGTTTACTCACGACCCAGTCAAGGTTGTTGGAGAAGAGGGCACAATTGGCTCGGTTTCCACGGATTAGGGAAGCTGTAGAAAGACAGCAATGCAAAGCAAAGCAAATTCAAATAAGTCAGACACACAACATACCAAACCTTTTCTCCCTCTAAAGCTCCTGTTCTCCTCCTTCCATTGCCTTCAAGTACATTTTCTCCTGTCCTTTTTCTCCTCACAATCTTGTCTTCTGCTTTCTTCAGTCTTTTACCACCTGCTTCCCCACATTACCAGCCTATCCCTATCTTTAAAAATATTGACTCTTTAGACTGATCTGTCCCCACCACATCCTACTTACTTGTTTTCTCCATCCATCTTTTTTTCATCCTCTTAACTTGCTTTCGTTTATACCCTCTTCCCTAACTCCTCCTCACCTGTTTCAATTACCTGCCTTTCTGTCCCGTTCCCACCCAACACTCCTTTTCATCTTCATGTTAAGCTATGCTGAGACGAAGTCATAATTAAATTCCATTCTATTTTCTTTATATTACAGTCACGCTTCACTCCTTTGAGATCAGTCCAGTGAGAAAAGGCGGCTATGGCTTACATCCTGTCACTTCCTGAGACAGAAATAAGTGTATTCTTGCTCTGCATATAGTTCAAGAGGTCTGATCTTTATTCTCCTCAGAGTGTGGAATGCACAAGGCATATGACCTTCAATGATTTCAAGGGTCTTTCTACCACAGAGCATAGAATATCAAGCATTTATGGAGTCCAGACCATTAAATACCAAACATTTTGAATACCAGTGCTGGACACAGGAAGGAAGGAGACTTCAAGGACGATAAACCTACAATTTTCCTTGATTTGGAGATAGGGCCTCTTTAACATGACTGAACTAGCTTGTTTCTTCCACATACAACAAAATGAATTTTGGTCCCAATAACTTTTTTCAAGAGGCATCTTTCATAGTTTCCTAAGGGTGGGAGGTACACCCAGATTCTCTCAGCAGACCTTGTGTGAGGGAATATTGAGGGGTGAGATTACGCTCCCTGATCTGCGCAATTATTTTTTAGATGCACAATTGCTGATCAAAAATGAATGGGCCTTTCAGTCTCTGGAGGAACCCTATCTTAGGAGGTACAGTCGGATTTCTCCATCATATGCATAGGGGTTTGCGGGTCCCTTGTCAAATCTGTTTCTGTGGGCATAAGAGCATGGGGAGTAGAATAGAACGCCCTAAAAAGGGACAGAAAGGGAGGTTCACAAGGACTACCCCACCAGGGGTGGCCCTAAGGTGCTATTTGAAAGAAGTGGCTAGGTGCCTAAGATTTAAAGAATGGCATTTATTAGGCATCTCTAAATTGGGAGATATAAGGTGTACAAAGGCAATGATATCCTTTCATAGTAAAATCAAAAGTGTGCCACAGATGAAGGGGGAGGCAGGAAGTGACCATTAGGGCAGAATGTAGCCTTTCCAATTTATAATTCTACATAGAGTATATTATTTTTGGTCATAGCTGAAGACTTTTGGCTGTGTCCTTTCCTCGATCTGCTTATCTAGCAAAGCCCAATGATGCAATCTTTACGTGGGAAAATGTTGTGGAAAAATGGATGAAGTGGTAGGCAACCCACAATAACTTCCTCCCAGGCTAACTGTGTTAAGTGCTTGGGGGATATAAAAATTACAAGTCACTGTAAACTATTTAGATGTAGTACGTGCAGTCATCCAAAGATTAGTGCATAGAAGCCGAAAAAGTGGCATATATAAATTGGGGCTGTCCCAGCAAATATGAAAACATTTGGATAGCATGGCATCACTAATCAGGGTTGAATGAAATGGATAACAAATACCCATAAAACACTACAAAGGCAAAGGATGAAAAGTGCTCAACCCATCATCTTATGAAATTAGTTTTGTATGTGAATTGCTAGAAATGGATTGTATTCGTCTGACATCAGCGACTGCAAACAATAATAAGAAATCATTGTACATGCTTTATGTATTGAGGGGGGTTATAAAAAGCTCACAAATTTTGAATAAAAAGATTTTAATAAAAACATCAAGTTATATGCGGCCTTCTGGGTATAACGGAAGTGTGTAACATAGTTTGTGATATAGAGGACATATGGACTACAGGGATATACACAGTAGAATGCTATATGATAGAAACAATTGGAACAGAAACACAGAAAAAAAGGTGCCCCTTGGATTTGGATTAAACCAATAACCGTTTACCTCGTACATTAGCCAGAATAGTTGAAAATATTTCATCAGTCAATATTCATAGAGTATACCAGAAAGAACCAAAGGAAAAAGTGGGGGTCAGGGGCTTCTAAAGGAAATAGGGCCAGATTACGAGTGGGTCGCTTAATTCTGACCCATGCGTAAACCCCTGTTTACGCACGGTTTGGAATTATGAGTTTTGTTTTATATCACGCATCCGATAATTATCAGATGCGTTAACTACCTTAAGCTTGTTAAATTTCGACATGTCAAGCCTACCAAAATGTAACAGGGTAAAAGTATACCGAATTTACCATAGCATGTTGATTTTGGTTCGTTAAACACCAACATTCACATGTTATTCCCCATAAACACATAATAGGTGCTATATTATCGCACCCCATAAATAACGAACCCTGTGGGATCGTTATTTATCAGGTGTGCTAAATAGAACCCACACAGGACCACTGTATTTTAGTACAACATTCTTTGTGCTGAAAAGACCAGACAAGACAACAAGAAATAAGAGCGACCTGAATAATGTTCTCCAAAGACCAGTCCAAAGGGGAAGCACCTTGAGTAATTGAGTAACTACTATCTCTGTATTAAACAAATGGAACAGGAGCATAAACTTATATCAAGGCCACATGGATCACAGGATGTTTATTGCAAGGAACACCTACATCAAAAGTGATATGATCCCATGGCATAATAGTTTCTTCTGAATAACCAGAATGTATGTTCCACAGACTCTAGACTATCAGGATTATGAAGACTACATGTTGCAAAACAGTAAGGATAAACTAGTATATGTATCAAGTCCATATGGACCATAAACTGTGAATGATTAGGTATACATAGGGAATGTTGGTGTGCATTATAGACAATATTTAAATAGCGCAGTTTGTAGGATATCAAGAACACATAGACAAGAGGTTAGGAGTAATTAGGTACATAAGGAAACAAATGCTGTAACATTAACTGTGCTCACAGCACAGGTCTCAGTGTAAAGACATACCCAAGAGTTCATACAACAAGTTGACAATCTCTTTCCATGACTCGGCTGCTTCTTCTCCAGCAAATTCAGCAAAGTGAGCGGCGGTGCTATATACATTCAGCCGGTCAATGCAGTCCAGCACCAGAGTAATCACACCCTGAAAAAGGAAAACAGATAAGGTAAGACATCTGAGTGGAACATATTTTTCTCATATATCGATCAATGCATCTTCTCACCCATCGGATACACCCATATACAAGTCACTGAGTCAGGTACACTGATCCACACATTAATCTAACTAATTAATGGTCCACCCATTCTTCCAACTGCTCAAAGAATGAGTCATCTACCCACCCATTCTTAAATTCACCTACCCATCCTACACTAACCAATTAATAGCCATGTTAACCTTCACCATACTACATAGCCATGCACAAGTCCCAGTTTGTGTCAGTCACACCCTGTGCCTGATTATGCCTTGCACATGAAAACATAGATATCTGAGTTAGAGCTGGAGAGCCCAACAGCGAATGACAGGGAGGTGAATCAAAATTCTGCTCCACCTTTCACTGCAGGTTTCCTTGGCGTGTCTTTGGATCTGCCCAGTGAGCCTTGTGAGGGAAGTGCTGGACTCAAAAGAGTGGTCTCAGGGAGCACGCTAATTGTGAATCACATTCTAGGAGGGACACAGTTACCTATACACCCTCGTCTGTAATATGACACAAGCAAAGGATTTCTTTCAAACAATTAAATAAATAAAACGAATTTCGTAGCGCACGCTGCATCGCAAAATGCAATGCAGCGCGCGCTACGAAATTCGTTTTATTTATTTAATTGTTTACTTACCACCAATTATCCATATTCCAGTTTTTAGTACCACCCATCCTGCCCCTCCCAGCCCCGCCTCTCTGCCCCACGGAACTCCCTCCACGGGCCACGGCTGATAATTGGAGGTAAGTAAACAATTAAATAAATAAAACGAATTTCGTAGCGCGCGCTGCATTGCATTTTGCAATGTAGCGCGCGCTGCATTGCATTTTGCAATGTAGCGCGCGCTACGAAATTCGTTTTATTTATTTAATTGTTTACTTACCTCCAATTATCCATATTCCAGTTTTTAGTACCCCCCACCCTGCCCCTCCCCCGCCCCGCCTCTCTGCCCCACGGAACTCCCTCCACGGGCCGCGGCTGCTCTTGTGTCTGTCACAGTGCACTGAGTATGGCATTACAGGAGGCATCCTGCACCCCCGCTGCAAAGTGCAACTCACAACAGGGCACAGCAGCACATTTCATTCTGTCAGGGTGTGCACGGTTGCCTAGTTATTTGAAGAGAGTTTTCTAATTATCATGAATGGTTGATAATTCTAAGACTGCATCCTCCCTCAAGGGGCTATTTTGCCTCTCTCCACAGAAAATGTATGATTTCCAAACACGGAGCACAGCTACAAGACTTGTTTCCCTTGTCAACTTTGTTAGTGGACAGTGACTACCCAGGGGATTTTGTTTGGAGCTCCACCATAGGCAAGGGTAGTTACAAAGAGTCAATGGGTCCTGACTTGGCTCTTCCAAAACCAAAGCTGAGAATCATAATGAAGAATTGCATAGTTATTAATTTTCAAACATCTAACTAAATATATATATATATATCTGTTTCATCTATCCTTTCTTTCATTTATCATTTAGTTTTATGTATCAGTAAATTTCCCAAGGGCGTGAAATAGGTATTCCAGGGCACTGATGTCCTGGAAAGTTTGGGTACACTCACACAGATCCATGAGTTTAAAAGTAAAGTTCTACGCGACCCATTTCAACCTTTGAAAGAGTTGTAGATGTCCTGTCAATGGCAGGAGCAGGAATGGATTGGAAACCAAGGGCTAAATGCAAGAAGCATTTTGCAGTTGAAAACAGCCCGATTCACAGAATTGGACCATTTTCTACTGCAAAAAATGCATTTTGTGAAGTATTAATGCAAAATTACGATTCTGCAACATGTTACCGAATTGTAATTTGGAATTGTGAATACATACCGATTCGGTATTTGGAAGGAGCGTGTTTAGAGCATCCCTTTGGAAAAAAATAATAACAAAAAAAGAACACTTACCTTTTAAACAGCCGCCGTCTCTCCGTCGTGTTGCCGCTCTTCTTGGCAGGGTCTGAAGCAGGAAGCAGGCTCCCCAAAGCCAATCACAATGCTGCATTGCAGCATTGTGATTAGCTCCCTATGGCAAATCACAATGCTGCAATGCAGCGTTGTGATTGGTCTGAGTGCCACGGTTCAGCACTCAAACGGGGACTGGGATCCTGTGCATGTTCCTCACCAGGCTATGCATTACAGTCCGGTGGGGAAGATGCAAACTGCAGATAACTGTTTCACCGGCCCAAGACGGTCGGCTAAGCAGTCATGCACACTTGGAGTGTGCAAACCACTCCTCCCCCCTGTGACCCCAGCCCCGCCTCGCAGTAACCCATCCCCGTAGCAAAGAAAAATAAAATGATAATAACAAGGTTATTATAATTTTATTTTTATTTTTTTCTGCTCTGCGAGCAGTGGGGCGAAGCTCCTCCTCCTTAGCGGACGAGCCGCCCCTGATCTTCATACATCTAGCCCCAAAAGCACCCCGGCAAAGATTTCAATTAAAGTCTCTATATTATGTGGAGCAAGCGATAAGTTAGACATATTTTGTACCGTCGTATTTGTCGTATTCCCCACAATAACATATTACAATTTTTTTTCAATATATTGTATTATTGAATGTAACTATTTGTGCGCTCTCTCTCTCTCTCTACCCCCCCCCCCCCACACCCCCACCCCTGTCTGTGTAGATCTATGGCTTTATCCCTCATATCTCTCTTACAAACTATCACTTTATTACTCAGTCTTTTAATCCAACCTCTCTCTCTCTCTTTTTTTCTCTCTCAATTTAACTTAATATGTCTCTTCAACACTTTCCCTCTCGTTTTATTTCTCTATGTATAACTCTTTATCTTTCTGCCATGCTGATTTCCTTTCCTTAACTCACTCAGCTCCCTTGTTTCTTTTGTCCTCTCCCGTCTCACTGTTCTCTACTTCTATTCTCCTGCTAGATGTGAAGTACAGTACTCATCCTAAGAACTGGTAGGCATCTCTGGGCTCTGCACAGTCAGAAGCAGGGCGGCTGTACAAAAAGGCACCTAGCTGTGGGCCTTGCCTGTGGGCAGTCAGGGAGATGCAAAGTTTTACATGAGTACCAGCAATAATACACATGCTTCAGTCTGCATAAATTACTGCTTCAAATATAACATGGACATAATTGCAGATCCTTGCTCTTCTCTCAATATCTGCCAGGTTTACAACCTCGGCCTCAACCACCCACCCATAAACTCCTATCACTGTATGTGACAGAGATAGTGCTTAGTTTGTGCTGGTGTTTTCCAGTGCTGGGCACTTATTTGTAAACACCCACACATATTTATGAGAAACAACCACATGGTGATGCTGTGTGTGTATTTGAACGAAAAGTTTATTAATGGAGCATTATACTATTTAATGTAGCTCACAAATGTTTAATCTTGAACTTAAACATGCATTTTAAAGTGACATAGGTTTTTCCACCTGCAGCGGACCAGTGAGGAAGACCTCGGGTCCTGGCACTATTATAAAAAAAAAATTGGGACATATTAATAACTGACAGAGAACTTCCCAGGCATCTGTCTATCTGTGCACTGATCATCCTTCAAGGCTGGGCACTCGCTGTGGAACAAAGAGGCCAACCTTTCACAGTCCCTTCTGAAGCGGTTGTCATGCCAAGGGGACCGAATGCAATAGTGTCCTGTTTTTAAAAGCTCTGAGGAAGATCTTTGGTGTATCACTACATCATACAATTCCTAAGCTGCCCCAGAGTGCACCAGTCACGTGATTCACCGCATGTCCAAACCTTGCCTTGGCTGCATGATGAGAGCCTGCCTCACGAAAAGACATTATTTGACAACTACTACCACACAAGCCCCGACAACTGAGAACCTCTATCAGTGCCCTTGTTATGCTATGTGATATAATTGGAACATTTGACCTATGCCAGGCCAGGATTGGTCTCACTATGTCATGAATTTGATGTATACATGTCACACCACCTTTCCCTTGTCCTTCCTCGCACAATCACTCTGACCCTTCAAACCCCGTCCTTTTCCCTAGCACTAGAGCACCTTTCTCAATAAGTGATTTGATTGATTGGAGATGGGAGACCAACTGCGTTGCCAAACCAAAAAGTGAATTTTTGCTGAAACATTAAATTGCATTCAGTGCAGATCAACCTGCAGTGGTAGTGTGAATGCTGCTCTTTATTTCTTTTTGTTTTCAAAAAATGTTGCTACTGTGACCATTTGTTTATTATACTGTAAGTTTAACCGGGGTCTGGTAGCATTTCGAGTATCCCCATTGACATATAACACTCACAATGAGACATTGAGTGGTTGGGACTGGCCGGCCAGCACTATCACTATCGCGATGTACAAGGCTTCCAGTCCTGAAAGCAACCTCCATGCCCTGGCCAATGTTGTTTCTTTGTGTTATCACTCTCTGAGCGCTATTAGAGGAATATTCCTTCTAAATACATTTCTCCGAAATTAAATGCTCATGTGATAAGGTCAGTCACTGTGACCTTGAGAAAAACAGGCCATAACTTAAAACGGATATGGGGTTGGGAGATGATTCCTCCTGAATGATTTAGAACAAGAAGATGAAAGATGCACCTTAAAGCATAATTTTCGTACCACAGCTTTAAAAAATGCAGGTTCTGATGGCAGTTTACGACTCGAGAAAAGTTCACGGAACTATCTAGTGCATAGAGACCCAACTATCAGACGCATTTTTATTCTACGGTAGCAAAAAAGATATTCATTCATCCATCAAAACCTTGTTTACTCAGTCTAACACGTTTTAGTTAAGTATATGTGCTTTCTTATAGTTTTATGCTCCAAAGTTGAAAAATTCATATATTATGTTCACTCTGCATAAAACAATATATAGTATTTGGCACTTGTCTCCGAATGGCAGTCACTGTACATCAAAAGTCAATCAATAAAAGAAATCCCAAGTATGCACTCGTGTGTTTACTCTTCTGCTTGGATTTACAACTGTATTGATTTCACAGGGTCCGATTCACAAAGCAATTCCCAAGTGTAACGTCTTCAAAGTACACACACAAAAGGTGTGATTTAGGAGTTCATATTTGCTTTTGAAGGGAGTTACTCAGGCGTAATAATACCCCAGTATGGTGTAATATTATGCATGATTAAATCTTCTCTCGGGGTCAGGGAGTGAGCTACAGAGAGGAATACCTTAGAAAGGTTGGTAAAACAAGCAATCTTATGAGTTGGGGGGTCTTTACAAACTTCTCCACGACCCATTTGCACCCTGAAAAGAGTCAAGAATTTACTCCTGTCAAGGGCAAGAGCAAATCTGTTTCCAAGTTGGCAACAGGAAGAGTAATACCCCCAAAATTCCTTGATAATAGATGTTTTCATATTAAACATACAAGTTTAAGTGCACTAACGCAAAGCTCTTTGCACACGGGAAATTGCACACAATGTAGGCAAGTAAAACTGGGAATTTGAAAACCTTCCCAGGACTACCTCTGGAATCCTGGAGCGTTGCATGTTTCCTGGAGTACTGCTGGATACATGTTGTGAATTTAAAAAAGTGAAATTCTGCATGCACGTGAAGAAGTATACCAACTGGTATACATTTACAATTTTCTTCAAATGGTGTCTATAAAAATTTCCAGGAGTACTCTAAGAACCTGGCAAGAGTCGCAGGTTTCCGGTAGTAACTCCGGAATTCTCTACAATTTTTAAGTATAGGCATTTCTGCAATCGAGTTTTCATAGTGTATTAGTGCAATTGCACTTGTATTTATTTTTTCCTTCAAGGTAAAAATATTTTCTGCTTCTTTCAAACCCTAACAATTTTTAGAGTGTTCCCATATCAGTCTGCGAGGCATGCTGTTTTCAAGTATGGACTTGAAGCTCCACCCACTCTCCGTCCATATTTTTCATTGGCTTGTCATTGTCCTTTGTAAATTCTGTCTTCTGATTCGTTAATAGGCTTGTTAGCCCCTCCTTAGTACCGCCTTGTCTTCATTTGTAACCTCCCATGAGGACTGGCCCTTTTACTTCCGTTGTTACACGGTATGTCTTATTTAGTCTGTAACACTGTTTTCTTTAATGCGTTTCTCCTACTGGAGGCAGGACATACTTTCCTGCAACTTTCAGCACGCCATGTGCGATTTCATTTTCAAGGCAGCCCAAGACAATAGCGGCCGAGGTCTTGCATTTACAAGAGTTTGAGCTATTGGCACTGTAAATGATAATGCCTTTATTTATGCAATGGTTTTGACAATGTAACAAATGCAATGTAGCTCATTTTAGTTCTGTTTTTAACCAAATGTATTGTCGTCTTTTTTCTTTGTGCTTTTATGGTAATTTTTTGGCCAAAATAAAGTTTTCTGATGATGATGATTTATGTGTTAATTATCAAAACAGATAAATAAAAGGCATTGTCATTTACAATGCCAACAGCTTAAACTCTCGCATATGCGAGATCTATTGCATTGCAAAATGCTTGTTGTTTTCAGCTATTCCTTCACTCACCTCCTCCTGGAAAAGGTTTTGACGATTCTTAAGGGAACGAAGCTTGGTCTGTTTCTCTTCATGCTGCAGTTCCTCATCCGGGTGCTGGAAGTAGGAGATGAGATCTTGAAGGCTGAGAATAACTGTGTCAATTGGCAAAGATACCGGTGTCTGTGGCTTATTCTTTCCCTGTAGGCTATCAAGTCCCCTGGAACACAAAAAAACAAGCTCGTCATATAATTCTTAGAGCCTAACCCTTTTCTACAATTAATTCCTAGTGACATATTCTGCATTAGAAAATCCTACACATTCCAGTGAATCAACCGCTTCTAAAGTCAGTGTTGAGCTAATTTATCTCTAGGCACTAGAGTGAATGTAGAGTTTGAGAAAGGTAATATGTAAACATGTCATCGTGTGTATCACTTCGGATGTTGGACCTCAGATGGTCCTGTCTGCATGGCTTACCGTGCCCTTCCCAAGCACTCCTCTCCTCAGCCCCCACCTTCAAAGAGCACTCTTTTTCTTTGTAGCTTGGTTTGCCCTACACAGCTTCCTGTGCACATACACAGATAGCTACAATTCCTTTCCAGTTGTGCTGATTTGAGTTGGCAGTCTCAATATGCTACAACTGAGCCTGAGGTATCCAGAGATGCAGCGTGCTTGTACAGTTCACAGGGCAAAGCATAACAGTGGTTCTGTACAGAATCCCTTTTTTAACGTCATAATACAGTTCATAGATTAGTAGCACATTGTTCTGATCACCAGGCACCGCACTTCAGCCGTTAATTGTCATGTACTGGGAATTTGGAATATCTAACCAGATTCTTTGTCTTGTTTACCGCTTAATGTTGTTTCAAAGGTGAAATTACTGTTATTTAAAATTTGACCTCTCCCATTTTGGACATAGGATAAGATGTGCTGTGACTATTAAAAAGTTTATAGCAAATGGCTGTTTTCATTAATTCAGTTATGCCCTTGCTGTGGTAGCAAAGAAGGCAATCTTTCTGATCTTCTAGCGTTTTTTGGGGATAATTTTCTACATATCATGCAACCCTATGTCTTGTGTCTCGTAAATGCGTTCTGTATGGGGGCCATTCATACAGAGTTTTTTCCCCCAACAGGCAGTGCTTCATTTGAGAAAGAATAAGTGTCGGACCCAAGGTTTTCCGCAGAAGTTCACCGCAGGTACTGCCGAAGGGTGGGGTCGATGGATACCCTGGCTATCTTGTCTTGATTTAAGCTTATGCACTCCCTGTCCCTATTTTCTCACTAGTGCAAGTTCTTTTTCCGCCCTGCTTTCCTTTATCACTGTCTTTCTGTCTTTCGCTTCATCCTTCTAGTTCCCTCTCTTCTGGATCAAAGTCTGATCATGGAAAATAAGTCCCAGTCCCCACAAATTCTTCTCAGTGTGAACCAACTGTAACCATCGGCACAAATTAAGGACTGCTTTCGCGTACCACATGGCCTGAAGAGAGTTTTCTTAGATGATTCAGCCACCCCTTCTCAGAATGTTTACTTTAGTCTGAGCCCAGAAGGCAACACTCAACAGCAAGGCTACAGAAGGGTTGGAGATATCAGGAAAAGAGAAAACGTCTGTAAGGTATGGAACATAGACTTATAAAGTGAGCAGAGTCCAGATAGACTTCCATCCCACAAGACATGTTAGAAATCTGAGGTATGGTGGTGTCTAGGTGTATAGGCTTCCAATGGACACTCACCTCACCAGTTCACGCTTGAGAGGTGACTGTCTACTAAATGGGTACTGGTTAAAGCCTTTCATGCATGCTAAAGTGGTGTACTCCTATTTAGTTTCACAGTACGACAACATGGAAGGGTTCAATCCAAAGTGCCATTCTGTCATTGCTTCAACTCTATGATACCCCACAGTTTTTTGATGAGATCACAACGATTCAGGAGAATATCTCCCAAAAAAAAGTAATAATGACTGAAAACTGTACGCTATATCCTATCTTTGGTTATGAATAAAATGCCTATCACATGGATACACCAGGGATATCAGCCAAAAACATTTGGGAAGTTAAGGTGTATCAAGATCTTGTGCCACACTACAAGAAGAGTTAGGACTGGAACTTCACATGCAGCAGCCTTTGATTAGCTCACGGCAGCAGCAACTGCATGGGGTGGGCATGGTAAGTTCTATGGGCACTCTGTGGTTATGAGCTAGGTTCTGACAGCAAACATCAAGATCGGGATTTTCTTCCTGAAAATAAAAAAGATAATGCCCTCCTCGCCATGGGAGTCATTTCCCATGGTGAGGGGTGCATTTTTTGTTTTTTACTGTCCCTTACCATCAGGGTTTGCCTAGCGGTGATGGACAGTAAAAAACAGCTATATGTCTGCCTATCCTAAATAAGGAGACGGACATATAGCCAGTTCCCTCACGGCCCTTACTCTGTCAGAGAGTTTTGGCTACGGCAGTGATGAAGGAGTCCCCGCTGTAGCCAAACCTATGGTCTGCTTTCAGTTAAATCTGGCGACCGGACAACTGTGTTGGCAGGGAGGGTACACCATTACTGTAGCAAAGGAGTTACCTCCCCATCAACATCTAAATCGGGCCTCTCTCTTGCTTCAGCAGGCAATGGTTTTGCGCGTCTTTGCAACATGCTGGTGACTAGATGAATTTGCAGAAATCTATTTCTATAAAAGAACCCATGGGTGCCAAAATGTCAGAAATTTCACTCTCCATGTAAGGGGATGTGAAATCTCCGTGAAAACATCCAGGAGCTACTTGAACTCCAGCAACACAAGAAATTCCAGAGATGGAAGATGAAGCGTACAGTGACTTGCTTTAAGATTAAGGCATGAAGTAAAGCTGTAACTGAGACTATCCCCCAAATAATTTATCCTCTTGTTATGTACATGCCACTATTTCATTCAGCAGATGTGTGTTGACCACAGAACCTCACTAGTGAGTGTCTGAGAGTGAGTGCCCCTTGAAAATTCATGTAGCCCGTGGTCAATTTCCCTTCTGTTAAAGAAACGGACGTAAAGATTGAGAGAGAAAATCACAATTGTGTTCCATACTGCTAAGGGTTCCTTCCAGTTCTTAAATAGTGTGTGTATTATTGAGAACAATGGCTAGGAGATAGCGAAGAAGGTCGCTGGCTATACAGTGAACACGCTATTAGTCTTTATAATGATAGCACTCAGCATAACCAATTGCCACTACATCCTTGTTGAGAAGCTGTGGGTTGTAACATGTGACAACTGCACTGAAAATATAATATTCTATGATTTTTTTGCAGACATAGTTTCCTTAAGTGGGACAGTACAGCAGAGAGCAAGAATAGCACAAGTGGGAGGAGAGAGGCGACAGAACTCCTGTAAGAGTTGAAAACAGATGCACAGTTTAAAGTAGTAAGTGAAAAATAGCACCTAAAAGATCAAAGCACCAACTGTGGGTCCCTGGTCACGCGAGACAAGGGCAAAGTCAAAAAGTTAAGGCAACTGCGATGGAGTGGAGCTTGGTGGGCTACACAAAGTGGATTGGGCCCATCTCGACTTACGTTTGGACTTAGAAGAATTTTTGAAGACAAGTTCCTGAAACGATAACGTTCAGTGTGGCAAAGGCAGTCAGCAGTGTCCGAGGAGGAGGTGTCACCATCAGGGGGAGCTGCTGGACAGAACCGCAATGATAATTTCTGCCTTCGGACATTGTCGCTTTTTTTAGAACTCAAAAATCTTCAGTGAGACGAAGCTCCAGGCCGCAGCTGATGAGGGCCCAAGAGTCGGATACCTTCGTTGAGAGGTCCTGCTGAACAGAATTTGCTACTGCGGAGAAGAAAGTAGCGATGGCTACCAAAATCAGACTGACCAGCGATGCACCTTGGACGAATCAGTCGGCAGGTGGGTCCTGATCTTCTGTAGGTTCTTCTGGCACTTTTTGCTCGATTTTCTTCTCCGTCCCAAGTTTTAGGGTTAGGCAGGAGCAATACCTTTAACACCCTTTTCAAGAGTCCAGGACTCACTCCAGGCAGAGGCCAGGTGCAGTGTTCAAGGTCTCTGGAGCTTGTATGTCCTTGCAGCTCAAAAAGGAGGCCAGTCACTTAGCCCTTGGTGTCAAAAGGTGATCCTGGGTTCAAGGACCAGGTCTAGTCCTCCTTCAGTCAGCAGGGTAGCAAGGATATCCTTCCAGCATCAGGGCAGTCCTTCTGGCAGCAAGGCAGTAGACAGTCATTCTTCTGGATCTTTCACAGGTCCAGGAGTACACTGAAGAGGTTGTTTAGGATGTCCAATATTTATATCTGGTGCCAGCTTTTAAGGTGAGTGTGAGATCCTGGCTACCCCCCAAATCTGGTTCTGGAAAGTCCTCCCCTACCCCTGTCAAGGCTCCAGGTAGTATGGGGTGACAAAAGACTGGTGTCCCTTTGTGTGAGTGCTGGACGCAGCCCTTTGAAATTTAAGTGGGGCAGGGAACAGCGCCAGCCCATCCATCCTGGCAGGATGGCCTATCCTGCCAACATCTAGTCCCCCTTTGTCTCACTGTCTGGGAGGAATAAACAAATGCCAACCGCAAGCTATTCACAGCCATGTGACGCAGAACATAGGCTGAAGGCACCAAATGGTTGGGACAAGAAAGTGGCAACTTTCAAAAGAGGCATTTTCTGAATTGCTACTTAAAATCTGACTTTATTATTAAAGAGAATTTTAAATTACAATTATTTGAGTTCTAACTTGACATTCATATCTGTTCCCAACCAAAAGCTATCCCTTATTAAATGTAATAATGTAACCCAATGTTATCCAGTTGGAGAGATAGACCTTACAGTAGTGAAAAACAAATTTAGTAATTTTTCACTACCACGACATGTAAAACTTAAAAACACATTTCCATGTAGGACATGTAGCACGTGGCCTGGTATTGAAATACTCCTAAATTCATTTTACACCGTACCATGCCTTGTGGGTTATTTAGGGGTGACTTATATGTATTAAAAGGGAGGGGGGGGGTTAGGCCTGGCAAATGGGTTATTTTGCCAGGCTGAAATAGCAGTTAAAAACTGAACTAAAAGCTGCAATGGCAAACCTGAGACATGTGTTAAAGTGCTACTTTGGTGGGTGGCACAATGAGTGCCGCGGGCCCACTAGCAGCATTTAATTTACAGGCCCTGCATATATGTAGTACCACTTTACTAGGGACCTACAAGTAAATTAAATGTGATGAAACCAGAGAAGACAAATTAGATATTCTTAGTACTTTGTGCTAAGAGATTGAGATTGTTTGAGATCAAAAACAGGGTAATTTTGTTAGGTAAAAAAACGACAAAATATATGGATGAAAGAGATAACAGCGGCATCTGTTTGATCCTAACATATGTATGTATGCATGTGGCATTTGGAAAGAGTGAACCTAGCCAAAAAGGCTGCGGATTGCTGTACAGGGTCAAAGACCAGCATGCATTCAGTGTATGATCGGAGAGGTACCTGGTTAATTGATTGTTATTTCACTGTGATGTAGAGTTCTTTTAAAAAGTGTGTATTCTACTCTTTCCTAATTTGGAGCAGTGTTTTGGTGGTTCTTATAGATACAGGATGTTGTTCCAGATCCTGGGTGCATAGATGCAAAAGCCCTGCTGCCTTGCTTAACCTTTTTTCTCTTCTTAATATCCAGTCTGATGGTGGCCTGGGTGCATGTGTGCCAAGAGCTACCAGAGATTGTGAGTTTCACTGGGTGAGCTTCTCTGCAATAAAAGAGGGGGGCTGGTCATGATGTCTTTTTAATGCTGCAAGCTGGTTTTGAAGCTAGTGTAGGGGCTGGCAAGGGGGGGCAATGGAGATCTATCAGGGTGGAGGCAATGTGTTCATATTTCTTTGACCCTCAATGAGATGAGCTGTGTCATATAGGATGCCCTTGAAGGGTGCCAGTTTGATGCCTGGGAGGCCAAGTGGCAGGGCATTACCACTATCCAGATGCAACAGCACAATAACTTGAACACCAGTTCTGAAGTCGCTCTATAAAATAAACTGTTTCACCTTCTTTAGGAGAGAGAACTAGTACCAGGACATCTTGAGGGTGAAGTTGGTCCTCAATGCGAATCCATGTGTCTTGGCATTGGAGTTCTAAGCTATCAAGCTTTGTGTCATTGAGTAAGGTTTGGTCCATTTATTGCTTTCTGCTCTTATCAAGTAGCACACATTTTGTCTTGATGGAGTTAAGCTTCAGATAAGCACTGGACATCAGGAATGGGTGAGGTGCAAGCATTGTGTGAGTCATTAGTGTCTGGAGCAAAGAAGACTTTCAGGTAGAGTTGTGTATCACCTGCATATTGGTGAATCTTGGAGTTGTTATCAGTGAGTGGAGCCCAAAAGGGCTCCATGTAGACACTGAAAATGAAATGATAGGAGAGAGTATGGAACCCTGGAGCACTCTGCAGGTGATACGAATCTTTTAGGACCTAGAGGCGCCCATGTGAACAAACCTATAACCTATATGAGAAGTTGTCTGCATAACTTGACTTCTTGAGCCTGGGGAATGGCAGCGCTCTGTTAGTGTACAATCAGAGGGAAATTATACCTACCCAACAGAAAATACATCAAGTTTTTTAGAACAAACCCCACTGTTGCAACCAGTCCCTCAGCAGTTGTTTTGGTTCCCGCATATCATTCCAAAAAAAAATTACTTTCTCAACTTCAGATTACTACTTGCTGTCATGGCACATATCAGCTGAGTAATATGACCCCATATGCCCTGAAAGTAACAGAAGCAAACAAGCTCTGATTCCAATTAACCCGGACGCAGAGGCCAAAGAGGTTGATCTTGTCAAGTCAAGAGTCCCATTACGAGTTCCCCATATCTCCGCTGGGAGATACTCGGGCAGGAATTAACAATACCAGGAGGTATTTCCCTTAGAGATAATGGGGATTCCAAGGTATTTTCCCCCAAAAACAGGAATAACACGCAGACCCAGTAATACTGCTCCAGACAAGACGGTTTGGGGCCCCAGATTGTCTATGATAGCAGGACATGCCTAAGCAATAATCTTGCCTTCAATATAACCATAATAGCACAAGTATGAGGTTTGACCATTATCTACGAAGAGTATTACCAAACCAATGTAAGAAACCACTCTCCACACACTCTGGAAAGATCTGACGTCTGTTCCCGTGAGTTCTTTTATTTTTATGAAGAATTGTTTTGCTTGATTAAGGTTTTCTTCAGGAAAAAAACAAACTCATTGTATGGTTAATACTAGGTTTGGACAGTAAGGGAAAACGTCTTTCAAACTGTTGTTGTACCTCGGTGAAATATATGGAAATAATATCAATACACAAAGGGCAAAGAAGCTATATTTTACATGAATTAGTTATATATATATATATATATTTTGATTTTACGAGTTCCCACGCATGTAACAAATCAGGTGGAAAGGGTCTGCTTTGGTGATGAAAAAGGAAGGCTTCTGTGAGTGTATTAGGTTTACTGGGCTGGCCTCTCACTCATCTCCAGGCGTGAACCCCAAGGAGCCATACACTGTACCTGATGAAGAGGTTGAAGAGGCCTGAAGTGCTGTGGATCATGCGAGCTGCCTGAGATTCCTCCCGCTGAGACCGTGACAGAGACAGGGCGTCGTCCATGTGCCCCTCCTGGTGTAAGATTGCCTGTAGGTGATAAGGAGAATGTGAGACGCCGGCAAGGAGATGGCAACCCTTTGTCATAATCAACAGAGGAATGACACTTCTCTCCAGTCTGTGAGGTCATCGATACATGGAATGAGGGACACTGCACTGTGGGTTGTGAGGCCAGGAATGCACACACAGAATGATTGGCTTTATTGTTTACCTTTCTTTTTGGTGGCCCGAGGCGTACAACTTTGGTGTCAGCTGCAGCATAGGTGAGCCACAGGCCGCTTTTCACGTGCTGCACAAAGCACATGGACTCCCCGTATTTAATTTCTGGGGCTCCCATGCCTTCCACGTCTCTCTTGGGAGCCACATCCAGCTTTTCCTATTGGGGAACAAAGTCAAGTGTGTTACGATCAAAGTACGAGATCACAAGAGTTGAAAAGTAAGGTGGTGGGGAAAGGCCGAGAAACAGGAAGGCGGTGGAGGTGGTGAAAGGTGCAGGAAGGGAGAAAGAGATGGAGGTGAGAGTGGCTCAGATGGTGCGACAGATTAATAAAAGGGAAGGTGTAAGAGTTGACAAATTCTTTTTAGAAATGTAACTACCGTAGATGTGGGTATTGACAAGTGTAGGAGGTGGAGAACATTCAAGACACAGGACAAGTGTGGGAGCCAGTGTAGAAGTACAAAAAATGCAAGGTGTAAGAAGTGGGATGCAATAGAAGGAAAGAAGTTAAGGGGTGTGACGAAATTGTAGATTTGGGAAAAGTGTAATGCGAGGGCAAATTATTGAAGACTGAGATGGTGAAGGGGATGCGAAAGTGTAGAAGAAGGTGTAGTGTGGGCAGCAAGGCAGAAGTGCGTGGTGAAAAAGAAACTGATGCAGGGGGAACTGGAAAAGTAAAAGGTGTGGGCAGCACAACTGTGTCAAAGATTATCATGATGAGGGAGAAACAAGAATTCCAGGATATGGGAAAAGAAGTAGTAACCAGGAACGGTGTAATGAAAAAGGATAGAGTAGTAGAGAAGGAAAGTTTAAGAAGTGGGTAGGTGTAGTATATGTGCAAGATGTAGGATATGGGTTACACGACAGCAAAAGTGTGGGTTATACGACAGCAAAAGTGTGGAAGCACTAAAAACGGTAAAGATTATGTAAGTAGTACACTTTGCACATAAGTAAATACAAAAGATGAAGTGGGAGGTGGTGGAGGTGTCATATTTACTACAGGAAATAGAGAAAGTTCAGAGGCATGGTAGCCGAGACCGATGATCAATGATTAGGAGCTGAGAAAGTTTTTGGAGGCAGGGAAGTGGTTGAAAGCCATGGATGTGGAGGATATGGGAAGGTATAAGAGGTGATAGAAGAACAGCGAAGGTGCAATCAGCTGAAAGGAAGGAAAGATGTAGAAGCCAGTGTAAGATGCATGGAAAAGGCAGAAAAGTTGTAAGACATACAGAGTGTTTGATGGCATTAAACATATAAGAGAAAGAGAAAGGAAGGGGACAGAGGCAAGAGGCAAAAAAGGTGAAAGACTGAGGAAGTTATAGGACATACTGAGGGAGGAGGAACGCAGGAGGCTAGGATGCTAAAGAAAAAGTCATACAAGGTATAGAAGGCATAGGTACATGAGACAGAGAAGGCATAGGAGGCAGAGTCGAAGGTAGGGGAAACACAGTAGGCAAGACAATGTAGGACGCACAATATGGGAGGGAAATAGGCCGAGTAGGATTGGGACATCTGTAGGAAGTGTAGTATGGAGCAAATAAAGTATAATAGGTAGTACAAGTATCAACAGTAAAAACAACTGTAGGAGGAAGAAAAGGTGTAGGATGAAGGAAGTGTGCAGAAACTGTGTAATATTTATAATAAGAGTGGAGATTGAGAGCGGAGAAGACTTTAAACTTAAGTCCTCTCTTTACTTGTGAAATGCTGTCACTTACCTTGGAAGCTCTGAAGCAGAAAGCAGTAGCCTTAGTATTGGCTCTCTCTGCATCCACCAGGATCAGGCCCTTCTCTTCCTCCAGGGCCAGGTACCTTCCAGTTGTCACGTGCCGCACACGGAAGGACTGACCCCACTTCATATGGCTCCCGCTCCAGCTGCAGACAAAGGAAAAGTTGCTTATGGCTGCTTTCTGCAAGCGCCATCTACCCGTCAAGAGAACCAGGACAAGATCTACACTATAAAATAATTTATGCTACATGAAATTATATTATGGTAACTCTAATATCAAGAGACATGCTTAGGAATGATGAAATAGGTCCTTAAAAAATTGTAGCCAAAAGCTTGAAAAGAAATTTAGGGATAAACTCAAGGGTTCTCTAGTACATATCTAAAGGTGTATTAATAAGAGCTCTAATGGATGTCTAATGATACCCGGATAAGTGTTCTTATATATGTGTAAAAATTCACTAAGGTTGGTTTGTTTATAGAGAAAAAAACGAAGCCATAGGAATGCTCTTAATTTTTTTTAATGAAAGGGATCAAAAATTAAGAGAAGTAGACGATTGTGAGACAGAGTGTTTTTAATAAAAGAAGGTAGACCATGTGAGTCAAAGCAAGTGAATGGTTTATAAAGTCTGACATACCGGAGCATTGTTTGGGCACATGGTAACAGAGTGAAGACACCTAGGTTCTTATTACAATTATTTTGGAATCTCTGATTTAGTTGGAGTTTCTGCCAAAATCAGGATTACGATTTATACGGTCATACCACGTCCTCGAGTATTCTGCAGGCATATTTCGACATTGAAAATCCCTCAGGGTAACCTGTCTCAGCTCACATGCCAGAATGCATCCGACATATTTAAAGCTCTGATAAAAACAGTGGTAGTTCAATGCATTTTCCGTGCCTCCCGACCAAGGCAAAAGGAGGATGATACATATACACGGTTCAAAGTCATTTTTAGGTGATTTATTCACGTTGTGATTCATTTTTTTTACCTTACTTTTGGAAAAATGTTGTGCTTCTTTTTCTAAATTTCAAAAATGTTTCCTGCAATTTCCTTTTTTTTTTTTAAATTATGGTTGGGAACACCTGTACCACTTCCCCCTTAGTGCTTTTGTTTGACATTTTTCTTTATTTACGGTAGCGAGCTCAGATGTATTCTTATCTGTTTATATAACCATTTCTCTTACACTATCACACGTATTACAATCCTAACTCATTAATCTTACCTCTTACCTGCAACATGCAGTTTTACCTGTATAGGATTTGTTTTTATTTTCGACTGTTTTTTGTTCTCTCAAGTTAATCACTCGATATTTTGTTATCCTTGGGTAGTTAATCTGAGATAAGGACATCACTATATACATGCCTATTAAAGCAATGGCAGTTAACCTGCAAATTGAGTCAAAAATTGGGAACAAGGTTTCATGCCAGGAATCTGCTCATAAAATAGAATTACATGTGTATCTGTTTCGCTAGAGCGCCAAAATCACCCCTATAAAGGTCTCTTCATGCCACCGACAGGTAACAGATGTCTATTGTTATCCTACCCAATGGTACTCATTTTACCAAGTCGGAAGGACAAAAGAGTGAGTGGATCCACTGAGATTTGAACCTATGACCATGGGATCAAACACAGTTTCCTGGAGTGAACGCATTAGTCCAATACACCACCAGACCTGGCTTCAATCATATCATCATTATTAACTCTGGCTCAAACAGATTACACAGGCAGACTACAAAAGAATATCTCCATTTAGGATATTCAGCCGTATCAAACACTGGTATTGACGAGGTCCTCTGGTGTGCGTGAAACTGTCAGGACAATTGACATTGCATCTGGGTTTTGATGGCAAAGATATGGACATAAAACTGGTGGGAAAAGGAATACAGAACTCCTTAAATAACTCTTTGAGGTTCCATGACCAATGAATTCCTGCCCTGTGAGCTTGTGAGCTAGAAGATCATGGGGTTGTCAAGAGTTCTGAAGCTCATTAGGTAACGCTTAGGGCATCAATTTACATATTATCATCAATGGCATTATAAAAAATAGACAACAAAAACTACCAAGCAGATGAACTTGGAGGTAGTGTCTGATCTGACCTCTTGTATTCCTATCTTCAGATTAATTCTGGAAATCCTTGTGGTCAATTGACAACTTGACAACCATCTGCATTTGCACACTGAAGACCATTTATAATGAATCCCAAAATGACTGTTATGTTGAAATGGGATGATTTATTTTAAAATATCTTGTGATCTAAAGAAATGAGGTAAGGTGAACACTGTTGAAACAAAGGAAAGCGTTGCCTCGATAAAATAGTTCCATTCATCAACAAAATATTACGTCCCAAAACAAGACCAAATTTCACTCCAAAGCCCAAGGGAGAGGAACAGAAAAGAGGGAGGCATAAGGGACTTTTTGACTGCAAAGGAATTCACCTGTCTTCAATGAAAGACGTTTGATTGACCGTCACTTACTGACCTGATTCGCAGGGGCTCCAGCCTCCACAGGGAGCGAGCATGGCTGCAGACAGCTCCACCCTCATAATGCGGTAGTCTGGAAAAGAAGAGGCATATTAGAGCAAGCACACTCCAGAAAGGAGCAGTGGGAAGGATGGGGGATGAGACACCATAGGCAACATAGAGGAGTACAGTGGCACTTACTCTGCAGCTGCTACTGTAAAAATCATCATCAGTGAAATAAAATATTTTGTCTTATAACATATCAAGAATTTTTAAAGGCTCAGAGTCCATTGTCCAGTGCTGTCGGGCTGCGGCAACTGTATGAAATCTTACTGAGAGGAAACTAAGACTCTTGGGCTCTTTTGATTTAAAAGTAAAAGCTGGGAATTAGGGCAAACATAACTTGGATTAAAATCCACTGTCCACCAAATAACGAGGGCTTGTTTTGAGGCTTACAGCACTGTCTACAAGACCCTGTAGGAAACGGACCAGGTAGATAGTAGTAGAGCAGTGACAACTAGACTCTAGTCAAAGTGCTGCAAAGGATTTCGACCAGGGAAAGAGAAGACCGCCAATGGTGTCAGAGCTCCCCAGGGAAGAAGATGCAGTAGGAGCAGCCTCCAATGTACAGTCCTTGTTAGGCACTGGGAGATATGTTGGGTGGAAAACGGCAAAAGTGATACAAAATGTTCAAGAAGAGGTGGACATAAATGAAAAGGCAGGGAATGGTGCCTCAAGGCAAGTAAGATGATGCAAATAACTGAATTGTGGCAGTAGTGTACATCAAAGGCTATCAACAGTCAATGAGTGAAATATATAGATGTACTTCAGGTTAGTGAAGTGAGGAATGCTGGTTCCATAGATACATACCTGCGTTGATCTTCTCCCTGGTCAGTGGAGGAGATGGTGAGACACTCATCCATGTGTCCGTGGAATAAACGCAACACATGGCCACCCGTCAGAAACCCTATTAGGGTCAAAGACAAAAAGTGGTTATGAAAACAGAGTCTTTGATAATAAATCCTGAAGCATGTCTACAATGAACAAAATTGATTAAGTCTGAACAGTGGCAGCTGGTGAACTTTGGAAGGGATGTGGCATAGACTAGCATGTACAGTGAGCAATTACTAGACATCAAATTATCATGGGAATGCCTACTCTTTATGTACTTTGTGCGAACTATATAATCTTGCAGTATCATAGTGGGGGTGTGGGTATGAGCTAACCACTTAACTATCTATGCTATAAAAATGACTATAAACTGAGATACCTCAGATAATGCTCTATGTCATTGACAGCTATTTTGCTTATTTACTTTAGATATGACAGACGGCTGATAAATCTGGGGGGTGGTCCCACCACATGGGAATCTTAAGAACAATGATATTTCACAGCAAAAAGTGATGCTTAGATGAGGATGAGAAATAAAAGTTCTCATCAAAGTAGCAGCGATCCTGAGGATTTAGGGGTAAAAAAACAAAACTTGAGGCTACGCTGTATTCTCCTCAATAAAATGTCCAGTGAATAAACATGTCCATGGTAAAAAAAAAGCATTGAGGCCTGAGGAACAACCCTTTCAGTTCTACCTAAGACATGAGAACAGTGTTACAAGCACTAATTGCAACATACGTTTTGGAAAGGTTGTGCTGATTGTAGACAGATTATCCTGTATCTCATTTAGCACATGGGAAGGAACATGGCTTTTAAATACACGTTGCTTATTACAGCCTTGGCTAATGTCTAAGTGCAGGCCCATCATCGCAGCGAAATGAAATGCACAGTTAACTTTCAGCAACAGCAAAATTCTGAGCTTCATTTTAAATCAGTGAAGAGGAGCTAACTGGGCAGTCCTTCTCGCTGTTATTGCACTTGAAAGTTTCACTTTGGGAATGACTTGTGAGTGAGCGTAACTCCAGACTACTGGGTCAAATGAGATAGATTCCTGCAATAGCCACCACAGCAACTAGAAAGAGCTAAAGGAGCAACACCGGGGAATCAAAGCCAACTAGTATCTAAAAAGAATGGGAAACTACCTTTTAATTCAGCTGCAGGTAGCGATGTGGATGCAGAGCTAGTATTTTTACTTTTGCGATTTAAAAAAAAAAATAATGTTATTGTATTGTATACAGCAACGGTACTGATTATATATAGAATTATAAATGGGTACCAGTAGATTACGGGAATATTTTTCCCCGAGGTGTTCTGAGTGACATCAAATAGACAATAAGAGTAATGGTCAAGTTGCCTATGATGTCACTCCAAAACCCGAGGGGAAAACATCTCAGTATTTCACTTTTTACCCATGTATAATTTTATGTTATGTCTGGCCCCCAAAATCATCTGCTCCTGCTTTTAACTGCTACGCAGGGGCAGAGGAATAATAGGAGAGATATACATAATTCTCTCCCAGTCCTAAATTTTAAAAAACTGGCCTCCTGCCACCGGCCGCAACCACTGTCTGTGCATCAATTCTACCCCCTCTAGAAGCTGTGCTCCCCGGTTTCCAGCGCTGCTCTGATACGCTCTTAGAGAGGACAGCCGGAGCAGCCTGGAATTCCTTTGTGACACAGCAACAGTGGGTAATAGCTTTTGCTAACAACTGTTGCTACATCATAGCAGTGAATCACTGAATTTAGAATCCAGTCATACACACTCGTAGATCTCTATGAGAGCTACAGCATAATTTCCCTCAAATCAATATGAACTCCCTACCATATATCCAGTCCAGTCACCCACCTCTCCATTGGTACTGTCTACAAATGTTAAATCAATAGGTTGGGGCACACAGATAATGTTTTTCCAGCTACAATTGGTGTAGTCTTATGGGTTGATCATTAATCATATATCTAAGGCAGGCATCTATAATAGGTGGAGTTTACCTGTGAGTATTTCAATGTTCACTCCAAGAATGTCAGTGCCCTGACTTTATGCTGGCATGACATCAACTTGCCCACCTTGGCACGGTAGTCCAATATTGGCTTCATGCGTTTGCAAGTGTGCAAGGCCATGGTGCGAATATCCTAGAGACTCTATTTCACCATTGTCCCACTGCGTCTAATCATGCTGCTATTACTATATAGGTAACACCTCATCTGTCAGCCTTAAACACATGTTGAGAATTCGGTTCGTCAGGTCTTAAAACTACAAAATCTTACATTTAGGGCTTTTTGTTGTTAGTTGTTGTTTGTTAGAAACATTTATGGTCCTTGTTTACAGCTGTGGAGGAGAGTGGGTGTGTGTGAATCTACAGTACTACATACAAGGAACAGATTGTTACAGAGTAATGTTTTCCATTCGTATCATGTGTGGCTGTACATACACATGTTCTGCATAGACTAAAAAGCAGTCCATCTCCAAAGAAGTGGCTTTTGAGCAGATGATGCAGATGTCTGGAAGTGTTCTTAAGGCAGCTTGGCCAACTAAAGCCTGTTGACGTGTTACAACGTCCACACAATAATGCTTGGTGAAGGTCTGTGGCGTAATTAGCAGCCTTACAGATATCTGTTAGAGGGATGTTACCAAAAGACTGCTTTTAGAGGGGGGTCTAGGGGGGCACAGATGTGTGTATTTGGCCTTGGCAGAGCACACCCGGATGCACTTATCTATTCTACTTGCAATGCCAACTTTGGAGGTGTGGGGTTTTGTGGAGGCCACAAAAAGTTAATTAGACTTTCTACAGGATCTAGTTCTATCAACGTAATACATAAGTGCCCTCTTAACATTCAGACGGTGAAGGGCCCTTTCCGCTACAGACTCTGAATGTGGATGGGCACCCAATTTGAAAATATAGCCGGCACCCTTTAGCCCCCACTACGGGCGCTGGCTAGGGAGCAAGCAGGGGTTACTATAACTTGTACTTTCACCATGCACTGTTCAATACCTCACATATTACATCACTTATGACGTGTTCTATGACATCACTGAAACAAATGAAATGAAATCATTTATGACACCATTGTGTATGGCGGGAAGCAAGTTAAAGTGACTTTAGAGCACACTTTATAATTACATGAGATAACTATAACTGGTGAATTTTAGTAGTGTTGATTGTTCACCTAACTATAACATCCCTTTTTTCATTGGATATGTTAAATTGACTTTAACACCTTAAGGTATGTTTAAAAAACAAAACTATGATATTTATTCTAAAAGCCACAGTAACAGTGAAATGTTGGTCACAAAACGAAATCTGAAACTATTGAAATTCACAGATTATGGTTTGCTCCACATTGCAAACCATAACTTGTGCACCAAATACAATGCTTATGACATCACTCTTGACGTAAAAGATGCTTTTACAAATGGCATCAATCATTGTATAAGTGATATTACAGATTATATTAGCCTTAACACTTTGGAAGAGGCGATGATGAATGTAGTATTATTTACTGGTTTGAGTATGTGTTGTTATTGAATTACAGTGTGCTTTTAGATGTTGTTACTTACTGGTATAAATATATTGTGTGGTGATTAACATTGCTTTTGGAGTGCAAGTTATAGGTTGCGTGACTGTTGAGAAAGCTATGGACTGCAGAGTTAACCATAACTTGTGAATTTCAGCAGTTTTTTGGTTTTAATTCATAACTGTACTTTATGTGTAGTTTTAAAGTTAATTTCTCAGGGTTTGTTTTATATGTTAACATGCTATTACCACAGATAACCATAATTGCACTTCAACCTTTTTCAGTGAATATCTAGAATTTTGAAATCACATACTACATGCAAAGTATATGAAAGTATGAGCTCAGCTCTGGCTGTGCGAAGGGGGAGTGGCAATAGACACAGGCATACAGTGGCCAAAGGGAACCAACCCTCTGAACTTGGCAAACTCTGGGCCTAGTTGTACACAACCCTTTGCAGATGGCCAACCCCTGCTGCGTATGGCTTTCAGCAGTGAAAAACGGGTTTTGTCAGAGGCTCTGGCTTATAGTGAGGTCCTGCTCCCAGCCCTCCAAGGATGGTCAACCCTTCAGGCATTCAAGCTGAGTCTGATTTCCCTTTTTCCTTTTTTGGGGGAATTTGCGCACCCCAGTCTGGGTTCGTGAATCAACATGGGTTTGTGAGTCCTTGTGGGACTTCACGCTAGGTCCACAGATGCAGTACTGGATCCATGAATCAAGAGGAAGACCCCACATAGCCCATGTCAGAGGTTTGTGGACTGTAAAGCTGGGTTTGGGTACCTTGGAGATGCACCGAAGTAAGATATAGCAGCTATTCCAAATTATTCAAAAGCTACAAGTTGTGAGATATGCTGATGTTGAATTTGCATTGTTTGTCAAGTCTCCTGTAGAGATTTCTAAGTTAAGCCTTGCATCTAATACTGGAAGAGCTTTGGTATATATGCATGAAACCTAAGTGGGTAATAAGGAGCCAAAGACAAAAAATTGAAGGGACAGGATCATAATTTCAGCTCATGATTTAAAAAGAGGTCTGTGCGCATGAATCAAACATTGCTTGCTTTAGAAAAGCAACTTATAAGACAGAAGCACATATAAAAGGAAACATCTAGGACTGAATCTTATTGTATAATATAAACAATCTAAACATTATTATTACCCCCTGGATTGGACCAGTCATACTGCAATGAATTTTGAACTATGTTTCTCTGGATTGCTTCTTAAAAATCTACAACTACTACCAAACATACAAGGGAACCCACACAATGCAATGCACTGATTGCTTGCTATCACTTTTAACTCAATACTCTAGCTGGATTATGGTGCTAGAGCATGTTGAGAATGTTAGATAAGCTTCCCTTGAGTGATTCACTGTCATATTAAGGAAAACAAAAACACCACTAACTAGTGACTGTCACCTATTCCATGAACAGCAAAAACAAACACTAAGAAAGCATCAAAAGCAATAGAAAAAACATAACAAAGGAACAACTTAACACAAAACAAACACTACACTGGCAAGCTGAATATATCACATCTGCTTAGGACACCTCCAAAATATTTTTTGCAAGACACAATGCACATGCAGTAATTTCTAACACACATCATAATTCTCACTAAATGTATTCGAATTTCTCTTCATAAAGTTGAAAATCCCAGAGTCAAATGTTTACCTATTGAGGAAATTAGAAATTGGAATTTATCAGCTTTGCATGTGACCTATCGGCTTCCTTAATTAAAGAAAGTTCCAAGTTACTTTAATAACTGTTGTTATCAATGGCTTCTTTTGGCCTTTCTTTACAACTCCAACTTCATATTTAGCACCCTTCTCCTATCAAAGGTCCTTCAGAAAGCTACTAGTAGGCAACCCTATATTCAGAAGACCAAGATTTTCTGGGTGAGAAGCAATCATGATTCGAGTCTAATCAGGCACAGAAAGAGCACTACCAATTTGCAGAAGAATCACTATTATATCTTGGGTAATGCTTGTGCTATGACTGTGATGTTACATGATCTTCTTATTGCCTCTGAAACCCAACTATTCTCCTACCCAAACTTGTTAAACTGGTGTAGTTTGTCAGAAGCCTTCAAGTCCTGCATGGAAAAGATCTGCTGAGGCTTTGTCTGGAGTAACATGAGTCTGACTATGTCCTGGTTACGTGTTAACTATTGTGATGAGACCCAAATCATCCTGAATTTGACAGACTCATCACCAGTCAGTATTCACAAAAATAAAATTTGGGAAAGAGGGGAGGAGGGAGGAACAGAAAATGCAGACTGTCAATAGAGACATTCCCTATGTTGCAGGTATTGATGATGTACACAGTGTCAACGGAGTTTATGCCAATGAATAACAATCAGTATGTATGTCATGTGATTTTAATATGCCTAGAACTCAATAATAAAAGAGTTAAAAAAAAATTAAAAAAAATTGGGTTAGGCCATAGATGATCAATCAAGCCTTATTGAGGTAAAAACTGAACTCCAACTTACTTCTACTAATACGATACACATGACTAGATAGTTCTTCCTTCAAATAATTATTGCTCATAAATCAAGAGTAAAGCAAAATGTGTTAAATCATTTGCATTGATTTGAAATTAATCGAACATCCAAGGAAAATAAGAACATTAGAGGGCATTTCAGATGGGGTGTAAGAATATAATGTATTATATAGATATAAGTTGATTGTGTGAAAGTGGTCAGTTTAAGGGTGGATTCTCTATTGGAGTCCATGTCAGAGTTAGTTTGATATCATGGAGGCTTCTTCTGACGTTATTTGGCCGATTACTGTGAGAGGACGCTCACTTTAGTTAGTGGATATTGGTTTAAGAAGTTGGATAGCGGAGACCATAATAAGTTTATTTATTTATTTAAAGTTTTGTATAGCACGAACATGACAAAAGCGGGTATCAGAGCACTTCACATGCAGGTTGAGGAAGACATAGATAGATAGCTGCGGGAGAAAAATGAAGGCAATATACATCAGGAGCAATAATGACATAATGGCGGGCTACACTGGGCCGTGACAGAAGCCATGTAGCAATCAGTCTTGTTTACACAGATAGGGAGTTCCAGATTCTCGGGGCAATGCCAGAGAAAAGTACGTTTGTAGGTTTTCAGTTTTTTAAATTTCTTCATCTTAAGGAGCAGTGTGCTGGTGCTCCTTGAGGGCCGGGAGCCACTTGATAGTTCGAGCTTATTTGTTAGGTAGAGAAGGGTATTGAAGTGTAGTGCTCTATGGGTCATACAAGTAATTTTTAACTGGATCCTTGCCTCAAATGGAAGCCAGTTGAGCGATTTCAGGTCCGGCGAGATGTGGTTGGTTTTCTTGGTACCTGTGACAAGTCTAGTCGCAGCATTCAGAGATGCTCGGAGGGGGACTAAACTAAGTTTCGGAAGTCCGCATAGAGTAGCACTGCCGTATTCAAGTCTTGAGATGACTAGTGCTTGCATCGCTGATTTGAAGTCATCTTGTGGAAGGTAGGGTTTAAGTTTTCTTAGGATGCTCAGTTGGAAGTTCGCGCCTTTGGTAGATGCTCTGATGTGATCTTGCATGTTTAGGTTCTTATCTAGCACAACTCCCAGTGATTTTGTGGAATCAATGATGTGTAGTGTGCAGTTGAGAGAGGTGAGGTTTGTTAGATATTTCACAACAGTGGGGGTTTGCCTAGCGGGTGAAATGAGAAGGAATTCAGTTTTAAGGGTGTTTAGTCTGAGGTGGTTGGAGGTTAGTCAATTTAAGGTTTTGTGCAGGGTTCCGTTGAGTGACTTGATATCTTCTAATGAAAATAATTTCATGTACAGTTGGGTATCATCCACATACATGTTATATTGGATGCTGGATGCTTTGAGGATTACAGGCAGTGGTTCAATTAAAAAGTTGAAGAGCGTAGGGGAGAGTGAGGACCCATGGGGGACACCCAGCCGGTAGGGACTGGAGATGGATAGAGTTTGATTGGATTTGACTCTTTGCGTTCCGTTGTTGAGAAAAGAGGCAAACCATTTTAGGACAGTGCCTGAGAGACCCATCCTACATTCCAAGAGGTTAAATAGATTGTCATGTTTGACCGTGTCAAATGCAGATGAGAGATCGAGTAGTATTAGTAGAAAAGTTTCATTCTGATCAAGCAAAATGAGGGCATTGTCCACTATATGAGTGATGCCTGTTTCAGTGCTGTGGCCAGAGCGAAAGCCCGATTGGAATTGGTCGAGAAGTTGGAATTGCTCACTGTGTTTGCACAGTTGTTCATGTACACATTGCTCAAGGAGTTTTGCCAGGTTAGGGATGTTTGTGATTGGTCGATAGTTATTCAGGTCTTCAGGGTCCCCCGTCGGTTTTTTGAGAATAGGGTGAACTAGGCCCGCCTTCAGGCAGTCTGGAATCTCACCTTGAAGAAGCGAAGCGTTGATGATCTTGGACCAGAGCGGGACTAGTGATCCTATCATTCCTTTAAAGAAGTTCAGGGGGAGGGGGTCATTAAAGTGATTTGAAGGTTTCAGGGACGATAGTATGCTGAGAATGGCAGTGTCGTTGAGGGGTGTGAATTGGCTCCAAGAGGCATTCTTTTTGGGGGAGAGACACGGCGGCGTAAGAGGGAGGGCAGGTAAAGAGGAGTCAGGAGAGGGTGAAAGTTCGAGTAGAGCAGACTTGAGGTTCGATTCGATCTTAATCTTCTTTTCGAAGAAGAAGTCAGCAACGGCATTGCAGTTAGACTGAGGGCAGGAAATGTGCGGTAATTGGCCAGAATTGTTACTAGATTGTAACTTAATCAACTCAAAGAGTCTTTTCGGGCGATTTTTGGCTTTGTCAAGTTGGGATTTGAAGAAGGTTGCTTTTGCCGTTGTGATGAGTTTATTGCATCTACTACTTTTTAGTCTTAGAGTTTTTAGTAGACCAGTGGATGGAGCTGATCTCCATGCGCACGTCTGTCAGCATTTAGGCTGTCATTGAACCATGGTTTGGAGTCTTTGATGGGTTTTCCTGTTAGTTGAAGGGGGGGCAGTTGCATTCAAGGCAGGCAGACAACATGGAGTTGTTCAGGAATGTATGTTGCAGTTCACTTTCAGCCACTTTGTTTCCAATTCTTTTTATTTAACCAATGTTTTTGTTTTGTTTAACATAACCAAAGAGTTGGTACAATACAAAAATAGCAAAGAGAGCACATGCAAAAGCAGCACTGCTGGGGGCCATTTGTGGTTAAGTAGCAGTACTTCACACTTGCACCATCTCCCACCCCTAGCCCCCCTCTCCACCCCCACCCCCGGTGACCGGTCTGATACAATTGCTGCGGCTGATTTGTGTTCTCAGTTGGCCCTGGATATGATATAGGTCATCCACCGTGCATAAGACTAATTAAAGTGGTCATAATATTAGATATATGGGGACGTACAAGAAAAATTCCTAAGTTGGCTTTGCTGCTCTTATTAGTTTAGCCAAAGTCAGGAACTGTCCTGCACCTATTGCAAAATTTTGTTTGGCCTCTTCAAATATTATAAATGCTTCACCTTTGTGCATGTCACCCAGTGTAGAGTACCCTCCCTCAATCCAGCCAGCAGTCTCCACCTCCAGGTTTAACTTTTGGAAGTGTGGGTATGTCCATATTTTGGCATTCACCGTTAAGGAGAACCCTTTTATAGTTTTGTACACATACTTATATTTGTGACATCAACTATATCTGGTATAGAATCTCTAAGTTCCTATGCTTTGGAGATAAATGTAAAAGTAAGCAAAGTGGATCCTGGGTAACACCATGCAAATATTATTCTTTCCTGATTAGGGGCCCAATCTATCCACTATCGTACAAATTCAAAGGGATTCACCAACTAGTAGCATTCTGGTAGGGCAAGCTCTCCCTCCCCCGTTCATAGCACCTTAAGTGTAGTAAGTTTAATTTGGAGGCGTCTTGGCCCAAACTAGAGAAGCAGGAGCGACAGGTGCAGGTAAGAGCGGTGGGGCGGGGTTGGAGGGGGGCAGTTGACAGACGGCGACAAGGGAAAATAACAATAAAAAAAGACTTACCTTGAACTTGCTGCATCACCGACACGGCGATGCAGCGAGCGCAAGGTAAGCGGTTCTTTTTTTGGTAATATTAGTTTTCCGCGAGCGCAAGGTAGGTGGTTTTCTTTTTTTCAATGGTATTTTCCCTCGTTGTCTATCGACTCCTCCCACCACCGTGCTTACCTGCACCTGTCTGCTTGTGAATGGGCCATTTGTATGCCGATGTATTTCAGGGATTCATGTAGCAATTCTAATCCTAAATCCAGAAGATGTGTTGCTGTTCTATTGGCCATTGCTTCCATTGGAAACAGATGTTACTTAGACTACTTAGTTGCCAGCCCACAGAACTGTTAGAAATCATCAGATAATTGGTGCATTGAAAGAACTGAGCTCACTGGGTCTTTCATATAAGCTAGAGTATCAAACGCAGAGAGTGACACTATGTGTGTTTTTGTAATACATTTTAATGCCTGCTATTGGGTTGGAGTACCACTGCTATCAATAAGTTAAGTAATTTAAATTTGTTCCTGGCTAAGAATTTGCCAGGACAAAGGAACAGGAAGAAGAGATCTCTCTGTGATAATTTCCTGTTTGGCAGGATGATGAATATTTTGTCCTTTGAAATTTGATCCCAAAGTTTGCACAGTTTTGTGCCGACGGAGAGCATGTGTTCAGTGCTGGCATTCACTTCCTTGCAGTGCCATCAGGAGTGATTGTTCAAAAAGGCAACTTTAAAGATTAGTGCTCCATGAAATATGAAGTAAACCGATTGTGTAACAGAGGCCAATTTGGAGCAGATGCTGGCTATTTCCCCAACCAGCTTCACGACTCACTACTACAGCAGTGAGATTCAATTTAATTCAGCCATGGTTCCAGCTGGTTAGGGGTTGATAAATTATTGGCAGTGCTTTTGATGTGTTTGTAGTGGTAGCAGCAGCAATTGAATAGTCGGGTGGAGGATGGTTGGCTGATATGAATTTGCATGTACGTTCTTTTATGACTCAGATCAAGGTTATTGACTTAGATATTGATTATTTTACATGAACCTTTGATGTTTCCGTTCCTGGTTTCCTAGATTGTGATATACTTGAAGGATATCAAATGGAGTGAAAGAGTTGAGCTGACATAACTGGCAGATGGTACATTCTGGCTTACCTGATAGCCATTTCTCAAAGGGGCCCACAACTATTTTAAGCTCCCCTACTCGTATTTCTTTGGCTCCTGCTAGATCTTGTTTATCACTACCACCCAGAACAAAGCTATGGTCGCGTTCATTTCACAGAATATGGCTAGCCTTAGGTCAAAGGTGATTCTCCCTGATTGAAACAATGTTACTGATTTGCATATTTGTTTGTTCCAAGAAACCTGATGTACTGATCCACTTTTTAAACCTGGCTATTTACATTTTTTAATTCCTGCGATATGTGGCCAAGTCAGGAGATCTTCAGGAGGACTAATAATGTGGACTAGACCAGCTTTAGCATTAGACTCCAGAAACTTGCATCGATTGTCCGGATATACCCCTCTCATGGTCCGACCATTCTGCCATTTATTTTTAGCTCAGAGACCCCAAGGAAACTCCAACTATCAGCAATCTAATAGGCCCGTCCTCCTATTGAGTCTGGAAGAACATAAACATCAGCCATCTGACCCTGAAACAGCTGCTCAGAATTATTCAACTTGGCTAAATCATGCCTTTACACAAGCTGCACCCTCGAAGGTTTGTAAACAAAGGAGAATTAAACACTCCGAGCCCTGGTACTCAGGGACTCTCCGCCAAGAAAAACAAAAGTGGAGACAACAAGAAAGGAAATGGAGGCTCAACTATGAAACCCAGGAGAAGGAAGTGCACAAACTCTCTCTGTCCAAATATAAAACCTTATTGGTCAAATAAAAAACAGTGTACATAACAACACAAATAAAATCCTCTAACAACTAACCCAGGGAGCTCTTTAAAGTTATTAACAAACTCAACAAAGTTCCAGGAAGTAGCAGCAGTCAAGCCCTCTGCGACAACATTGCCCAATGTTTTAGACACAAGGTGAATCATATCTATAATCTTTTTACAGCATCGGTGAATCACTACCCTTTGCCGCAGCAAATTTTAGTGAATGATGATAAGAAGTAAAACAACACTTCCCATATTGGTATGTCCAGTTTCAGTTTAGTCTCTACAACTCAAGCAGAACTTTTTATTCAGTCCACTAAATCGGGATCTCCGAATAATCCGTGTCCCCCTTCGATGCTCAAACAAATTTATGAACCTTTAGTGAAGTGCCTGACCAACGTTTTTTATTCTATGTTCTTATCAGGCATTTTCCGTCATCTTGAAAGAAAGCATTTATTCTCCCTCTTCTAAAAAAGCCTAACCTCGACCCCGTCACTTCTTCTATTATCAACCTATTTCCAGACTTCTTTTCCCGGCTAAATTCGTACAAAAAATTAGGAATTTCCAACTTACCCAATTAATTAAGGAACACAATCTGTTAGACCCAACTCAATTTGATTCTAGGTCATATCATAGCACCGAGATAGCGCTTATCAAAGCCACAGATGAACTCAAAATGATTCTTGATGAAAGAAGAAACGCAGCTCTGATCCTGTTGGACCTATCCGCGGCCTTTGATACCATGGATCACCTGACACTATGCCATCGCCTAGAGACCATGGGCATACAAGGTACAGCCTTACATCTTCTCAGACCGTTTCTAAATAATAGGGAAAACACTGTGATGCTAGACCATTTCAGCTCGCAAACCTTTTCTCAACCGTGCGGGGTACCGCAGGGATCCTCGCTCAGTCACTCCCTATTTAATCTATATGTGGCTGGGCTTGCCCTGTTGATCCAATCTTTTGGACTCTCACTTACATCTTATGCAGATGACACACAAATTGTGGTCTCTGCGAAAACAAGGTCAATAACACGAGCACCCATCTTCACAGATGTATGATGGAAATCGGTACCTAGATGGATAGGGATTGCCTTAAGTTAAATTCTGATAAGACTAAGGGTCATTTTCTTTGGAAATAACCCTCGCTTTTGGGCTCCAAACTGCTGGCCATCAGAGATGGGCTCACTTCCAATTCCAACTCCCAACGTTAACAGCGTGGGAGTGATTCTTGACGACAAACTTAACCTCAGTAAACAAGTAAACTCCATCATATCCACTTCTTATAATACCTTAGGAATTATCAGAAAAATTCTCTCCTACATACCGATCAGCGCCAGAAAAATAGTTATATCCTCTCTAATTCAATCTAAAATAGATTACTGCAACACCTTATATATCAATCTGTAGAAACAATACCTCAATAAGGTGCAGGTCCTGCAGAACTCAGCCACCAGAGTACTTCTTGATCTTCCAAAACATCAGTCTGTATCCCTTGCCAATAAAGAACTACACTTGCTTACTGTCAGTAATCGTATTAAATTCAAAACCATCTGTCTCACTTTAAAGGTCCTAAATGGTATGGGTCCAGAATGTCAAAGAAATGCCATCTCTTGGTATATTCCCAATAGGAATCTCAGATCTCTCGGCTCCTACTCAGTCATACCATTTAGACTCAAGAAAACCAAATGGGGCGGTAGCAGCTTCCTGGCAGGAGCCACCAGACTTTGAGTTACTCTGCCCGCCTATTCAGATCCTCATCATCTCTGTTGGCCTTCAGAAAACATCTGAAAATGTGTCTTTTCAACAGGTAAACTGTTCTTCCCACCACGTTCCCTCACTCTGCTTAGCTATCAGCACCAAGACACCCTCGGGTATACGTTGCGCTATATAAATTAATATAACATAACATGTTTTAGCTGTTCATTTAGCAATTGATGAGTCTACTAGCATCGATATCTATCTATGCAGGAGGGCTTAAGGGTGGTATAATGTTGAAAAACTATTTTGCTTTTAGAGGATTATCTGGACAAATCAGAGTCATAGTAGCAGGGGATTTTAATACCATGTTTTAGCCCATGGATATTGATGATGTTAACTTAACTACTGAGGAGGATGAGAAATGGGGCACTCCGCTACTTGACTTACCACCAATAAAAAGGTGGACTTGAGCTGCTTTACAGCTTAAAGCCCTTTCTTTTGAATTAGGGCTTAGGGTGATCAATGGAAGGTTAAAATCTGATAAAAAGGGGGCTTGTACTTTTAATAAGTTATTTCACTCAAGTAGTATTGATTATATAACTAATAGATTTGAGACTTCAACCTCGTCAATGATATGGTTATAAAATTTGTGTGGGCAGCCTTTAGCCTTGTAGATGGGTTCCTCCCACTTTCCACAGATGTCAAAGGATTTCCGCCACTCCACTGTGGCGTGGCCACCGAGGAATACCAAAAACGGCAAATGTTCATCTTTGCAATCATAGTAGCAATTCCCCCCAGGATTCACTCCTACTTATTTTTTCCAGGATACCAAATACAGCAATGCAGGGAGAATGGTCTACAGGTTTGCATACCATTCTGGAGAGAGTGATAACTACCTTACACCAATATTTTGCCATAACCAGGCAGTTCCAGACAACATGGAAAAAGCTGCTGTCAGTGGAGTTACATCAAAAGCATGAGGGCGAGGGGATCTTGCCGGCATGCCATAGTTTCGTAGGAGTGAAGTAAGTAATGTGTACATAATTTAGCTGTATGACTTAAGGCTGAGAGGAAGTAACGATCTTGCGCTGGAACAATCACATTCCACCAAGGGGCCCACCCAACCAATCACATTCCTCCAAGATGCCCACCCAACACTCCCCTCTTACTTTACCAGCTGTGAAGTAGATGGAATCATTGAAAATGAGGTATTTGTACATGCATGATGCAGTCCCCATTTTGCCAGCGGGTCAATAACAATCTTAGCTTCCAACGGTCTATATTAAGGGGGTCAATCAAAGAAGCCTGGTGAGAGGTCAATGGTTGGCAACAGCTGCAAGTATTTATAAAAGTCTGTCTTGTGGAGGTCAAACTCAGTTTGAATGGCCTGAAACAAGTTCATTTGTTTACCTTGCCGAACACCACCTAGCTTAGAAGTCCAAATAAGGCCCAAGGACTCAAATCCAGAATGCCGTGCTTAATGAAGAAGCCATTTCCCATGCCATAATGGTGCTTCATGAGTGGTTCATTCATCCCACTTAACCCAACAGGGCAGAGCACCAACAAGTAATGGTCACTCTGATTACTTCTGGGAAAAAATGTGGAATAGTGTCTACATGCATAAAATCAAGTATGTTGTCTCGACCAACATTGGAAAATGTTATTCGAAATGTTGGATAGTCATACCGTCTGTGCAGTTAGTCGTTAAAAAACAGAATTTGTAAAACCCATTATTGGAATCTAAGGACAGCCATACCCATGTTGCCTTCCTAAGAGGATTGGGTACATTTGTTGAATGCCATGCTTGGTGCTCGATTCACCCTATGACAAGGAGCATGTTCAAGCACGTAGCTCAGTAGACCGACCTTGGAGGGATCTGCCAGGGAAAGTTTTGTAGAATGTACAGGAACCTTGGTAGGGACATCATTTTGAAAAGAGCTATTCTTCAGAGGACACTGAACAAGAGATAAGAAATCCCTCTCAAGTATTTCCATGCGCTGGATTGCAGTGGGGATGATTTTAGGCTCCAGGAAATCCCAGGTTCCAAAGCAATATGCATGCCAAAGTACTTAAAAATACATTTGCGAATGCTGCTTGCTGACTGCCGTGACTGGGACAATGATCGACTTGGTCCAGTTGACACTGAGGTTGAAAGAATTGCCGTAGAAATCTAGAATGCTTATCAGTCAGGAGTCGTACCCTGGAGGTGACCCACGAATTGGAGCGGTCTTCCAAGTCTCTTTCCCTCCATAACCCCCATATTTGCACATCACACCGACCCAAATTGTCTTGGGTTCCATTACCAAGGAGAAAAGAAGCAGTGAGAGGGGGCACCCCTGTCTAGTCCCTCTACGGATAAGAAACAGGGTGATAGGGTGCAGTTTACTTTAAACGGAGCTTGAGACTGAGCCTAAAGAACTTAACAAAAGATATAAAGCGGAATCCCAAAGAGGAAGGTTAAGTCAAGAGTAGTAAATGTTTTTTTTTTAATTTATGAAAATGAGGACACTAGAGTCCTGTTGTGCCTGAAGCGTTTGGCAGTAAGAGACAAAGACGGAAGCTATACATACAGCAGTGCTGACCACATTGCTTTCTGAATCCATTACATGTGGAATCACCCTGCAGGGAGTGTCCCTGATTGCCAGTCAGTACAGAAGCTTTCCAAACATGTCCCCCAATATTTAGATCCACCTCGTAGAGGCAATGCAAACCCGCCTAGCTTCATTAAGGTAGAATTCTCGCAAGGAGGCCCTGTCCGTGGCCTGGTAATGCTGAAGCGTCTCTGCACACTTGGTGCAATATTCATATTCTACTTTAAGTACTCTAGCCTCTAGGTTGGAAATAAATTGTCTTCTTTCCCTCTTAGAAACACTTTGGCTTTCCCTGTTGCCCATAACGTGCCAGAAAAATTCAGTGAACCTTTATTCAGCTTAAATTATGTCTCCAGTTCCTGTATATTAAATTGGAAGAAATCTACATCTGTCAAGCACCGGGCATTCAGACGACACACTGAGCATTCAATCTCCTAGAGGACCCCAGTTTTAATCCCTACAGGAGAGTGGACAGATATTCCCCGGTGGAGGATGTGTGCTGCTATTGTGTGCAGTACGTCTGCGGCTAGTAAAAAACCTAAATCAATTCTCGACATGGTTTTGTGAATAGCTGATATATGGGTGTATTCTTTAACAAGGGGAATTCCAGAATGGTTGCATATTACACATGCCCAGGGAGGTCACTCAATCTGTCAGGCCAGTGCCCCCATGGGGACCCGCAGCTTAAGTACTAGTTGAATAGACTTCTGGATTCATAACCATGTTGAAATCACCCTAAGAATGGTTCGGGCCAGTGGCAGCCTTGTCAATACATTCTTCAGGTCATCATGGGCCTGTTTGGGGCGCTGTGGGACAATGTAGGCCTCACTTTACCACTACAAACCTACCTTGGGTATCAGTGGTGTTCGGAGAGACAGACAGGGGAGAAGGATCTGTACAATAAGGCAGCTGAGCCCCTAATGCCCCTGGTATGGCCAGCATCAAATAGCCATTGATATCTGAATCTGCCTATAAAATGCAGTGTGAGGAGTGCAGGTGGGTTGCCGGAAAAAATAACAGCTATGGAGTCGTGCTTGGCAAGTCTGAGGACTGTGCCCCTCTAATTATGGACATCGACACCACGGACATTCCAAGCCATATATTAAAGGAGGTCATGAGGGTCATGGTGGCAGGGGAGGCGGTATCACCCCAATCAGGGTCATGGAAAAACTGCATATAAGACACTACAGAAAGGCCTACACAAAACAAATCTGGGTTGTGTGCCACTGAATATGGAGGCACTGTGAGCTGGAATAAAACACTGCTAACATCCAACAAATCTACAAATCCTGGAACCCTGAACAACCCTGCACCCCTTACTTCCACCCCAGAAGAGTCCGTTGCCCTAAAACAATTTAGTTTAGTGCAAGAAAATGGCTAATACAGTAGGAACTGAACCTTCCTGATAACAAGAGGATTGCGAGTTGCTGGTCAGACTAGAGATAAGCACAGGGAAAACTAACGTGTTAGCCCCATATTTAACAATTTTAGGAAAATGCAACGTGTCAAACTGCAAAAGAGGTGGGTCATTGGTCCCAAGGGCTAACCCTCATCTGGGTGCAGGACCTGGGAATGGACAGGTTTGGGTGGTGCTGTTGCTGCAACCGATGACTCTCTCGGTGAGCAGTCTCACTCAGTTTTGGAAGTCCCTGGAGGCGATCGCATTTCAGTCGTGAGGGCCTACTCCTCCAGTGCAGTTCCACCACTAGTGGCCCTATCTCCATGCTCACCCTGGGCAGAGTATCCAAGAGAATGATTAGGACGCTGCTTCAGGTCCCACTTCTCCACCACCCAGTTACAGGGAACTTCGAGCGAGTCAGAGTGGAACAAGACTTGTGGATGACTTTGAATCTGACTGGAAGTATGAATTGAATATATATTTGATATTCATCACTCACATTTTTTGCTTGATAGCGTCAAAGGACATCCATTGTTTTTGGACTGCCCGGATGTAGTCAAGGAAAATAAAATCCGGAGGGCTGAAATAACAAGTTCTCATTGACTCTAGCTCCCCCTAGAACTGCAGCTCTTTTTCTATAGTTCATGGCCCTGGGGATGAGGGGTTGGGGTGAGCACTCAGACGCAGGCATTGTATCAGGGCTCTGGGCACCCTTTCCATGATAAAGCAGCGTGAGAGCTTTTCCAGTGGTATCCATGAGATGGTCCAGATTTAGACACATTTTTCTGGGGCAACACCCTCAAATCTCTCCAGGAAGCTTATAAATCACAGCTTGCTTCTCCTCTCCCTGTCTTCCTGGTCTACAGCACATTCCATCAGGGTCTTAGAGGCCATGGTGAGGGGGGCACACAGTAGGGATAAGGTAAGAAAAAAACAAATTTTCTAGTTCGGTAACACAAACCTACACCTCAGGTGTAGCACTTAGAGCAGATCCTGCTGAATCAATGTGACGTCCATCCCAACCTCTCCAACCTTGTCTTTGAGCGCCGTGAGGGATGCCTGTATTTCCTGCAGTATGGTGTTGTGATGGATAGCATGGTTGTTTCTGAAGTAGAGGTAGTGTATGTGTGCATTTTTGTTTTTGCATTGGAGGCATCAGCGCAGTCTTGCCCCATGATTGTAATGTTGCTGAGTGATAGTTCACCTGGCTCTGTGACTTATCAGCAGAACAGGCTCTCTAGGCCCATGGCTATATCGATCTTCATTTGATAGGGTGTTCAAGATGGTCCAGTTACAGGAACCCACTTGGGTAGAGGTTGCGGAAATGATAGAATGTAATTTGCGGGAAGCCAAGAATTAACCCACCTTGAGGTAGGCCCCCAGCAGTCAGGTGCCAGAGCACCAGGCTACTCCTGGAACTCTAATGCCACTGCAAGCGAAGACTTGGATGAGTGGATGGGGTAATGTAACACACTCCAGACACACCATCAGCTTCCTTGAGTTCCATGCTGGAGGAAGTGAGCAAGAGTCAATCCAAAAGATCTCACCCAGAGACCACATACATTGGTAGCGCACCCCAGGGAGTCACAGCACAGTCCCAGTCATGTTCAGCAAACTGAGGATACAGGTCACAAGCCTGGGAAATGTACTCAGGCACTAGCCAATCCACCTCGTAAGGGCCCAGTAATCAGACCCAGTCTAAGATTTTGCCAAAAGTGTCAATCTTACCACCCAGGCTCTGGGGTGAGGGTGTTTCATCTATAAGTCTATGTGGGGGGTTATGCTCCCACCCATCCCACTTGTACCAAAGACCCTTGGAATGATCTACATCCTACACAAGCAGCCAGGCTATCCTGTGTGCTGAAGCCCAGCCAACAGCAACATGTCATGGGGGAGGGCAGCTAGGGGACAATGTCCTGCGCCTCCACAGGGGCAGATCTGACCGTCCAGCCACAGGGTCCCAGAAATCCACTCCCATCTAGGGGATACGAAGCCAGAAAAGGGAGATCCCCGAAGGGCCCGCTTGCACCAGAACCCTCTAGATCCAAAAAAGGATGAGGTGGGCTGCTCCAAGAGAGGCCATAGAGTCTTTGCCATGGGGCACCCAATGACAGCACTGAGGCCCCAACATCTACTACAAGTGCTGGGGGTACAATCCAAAGTCCCCAGCACCTCCTGGAGCTCCCAGGAGATGACACTGCCTGCCTTAGGTCCGAGGGCCGCACAGCTTCCCTTGCCACTGGGTGGATGGAGAAGCCATTATTGGGCGCCTAGACAGGACGTTGAATAATGCTTAGGGGAGGCGGTTGGAGCACCTTTAAAAAGCATCTGCCATTGTGGCCCACCTGAGCACGCCAGCATATGTTGACAATTTTCACATCTTCTTCTGTTGATTAAGAATGATTTTTGGCAGTTGATTACATGGTCTCCTGAAGAGGGGACTCCAGTATTGAAATGTATTGGGCTGAAAACAACTGCAATTGTTTAAACGACAAAGCTAAAATATAAAGGAGAATTCCACATTTGCATGATAAACGTAACATAAAGGAGCACAGTGAGTTTTGTAATATTGATACTTATTTACATATCAATTTTCCAGTATTATTATGGACCCAAGTTGTGCCCAGATATTACCAGAAGAGTTTCTTTGATATACAGCATGTGGCATGTTAAGTAGGTCAGGAAATTGTGACCTTGTCCTGGAGAATGAACTAAAAGGTCACACAAAAGAACCTTGGTGAAAACACAGTCAGTTGTAAGCTAATTGAGAATCCCAACACCTCAAAAAGGAAATGTTCGTGTAGTTGGGCCAACTACATTGAGGTATTGTATACCCAGGTGGCTCTATTTAGGATGTCTGAGAAGGCCAACGGATCATAAGGCTGGATTTCTTAAAAGGGAAAAGGAAATTCTGAAGAGCTTGTTCATAATGTTGAAAATAGTGATCTTCCAAGGGATCTGAAATGATGAGGAAACTGGCTGTATAAAGATGAAGCTCTAAATTTCCTGTATAATGATAACATCTATTCTATATCTGCACAATGCAAGGACTAACTCCCAGTCTAAAGAATCCTGAAGATAGAACCTTCCATACAGAATACTGGATTAACGTTCTACCCCTAGTCAAACCCATCTCTAAGACAGTTAATAAGAGCAAACCTATTATAACTGGTTGTGGGAAATCCTCCTTTCCTGAGTGGTCGCCCTAGATTTTCCACTTTTTGTTGGACCCTACTTTTTTGCTGGCTTTAGAGCTCTGTGCACTTTACCCTTGCTAACCAGTAGTAAAGTGACTGTGCTCTCCCTTTAACCATAGTTAAAATGGCCTATTTCTGACTGAAACATTTAACTTGCATGTAAGATATATGGGGTAAAACAAATTACCCTAGGGCCTGGAAGATAAATGCCAGTAGTTCACTGCAGCACCTACTGTGCCATTCACTATGGTGGCAGGGGAAAGATGGCTATCACTGTAGACTTACTGTAACAGTGCAAAACATGACCTGCGACCTGTAAAAATAAACCATTTTGGCGGGTAAAAACCTCACATTTAAATATTAGCAAGTTACCCCTATGTTAGCCTTGTAACCCACAAGATAGGGTGCATGTTATTTGAAAGTGGGACATGTATAAAATGAATATTACTATATGCCTCCAACAACAAGGCCCTAAGAGCTATTTTCACTGTGGCAGGCCAAGCTGTCCTATGTAGAAAACCAGAATACAGATTAAAATACTACTACTGTATCTCAGGAATAGGACCAGCTAAAAAAATAACGAAACCAGTATTTGTAATATTTATTAAAATTCCGATTCAATTGTGAAGTCAGATTTTTAATAAATATTAAGAAAAATGAACTTTTAGAACGTTAGTGTCAAAAGGCTAATTCACAAAAGTCTCTGCCAGTTCTCTACAGGCAAAATATATCAAATATTCCACTGCTCAATGATTTGTGTATTGGAAGTGGAATTCAGGCTCTAAAATAGCCAGGCTTGCGGTAGTGTCTAAACATACCAGGCTTTTACCATTTAAACATGATTCCCCACTTAGAGCTCATACATTGCCATTACAGAGAGTCAAGTTATAGAGAAAGTGAATTACCTTCTGCAAACTCGCAACCTGAGCAGATTGGGTTCATATTCCAGAGGGTCTGCATGAAGGAGGCATCCACTTGAAGGTCCCCACTGGCTGTTGAAAGATGCTGCAAATAAAGCAAAAGAGAGTGGTGAAGTAAGAAGAGAAATGCAGAGGGGTAAAAAGAAGAAATGAAGGAGAGGAGAGGAGAGGAGAGGAGAGGAGAGGAGAAACTGTAAGTGGCAAAGTGGTAAGGAGAAATTTGTGAGGGTAAGACAGAATTGGTGTAGGGGAGTAGGGGGGCCAGGGAAAGATGATGTCGAAAGACCGAAGAAAAGAGAACACAGGTGAGGGAGAGATGAGAGGAAGATAAAGGAGAAGAGGAAAACAGAGGGGTAGGAATGAAGGAAAGATGGAGTAATCTATGGGAGACAGGAGACAGGAGAGGGGAACAAATATGGGGAAAGGGAAGTTGATGCAAAGGTGAGAGGAAGAGACAGGGAATGTGAAGTAAGCGTCAGTGGAGGGTAAGAGAGAACCAGCAAAGATGAGAAGCAGAGTGAAAGAACAGAATGCAAACAAAAGGCAAAGGTAAGCGAACAAATGAAAGAATCACTAAAGGGAAAAATGAGGAGGTTTGAGAAACAAGGACGATGGTAAGGAAGAAGAAGAGAATGGTCGAGAAAGTGCTGAGGCAAAATATGAGATAAGGAATGTAAGCAATAGAGTAACAGAAGTAGAAGAGGCAGGAACAATAAGAAGTCAAACTCTTAGACTGGGTAAAAAGAGAGAATGGGGGAGAGGTAGGTAAAGAAACAAAAAGTGGGCAAATTAAGAGTGGAAAATGAACGTACAAGGAAAATAGGGAACACAGAAAAAGAGGAGGATGAGACAATAGGAAATAGTCAACAAGAGTCAAAGCTTTCCCCCAAGGCAATGACAATCCTACTAGTACAGGTTGGTTCTTACCAGGTATCTCTCAGAGGACACACTGACCAGGATGAGGTCATCCCCGACGCGCACCTTCTCACCTTCAGAGCGCTGTTTGGAGGCAGGGTGAATAGTCCACCAACAAGCTTCTCCTACGGACACAGGCAGCAAAGAAAATTGCTACAGCAGTACGGAAATAGTTGGCAGACATACTTCCAAATTCTGACAGATAAACTAGCCCAAAAGCAAGAATCCCCATACAGTCAAACATATATAGGGCAGAACACACCTAGAGCCTGTGAGATAGGGTACGAACACCTCCAGAGTCTGATAAACATCAGGAAGGAAATATCCTGAATCTGAGAGGCAAAGGGCAGGAACACACACAAAATATTCTAGGTACATGGCAGACACACTTCTAAAGTCTGACACACAAGACACAAACAGCCTAGGAGGCAGACAATTACAGAGAAAAATGAAAGCCAGATTTTAAGTAGTACTATGCAGCGGCACCCTAGATTTTGGTAGCATAGAGATGAATCATGAACAATTTTGCATTTGCTGGATGGCCTATTTATAAACTATTATACAGTTTCATAAATCCTGATTTGGTGAATACATCTGGAATTAGACTTAGTGATTTCCAACAGCTATTTTGTGCTCCTAAGTCCTACCAGCTGCAAAACATTTGTGGGAATCCGGATCAGAGAGCAGACAGAAATGTGATGGGCCAAGGAAAGTAGAGCGGCAATTGTTGTACCCCATAATTTCCCCCCAACAGATTTCGTCAGGAAAAACCTGACATTTTCCAGTGAATGGCACAAAAATGGCAAAATCTGCAGAAGCTGGTTTGGAAACACTGAGTTTGCATACTATGCCTCATTAATCCCATAAAATGTCAATGCACAAGGTATTTACTGCACCTAGTAACATGGGGTAGCAGTATTTACCGGGTGCGGTAAATATCGCCCACTATTAAGTAGTACCTTGAATCAAGGCAGGCAAGGACGACTACTTTTGTGTATCTGCTAAATAAACTACAGCCTTATATTTGGTTGGGTCAGTGCTGACCTCAAATCGAGACACCCTTCTTTAGGTTAGATTTCCTTGAAACTCCTGCTCCACATCTTGATGAAAATATCTTCACCCCGATCTTCCTTTCCATATTAGCAAACATTTTAAAGCAAGAAGCAACCTGTGACTTAGAAGGGGCAATTATATTTTGACCTGCTTTTCTGAATTATTGATAAGATGACTCACAAAAGGATTGTTTTGCATGCTTAACTTTAACATTGGTGATCATTTACTATGGCATACTTCTGTCGTAGCTGTTGGGTTACCATTTACAACTTAAATCCTTATTGGATAGTTCATAAGAGCAGAACTTACAAAGATAGATTTTACTATTTTACTACTGAATGTGCTCCTTTTAGCGACCATGACAGGATAAACGACTCAGTGGGCTCTTTTGGGAGCATAAAGTTTACCCCTCACGTTTCAACACACACATCACTGCAAAAGCCAGTCAGTCACAGGCTGAGATAGCTTGCTGTCAGCAAAACCATCAGCAAAACAATTTAGAAGACAGCTGTTGCCGCTAAGCTACAACTTGCCTAGCAAACTTACTAAAGTGCATTAAAGATAGATTTCGAGATGTAGGTGTTTAAAGAAAAACGAGAACATTTTGCAGGGAATTCATACTGCGAAAAAAAAGATGAATTTCAAAGAATGCCCCTATACGTTCCTTTCGTGGGGGGTTAGATCCTGTTTTTTAAAGGAACACACAGAAAGCCTTTCATGGTGAGCCCTGCCAAATCAAAGCAAGTATTAGGAATGTACATACCTGTTGCATCTTCTTGCAAGCCCACATCAAAAGCTAATTTGTCGGTGAGTGATCGCGAGGTGGTCAGGCAACTTAAATACTAAATGCAAATGAGAAGCATGTGGTTAGTGGAAGTTTTCTTATGGTGAAATACAGTATGTCCTTAAAATTGCCTACTACTCAGGCCGGTTGAGTGAACTTACACGCACCTACACTGGATCAGCCTTTCTACTTTCTATGAGACACTCATAGACACATTTCCTCACTTATATCTGAAAATCTTTACAAATGTGATTATCTTTCTATTCATAGACTGCTAGCCCTAGAAAATATAGAATATAAAATATAATGTATCATATCATACACTGTATTTTAATTCTTCAACATCATGAACAATGAATTGACACAAACATCATCCTGCGTTACCAAATTCCTATACAATTTTCTGTTACTGCACATATCGGAATTACGAGCTCAGCAGCACACACACCTCACACTATCAATTTTCCCCAGGTATAGTTCGGCAGTGCAAACCTGCAGGAATATGTCAGGGAAAAATGGCCAGTAAATACTGGGACATGCAGGTTTTGGTTCAAAAATCTCCAAAAGCAGCCTAGGGTAAAAATGATAGTAGGCAATATGTATTGCACCTAATAAATTCTGATCCTTGAGATTTCGTATTTCATCGGATGGGACAAAAAATCACATCCTCCTCCAGGACACCCGTAATCGGAGTTTTAGTACATTAGGATGAGAATTTGTAAACATCCTCTTGTTGTCAAGAATAATGAATCCACTGGTCACAACAGGCACAAAGCTACTCCAATCACATAACACACAAACACACCAAATTCAATGTTTCGTTAAAGTAGTGGGTAAGAGCCTCAGTCCTAGTCTTGCTTTTCTGAGAATTTATTAGAAGTTTCAACATTATTTTTCGCTCTTAGAGTAATTTGGAACATACTAGCAAGATATGCAAAATGTTTTAATTAGTTCTATCGGAAAGTTTGCTTTCCGTTTTTGTCTCCAAGGTGATACATGCCTAAATCTAAATTTCATACAAGCGAAAGTAGTTTCAAGTTTAAATTGTCTATTTGATATAAGGGTTGCTTGCCCTTAGTATGTGGGACACTTTTCATTTTGATAATGTCCTCAGGTCCAATCGATGGGTTATATATCCTGCATACAAACTCGTATTATTTGTTGATGAGTAAAAATCATTAAAAACAAGATTAAAAACACTTTAGTTTGTGACAGGAACTTGGGTTATATCAATTAGAACTGACTGGAATCGCATCATTGTTCAACAAAACACTTATACTACTTGGTATTGACAAATAATATTAAGGTACATTATAAAATGCACTTGTGCGGTGGTTCACATCTAAGATCAATAATAAAATAGCGCCAATTCAATCGATCTGCTATCGCATCTTTTTTTTATTTTTTACTTCATTTTCCATTTTTCAGTTAGAACAAACATCAAAGTTACAGCATACAGTGCTTTATCTACCTTTTTCGGCTTGAGTTGCAGTGTTGGAAGGAAAACAAAATCAGTTGGGGTCCACAATCATTCTTATATACGGTACAGTATTGAACAGAGCATAGATTAGGCCATATATTCATAGGACATACACTTGTAGCATTTATTCTCCCTGTCTTCCACTCTCTTGTTAGTCTTCCTTGTCCGTCTCGCCCTCCCCACTTTCTGAGGCACTTTGATCGAACCCGCTCCCCACCGCTGGTAGTCCAGTATTACACAATTCTCGACATTCCATTAAATCTAATTGTAATTTTTCGTCTCTGCATGTGAGCTTCATATGTGCCTCTTCAGCTAATGTCCACTCTTTAACATCCTTGATCCACACCGGCAGCTCTGGGCCTCTCTGCCCCATCCATTATGGCCACCCTAGGTCTGGCTAATACTAACATTAATTGCAGGAATTTATAGGGTAGTTTCAGTTTTTTGGGCTTCCGTACGTGGGCCAGGAGGCATTGCAATGGTTCCTCCCTCAACGGAAGGCCTGTGACCTCTTGTACCTTATGAGCCACCCCCATCCAGAACTGTCTCACCACCGAGAATTCCCATGCCAGATGAACAAAGTCTACCTTTTCCGTGGCGCACCTAGGACATCTACTATCTTTATTGTGTGAAATGCGTTATAACTTTACCAATGTCAGGTAAGTGTGGTGTAAAAAGTTGAAGTGGGTTAGTTTAAATCTAGCATTGCAGGAGACAGTGCGTGTGAGAGTGCCTATGGACGCCCAATGTCTCTCTTCTATCTGTGTGCTGAGGTCTCTCTCCCAAGCTGCCCCTGATGGCGGCGTCGGGGGCGTGGAGTCTTGCTTCATGGCTTTATATAGGAGGGAAATCATTCTACGACCAGCGCCGCATGTGAGTAGGATATCCAGTGTATGTGTTGGTTGGGGGATGTCTGGGTACTGTGGCCAGGTGATTTTGACTACCTCCTGGATTCCTCTGTAATGCAAGTAATGCTCCTGCCCTAGATTGAAACACTCACTGGCCTGTTTGTAGGAAATAAAGGTCTCATTTGGGAAAAGGTCTGCAAGGACCTCACAGCCGCCATCTCTCCAGGCCTGAAAAAACATGTGTGTTCCCATCTCTCAGAAGGGGCCCAGAACCCAGATCGGCAACTCCCTGTGGAATGGTGCTTTCCTAAAATCTTTTCAACAAAACGCTTCCAGATGCTTGCCTTGTGTCTCACTATATATGGGAGGGTTCCCTCCGCTCCCCTGCCCTTCATCAGTGCGATCTGAAGTGTTGTTGGGTCTGCCCTACCTGCTAATAAGCGTTTTTCCCAATTGTCTTCCCCTGCCATCCATTGGGCCGCATGTTGCAGTTGAGCTGCATGATAATATAGGTGGAATCGTGGAGCTTACAGACCTCCCTCCTCATAGCTACGTATGATAGTGTTTAGGGCTACTCTGCTCCTCCTTCCTGCCCAGAGCAGTGAGGTCAGAATCATATTCAGTTTTTTGAAAATACGTGTCGGAAGCGGGCAAAGTGAGTTCTGGAGTGCATAAAGGGTCCTTGGAAGCATTACCATCTTTGAGAAGGCCAGTCTGCCCTTCAAGGACAGTGGAAGGGTGTTCCAGAATGCCACCGAATGCTGTAGAGCCGTGAGTGTCCGATCTATGTTCATAGCCACTGCCTGTGTGTCTGACAACGCAACCTGGATCCCTAGGTACAGGAAACCCACCCGTTCCCATTTAAGTCCCAGGTCAGGGAGATCCCCTAGGGGCACCGTGGCCAGGCCCGCCAAAGGTAAAATCAGCAACTTATTGCGGTTAAGTCTTAACACAGAGACCTCCCCGAACCTATCCAGCTGGCGCAGCAGTTTCGGTACTGCTACCCAAGGGCAGGCCAAATAAAAAAGCGCATCATCTGCGTAGAGGGAGATGATATGGTTTGTGTCTCCCACCCTGAGTCCCCACTGGTCTAATTCAGCTCTTACCCGTACCGCCAATGGCTCTATAGCTAGGGCGAACAATAAGGGCGAAAGTGTGCATCCCTGTCGAGTGCCTCGTCCCAGCTGCCATTCTACTGAGCGTGCATCCCCTAGTTTGACCCTCGCACAATGTTCAGTATACAGTATTCGGACCCAGCGGCGAAATTTGGGGCCCAGCCCCATGACCCTGAGCACCTCCAAGAGGTATCCCCAATCCACGTATCAAATGCCTTGGCTAGGTCTATAGAAACAAGTACCATCTCCTCCTCCCGATTGCTCACTTTGTGCATAATATGGTATAGTCAGCGTAAATTCATTGCTGTATTTCGACTAGGAATAAAGCCACATTGATCCTCGTGTACAGGTGCGGCATATATGATCCTAGGCGGGATGCCAGCAATTTACACATAATTTTTGCATCCGTGGTTATCATAGTGATTGGGTGGTATGATGAAGGCTCATGGGAATCTCCTCCTGACTTCAGGATCATATCAATTTCACCCTGTCTCATACTAGGCGGGAGGGTAAGCTGCTCGAAGGCCTCCAAATACACCTGCAGGAGGAGTCAGGGCAGCCTGCCCGCAAAAGCCCGTTAAAACTTCGGGGGGTACTCGTCGCTCCCTGGAGACTTAGCTCCCGGTAGCTGCTGCAACTCGGACTGTACTTTGTCTAGCGTTAAAGGTGCTTTTAACTCCTTCCTTACCTGCTCAGGGATGGGTCAGAGTCTGTAAGTAGGGGAGGTAGGCTCCCTTACGCACCGCTGGGTCTGCTGTATAAACCATCTGCAGATGAGACTTTAGGACCCGTGGTAGACCTATCTCAGAGTGGACCAGGCCGCAAGTAGGCGCACGTACCGCCACTATTGGGTCGGGTTTTGTTCTCTTCGAAGGATCCAGGCTGATAAGCGACCTGATTTGTCCCCCTCCCTATGTAAGCGTTGTCTATATTGTGTAAGAGTATATTTGTCGAGTCTGTCCCAGACTGTCTTGGATGCGTATCCGAATTTCCCATTCCCTAGACCCTCCCGTCGCGTCCGAACATTCCCGGATCTGTGTCTCCAATAGGTCTCGCTCCTCGGTTTGTTGTTCCAGCTGAAGCTGTTTGCGAACCCCACTTGGTAGGCTGAGGCAGGCACCCCTCACCAGCTCTTTCAGGGCCTCCTGCTTCGCGGCCCTCGACAAGTCCGGCCCCTCCCAGTTCAGTTCAATGTAGTCAGTTATTGCTTTCTCTATGTGTTGCTTCCCTGTGGGGTCCTCGAATACCTCCGCCGGTAGCCTCCAGGTCCTTGGTCGTCGAGCCTGGGGCCCCCAGCAGACCACGCAGGTCACCAGGGAGTGGTCAGATAGGAATCAAGCCTGATATGTCACCTCTAAGGACATGTCAGTTTACGGGTTTGCCACTAATATTCTGTCTAGCCTACTGTGGGTATTATGTGTGGGGGAGAAGCAAGTATACAGTTTTTGGGTGGGGTGCCTCTGACGCCATATATCCTGGACCCCTAAGTTCCCCATGACTTCTCAGAGCTTCTCCGTCATCCGTGGTTTTGTCCCCTTATGAGGGGGAAATCTGTTGAACTTTGAGTCCAATACACAATTAAAATCTCCCACCCAGCTAAGGGGCACCTCTAGTTCTGACACCAGGACCTCCTGGAGGACTTGGAAAAAGTCTGGATCATCCGTGTTTGGGGCATATGTGTTCAGTATAGCAACGTCTCTTCTGTCCAGCTTCCCTCTCAAGAGTATATACCTCCCATGTATGTCTGCTTTCATAAACTGCAGGACGAACGAGGTCCCCGGGGCCACCCACACATGCAACCCCTCTAGCGTAAGTGGAATATGATGAGTGAAAAGTCTGCCCCTGCCATTTTTTCACCAACCTTTGAGCTCCCTCCTCGTTGAGGTGGGTTTCCTGGAGGCATGCTACCGATACTTGGTGTCTCCGGAGAAAGGAAAGAACTCTATATCTTTTAGTGCATGTACCCAGCCCTCTCAAGTTCCAGCTCATAATTTTAGTTCCCATTGTCCCTGTAACATCCTGCATCTTTATGCTTCTGCTCCTTCTCAGCTTTAATCAACCTGTCCACTGCATGCTGTGTAACCAATAACTGAACAGACAAAATGAATAACTCCCAGAAGCCCCGCCCACAAGCAAATATGCTGCAACCGTGCCTGCATTAATGCCCTTCCCATGCTTGTGCCAGGACGTGCACAGCTGCCCCATCAGTCCAACAGAGGCTTCAGAACTTTCCTTAATGAAAAAGTCAGGCTCCCGACCTAGCCCAGTCGCAATTAACGATGTGTAAGAGCCCCGGAATCACCCTGGTCCAAGTTCCTTCCATTTCGAGTCTAGCCCGCATCATGCACCATCTGGTGTGAGTAGGATATCAAGTGGACAGCTTATTTCTGCTCCTCCCTTCCCTCGGATGTTCCCTTCCAGAGTCTCCACACCTTATATATTGGTGTTTAGTTCGTGGGAGTTCAGGTTCTGCTGGACTATCAGACTTATAACCCCATATCTCAAAACATTACCATCATTCCAGTTCCGGAGGGGATATGAGAGAGTCCATAACAGTCTCCGGGATCACAGTATTCGTTTGAATCAGGGTCTCAGGTACCAGTTTCATTTCTGGGGTGATCGTCGAGGTCTGTGGTTACTCACATGGTGCCATCATCCCCCACTGTGATTCTCTGTCTCTCCGTCGGATCGCTGCCAGTGGACCGGTTCCTGCGCCTGCCCCTCCAATTCCTCGGGGGCCTGGTTCCCCATTCTTTCCGGAGTCCTCTCACGCTCCTGGTCAGGAAGTGCATCTCCTCAGATTTCCAACCATTCCCATACTTCGCCTGGAGACTCGAAGGAATGGGATTTCCCCTGTGATATCACCTTTAGTTTAGCGGGGTATAGCAGCATATGCTGGAGGTGCAGCTCCCGAAGCTTTTGCTTTACTCCCAGGAATGATTTCCTCTGCTCCTGTACCTGCCTGGTATAGTACGGGTATACTGACATTTTTGCATTGCCATAGGTGAGGTCCGATGCCTCTTGCGCGGCCTGCAATATGCAGTCCCTATCCCTATAATTCAGTATCTTGGCTATTATGACCTGGGAGGTGCCCCGGTGGCAGCGGAGGGACCAGCGCCCTACGTGCTCTCTCCACCACAAAAAACTCCGAGAGTCCATTGGGGCAGAGCTTGGTGCGTATCCAGTGTCCGAGGAAACGTTCAGCATTGCCCTCCTCTGTGCGTTCCGGAATACCCAAGACTCTTATATTGCTGCGGCAGGCCCTACCTTCCGCCACCTCAGCTCGGCGTTCCAGCGCCACAGTGGTGTTGGTCAACTGAGATACCTGCTGCTTTAGAGATGCCACCTCTCCTTGGAGTTGCACAATGTCCCCTTCCGCCGTGGACACTTTATCTGCCACCTTTCGTAGGTCTGCCCTTAGTAGGTTTACGTCGATGGAGACCGTCTCAATCTGTTTTTCCAGGGCATTTCGTGATAGCTTCCAAGAGCTCCGCCCGGGAAGGCTCATTGACTGCTGCTCCATCTCCTTCAGGGCCGGATTGTCTCGTGATCTGTTGCGTAGGGAGGCGTTGAGTAGTATATTGGGTGACAGTATTGGAGTTGGATGTGCGTCCCGGCTTATCTTTTCCCATTTTTGTAAGGAGGGCTCAGGCTTGTTGCAATGTTTTTTTTCTCCACTACAGGGTTCTCCTGTGTCCACCAGGCCCCAAGCAGACCATCACACTGCCCTTAATGTGTGGGCACTTTCCACAACCCTCGGATCAGTAGAGGCCATTCCGACCCTGCACTCTCCCCTGGCTTCTTACCGCTATACCTAGCAGGCTCTCCGTTCCTCGAAGGCTCTGGAAGTGACAGTCTGGCCTCTATGTAGGATTCGGCTGGACTGCGCCGAAGTCCTCAAAGGGCATCTTCCCCGGTAGCTCGCGTAGTATTCTGCCTTGGATCGGCCACTGTACACGTCTCCCAACCTCCGGTCTCATTAATGCTGAGCCACTCTCTCAGGCAGGGTCTTCTCCCCGGATCTACAGTTGCCCCAGTGGTTATTGGCTTCACCAACAGGGCCCCGTCTCTGAGGCTCAAACTTCTCTGCTACGCATCAATACTCCAATACTCATAGGGGCCCACTTCTTGCACGTGCTGAAGCGTTGTTCATGCCGGGGTAGATTCCAAACCCTGACTTCAGCCCCAGTGCGTCCCGTGGTAGATACGCCTCACTCGCAGCCCCGCTGATCTTGAGGCTGCCCCCACACCTCGGTTCTCTTCAGGGCTCCTGTTCCCTTCTGCGCGTTCTCTCTATCATGCAGTCTTCGCGGGTAGGGCCCCGCAGGAAGTTCCCGACAATATGTTTGCTGCCCTAAATGCCACAGCTGGCAGGAAAGACTCGTGGCTATGGGGGGACAGACCCCAGCATGGGGCCCCCTCAGGATTCCCAGCGGGACCCCTCCGGCTGCTCACCTCGCTCTCCCGGCATCTTCCCAGATTCCAGGGCAGTAACTACTCTGCCAGCGGTCTCTTCTGTCCGGGCCTCCGCGTGGTTTCCTTCCTGCTGGTCAACGGGCACTACCTGGAACGCAGACCTTTAGTGTGCGCGGTATCCGGAGGTCGTAATCTGCTACCTTGAGCGACACCAGCTCCTACGGCGTGCAGGCCTGCCCCGCCTACAGACTCCTCCACTCCTGGATCTTCCGCCTGGACCACAGAGTGAAACCTCAGGAAGCTCTTTGCTCATTAATCGCCCATCTATATCACAGCAGGGGGCAGGCGACAGGCTCTGCCCTCTGTGGATCATCTCCGGAAGCACTCTGGGCCAGGCCTCTCCCAGCCTACATCAGACTGCGGCCTTGCGTAGTCTGCTCCCGGCCGTTCAGTGTTTTGCGAGTGCAGTCTGGCTCCACCAACAGGGTTTTTTCTCAGGAGACCTCCACCGGAATAAGGGCCCTCTCCGCAGTCACTAGGCACCCACAGGCACTCTGGATCGTCTCTGGTAAGCACTTCGGATCCGGCTTCACCCGGCCTTCCTCAGACCGCAGCCTTGCGTAGTCTGCTCCCGGCCCTGCAGCGTTTTACGAGTGGGGTCTGACTCCACCAACCAGGGCCGGCTCTAGGGCGGTGCGATCGGGGCCACCACACTGGGCACTGACTTGGGTGGGGGCATCATGTTTATTGTCCCAGCAATTTTCAAGCATCAATAACAATGTCACCATAACTCTGGTGATTAATGTTCTTCCTGGAGGCAGCCCGGAGCTTTGTCTGGTAGTAGAAGTTTGACTCATCATAGTGCAGAAGGTTAATATGCCTGCTGCAAAGAACGTGTCCCATTCACATCACAAAGTGCATATAATATAAATAGGTCAATGGGTTATCGCTTTTGTCAGAGAGATCCTTATGTTACTTGCAGTTTAAAAGTTAAATTCCTAATATAGTGCAGTGAGCTATTAACTGTCAACTGCAAGGAATATATTACAGCTACATGTTTTTTGTCCAGTCTTTCCATATCCTAATATTGCAAAAAGGGATCATTTGGGTAGAAATCAATTCTTATTATTAAAGAAAACCACTTACAATGGTGCTACATTTTAAATTCTGAATTTGGGCTTTTTCAGACCAAGGACTCTTAAACTATAGCGCCTACCAATAAGGATGCCATGTCATATGTAACATATCCTATACACTGATTTATACATGTATGATTGTCTCTGTGCAACATATGTGTGATGTAAAGTGTTCTGACACCTTAAACTGGCATGAGTGACGCTATAAAAGAAAATGATTCGAAGAGACAGTGGTTATAGAGGCTTGGGTTGCATTGTCAAATGGTGGTAGTGAGGGAATCCGTGACGAGGTGGTCATTGGGGGGGGAGGCGGGGGCGCCAGCAAGCATTTTCGCACAGGGTGCCACCAGTTTTAAAGCCGGCCCTGCCACCAACAGGGTTTTTCTCAGGAGACCCTTACCTCAATAAGGTCCCCCTCTGCAGTCACTAGGCGCCCACAGGCACCTGGGCACAAGATTTTTACAGGATTTCAACGACAGGCCGGTCACGTCCTGTCAGCCATGTTGCTTGACCACGCCTCCCGCTATCGCATCGTTAAAAACAAAAACTCATAAAATGGATTTTGTTGCCAATAATATCAGAGAACATTTTTAAACGGTTTCATATTTCGTGCCACTCACAAAAATCCTTACTCCGAAGAAATGGTAAAAGCTTTCTCAAAGAAACTACCTACCCAACCCCCTAATTTAAAATAAACATATATCAAAGTACCAGGAGTAAAGTGCAATAGATGCAATGTACCTGTGCAAAATATTGCAACTAGCAGCAGTAATTAAGAAGCACTTGGACTAGACTTACATTTAGCAGCAATGGTTAAAGTTCGGTCGTGCGGCGTCTAACATCGAAGAGAAATCTAAGCAATAGATTAAAAAGGATTATTTGTCCTTTTCAGAACAGGCCCTCACCAACGGAAAATTGATTAGGTATTGGGTTTATGTTCAGATACTACAGGCAAGAAAATCTTTTTAAAACTACAGTTTAAGGGTCAGTCACAAATATATATATATATATATATATATATATATATATATATATATATATATATATATATATATATATATATATATATATATATATATATATATATATATATATATATATATATATATATATATATATATATATATATTACCTACTGGCGGTCGCCAGTAGGTAGTTATAGTTAGGACCCTGTTTCCATAGGAAAACCGCAACATTCTATTTTGAATAACTTTGGCGCCGGTCGACGAATCCTCGCGAAATTTTCAAAACTAATGGGGCGCTACGCTCCGCTCCTACCCTGAAAGTCTCGGGGGGATTCGTCAAGCGGGGACTGAGATAAAAGGGGGGTCCCAAAACGCGTCTTTCCCATGCATTTTTCCATAGGACCTTTAGACACAGCTACAGCCCGAACGGCTGAACAGAGTTCCTTGAAATTTAGTCTACAGGTCAAGGAAGTGCCTTTTGTAGGTTTGGTGTAAATCTGTTCAGTAGATTCTGAGAAAATAGCCTTTAAATCAATATATATATCTGAGCGCGCTTACGGTGCGCTTACCGTACGCGTACGGTGACGTGCGCGAGCGCGATTCTGATTGGCTGTTAGATCTTAGTAAACATTCGAATCGGTCGAAACCAGGAAGCGGCGGCCGCCATTTTCTCTCTCGCACTCAGAGTGGGGATTAAAAAACAAAGGACAAAAACATGTAAAGGGGCTGTTTAGACAGCTCCTAAGCACCTAGCCATGTTGAGGGAGTCCCCAAAGATCCCCCAAGGCCAAAAACGGAATTTTAATTTTTTCGATAATTTCGCCGATTACGCTTACCGTACGCGTACGGTAAAAAGTATTTTTTTTTAAAAATTATCCGTACTCTCCCCACCCCATGTGCAAATGGTGCCCGAAGGACACCATTTGTGCATGGCATATAACAGATGTGAAAAATTAAAATATTACCTTTCACAACGAAGCGCATCATATGTCCTCCATGTGCGCACGGTGCGCGAAGCGCATCGTGCGTACATGGCCCATCTAGCGTAACGTGGGCACGCGGTGCGCGTAGCGCACCGCGTGCCCACCGTGCGTGCACGGCACTAACTGCGTAAAGTGGGCGCGCGGTGCGCGAAGCGCACCGTGCGCGCACGGAACGAACTGCGTTAAGTGGGCGCGCACGCCACGAATGGCGTAAAGTAACTTAGCATTTAAAAAACCGTACAAATTCACTGAAAAAACCATAGGTTTCACACACGTTATAGTTAGGAATTAGCATTTAAAAAACCTTGCAAATTCACTGAAAAAACCATAGGTTTCACACATGTTATAGTTAGCGGAAATTTTACTGATAAAAAAACAATGAAATTCCCCCGTTATAGTTAGTGCAGGCAACTATAACTCACGCGACCGCAATCTTCTGCTGATGACATATGTGTCTTTATGAAAAAAAAATATTTGTAATATATGTATAGCTAAAAATTTATGGAAGAAGACATGGGCAAATAAGTGTCTAAATACAGTATTAGCATCAGCAGAAGATTGCGGTCGCGTGAGTTATAGTTGCCTGCACTAACTATAACGGGGGAATTTCATTGGTTTTTTATCAGTAAAATTTCCGCTAACTATAACATGTGTGAAACCTATGGTTTTTTCAGTGAATATATATATATATATATATATATATATATATATATATATATATATATATATATATATATATATATATATATATATATATATATATATATATATAGTGTCATGCTCGAAGATTAGCTTTTTTTCTGCAATGAGGACAAACTTTACGAATCGTAGGGTCAGGCTAGACTTATTTCCAGAGAGACAAGTTATTATAGCCTGTCGACATGTTCTCACCCCTAATTTGTTGAAGGTGGATTTTAATAGAGCTTTCCTTTCTATTAACAACCGAGGGCAAGTGGTTACAATATGCATAAAAGATTCTTTATGAAAACCACATAACCTACAGTTGTTTGTAGGCCAGGTTCGTTCCCATGAAGGGATTCCATCCTTTGTGGGGTATCTCCCAAAACGTAACATGAGAAATCTATCCCTTAAAAATGGTTTTAAGTGGGTTATGAGCTATACTTCTGGTTCTAATTTAGTAAATGAGTTGATAACTGTCCCGGAGTGGCTCTTTTTGGCGAGCTCCTCCTTGTCAAGGAGAATCGATAGGGAGTTGGCTGATCGATTTATTATCTGTTTAAACACCACTTTGCTCCTTGCTGCATCCTCAAGGGGCGGTGACTTGAAGTTATTTAGGCTCTCCATTACTCTCCAGCCCTTGGCATGCTCATACCTCGTTATCTCCTACAAATATTGGTTCGCAAGGGTGCCCTGGTCTGAACAAAAAAAAGAATGTAATGATTTTAAATAGACGGATTGTCTTATCAGGGATTGTCTTTTCAGACCAAATTCTAATCCGACGTTGGCATGCCCAATATACCTTGGAACCCTAATGACAGATTTAAAAACTTTTATTTGTAGATTATCAAGGATTTTCGCATCTTTACCTCGAAAAATCATTGAACCATAAGCCAAAGCGGGAATCAATTTTGCTTTCTTAACCTTAAGTAAATGCTCATGGGTTGGACATGCCAACATATCTCTAAACTTTCTAAAAGCAAAGGACAAAGCTGTAGCTTTAGCTTTTAGATTAATAAAATGCTGTTTAAAAGACATTTTATCGTGGGGGGCGTGGCCTAGCGTGCTAACATGGCGGCCGCAACCTAGGCGAGGTCCGCTGAGCCCGTCTGTATTATCCTGCTCTTATCCTGCCCCATCGGTCTGCATCCTCCTAAGAGACACCTGCAGAGCCCCCTGAGCATCTGGCGAATGCAACGACATTGCCGGCGACTGGCCGCCACCTCCACGGAGCTCGCTTTGGGCAGACGCACAGCAGACGGGCCTGGCTGTGCCTGAGGGGGCGGGGCTGCCGTGACGTCCTCTGGGCTCGCGTCCGGCCGGCTTCTACGCCAGGCCCCGGCTTCCCTTGCCAGAGTGGGCCTGCCGATCGCGGCCCCTGGTGGGCTGCCTCCGGCGACTGGGTGCCAGCGGCCTGAACATTGCCCTCGCCCTCTCTTCTACGGAGCGGAGTGTCTGTGCTCCTCGAGGTCGGAGCCCACACGGATCGCCGACCATCAGGACTGTGATGGGCCTTTACCTGCCCCTGCATCGTTGGCGCCGGGGGCGCCTGGGTTTGCGGGGTCGGCGACCTTCCTTGCGTCGGTTCGCTTCCTCCTGGACCCTACATCATCGGCGGTAGGTACGCCTAGATCCGCCACATCGGCGGCCACCGGGTGCGGTGGATCACGCCGACTGGACTTGGCACGCCAGTCCCATGGTCTTGCCTGCTGCCTGCGGAGGGCCGCTTGAGGGGCCTGTGGTGCTGGTATCGGCTCCCCCTGCCGCACGGCCGTAGTGGACTTTCTGGTGCTGGCTCGGTGAGATTCCTGGTCCACACAGCCCCAGCGCCTCCCCCCAGAGTCTCCATCGGCAGTCAGTTCGGGCCGCGGGAGGGTCCTGTGACGGATGCTGGGTGACCCGCCGGCTTCCACGCGGCAGACGGCATGGCCGAAGCGGTGGGATGCGGGAGGCATGCCCTGCTCTCCCCTACCGCCCTCAGTCCTGACTGTGCCTGAACCACCATCTGGGTGATTTGAAGATCCGCGGCCTGTTGTGTCCGGAGGGGTGCCTTGCTCTGGTGAGGTGGCATGTGGCGTCAGTGGTCCTTCCGGGAGGTGCGTCAAACTCTTCCTTCTTTCTGGCTGCACTGGCCTGGTCCTGCCGGGGTGCACCTGGGCGCTTCCTAGAGAGGGGGGGTGACGGACGGGTGCGTGCCCGGAGGGACTGAGGATCAGACGGCCTCCATCTGGGTGCAATATCACAGAGGTCTTGCCGCACCAACTCTCATCTGCCTCGGGTGTTCGGCTGGTTGTCCATTGCCTTTGTTGGCCATGTCTTCAACCTTGCCCAGATCCTCTTCCCCCTTTGTTTGCCTGGTGGCCCCCGCAGCCACCATGACCAGAGACAAACCCCATGGAGCGGTGGCAAAGCACAACACGATCGATCGCTGCACAGCACCCAGGACCTCTGCGCCTGACCCTGGGGGCGCCCAGGGTGGGGTTCCAGATAATGCAGCTCTTATGGCGGCTATAACACAAAGCAGGACAACTCTTGAGACCGAGATAGGAGAGGTGGGCTCTGAGGTTATGCTTCTCCGACGAAACGCGTCTGTACGGATCACGGTGGCTGAGACCAGGGTCTCCGAGGTGGAGGACACAGTAGCGGCCTTGCAAAAAAAAGTTGCGACCCTGGAAACGATCTCTATATCATTGGCCTCACGAGTGGAGGACGCAGAGGGAAGGGCTCGGAGATGCAATCTTCGGTTTGTGGGCTTCCCGGAGGGCTGCGAATCCGGTGCAACGGAGCAGTTCCTGACCACATGGCTGACCAGCTGGCTCCCACCAGACGCTATGTCTCGCTGTTTTATCATTGAACGCGCCCACAGGGCTCTCCTGCAGAAGCCGCCCATCGGGGCTAGACCGCGCCCAATCATTGCCAAGCTCCTAAATTACAATGACAGAGACACTATCCTGAAGCAAGCCCGCCTCAAGGAGCCCCTCCATTATAACAACTCGCGGATATTGATCTTCCTGGACTACACCAGACTGGTCCAGCAGCAACGCCAAGGCCCGCCTCCGCAATTTACAGATTCCATATGCTCTTCTCTTCCCGGCCCGCCTGCGGGTCGTATATCAATCCCGCACCTGGTTTTTCGAGTCACCCGAAGAAGTGTTCACCTGGACTGATGAGACAGTGAAGCTGCACCCTCACTCGCTGCCTCCCCCGGATTCAGACTCATCGACTGGGGGTCCTGCTCGTCAACACTCCAAGTCTAAGGACAGGCCCCCTAGAAGATCCCGCTCTCGTCGCAGTCCCGTAGTGTTGTCAGTGGATCAGCATCGTCGTCCAGGCCGGGACACTCGGCCTCGTGAGTACTTTGGACTGCTCCTATTAGGGAAATGAGAATGTGCCTGCTGTTTGATGCTTATATATGATGGCCACCTACTGGTGGCAGTTGGTTGGCCCGTGGGCCTCTCCTGAGTCGGGGGTCGGGCCTGTGTTGCTATTTTCGGTCTACAATTGACTTCTGGTCTGCATAGCCGACCTGGCTTTCATATACTTCATGTGGGGGTGTTGCTCTACGATTGTATCACCCGACCGATGGGGTCCATAGGGGGCCCCTCCCCTGATTGACCATCCGAGGTCCAGGGGTCAGGGCTCAAATGTTATATGGGCTCTTTGGGATCCATTGGCAGGATAACCGGAGTGCTCCCGTGGGGGCCCCTGGGCTGTCTTGACCGGGACAGATGCTTCAATGGTTATGAGGTATTGGGGGGGTTGTTGGGGGGTATTCCTTATGCACTGTCTCTTCTCTTTTGTTGTTGATATACGTATCTCGATTGATCCTGCTCCTCTCCATAGTGATGGCATTTATTTGTTATACGCTGTGTATGCTATTGCATTCTTAATGTGCCGTCTTCTAGAGGCGGGGCCTGGTGGTCCGCCCCATGGTGTCATTACCGCAGCAATGTTACTTATACATGTCTTCTCTTATGGCGGTTCGGCTGTCTAATACTGCAGGTCTTCGCATAATCAGTTGGAATGTGCGGGGGGCTCTAGATAAAATCAAGTGGGGCGCTATCCTCCGACAGGCCAAACGCAACCATGCTGATGTCCTGATGCTCCAGGAAACCCACCTGCTGGGTACCAAAGCCCCCTGTCTTCTCTGCTATGGTTTTGCACAGGTCTTCCGCTCTGGCTTCTCCAGGGGTTCCAGGGGGGTGGCCATCCTTATTCACCGACGGGTTCCATATTTACACTCCAGAGCGTGGGTGGATCCACAGGGCAGGTACATTATACTACAGGGCTCCATCTACGGAGAACAAGTGATACTAGGCTCTGTCTACGCCCCTCCCCCCCTGTCTTGGACCTTAGTGGAGCGCCTTTGACTCTTTGGGAGGAAATCCCCCCTGGTTTGGTTGTTATTGGTGGCAACTGGAAAGATGTGATGGATGTATCCCGAGACCGCTGGAGACAGGGTGGCCTGCCCAAGGCCTGCACCGCAACTAAATTGAGTTCCCTTGTGACCGGTATGGGGTGGATTGATACCTGGCGTACATTACACGGCCTGGACTGAGGCTACACTTATTTTTCCTCTGTTCATGAGTCCTTCTCCCGCCTGGACTATTTATTTGTCCCGGGTAGTGCCATCCATAGGGCACAGGGGGTAGATATTCTCCCGCTGGGCCTTTATGATCACTCCCCGGTGGCACTGACATTGCAACTCGGCCCGGCACGCCCACCTTTCTGATGGCGTCTCTCCACATGGAGCCTGCAGGACGAGCAGTATCATGCACATATGGATAAGGCCATAGATCAATACTTTGAGCTGAATACTGGTTCTGTGGAGACGGCAGAACCCCTTTGGGAGGCCATGAAGTCCACGATACGCGGGGTGGACATCTCCTTTTGTGCCGCGGCCCGCCTGGCACGGAGGGAGGAGTTGCTGAAATCTGAGGCTCGCCTGCTTGCTTTGGAGCGATCGAGCGCAGAGGAAAGTGGTGCGCTGGCGAGCCGTCAGCTGGGCCTTGCGCGCCAAACCCATGCGGATTTACTGATGCAGGAGGCCAGACTGGTGTGGCTGGCCACCTGTAGCAGAGTCTGTCAATGGGGAGACAAATCGAGTAAATTACAACATCGCCTCTGTCAGGGAGCTGTTTGTCCCCTGACCCTCCCCGCTGTAGTAGGGCTCAGTGGCGAACCTCTGGACAATCCCCACGCGATTGCTGAAGACTTTGCGCAATATTATGCAACGCTCTATACCCCTCGGGAGAAGGTATCCGAGATGCAGATTCCTCAGTTCTTGGATGCCATCCCGCAACAGCGCTTTTCTGATATGGCTTGCAATAGCCTGGATGGTCCGCTTACGGTGGACGAACTGGGGATAGCATTGGCCAGCCTAAACTCGGGTAAGGCACCGGGCCCGAACGGGTATACCTGTGAATTCTATAAACGTTACTCTAATAAACTAGGACCCTATCTTTTAAATACAATAGAGGAGGCGAGAGAGCTTGGTTGTCTGCCACTGGACTGGCAACACGCTGAAATAATGGTCTTCCATAAACCTGGTCGACCCCCTGATTGCCATGCCTCATATCGACCTATTTCGCTGCTCAACATTGAGGCTAAGATATTGGCCAAGGTCTTGGCCAATAGGCTCGTACCTTACCTCGGTTGTTCATCCAGATCAAGCCGGGTTTATGCCCCATCGGGCGACACGGCATAATATCCGCCGCGCCCAGGTCGTAGTTGATACTATTCAATGTCTTGGTCTCTCGGGTGCCCTCTTCCTCGCAGACATGGATCGGGCATTCGATTCACTCAGCTGGACGTATTTGTTTGCCCTGTTGGACCGACTAAACTTAGGCCAGCGGTTTCTATCCTATTTAAGACTCTTGTAAACGAATATTACCGCCTCAGTCCGCGTTGCAGGATCCGTTTCGTCAACGTTCTCGATGGGCAGACCAGACAGGGATGTCCATTGTCGCCGTTTCTCTTTGCCCTGGCCATGGAGCCCCTGGGTACGTGTCGATGCACAGGTGGCAGGCTTTGAGTGGGCACAGGGGGTGTCTGATCGAATTGTCTTATACGCAGACAATGTCCTTCTCTTCCTGACCGATGTTATTAGGACCGGCCCTAGATTGCTCCGGATCATGTAGATCTTTGGTGAGACATCTGGGCTATATATGAACCCTAATAAGTCCACTCTTTGGGTTCTTGGCCCTCAGCCGGCTCTTGGCCACTGGGCCTCTACGGTACAGATGGCCACGCTTGGCATGAAATACCTAGGGGTCTTTTTGACATCTTCTGTAGAAACTTCGTGGGAACACAACATCCAATCGATTTGGGTGCGGGATGAATTGAAAACATGGTCCCGTATGCCCCTCTCTTTACTGGACCGCTAGGCTATTTTCAAGATGGTCTTCCTGCCACGCTTATTATATCAACTACAAAATTATCCTTTTAGTATCCCTCCGTCGTGCTATTCCTGTGGGCTGGGAAGTCCTCTAGGGTGGCTCTACGCATGTGCTTCCAATCTACCTATTGCGGTGGCTTAGCCACGTCCGATATCATGTCCTATTATATGGCTTCCCACCTGTTTGTCCTGAATGAGTGGTGGTATGGGGATCGTACTGACCCGGCCTACCTATTGGAGCGAACACTCATGGTAACCCACTCATTACATACCATACTCTATTTGGCACCGATGCGTCGGGTCCTCCCCTCTAACACTACTGTGGTGTTTTGGGTTTGGAGGCAAGCCTTGCGTAAAATTGAATGGTGGGGTAGACTTATCAAGGAGACCCCTCTGTGGTCAAATGGATTGCTGCCCCAACTGGCTGGTCTGGCGGGCTTCCGAGACTGGGATGCCATCGGGATCTCCACTCTCAGAGATGTGATGCAGGGTACGACTCTTAAATCTTTTGCGCAACTTCAGCGAGACCCAATTCTACAAATATTTTCAGCTCCGCCATGCCCTTCTCCCTAGTGTTTCTAAACTGGAGTCCCTTCCAGACTTCAGTCCTATTGAAGCCAAACTGTTCATGGGCGATCTCCAGGATCATAAAATCTCCAAAATATATCAGTCCTTAGTGACTAATAGTTCCACCACTTTGGGTAGACTCCGGGTGTCCTGGGAGGAGGATTTAGGCCCCTTGGAAAGCGAAGACTGGACGGAGGCTCTTTATTCCCCTAGAGAGGCTGCTATCGCAATGCGGCTCCCCTTAATTGAATTCAACTATTTACACCGGGTGTATTATAACCGTGCATGTCTATATAGGGCCGGCCTGATCGCCTCTCCGCTTTATCTGCACTGCGGGCAAGACAATGGCAATTTTTTTCACACAGTTTGGCAGTGTGGGGTGATTGTGCGATTCTGGCAGAGTGTTGGCGTGCCTGTCGGAGGTTCTGGGTTGGGACCTTCCCTATTTCACCTAGGCTAGTACTCCTACATGTTATGGAAGGAATTGGAGGCAACATTTACAAACGCCACCTAATGTTTTGGGGTTTTACGCTAGCTAAACGCGACATTGCATGCCATTGGAAGGCGGCTGCCTCACCCTCCTTGGCGGCATGGAAGAATGGCTTAGACTTCAATATGGGTCTGGAGCTCCCGATTTTCAAGGCCAGGGGATATCCACGTAAACACACAAAGATCTGGAAGCGGTGGGCTGATTATAGAGGGCTTTCGTTAGAACCCGCCTCACTTGGTATGGGCGCGCACTGAAGGAGGTATGTTACAGTGTAGTTCGGGAGTGGCTCGGCCTGGCCGGGGTCTCCTCTGTACTTCTTTGGGATTTTGTTTCTCACTATGAGGGATGAGCTGCAATTGCTGGGGGAGGAAGGTATTTTGACGGTGCATGGGGGGTGGGGTGGGTGTTTTCTATTGTTCTTTTGTTGTCATTATATGTTGCCTTATAATTTGTAAAGCATAAACGTCAATGCTTTTCTTGTATCATATAAGTGGCAGATGTTCTCTGGGTTTCAGGGCTCTGCAGGCTATTTGTGGCTTGACACAATAAAATTTGTTTTTTTTTTTAAAAAAGACATTTTATCGTCAAATGTAATATCCAAATATTTGTAGAATTTCACAGTTTCAATATGTAGCCCATTGATATTCCACACTCTCTTATCAGATTTAGTGCCGTAGATCATCATTATTTTTGTCTTCTTTGAATTCGTTAGTAATCCATTAGCAGAAATATAATTATTAAATGAGTCGACTAATCTTCTTACACCTATAGCAGTGTGGCTTAACAGTATGGTATCATCTGCATATTGTAAATATTTAATTTCTTGTCCTAAGAGGGTAGGTGAGTGAGCATTAACATCTTTAAGATGCCATGGTAAGTCGGCCATAAAAAAATTAAAAAGGCATGGTGCCAAAACACAACCCTGCTTAAGGCCACTTTTAGTTTCGAATCGGTGGGTTATACATCTATCGTCTCCGACTTTAACCTGGACCCATGTATTAGTGTATAACAGTTTAATCATGTCAAGTAATTGATGTGGGATACCCCAACCGGACAGGTTAGCCCATAGTAAATTATGGGGTACAGAGTCGAAAGTGGCTTTAAGGTAAACGAAGCATATGAATAGTTTTTGCTTTCTATGCTTTGCTTTTTCGGCTAATAAAGCCAATAAGGTCAAGTTTGTGATCGTTGACTCGCCCCTTTAAAATTCAGTTTGGAATATTGGGATTAGGTCTTCTTTAGAGGCCCATTCTTCCAGATCATTCAGCAAACAATTAGAGAAGATTTTTGTCTTCACATCTGTTAGGGCGATTAGCCTATAATTTGCTGGATTGTCTTGTGGGCCACTTTTATAAATCAGCTGTATTATGCTTCCCTGCCATGACTCAGGGACCTTTTTAGTTTTAATAACATCATTAAACAGATTTGATAAAATCTCTGACCAAAGATCAAGCTTAGCTTTAAAGATTGCGTTCGGGATTCCTTTGGGGCCTGGCGCACCATTCGATCTGATCCTGCTAATTGCTGTTTTTCTTGGTCTGCTTGCCATTTCTCATTGTCTTGTAACACGGCTTGAGTATCATCCAGATCATTCCTCTAAGTTCCACCGACTTCTTGGATCTGCGAGTTTGATTTTTAATGAGCAGCATTATTCTTAAATGATATATCCGAGGATGTACTATAAAGGTTGGAAAGAAAAGATGCCCAACAGGATTTGGCTATATTAGCGCTATTTGCTCTTCTGCTTCCATTTTCGAGATTGTTTATTATGCCCCAAAATGCTTTCAGATTTTTAGTTTTACAGGAAAAATGCAACTTAGTCCATATTCCTTCATAGTACGTATGTTTGGCTTTCCATATTTCCTTTTTATAAGATCTTCTAAACAGATTTAATTTGCAGAGTTCTGAAGTTTTGGGGGCTCCATTCGGTTTTCTAAATATGGCCCTAGTTGCTTTATTAAGTTCTCTTATTTGGTAAAGTAGCTTATTTTTATACCATCCTGATTTTTTGGGCCCCATAGTGGACCCTTTTGATGTAGTTGAAGAAGGGAAGCGATCCAGAAGTGAAACACACAGACCGGACCAAATATCAACCATAGACTTCCCTTGACTTTTTTTCATTTAGCACCTTAGCAATTGCAGGTTCCCCAAATTTACATATTTCCTTCTGTTTGTTCGAGGTCCACTGCAACCTTTTCATGCTAAAAGCCGATGACCCGGTTTCCAAAGGTCTTGCTTCTTGCAGGTGCGCGACAAAAAAGGCAAGGGAGATTATTTGCAGATTGTGGTCACTTTCCAACCTAGGAATCACTCGATAACTGTCAAAGGAGGATGTCAATTCCATTGAAATGATGGAATAGTCAATAATGGAAGGTTGAGCTGATTTTTTAAATGTAGGTACAATCTTGTTGGAATTCTGAGCGTTTTCCTGTAGCACCATAAGATTGCATTTATTGAGATAAGAAAGGCACATCTGTGTCAGCACTCTACTTGGTTTGTTAGCATGGTTTTTGGTGAGCAGGTGCGTATTAAAATCTCCTGAGATTAGTAGCGCAGTGGCTGGAAATTCATGATTTTCACATATTTATTGATTTTCACATATTCTTAATCTTAGCCACTTTCTCCAAGTGATTGTTCAAACTATTACCAAATTAATCATTCTAATGATCAAACTACATCTATAGTGATCCAATGCAATATCCTTCCAGATTAGACTAATTTGTGTAGATTTATGGTTTACGGTTTATCTCAGTATAATTTGTAAAATAAACATGAAAACTAGATAAAGAAACGAACTTCCAACCCTAACTGCACGTGTGGAGCCATATTCCACAGACTGAATAAGCCCATAGACAATTTGCAACAATGGAGTGTAATTGGCTGCTTTACCTTTAAATAACATCCTTGTAAAGTCACATAATGTAATTTGCATTTGAAAAGTTATCAAATGGAAAATTGGATACCCATTGAATAACAAGGCAATAAGGCATAACTTATGGCCTGATTTGGAGTTTAGCGGCAAGTTACTCCCTCACAATGTGAAGAATATCCCATCCACCTCATAACGAATACATAATATCATATGGCACTTGAAAGATGAATGGGAGGGCCGTCACGTTGTGTTGGAGTAACTCATCCACCAAACTCTAAACCGGCCATTAGTGTTTGTGGGTAAAGGGAAATCCTCTAATATAAAGAAGGTGCTCTATCTGGAAGAGATTCTGAGAGTGAAGTTTCCTCCACCATACTATCCCTATGTTGAAGGAAATTCCCCCAATGTTTCCTTTTGTATTTGGTAAGCCCAAATCCTTGTTGGTCTTTATAACAAAACTCATACCTCACGTCTTAACTAATATTATCTTTCTGTTTACTGTCAAATCATTGTATTCAAGGCACTGTCTTTTCTTACACAGACGGTTGATCTTGTACTGCTCTCTCATTAATTTGTGTGTGCAGCTCAGGACCATCCATTTCTATTTATTTCCCTTCATGCTCAGAGGCATACTTTCTTCAGAACTTTCACTGTGAAATCAAACTGTTCCATACCTGATGGTGTCAAGTGTGAATGCCTGTAACTTCTTGCAAGTTGTTATGCAATTTTCTACCTCCAAGGTAACGCCATCTTTCTTATAAATGCTTATTTTGTTTCAACTGACTTCTCCTTTGAAATCCTAATCTTAAATTGTGAAATCATCTGACCTTATTAATCTCGCAAACTGGGAGGTATATGTTATAAATTGTACATACTGCACTAGCGCAACCAAAATAAATTACATGAGAGTTATGATCACTTCCATGTCAGATCGCTCTATGGATTGCACAACTGACCGAAACATGAATACGTCTGCATAGGTGTATAAAGCAAGTTAATACAATCCCTGTGGGCTTGATTGATGATCTGTGCAAGGCTGCCCCAAGCTGATCATCCACTAAAAGTTTGGAAGCTTTCTCTACACAGCAACTGCCTTAGGTTTCCACGCTTGACATTATCCCATTGCCTCTGTAATCGAGTTTACAATATTCTTCAAATATAATTTTATTTAGTGAAATCTTGCTTGCTGGATCTGTCACAAAAAAGCTTTGTATTAAGGTCCCCTGTTGGAAAACACAGTCCTATAGGTTTCCTCCTGGACAGTTACAATGTAGACAAATCTACTATCTAATAAGGAATGTCCTATTGGCCTGCAAGATGTCAAATTTATGCTGAGAATAAAAATACTGTATTTCAATATCTTGCCTGCACTAATGCCACATTCCAGGATGTTGAACTACCCAGGCACAATCAATCATTTTTGCACACTCTTGCATATAAGGCACAATCTCCACTTCCACTTCTTCCACTCTCTCTTCAGTGCTGGGAGACCAGCCAGACATACCTTTCCACATCTACGCCTCTCTATTACCTGTAGGCAGAATCCCTGAGTTCACTTTCACTTGTAACATCCACTTCTCAGTGCTACTCAAAAAAAGTTAAAACGTTCCCTCCAACTCTAGAACTCTCCGCCCCTGACAGGAGATTCTTTCAAACTCCTTCAATGTACTTCTTGCTTCCGTTCTCTGTCTGTGATTATGAAAGACTTGAATGATGTCCATCAACAACTAGAGAGGGAAACTGACACAGGACTAAACTAAACAAATATGGTCATACAGTACTTCCCTACCTAAAGCATACAAACCTCAGCAAAAAAGCCTTCCTTAATGAAGGCTCTAAAAAAGGGATAGAGCTCAACTAAGGTTCAGGTTTTGGCATTTGAACCTAACAGTTTACTCCAGTATCCTCAATGACTGAATAAATAGGTGAACAAGTATTCCTTAATAGACTAATGTACATAATGCCTGAGTCAAATATCTGTGAGAGGAGCAATTGTGGTGGACAGGTTCAATATTCCATGGCAAGGAAAGCCTTTGCAACTGACGCTAAGGGACATCCAAGCCTGGACATGCATTTCAAATATGTTCTACTTACCATGCTGCTGTGGGAATGACGAAGTAAGATAGCATGTCCATACAGAAGGGTCCGGTGCCCACCTCCCTGCGATGACTGTAAACAAAAGAAATTGAACATTTGTCAATACAAGACCAAAAGAATTCCCTTAATGTGGTTGGGCATTATATCCCTAAAGCCTTTTAGCAAATGTCTGAACTACACCCTGACCCTTCTGCCTGACCACATGCCTACAAACAATGATGCAAGAACCCATCTTTGGAAATGGTGGTAAGCTGCTGCAGCCCATTGTGAAGTGTGTCCGATCAATATTTGAATCCAAACAATACGTCAATCTCTTTTTCCACATACACAGAAGAAGAGGTTAATAGGAAAGTTTGTTTCTCTATACTTATCAACTTTTTGCTAAGTTGCCAGTCCCCGCGACAAGAAATGATAAATAGAACTGATCCAGGCCAGCTTCTATGTTCACTAAGAATTCGAACACTTTATGTAGAGAGCAGGCTCAACGGGGTGTTAGTGCCACTGTTATCATACCATCAAATAAAAACTTATGTGACTCAACTATGTCATTCGACAGCAGCACTGTTTTCAAGAATTTCATCAAAGTTTTGATAATGTTCATGTACATCTTCAAATTGCACACCAGTTAAAGTTAGTAGAGAGAAATAACATATCACCAGGCAACTGGATTAACTAGCATAGGTTAACCACACTCCACGCCGCTCAGTTAAAAATACTCTTTCCAAGGAAAAAGAAAGGTGAGGGTGGTTTTCAAATCTTCAGTTACATTAATCTTCGATCCTAATTAAAGTTTTTCTTCATAACATGTTCCTTTCTGGTGCATTAAAAGATTGTATGCGATTCAGTTTATGATTTCTGCCTAATGCCATTAATGTTGTTCCCAATAAAATTATTCCTCACAGACGTTTCAACAATAAAAACAACAGATAGTGGAGCGAGCATGCAGACAAAGTAGAAATATGGTTATGTCCAGAAAGAAGAGTTGGACACTTTCCAGTTGGCTGAATTTTATCGTGGTCTAGTGATGCCTTGCTTTAAGTCAGAGTTGATGTTGAGAGGCAAAGATGTTATGGCACGTACGAGGACCAATTCTAGCAGTTAGTTACACTTTGTACTCTTTCACTACTACCTCACCCAAAAAGACTATATAGATGTATTCCTGAGTCAATGTGTGTCTTGTATGGGGTCTTGTATGGGTGTCTGCATGGCTCTTTGAGAGGGGCTGTACTGGGATGCTTATGACCACCCCAGAGTGTATTTAGAACAAGACTATCTGGAATGGATATCTTCGGTAGGGCTGTTTCCTTGAGCATTTTTTTCTTGAAAGGCTGCCTCAGTGCTGCCTTTTACTTGTAGTGCTGTCTTCAGGGCAGTTGTTTCTATGAGTGTGAATCCAGAAATACTATCTCAGGGAGAACTGGTAAATAAGCACATACATTGCATCCACTGTAGCACATTGGGCTGGTTCTATAATGACTCTTTAAAGTCTCACTCTAGTCCATTTCCACTTTTCAGAGCTATATGAAAGTCTTCGTGCGTTGGTCATCATCTATCTGTACAATCCTGAAAAAAATATTCTTGAGTTTAAATCCTCTGACAACCCATAACCTGGCATCAACACATCTCATACTAACCTCACACTCTGATCCACAGTCCAGGGATCAGAAGGGATGCCTGATGTCAAGTTTCAGATTTCAAGGAAGGAAATAGGATGAGGTGCCATGCAGTGAATCGCGGGATAGGTGGGGAAACAAACAACACCACAACAATAAGAACTTTTAACTGGAGGTCGGGGAGGTTTCTTGTTGGATAGACAGTTGATGGATGGAAAAATGTTGTTCACAAGGAGTCAGAAGACAGTTTGAGGAGCACCCAGCTAATTAATACACAAGAATAAGTAGTTCATGGGTCATCAGATGTCAAAGGCTGGGGGTAGGGTCAGAAGGTGACATTCACCAGGGCTGCCACCTTGATGCTGCATGTTCAGATAAAACTCTTATCAGATATAAGCCCACTCCCTCAGATACTGCATGCTCATCCCAACTAGGACCTAATGGATTTGCCTTCGTAATAACATTTTACTCCTCTTCAACCCTACTTCTTCAATCTTGTCTCCAGAGAGCACATTAACCTAGTCGGAGGAATTCAGAAACCTCCAATCATCCAGAAAAGACAGTTCTTTCTATGGGTAGGGCTGTGCTATGAAAATTGTTCACACTTTCTATAAATGGAATCTATTTCTATAAATGAGGGAATACGCTCATGAATTCTACATGGTTTCTACATTCAACTTATTTTTTCATAAACACTGCAGTGGCACTATCAATAATGTTTTTTCTAGAAGCACAATGTAGTTGTGTCTATGAACAATGCTATACTTTCTTTAATACTGCAGTGTCCCTTTGCTTAATACATGTTTAATTACAGAGTAGTGATCCTGTAAGTAATACAATAAATTAAATAGAGATGCTCTTATAAATAAAACTGATCTATAAACAGTTAAATGCTCATATAAAAATATCACATTTCTATACATAATCTATTTCTTTAAACAATAACTTGTTTTTATAAGTACAGTGGATATGCTATAATAGGCTTTCCTAGAAAAATGCCTAATTTCACTACATAATGCAGCGTTTCCATAAATGAAGTAGTGGTGTTTTTTGTAAATGAGGCCTTGTTCTTACAAACAGAACTGCATTTCTGAAACGGAGGCATCCAGATGGCCACAAGTCCCTTGCCAGATATTTTTATGTCTTCACTCTGCATTTCTGACCTCTGTGAGGTTGCTTGCTCCCTAGGATGATCCTTCCAATTCTTGAGTGTAAAATAAGTTAACATGAGTCAGTTCTAGTGATGGTGGCTTGCAATGCCTTTGCCAAAAGAAACTCTTTTTAGTCAATAACCAAGATTTGTAGGTAGCAACAAGCAATGGCAAAAACAATAGGGCTCGCCTTTGAGACCTATTGGCTTTGTCAATGGTTTTTAGCCAGGCTGCAAAGCACCCCCGATGCTGTGCAGCATGGCTAAAGAAGAAAAAAGCCTATGTGGCCATCATGTATGCAATTGCCTTCAAAATGACATAGGCCCTTGTTTTCACTTTTTTTATTCACCAAACTGAAGATGAGTTGGGTGTCTTCAGTATACCTATAAATTCTCTAAAAAGTGCTATTTCTAAAGAAAATCATATGCATTTCGAAAAATGTTGTTTTTCATAAATGGCATGATCCTATAAATATTATTAGTTTTCTATAAGTATACAGTATGCCTATATATATTATTGATTTTCTTCAAACTCTGAGTTCTACAAGTAGTTAAATTTGTGTAAACATAATATGTTTCTATAAGTAAAAAAGTTATTTCAACAACTGGTGACGTTGTTACCAATAAAGCTCAATTTCTAAAAGTTTTACTAGTTAGCACAAAGACCAGAAGGGGTCTATAAATCCTAGACTCCTGACTCAAATCAACCTCAGTTGAGAGCAAAACGATGCTGTTTTAAATTCCACAACAATGCGGTTCAATGAATAATTAAGTGTCTTCCTTTTTCCATAACCCTGTTTTATATGTGTCTCGATGAATACCTTCTTGTTTTTTTTTTATAAATGTTGCAGGCTTGCTATCAAACCTGGCCTCCCTGGCTAGGATGAGCATGGTGTGAAAGTTAACAGGGCCGCAGGGAAGAGGTGGAAGCCCCAGTGGTGATGGATTCGGAATAAGGTGATAGAAAGGGAAGGGTAACAGTCAGGGCAAACAGGGGGCAACAGGCCAATGTCTGTAAACATACCCACTTGTCCAAATCGACCTTCAAGCGCAGAAGACGAGACATAAAGCAAAACACAAAGAGAAAACAGGTCAATGTCTCATTTCCAGTGGAGTGCCCTCCTCCAGATGCAGCAGGGCAGACTCTAGACTCATACCTACATCTGTCTTTTGCTAGTAAGGGTGTCTAACCATCGGCCCAACCCTGACAATGGCAACCTCTATTGCCTCTGATTGAATCTCGACACTGACGGCTTATAGACTAGAGAAGCATTTTCTATTCCTGGTATGAGCAGTATATTGGTTGTCTCACCATTTGACTCTCCCAGATGTGGTGAATTCGTCTTTCTCTGTATTTCTATCTTCCAAACCTGGGTTATCTCTTAATTAACTTCATATCTGTTTCGTTCTGACATGGGGAGTCTTTAGCTTTTCTGTATTTTTGTTTCGTCCGGACCTGGGTGATCTCTAGACGGCCTGTATTTCTCTCACTTACAGCACCTGCTATTATTTTGTGTCACACTTTTTAATTCTCTATTTTCATGTTCTCCCCTATTCAATTTTCTGGGTGTGAATGAAAAATAGGCGCTTCTGAAAGAGAACAATCAAACCACTTTGGCCACCTGTGTTTATCTTACAGGCATGCTGACCAGGGCCTTAGCTTCCATTGGTGCATCAGGTACAGTGGAACCGGGGCCCAGAAACCTGAGGGGCCCACTAAATCATGATTCACAATGTATTGTATGATACAGAAGGCAGCTATGGGATCAAGACCATCCTTGCACTAGGGACAATGACATACTGACTATTGCTGATGCTAAGATTATATAAATTACCCTAACAAAACAGACCTGCAAAGTTCAACAAAAACCTATGCCTTTGGAACAAGGAAAGAGTCCTAAAATCAGTGCCATCTCTTTGTCATGCCTCGCCAATAAGCATTAATGTTCCACAACCTGACTGGCCACCTGAGGGGGTTATTTTATGTATGTGAATTGATCTCTCATTGACAAAGGAGACAAAGGATCAATTATGATAATTAGCACTACTTTGGAGATCTAGTTAATGCCAGTTCTACTAGATCATGAAGATCTGTACAGAGATCACAGGAGAAGCCCCAGAAAGTCAGTGATAGTTCTGCTTCCCTGCCAACTCCTACTATTGGGGTTTTAATCCCGTCTTAGTTTTGTATCTCTCACTTTACCTCCCTCTCTCTCCATCTTAAGAAATGAGAACTGAAAATTTCTAACCTTGCTACTAAACTTCAAGACAACCATGATGTCTCTGACTATAAGTGAAGTCTGTCCCTCGGCCTTTTGGAGCGCTCATGTTGCAGCACAAAGAAACTAAGACAATCTAAAAATAAGTCACATAAAGCAAGCTAACATTACACTTGATGATGCCCCCCACATCTGACTGAGTAACACAACAAGAGCAGGACTCCAAACATATACTAGCAACGTGTCCCCAGCTCCCCCACCAACTTCCCGGCAACCCCAACAAAGCAAATTGACAGCAAACAGTTTGAAACAAGAAACAACAGTCAGCAGCAAGTTCAGTAACAACATATAATGTGGACACATTCTGGTGATGAGACATGCACCTGGAGGATGGATTTGCACAGGAGTCCAGGAGGTGCATAGCTGTTCCACCTTGAAGACTGTATCTACATATTGTGGTGAAATGTCAACTTTTGAGAGCAAACTCATAGCAAATTGGCAAAAGGAGCTGCAAAAACAGTACGCTTTATTAAGAACTTCTTAGTGGGTGAGTTTAAGTCGTGTGGCAGTGTTCCCCACTCAGGGCTGCTCTTTGGATCCCCTGGTGTCTCTGCCACTTTTTTGAATTTGTTTTTAACGGAGTTTTATATAGAGCAAACTTGACCCGAATCAGGTATCAGAGCGCTTTACATAGCACCAGTTGCGTTACATAAGGACACATTCATTTTTTGTTATGCACGGGGAGATTAAGTGATTTGCCCAGAATCACAGGATGTCCAGTTTCGTTGCTGAGACTCGAACCCGGTTCACCAGATTCAAGGACAACCACCCTAGCCGTTAGGCCAACTCCTCTCCCCGACGGTGGAGAGAAGTTGACGGTATTCTTACTTGCCAGGATAGCAACCTCTAAAACAGCCAGTCTTTCTGCATAGACCCCCCAGGCACAGGGTAGCACGACAGCTCTGGATGGGCTTTCAGTGTACCGGTTTGCCTGTTTGTTATTATGGATCTTCCAATTACTATTTTTTTTAGTTTGGATTGGCCTTCAGCTTCTACATTAAATCTGAACCTTTCACAACTAGTGCAGAACATATATTAACCATAGACATATGCACTGGTATCTATAAATTCCTCAGTGTGTGTAGATTGAATCAAACAAAGTTTGGCCACTGCACCCTAAGGTTGATTACATGTATTGCTCTGAATTGGAACCCTTGAGGATACACTGTTATACAACATAATCAATGCTCACCATTGTGCCAACTGTGGTTGTATTACACATTTTAAGACAATAATATTCTGCTGCTTTGGCTCTTCATAGACCCTCGAGAGCTGTAATGCGCCCTGACTTGTAAACATAGGCAATACAGCTTGATCCCATGTGTGGTATAAATGTGTAAAAATCGCCATGACGTCCTGCTCCAGGTACACTTGGGCAGTATTATACCAGTTCCTGTGCTCCACTGCTGGCCTTTGATTCCACATCTCTTGTACGATAAAAGCGCCGTCTTTGACCTCAGAACACATGTGTAGAAATGGACTAGAACTTGCTGCCAGACACTGCACCATAATTGTCTGTGCCTTTTTAAGACTCAACTTCTGCATGGTTACTGACCACAAGCATATCCGCCTTTGGACGTCCTGCTCTTCGGTTAAATGAGGATCATTCCCAATACTGCATTCTGATCATGGGTTTGCATGTGCAGTATTGGATTGGTGCCATTGTTTGATTTCTTTTCAACCGATTTTAGGCTTCCCTCAACAAGTCATACCATTCCTAGATCCCCTTTGAAACATTTCCTCATTCCTGTATGCGTCCTCTTACATCGGGCTGGTGGTACCTTAGGAAGAGGATCGGGAGAAACCTTATCACAACACCAAGACCTACTACAAAAGGCTTGAAACTGGTATTCAATGAATGGGGGAAAACTCGTGCAAGCAAAATATATTTGCCTGGTGCGCTGAATTCCTTGCATCCTTCGTGCTCTCAACCGAAGTCTCCAACACTTATTATGCCTGGCTCATTGACCAATGTGACCACTTAGCAATATTCTTTGACACCAGATGCCATGACTAAAATTGAACCAGTCCTTGATCTACCATTTGATCCCACATAGACTGGCAGATACCGGGGCAGTCTACTTATTATATTCTGCCTTGGGTGCCATAAGTAATATTTTATTAATCCCATATCTGCTCTCTAACCATTGATCTGTTGCTTGATACTGGGCCTTTTTACCTTTAACTTTCTCGCCAGGTTTAGTCTCAGATTTCGTTTCCCACGTTCTGGGTTTGAAGTGTTCTGTTGGTTTAGTTGCTGCAGAAAGGAGTTTATTCTCCAATTTCCATACATTTCTAGTCACCCACTGCCAGAATTCACTTTTCTGCAACACATTCGTGAAATGATGCTAGTTTAACAATTATCTAAGCTCAGCTCCACCCTAATTGAAAACCAAATGATACGGTAATTACATTTTAGTTAAATCCGTTTAAGGGTTCAAACCTCTGAAATACTTTAAAGATACCTTTAGAATTCAAAAAGCTGCCTTTTTGATGTAGTCATTATTGTGAGAGAGAGCACGCACTGTGACACCATCAGCACCACACGATAAACCTAAAAGCTTGACTAAACTTTTTCAATCCCCAAAGCGAGAAATTACATTTTGGTGCTGGCAGACATATCCCTGAGGGTGATGTGGGTTCAGCAAGTCTCCTATGATGACGGAACTCATGTGTGGGGGTGTCCAATGGGGCTGAGCCACAGGCACAAGCAAGCCGAAACTACGAATGTCTTACCTCACTGCCCATCTCCACTGTGTTAGCCAGCATCTCTTGCAGGGCGCGCACCGACAGGGACTGCTCCAGGATGAAACAGCAAATCGCCAAGTCTGGAGGCACATTCTTGAAGGTATCAGGTGATAGGGAAAAAAGAAAAGAGAAGAAAGATGGAACTAATATTTAAGAGCATAACTTCACGCCACTCCCACAGCTTGACTTGTCATAATATACAGAAGTGTTCACATGTTGCTGCCTGACACTGGATCGAGAGTAGTAAGGTGCTTCCATCAATGTACTGTTAAAGACAGAACTATTGTTCCTCAACCCCAAATACACCAACAACCTTCCAACCACAACAATTCACCTGCTCATACCAGCTCAACCAATATCCCTTGAACCAAGATTAAAAGCCTTGAGGTCGCCTTTGTCTCAAAATAACTCAATGCCCAAATCACATCTGTGATCAGCATATCCAAAAACACCCCCAAGCCATCCCTGGTGTGGTTAATGGAGAAGTACCTATTATTAAAAAAGCACCTCTCCATAACAACACCCTGACAATTCACTTTTTGCGAACAAGATGACCACCATCAGAAGCCATTACAGCTCAAGCCACACATCTACATTTTTACAAAACTGATACCCATGCCCCATGCACAGGTGAGTCACATGATCAAATACAGCACATTCACAAGCCAAAAATGCAACAAGTAAACCAAACACTCATGGATAACATACCAATAAGTTTTAGATTTAAAAGCGGTGCATTCACAAACAACCTATCAATCAGTGAGTTACATTCATAGCTTTTGCAGAAGTTGCTAACATTTATTTATTCAATATTTGAGAAGTTTTATATAGTGCGAACATGACGCATTAGGGTATCAGAGACCTGTACATTTAGCAGTGAAGTCATGAGCCAGCCACTATAATCATACATACAAGATATACAAGCCAAAAACAAAAATCCTAAATTCACAAAAATCCTAAATTCACAAATTTCGAGTCTGTTTATGTTTCAACCACCCAGGAATCCCTGTGTCTTGCACAACGAAGCCACAAATACATAGGTCCCAATTAATGTGCCACACTTCCATTAAAAACTTTTCAGGAGGCAGTCATCATAAGCAATGTTTAAATAAATCACACGCTCACATTTCACAAATCAGACATCCAGAAACCACCTGTCAGAAGCACTTGTCAGGCATGATTTCTCAAGAGGCACCCATGACTGCCACATCCTCGTCAGACATTCATTTTCAATCCACGCATCCTGGAGCCACTGCTACAGAAGTCCTCCCTCCAATAGCCACAAAACTGTAAAGCTCACCTTTACAAGCCCCATCTTCTGCAGCTGTACATTTTCAAGTCATGTGTACAACAGATATCTCTCCACAAGGTACAAAGCAAGGTGCAGATACACAGGCCAAACATGCAGAGAAGGAGTCAACAAATCTGACCTTCATGGGGATAGCATACAAGAACTCAGAATCTACCCGCATGGAACGGCTTACAGAAATCTCCCAACATTAGCACTTATCTCAACGCCATAAAATTCACCATTAGTCAGTAAATTACCATAAAGAAGGAACCAACATAGCCTCAGAAAAATCCAGTCCCAATGGAATGCATCAACTCCCCAAACTTAAACAGTGCTGACCTCCAAGTGGAGAAAACCGTCACCGGGATTTAAAAAGAGACCCACTGCAAAATCCTCCACTTACTTCCTTGCTTAACACCAGCATACTTACTATGCAAATCTAGAGTTTAGGGGGTAGAGTACAGTTCATTAAGGTGGCAGAGGGTATTATGTAGCCACCCTGACAAAATGTTGTCTGCCAATTTTGGACGTCACCGCAGGCCCAGCTGTGATCTCTGTAGCTTGATAGGACCTGCAGTCAAACCTCCAAAGTGGGTGTTTGTTATTGAAAAACAAATAACTAATGACTACCAGATCCTAGAAGCTTTTTCCTTAACCATGGCAGTTATTATTTGTTTATTTTCTTTCTCACTAACAGACAGGAAAAAAAACATCGCAAAGTCTACCCTGAATACAGGGGACAGTGTAATGCATTTCATCTAACCAGTCCCTGCACTGTCGGGCTATCGGAGGAAGCTTGACGCAAACAAAGCCAACTGGGGCTCTGTTGACGGAAAGCTGGCAGTCCTGTCTACTCTAAATAGAACGAGCAGACCATCAGCTTGATGGGCACATTTGTCATGCAGTACCCTGTCTGCCAAACTCTCTATCCTACCCCTTACTCTCTTGGACTGAATGTCTGCAATACTTCACATTATTCTTTAGTCCTAGAAGATGCACTGGTTTGCAATCCTACTAAAATAGAAACTGCAAAAACCAACAAGCAATTTACATGAAGGCACTTTTTGTCCTTCTGCCTCTTCCTCTATTGCCAAAGGAACCCATCACACCCATATCCCCATCACTCCGGACTGGCATCCTACTCTACAGCCACCCCCACTATCTATCTCTGCTCTGCCATGAAAGACTTTGCTATCCTCAGATGATGGCTTTTGAGACCCTAAATAGAGCCAGGAGCAGAGCCTGAATAACAAACTCACTACCAGTGACAGAAGTGTCAATGCTACCTAGCCCTCAAGGCCCCAAGCATGTTCAATTTAAGTCCTCCTTGAGCAGCCTCAGAAAGCACGTCCATGTATTTACTGTCAAACACAAAAATTCATCTGAGGCGGGTGGAGCTTTAGGGAGGGGGGGTCAAACATAATTTTTGCATTCTACCACAGGCCACAAAAGATTGGTGCATTACCATATTCTTAATCTCTTCCAAGCAGACTTTGACATCCTAATATATAACACGTCAAATTCCTCTTGCTTCTAACTGACTGCTTAATACAGCCTTCTGAACCATCAGAAAGCTGACAAGTGCAAAAGATAAGTTGAATGGGGGCCATATAGAATTTTTTGCCCCTTAATAAATTACTGGAAATCTCTCTGATGCTAGTGCACCCCACGGCTGCGAAGAACAAGTTATCTATTTGTACCAGTAAATCACTTGGAATTAATGTATCATTGCAGTTTTGTCTAATTCTCCAACAACTCTGACACCTCCTGCTTCAGTGGCTTTTGGGTTCCTCTCAGAAAACCACTTTTGTTAGTTCCCAGTATTGTACTAATTCTTGGTGAAATTATAGCATATTTGTTCACCTTAACCACATTGTTTCTGTAGGTGAGCAAAAGCTAACCATTTGTCGATAGAGGGTGCTAACAAGCACCTAATATATATTTACATAAAAACAATCTAGGCAAGTCAATATCAATACCGCTGTTTTTCTCATGGAACATGTTGGGCCTGTTAGCCTTAGGGTGGACTTACTCCTAACCTTTTGCCTTACTCCTCCATTTTTGCTGATCATGTTTTTGTACGCTTTTAGGACTCTGCACACTTGACCACTACTAAGTAGTGCCAAAGGGCTTGTGCTCTCTCCTTTGAACATGGTGAAATTGATTTACACTCAATTGGCACATTTCATTTACCAGTAAGTCTCTTGTAAAGTGGTTCTATATGTATCCAGGGCCTGTATATTAAATGCTTCTAATCCAACACTGATTTGCATATGATTGGGTCCAAACTGGGGTGGCGTGGTCGGCAAAAAAACGATGGATTTAACCCAGATCTGTTGACTGTGGGTGAATGTTTGCATTGTTCAACATTCCGACCATCATCTGTTCTTTTTGCTTTCGGTGCTCTGAGTGGAAAGGGTATGCCCAGACGTGGGTCCCGTGTTCACTGCACCTCTGGATTCAAGCTAGCCTGGCTAATGAGCGGTGAAACCCCAAAACCGGTCCCAGGATGCTTGTTTCCAGTCCAGGGAGGGCATGGTTTGGAAGTTCGGGCTGGACTGTTCCCAGGAGGTTCAGGGTCAAGACTGATTTGCAAATGACTGGGTCCAAACTGGGGTGGCGAGGAGGGCAAAAAACAATGGATTAAACCCGGATCTGGTGACTGGGGCAAATGTTTGCATTATTCAGCATTCTGTCCATCATCTGTTCTTTTTGCTATTTTCTTGTCCAACCCATTTGGTGCCTACAGCCTGTAACCAGGGCCATATGACTAGGTGTAGCTGGCAGTTGGTCTTAGTGTATTGCTCCCAGACAGTGAGATAAAGAGGGAATAGATGTTGGCAGGATGGGCCATCTCTGACTTGATGCAGGTGAGTAGCTGTCACCTACCATGCTTGCGCATCACAAAGACTCTGCTTCAGCACACTCAAAAAGAGGTTTACACCAGTCTATTGTGCCATAAGACGAGCAGGAGCCAAGGCAGGGTGGCAGGAAATTCCAAGCACCTTTGGGGGTGGAAACCACTAGAAACCTCTCCTACTTCAAAGCTGGCACCAAGGCTTAACACTTTTATATAAATGGCAAGTACAAAAACTGCTCAGTACACTCCTGGACCTGTGCATACTACAGAAGAAGAAGCTATGCTGCACTAGTGCTTGAGGCTGGTCCTGCTTGCTGAGAAGAAGAAGGAAGTCTGGACCTATACCCTTCATCCCAGGCTGAAGTGGCTCCATGGGTCAACTGACTGACCTTCTGTTCTTAGGTACTGGGACATAACAAGCGCTCCAAAGGGCTCCCTGCATCTGCACTGTTGACCTACTGCCTGGACCTGCAACTGGACCTTCCTGAGCCATGCTGGCCTCTGCTAAAGTGAGTGCCTGATCCCCATGAGGTGCCCCTCTGGTCCTGGACTATTGGTGTGGCATCAGTTGAACTCTTTCTCAAAGAAAAGGAGAAATTCTTAAGTTTTGGGCTCTTTGCGACCATGAACGGGCCTGTTTGCATTAAGCTATTGTCATCCACGTCAACCACTAACGTGAACCTACAGTGAACCCAACTCTTTGTGCTACAACGACCATCAGCGACAAATCACAAGGTTAGATCTGAACTTCGAGCTACAGCACAGACAGCCCATAGTTAACGCTGACGCAAATCTCCAGCAATGACCATCGATGATGCTCAACAGGAGCTTTGTGCTACCGTGACAACCATCTGCAACACCTGGCCTGCTCTTCGGGCTACTGTGACAACAAACCACAATACACTCCTTGCCCTTCGCGGCCCAATCCATCGTGAACCAGACTCTTCGTGTTAGACTTTCAAACGTAACTCTGTCAGCCGGACTAACTTGCTCCCTGTATCTGGCCTGCACTCCATCCCGGTCGGCCTGAACTTGCGACTCTCACCCGGTCTAGCACAACCAAATACCTGTGAGTGGCGCTTTGTGCTTTTAGGAGCTATTCCTACCATAAATCTTTAAAATTACATATCTCCGGTTCTACATATTGGATTTTTGTTGTCCTGGTGTCAAATAATTCATTAAACTTGACTCTAATTCTCTACATTGGTGTGGGATTTTTCTGCTGTTGCGTTTTCACTATAATAATATTTTAAGTGCTGCATGAATGGTTTACAGTTTGCCTTTAAATTAGCCGGGGCTGCGTTTGTGCCAAGCTACCAGAGGGCTAAGCGCAGGTTAATTTGGGGTTTGCTTGTGTCTCACCCTACCAAGAATTATGGTTGATGCTTGAGTAGGTTTCACCCCCCTCAATCAGTAGCCCAATTACAGAACACTATAGGGAAATTAATCAACCACTGTTGCAAGAACTGGCTCGGAAGAGTTCGGCAAGAGCTCTCTGTATAAAAGTGAATACCCACCAGGAGGACTTGCAAATGGCAGATGTGGCTGTATACATCAAATAACATTAACATAGGGGCTCATCACTTCAAAGGTGTCTTCACTTCGCACACCCTTTGACTTGCTGCCACCTTCAAATTCATCAATACAGGTTCTATCAATCAGTGATCTTATAAAAAACACCTACTCACCTGTGAGGGTCTCAACGCGCTGAGTGCTGAGTTTTCCACTGCAAAAGCCTCATTTGTGTGCTGAACAACCAAACTGCCTGCAGCTGCCAACTTTTAACAGCGCATCCAATTTTATAACTGACGAAATGGCCTCTCAATTCCGTGGAGAGCCTCTGTAAAGGGCCTTACCACACTGAGATGCTAATCCTGCCAGTCCATAAAGGCCCTTTCTTCCCGCATCTGGGACTTCTAACCTTGTGTGGAAAGTAAACCAGAGACACAGGCCACATTTGTGCTGTTTATTCTTTTGGCAACTGATTTTCATCTAAAAGCATACTTGTTCCAGAGAGCGAGAACACTTTCTGGAGACATATCATCTTTACTGCAAATAGGGCACATATATTTCGGTAACTAGGCTAGCATATCAGCTCTGTTACCATCCTCCCTTTCTATAATGGCCTCCATTAATAATTTGGTCAGATTGGGAGAGTTCTTAGCTCCAGATCATAATCCAAGAAAGAAGAGCAGCTCAGATTGTAATGGTCTCTATGTCCAGATGACAATCATATGTGATTTCATATTAAAACAAATTCATAGAATACCAGTTCTGAGGAACCATTTCATCTAAAGAGTGTAATCATATTTTTTTATACCTGCCCTCTTGATTCTCTCTAAGAGGGTGGCATGAGAGTCTGTGTTGAACACTGCTGATAGGGCTAAAAGAACTACTTTCGCCGCACGTCCACCATCAATTCCAGGACTTCCAGTAAGGCTGTCTCGGTGCTCACTCCTTGCCGGAAGCCTTAATGTGTGTCATGCAACAGGTCATTAGATTACAAATAGGCAGAAAGTTGTATATTAATCATTTTTCCCGCTATTTTTACTGCTGGAGGCAAGAGGGAAATTGATCTAAAGTTGCTCAATATGATCGGCTGTAGGTTTTTTCAACAGCAGTCAAAGAAAGGCTTGTTTTCATTCTGATAGAAAGAGACCTTCTTCTAAAAATTGATTCAGAATTCTGTTGAAAACTTGATTAATAGTAGGGGCAATCAATTTTAACATTCTAGGTGGACATTGATCAGCTGGTGATCTTGATTTGCATTTTTTTAGCTCTTCCAGAGAAATTTCCTCAGGAATTTCAAGGATGTTCGCTAGTTAGTATTTGTGGGTAGTAAGCAAGTTTTTCCAAGTCTCTGTTTCAGAACTTACCGGGAATGTAGCTTAGACCTTTTTAATTTTTTTATCTAAAAATAATGATAGGTCGTCACACAGTTCCCTACTAGGTCTAAAATTGCTGTTGACAGCCTCTGGGGGAAGAAAGAAGTGAACAACTTTTGATACTTCCCGAGAAGGGTTAGGCTTCATCAAAATTTGTGTGGCGAAATATTCTCTCTGCACTACACGGGCAGCTTGGTGGAAGTTTCTCAGAGCTTCCTTGTATTGGGCCTTTGCTTCCAATCTATAGGATTTTCTCCAGGCCTGTTCTAGCTTTTTACAGTGGCTTTTTTTCTCCTTCAGTACAGGCGAGAACCAGGAGGCAGAAGGTTTGGTCCTTTTTACTCTTAGAGGTTTTAATGGTGCTACCACGTCCAAGGCATCGGTAACCCATTTATTAAACTTGGCCACATTCGTATATAGACTTCCGGTTAAGTGGAGTGTCATGGATTGTAACTTGTGTGAAAGAGATGTCGCTGTGATTTTGTGCCATGCTCTGCAGAAGGAGGGGGGAGAGAAAAGTGATCAGACCAAATAAGACATTTTGCTGGAGAAAGCTGTAGGTCATCAATATTTGAAAAAAATCAGGTCAAGGATGGGTCCTGCCTTACGTGTGGGAGTTTGAACACATTGAGGAAGGTTTAGGCCTGCTTAAGTAGCATTAAGATGTGCTGCTTGTGAGTATTTCGGGTCATTCATGTGTAAATTAAAATACCCAAGAACTGTGAAATTTGCATATGGCAGAGACAGTAGGGCAAACAAATCAAAGAGTTTAGCAAGGCCAATTATTTGAGCAGTCCGGAGGCCTATATAGCAGGATGCCAGAGAAGGAAAAAGAGGCAGCTAGTTTAAAACTGTAACTCATTCCCTGAACACAATCTTTGTTCTCCAGTGGGGTGGAGGTGCCCTCAAAGGTATCCCTGAATTTAACAGTGACCCCCTCCCCCTATTTTTTTACCATCACGAGCCATGTTTCTGTTAAAAACATGAATTCCCAAATGTTGTCGGACAGCATAGTGAACACCTCAAAAGGGTGTTTGGATAGAGATCTACAGTTAATGAGACAGGCTCTGTATGTCAGTCCCTTATCCTGCGGGGTATGCACACCAACACCTGGTGACTCATTATTCTTGAGATCCATTTGGCCAGCAGGTTGGTGCTGGTCGATCTCTGGACACAGATGGGTGCAGATGGGCTTGCCATTGGCGCGCCAGTGATGTACCCGCTGGGCGTCCACGACATGCTCATCTTTTATCTGGCCAGAGATTGGGGAAAGAGGAGGAGGATTGCCCTGTGTGCCCAACCACTAGAGCGCTGACTAAGATGGCGTCTCAGTGGTGGTGCAAAATAGGAGTAAAAATGGCCGTCCCCCCTGAAGTACTTGTTACAACAGCTTGTATTATGTGCAAATACGCAATTTAAAAACAGATTGACGCAGAATTATGTGCAAATTGACAATTTTAAAATAAAAGGAACACAACACTTCAATTCAGTAAAGTTTAAAACATTTGGTTTACAATGAGCGGTCTTGAAAATGGGTTCTTTCTCTTGTTTTTTTTGTCTTTTTTACAAAGTATGCATGTGCCTTTTTTCACTCTTAAGAGCTTCCAATTCCATGTCTTGTATTTAGTGCTGTTTCATTTTTGTTTGTTTGTTGTATGTTATACTTAACTGCTCCAGGGAGTTACCTTCCCTCCCCCAACCCCTCTTAATCTTTCAATTGCTTTTTTTTCGCCACTTTCCTTATATCTCCCTCCACACCCTTTCTCCTCCTGCTTCTTTCTTTGAGACAGGAACTCCCAATACTACCTTTCACCCATTTTTAGAATGTGTTTATTTTTCACCTCGTTATGATACTCTTTTTTTACACATTTGTTATAGGGCCCCTTCTATACTGTCATTTTTCCTCACATACATTTTATTTATTTCACCTACATGCCCCTTTTTTAACTGTTCAAATTAAAGCTATGTTGCTATCTGGGATATGCTACGAGTCCACATTTTTTTAAAGAAAGTTTTTTTTCTTTTTGTGTAATTTAATAATATATTAGTTACTGTCCTTGTATTTTTCTCTTGTTGTGTTTGGACATTACGCAATTATATTAATTTGTTTTTCTACCATACGTCTTTTTAATTATTTCAGGTCTCTGATGTGGGTTCTCGGATATGGGTTTACCTTGATTTCTTTTTGTATCAATTTAAATATTTTCTAACTCACCACTTCACCTTGACCATTTCACATTCAATTTTTAGCATGCCTCATAATTAATTTTTTTAGGCATTGTGCATTTAAAAAATCTTCTAAAATATTTCTACAAATCAGATGATAAGTTGAGGGAAGAAATAGACATTTTAACCATGCTAACAATACTTAACACACACTCATATGCTTAAACTTTGTGTGGATGCAGAAAAAGTCAGAGAGAAAGGATGTCACAAATGCATTGTGATAGCAAGGCATGTTGATGAGCTTGCCTCGTTAAATGATCCCACTGATTCTTCACTGAATTCATTGCCAGTCACAGATCCTCTACCGACAATTGAACAAATAATTAATTGGTCCATCTGGGTATTTACTCTTACAGGAAACCTTTCTATGGAAGGAGGAGAAAACTGCTGTTTTACAACGCTCTCTTCCCTGGCATAACAAGACTATTCTTGCATAATCAATTCACTTAACCCAGTGGACTCGGGTTAACTCAGTTTGCTGATCAGTCATTCATTTTCCGATTTAGGAATTAATGGCTTGAGCTGATTTTTGAGAGTGTGGCACCGCAATTCCATCGTTCAAGGCATACACTGACTCACTTAACTGTTCAAGCTCACCCGAGAACAACATAATTGTTACTATCAGCGTTATGTAACTTGTTCTAAAATAAGGCAGCAGGTTGATTTGAAAGAACTACAACATCATGGTAATTTACAACACCCACCAAAAGCAAGAGAAGGAACCAGAAACGAATAAAAACAAATGAAAAGAAAACAAAATACGTAAACAGCCCTCAATAAAATATATTTTTTCTATTTACAGTGAGCTCTTTGAGCTCAGAGCGAGACCCCGTTCTGTGATTCTACCCTCAAACAACCAAGATGTATTGCTAAATTACTGTATTTCACCTGAAGAAAAGCCCTACTGAATTTGGAAGTCATTGATGTACTCACAAACAAAGCAGGAATACAACCTATCTCCTCTGGTGGTCAGATGGAAAGAAGGCAGACCCTGAGTTACTGGTTGCTACTGGTGACACTACATTTTATTGTGATGTCAGTGGTTGATGTCACCTGCTTGTGACGAAGATCTCACTCACTGTTGAGTGGCAGAAGCAAAGACCTAGAGAATGTTAGCCTCTGTGCCTTATCTTAAATTCCTTGCAAATTAGAAGCTGTGGGCAGGGTGACATGGATGATAATCCCTGGGTATAAATTGTCAAGGATAATGATCCCTGAATGCTTGGAGATCATAGATTATAATTTAAATGAAGGGGCCATGGATAATACGCCATGAGTGCCGGATCATTATGATGATTCATGAGTGCAGAGGCACAGGAGGTTGGAGTATGAATAATTGTCCATGGGAGCTATGGCATTGGGATAATCCATAGGTTACGAAGTCATGAATGATTCACTCTGAATCTTGTGCTGTGGGTGATAACCATTCCGTACTGAGCATCATAACTGAAATTTGCTGTGCGCCTAGTGGTAGAGCATGCTTGGACATTGAATGATCCCTGACTGCTTAGGTTCATGGCTTCTAATTCCTGGGTAACGGGTCCATGGGTTGTATTAATGGGTGCTGTACCCATGGATTCAACTTCGTGGGTACTGCATAGTCATGGGTAAGGGTTCATGAGAGTGGTGAGTGTGGTTTATATTATTCCCAGACACGCTGAAGCCCTTCCTGAAGTCCCTCGAGATCAACACCAACACCTGGGAAGCCCCTCGCATTAAACTTTCCAGCATGGCGCAGCCTCATTCACAAAAGCTGCTTAACCTTCGAGGTGAAGGGTCCTGTTGAGACTCAAAAAAAGCGTGAGCTGCGTAAGTCGAGATTAACTTGCATATCACCGACAGTGTCTGCTCGACATGTGACAGGACATTCCACACCCAAATCAGATTACTTAGTCATCTTCAGACGCACAGCGCCCAGCCTAGTCAACCAATCAATGAGATGTCGAGGTCTTCATCGACTACGATGGACGAACATCATCTTTATTTTTAGAGTGCTGGGGCGATATGGTTACATTTCCTCAGTCTTAGAGGGCCACAAGTTGTATTTCTTGGGTGTAGAAGGATCACAGAATGTATATTCCTAATGGAGGAATCTAGTTGGCTGAGTTTCTTGGATTCTTATGGGAGAAAAGGGTGTAATATTCTGTAACCTAGGTGATAGGGTTTGGGTCATAGTTTCTTGAATCTGGGATCAGGTGTAACATTTTCTGTTCGACACACAGCCACTATTACTGGGGTAATAGGTCGCTTTGTGGGTGCTATGGGTAAAGCACTGTACATACGGGTTTATATAATAACATTAATATATCACATAGGGCCATATGTAGGTAGAACGTGTTTTGCGATTCTCTAATTGCAATTTTTAGGGAATCGCAATTAGAGAATTGCAAAACGGAATGTAGGTAGGATTAGCAAATATTTTTGCGAATCCTACATATTCCTTAATTGCGAATTGCAAATTGCAATTCGCAATTAAGGAATACCTCCCCATTCATTCCTATGGGCCTAGAGGCCAATAGGAATGAATGGGAAGACATTCTCAATTTGCGATTCTCAATTAGAGAATCGCAAATTGAGAATGCAATTTCAAGTGTGCCAGGGTGTCAAAAGGACACCCTGTTGCACCCCTGAAATGAGCATGGGTGCACATGTGGCACACATACATGCCCTAAGGACATGTGTGTGCACCACATGCCACTTTGAAAAATGCAAAAATATGCATTTGTGCAAGAAATCGCAAATTACCACCAACCTGTAGTTGGTGGTAATTTGCGATTCCTTAAGGCCAAATTGCACTTTTTTGGTGCTTCTTACATTGCATTTAAGGAATCGCAAAATTTGCGATTCCTTAAATGCAATAGCAAAATAAGGAATTGCAAATTTAGCGATTCCTTCTTTTGCACGCAGATTTGCCTTCCTACATACCACTTAGCACAATTGCGATCGCAAACGCCGAAATTCGGCGAATTTCGGCTTTTGCGATCGCAATTTTGCTTTCTACATATGGACCTAAATGTCTTGGGTACAATAAAGTAATGGATTTCATTGTCAGTGTCCTTGGGTCATGGATCGTATTACATTTGTGTGCTTGGGACAGGAATTTAGATTTCCTGAGATCTTGGAATTTATTTCATTAGTGCTGAACGAATGAATGAATGAGTAGACATCTAAAGCACTCACTAAAAGACAATGACAATATGGGTTCTGCAGGGTCATAGATTGTAGCTGCTGGGTGCAATGGTGTCATGAATGAAACATCCTGGTTGCTGGATGCTTATGGTTTTTATCTTCTGGGGGGGGACATGGAATGTTCTATATGGGTGCTGTGGACTAGTGTGTCATCGGTAATATTTTCGGGGCAAAGAAAAAAATAATTAAAATGTGCGTTCATGTGACAAACTCCAGGGACTAAAGTTATAACTCATCATTCTTTTGGCAACATGGCAGATTCATAGGTTGCAGTTCCTGGATGATGGGGCATGAATTGTATTTCATATGTGCAAGGCTGACACTGGTTGTCATCATTTGCATATCGTTGATGCTCAGGATCATAAATTCCATCTTCTTGCAATATGGAAGGGCCTATATTTCCTAAGTGCTTGGGAAATAGATTGCACTTGTCGAGGAAACACATTGCAATTCCTGGGTGCCTGAAGGGTTTTGAACATTACTTCCTAGTTGCTGGAAGGCCAGCAGTTATTTCCTTGAGCCAAGGGAGCTAAAGATTGTATGTCATGGGTGGAGGGGCCCCTGGTTACCTTTTCCGGGTGTTGGGGCACAAGGATTGCATGTAGACATTGGAGGATCAGGGAATTAGAAAGTGCTGAAGGTGTCAGCGATTGTGTATCATTGGGCGCTCAAGAATAGAGATTTTGTTTCCTGGGTGCTGGAGGTTCATGAGTTATATATCCTTAGCGCTGGGAAGGCTGCTTTGTTTCTGGTAGGATGGGTCACTTGTGGTAGAAGTCTCTGTCATTTACGTTTGTCGAGTTTACGAGTCTGCATGGGTGGCCCTAAATTATGAAAGCCCGCCCAGAACAGCTGAGACAGTGTCCTTCGCTGACCATTTTTCGAAAAATTGTGAAGACCTCGTTGTTCTGAGGTAATAGTTCTGACTGTACAAAATCTGACATGGCTAGCGCTGGGAAACCCCAATTCAGTAGCTGAGCGCTTTATAAACTGTGTTAATAATAATAATGTTTATCTACTGAACTCAGTTTGTTGAGATTTATTGAGATGTGGAATCTAAATAGAAATTCTCTACAAGTTATCAAAAGTGTACATAGGGGCAGATTTACATTGTAGGGTGCATAGCAGAAACAACGGAGACTATTTGAATCTAGACACAAAGAAAGGGGCTTCCTTGTGGTAAAGTATAGAGAAAATAAGAAAGTTTCTTAATCCTAGGTTTAATACAATAAATGTTATTGTACTTCAACTGAAATGTATACTAAAGAATTATTAATTAATTCAATTATATTTAATCTGAAAAATCCCAACTACAGTAAAATAGTTATTTTTATTCGATATGTTACAATTTATTAAAGTTATACATAGAAATAGTTATACTAAATGTAGTTTGACCCATAGATTACAATGTATTACATGTGCTGACAAATAATACATCTTTGCATTTTTGGATCAACGAACAAGCTTTGGGTGGTTAAGTTAAGTACTGCAAGATACAAGGAGATTTGGAATGATCAAAAAGCAGATATTTCGAGTTCTAAAAAATGGGTTTCAGAGTCTATTTGAATTCAGAAAAGGAGTGGTACCTCTCATCTCGTTGATAAGGGCGTTTGAGGGCAGGATGTAAGGGTGTGAAACATAATGGGGCATTGGGGTATGAGGAGTTTTGGTTCTGGTAGCAGACAAATGTTAGCAGAAAATAGAGTTTGAAAATGAGTGCGTCATGAGCTTGAGGCACTTGGATATTCATAAATTGATGTCTCTGAACACAAGAATGAGTATTTTGCAATGTGCTTGGTATTTGGTGACAGGCCATTCTGATTGGTATCAGCAGGATTTGAAATGTGATGGACGGGGGTGTTGTACAATAGCCTTGTTGTAAAATTAATGTTTGGACTAAGGGGGAGTAGGAATATTGAGGGAGATCAGTTAGTACTCCATTTAAAAAATCAAGTTCACTCATGACTACTGTATTAATCAGGGACTTTCTCTACTGAATGAGAGGCATAGTTTATTTTAACAATGCAGAGTTGGAATCGCGCTGGAGTGGCTGAGGAGGATGTAAAGCATTTGGTGAAGTTAATTAAATAAGACGCCTACCATAAGGAAAGAGTGACTAGGTATCAGAAGAAAATGAGATGGGTGAAGTAAGAGGAACGAGATGGTGATGCTTGTAAGTAGACTAATTACATTTTCGAGCAAATTAGTACAAGCGATTGGAAGACCATCCAATAACTGATAGTTGAGATACAGTTGGAGATTCTAGATTTGTGGCTGTGCATTAATGAGGGAAAAGAAAGGAAAACATGTGTATCTTTAGTATATAAGTGATAAGAAAAGTCAAAGGAAGAATTAGACCGAGTGTGGTGCTGTAAGAGGAGAAAAGTAGGGCTCCATGAACTGATATTCAGGGGATGGCAACCATGAGATAGGATGATCAGCTGGGAAAGTGTATAGTACCAAGAGATGAGGAACAGTTGGAGAAGTAAGAGGAACATCATACCAGTGTGATGCCAGTGAGGCTTATTGTAACTTGGTTTACTGGCACAGTAAGATGGCTGACACTGTGAAAGGATGTGGAAAGGCCATGGAGGATCAGCAAGGGTGAAATATAATTACCTTTGCGTTTGATGTGTATTCCAAATAGCAAAGTCGGTTCCCGAAGCCCTCTGCTCCCATACACATCTTCAGATGCTCCTTCTGGATGGTGGCACTGCATTGTAGTACAACTTCGTCTTCCTGTTGAGAAAAGAGAGGCAGAATATTAGTCATCATGAAGTAAGGCATTGAGAGGAGATCGGGCAGCACGGTTGGAAGAAACATAAATGAGGTTTGTATAGCAGACAGTGAGGCATCAGAATGGCATTGCAGCGTCTCTATAGACCTTAATTTGAATTTGAAAGCATTTCCATAGAAGGTGAAAGTCTAATTTGGTTTTGTTGGGTGTGCGGTCAGTAATGTATGTCAGTTTTTTAAAAGACTTCTGGGGTTTATACTGGATAAGAATAGATGGATGTCACAAACACGTACATATTGCCTTCACTAATACAGATGGCTGTCGCCCTGCACATTTATATGTGTTAAGAAGATACCATGGTAGTAAGTAGTATAAGGTGACTTCCTAGAGAGTTAATTGCACTTTGTTGGGTCTATGTTCAGAATTCAGTCTCAAAGTGTGCTATTGTAAGGATATCATATGTGTCTGTCTTGAAAGGCAATTGTGAATGTTCTAACAAATTATCAGGAAATCTACTATATGTGCCTAGATTTATTTCCTCATTCTTGCATTTAATCATTTTAGTATAGCTATTCATGATATTTTTGGGATATTGCATAAATGCTTCCTCGCATGAAAGGAAGCGTGTTTCAGACATAGTATGCGATGTATGCTTGTTGCGCAGATGTTCAAGTAGAGCAACTAACTGCCGGGACAGGCTGTTTATGAGAAAGTCATGTATTGAGTGAGGAATAGACCACGTTAGCAGCCATGATGAGGTTCAATCAAATAGTTACACACGCATGAGCCAGAGGGCTATGAATGACCATGATGCACATTTAGTCCATTGTTCTGCATTCTGTCCATCAACTATTGTTTTTGCATTTGTCACCCCGAGTGGGACGGGTATGCTCAGACGTGAGTCCTGTACTCTCCATGCCACTGGAATCAAGCTATCCTGGCTTCAGAGGGGTGAAACCCCGAAACCGGTCCTAGGAGGCTTGGTTCCAGTCCAGGGAGAACCTGGCTTGGCAGTTCGGGCCGGACTGTTCCCATGAGGCACAGGGTCAAGACTGATTTGCATATGACTGAGTTCAAACTGGAATGGCATGGTGAGCAAAAAAACGATGGATTTAGGTCCAGATCTCTGTACTTGGGTGAATGTATGACATTGTTCTGCATTCTGTCCATCAACTGTTGTTTTTGCATTTGTCACCCCGAGTGGGACGGGTATGCTCAGACGTGAGTCCCGTGCTCTCCATGCCACTGGAATCAAGCTATCCTGGCTGAAGAGGGGTGAAACCCAGAAACCGGTCCTAGGATGCTTGGTTCCAGTCCAGGGAGGACCTGGCTTGGCAGTTCGGGTTGGACTGTTCCCATGGGGCACAGGGTCAAGACTGATTTGCATATGGCTGGGTTCAAACTGGAATGGCATGGTGAGCAAAAAAACGATGGATTTAGGCCCAGATCTCTGTACTGGGGTGAATGTATGACATTGTTCTGCATTCTGTCCATCAACTGTTGTTTTTGCATTTGTCACCCCGAGTGGGACGGGTATGCTCAGACGTGAGTCCCGTGCTCTCCATGCCACTGGAATCAAGCTATCCTGGCTGAAGAGGGGTGAAACCCCGAAACCGGTCCTAGGTTGCTTGGTTCCAGTCCAGGGAGAACCTGGCTTGACAGTTCGGGCTGGACTGTTCCCATGAGGCACAGGGTGAAGACAGATTTGCCGCCATGGAAATGCTGGCGGGGATTGGTTTTGGGGGCCCGTTGCGGGCTCCCCTTGTGTCTGGGGGAGGTGGGGTGTACTTGGGGGGTACCTATGGACCGCCGCATGTCAGGCGGCTGGTCCTAAAACCGCGGGGATGGAGGGCGGACTCAGGTCCGCCCGCCACCCTAATGAGCCCCATAGTTGTTATGATGAGGATGGTTTTAATGATGAGGACGATTTTTAGGGCTGCAGCACTTTATGGACAATATACGCTGGACTTAATTTTACTAAGTACAGAATAATGAACAGATTTTTTACTTTCTATTAAGTTTTTTTATAAGCTGCTCAAAGCAAGTAATTGAAATTATATGGTGTACGGTAACGGTTTTAAAAGACCGAACATTTGAATAAATAAACTTGAAACTTGTGGGTTCCACTGATATACTGCTAGAATATGGGAGTCCTTGCCAAGAGACAGATACGTGGATGATCACTGTACGGGGTAATTAATTGAAATGCTGTAGATTCCTTATAATCCTAAAAATTATCCTCCTAGGTTGCATAGTTTGTCTTCACACTCCCTTGTACGAGTCTTGGGGAAGATGAGAACATGCTACTGTCAGTACAAGGAACATGCAGCAGAGGAGGCATCTCTCCTATTAGTACTAAATAGGCACTTTAGTAAGGACAAGAAATGGCGGTGGATACTTCTCATTGGAACCTCGCGAGGGAGAGATGTGCTTTGGCATCAGTTTACATCCCAACCAGGGAAAAAAAACCTTGGGCCAGGAACGTAAACACAACATAATCAAGGCAGAACATGGAGTCATATCCCTATCAAATCATACACCAATTTTAGGCTTGGGACGGTGGGACACAATTTAAAAGGGAGACTCCTCACATGTGATTTAATACTCAATCATTCAAAGATAGAGTCACTGGAGAAACTATTAAATCCCAGGTTATGGAGTTTTCACTGTACAATGATGCAAGTGAATGCTCAGTTCAAGTATGATTGGCATAAGCTGAAAGCTCTAATCAGGGGCACCTTTACAGTGGAGAAAGTTAGACTCAGCAAAATCCAAGAGAGTGTTTTATTACTAGAACTCAAGGAGAAACTCCAAAAACTAGAAATCCTGGACAAGAAAACTACGTCCGAACACATATAGAGACGGACTTTGAACATCAGAGGCGGATTATGCCTACTAGAGCAAAGCAGAATACTCCCTGAACAAGATTCAAAATCATTTCTATGCAGGAAATAAAGCAGGGGGATTACTTGCCTCAAAGTTAGGAAAACACCATCCTCAAACCCAGATCATGTCCAGGGCTCGAAAAATCATAATAATGTTACTAGATCTGCAGGTCTAGTAACTTGAATAATCTACTCGACCTAACTGTAAGATACTTGACCTGTGAACTGGTCTCAACATAATTGTCACACAGTTCACTTTACAAAATCCTCTAAATTCAGTCACAGAAAGAAAAGTAAATGTAGCAAGACAAACTGACTTTTGACCTCTGTCTCTGAAAGCCGAGCAAATGTGACAAGATCATCAAGATATAAAGGCATCTTAATTGTTCATTCACTTTGTGAGCAAGCAGAACACCTGTTGTCAGCTCGCCAGAAAGGGCAAGTAGGCCCTAAAAATAGCTCATCCTGATTAAATCTGGCTCGTCATAGCGAGTGGATTTTTCGAGCCCTGATTATAGAGAAGAAGTGAAGATAACCACATCAAAACACGATAAAAGAGAGGCCTTTATACTGTATTGTCAAGCCCTCTGTAGAGTCGAACAGGCGGACGCGTTCAGATATCTAGAAGGGGTCGACTAATCTAACCTTACACCAGATCAGATAAAATCCCTAAACAACCCTTTGTCCACTGAGGAACTCAATAAAGCACTGCAGGGTCTCCAGGTTAGAAAGGTTCCATCCTGGACATGCGTCTTCTCGAATTCTTAAAAACATTCTGGTCAGGACTGATAGGGATAATATCAAGGCTATATAAAGATTGCTGAATCGGGGAAGAGTCACATCAACCAAGTCAAAAGCATGGATATTGGTTCTTCTAAAAGCGGGAAAACCTTCAAATGAGTGTAGCTTGTACTGGCTGATATCTCTGGTAAATGTAGATATAAAGATATAAGCCACAGCTTTTGCAAACCCGTTACAAGATATAATGCTGGGGATGACCCATCTAAACCAGGCAGGATTGATCATTAAAAGACGAGTGGGAGACATCACTAGGAATCCAAACCACCTGCTAACGAAAGCAAACCAAAAGTGAGGGGGACAATCTGCTTTGTTAGATGACAAAAAAGTATACAACTAAATGGACTGGTCATTCTTGAGAAAATCCCTGAGATGTGGGGGCTTGGAAGATTGTTTCATCTTCATATCACTGCTGGGTTACCATAACTGGTCTGCCAAAATACGGGTTATTGGTCAAGAGTTGGCATTGGTTCACATTAAGTGGGGGCGAGGCAGCGGTGCCCCCTATCTCCCTTGCTATTTATATTCTACCTGGATCGACTAGCACAATAAATATGGATAAACGTCTCCATTCGGGATGTGACATTGGGCAGAATTGAGTTCAACTGCCCCTCTCTCAGGCAGCATATTAGTTTGACCCAAAACATTCCCTTCCCCCACCCCGCCTTTTAGGAGCGAAATACAGTGGTTCAGTAGGGTCAGATCAATATGAAAAAAAATCAGAAATCCAGGAATTTTAAATACCCCAAAATGAGAAAGCCTCGCTTAAATCTAAATCCCTGCTTATTTGGAGACATAATTTGACTGAATAGCCATACACCTTGGAACTTCCAATGAGAGCAAACACAATGCTAACTTCCATCTACTGGAAAGGAAATTTGGAAGGAATACTGTAAGAAAGTGCCCCTTTTTGTATGGTCACCCCCACATTTTGCTGCAAATGCTGATGGTTATAACTCTGATAGAGCATTGGAGTCTGCAGCCCATACCCCAAAGTCTGTGCTCTCTCCTAAAACTATTGTGTTCGACTTGGTAATCCCAAATTAGCAAAAGCTTTAACCCGTTATAAGTCCCTAGTATATGGTACCAGGGGTACTCAGAGCATTGGTGGTAAAAGGGTCCCTATGGTTGCAGCACAAGTTTGTGCCACCTTGGGCGACCCATCCAACCTACTAACCGTAGGCCTGCCATTGCAGGCTGCAGGAGCAGTACAAACTGCTCAAACCTGACTCTGCACTCACCATGTGTGGCACAGTCACATGCACTGCCTTTAATATATATAAGTCACTTGTAACAACAGGGGAACCCTACTCACAACGGAACCAGGGTAATGATTAGATATGGAAGAACAATGGTTCCAGTGGTTAATAAAAAATGATTTAGGCAATATATATATGCACAATGGCAATGAATTTGTAAAGGACTTCGTAATGTCAGAGGACAGAGAGAGAACACTCTACACAGTTGAATCAATACTGTATTTTATACACAGCAATAAATGGTATATACATTTCTTTTGAATCAAAAACATACAAAGTGTTTTAACCGTAAAAAGGTTTTTTGGTGCTCGGTGTCCCCAAGTGAAAATTGGAACCCAAAAGTGACTGTACAAGATAATAATGTTTTTTTAGAAAAATAGGTTTCCATAAATAAGAAAAAGAAACAGAACGACCATATCAATACAAATTTTTGAACAGTTTATGTATGCAATGATACAGGCTGAATTGTGGTCTGTTCTGTGTGTTTGTCGACGGCGTTTCGACCCTCCTGTGAATGCGGGGTCTCTTCAGGACTTAGGATACTGGGACATCTACAATAAATGAATGAAAATGAGCATGAGGCCCATGTACCGGCACAGATGCGAGAGACTAAAATGAGAAGGCCAAGTAAAGGGAAAGTACCTGAATGTAAAGGGCACAGCTAAAGTGAAGTGCTTTCGTGAGAGGTGAATTAAAAAACTCACGTGAGGACCCAGCCGGGTTCTGCAGTCATAGAGGGGGACACAAAGTTGTTATGTGTTAACAGACCTGGTTGTAGTCATAACGAGGTGTAAAAGTGACTTGTGAACGATGCGAACAATGTCAGAAGAAAACATAAAGATAGTTTACCTCACGGAGTGGCTGGCTCTTTAGATAGGGAAGACAGGGCACAAAACAGCTCCTCTGATACGTTGCTACAGCCGTAGCAATATGAATCCCCTTATCTCTTCTTGGCGTTTTGGGGATCGGACACACGATAATGACTACGGAGATGTTAAAAACAAGGGCAGATAAGTATGGACTGCCTGGGCGACTCGTGAGTAAGTGACAACCAATGCTGGGGAGTGCGCGTGTACTTACAATTAGAGATCAATCTTCTAATCGATGTAGCGGTCTGGATAAGCTACAGATGAACAGGCGTACGATGCGCTCTTGGTATAGTAACGGCGAGCTATGGTCGTCTGCTTAGTGATATACAGAAGTTGGCGCCAACCCTGCTTGCCGTATGTCACGTGACGTGCAGAACGCGGAAAAGTCGTTCTATCGGGGATCGTAACGTGAATGGATAGAAACCAAGGAAAGACTGTGCCCCGTGATGTAAAATCACGCTAGACATAACAACTGAACGTGTAGTGGATAGCGTCTTTTTATTATTTGTGAAAAATGGATAGAATTAAATTAAATAAGGCCAGTTAAAACTGTAGCCTGACCGCAATGTATGTCGTGAGGTAACATAGGGGGGAGTGTCCTCCCGTTCTACGTATTAGATGTGGGACCTCCCAGGTGGAATCTAAAGGTAGAAGGAGGGCCATAGAGGAGATAGTAGCATTGTGATAATAGTTGTACTGAAAAACACATAACATAATAAAGACCCAAATAGATTCTGCATAAAAGACACATTTGCTGTCATACGTCCTCAATCGAGGAAATCATGCTCACAATCTCAATATTCGAATATAGAACAACTTAAACAAGGTGAGGGGGAAAAAAAAGGGGGAACAGATATTCTCCTACCTACAATTGAGAGCAGGAACACTCAGATTAGAACAGATATGTGCCAGGTATGCCACTTATGACGGGATGGTGTGCTACCTCATGGGAGAGCAGAACGCAGATGCCTTGTCCTTTATGCATATATTGGAAAGATGGAGCTTGAGTCCTTACTGTAAGGTGGTGACATACCCTCTCCATTCTCCAGTTTTTTAATTCACCTCTCACGAAAGCACTTCACTTTAGCTGTGCCCTTTACATTCAGGTACTTTCCCTTTACTTGGCCTTCTCATTTTAGTCTCTCGCATCTGTGCCGGTACATGGGCCTCATGCTCATTTTCATTCATTTATTGTAGATGTCCCAGTATCCTAAGTCCTGAAGAGACCCCGCATTCACAGGAGGGTCGAAACGCCGTCGACAAACACACAGAACAGACCACAATTCAGCCTGTATCATTGCATACATAAACTGTTCAAAAATTTGTATTGATATGGTCGTTCTGTTTCTTTTTCTTATTTATGGAAACCTATTTTTCTAAAAAAACATTATTATCTTGTACAGTCACTTTTGGGTTCCAATTTTCACTTGGGGACACCGAGCACCAAAAAACCTTTTTACGGTTAAAACACTTTGTATGTTTTTGATTCAAAAGAAATGTATATACCATTTATTGCTGTGTATAAAATACAGTATTGATTCAACTGTGTAGAGTGTTCTCTCTCTGTCCTCTGACATTACGAAGTCCTTTACAAATTCATTGCCATTGTGCATATATATATTGCCTAAATCATTTTTTATTAACCACTGGAACCATTGTTCTTCCATATCTAATCATTACCCTGGTTCCGTTGTGAGTAGGGTTCCCCTGTTGTTACAAGTGACTTTTTGTGCGGTGGCTGCACCGCGAGGGATTTATTCTTGTTGTAGATTTTTCCTTCTTACCCTATTTCAAATAGGGTCTTATTCCTTTAGGCCAGTATGTCAGAGGATGAAGCTCCTCTCTACACAGAAGATTACATTGCGAAAATAACCAGTGGACCATCACTTTTTTCTATAAATCCAAGTACAACTAGCAACCCCAGGCAGCAGCTGCTAGAGAAACTAGAAAAGGCCAAAAAGAAACACGTTAGAACCGAGCTTCACGCTCGTATGCTAACAGAATACCTGAAAGCGGGCATCATTCCTCAGGGGCTACAAATCAGGAACGTCCCCGGAATCTTCAGAGACGATCCTAAATTTAAGGGCAAATTTAGCAACATCTCCACAACCTGCTCACGCCATTGGATGGTGCTGGGCGTAGAAACAGCCCTAGAACACGCAAAAGCAGAATTGAAAGAGATAGAAGATCTAGAAAAAGAACTTCTAAGTGGAAACGCATTAACTGAATCGAAAGTATTACTTGACAAACTTAACAAAACTATTGAAGAGTTTAATACCTTTGAGCTCAAGAAAAAAGCAGATAAAGTTTCCAAAGATATAAAGAATTACTCAAAAGAAAGGGCATACCCTTACCTTAGAGAGGATTACTATACCACCATCGGGAATCAAAATAGACAGAACACTTGGGGTAGGTTCCGAAGAAACCAACCAATTACATTCTCTGAATCATCGGGGGGCTCAGACGAGTCAGACGTGCAAGCAGGTCCTAGTAGAACAGACAACCGCCCTGGTCAGTCTTTTTTAGACCGAGGAGGCAAAGCCAAAAACAAGACATGGTATCAACACCCTGGAGAAAGACAAACTCGCAGGAAGCATTACCAATGGGGTCCTCAACCATACTAACACATAACATCACTCAATTTGATACTATCCCTATCTTTAATCTATCACAACATACCATGTCATCAGCAGAAATCTCTTTACTCAGTAAAGGCCTTTCCTTTGTCATTACAGAAAGAACAAACTTTTTTGCCCTCAAGACAGAGATTTTTCAATTTTTTAGAAAAATCAGGCTTAAGTTATTTTTTCAGGATAAGGAACCTCCTATTCAGGACTCATGTACGGGACTCAGACCCCCCTCAAATTTCTACCCTTCCAACGGTATGATGCCCCCTGAGCTACTAGCTTTCGAAAGACTGATCCTACAGGGCATAGATAATATGAAATTGCGGAAATCATACATTCCATACAACATCACATTTGCAGAACGGCAAGCGCTAGAAGCATTGAAAAAAGATGACTCTATCATTCTAAAACCTGCAGATAAGGGAGGAGGTATCGTAATGCAAAATCGTAAAGATTACGAGGCAGAAATCCAAAAACAAGTGAATGAGAAAAAACATTATAAAAAGCTCAATACCAATCCCCTACCACAAATCAGCAAAGATATTCTGCTCATTACCACTGCAGCAAAAGAGGAGGGTTACATCACTAAGAAAGAATTTGAATTCTTAAATGCAGATAACCCCAGGACCCCGGTCCTATATACTATACCCAAAATACATAAGAGTACCACTAATCCCCCTGGCCGCCCTATACTATCGGGATGTGGATCTGTACTGGAACCCATAGGAGCTTATATCGACTACTTTATCAAAGAATTTGTTCCCCTACAGGATACATTTGTGAAGGACACAATGTACATGATAAATCTAGTGGATGGCATGCCGTTCAATCTAGGCAGTGATCTACTGGCTACGCTTGATATAAGCTCTCTATATACCAACATACCTCAGGAAGACAGCATAGAGATCATACAGAACCTATTAGAGACTAGACCAAGGCCGATACAAGTACCAACCAGTTTCATCATTAGCCTACTACGAATTGCTCTACAGAGCAACTATTTCATTTCAGAAGGGAGTTATTACCAACAGTGCTCTGGTACCAGTATGGGAGCAATTTTTGCTCCAAATCTAGCAAATATCTACATGCATCATGTTGAACACAGATTCGCCCTCAATGACAACAATCCTTACCACTCACAAATAAAATGTTGGAAGCGCTATATAGACGACATTTTTATTATTTGGAGAGGTACTGCTAATGATTTCAGTAATTTTGTTACACATCTCAATACTGTTCAGACGCATCTCACGTTCACCTCAACCATCCATACGTCTACTATAGCGTTCCTGGATCTCAACATTAACCATGAAAATGGCAAACTATACACATCACTTCACAGAAAGATCACTGAGAGGAACACATTACTGTCATATCGTAGTCAACACCCTCGGGCCCTCAGAGACGGCCTACCATTCGGGCAGTTTCTGAGGATCCGCCGTAACTGTACCTATAAGGAAGACTACATGAGAGAAGCGGATATACTCAGAGGTAAATTAGTCAACAGAGGCTATCCCAATAGATTGGTTAAAAGATCGCTCAAACGAGCTTGGTACTGTCCGAGAGATGAACTTCTGAAAACCAAAGAAAAACCCAAGATGGAAAAAATTGTGTGTGTCACCACCTTTGGTACACATACCAATCAAGTACGCAACCTCATTAGTAAAAACTGGAGCATTATCAGAAGCATAGACTCATCCTTCGAGTTACCACTTTTCGCCTACAAGAGGGGCAAAAATATAAAAGACCATCTGGTTAGGTCAGCCACAGACAAGAAGGTGAAATCACCCAACACTCTCACAAACGCGTGGGGCCTACCAAAAATTAAGGGACACCACAAATGTGGTAACTGTGTCTCGTGTGAGTTTACATTCAACACTACTACCTTTGAACATGGCACACTAAAATACACCCTAGAAAACTTTTCAAATTGCAACACACGCAATGTGGTGTACTGCATTTGGTGCCCTTGCAACCTGCCTTATATAGGGCAGACCCAACAACCTGTGAAAACTAGAATCTGCCAGCATCGCAGCCGTATTCGCAGATCTGTTCCTAATGCCCCTATGGTCTCCCACTACAATGAAAAAAACCACACGGCCGATCAATTGAAATGGCAAGTGATTGATATCGCCTCCTTACCAGAACGAGGCGGCGATATAACCAGCATACTACAACGTATAGAATGTAGATGGATAGATAGGGTCAATTCGATAGCAGAAGGCCTAAATTCCGCTGAAGAATGGAGAGGGTATGTCACCACCTTACAGTAAGGACTCAAGCTCCATCTTTCCAATATATGCATAAAGGACAAGGCATCTGCGTTCTGCTCTCCCATGAGGTAGCACACCATCCCGTCATAAGTGGCATACCTGGCACATATCTGTTCTAATCTGAGTGTTCCTGCTCTCAATTGTGGGTAGGAGAATATCTGTTCCCCCTTTTTTTTTCCCCCTCACCTTGTTTAAGTTGTTCTATATTCGAATATTGAGATTGTGAGCATGATTTCCTCGATTGAGGACGTATGACAGCAAATGTGTCTTTTATGCAGAATCTATTTGGGTCTTTATTATGTTATGTGTTTTTCAGTACAACTATTATCACAATGCTACTATCTCCTCTATGGCCCTCCTTCTACCTTTAGATTCCACCTGGGAGGTCCCACATCTAATACGTAGAACGGGAGGACACTCCCCCCTATGTTACCTCACGACATACATTGCGGTCAGGCTACAGTTTTAACTGGCCTTATTTAATTTAATTCTATCCATTTTTCACAAATAATAAAAAGACGCTATCCACTACACGTTCAGTTGTTATGTCTAGCGTGATTTTACATCACGGGGCACAGTCTTTCCTTGGTTTCTATCCATTCACGTTACGATCCCCGATAGAACGACTTTTCCGCGTTCTGCACGTCACGTGACATACGGCAAGCAGGGTTGGCGCCAACTTCTGTATATCACTAAACAGACGACCATAGCTCGCCGTTACTATACCAAGAGCGCATCGTACGCCTGTTCATCTGTAGCTTATCCAGACCGCTACATCGATTAGAAGATTGATCTCTAATTGTAAGTACACGCGCACTCCCCAGCATTGGTTGTCACTTACTCACGAGTCGCCCAGGCAGTCCATACTTATCTGCCCTTGTTTTTAACATCTCCGTAGTCATTATCGTGTGTCCGATCCCCAAAACGCCAAGAAGAGATAAGGGGATTCATATTGCTACGGCTGTAGCAACGTATCAGAGGAGCTGTTTTGTGCCCTGTCTTCCCTATCTAAAGAGCCAGCCACTCCGTGAGGTAAACTATCTTTATGTTTTCTTCTGACATTGTTCGCATCGTTCACAAGTCACTTTTACACCTCGTTATGACTACAACCAGGTCTGTTAACACATAACAACTTTGTGTCCCCCTCTATGACTGCAGAACCCGGCTGGGTCCTCACGTGAATTTTTTAATTCACCTCTCACGAAAGCACTTCACTTTAGCTGTGCCCTTTACATTCAGGTACTTTCCCTTTACTTGGCCTTCTCATTTTAGTCTCTCGCATCTGTGCCGGTACATGGGCCTCATGCTCATTTTCATTCATTTATTGTAGATGTCCCAGTATCCTAAGTCCTGAAGAGACCCCGCATTCACAGGAGGGTCGAAACGCCGTCGACAAACACACAGAACAGACCACAATTCAGCCTGTATCATTGCATACATAAACTGTTCAAAAATTTGTATTGATATGGTCGTTCTGTTTCTTTTTCTTATTTATGGAAACCTATTTTTCTAAAAAAACATTATTATCTTGTACAGTCACTTTTGGGTTCCAATTTTCACTTGGGGACACCGAGCACCAAAAAACCTTTTTACGGTTAAAACACTTTGTATGTTTTTGATTCAAAAGAAATGTATATACCATTTATTGCTGTGTATAAAATACAGTATTGATTCAACTGTGTAGAGTGTTCTCTCTCTGTCCTCTGACATTACGAAGTCCTTTACAAATTCATTGCCATTGTGCATATATATATTGCCTAAATCATTTTTTATTAACCACTGGAACCATTGTTCTTCCTTTAATATATATAAAGCAGGAGGCTGGATGCATTATATTTAAGGTGTGGACATGTAAGTGCAAGCCTTTATGTCCCTATAGCAAGGGCTGCCAACCGGGCACCCTTGAGATTGGCAGCTCTGTGATGGCACTACTAAAATAAGTCATGTTTGGAATCAAACGACATGCCTTCTCACCCTTGACACAATTCTCATGCCCTGGGGGATGTGACATGCACCCAGAGGGCACTTTAGAGGTTACCCCTGATTGACCCCAGCTTTACTGTGTTCTGGCTGGCGAGCCCGTGCTTTCTCGCGCCTGCTGCCACCAAGACAAGATTCTTACCTCCTGCCAGACACTGTGATCACTCACAGGAGTCAGAGACAAAGACTGGGCAGGAAGGAGGTCACACATCCCTCCTCCCCAGATGGTTAGTGAATTGGCACATCACAGTGATGAGCTTCCAAGGCTACACACCTCTGAAAGGCATCTGGACTGTCCCCCTGAGGAGGAAACAGCCCTGCCCTTGCCCCAGTTGCGCTTGCACACAGGCAAGGGAGGAAATTGCCTATGAAGGAGGTATTAACCTCCAGGTAGGTTGGCCACACCTCTAGGGTTGGCAGCTTGGTCTGTACACCTAAAATTGAATTCTGCCATCTTTAGGAGGGCAGACATATTGGCTTCTGGGTAGAAAAGATGACCTACGCCACGAGCTGTGGTCACCTCAGGGGCGTACTAGTTCCAGGGACTAGCTGCCCATTGGCTACTAGCTCCTACACCCCTAGCTCTCCTAAATCTAGGATTTAAGGGACCCCCACCCGACACCAGAACCTCAGATCTGAACAACTTACTTCAAGGAAGAACGAAGAGGATACCCCTGTCGCCAACAACAGGACTTTGCCCACCAGCACAAAGCAAAAGAGGGGTACTTTGTCCTAGAGGCAACAGACTTGGAACTGAGTAAATGACATTCTTTCTTGGCTAAACCTTGACACTCCTGAAAAGAGGGATACTTGTGGAAGCCAGGAGCACCCTTAGAATCCTCATGGCGAGTGGCACTAGTCACCTGTAAACTGCAGATAAAAATGCTCACCAGATCTAAAGAATCACTGGCCATCGGGCCCTCTACGGGATCGCCCAGATCCAAGTGGGTCAGTGCATTGTGGGAGTTGTAGTCTTGCCTGCCCAAAGTCTCAGGCCGCTACGTTACTCCCTGGACCGAGTGAAGCTCCCAAAGGTTTTTGTTGTGCTTATCTCTGCCAAGGCTTGTTGGTAACCAATCTGGTAACTGACACCTACACTTGACGCTGGGGCTACAGACAACATTGCGCAACCATCATTTGATGGCAGCAGCTGTGCACCTGTTGTGTTTTTGCATTTTGTTTCTTGAAGCATAAAAACAGCACAACCTGCGGCTCCTGTTAAGCACCAAGGAAAGCCAGAACAACTCTGCACTCGGATTCCAGGGGCTAGGTAAAATTGATCTGACTGTTGTGGCCTGGTCCTGGGGCCCGAATGACCATACCCTATAAATGTTACAAGTAACTCGACCTGCAAGTGACCGATTGTCACTAGTGGATTTTGCCACTACCGCAATGTTATTTTGTCGACTTATTTTACTGCACTGATTTAATATTGTTTCAAAAATCTAAAACTTTGGTTATAGGTATGATATCCCTTTTGTTTTTGTGTCTAAATTAGGATAAAAATACACATTATTTTTATAAATTGGTGTCAGATTTTTCTTGAGTTGTGTCAATTACTTATTTTCTATGTCGGTACTCTGAAATGCTTAACACATGTTCTTCTAGTAAAACCTAACTGCTCTTTTGCCACCCTACCAGGACTGAGCTAAGGGTTAATTAGTGTGAATACAAGGACCATCTTTGGGGAATTGTGATAATATTACATGGTAAGGCCACCCAGCCATACCTCAAAATATGCCACTTTGCTACAAACATCAAAGCTGGCAAACTACTCACACTCATTGCATGGATTTACAATGACAATACTTCTGAAAGTCTTATTTTTCCTCCGGATAGTACCGCTACAAGTAACAAAACCCGCAGAATCTGACACAGCTACAAATAGCATGCCATGAATGCTTGGAGGGAAAAAAACGAGAATTGTCTTTAAAACTGCCACCTGACCTTGAATAAAGGAGGTTTTAGGATCCTTGATCCCAGGGCATACAATCAGGCTATACATTTAAATTGCTTCCTTGAATTTCGAATCTGAAATTGGGCACCATTGGTTCCTCACTGACCACTTTCATGCAGGGAGCTCCCTATTGAAGGCCTTGTGGAAACATCCAAAATATAGACACTAAAACTTACTAGACTCTCCCATCATTAAAGCAACAAACCAAATACGAGATGCTATAGGCAATCCATTATGCCCACCAAACATGCATCACCATTCACCCTAATATTAGGGACCACAGACTTTGGGCCAGAGGAAGGCAGGAGTGCCTTTAGAGACTATGGTGAGAAGCACAAAGCATCAAGATTGGGGATATGTTAAAAAATGGGCAAAGCAAAACATTTAAGCAAATTAAGGCCTCGGCCAATCTGAGAGGTCTAGATATATTCAAATGGATCACTGGGTACTGTAAAGAGGACTAAGGGAGGCCACCACTCGACCACTCACTGATTTTGAAAAACGACTAAAAAAAGTGACAAAAGACACACTTGATATAAAAAATATATAAGCTGCTCAATAAAGGTAAATAAACACCAAGAGTCCTGCCAACTCAGCTGGGAAAGGGAGTTAGCATACATTTGTCAAAGGAACAATGGGAGACTTAAGCTCGCAATACATGCAAGGGCATTAAAGATGTAATGGAAAGAGAAGCAGTCTGTAAAATACTACAACACTGGGACTAGATACCACGTCTACACGCCATTAACTAAAATAATTCTAAAGCAGTAGTGGAGAGGCTGTCATCATGACAGAAAGATCACGCACATACTCTGAGATTGCCCTAGACTCAGCTCTTACTGGGAAGAGGTCGTAAAAGTAATAGACACAATCAGAGATGCTCCTATACCAAGCCCCAGCCAGTGTAATGCTAGGGTGGATGCCCGAAACGAAATGAGGCACGCTAGGAAATTGCAATAAATTAAGGATAGCCTGGCTGCTAGTGACAAAAGGCTATTTTAGCCAAATGGGGACACCTCTGACATCCACACACAATGATTGGTATCGAAAGGCATGGCTCATGCTAGTGGTAGAAAATATAACACATGCGATTCAAAAAGATGATTGGGATTTCGAAAAAACGTGGGGGCCCAAGCTAGACTTTTTTTGCAAAGCACTATGGGCACATGTGCTCTAGGACTTTAAGGGCCTCATAGCTGGTTTAATACTAAAGTAAACGTAAGACTTGCCTTGATTGTGGGACTATCACTAAACTTCACAACTAAAAGATACACAAGTGACGATAGCGGGGAATTGAGAGGGGGGGTTAAAGAAAAGAGGATTTCTGTTTGAAACAACTGTTAAAAATTAATATAAACTGGTGAAACATGAATATGCACCATGGATGGACCACCATCATTCTAAGCCATCCATATGTTTGCGGCGTATAGGATTGGTCAGCCCATTAAGACAGCTAGGTAGGAGTCAATCCCCGGAGATGTGATGGTACAAGCCCACAGTTAAGATGATATTCCTCATTCTGAGGATGACAAGCTATGTACTGTTTACGGGCTTAGTAAGGAACATGGAGTGTGGTATGAAATATGTCTTCTATGAAGATGCTGAATGCAGTGCAGGATTGTGGTTCCCTGTATGATGTAAAGCCAGTCCTGTGTTCTTTTCCCTGGCATAACTCCTGTGGCTGTACATCAAGGAGCCTATCGAATTGTTGCCACTGTCTAATTTGAAATGCAATAAACATTCAAATCCAGACCCTACCTAAACTCAAAAGATTTACCAAACCAGTAACAAAGATTAACAATCCTGCCTGCGGGAGGAGGAGCCTAGCGCGCAACCAAGATGGCCGCGTAGGCTAAAGGCTCCCGAGGGCCTCCGCAACCTCCCACGTCTATCCTGTATTAATCCTGGTTTTATTGACGGGCTTTTGTTGGTGAGCTTGAGCTGAGGTGACATCCGTTGACCAAATCCAAATCGGACTCCGGGAACCAGAATGGTCGCGATCTGAAGTTTGCGGCCTGCTCCTGCCTTGGCCCCGAACTCGAGTGGGTGAGGTGCCCGGGTACGAAGTGAACAACAGCGGCAGGCAGGATCTGGCCTGGCACGTACCCCGCACTTTCACTTTCGTTTTTGAGCCGGCTTGCTGAAATCGACTGCGGGACCTTGGTTTCTCAGAGGAGCGTGGCTGGCGGAGCGGTCGAGTTTTCGGCCCGGATTTCTGACGATAGACGGGCCTACAGTCTGACGGCGGTGGTTCCTTGAATTGGCTGTCTGGTCCCTATTCCTAGTGTTGGCAAGTGCCAACCTCGGTGGTCATCGGAGGATGGCGGCGAGACTGGACGGAGACAAGCAGAAACCTAAGATGACCCGGCGGGGAGCTTACACCCAGGCTAATAATGTGGACCGCTATGCGCAGTCAAAGGGATCCCCTAGTGGATCGCATAAGTCGCCGGAAAGGTCCAAAGATGTCTCGGGCCTATCGGCTGAACTGACTTTGCTAGACGTCATGGGCGCCATTGACGAGATGAAGGCTACAGTGGGTCAACAGTTCGATACCCTGGCTCATAAATTGGATGCAGTCCTGATCGATGTCAATCTAGTCAGGGCGGATCTGTCCAAAACGAATGAGCGGGTCAACTCTTTGGATCGCACTGCGTCGAGCCTAACTACGGACGTAGCCGCCCTACAAACTGAGGTTCGCGGGTTACGGCTAGCCAGGGACCTAACTGACCGTCGACTGGAGGATTCTGAAAGCAGGGCAAGGCGTAATAATGTTCGTATAATTGGGGTACCGGAACGATCGGAGGACCCTGCGGCTGACCTTTTCGTGGAGGATCTGGTAGTCAACCATCTCGCACCCAAGGGCCTGAGCAAATTTTTCGCGGTGGAGCGGGCTCATAGAATTCCGGGTGGTAAGCCGAAAGTGGGTGCCCCCCCGCGGCCTATAATTGCTCGACTCTTTAACTTTCGGGACAGGGATGCTATTCTTCAGGCGTCGAGGGTGAATGGGCCGCTGAAGTTCGAGAACACTAACGTTAGCTTCTATCCGGACTTTACGCAAGCGGTGCAAAAACAACGACTGGGATTCTTGGGTGTCAAACGGCGCTTGAGGGACATGGAGCTGAAGTATGCGATGCTATTCCCGGCCAGGTTGCGTGTTGAGTTCGAGGATCGCTTGCACTTCTTCGACCGGCCGGAGGCGGTTGGAGACTGGTTGGATACCCTGCCTCAGAGACGAGGTCGAGATGGACAGACGCCGGAGACCGGAGAAGGCTCGGCAGAACAGGACTAGAACTTTGGTTCCCAGTGCTGGACTGTTGTGGCGGCGGTTTGTACCTTGGCTCAATGGGACTTTTGTCTGGTGTAATATGCCCTCAAATTGCTCCGGGGTTGTGGGGAGCCTATTGGGGCCCTTCCTCCTTCAGGGGTTCTTTTTGTGGTTCAGTATATATTAGGGCGACAGGCACACTGCAAGTTGGGGGGGCTGTCCGGGCTCAAGCAGGGGTGCAGGAAGGGGGGAGTTGTGGTTGGGATACCGTGGGGGAGGGGGGGTGTTGGGGGTTGTTTGTTTGTTTTACAAGGCAATGTGAAGTTATTTACTGACTTGTGTGGGTTGTGTTCTCCGGGATGTGGGCATCATGCACGGGAGCGGGGTGGGGGGTAGGGGATTGAGAATACTCTCATGGAATGTGAACGGACTGGGGGACAGGATCAAGCGCGGGGTTGTATTGCAGTTTTTGAAACGGATCTCGCCCGACATTGTTTTCTTGCAGGAGACGCATCTGATTGGGAACTCCTTCCATGCCCTGAATAGGCGGGGCTATCGCCTGGCTGTTCATTCTGGTTTCACTTCTGGCTCTAGGGGAGTGGGTATTTTGATTAGAACCTCTCTCCCGTTGGAGGTAGACGAGGTGCTCCACGATGATAGAGGACGATACGCTGCATTGGTAGGGAGGTGGGAGGGTAGAACTGTTTCGCTTGTTACTGCTTATGTGCCACCGGTATTGCAGACGGCTACATTTGCTGATTTGGGAAGATTGGTCTTGGGACTCCCTGGGGGGGTTCTGGTGCTAGGGGGTGATTTTAATGCTGTTGTATCCGGTACAGATGACCGTCACCCCCCCCCCCCGGGATCTCCCTAGGGCCCAGGCTTGGCTGGGTGGATTTCTAGATACACTAGGACTTATAGATTGCTGGAGACTGATGCACCCTGGGCAGGCACAATACACCTTTCATTCGGGGGCCCACGGGAGTCTCTCGAGACTTGATTATATACTTATGCCGGCGATCCAGGCTGGTATGATTGGGGAGGTGCGTCATTTAGCCCGGGGTATTTCCGACCATTCCCCTTTACTATTGCAGATGGAGGTTGTCCCTGGGGCAGAGGGGAGAGTGGCGCCAATTAACCCCTGGTATTTGCGTAATCCTCATATTCGTGCTGAACTGATTAAGTCCATTGATCAATACTTCTACGACAATGTGGGGTCAGTGTCGTCGGCTGTCTCCCTATGGGAAGCTTATAAGACTGTGATCCGGGGGCAGGCCTTGTCTCTCATTTCCCATAATAAAAGATGCGGGAGGGAGGAGGTGGTTCGCCTGGAAACTGACATGGCTGAGATGGAGGGGGACTTGGAGCGGGGTGTTACGGATGAGAAATTGCACGTTCTCAGTCTCAAACAGTCTGATTATAGAGCACTGGTCACGGATGCTGCTAAAGCGATGAGTCGAGAGCAACAAGGGCGACTGTATGATGTGGGGGATAAGGCCGGAAAGCTGATTGCTTGGTTGGACAAGAAGGAGAGAGCGAGCAGAGTGGTGCCGGTGGTGGAGAGAGTGGATGGCGTATGTGTGACCGACCCTGTCGAAATTGTTGATTGCTTCGCGGATTACTTCCGCGGGGTATACTCTCCGGCCTCTGGGCGTTCGGAGGAGGATTCTCGTCTGTTACTTCGAGATATTGCATTGCCGTCTCTCTCGGAGGCTGATAGAACATTGATGGAGGCGAAGTTGTCGCCGGATGAGATTGCTTTGGCCATTCGCTCGATCGCTTCTGGTAAGGCCATGGGTCCTAATGGTCTTCCCATTGAATTGTATAAGTTGCGTCCAGATAAGATAGCGCCGTATCTCCGTGACATGTTCCTCGCTGCACGGGCGGAGGGTTCCCTCCCCCCTGACCAACGTCTTGCCACCATAGTTGTGATCCATAAGGAGGGGAAGCCGCGAGATCGTTGCGCCTCCTATAGGCCTATCTCGCTGTTGAACGCGGAACCCAAAATTCTGGCTAAGGTGTTGGCCAATCGTCTGGTTCGGGTCGTGGGTGACTTGATACATCAGGATCAGTCCGGTTTTATACCTCATCGTAATACCGCCCTGAACCTGTAGTGATTACGTGGCGTGCTGGCCAGAGCGGAGTTTATGAGTGAGCCGGCCATCTTAGCGTCATTGGACGCGACCATGGCGTTCGACACTTTAGAGTGGCCGTATATTTGGGCTGCGTTAGCGAAATTCGGGTTTGGCCCTGAGTTCAATGGCTGGGTAAAATTATTATACGCTGACCCATTGGCGCAGATTGTGGTGAATGGTAGGGTGTCGGCTCCCCTCGCGCTGGGGAGGGGTACGCGACAGGGTTGTCCGCTGTCGCCCCTCCTTTTTGCCCTTTCTTTGGAACCTCTCGCTGCCTGGCTGCGTTGGGAGCCGTCGTTGCGAGGCATTAGATGGACGCCGGAATTTGAGGACCGTGTCTCCCTTTATGCGGATGACATCCTTCTGTATCTCACCTCCCCTCGAAAGTCCTTAATTGTACTGGTGGACGTATTGAATTCCTTTGGTCGTAACTCTGGCCTGGTTATTAACTGGGCAAAGTCATGTGTCTACGTCATCTCGGGCGAGCCCCCCCTCCTGCCGCGGGGTTGCCCTATTCAGATTGCGACACTAGGATTCAAATATTTGGGAATCTTTATATCATTGGACCCCACGGTCCGTTACGAGCGGAACCTTCTCCCTCCGCTCCAGCGCTTGAAGGCCGACGTCGCGAGATGGCGACGGCTTCCGCTCTCGCCGCTCGGACGGGCGGCATTGTTTACAATGATGTCGCTGCCTCGCTTCTTGTACGCTTTGCAAAATACGCTCGATGTGGTGCCGGCCCGTTACTTCCGTGAGGTGGAGAGTCTTCAACGGCAATTGTTTTGGGATGGGCGACCACGGATCGCTCTTGCCAAGTTGACACTCCCTTGGTATGACGGGGGTGTTGCCCTCCCCGATATCAAACGATACTATTGGGCGTCTCAATTGACGGCGGTGAATCACGGGATGTACGGTCCTGCTTTGAACCCGGCCTTCGAGATGGATAAATTGCTACTGCCTGGTGGGGATTACAATAGAGCACTGTACTCGGCGACTCCGGAGGCACGGTTGACAGGACCAACGCGAGTCGCGGTGCGTGTCTGGCATGCGGCGAATGCTGCGATGGGGTGGAGAGATCGCCTGACTCGAGCGACGCTGTTGTATGCCTCCCAGCGGCTGGGTTGTTTGTGGAAAACGAAAGGCTTTGAGAAATGGGATATGATTGGTATAAGTAAGGTGGGTGACCTCTGGGCGAAAGGAAAATTTAAAACGTTTGAAGCGCTCAAAACTGAATATAACTTGAATGATAGGGAGTACTTCCGGTACGCACAGGTATATCATGCTCTGTGTTCGGTTTTTCCGGACGTTGCTGCTATCCCAGAATATTCCCCGTTGGAAGATAGAGTGTTAGACGGCTATGTGCCCGACAGCACTATTTCTCTGATTTATAAAAAACTCATTAATGATCGCACGGACCTGCTGACCCAATTGCGGGAGGCATGGACAGCCGACGGATTGAAATTGGACGATGAGGATTGGGTATCGGCGGTGGCATCCCCGAAAGAAGTGGCGATCCCGGCCCGCCTTCGATTTGTGCAGCTGAAGATACTCCATAGAGTGTATGTCACAGGGCCTGGTTTGATACGTATGGGTTATTCGGTGGATGGAATGTGTAAGCGTGGCTGTGGTTTGTTGGGTACTCTCCTTCATATCCTATGGGAATGTCCGGAGGTTGTACGGTTTTGGAACGGAGTGCATACTGTAATGGAGGAGGTCACGCATGTTGCTTTGTTACCAGAGGCTAGGAGGTGTTTGCTGAATGTCTGGGAGCCGAATGACTATAACGCGGCACAAACGCATTGGGTGACTCTGGGGTACATGGTGGCCAAGCGTAATATCGCACAGCTATGGGGCTCCCCGAGGCCGCCTACGGTGGCGGTATGGAAGGAGAATATGGACTGGTGCATGTTCAGGGAAAAGACGATGTATGTGGCGAGAGGCAAGCCAGGGAGATGGACTAAAGTGTGGGGTCCATGGAATTCCTATCGTGGAGGTATCTGCGCTCCGCCTCTGCCGCTAGAGGTCGACGTCGCTCTGTCCCCCTAGCCGCGCATTCCTCCTTAGTTGCGCAAGGTGTGCTGTATACTTTGTTCTCTTCTCCGCTGCCCCCCCACTGCCAACTCCTGTCATAAGTTACTCCAGATACTGTGGATCTTCACCCGTCCTGGGGAGCGCACGCTGCTATTTAGGACTCTCATTGCCTTGTTGGTGTGTATCTGTTGGTATGTTTAAATAGAAAATATGAAACCGTTCTTTGGACTGTGGCCACGGCCTGTTACAGGTGCTCACGAACATCTGGGGGCTTTCGCTTATGGTTTATTTGAATGTATATGGCGTTGCTTTGCTGGCCCCCGGGCTTTGTAGCGGCCGGCCTCTGTGGTTGTAGGCCCTTGTTTGTATCCTTTTAATGTGTAGTAAATGTTTCTTAAAAAAAAAAAAAAAAAAAAAAAAAAACCTACTGCCTGCAAATCTTCCTGCAGAAAAGCTAAACTCTGCTAAGGCTGTCTAGATAGTTTGATGTCCAATTTAAATGATGTAGTCACTATGGTCTCCCCATTTTGTGCTCTAACAAGGTCTGTCTGGAAATCTACACTCCTTCCCTCAGAACCCACATCTTCATGGCCTGCTAAGTGGAAGATTGGAAATAATGCCCCAAAAATGGTCTTTGCATTGTTTGGTTGTGATTATGATCTGTGTGAACCAAGCACATTAACGTGATTGGCCTGGTCTCCTAGTGCTTCAGTTTTGGATAAATACTGCACCACTGAACGAGTAGGTGGTATTCATTTTAAGATCCAGAAAGGCCAGCACAGAGGATTGTTTGACAAGGAACATGACTCTAGAATAAGCTGATTCTCTCAAGACTGGGTACACGCACTAGACTTTGGGGAAATCCCTGGTGCTACAGTGAAAAATGTTCTGCCAGAGCTGACACTGACCTGCATGACAAAGAGCAACACTCAGCTGACTGAAGCCTAAGTGAAGGTCATCTTTAGGACAGTAGCCGCGCAGGTTCTATGAGGACACAGTTGAGGCCCTGGGGCACCAGTAATACATAGTACTCGCCGGTGATACTACCCAGTGGCCACTGATTGCTCCAATATCAAGTGAAAAGGGTTGAGGTGTGTGTGTCTGTGCATGTGTGTATGTTAGAGAGAGAGAACTAGTGAGTATCAGTAGTCAATGTATTCAGTGATGCAATTTTGTTTTCTGCAAACCAACAAACGTCCTAATTCTGTGAGCCCAAGAGTACCAAAGAGTTTATTAACATGACATGTAAGGTTGACTCAGAATTACTTTCTGTCCAGCTCCTTCGGATAGAACAAACTTGTGACAATTTTATAGCACCCCCTTTAAGCTCACGCAAGTGTAAATAGGAACAGTTAGCTCGACTTTCACAACCTATTCATAAACTGGCCTACTGGCACATGCTTGGGCTTCATAATTTTACGTGAGGAATTTTGGTTGCTTCACTGCCTCAGTGAGAGAAGAGCTGACCACCACCCTTTTGCACTCATCTCCCTGCACACTTACACGTTACACGGCTCTATCAGAACCATCCAGGGGATAGTGGAAAGCACAATGAACACAAAGATTTGCCAGTCTGCATAGTGGAGAAACCCTATCTCTAATCCCTAGAGTAGGCCCTAAACAGCCAATAGGGCAGGGTGCATTGTATTTAAAAGTTTGGACATGTAGTTTAAAATTTTACTCATCCTGGTTGTGAAAAACCCACAAATGTATTTTTCATTACTGTGAGGCCTACTTCTCCAATAGGATAACAAAGGGTTACCTTATTGCATTTAATAAGTGATAACTTTTGTTTGGGAGCTGTAGAAATGCCATGTTTGGTGTCTAAGAAATTCTAATTTAAAATCCTCTTTAATGATATAGTCGGATTTTAAGTCACAATTCTGAAACTGGAATGGTGTGGCGAGCAAAGAAAATGATGGTTTTAACCCAGATCTTTGACTGGGGGTGAATGTTTGATTTGTACAGCATTTCGACCATCATCTGTTGTGTTTGCTATGTTCACCGTAAGTGGCCAAGGGTATGCCCAGACCTGGGTCCCTTGCTCGCTGTGCCACTGGATTCAAGTTAGCCTGGCTGATGAGGAATGATACCCCGAAACCAGTCACAGGATGCGTTTTTCTGGTCCAGGGAGGACCTGGCCTGGCAGTTCGGGCTGGACTGTTTGTATGAGGAGCAGGGTCAAGACTGATTTGCATATGGCTGGGTCCAAACTGGGGTGGCATAGTGAGCAAAACAACAATGGATTAAACCCAGATCTCTTGACTGGGGGTGAGTGGTTGAAAGGTTTTAGCACTCTGTCCATCATCTTGTTCTCCGTCAAAAAGTGATTTGTGAAACCAAAGGAGAGAAGACCGGGATTTACCAGCCCGCCGAGCTGCCCAAGGTGTACTGCCGATTGGCCTAAACTCAAGGCAGCTTCCAATACATTCTTCTCCACAGCAGCAAATTCTGTTCAGCAGTTCCTCACAAAAAAGGGTATCCGGTCTCGTGGAGCCCGCGTCGGCTACAGCCTGTAGCTTAACCCAGCTGGAGATTTTCGACTTCCATAAACGAGACTAAGTCCGAACGCAGAAATCTTCACAACGACTTTGTTACACAGCTTCCCGAAGACTACTTCTCCTCCTCGGACACCGCCGTCTGCCTTGACCCGCTGAACTTTACCTTCTCATACATTCTTCTTCAAAAATTCTTCTAAGTCCAAAGGTAAGCGGAGACCAGGCCCAACCCACTCTCTGCATCCAAACTGTGCTCCCTCATGGTTGCCCATAACTTATGACTTTGCCCCAGTCTCGCGTGAGTAGATATCCACAGATGGCGCTTTAATCTTTTACACGCTATTTTCACTTTCAATTTCAAAAATTCATAACTCTGGTTCTACTGGTCGAATTTTTGTCATTTTGGTGTCATTAATATATTAGAGTTCAACTGAAAATTGCATGCATGACAAACAAGGCTATTCACCACAATTCTCCGAGCTACCTGGCACAGAAACAGGTATTATCTTGTGGCAATAGATACTCCAGAAGCGCTAATAACTTTCTACTAAAACCACAACGATTTTCTAAGAAGAAAACATACAATCGGGCCTTCTCTGGGATTGCACCTAGATTTGGAATGCATTAACTCCTGAAACCAGACGGAATCCCTCCACTCTATCGTTCAAAAAAGGAGTGAAAGCTATTCTCCTGTCCAAGTTCACATGAACTATGTTTACATGCTGTCATTCTTTGTATGATGTGCTCGGATCATACATTTTTTTCGTTTCTGTCTGTAATTTGAGTTTTATTTGCTATATCTGTTTGTAAAGCGCTCTAATACCCGCAAGGGTCTTGTCCGCGCTATATAAAACCTTCAAAACTAAATAAAATAAATAAAATGTACTATATTTTGCTAAATTAGTGCAGGATTTTGCTTGTGTGGTTTTTTCACTTTATTACTGTTTAAGTGTTGCATAAATACTTTACACATTGCCCCTAAATTAAGTCTGACTGCTTTTGTGCCAAGCTACCAGAGGGTTAAGCACAGGTTATTTTAGTGAGTTTTTGTGATTCACCCTGACAAGGATTGTGGCTGTTGCTTGGGTAGGGTTTCACCACCTCAACCAACAACCCAATGTCTCACATTGCATATTTATATTTTAACAACTAAAAATAAGAGCAATATCCATTTTCCCTATTTGTCACATCTTCAAGCTGCTTTCTGGCAAATTAATTTCAATGGTAAGGCGAGGAAGAAAAGTACTTTAAACAGGAGTGAAGCAAAGATTAGAATGCCAAGTGTATGGAGGATGCTGTAGCAATGAGGGGTGACTAGTTAGTTTGAAAGACAAACTCCAGACTAAAACTGTACAAGTAAAGCAGCAGCCCACTGCCATTCAGTCAGTCTTATTAACTCATTAATACGTAAACCTGGTAGAAAGCATGACTCTAAGGTTTCCTAGCACAGTTGATGTGGCTATTCACTGCCTCGAATGTCCGCAATGTGCAGCGTGTATGAAGAAAGTGATACGTAGCTTTCTGTATGGCCATAAGCATAGTGGTGGTTCAGAGCAAGTGCTGGCTCGCTGCATCTAAGAATAGATGTATCTAAGATTAGCTGTTGTGTTTGTTGCCTAGTAATGCGGTTTAATTTCATCCATACCATGTCACTAATAACCATTTGGTGGCAAGTGTTTACACTGCCTACATGTTTAGAGGCATTTCAGACCACAAAGCTAGCTGGAGAAGTAATAGCGGGGCCACAGTCTCAACTATTGCTCATGCAATTCTAAGCTTCATTTAGGGGCGTAAAACACTTTCAATTTCAGAAAGGTTGGTTTCCATTGAGTAAATCTACTCTTTTCGTTTAGGAATGGGTATTTCAGGAAGAGAATGAATGGCCTTGAAGATGTTAGTAATCATAAGCCATTTTCTCCCCGTCCCTCCCTAGAAATAGTTAAAGATTTGCTCCTGTCAATAACACTGGTGAGGGTGAAAGGGAAGAGGTTTCTCCGCGGGGAATAATATTTTTACTGTAGTGAAAAAAGAAAGACGTTAGAAAGTTCATATGGATTTGGTGTTTTTTTGCATGCAAGAATATATCTATCTGGTTAGCCTGTGAACGTGGAAAAATGCTTCTGAAGTGGATTTTCATTTGTTTCCAAGAAAGTTTTGTGAACTGAATAAATATTGAGATCTAAATATTGTTTACAAAAATATCCTTTCCACTGGGTGTAGATTTTCTATTATTACATCCAATGTAGGTATGTTTTGGTATTTCTAAAGCACAAACCTAGCTGGCTAGTAATGGAGCACTGTTCAGGAGGCAAGCCCCAATTGGGATTCATATGGTGGAGGAGACAGAGGGAAGAGGTACAGCTAGAGCAAGGGGTGAAAACTCGACCTATTTGAGGTAGTGTACCTTGAAGAGGAGAGTTTTCTATTTCGTCTGTCGTTGGAGAAGGGTTGGTGGTGATCCGATGTCAGAGGGGATGTTGTTCCAAATCCTTAGAAGGCTTGTTTTCTTATTTCCTCTTTCTTAGAGTGTGTAGTCTTCTATCTGGAGATGTTGGAGCTCTTCGTCTCTCGTTGACCTCCAGATATTGTTAGTTTGTTATCTAGGAAGACAGAGGTCCTGGTGAAGAAGGCCATATAAGTAATGCGGCTGATCTTGAAGATGATCCGAGTTTTTAGAGGGAGAAAGTGTAGATTCTTTAGCACCAGGTTGATCTGGTTGGATTTCTTAAGTACTTGATGAGCCATGCGGCTGTGTGAAGAAAGCCTTTTAGGGGAGCAAGGGTGGTCTCTGTGATGCTGTTGAGAACAGTAGCGGCTGGCAGTGAACGGGGGTGGCGGGGGTGAGGGGGGAACAAAAAGCATTTTAAAAAACCACTTACCTCTCCACAGCCAACTCCGTCTCTCCTCCTGACGAGTCCCGGAAGCACACAGGCTCCCCTAAGCCAATTACAATGCTGCAATGACGCGTTGTGATTGGTCTGAATGCCTTGGTTCAGCGCTCAAATGGGGACAGGGGGCCTGTGCATTTTCCCCACCAGGCTTTCCCTGGTGGGGAACATGCAAAGTGCGAATGACTGTTTTGCCAGACTAAGACGACGGACCAAACCGTAATGCGCAGTTAGAGTGTGAAGAACCACTCCTCCCAGGCTGTGACACCAGCCCCACCCGCTCCGCCCTAAATCAGCCGCACAGCGAAGAAAAATAAAATTATAATAATGAGATTTTCATTTACTTTTTTTCTGCTCTGATAGCAGTGGGGCGACGCTCCTCTGCCTTAGCGGAGGAGCCATCCCTGGTTGAGAAGGGAGTTACATCCATCTAGATGAGAGAGGACTAGGGTTTGAACTGTCATACTGAAGTCCTCTCTTGAGAGAAAAGATGTTACTTTTTTCAGAAGAGAGTTGGGACCAGGCTGTTTTGGTATTTTTTTATGTTTTTGAGTGAGAGTTTCAAATCAAAGCTGACTCTGAGAGATTTGGTCCGCTCTGTCAGCTGGAATATGAAGCTTGTTAGGTAGAAGTTGGAGAGCCATAACCGAATCAGAGAAAATTTAGCACTGTTCGAAAACAGATAGAATTCTCTCTTCCTGGAGTTTAGCGTCAGGTACTTTGTTGACATTCACGTGTGGAGTTGTTTAGGACAAACCTTGAGTTTTTATATGATAATGCTTTGGAGATTTTGAGACAGAGCTGGGTGTCGTCCGCATACTGGTGGATCTTCGTGTTGCTCTCTGTAACGATGGTTCCTCATGGTTCCAGACAAGGGTTAAAAATAATTGGTGACAGGAAGGAACCAAGGGAGTATACACAGGTGATGAGAAGAGTCCAGGATCTGGTAGTTCTACCTGAATGAGTTGCTGTTGATTTGTGAGGTAGGATGTGAACCATTGTAGGAGTGTGCCAGTAAAGCCCATACATGTTTTCAGGGTGTAGAAAAAGGATGTTCAACAGTGTCAAAAACTCCAAAGAGGTTGAGCAGGACCTGGAGGCAAGGGTCATTCTTTGTCCAGTAGGGTGATATAAGCCAATGCAGCGGTATCTTGTAAACAAAATTCAGGACACTATAATATTGTCAAACTATATTTAGGCCACAATATTCTGGTACCATGCTCCTCACCCATGCAAATGTACTTGTTTCTTTAAAACTGAGGCCAAGAGCACATTATATTTAAACATTAAATAAATGTAAATATTGCAATCACAATAAATATAGTAATTCAGATGGTGAAATGAACAAAATGTATGCAACCTTTTAAAGGGCTACAGTCCTCCGCCTAAATTTGGGCCAGTAAAGTGGTGTAACAATTTGTAGAAAAATACAGATGGAGACATGAGCAAAATCCATATAGTCCTTTAAAAACAGACTTCAATTACTCCCACGTGTCAGTGAGAGGTCGATTTTGAATAGAGTTCACACCCTAAGTCGTTTTCTTGATCCCAAAAGTGCAGTATCCTCAATCTGACCAACCTCAGCCAGTCTAGATAGAGCCTCATGCTCTAGCTAGACCGGCTTCCTGCACATGCCGGGGTGAAATCTCAAACTGTTGGTTGGTTACTGCCTTGACAATCAAGGATGTTAACGTCTCTCTCCTAATCAGCCAGTTCCAATAATTTATTGTAGGCCCTGGAGACTTTTGCTGCGTTTTATGTTAATAACATGGCATACTTCTGCACTCTTTAAGTTTCCTCTCTCATTTTTGGTAGTGAATGATATTTCTATGGAAGAAAATAGATGTGCTGTAAACAAGAGCAGTACCAAAGGGGATAATGGACAGAGCGCTTGAGCAAATCAAACCCTCACCCCCAGTCAACTGATCTGGGTTTAATCCATCATCATTCTTTTAGCTCACTCCACCAACCCAGTTCAGACATGACCATATGCAAATCAGTCTGACCCTGTGCCTCATGGGAACAGTCCAGCCCGAACTGCCAAGCCATGTCTTCCCTTGACCAGAAATAAGCATCCTGGGACCGGTTTCGGGTTCATAACCCTCATCAGCCAGGCTATCTTGAATCCAGTGGCAAAGTGAGCAAGGGACCCACGTCTGGGCATACCCTGCCAACTTAGGGCGAACAAAGCGATACCAAAGGGGATGATGGACGGCATGGTGAGCAAAAAAACGATAGATTTAGGCCCAGATCTCTGTACTGGGGTGAATGCATGACATTGTTCTGCATTCTGTCCATCAACTGTTGTTTTTGCATTTGTCACCCCGAGTGGGACGGGTATGCTCAGACGTGAGTCCCGTGCTCTCCATGCCACTGGAATCAAGCTATCCTGGCTGAAGAGGGGTGAAACCACGAAACCGGTCCTAGGATGCTTGTTTCCAGTCCAGGGAGGACCTGGCTTGGCAGTTCGGGCTGGACTGTTCCCATGAGGCACAGGGTCAAGACTGATTTGCATATGGCTGGGTTCAAACTGGAATGGCATGGTGAGCAAAAAAACGATGGATTTAGGCCCAGATCTCTGTACTGGGGTGAATGTATGACATTGTTCTGCATTCTGTCCATCAACTGTTGTTTTTGCATTTGTCACCCCGAGTGGGACGGGTATGCTCAGACATGAGTCCCGTGCTCTCCATGCCACTGGAATCAAGCTATTCTGGCTGAAGAGGGGTGAAACCCCGAAACCGGTCCTAGGATCCTTGTTTCCAGTCCAGGGAGGACCTGGCTTGGCAGTTCGGGCTGGACTGTTCCCATGAGGCACAGGGTCAAGACTGATTTGCATACGGCTGGGTTCAAACTGGAATGGCATGGTGAGCAAAAAACGATGGATTTAGGCCCAGATCTCTGTACTGGGGTGAATGTATGACATTGTTCTGCATTCTGTCCATCAACTGTTGTTTTTGCATTTGTAACCAAGAGCAAGCAATGCTGCGGGTAGGGGAAAGGAGCACACCGTGCTTGTACGGCTCTAACCAGCAAGAAATTACCAGATGGCTAGTGTTATATTTTTTTTTATCTCAGCCTAGTCATTTGGAGTGAAGAATATTTACATATCAACTAAATCCTCATTTATATTGCTAGCACACTGATGCTAACACAGATTACTCCAAGGCAAAGATGGAGGTGTAAATATCTGTATGATAACACCTTTTCAGTTAAGTTCAATTTTGTAATGTTTAATTTGTGTAAGAAGTGAAAAAAGCATTATAAAAGCTTTCCTGATTTAAAATCCTGCAAATGCTTTACGGATTTTGATGAATTGTTGAAGCTTTATAAATTGTGACATATTGCCAAAGCTTTGGAGCTTCACACACAAAATCCATAGCATCACACACACAAGTATTGCCTAAGCTTTAGACTAACAAGTTACAGTCACAACTAAATAGGTTTATCGCTCCTGTCAAATCTTTATATACAATGCCAAAGCTTTACAGATCTGCAAGACATTGCCAAACCTTGAAAGATTTAAAATTCTTGCCAAGGCTTTAGCCCATATGCAAAGTTCATTAAGATCCTTCCAAGACTAATATCTTTCATGCCCCTCTATTCTATCTCATTGTGAGCCTATACTCCAGATCCATCTACCTGGAGTACCCTATGGCAGTACCAACTACCATCTAACGATCTGAAGTGGCTCTAAGGCGACACATCAGCACTTTAGAATATGCATTCAATGAATGGGGGAAGATGTTAAGCCCTCACAAGATGGCCAAAGTATTACAGATCAGTGTTTTAATATCTAATTGGGGTACAGGCGAAGAAGAATTCAATGTTTTCTGTCATCTCCGATTTTTCGCCAGGAAAGTTATTGGCAATTACTTAGGCAATGCAGACTGCTTCCTTTGTCATTTGCAAAATATGTACTCCTGGAAAATTTCTAGAGTAGCAGCTCTGTACATCCTCATAGATGAGGAATTTTTAATTTTCATAGGTCCTTATTTATCTATTTAGGGGTTTCATAGAGTGGTAATGGTTGTTTTGCATAACAGCATGGGCCATATTGCTGACAGTTAGGGGCTTGCTCTGCTGTACAGACATGTCTTTGCCACCTACTACTTCAATCTCCAACCTTAAGTTTTGGACACAAAATTTAGGGCTTTTGAGTTGTGTGCAAATAGAAAATGCTCAAATCACTGGAGGAATTAGTAAAGTGAATTTACTCTGGAACAGTATGCTGAAGCAAAATGAACATTTAGATTCTCTTTGCATTTAGCTTTTTCTTCACAAAATGGAGGATTTACCATTTCCACAGAAATCTACACCAGGTCCCTAGTCATCAGATGCCTGTGTCTGGGGAACTTTGATGCCTCAGGCGGTCTCGCTCTCTTTAACAAGAAGGAGCATGGCAGACACATAGGACTGTTTTAGTACCGCTGCCCACCATTTCCTTTACAAGGCTCACTGTACTGAAACATTGAGAACCTCGAACATGAATTGGCAAACCCAAGAGGTCTGATACTTACTCTTGAGTGTCTATCAAAGCAATAAAATAATGCCTGCTGCACTACAAAACAAAATATTGATTTGTGTGTTAAGTACATGGATAAGGTAAATAAATAACAGTGTATTGACACAGTGTTCTTTTCAGATGTCAAATGTCCCTTCGTGCAATGTCAAATGTCCCCTCGTGCACTGCAATGGACACGGAAGGATACACCTAAACTGTCAATAGAAAGAAAGTGAGACTAAAATGCTCCTGTGGGCGGATCCAAAATGTGACTGACAGTGTTCAAAGACAATGGATGAAAGTTCCTGAGCTGAAGTAGCCAATGGCTGAAGAAGGATGAATCTTAGCCACCTGGAGTATGTACAGTACACATATACTATGTTCTCCATGAGCGGTGGAAGTGCCATTGAAGTCAAGCATAGAAAGGGATAACTTCTCTGTTTACGGTTGGATTTAATTAGGTCATAGTGCTGTAAAGAACTATTTTGTTTTAGACTGGCAGGCCTGGCCTGCTACACAGAAAAGGTACGTTTCTGTGCTGCGAGGTATAATACAGGCTTACAATTGTGCATTATAGCATAGCAGAAAGTGATAGGGCACCCTACACTGAGATTGTAAAATGGGATAAAGCAGCTACAGAAGAGATGTTCCTCAAGTTGTGTACAGACTCATGAAGGTGCCCAGAAACTGTTTAAACAATTAGTGCAAAAAAAGGTGAGAACATTTCCTGTGAGGCATGACGTCAGAAAGTGCATCTTTATAGTCTGATGGTGACCAGAAAGGGATAACCTCAGTCCTCATATTAAGACTGAAATCAGACCACATTAGGTTAAGAATAAACGCAAAACTTTCAATTTTGGATTCGAGAATCTCTACTGCGGCTTCTACAAGTTGCCTTTCTTTCTGGTTCCAAGAAGCTTCATACAAACTAGATACCATAACAATAACATTACCTAAACAAAAAAGAGGGAAAGACAATTTGCTACCAGGAAATACAGTACAAAATAAACAACACTACCAAATATTCACCAAAGGTCCTATGTCACAATGATGACACTCCCCAACAGCACCACCTGCCAGAATCAGTACGAGGAAACCCAGATTCAGAAAGGAGCATCTTTCATGATCCTAAACTTAGCACTAAAGAACCGTGGGGTATACTTATGTGAGAAATAGAAGGAAAAATACAAACTAGAACCCTACATCTCACTTGCCAAGCGAGACTTTCAACCTGCAGAATACTGATAGTTGTCTGAAACCAAACTACATGGATATGCTCGCCAAATGTAGACTGAGAGACCATAAATTTAAAACAGAGGCTCGATGACACAAACCTTAATGAGATACTTCAATTCTCAAACCAATAGAGGCCAGAACATTCCAAGAATGTCTCTTGGGAGAAACAAAGACCACCAGCACCCTCTTAACTATGGCCACTCCCATATCCACACACAAATCTGTTCAGTAAAAATGGAAGACCTCCTGGGAAAATGTAGGATGCATAACACTGTCACCCATGGTGAGAGTGGCTACCATAAAGAGCGTGAGGGTATCAACCTATTTTATTTTCAAATCACTCACTAGACAAGACACACTTGAAGAGAAACACGACATTGCCCATGAAGCAGTCTGGAATATATGGTAAACAACTCTAATTTAGGCTTCACTTTAAAACAATGGTCTCGTCCTCAGTAGCATTGGGGCTGGCTGCACTGAGGGCGAGACCGTCTCTCCCTCACATGGGTTCTTGACAGCCTAGGTATTTACTTTTGCCAAAATTGTAAACCTAGCTCCGTTTGTTTGCCGCCCATGGTGAAACGCCCCTAGCATGGTGTGGGCTTTGGGAGTGATAAATGAGGCGTGCGGCGTGAGAAATAAAGGTTGATGACTGGACACAGAGGTCCAGCGGACAGGGGACTGGCCTCCCGCATTTTTATACAACTGTCCTGATCCACCACAAATAAAGTATCAAGTTGAAGAAGAGTGAAAGACCACCCTACTCCACTGCAACCCAAAGCTGTTCGCTGTCATGACTTCTCATCTCCCCAGCCTCTCACCAGAGTGGCTACTCAGCAGTTCTAAGGTTGCTCTGTCCCCGCACCTGTTTCTGTCCATCAGGAGGAGGATTTGAGTGATGTGCCTATGGGCCCCGCCCCGTGCTCAAGAGTCCTAAGAAGCTTAAAAGCGCTGAAAGCCAACGCGGGCCAGAAATCATCATACTGGGAACAGACATCAAACGTGTGGGGGCACCAAGATTTAGGGAAACATTAAAGAAATGTTACTGCCTGTCATTAACGTGCACTAAGAAGGTGGGGCAGTGTCACACTAGGTAAGTAGTAAGTGGAAACTCATAAAATTGTAGAAACCAGACATTACGGAGACTCCAACAGTGTGAACTGCTGTATTTCAAAACAATTATAATATTTTATGTATTACGGCAAATAGAGATTAGTTCTCAGACTATGCCTTTTGGTAAATTATCAACAAATTCAATGATTCAGAAACCTGCCTTGGCTACAGGCTTCACTGGTTTTGATTCTGCATGAGGGGTGAATGGGAACTGATGTGACCTTACAGTGAAGGGTGGATTGTTTGTCCAAGGGCAAATAGGAGACCAACCTGGATGGTTCTGCAGCAGTCTGAAGGCTGCATTTATCATCTGTGTGCACACCAGACCCTTGTATTACTCTTCCGGACATGTAGGTGGTATGACACAGATCTCCTGGTTCTCTGGAAGCAAGGTGCAGAACACTCCAATTCTCATGCACGACTGGCCTTGTGGATGGATGGTAGTACGTCTGTCCCTCGAGAGCTGCACGTGGATTGGAGAGATGTGCACCTATGGCCCTGGACATGGATGTGAATGGGACGCCTTTCTGTTCGAATGATAGTGCAGCAGCAGAGGACTGGTCTTGTGGATAGGTGGTAGTGCAGTGCACCTCTGGCTCGATGGAAGTATAGTGCATTCGTGCAATTCTCGGCTGTGTGTATGGATGCTAGGTCAGTGTAGTTGTTATATAGATTAATGTTTCCACTGCCATACGGTATAAAAATACTGCAAGTCCCCGAAGTGTTCCGTGACCTTACTGACGAATTAGGCAGAAAGGAAATTTCCTTTATAAGTTATGGAACTACGAGGTGACATGTGATATTCTTAAAATGTACGGCAGGGCGCATTTTATTCCATATAATGCATAGCCAGACCATCACACCTCCCTCAGACCACTTAAATCTGTGATGTTTCGCTCTTTCATATATAATATATATTCAATGAAAAAAACAAAGGTTAAAGCTTAGTTATAAGTTAGGAAAACATTATTTATTCTTTCTAAATAAACCAAACTTAAACTACACAAACATTAGAAATTCTAAAGTTCAAGTTATACATTAAATGTATAATGTATGCACCACCTTCAAATTACTATAATGGTATTTATTCTTTCCAGACAAACCAAACTTAAACTACAAAGACATTACAAATTCTAGACTTAGAGTTATACCTTAAATTTATAATTTACACACCACCTTCAAATGACTGTAACTCGAGCAACTCCGTACAAAGTGTTGTCAACTCTCTGGCCATAGTACATGACTTATAATTCCCCTCTATACCATGCACAGTGTTCTCTCAAATCATGTAATTTGAAAAGTTATAAGTGTTGTTATGAATCATATGATTTCACGTGGTGTAAGTTGTGGAATTTTAAAAGGTATAAACAGTGCATTATAAAGGTTTGCGTTATTATAATTAATGTAGTGTGGCGTAGAGTGTAGTGGTGGCTCATACAGTAGAGTGGAGAGGTGTGTCATAGAGTGACGTGTCATACAGTGTCTTAGAGTGCACGGGCGTACATTGGAGTGACATAGAGTGAAGTGGTATGTCATAGTGTGGAGTGGCCTGTGGTAAATTGAAATGGCGTGTCGTAGAGTACAGTGGCATGTCATAGAGTGGAGTAGTGTGGAGTCATATAGTGGAGTGGAGAGGACTGTCGTAAAGTGGAGAGAAATAGAATGTAATAGCATTGAGTAGAGTGGTGTAGATTAGAGTGGCATAGAGTTGAGTGGCGTAGAGTGGAGTGGCGTACATTGGAATTGCATAGAGTGAAATTGCAAAGAGCATAGTGGCATAGAGTTGAGTGGCGCACAGTGGAATGGCGTGTAGAGGCATAGAGTGGAGTGTCATACAGTAGAGTTGTGTACAGTTGAATAGCGCAGAGTGGAGTGGCGTAGACTGGAGTGGCGTACAGTGGAATGATGTGGAGCAGAGTGGCATAGAGTGGATTGGCATAGAATGGAATGATTTGAGTGGGGTGGCGTGGAGTGGCGTACAGTGAAACAGTGTAAAGGCATACAATGTCGTGGCATGGAGTGCAGTGGAATAGAGTGAAGTAATAAGAGTGGAACAGCAGAGAGTGGATTAGCGCTGAGTGGAGTGGTGTAGAGCGAAGTGGGGTAGAGTGGAGTGGTGTAGAGTGGAATAACGTAGAGTGGAGTGGTGTAGAGCGGAGTGGCGCAGAATGGAATAGCCTCGAGTGGAGTAGCATAGAGTGGAGTGGTGTGGCATACAGTGGATAGAGTGGAGTGGCATAGAGGGGAGTGACAGAGTGGAATAGCGTTGAGTGGAACAGCGCTGAGTGTAGTGGCACAGAGTGGAGTGGTGTAGAGTGAAGTTGGGTAGAGTGGAATGGCGTAGAGTGGAATATCACAGACTGGAGTGGTGTAGAGGGGGTAGAGTGGAGTGGAGTGGGGTAGACTGGAGTGGGGTAGAGTGGAATAGCATAGAGTGGGGTGGTGTGGAGTGGTGTGGCACAGAGTGGAGTGGATTGTCATACAGTAGTGGTGTGTCGTAGAAGGGATTGACGCTTTGTTCAATGGAATGGAGTAGCGTGCCGTGTCCCACAGTGTAGTCTACACAGACATAGATGGAAAATGAAAGAACGCATTTAGCTGAAATTTCAAAAGAATATAGATTATGGGGTAAAGCGGAGTGGCATAGACTGTAGTAGTGTAGAATGGAATGGCGTAGAGCGGAATAGCGTAGAGTGGAGTAGCGTAGAATGGAGTGGCCTACAGTGTCATGGTGTAGCGCGGCATAGAGTGGAGTGGCGTAGAGTGAAGTGTGGTAGTTTGGAACAGCGTAAAGTGCAGTGGTGTAGAGTAGAGTGGCATAGAGTGGGGTGGTGTACAGTAGAATAGCGATGAGTGGAATGGCGGACAGGGGAGTGGCATAGAGTGTGGTGGCATAGAGTAGAGGGACACAGAATGTAGAGTGGAGTGGCGTAAAGTGGAGTGGGGCAGAGTGAAGTGGCATACAGTGGAATAGTGTAGAGTGGAGTGGTGTAGAGTGGAGTGGCATAGACTGGAGTGGCGTGTCGCACAGTAGAGTGGAGTGAAGTGGCATGTCTTGCAGTGGCATGTGGAAGAGTGTCTTAGCGTGGAGTGGCGTGGAGTGGCACAGAGTGGAGTGGACTGTTATAGTAGTGGAGTGGCATGTTGTAGAGTGGAGTGGCGTAGAGTGAAGTGGAGTGGTGTGTGGTGTCATACAGTTCAGTATAAACAAATGTAGCTAAAAAATGGATGAACGCATTTAGCTGAAATTTTGCAGGAATATGACTTATGGGGTTATAAAGGGTCCTTTTTGATAGTGGTTCTAAATTGGTTCAGTAATTTTACATTTATAGTGCCTGATTCACAAAGGTAAACTTACACTTTTGTGTAAGTTAACAATTGTTTGCTATTCACAAAGGTATTTTATAAGTAGAATCTTTACGGCTGTGGTGTCTCCGCACATAAAATGATATAGGACAATCCTATCTTTTTATGTGCGGACATTCCGCAGTGGTACAGATAGCACTAGTATAATACCTTTCCGAATAGCAAAAAATGGTAAAGTGTAAGTTTACCATTGTGACTAAGGCCCATAATGCACAAAAACTTACTGGTACATTGTGCCTGGGTATACCACTGTACTTTTGCAGTATACTGCGGTATATCACAATGATAAAACAGTATATGATTGAGTAAGGCAAGCCCTTAACAAATAAAAAGGTAGCCATATTGTTTAGACCACACTTTGTCTGAGTCCTGTGTTTTAGGTGTACATATAGTGTATTTCTGTTTAATAAGTGGATAGGAAGAAATGAGTCAGTTTAAATAAGTGTGTAAAGGTAGGTAGAAGTCATTTTATTACATTTTTATAAAGTTTCCGGAGTACCACATGACTACCTAAAAAGAACCAAGGTACTTACAGAAATGTAGAAAAATTAAATCTGTACAAAAAAAAAATATACTGTATTACACTATATTTTCCCTTAAAATCCAGAACTCAGACTAAGTGTGGTCTAAACGATATTTTGCCCTTACAAATTTAAAAGGCAGCCATGTTGTTTAGACCACATTAAGGGCCTTATTATGACTTTGGCGGTGCGGGAGCGGGCCTTCACACCAGTCCCCCGCTTCCGCATTGACAAAGCCATGCCTGTTTACAGGCTTACAGGACAGCCGTAAGAGGCCCTGCAATGGGAACGCCATTGCAGGTTCCTGCAGGGCATGGACTGTCAAGTCCATGCCCTGCAGGAACTGGGGTGCATGCAGAAATGGGGGCACACCCTGTGCGCCCCTGCATGCAGCCCCTTTGTTTCCTTCCGCCACACCTTTTATGGCTGGCTCACCGCCAGGAAAACCGTGGCGGAGAGGAAACTCGTAATATGCTTGGTGGGGCCACAGCACTTCATATTTTAAAATTTTATTTTCTGTGGAATTCGGGGATCCAGCGCGACTCCCACCAAAAATATTTTTGTAAAAATGCTTTTTTTCTTTTACACCATTTAATAAAAAGTCACTTTCTGGACCAACAGCTACCTTTCTGCCAAATTTGGTGCAATTCCGTTCAGCAGTTCGAGCTGTAGCCGTGTCTAAAGTTCCTAAGGAAATTAACATGGGGAAAACGTGTTTTGGGACCCTCCCCTTTTTCTCGGCCCCCGCTTGACAGATCACCAGGAAATTTACAAGACAGAACCTAAAGTTAGTGAGTAATTAGTTTTGAGAATTGTGCCAAGATTCATCAAACTACACCAAAGTATTTCGCAAATGAATAAACGCTCTTCCATGGAAACTAGGTCCTAACTAAAACTACCTGTTGGCGACCCATCTATGTTATATATATATATATTTATTGCTAGTAGGTAGTTATATCTAGGTCTGCTTTTTCATAGACGGAGTGTTTTATGGTTTGCTGATAACTTTGGCCCCGCTTCATGAATCTCCACAAAACTTTCAAAACAAAAAGTTCATACAAAGCAGCTCCTTCCCGCAAAGTTTCAGGGAGAACTGTCCAGCGAGGGAAGAGGAAAATCGGAGAGGGGTCCCAAAACATAAAATCTCCATGCATTTTCCATAGGCTTCTTTAAGAAAGATTTTAGCAAAAACTGCTGAACGGAATTACACCAAATTCGTCAGGAAGCTAAATCTTGGTCCGCAGATAGTGCTTTTTGTAATTTGGTGTAAATCCATTCAATAGTTTTTGAAATATTAAGGGTGAAAAATAATAGTATTGTTCGGCAGTTGGGCTTGCAAAAGTGCTGTGGGCGTCCCGCGAGAGCACAAAATCAAAAATGGATAAGTAGGTAACAGATAAGTACTGTGATACTTAGGAGGTTCGATCTGTTTTTTTTAAACAAAATGTATAATCTCATGAGACTCTTGTGGGATTGTGAAAAGTAGGAAGGAGTAGGTGATGTTTGAATACATTCTGTTATGCAAACCTGTTACTGTATGAAGGAGTCTTACTGGATATGGTGTTTATCAGACTCTACTGTGTATGCTGATTGGTTTGAGAAGAGGTGTGAGTAGAGTTAAGGCTCAATCAAACATCCTACTACGCACACCCATCATCTGAGATAGAGGTCTGAAAGAAGATCCAAATCCCTCCCCACAGCCTACTAGGCACAACTGTCATTACAGAGAGAGGTCTCAGGAGAGTGGCCAGCCCCCCCAAATACCCTACGACGCGCACCCATCATCTGGGAGAGAAAGGTTTAAAAGGAGAGGGCAGTTCCGCCCCACACCCTATTACACACAGCAATCACCCCTTCCGTGTAGTGGAACAGTGCAGAGATGCACCCACGACACCCCACTGCCGTGCTCGTGCCCACCTGCCTGCTTAGGTGTAGAAGCAAATACCAGAGTACACGTCGAGAACAGCAAGACAAGATCGACGGGGAAAAGCCTGGGAAATTGTTGAAAAGTGCTCTCAATTAATGCCTTCTACAGCTATACAGCGGTCTAGGATTCAAGGCAACAGGGTTCCGACTGCTTATACTGCTGGCTGCTTGGCGGCACTGAGATAGGTGTAGGTCCCTATTCAGATCCCAAACAAGCCCCATTCAATACTTGTAGGGCAGGCTAGGTCTAAGGCCGGAGGGGCATCCCAGGGTTTCGTGCTAGGTCTTCACAGGGAGCTCTATTTCTAGCTCTGTGACTAGGGGCAGAGCCCAGCCCGAGTCTGATATTTGGCTGTGCAAGCCTGCATGTCTGCCTACATGGGCAAGTACCCAAAACCTGGAATCAAACCTCTACTTAGGGCAGAAGATGTTCTCTGAACATTTTGGAACCAGTAAAGCAAGTTCGGATAACTTGTTGGTGGAGGCGGTGGCAGCAGAGGCAGGAGCTGGGAGTGAAGAGAGGAGGTAATGCTGGATCGTAGATCCTGTATTAATATTGTTTAAGCAGTTACAGACATTGTTTGAAGGGAAATGCTACAGAGTAAGGCGAAAGCACAAAGTGGCTATGCCCAAAAGAGGGGTCAGTGAGTTGCTACAGTAAAAAGGCACGCTTCCCAGGAGACATGAGATAGTGATTTAGTGGGGAGTATTGCCAGTGGCACCTTAGAAGGGAATACAATTATTAGTATACCAGAGGAGGAAGACCCCACTGGCAATCCTGCAAGACCTGTGGAGGAAGCAGGTGCAATGCCCTTGGGACAATCCATAAAGGAGTTCATAGGGAAGTACTTTAAATGGAAGCCAAGTACCCATGACAAGTCCTCATTGTCGCCAAAATTACTCACTGAAGATGTAGGTGTGACTGGGGGCGGCTTTAACCTGAACCAAGGTTGTCTTCGTCACCTCGCTGGTCTCCCTTTGTGGTTAAGAGTTTTACTGTGGATAGTGAGGGTATATCCCAGGAAGAGGTGGGTGTAAGAGAGGGCGTTAGTAGGAGAGGGAAAAATAGGTCACTGGATGACGTAGGTAGTAGGGTAAACCCTTGGCAGAGCCCCCCTCCCTTCTCTCACAGATCTCTTTGGCCTTTGATATCTCAGTAACCCCTTCCTCATCTAAGTTAGAGGTGATATTCTTAATGCAGAAAACACTACAAGCAATATTGGAAGCTCTGATGGTGAACAACAGGATGGGTAAAGCTCAAAAGAGCCAACGACAGGTGATTTCTGGGGAGTTAAAGCAAATTAATAATTGTATGCCTACCTTAGTTAGACCTCTGTTGGAGAAAAAGGACTGGAGGTATGTGCTTCTTAAGAAATTAAACAGGCAGCTTCTACAAATGGAGGCAGCCTTCCAACAGAAAATATATATAAAAAAACGTATGTTGGCAATAAAACGTGGGGCCTATCTGGGGGTTCAATGCAATAGACCGCAAGTAAGAAGCATTTGCAAAGAAAGGCATCAAAAAGGGCATAGGGAGGAAAGAACTGCCCAGGGCCCAAAGAATCGATACCTGAAGGAAGAGTGAAAGTGGAGGAAGGAAGAGGGCTAAAGGTATTTTGAGTGGAATGAAGATTTTAGGGAAGGGGGGGTAGCCAGTTAAGGTCAATTATGGTGCAATACCAAAACGCCTCAAAAGGTAGGGTAAGGGATCCTCCAGCCAGAGAAAGACAGAAATGCCGGCTACAGAGTGTGGCTCATGGAGCAAGTTGTTGGAGGAAGGCCAGTCTAGAACAACCTGGGAAGTGTGGGTGCTCATTGTTGGCTATGGGGGATGGAAGTGAGGGGTGGTCAAAGGAAGATGGACCAGAAGGTGAAGGGAACAATAAAGGTGATAGTTAATGGGTTTACCTAAAATCTCAGCAAAGAGTGGCGGATAGGAAATAATGGAGGAACTTAAGCCCTTTAATCGCAGTCACCTTCTGCAAGCATTGGCCAAATTACTTCAGGGGACATAAAGAAGATAGGTTTTATACAAACCAAGGAGGGAAGAGAGTTACAAACATTCTCTTCTATTTAGAATGTGTAAAGCTGATCCTGGTGAGGGCAGAGGAAAAGCTATGGAAAGAAAGTATAAAATTGGGACATGCGGGCGAGCTAGGGATGGATGTGGGGAGGGGCCATAGAGCCCTGACGAACCATGCTGGCTTAAGCTTAACCCAAGTAAGGATTTGCACGTAGGGGGTCCAAAGTAGCAGAACAATTACTAGCTCAAGGGAAGATGGCCTACGAGTGACCGTAGTAAATGGAGACAAGGGTCCAAAGCTAAGAAATCGCTTTAAGTGTCTATCTGGCTCGTTTCAAGCCTCGATGATGGTGGAAAGGGGTCATGAGTGATCTGGATTAGGGACTTCGCGCAGCCTGGCTGCCCTATCCTGGAATATAGAGGGTTATAGGAAGCTTCTAATCCAAAAGTCTCTTAAAGAAATGTTGGGAAAGTACAAGATTATGTGTCTGCAAGAGACTTGGCTGTGCGAAGCAACCTAACCATTAGAAGGATTTTTAATGCCCTCTAAAGACGCCAGGCGCCTGGGCTCAAGTCGGCCTTTGGGAGGGCTACTCAATATAATTTCGACAAAAGTGCTAAAGGGTACAAGTCGATGGATACTGGCAGGTCAGATAGAGATTTATAGTGGTCTCCAGGCTAAGACACATATAATTGTGATTAATATATACAGATCTAGCCATGGAATGCAGAGGACTATGCGTTGCAGTTAGGGCTGTTAGAAGAAGACCTAGAGAAAAGACAATTTGTACAGAAAATCCATCTCAGCTCTTAATAATAATAGGGTATTTCAATCATAAGCTAGACCCGACTTCTAGTGATCGGATGTACAAAGACCTGTTATCAGTTATCAGGGACCCTAGGCCACTTTTCCAAAATCCTGTGGCTCAGCACGCAATGAAGCCCTAGCAAAGTTTTTAGGGTCCACAGGGTTGTTTTGTGTAAATGGGTGGGTGGATACTGACTGCTCTGCTACTCAGACCTTTCGAGTAGGAAACCAGAGATGCCCGATTGACTATATTTCTATCAATGCCTGGCACTGTTCCATGGTGGAAGAGTTCGAAGTGTTGCATACAGAGGGTAGTGACTACAGGCTCTTGCAGCTAGTGTTTAGAGTAGGACAGTGTGAGCAAAGAGATAAAGTTGTCATTCTACAAGTTGCATACCATAGATGCATTACAACATGTGTGCTTAATGATTTTATGTTAGATTATACGTTACTAGCTACATCTGTGGACCAGGATGATGTTTTTATATGGTATGACCAAGTGGTAGGGCAGGTTGTTAACTGTCTGAGGGTAAGACTTAACCCGAGAGCTCGGAAAGAAGAACAAGGGCATGACATCCTGGGTAGGAGGAATGGCTGGTTTAACAAGAATCATAGGAGATTAACTAAGGATGCGTAAATTGGAGAGGCTGTTCAAGAGAAAGCACGATCCGGTAATCAGTGACAACCTTTGATTCGCAAAAATTGAATATAAACATTTTTGGAGGAAAAGTAAAATGGATTTTAAAAGTAAAAATTGAGGGGCGTGGCCAAGATGGCGGGGTGAGCGGACGCTTCCTCCCGTAGCTCCTCCGGCCCGGCCAAGCTTGAGCCCTTTTCTTATGCTTTTCTCCCCCCGCTGAGGCTCAGCGTGGAAGAGGAGCGTGGCGGAGCACCTGGTGCGCACGTTGTTGCCGTTTTGGTTCTGATCGCCTCGGGGGAAGCCCCCACAAAGTCCGATCGAGCTCGAGGAGCGAAGGAGGGCCTGAGAGGCGGAGCGCATCGGAGTGCTGTCCGGGCGCCTCGGCTGGGCCTGGTGCTGAAAGTTGCGATCTGGCGGGAATCTGGCCCGTCGCTCGACGGAGGGTGAAGGAGCCCTGCGGGAGGGGACCCAACGGTGCGGAAGACTTAGGATGGGTGCTTTGGCACTCATACCTGTGTCGGCGACACTTCGCACTGTGTGGGCCCCTCTGTTGGGGTCGGACCATCTGGGCCCCTGCGTGTGACAGACTGAAACCGGCGGTGGAACCTATTTGATTGCTGTGCGTTTTGGGGGCCCCGGTGGTGTCGCCGGGCCTGGTCGCTCTGCCCTGCCTCGCCCTGCCGCCATCTTGTCCCTGTGGGATCAGTGGTGTTGGCCTTCGCCGGAGCCCTTGCTGGCGGATGTATGTGACCGCCGCTGCTGCCGGGCTGACTTTTTGGGGGATGTGCTGATGAGGAGCCCCCCACTGTAGCTTCCATTCCTGTCTCGGATGGGCACCCGCGGCTGGCGGTGCCCGGGCTGGACCGCCATTTTGTCACCTGTGACGCAGCGACCCTGCTTGTGGGGGGACACCCACGTCGAGTGCTTGCCAGCAGCTGGGCATCCCTGGGGCGGCTGGACCAGTGCCCGACCGTAGTGCTTGCGATGTCTGGAAGAGGAGGCTCGAAGAAGGGGGACCGCACCCTGCCGGACATGCTTGGCAGGGCCCAGCAACTGCGGGACAGAACACAGCCTTCGCCGGGGACCTCCCAGGCCTCGGCGGACGTGACTTGGGGGGAGCCACCCGTCACGAGGACCTTTATGGAGGAACTGTTTAGCTCCCTCAGGGAGGACTTCCAGACACTGAAGCGGGAGGTGGCCAGCGAGGTCCGGGAAGTGCGCAGGGAAGTGGAGGGCCTTGGCGAGCGCGTTGAAACGGTGGAGACGGAGGCCCAACGCCGGGAGGAGGAGATAGTCCATCTTCAACAGGACGTTCTCCGCCTCCGGGAGCAGTGTGTTGAGCTCCAGGCCCACTCTGAGGACCTTGAGAACAGATCACGGAGGAACAACATTCGAGTGCGTGGCGTGCCGACTGCAGACGAGGGGTCCGATCTGGGGAGCTACCTGCGGGACCTGTTCCGAGAGATCCTGGGGGAAGCTGCGGACTTCCCCATTAGCATTGATAGGGCACATAGGGTTGGCCGGCAGCGCCAATCATCGGCACCTCCACCGGACATTCTGGCCTTCCTGCCCGATTTCCCGCTGAAGGAACGCATCATGACTGAGGCCCGCAGGAAACAGCCCCTGACTTTCCGGGAACGGCCGGTGGCGCTTTACCAGGACCTCTCCGCCATCACGCTGCAGAAACGCAGGTCCTTCAGGATTGCCACTGACTTTTTGCGCGAACACGAGACGCCGTACTCCTGGGGTCATCCCTTCCGCCTGATCTTTCGATGGAACGGGGTGCTACACCAGCTACGCTCCTTGCAGGACATTTGTGGAGTCTTGGGGATTACGGCGGCGGAGGAGGAAGGAGCTACACCGTCGTGGAGGGCCTCGGAGAGACGGAGCCGGCGGAGGTCGGCGAGGCGACGATCAGCGGCCAGCGCAGGGCGTCCTGATTCCCCTACCATCAGGGCGGACATGGCTGACGCTTTGAGGGCGGCGGCCAGGGACTCGGCCGGCTCCACCGGCGTGGCCTTGACGGCCTAATGCTCACTCCGGGGGGAGATGCCTTTAGCTTCTTTAAATGCTTGGTGCGGGGCGGGGGGGTTGGGGGGGAGCGGCTGGAGGTGAGTGGCTAAACGTCCACTTCGTTCCTTTCTACGGACTTGCCCGTTTTGGGGCTTGACTGGGACAATGGGGTGTTTGAGTTTGCGTTTGGCTAGTTGCCAGGGTTGTGTTTTGGGGGGGAGTAGGGGTTGTTCTGGGGTTGGGGAGGTCCCGTCCGATGTTGTCCATGCCCACGCTTGGTATGTTATGGCTTGTCCTGTGCGGCTGCCCCGCGCGCCCCACCCGCTGATCCCCTGCCCATTGCACGGCGCTCCCGATCCCCGAGAGGAATGTCGGCCCTAAAGGTAGTGACCCTTAATGTTCAGGGCCTGAATAACCCCATGAAGCGCAGAGCGATCTTATCTTTGCTGGAGGGGACGCAGGCGGACATTTGCCTTTTACAGGAGACCCACTTATTGTCCCGGGATTGCCATAGGCTGCGCTCTGCTAAGTTCCCTACCCAGTTCTTCTCCTCGGCAGTGAACAAGACGGCGGGGGTAGCCATTCTTCTAGCGAGCTCCTTTAGGGGGGAGGTTTTGTATAAGTGTGCTGAACAGAAGGGGAGGCTTCTTGCGTATCGCATGCGCTTAGGGGGCATAGCGTTTACGGTCGGCTCCGTTTATAGCCCAAACGACCACCAAGAGCGTTTCCTAGACTCCGTGTTGGTGGATGTCACTGCTTCCCCCGACCGCCACGTCATTTTGGGGGGAGACCTTAATATTGTCTTCGATTCTGTGATGGACAGATCGGCGCAGCGCTTCCCGCAGACGGGGGAACTGTCCCAGGCTGTGAAGGCCCGGATTGCGGAAATGGACTTACACGACCTTTGGCGCTCCATGCACCCCACGGATAGGGACTATTCTTACTTTTCACACGCACATCGAACCTACTCACGACTGGACTACCTTCTGGTGAGTGGACCGATGCATGCCGCTGCCACGGCGGCGGACATCGGGGTCCTGACCTTGTCTGACCATTCACCAGTCACCGGCGTTTTCCAGTGGCCGGCGGCCTCCCCCTCTCGGGGGGTGTGGCGCCTCCGGGATACCCTTTTACACGAAAAGTCTGTAGTGCAGCGTATTGGGGAGGTCATACAGGACTACCTAACTCACAATAGCAACACCGACACTTCGCAGGCGACACAGTGGGCGGCATTGAAGGCAGTCCTCCGGGGGGAATTTATCTCTATCTCCGCAGCCGAAAATAGGGAGCGGCAACGGAAGAGGGACGAGCTGTCCGTTCAGGTCCGGGAGCTTGAGCAGGTCCACCGCCGCACGGGGGCGCCAAGGGTGTGGAGGCAGTTGAAGGCTGCGAGGAAGCTCCTGTCGGCATTGGATCTTGATAGGGCGGAGTATGCCGCCTTGCGCTTGAAACACGCCTTCTACACTGGGGGGGACAAATGTGGCAAGCTTCTAGCACACCGGCTCCGGGTCACGCAGCAGCGTGGCGTCGTGAGGGAACTGGTGGGCACGGACGGGGTGGTAGTCTCCGGGGACGCAGCGGTAGCGGAATCTTTCCGCGGCTTCTACGAGGCGCTGTATGCGGAGGAGCCCTCCTCGCCACGGGACGCCGAAGGCTATTTGGAGTCGGTGACCCTTCCGGTGCTGGATCCGGCTCAGGCGGACCACCTGGAGCGGGATATCCATGTTGAGGAGGTGATTTCCGCTATCGCGCGGCTGAAGCATGGTAAGGCCCCGGGCCCGGACGGGTACACGTCTCTGTTTTATAAGACTTTTTGCACGGCTGTGCCCCTGTCCTTACTCGGCTATTTAATTCCTTTTCCGAATCGGGAGCCATCCCACCGGATCTCCTGAGGGCGACGGTCGCGGTAATTCCGAAACCTGGGAAGGACCGGGCCCTCTGCGGTTCGTATCGACCCATCTCGCTCTTAAATGTCGACCTCAAGTTGTATACAGGGATTCTAGCGTCCAGGCTGGGTCCACACCTCCGCGGATTGGTGGAGGCGGACCAGGCTGGCTTTGTACCCGGCAGACAGACGGTTGACAATACCAAGCGGGTGGCGCATGTTCTGGAGAAGGCATCGCGGATCCCGGGGGAGCGGATGTTGCTGTCCGTCGACGCGGAGAAGGCCTTCGACAGAGTTCACTGGCCGTATCTCGAGCTGGTTCTCAAGAAATTGGGAATCGGGGATAAGTTCCGCACCATGGTATTCAACTGTTATAAGCATCCTTCAGCGTCGGTGCGGGTCAACGGGTGCAGCTCCGGTGGATTTGCCATCGAACGCGGCACGAGGCAGGGCTGCCCCCTCTCGCCGCTCTTGTTTGCCCTCTACATGGAGCCGTTTGCTCAGAGGATTCGCGATAACCCGGATGCGGTCGGGGTCCGGATGGGCCAGTATGTCCACACGGTCAGTCTCTACGCGGACGATGTCCTGTTGACCTTGGACGACCCTAGGAGGTCGCTGCCTGCTTGCCTCCAGGAACTAGACGCCTTTGCCTGTGTGGCCGGCTTCAAAATGAATATGAGCAAGTCGGTGGCGTTAGACGTGTCCCTGGCTGCGGACACCAGGAGGGACCTTCAGCGACTCTTCCCCATGCAGTGGTCCTCCTCCACGGTGCCATACCTGGGGATTCTGCTGGCGCCCACATTACCGGAGATGGTTACGGCTAACTATGCCTTTCTCAGCAGGAAGATCAAGGAGGAACTTGGTCGCTGGAGCAAAGGCCTACTGTCCTGGTTGGGGCGAATCGCGGCGGTTAAGATGACGGTGTTGCCCCAGATACTGTATCTTTTCCGGGCCCTCCCTCTCCAGCCCCCGGTGGGCTGGATACGACAAATGCAGGCTGACATCTCCCGCTTTGTCTGGCAGGGCCGCAAGCCACGAATGAAGAGGGTCCTCTCCACACTTGCTCCGGAGGCGGGGGGCCTCGGTATTCCAGACCTCCGTAAGTACTTTCAGGCGACACAGCTGCGATATTTGGTGGAGTGGAGCAGGTGGGAGTCCGACAAACACTGGCTCTTTCAAGACCAGGCAGTGGCGGGCCGCACTTTACAAGAGGTTCCATTCTTGCGCCGCGCGCACCGCCCCCCTAACCTTTACGCTTCTTTTATTACGCGGGTCCCCCTGCGGGTGTGGGACGCAGTCTGTGAGGCTCGGGGCCTCACCACCTTCCCTTCGCCGTTCACACCCATAGCGGGCAACCCGGACTTCTCCCCAGGGATGGAGCCGGGAGTTTTCTCCCATTGGGTGCAGGCGGGCTGCAGGGCGCTCTTCCAGATCTATGGCCCGGAGGGAGTGATTCCGTTTCAGCAACTCCGCCAGGAGTTCGGCCTGACGGAGCTGGACAGATTGCGCTACATGCAGGTTCGGCATTGGGCCCTCCAGCCCCAGGTGCGTGACACCGCTGCTCGTCAAATTACACCGTATGAGAGGTGGCTGGCTACCCGGACCTCCGACGCTAAGCTAATTACCGATCTGTACAAGTACCTACAACCCCCGCCGTTTCACTATTACAATCCGGGGAGGGAACGCTGGCACAGGGAATTGGGTAGGACACTCAGCCACAAGGAATGGGACAAAATTGCATATCGGGCGCGGCACTCTGCATATCACACGGGCCTTACGGAGACCTTCACTAAGGTGTCCACTTATTGGTATTACACCCCGGAGCGACTGTATGAAATGCATAAACACACTGACAAGGGGTGCTGGCGGGGCTGCGGGCAGGAGGGTACCCTCTCACACATTCTTTGGGATTGCCCCATGCTGACCGCTTACTGGAAGGAAGTTTTGGATGAGGTGGATAAGCACTTTGGGATAGAGCTGCCGCGCTTCCCGGCGTATGTCCTGCTGGGCCTCCCCAATGACCTAATGTACCCACTGAAGTCCCGCAGGGGCAGGCAGATCGCGATTGCGCTGGGGTCTGCGGTCCAGACATCCTTATCCACTGGCGCACCAACACTGTCCCCTCCATCACGGGTTGGTTGTATAGGCTTTGGCATGTGCTGGGAATGGAGAAGCTGTCGCTCACGGTGGCGGGGGAAATAGACCAATTTGAAGAGCTGTGGCAACCCTTTCTAGCGCTGCTGTCCACCGAATTCCGGGAGCTCACCTGTCCGAGGTATCTTAGGCTTCTCAGGCTGACGCCGCCGGAGATCCCGGCGGACTAGATCACATGTGAGACAGGGGCCTCCGGGGCGGGGGGGGGGGGGGTGCGGGGCTTCTTGGTGAGGACTAATCTGACGCGGGACCATAGGACGGGGGGGGTGGGGTATTGTTTTTTCTTCCTTCCTTTCTTTACTGGGGGGATGGGGGATGGGGGGGGGTGGATTGTGCTTTGTCGAGTTGCTGCTGGCTTTCATTGCTCAGATTTGGGGTGTTGGATATGCACGCAGGGATTCCACAGTTTGCATTTCTAGCCTTTCATTTACTGTGCTTTTCCTCTGGCCCATCGAGCTATCCATCGCTAACCCTCTTGAGTTGCACCTTTTTTCTTTGATTGTATTAAATGTACCCTAACCTCCTACCCCCCTCCCCCATGGTTTGTTTTGTTTCAATAAAAACTTTTAAACATAAAAGTAAAAATTGGCAAACCATGTTTGAGGTGATTGGCACAAATAACATCAAGAGATTTTGGCTGCTGGTACTCGAAGGGAGTGGGTCAGGGAAAATGAGATGTCCAGTAGGGGAATATGACTGGGTTAACCAACTGAGTAATATACATGTTAGCAATGACGAGGAAGTGTGTCCGAAGAAAATATTTGAGGTTAGTGATGAGATTGGCCCACATTTCTCATTTAAAAGGATAAAAGAAACAATCAAGGCCCTCAAGTTAACCAAGGCGGCAGAATCAGATAACCTTCCGGAAATAATAATAAAAAAGAATGTGGACTGGTGGGCAATCTTTTAATATGTTGTCTTCCAAAAGGCTTTGGCCTCGTGGTGTTTCCCAGAAAGCTGGAAAGGTGTGATAATTAGACCAATCTTTAAGAAAGACGATGCCACATTGCCTAAGAATTACAGCTTAATTAGCCGACTAAATGTGAGGGCAAAAGTTTTTCTCCAAAGTGTTGCTAGGCTTAATAAAGACCTGGGTCGAAGAAAATAACTTAATTCCTAATGAGCAATGTGGGTTCAAGGAAGGCCACTAAACCATCGATCACTGGTTCAGTTTATGGGCGATGGCAAGGAAGTCAATAGATCTTAGGGAGCAATTGATCTGTTGCTCTGTTGACTTTTGTGCGGCCTTTGACTTTGTGGACCGAATGTTACTGTGGTAAATGCAGCAGAGGCCAGGAATTCACAAGGAGCACTTCTTCAGGAGGTACATAGTCAGAATTGAGCCCAGGTGATATTAGACACTGCAAGGACCCTATTGAAGAAAATACAGCACAAGAACAGCCTACAACAGGGCTGTGGCCTGGCTCCCCTACTATTCTCTTTGTTTTTGGCTGACTTACCAAATACATTAAAGGAAGTAAATGGCTGTTGCCCAAAGATGAATGGCACCACGCCCCATCCTTTCTATGCACCAATAATCTGACGGGAGTAGGGTTACAAAAGAAACTGGACGCCTTCCAGGATTATTGTTCAAGTAAAAGGCTCACTGTTAGTGTAGACAAGACTAAGATAATAGTATTAGGGAAAGGGCTTGAGGTTTGGGGCTTAAAACAATTCAGTCAGATGTATGGCAGGCCCTCCCTCCGCCCTATATTGTCTGCTTATGATGCAACAGTCTGCCCTCAATTTCAGTATGGGGTGGAAGTACTAACCTTAGATGGCAAACAGGATTGGAACCTTGTGGAAGGTAAATGTGTGAAAAGACTCCTCGCATTACCTCCTGCAGCTATGGTTCAAGTCATAAGGACAGAGTGCCATCTTATAGCCTAGAGGTATTTGGGGTTTGTAGCCACACTGCAGTTTTGGCAGAGATTAACAAGGAATGAAGCTCTTAAAATATCCCACCTTTATAAAGCTGAGGCATAGAATAGTGAATTGAAATGGGCTATCTATGTAAGACATAATATGGAATTGCAAATCATGATCAAGCTCTTAGTTTGCTGGTGAACATGAGGCTTTTGGATGTTACATGTGCAATTCAGAGGTTTTTAATGGTGATCCGGGGGATTTTAAATGGTTTGGTAGATAATATGTAAGGCAATTGACGGGTTTTTATGTGGTCCTCCCATCCTCAATTTATTTCCCTTACTTCACTATATGTATTATTTATTGGATGTGTCCTATTTAACTCTTTTATTGTATGTATTAGTTTATAATGTATTTATGGTGGTGTTTATAGTCTACAGTCTGAATAAACAAAGCTTTTTAACTGACTGACACTTATTAGTGCAGAGAGGTCTCAATAGAGAGGACAGTCCCTCCTCAAACCCTACTTCGCACACCCGTCATTTGAGAGACAGGTCTAAAAGGAGAGCCCAGTCCCTCACCACACCCTACTAGGCACACCTATTATTACAGAGAAGTCTCAGCAGAGAGGTCAGTCCCTCCACAAACCCTGCTACGCACATCCGTCATCTGAAAGAGAAAGGTCTAAAACGAGAGCCTAGTCCCTCTCCACAACCTACCTCACACACCCATCATTACAGAGAGAGGTCTCAGCAGAGAGGTCAGTTTCTCTACACACCCTACTATGCACACCCGTCATTGCTAGAGTACACCTCAAAAATAAATTGCTGGTGACGTCTTGATACCAGAGATACAATAACTGAGCGAGTAAACAATTTCTATTGAATATTTATCTGTTCAATGCTCACAAACATTTTACAAAGAATTTGCAAACTGTGAACCATATCCTGTTTGATAAAATAAAAAAATAAAAACATTCCTTACTAAGTTAATGTCAGAACACAACATATATTGTTAAGTAGTTCTACCATACATACAGTCACAAAAATAATTAAATTACTTTTTTTTTTTTAAACCTAGAAATTCAAAGAAAAAAAGCAAAGGTTCAAGTAACGTTATAGTTATGTGTAATGCAAATATCTGTTTTCATTTTTAAAAAAACCTTAGAACTTCATTAAAAAGCAAAGGTTAAGGTAATGGTATAGTTAGGTGAATTTGTCAGTGTGAAGATTAACATCTTGACCTTTAAAACAACACAGAAATTCACCACTTATAGTTAGCATATGACATCACTCACAACATGTTCTATGACATAATTTATGACATCACTCATGACATCTCAAATTACATCGTTGATGGGGCACAATCAGCATAAAAAAATATATATTTTTAATGTCCTTGCAGGGCATTTAGGGGGTGCTACCCAGAAGGAGCAGTGAATGTGAAAGGAGCAGTGAATGTGAAATGAGCAGCTACTCCGCTCATTTAGCATTCACTCCTGTTTTTCTTTTTTGTTTTATTTGGGGAAGAGGTCATACGGCCCTCCTCCCTTGGGAAATGCATGGCCACTGGGATCCCATCCCCTGGAACCCAATCACTTTTTAAAGCGATGGGGGGAGGGGTCTGAAAATAAAAGAAACCCAACAGTTATGTAGTGAGGGGGTGAGCTCAACTCACTGAAATAGAAGTTTCAGCCAACATAACTGGAAGAACATTTTTCAGGATACTATATTTATATTGTATTGTATTATAATTGCATTTGAATAGCGCTTACTACCCCTGATGAGGCGTTGAAGCACTTTTTCAGCGAGTAGCACGCTACTCCGCGACCCATAGAGGATTAATGCTGAATTAGTATAGTGAAACATGCAAGTATATTTTAAGTGGTGGATAGCTTAGTCAGTTATTTGGATTCGGAAGGATAGCAGAAGGATAGAAGAGGAAAAAAGGTTTGTATTTATATAGCACTTGTTACCCCTGATGGGGTGTTGAAGCACGCTACTCCGGAAACCCATAAAGGATTAGTGGTGCATTTGTATGTTGAAATATGAAAGTAATTTGAGTGGTGGATATTAGTCAGTTATTTGGAGTGAGAAGGATAGAAGGGGAAGGAAGGTTTGCATTCATATAGCACCTGTTACCCCTGATTGGTGTTGAAGCGCTTTTCTGGTGAGTAGCACGCTATTCCGGAACCCATAAAGGATTAGTGTTGAAAATTAGTATAGTGAAATATGAAGCGACTTGAGTGGTGGATATGTTATTCAGTTATTTGGATAGAGAAGGGTAGGTGGCGGGATAGAAGAGGGAAAGAGGTTTGTATTTATATAGCGCTTGCTACCCCTGATGGGGTAATATAGTATATATACAATTTTTTTCACAACTCATTATCAGCCCTACCAACCTTGAAAACATTCACACTATGTGATAGAGTGGTGGGGCTTGGAGAGGGGGTGGAGTTTTAACTCTAAACATCCCTAAGAGGTAATGGAAGGGGTAGAACGAAGAAGAGGGAGCCGGGCGTAGGGCCTGTCATTGGCTAAGAACCATATCTTTCCCACTTCAATTATAAAATCAAAGGCTTCTGATTCTGCCTCCCATTTCTGGTGAGGATAAAAAAAACCTTAATGGACTTTAAAGGTGCTGAGCCTCTATCACCAGCTGGAAATCTAATCTGTATAGGGGTGTCCAGCTCATCTTATGCTCACCCTGTGATACCTGCTTTGAGTTGGCAGGCCTCCATTTTCTTTAGTATGCTAATATCCCAGAGATCAGCACAATATCGGTGGACAAATGCTTTCTTTGTGAATGGTGAGTAGATGACTTTGTTACCACATGTTCGCAGAACAATAGGTGACACTGTATCCCTGTTACCAGCTCAATCAAAGGACCAGAGGTTCAAAGACCTTTTGTAGTTACCAACCCTGCAATTTGCAAACAGGGGTTGCGACCTCAAATCGCTTTCCCTAATGTGCAAAAAGCCTTTTACAAGTTGGAACATTCTTTCTGACTCCTAAAATGTTTTTACTATCCTTTCCGAATCACAGACAGGAGATGCTGTGAATGGGGCATCCCACTCTTATTTCTGATACGAAAAGGAAGGTATCAATGGTTTGCGACTGCAATTGCAGTCATAAACTGCTGATGAGTTACTGATCCCAAGTTGGTACGGTATAAGGATTGCAATTCAGAAGATGTCCGCTTTGGATACCTTCCCTTTTGAGAATCCTGTCAGCAGTCTCCTCTCTTCCCAAATAAGAAAAAAAAAAGCAGCACCTGTGCATTTAATGGACATGGACCTCAATCCCTTCATTAGCAGCTAATCACAGGGAGGTTGTAAATTGCTACCTGCCTAATTAATATTTATTAGGCAGGTCATTTTGAGATCTCCTGTAAATGGATGATTTGCAATGCCACCTTTTACTTAACAAGTATAAGTGCAAATTGCATTCAGAAAAAGGGGTATGAGAGGCAATAGATTATGATGCATAGAATAAAGTATATACAACAATAATAATGCAGTCAAACAGTGAGTCCACGTCGTTGCTTGTGATTTTCGAGTTGTGCTTTATTCGTGTTGTTGGTGAAGTTCGAATACAGCCAACGCGTTTCGCCCAAACATGGGCTTCTTCAGGGCTAAATAAGTGTAAGGCGAATCGTCTAAGATGGGAGAGATTAGCGTCTCTAGTTTGTGCATTCCCATGCGCAAACTAGTCAATGTACAAATTGCACATCCCTGGTTTGTGAATGGGAATGATATACCTGCACCTCGATCCTCGAAAACTGCAAAATCTTGGGATTGACCAACTCTCCCCTTCCCCTTCCACTGCCAAACAGAGAAGCATTGAACTAGTGACCGCATCGACCTCAGACAGAACATAGGCCGGGGCATTAAATTAAAAGTGGCTCCCTTAAGCAAATCAGATAGCTAAAAGTGTCCCACATGTGCAAGTAAACAGTTTAACACTTGTAAAGACAAGTGGTATAGGTGTTTGAAAAAGTATGGGAGACTGCATGCATTTGTGTTTGCTGCAGGCAATGCTTGTGGTAATAGCAGAGAAATCAACAGTAAAAAATGGCCTATCAGACCTTCAAATAGGCCAACAAACAGCAATATACTGATCTGTAAGAGCAGAGCCTCAGGCTCTGCTAGATTGCCCTATAGGCCAGTCCGACATGACTAGAGGGTATGTACCCTAAATTAGGCCTGGGTGTGAAATTCGGCATAGTGTGCGGAGTTCCAAAAAACTTTGCAGAGCGGAGCAGAGTTTTTTCCTCGCTCTCGCTCGCCATCGTTAAGTTGGCAAGTGCAAGAGAGGAAAATCTTATTCCAGACCACCTCCCGACGAGATTTCTCAACACGGGCAGTCGCAGATGGCTGCTACTGCACATGTTGAGAAACCTTTCGTTCGCGCTGAGGAAGGAGCCACTTGAGTAGAACATCTACTTGAGTGGCAGAAAGAAGCAGTGCCCTCTTGCGCTACGCATGGTGCAGTTCGCACTGATTTTCCAGCATAGGACAAACATCCAACACTAAAAATCAATGCAACAGCGCGAACAAACGCACTCCGCAGCTTGCGGAACTCCGCGTAGTGGAACTGCGCACAGGCCTATCCTAAATGGAGTAACTTGAAGAATTATCTTAGAGCTGACCATATGTGACTTGTGGAGCACCAAAGGAGCCCTCCCTGAGCCCATTAGTATCTGCCCCAGGTGTCACTTGGCCACTCTCTCAGTCACCACAAGAATGTGTGTAGAGCGGACTGGAATACATTTCCTAATCAAGGCAGCAGAGCAGCTGTGTTTGCCAGGCAGTTTTTCTTATTCCCTATTGTGGTCACGGATCCCACTGAGATCAGCTGGTGAGGAAAGTTATTTTTTTATTTAGTAGAAGTTCTTTAAAATTGTGTACTAAATGCAGATTCAGGTGGCACAACTTTCCAGTCTGCTATAGTGGCAAAGCCATGGTACTGCCCTAATTAATTATCACAGCCATTCTTAACAAGTGGAACGTGGGCCCCTGGGGATTCCCACCGCCTATTCAGTGGGTCCATGGACCCATATCACTTCTAACCATAATGTCCAATCAATCATAGGCATTTCGAGTTAAATTACTGTATAAAGGAGGTTCCTCCTAGGAGGAAAATAGTTTCAACAAGTAACAATGCTGCTTACTTGAAATCTACAGTAGAGGTTATTAACTAGAGGCTGCAGACACATATGACATTTAATCATTATTTTCTGACAGTAAACATAAGCCTTTCAAACTACAAAAGAATATAAAGAGGGTTCCCCATACCAGAGTAATAGTTGTATCAAGTACATAGTGCAAGGGTGTCTGCGTGCGGGGGAAGATTGTTTATGTTCAGGAATGTGCCCCTTCCAGCACATATACAATCTTCAAATACCGTTTTGTAACTTCTATGTGTGCAGCTTAATGCAGCACACATACAAGTTGCAAAACAGCATTTTTTTTTAACTGATTGTTTATGTGCAGGAAGGGGGACCTTCCTGTACATAAACAATCATTGGCCTTTTGGTGTTTTCATGTGTGCTGCACAACGCAGCACACATGAAAACAGCAAAAACAAGGAGAAATGAACCATTTCTCCTCGTTGCGCCAGGGTAACACCAGGTTTTCCCTGGTCTTAATTCTGGTGCTGCCTCCTATTTACGCATCCCTTGTAAATAGGGGTAGCGTCAGAATCAATGGGTGTTGCGGTGAAACGCCCACTGCAACACCCATTGCCCTCCCCTTTCACGCTAAGAAAAGCGGGAAAGGGGGCCTTATTTACAAGGCAGCGTAATGCCACGTTAAGTGGCTTAGCGCTGCCTTGGCAATAAGGTGAAGCCCCTATTGCCACAGGAACATTGTAAAAAGAGAAGTTCCTGTGGCAATAGGGGCTTGTAAATATGCCCCCAAATACTTCCACAGGCAGAGTACCAATTACTATTCGGCAGCATGTACGCTGGCATAATGAGCATCTGGTCTTCCAGTTTTTATGCAATCACTGTCTTTGTCAACGCAAAGACCCTGCAAGGGCTCCAGCTTTGTCCCTACCTTGCTTGAATACTGCCGTGTCTGCTCGAAACCAGTGCTAATTGAGTTACTACTTCTGGCACACAACTTCTGCTGAGATCTCTGATTTCACATGATTACCTAATGAATTGTGAATACAAACTGGGTCTCATACTGGTGTGTAGTCACTCCCACATTTAAGAATGCAGCTGAAGAAAAAAGTAGATGTGCTGACTTCATATAATGTGCACTTGTTTGTAGGTTTTGTGTAATATTGTTAGAGTCTCAAATCGTAAAAAATGGCTTAGCGAGTCCTTGGCTTCCAGTTGTAGAGAACGAGCACTGACTGTCCAGGGTTGATCAATCCTAGTCAAAGTTACTTTGTTAAACTTATTTATTAAATATTCTCTATACAGAACACCATTTAATTCTACAACAGTCATTATAAAAATGTTTTAACTTCACGTTCAAAGCATGTAATTTAACTGCAAGCGGAGAGAATCCATTTGATGCTAACAAAACAGAAGCATTAAAAAATATTGCCTGGGTGCAAGCGATCTTCAGCCCGATTGCTGCCATGGAATGGGATACCTTGCAGAGGCTGAGCCATTTCTGGCACCCGAAAGCAATGTGCTAAATTTGGATTGGGAGGCTTTGCTGCTACTCTGCCTTCCCGCTTGGGTTTCAGATTGCACCATCTGCGCCAATTTGCCATCTCACTGGCCACAATTTTTCAAAAGTAGAAAGAGGATGCCAACCAAAGGTGGGTGAGTCAACCAACACATTAACAGAGAGAGCCGAGCCAGAGCCGAGCCAAGGGTCAGGCTCGGATTTTCGACCCAAGAGACGAGCCGAGCCCTGAAATGCTTGCGATCTAAATTATAGAACAAATCTCATGTAAAATATGATAAAGACGCTTCAAAATTAAAAAAAAAGCATATTAATTTAACATGTAGAAGTTGTGACATTAATACATCACGTTATAACACTGCACTGAAAAGTATTTATTTAAGTACATTTTTTTACATATGAATCATGAGGGAGGGAACTAAGAGGAAAGACAGTTGTCATATAAAACCCTGAATGTGGCCCAAATTATCATAGAGAAACATTATAGCGAATTAAATCAAACAGAATAGGTATTGTTAAAAATGCCATTCTGGACGCACATGTTTAAAAGTGATTTCATACGCAATAATGAAGAAAAAGGGTTTTGGTGAAATGAAATATTTGCCTAAGATCACACATTTTAAGAGGGTAAGGCGTGATTTATACACGTTTTCTGGTTTCACTTTGTATCAAACAGCCAGTAAACGGTCACTATTTGTCTTCCCATATGCTAAGTCTTTGTACTTACCTGTGTGCATTTTTCTGCTGTTTCCATTTAGCTAGAACTAGATCTGCAGGTATTGGACCGCTTTCTATTAGCACCATTTCAATTACACAAGGCCACCTCTCATTGTTGATAGGGATGGGGAGGTTAAGTGATTTTCCCAGAATCACAAGATGTTGAGCCAAAGCGGAGACTCGAACCTGGATCCTCAATTCCGAAGTGAGCAGCTCTGGCCGTAACACATTCTGCAGCACACGCAAAAAGAGGAAAGTGCTTCTCATGATTGTTTTTGTGCAGAAAGGTGTCCCTCCCTGCACAATGACAATCCAGGCACCCTTGTAATATGATGCAAGGATGTCTGCGTGGCGCAAAGTAGCAAAAGTGTGCCAGCACTAGGAAAGGACAGGAATGCGCACTCCAATGTTAAATAAAACACATTCCTGCCCTTCCTCTTTCACGCAGCGCAGCAAGGTGGCTTGCTGCGTTGCGTGAAAGATTGATAAATATGCCCCCACATCTCTTATTCAAATGGGTATTTTTCGGTGTGTCTGAAGAAAGCCCTTTCTGGCTATTTGGAAGTCTTTATGTCATTACGGGCCCTGGTTCCAGTCATGAGCTTTTCATCTGCTAATAATTGCTAGCAGGTCTGTTAGTCTAATTATCTAAATGATTTCAAATCAATAGTACAATATTCAGAGGTTTTAGGCTGCCAGCCCAAAAGCCCAAGACTGTAAACAGTGCCTGTAATAATATTAATTTAGGGGGTCACCATATCCTTATGTTTGGCTTGCTAGGGTTTTTAATGGCATGATGCAATGCAGCTGCTCTGATGCCTCCAGGTATTTGTCCGAAGGCTGTTGATATTTGCACCTTGGTGGGTGATACTTTACTGTTAATGCCAAAGGCTGGCTCGTGCGTCAGCGGGACCAATGTCCCAGTATTGGTGAAGATTCAAACTGTGCAGTGGCAGGCAAAGTCAGTATACAGCTGACAGCAAATGGTTCTGCTTTTTAAAGAAGGAATGGTTTGTGTTAGTCTGAGGGGAATCCCTAGTTGCCTTGACCAAGACGCCATTTGTGTCCTCTGCCATGGACAATGCTTTGATGCCAAAGGAATTGTTGATATTGGTGAGACTTACGACCTTCTGAAAGTCTGTAATTCCAATTTAGAGGACAAGGAAGGTCAATTCCTTGAGTTGACTGTTCAACCACTACTTGCCATTTGCCCAAAACCAGTAAATTGTTACGTGTCCATAAGAAAACTGAGCTGTTTGTGAGCCAAACACATTCCTGAGACGAGAAAAACTGTATGCTGCACACTACAAATATCTTGTCTAACACTGAGATGACCACGTTGTTGTGTTGGGATTTACAAATTAGATTATTTGGATAAACAGGGAAGTCATCAGTGGCAGTCAATATAACCAGAAGGGAAATCAGAGAAGTGGATTCTGATGTAGTTTCACAGCAGTTTTGGGGGGGTCATGGTAATTATAACTTGCTTTTAAATAGTTCTTTATATTGCTCTTCTGTCATTTCTAAGTGCAGTGAATACTATGTCACCATTACCTAATTTAGTTTACTCAAATTACCTACCTCAGGAGAAAGGAAAGATGAAATGACTGTACTGGAATTCGAATGCATGACTTCCAGATCACTGGATGATTCAGCAGTAAGAATGTGACTTACTGTGCCCGCCGAGCAAAATTATCTAATGCAGGGGTCTCCAACCTTTTCTGTAATGAGAGCTACTTCTGATCAGTGAAAATCATCGTGAGCTACTGAAGGCCAAGTCACTCACACATTGTTACAAGACACCCTCTTGCCCAGCTACTTTGACTTTAAACCTAATGTCCATGGAGCCCGATACTATAGTTTAATCATAATACTGTGACTTGGGGTACTCTGATAGGGCTGCCATGTGCATCAGTGAGTGCATGTCCTGTGGGAATGTATGAATATGTATGTGAATGAATGGGATATGTGTGTTTGAGTGTCTGAGAGCCTGTGTTGTATGTACTTGTGGCACAGGACATACCTTTCGCCAAATGTGGCACCGTTAAATGTACAAAACAAACATACAACCTTTTTTTTTTTTTAAAGGGAAAAATTTAAAATGCAGAAAAATGTTCGGCAAAAATTTTCATAATGAGGAACATTTTTCTGCACTTGATGGAACATTTTTCTGCACTTTAACTTTCTCCCATTTAAAAAAAATGGCTGTAAAAGTAAGGCAGTGTGTCTACCAGTCACTGGGAGAAAATTCAACTGAACAGTTAGCTTTATGTTTATATGCATTACATAAAACTCACCACTTTAATGTTCTCCCTTGTCAAAGTGCCTTTGAACAGCAGGCATATTACTACCAGTGGCCTGTAGATATGGTGCCAAATTTATAACCGGGAAATACATCCATTTGTTTTCATGTGAGGAATTTAAAGTGAAGAAGCATGCTTCACAAAACATTAGGACTTAACTGGCTTAATTTAAAGTAGAGAAAAACAATAAGATAATGTTTCATAGAAACATTTTTCTTCACTTTAAATTTCTCTTATTTAAAAGAAAATGACTTTTTCAGTTATAAATATAGCACGGTGTCTATCAGCCCCTGGAAGCAAGATGTCTGCTAATTGTAAATGTGGCATTTTGAAAAGGAGAAAACTTAAATGAAGACTTACCTTAACCATTAAGTTAACTCTATATTTTAATTTGCTCACATTTAAAAGCATTCAGGAATATCATTTTGTTCTCATGCTCCAATATTGATTTGAGAACATCTTGTGAGAGTTAAGAGTCAAATCACAGCACGGAAACCGCCCTAATCGCAGTCACCGATAACATCAGGACTCTCCTCGACAGGGGAGAAATCTCTGCCCTAATTCTCCTCGATCTCTCTGCAGTTTTTGACATCATGTCCCACTACTCACTCCTATGCGGACTCCGCCAAATGGGGATCCGAGCGAAAACTCTCAAATAGATCACATTCTTCCTCCAGAAGAACCCAAAGTGTCTGCCTCCCACCCTACACCTCAGGCCCGAAAAACATCATCTGTGGCATCCCACAAAGATCCTGCCTGAGCCCAATCCTGTTCAACACCTACATGGTTCCCCTGGCCACCATGGTCAGATCCAACGGCATGAACATCATCTCCTACGCGGACGATACTCAACTCATCCTCTCCCTATCCTCAGACCCCACTAACACCAAAGCTAACTTCCACAGATGCATGACAAGCATCACAAGCATGATGCAGAATAGATGCCTCAAACTCAACACCGAACAAAACAGAGATAGTCATTTTCAGGAGCAGCATTTCCCCAACCAAACTCAGCCCCTCACCCACACCCACAGAATATGCAAGAAACCTTAGCATCATACTCGACAGCGGACTCACAAAGAGGAAGCGGATAAACACGGTCTCGTCCACCTGCTTCCTCACCCTGCGCTTGCCCAAGAAAATCTTCAAATGTTTCTCCATCAGCACCAGACGCACCTTCACCCAGGCCCTCATCACAAGCCGCCTGTACTACGGTAATGCCCTCTAAGTGGCCTCACAACCACAAAACAGACCCCAGACCATTCCGAACACAGCAGCCAGGCTCATCCTCGACCTCTCGTGATGGAGCCACATCTCCCCCACCTCACATCTGTGCACTGGCTCCCCGTCAGCAAACGGTGCCAGTTCAAAATGTTCGCCCACGCCTACAGGGCGTTCCTGACACAACAAAAAACCAACAAACCTCAACAATATGGTGAACTTCCAGCAATAAACCAAACAACTACACTCTGCATCCCTCTCCCTAGCCCACACGCCCCACATCCACAAAAGTAGGAGCGGTGGATGCCCCTTCTCCTACCAAGCTGCAAAATCATGGAACGGCCTCCCTCTCCAACTCTGAACAGCTCCCACCCTGCAGAAATTCAGGAAAGGCCTAAAAACCTGGCTCTTCAACTAAGACCTCAGCAGAGGCACCCCCTCCTCGCCAGAGCATGGATACCCTCACTGGTGAAAAGCAGCGCTATACAAATTCGGTTTGATTGATTGAAATACCTCAGTGCTTTAGTTCTGAACCTCTGTGACCCACATGGGTCATAAATCTGAGTGGAGCGCTGCTCATTATCAGGCTCTGCTATCTGCAGCCTGATAGTAAGGTAAAATGAACATAGCCTTTCCTTAACTTTAAATGAAAACCCAACACTTATTTATTGCAGGTCTTAGTTAAAAATTAACTCAAGGCTGGGAGTTACTCTGAAGGTTTCTGCGAGCTACTGGTGGCTCATGATCAACTGGTTGGAGACACCCGATCCATTGGGCGTAACATGGAAAAGAGGGCAGTTATTCCCAAGTTATTCCACCATGACAATGACGGCTGAAATGAAATATTCTCTTGCAGTAGGTTCTCAAAATTTGCTAACCGTGGTGCTTTCATGGGCAGAAGTTGAAAAAACTGTCTCTTAATGACGGTCAACATTCCGTCTATTTAAGGATTATGTTGTGCACATCAAAACGACTCAGCTGTTGAACTGCCTTTGAGTGTACAGCCTAGAAGTAATGTGTTTAGCTGTAGCCATTCATCAATTGGCCAAACTTTGGGAGGTAGCTGAAGTCAGTCGTCAAGTAATAACTCATTGAAAATAAATGCTCACTTAGGGACCAAGTGGTGCATTAAGAACTGGATGTGCTTCTATGTGTCTATAGATTTATACTTTTCCATTACTAAACAGATGGTGAGGCTGGCAGAGGAAGTTATCTACAGAGTTTGAGCCCCTTCAATGGTTAAGTCCCCTATAAAATCATGACATAGCAACTTTCAGGATAAAAGCTTATGGTAGCGGAAGAGTGCAGACAACAGACAACACAACAAACAATAGCAAAAATGGTGACAAACACAGAGTTATGAGGGTAGGAAAGAGAAGTGCATTGATTCTTCTAGAGGTGCATGGACACATACAACTTGAAGCCTTATATTGACGTCAATTGGAGATGTAAACTTCAATGTTCTTCTTTGCCACCATAAGGATTCGCTGTAAACATTCCTCAGAATGTTTATGAAGTATGGGTGCGTCAAGAAAATATCCATGAGTACCAGGCTAACAAATACAATGAACAATAAGTTATTCCATTAAAAAGTTGTTTTCCAAATCTCTCTTGCGAGAACAGATCAGATGCAATAAGAGTCACTCCTTCAAAACAGGCCCAACAGACTCTGTTCAATTGATGTCCCAGGGAAAATTATTCCAGCAGGAGACCAATATTACCTATGAATCATATTCTCTAATATGAGCATATGTTGATATGTTGAGGTTTTAAAATGTGTGCTTCAAATTCGAATCCCAGACATATTCATTAAAGTTAATCTTTAAATACGCAGTTTAGTTAGTCATAATATATGATTGTAGTTTGGGGATGTTTTATGCAAGATGTTACAATTAAGTGACACAGACGGTCTCATCTAGTGAACCATAATGACCAGAAGATTGCAGTGACAAAATAAATTATGGACAAGAGTAACACTGGGCTGTTCCCTTTTAGATGGAGAGCATTTGAGATATATCGGTCCACCAGTAATAATCTTGTCTCAAATATCTGTATTCTGGCAAGCACCAAGTAAGCAAAACATAATCCACTCCAAGCCAGGAAATTACAAAAGCTTTACCAATCATAGTGTTAGTAATAATTAGTAAAATAACATCCAATGTCACCTAGAATAAAGAAAAAAAAGAACACCAAGCAAAGAAAGGGTGTGCAAGGGAACTATAATCAATCAAAAGTTAGAGTTTACCGGGTACACTGATATTGTCCACTGGGCACACTTGATAGCATGCATGCTATTGAGCATGCAAAAAGAATACCAATTTTTCACAGTGCTGTCCCTGTAGAAAACACTCTATCTACGGCCATGATAGTTTATAATATCCTTGTAAGGCACAGCTGGGTGACATTATTTTGAATATAATAACTGAAGAATAGACTCATATTTTCTTAAACTAGGTTTGATTTGGAAAGGAGGAATCCCTCTACTAAAGCTAGTACTATATTGATATTTCTTACCTGTTATTTACTTTCTCCCTCCTTAAATATCACTCACTCCAATAAAACATAATCGAAAAATAAACTTCATTCTTTTTGCTCCAAAATCTCTTCATTGTCTTCACAGGTTGTCATATATACAAGAAGGATTTGGGATTCTGTTGTGGACTGACAACCTGTGGATGCTTTCAATTACAGCTGTAAAATGACCATGTTTCCATAGCTCCTGACCTTTTTGAAGTTTGCAAATAAGTGATCCAAACAATGTATGTCAAGTACCTGGTCGAGCACTAGTCCTCGCCTGTCCTGTAATCATCCATGCTTCTAAGAATAAAAGTGAGAATTAGTTTCACATCCCAATTAACTTGAGGGCCAAGGTAAAACGTCTTGACGCCCTGATTTGAACCCCGGTTGGAAAGAATGAAGGTTGATTATAATCCAAGTTAATTTGGAGAATCAAGCAGATCCAGGTATTTGTCTTTATCCTGGTAAGTAATAGGTCCATAATTAGCCGGGACACTGGGATCTAGAATTGCCTTTTTCATGAGGGGGGCTCTTTCTTCAGGCCAGATAGGGCAGCTTCCTAACCCAGCTTAGTGTTAAGATTTTCAACAGTGGTGCTTTCTGGGGATTTTGCTTGGTCTATGAGTATTCACCCAGGGATGTAATTCACTAAACATGATGTGGGCTACTTTATTAAAAAGTAATTCTAATAGTCATGATAGCCAGAAATTTCCTTAGATTTAGCTTTAACCTCTTCCTTTTTTCCCCAACATTCAGCTTCCATTGCTCTGCCGTTCACATTGTATTAATTTTTATGAGTACAAAGGTGAGAAATGAGTTTGCATTTTCAAGTTCCTTACCACCTCCACAAAATTGGAATGCATGATAATATTTAGCTTGTGAACAGGTTCATTCACTGTATTAAATCTTTTAAAGCTAAGCAAAGAATGTTTTAAAGGGACCGAGCCAGTTTGGAGTGAATGAGCGAATGAGGGTGATGGCAGAGGATAAAGGTACTGCCTTAAAGACTGAACATCCTGTTTGCCTCCCTAAATTCCTTAGCTGCTGGGACTTTTCCTGTCCCAGTGCTGGGCCACCTTTTTGATGTTTGGAGCACTTCGCGCTTAAGCCTTTATAAAATCTTTGCTACAAAAGAAATCGATACCAAAACTGCATTATTTTTTCCCACATGTTGTGGGTTCTAAAGATACACAGAGTTTGTATATTCCCTTGGAAAGAACGAAGAAAATAGCCAAAATATAGCACAAAAGGTTGCTGTGCTAAGATCACTATCTTCCCAGGTTTCATGAACAAGCTGAGTTGGAAAAAAGTTTTACCACAGTTTTTGCATTCTTGTAACGGGTAATCCATTTTTTCTATGTTTCTGGTTTCAACCTACTTGAAATGTGGTGGAAACAGGTGTGAAACCCATGGGTGAACACAGAAAAATAAACATTTCCAGAAACTAGTAAAAATTCAGAATTTAGCAAGGGATCATTTATGAAGATATGTCATGCTATTCCTAAAGAATCTAAGTGTTGAAATAAAACAAATATTGATAATACGTTGGAAAAAATAACAATTTCAGACATTTCTGAAACCTAGACACTGAGGAGAGTCCAGGGTGGTGTGAATTGCATGGATCCCTCTACCTTTTTTTTAGCCAGAATGCCTTTCAAACCTTAAACTTTGGCTAAAATCACGCATTTCCCTCACATTCATGAGGAAACAATCCGGAATCTGTGGGGATCAACAAATTCTTAACATCCAGCATTCTCACACTTCAACGCGCAAAAAAACGTACCCCACTTGTGCAACTGGGCTTAGGATCCAAAACAGGAAAGGACCAAACCAAGGTCCAAGTGAAGAGCACATTGAAGTCACATGGTCACAGCTTTCATCCATTCCTCTTGTTCCTCGCAAGAGCAGAAAGACTGTAAGGTCTAGTATGCTTTTTGACTCTAGAGAGCAGACAATAGACTGACTTGGCTAGTTGGGTGGGGGGCGAAGCCTGAGACTGTAGGCCCTACCCAAATCTTATTTTTTCACTTTTCTCCCAGCGTCCACCCCATTGCTTCCCTCAAAGAGGAGTAGAAAGACTGTTTGAGGGTGGGGGCACGGACCAATGCCAGGGTGGGCTGCCCCTACCGCTCTATTAATTTTATTTTTTTAGATCCCTGGTGTCTATAGTGCTATTTGACACCCTTCACTCTTGTGGGGGCATATTTGCGGCAAACATAATCATTTGCCGCAAAAGAGGAGCAGAAAGACTGTTACACTCACATCTGCCTCCCAGGAGTCACTAACGTATGATCTCCTTTGAAGGAGAATCTTGTGACAGTAATGTCTTTTCTTGGCCTCAATGGGCTTAGTAAGCAGTATTTGAATGGTATGGCCGTTTATTTACTCACATCGTTCCACACAGTGCTGTTTCGCAGAGGAAGACAGACATAGGCCACTGCATTAAAAAAATATTCTGTACGAGCAGATGGAATTTTCAGCAGCACGTTGTCATGTGTTAAGGAGCACGTGAGGCAGAAGATTGAGTTGGCACAGTGACTGATATCCAAATTCACAGCTGGGAGTGATTCCTATGTAGACAGGCCAAATAAGCAGCCCCAAAGATCAATGAACCAAGTGTGTTAATGCCAGGTCATGGAACGAATGGTTCATTGTCACTTGCAAAACCATTTTTCAGTTCCAGGCAATCATTTATTAATTTACTGTAATCTGAGTTTTAGTATTGGATCTTATTAAGTAAATCAATTAGACTAACAAACAATATTATAATGGTTTGCAAAAGAAATGCCCAGTACTGGAATGCAGTGTCTCTAGTAAAATATAATCTGGTACCATGTTACATACACACCAACTATAATGTTCCTGAAAGACTGAACGAGCAACGTCTAATAGACACACTAGGCACCATAATATAAAACTGCAGGCAGGGTCAGACTGGCCTATAGGGCAATCAGGCAGAGCCCGATAGGCTGATCTGACAGATCACTGTGTGGGACAGTTTTTTAGCACTTGTGAGCCGGTTTTATGGCAAGGTGGGCCGGTATTTGTCGGTGATTCCCCTAATATTACCACTTTTGCAGCTATCTGCATTGCTGCAGTAGTACAGCTGCCGAGCGGATCCATTTCATATGTGACATCTTCTGACAATCCTAGCCTTATAGCCTACAGAACTTTGTGTGCAAGGACATTTAATTCCATGGCATTAATAAACAAGCATTTGCAATGCATTAGGTCTCGCAGTTACACGAGTTAAAGCTATTGGCATTGTAAATGACAATGCCAATAGGCATTGTTATTTGCAATGTCAATAGCTCAAACTCGCGTAAATGCGAGACCTAATGCATTGCAAATGCTTGTCATGATAGCAAATGCTCTGGCAGCACAGGGGGTTTCTCCATCACATCGTCAGATTAGCAGCGACATAACGGATTCATTGCTGACACTGACGGATGTGGACGCGACGTCGAGGCTCGAACCCTGGTTTCCTGCACCAGAGGCGGCAGCGCAGCCGACGGACCACATCCTCTCCCCTAATGTGCAGGTATGGATGGGCCTGCAGTCTGAGCAGCCTGCAAACTCTGGAAAGGGTTCAATAAGAGAGACTTCAACAGCAAACTATAGCAAAGTGCCTCAAAGTGCGCCAAAGAGAGCTCAGAGTCTAAGATAGGTTGGCTCGGCCTTTGCCCCTGGCACTTTGGGTAAAATGAGAACAAACTCCAGATGTGCACTTATAGAATGCTCAACATCGGCTGCTTGGGCCCTCGAGATGTTTGCTTCTGCACAGCTGCCTCCAGCTTGCTTATTGCACGTGTGTGAATAAGCACTCGCACCCGACAGGTGTCTATGTTCATTCATTTATTAATCCGTTGTGTGCAACAAGCTCATTCCGTTCGTTGCATCTGCGCCTCGTTTAAAAAGCACATGTCCAACGATCTCCTTAACGAGGGAGAAGACGGGGTTTCCCAAGCAGTAAGAATTTTACACTCCTCTCTTTCTTCTGGGAGCTTTTCTCTCCCGGCCTTGCTATTTTCCCATCTAATATACCCTCATGATTGAAAACCAGGTGAACAGATAACATCAACGGTGGGGGGAAAGTAAGCGGTGGGAGTGTGACGGCAGTCCGTGGAGGGAGCGCTGCTGTGAGTGATCCATGGGGTGGAAGGGCCTGGATGCTGATAAGGGGGCTGGCACTGGGCCACGCTGCATTCGCTGCAAGTCTGGGCTCCCGCACTCCGAAAGCTGAGGAAATCGGAAAATATTCCGAGAAGCAGACAGCTGACGGGAGCGAGAGAGAGGGAGCGAAGGAGGCTGCACAAGTACTGGCCACACTCGAGAAAAAAAAAAACTCCCGGGTCTGATCAAGAAAGGAGCTGGAAAAATGCGCCTGGGTCCGTCCCCTCCTCCCTCTCCGGTGACAGTTAGAGCAGGATGAGGAACGAGAAGGGAGGGGGGAATGTGAGCAACAGAGGAGCCCGCAAAAGTGAAAGTGATCGTGTTTACGATCCCCACGGAGGAAAGACACATGGCGCTGCGCGCGTGCACGTTCACGTGCACTGTAGCTTTAGGCCACGGCAGCACTTTGAGAAGCCCAGATATAAAATGTCTCTTCGAGCCTTTGGCTCGCGAGACCTAAAAAGTGAAACTGTGCATACCACAATGCATCATTTTATTGCTTAAAAAGGCAGGACTATCTGACAATGCCACAGGCTTGGGAATTATGTGGTAAGATGTACCCAGCAGGAAGATAGCACCCCAATACCTCCCCGTCTCTTTCCCTGTCCTATTACGTACTTTCATCAGAAGAATGTGCCTCCTCCAGGTAGGCTCCTCATCGAAAGGATTTAGAAATAACAACATACTTGCTTTTTTGCCCATAACCACACCAGGACCCTTATTTGGCATGGGACTTTTAACTGGAGTCACTATGTACTCTGCCTTTTTTTCTTGGATGCACAAAGGTGGCCACCCTGATCTCTAACCGGTTCAGAGCTCTTAGAACCAGACTGAGGGGTCACAGGAGGGGAGCAATGATAAAACAGGTCATTTTTACTCCTCCTTTTCCCACTTTCAATTTAGGAAGCATGAGGCAGAGCACAGAGTCTGGGCAGATGTGAAGAAGGCTTCCAGAAAAGGAATGCACTTGGAGCTGCCCAAGGAGCTAGACTTTTGTAAGTTCTGCCCTCCTGTGTGCTCAATATATGTAGCCACAGCACCTGCTTCAGTGGAAAGGTTCACTTACTGGCAGTATTAGACAAGCATTTGCAATGTAATTGGTCTCACCTTTGGGACCTTATATGTATTTAGCTATGCAGCACATTAGCCTGGGTGCTGAAACATATACTGTTCTTTTACATGGAGGGAAAGTATGCACCAAACTGTGTGACACGCCAGGTATGGGAACACATGGAGAGAAATATTGCCTTTCAGCGGGAAATGGTATCGTCCAAGCTCTGTTTTTAATACAAAATCAGGGCCTTCGGTGGTCATATCACTGAAAATACAAGATTTGAAATATATATTATTGTCTACGGGTGCTCCTGGAAGACAATTTCTATAGACTGGAATCTAGAGAATGCTAAAGTGATTATGGTATTTTACTGACCTCTGCTGGTCGTTTTCCATCACGAAAGTTAAATAGAGGCAGTTGAACAGAAAAGAAATTCCCTAAGTGGAAGCAGACAAGTCCTAGGGCTGATCTCCAGAGCCAAAAAAGTACATACAAATATAAGTATATACTAAAGTATATAAGTATATACTAAAGTATATACAAGAGGTCTTGAATGACGACCTAAAAAATGGCTCTCTGCAGGAGGATAGGTAGAAATAGGACCTTTGTGCTGTACGCATGCGTACACAGTTTTTTTACCTCAGAAATTCATATGTGAAAAGAGGCTCTATTAAATGCAAACCCAGGCATGTACATGAGTCACCAAGATGAGCAAGCACACAGATTAGAGTCATCAGGGATCAATCCACCCTTAATCTTTCAGCGTACCATTGAGAGCTTTCATAAAGTCCTTGGCTAAGACTATTGAGAAACAAACGTAAGTAGATGTATCAGATTAGGCCTCCCTTACAAGGGGCTTCTAAAACCTACTATTTTATTGTATTCACGCTATCATCAGTTGCCTCCTTTTGACATTCTCCCCAATAAGATGATGTGGGAAAAAAGGACCCAAGAAGAAAAATGACACCACAGGAATTATATACTTATAAACGTTAGACTGATACCTTCCTTTCAGGTTATCATTGCCTCCTGATAAAGACCAGCTGGCATGAGATCCACAGGCATACTGAAGTTCCCAGTGAATTTGACAATTGAAACTCTCCTGCTGAGGGAGTAGAAGGATCCCAAAATGGTGCTAGTCCCTTTGATCAGGCGCTGTATCTATCCACTGGCAAAGAGTCATCTGGATCTTACACCATTTCCAGACCTTGGGCATGATGCTCTTTCAAGAAAATTCTGCCTCCTGTGATGGCTCGCCTACAAAGGGAAGTTGCGAGCAAGATTTTTAAGTGATTCCGTTGGCTCGCCAACACCTGGATCCTCAGTCCTGTAACATTCTGCAACATTGTGAGTCGTGTTGCATGACTTCAAAGCATCAATTCAAGTGTTGAATAGTATCTGCCTTCAGCTCTAGTTGTGGTTGAAGTCCTCATGTTTATTGACCAGACTATCTCTTTGCATCCCAAATCTGTAGTGGTCACTATATATACCAGCCGCATGGATGAATGGGGGGTGCGATGATCTTGGAAGTGGGTAGCAGGGTGCAAAGGCCTCTACAAGTATTTGACACAAGTCAGAGGGAAAGTTGCAGTAGTTTGAAAGCACAATATGGTGGATTTATTTATTTTATAAAGTTTTATATAGCGCGAACGTGACCAAAGCGGGTATCAGAGCACTTTACAACGTTTAAAGAGATAGGTAGCATAAAGAACAACATCATCATCAAGGATGGAACAAGTTATGAAAGAGTCCCCAAGAGAAACCACCGCAGGGTTCAAGACAGACAAAAAACAAAAATCCAAAAATAAGAACATAAAATGCGAGAGATACGCATGGATGCAGACTAAGGGACACAACGTGTTCAGGAATAGAAATCGTGGATTCTAAGGCAGAAATGTGGTCATCAGTATCACTTTAGCGTCTTTCTTGAATGAAGTATTTGTGGGGTTCAATCTGATTTCAGGGGGTAGGGCATTCCAGATTCTCAGGGTAATACCTGAGAATGCTCGGTTATATGTTATATTTTTATGGAATTTCAGTGGTTTCAATAGTAGGGTGCTAGTTTCTCTAGATGCTCTACAGCCACCTGATAGCGCCAATTTTTTGTGCAAGGTATCTCAGTGTGTTGAAGTGTAGGGCTCTGTGGGTCATGCATGCAATTTTTACGAGAATACTTGCCTCATAAGGGAGCCAATTTAAAGAGTTCAGATCAGGAGTGATGTGATTGTTTCTTTTAGATCCAGCGATGAGTCTAGCAGCAGAGTTAAGAGATGCTCTTCGTGGTGCCAGCTTAGATCTAGGTAGACCGCAAAGGGTTGCACTTCCATAGTCCAACCTGGGAATCACTATGGCTTGAACAGCTGACTTGAAGTCATTGAGGGAAGGAATTGTTTAATTTTTCTTAAGATGTTCATGTGGAAGTTCGCTCCTTTGGTAATAGAGCTGATATGCTCCTGCATGTTCAGGTTCTTATCAAGCGTTATTCCTAGAGATCTCATTGAATCTATGATGTGTGGTAAGCAGTTAAGAGCTGCTAGTTGTTTCATCCATTCTGCAATGTCCGGTGAGTGTTTGGGTGAGGCGATTAAGACGAATTCTGTTTTGAGAGCGTTTAGCTTGAGGTAGATACATGTCAGCCAGTTTTTTTTTTTTTGTAAGGTTGTATTGAGAGACCTAATATCTTTGGGGGAAGAGATTGTCAGGTACTGTTGGGTGTCATCAGCGTACATGTGATAGTGGATGTTAGATGAGTTAAACAATTTGGTTAAAGGCTCCATGAACAGGATAAGGAGAGTGGGCAAGAGCGAGGACCCCTGTGGTAGCCCTAAAGTGACCTGTGTAAAAATGGATAGGGGCATACTAACCTTTATTCTTTGGGTTCTGTTGTGGAGAAAAGAAGTGAACCAGTTAAGAACAGACCCCGATAGCCCCATCCTATGTTCAAGTAGGTTGAGGAGGCTGTCATGTTTAACCAAATCGAAAGCTGATGAGAGGTCAAGGAGGATAAGGAGTAAGGATTCATTCTTATCCAACATTTTTTGGGCATCATCAGCTATGCGTGTGATCGCCCATTCAGTACTGTGGCCCTGACGGAAGCCAGATTGGAATTGACCTAGGAGACTGAATTATTCAATGTGGTTGCACTGTTGACACATTTCTCAAGGAACTTCGCCAGGGTCGGAATATTAGAGGTGGGGCAGAATTATTTAGATCTGCGTGATCCGTCATGGGTTTTTTCAAAGTATAGGTAACCTTCTCAGCTTTAAGGGAGTCAGGGATTGATCCTTGGAGTAGCGAGCAATTTACTATCTTGGTCCAGAGAGGGAGTGGAACATTTTTACCTCACTGAAGACATTCACTGGTAGAAGGTAGTTAAAGGGCTTTGAGGGTTTTAGTGCTGTTAGAATTTTGAGAAGGGTGCTTTCATCAAAGGTTTTGAATGTGCTCCATGAAGCACTGTTTTCAGGGGTGTGAGCTGAGAGACTTGGTGGTTCAGTGATTAAGACTAGGGCAACGCACTCTACGCCGTCATCACCCAAAAACTAATTAACAAATTGCAAAACATTCAGAACGCCTTCGCCAGATTCATCTTGAACACCCTGATGGAACAAGGTTTCGTATAAAAAGAAACTTGTTTGTATGCAATCCTCTCGAATAACCTGTAACATTTTAACCAACCTGTCCGTGAATACTAATTTTGCACCACAGTTTACATATTGTATTTAGAGGAAGCTTTTCTATGTGCTTCACTAATGAATAACCAGAGTGTCCTAAAATGGCCGCCAAAAACGCGGGAACTCTTCTGCGCATGCGTCTACCACATCTACGTGGTATGACGTTTTCTGTCGCTTGGAGGGAAATCTTTGCAGCTGTGCAATAGCTTTTAATATGGCTGCTTGAAACTATCGCACTAATGCACATGCTGTGCTGAAACTAACCTATGCAAGTTTTACTAAGCTATTAATACAAAAGAAATATTAAGTAAATGGGGTTAGAGTAGAAGTAAGTGGTATACAGTGAATTAATTTAATTTTGTATTCTAACATGTTCTTTTCTGACTATATTAATAGATCGTATTTGGGCCTTGGAGGGTGACCGATGTCCCTATCCTTTGCGACCACTACGCATGTGCGCAACCTCCTTGTTCTGAAACTAATGAAGTCATTGGGTGACTGCCAATCCATGTGCCCAGCAAGGACATGGGAAGAACAACTCTTGACCCTATGAGAGGAAGAAGAGGCAACATTGTATTACAGATTTATTGATCCACATATGAAATGCTTGTGGGAATAAAGCTTGTGGGTATTAAAATTAAGGGGCGGGGAGCTAGACAATAGAAGTAAAAAAATTATTGCACTTAGTATGGTGTGATGTTCCCACCCCACTGACTGGCCAAATCAATTTGCGGGTGTACATGGAATTGAAACATTTGGGGGTGGATCATACATTTGAATTGGTATAACAGAGGTAAGTTCTAGAAAGTTAGACACACTTGACCTACGAGATGCTGATGCTATGCTGAGATGCGGCCCGATTTTGCTGCAATCTGGCTGAAGAATCCAACACTAGGGAAATTTGCGGAACAACCGAGGAGGCACATCTAGGAAGGGGTCCGGACGAGCCCAAGCCGGAGAGGGTAGCACCAGAGAGGGGTGTAACACTGGCGTTACACTAGAAGAGGTCACCTTCCCTGTCCTGAACCTGTCCTGAATCCTTGACACTCTGATGTCGGGGTCCTCACACCATTCTAGGTAAATATAACTGTAGGGTTAATGTTCTGTGCCTGCTCTCTATTCTTTCTCTCCTCAGGTACTGTCATTACAAGACTTTTGATGAAAATTGATTATGAGCTAAGTGTACTATTTTCCCTGATGGAGAATTCTGGTATATCTATGTGTATCTTGATTTGACTCACAAAATTATTAATTTAGATAAAATTTTAAAACTCCTTCTGAGTCTGTGGTTATTTAAAAGATAAATGTATCATATTATTTCCTCCTTATTCTAATCTACTACTAGATCTTTCGAATGTGCATTTACCCAGGAGACAGGAATGGTAAGAATACTGGGGTAAAGGTTTCCTAGGGTAAAATAAAATTGATGACCAGCGGATATTTGCTAGCTCACTGAGTGTATGAATGTATATGGGCCTAAATGAGTGTTGTGTGTATGTGTGTGTAGAGCTGGTAAACTCCACTGCATCAGGTTTTCCTGGTAGCAGAGGTATGGTTAGTATAGTTAGTTAGGTGAGGAATGTATTTGAAACTTTGAATTATTGATTTATGTTTTACCCAAAACCCGTTATGTATTGTTTTATGTTGTCTGGAAATTCCCGAGAATATTGAATAGCGGGTGGTGAATGGAAGCCACACTGCAGTGAGGTTATTGGTCTGGATCAAGAAAGTGCTGAAAGTTACGCAGGACTGGAAGCACTAAGTTAGGGAATAATTTCTTGTATGGTAGTGAGAATAATTGGATACGAGGAGTCAGCTGGTGAAAGTTTGGTATTATATCACCTAGAAAGGATAATGCTGAAGGAGTAGCAGGTTCTCTGATGCTTGTGTGAAGCGGAAGGATTTTACTCGCAGTGAAAGAAATTCTACTATTCTTTGAATTAGTGGGTCAGACACAATAGCAAATGTTTATACGTTGTTAATTTATGAAATTGTGTGAGATTTGTGAGAAAATAAGTTTTCGCATTACCTTGTAAAGGACGGATCAGTTGAGGGTGCTGCACTGACGTCACTGAGAGCCGCGCTGGGATTGGTTGAAACAGCAGGCGTGTAGTTGATGCGAAATTGTAAAGGAGGGGTCAGTAGTAAGGAGTGATACTGACATCACAGAAAAAGCCGCGCAAGCATTGGCTGAGCGAGCGAGCAGAGTAGGAATTAATTGGTCTTCAGAATAGAAAACGCGCTGGTATTGAAGAAATATTAAGATTAAAGCAAGCGTCTGATTGGTTGACAAAATAGAAATCTCAAGAATAATAATAGATATTGGAGATTGCATGTACGATCCAATATTAACAGGGACTCGACCAGATAGAAGGTTTATAGGGTTTGCATACAAGCAGTACCTTAACAAGCACAAGCACGCCATGTACGGAGAAAAGAGAAAAATTTCATTTATGCAAAACGTTAAGAATTATTTCAAAAAGGACAAACCCATTAACAGTAGAGAGGGGATTCTCATTCCTCCTCCAAATACGCCTGCATCATGCAAGATGGTGGAGAGAGGCTATCATACTTGTGTATGGTTAGAAAATTGGGTGAAATACACAAAAAATGATGGAATATTAGCATTTCCTGAATACGGAAGCTTTAATGGAAGAATATTGTACAACTTAAGAACACAAATGAATGAATTAGAACCCAGTCCTAGATTGACTCAATATGAGGCTTTAGAAGAATGGGAAATGAAAGCCTTTGAACAGTGACAGACCCCGAAGTAACAGGACCTTAAGCAAATATTACCCGAAATATCCCCAAGAAACTAGAGATAGTGAAATGAAACAATGGAGACAGGCCATGGTGGCAGAAGGTTTATATCCTGTGTTAACATCAGAGGAAGAGAAAGGAGGTAAATGTACAGAGAAACCCAAGCACTTAACCATGTTAGGTAGTGGAGAAACAGAAGAGGGATACCTAGAAGACATATTGATGAAAGGTCCTCCACCTTATAATAATGGATTCAATAGAATGACCCCTAGTGCCCCAATGATAGGAACACCTTTGGTTCCCCAGATAGTACATGACACCACAGACAGGGTACTTCAAGAAAAGGAAAAGGAAGCAATAAATAAAAATAGAGATGAATTGATTCAGAGAATAGATCAGATAAACGCACATCCTGAAGCATTGACTATACCAGTGACAATAGGTCCGGTGGCTTCATTGTATGGAGAAAAATCAAACTGCCCTAAAGTTCCTGTAATGCCTACCCCAAGCATAGAACCTAGAAAAGAAAAGATAATAATAGATGATCAAGAAAGTGAATGTGAATCAGTAATATCATTGATGGATATGCCCATAAGAGAGCCGATGATGGAAACCCCGAAGAGAAATTTGCCCAGTTGTTCAAAGGAAGTTAGACTACAAACATCATCAGGAACTAGAAGTGCCACAATAGTAACCCCAGAAGATATAGAGAGATGGACTCAAGAAATAGAGAAGCCAAAGTCCGAGCCAAAAATATTAGACATTTCAAATTGAGAGTAGAATTGGAAGAAATGGTTGTTGGAAATGTGGGTCTAGACAGATTAAACAGATACAGTGGGGAAGAATTACTGTTTATTTGTAGAGGAATTACACGAAACACAAAGGTATTCCATGAAAAACTAGCGAATTTGGCATCGGAAATGGGAATTGACATAGGGAAATCAAAGGTGTTGCAGAAACCATAGAGAGCAGAATTTTCTGATAAGGATTTGGATAACATGAATGTGTCTGGAAGAAAGTTGCAGATCAGGGAATTGTTATTTCTGTTGTAAAAGTGGGGAGATCTTGAAAGATGGCAAGTTAGATGGGCAAAGAAAAAGGAAGAAGCACAGGTAAATCGAACGACATCTGAATATGCCATGAGAGAAACAGAAAAAGCTGAGAGGTTTTATCCAATGAGAGAAGTACCTAGAGGGGGGTACGTACATGTGCCATGGAATAGACAGGATTTTTTGTCATTTACGAATGATTTCCCAAAATTGAGAGAGAAACCAGTGGAGTGGTACAGACAAGTTGAGAGGTTTGTGAAAGTTTCAAAGGTTTTATTAAAGGATCTGGATGGTCTGTTTGACATAGTGGTACCCGCAAATTTGTGGACAGAGTGCAAAATTACTATAGATTGGCCTAGTGGAGAATATCCAAGAGATGCAAAAACCGGAGCCCCGTCAGAAGATGTAATGAAAAAATATCATCAAGTAATCACCTTCCTAAAATTCCCCGAAGGAAACTGATTGGGTAAAAATAGACCGAACAACCCAAGAAAAGAATGAGTCTGTACATGCTTACTATGAACGTCTTTTACAGGTGTTCAAACATTATAGTGGGTTTGAAAGTTTAGAAAATAAGGACATGACTCATTTTGTGTATCGATTTGTAGCTGGGCTGAGATTGGATATATCTCAAATGATTAAGCAGCACATGCTGTGTTGGCAATCAAAGCCCATTGATGAGATTTTAAAATATGCTGAAAACTGTGAGGATGAAATTGATAACAAACGAAAAGCTTTAGAAGAAAAAGTAATGTGGGCTCAAGTAAAATTAGCTGAACAACAAGAGCTCCAATTAAATAAACAGTCAGAAAATCAAGGCAGAGCTCAAGGTCAAGGTGACAATAATGGGGGAAAACCTCGGGGAAGGTTGAATCGGGAAGAGGCAAAGAAAAAGTTTCACTGTCACAGGTGCGGGAAGTTGGGGCATTGGAAGAATGACTGTAAAGCTATACAAGTTAACAATACCCCAAATCAAAATTTAAATCCACAGATGCAGAATGAGGTGTTAATGAGTCATCAGCAACAGGGTATAGATCTACAGAGTCAATTGCCACCTGCCCCTAAATCAAATTTTGTGAGTCAAGCCAAGTACAGTGTGGACGCCGGATTTCCGGAAGGAAGTGGTAAGAACATTTTTGTAACATCACAGTTTCTTTTGCAGGACCCACTAATTGATTATGATCAGGAATGACGGTGCCTGAGGGGTGAGGAAGGGGAGTGCATGCTTGGCGCATCCCTACCGGTAGATCAGTCAGGTCAATACGTAGAAGGTAAAGTGGAAGGCAATGATATCACTTTCTTGTTGGATACTGGTGCTACCAGGTCTACTGTGAGAACAGCAGACATTCCTAACCTGCCCCTCTCGGGTGAAGACATCCAAGTTGTAGGTGTATCAAACAAACGGATTAGAAACCCAATCACAGAACCAATGGAGGTGCGAATTGGAAATTTTAAAGAAATGCATAAGTTTGTGGTGTGTGATTCAAGTCCTGTAAATTTGCTTGGAAGGGACTTGTTGTGCAAAATGAATTGCACTATATTTTGCACACCGGATGGTGATGCAATAGAAAACCCCAGATGAAGATGGAGTTTATAAGTTCATGTTAGCTAAACAGGGAACAGAAGTAAATGAATTATATTCGATGATGACACAAAATGAATTACCTGCCGAAGTCAAACTGACTGTAAATGCAGAGATATGGGATTTTACTGGAAAAGAAATAGGATTAATGGCAAATGTAGATCCCGTAAAAGTGACAGTGAAAGAAGGTGCTGTTTATCCAAATACCCGACAGTATAAAATGAGTCCAGAAGTAAAAACAGGTGTTGCAGCAGAGATTGAGCGATTGGTCAAACAAGGCATCTTGAAAGAAATAATGAGTAGCCCTTGTAATTCACCTATAATTGGCATTAAGAAACCTAACGGAAAATATAGGGTGGTTCAAGATCTCAGGAAAATTAATAAGATTATTGTACCATGCGGCCCAGTAGTGCCTAATCCAGCTGTGATTCTTTATCAGATACCATGGAAAGCAGGATGGTACACAGTAATCGATTTATGTAATGCGTTCTTTCCTATTCCATTGCATCCGGATAGCAAGTTTTTATTTTCATTCAAATTTGAAGAGCATGTTTACGTGTGGAATCGTGTGCCTCAAGGGTACACAGAAAGTCCTTCAATATTTAATCAGATTCTCAAAAGAAGCCTTGAATCTCTTGTGTTACCCAGAGAGTCAGTCTTGGTGCAGTATATTGATGACCTATTGGTGGCGTCAAAAACACGAGATGACTGTGTTACTGATTCAATTGCACTGCTAAATCATTTGGCAAAAGGTGGACATAAGGTATCCCCTGAGAAACTACAATTTTGCAAAAACTCAGTCAAATACTTAGGACATCAAATAGAAAGAGGAATTAGAAGAGTGACCTCTGAAAGAATGAGAATAATAAGCCAAATGCAGTTGCCACAAACCCAAAAAGAAATAAGACTGTTCCTTGGGGTTGTGGGTTATTGTAGGCAATGGATTTTAGGATTTGCTTTACTAGCTAAACCCCTGATACGGATGACCAGGAAGAGAGCAAAAGATCGTATAGAATGGGATAATGAAAGCATGGGATCATTTAGAAAGTTGCGAGATTGTTTGTATGAAGCACCTGCTTTAGGAATGCCAGACTATTCAAAAGAATTTGCATTATTCTACTATGAGCGGGGTAATTGTGCACTTTCAGTTCTGACACAGAGACATGGATTGATGAGAAGGCCAGTAGCATACTTTTCTGCTACCCTAGATCCTGTGGCCTGTGCATTACCAGGTTGCCTGAAAGCTGTAGCTGTAACTTGTGTAAGCATAGAACAAAGTGAGTCAATTGTGATAGGACTCCCTGTCAAGGTGTATGTCCCTCATGCAGTGGTGATTCTACTGACCAGAACCCGAACGCAGTACCTTACTCCCAGTAGGCTGACAAAATATGAAAGAATAATACTGGGGGCTGAAAACGTGACTATAGTGAGGTGTACTGTTCTTAATCCAGCCACTTTACTACCTGATCCTTACGAAGAAGAAGTGAAAGATGAGGTTGAGCATGAATGTCTTGACGTGACAGAACTTAGCACCAAACCACGTCCTGACATACAGGAGGAAGCCTTGAAAAACGCTGATCATAAGCTATTTGTAGATGGCTCATGCATGCGACATGAGGAGGGAGGATTAAGTGCTGCTTACGCTGTATGTACATTAACTAGAATAGTTGAAGCATCCTATTTACCAGAGGTCAGATCTGCACAAGTAGCTGAATTAATCGCTTTAATTAAAGCATGCAAAATTGGGAAAAATTGGAGAGTAACCATATTCACTGACAGTCAATATGGTTATGGGGTTGTGCATGATTTTGGCCAACTGTGGATGCAAAGGGATGTCCTGACTTCCTCAGGAACTGCTATTAAAAATGTAATTTTCGAAAAAGAATTGATTGAGGCAATTCAATTACCGAAAGAGGTGGCCATGGTTAAGTGTGCTGCTCACCAATCAGGAGATGACTATGTGACAGCCGGTAACCAATATGCTGACCAGGTTGCCCAACACTGTGCGAGGCATAAAATTGCCCTAAACAAGCAAATTGAAACTTGTGGAATCAGCTGCCAACTTATCCTACTTGCAGGAGTGGGAACCTGGGAGGAAGTGAAAGATTTGCAGGATGCAGTAGACATGAGAGAAAAAGAAGAGTGGGTGAAAATAGGATATCAGAGAAGGGCAGGAGTTGGTGTGTGGGTTTGTTATGATGGCAGACCAGTTATGCCAGACAGTATGCTTGCAACAATGGCTAGAATGTACCATGGAGACACACATGTGGGCAGAGATGCAATGATTCGACTTTTCACACAAGAGTGGTTTAACACGAAGTTCAGGAATGTAGCAGAGAGCCTTTATGTCAACAAATGAACCCTGGTAGGAAAACTGTGGTCTGTATGGGAAAGATTGGAAAGGCAGAGGGTTCTTTTGTAAGACTTCAATTAGATGTCATTCAACTGCCTGCTTGTCGAGGGCTGAAATATGTACTTGTCGTAGTTTATTTTCAAAGTGGGTGGAAGCATACCCGACCCGAAGAAATGACAGTTTGACAGTGGCCAAACTTTTATTAAGAGAACTCATCCCGAGGTTTGGTTTTCCAGTAACGATTGAATCAGATAGAGGGTCTCATTTTAATAATGAAATAATTTGACTAATTAGTGAAGCATTCAAAGTTGAACAAAAATTGCACTGTGCTTACCGTCCAGAGGCTTCTGGGGTGTAGAACAACTGAATGGCACAATCAAGTCAAGACTCAGAAGGGTGTGTGCATCCACCCCACTGGAATGGCCTGATGCTTTACCTCTTGTTCTAATGGGACTCAGAAGTATTCCAGACAAAAATACTGGATTGAGTCCCCATGAAATACTCATGGGAAGAGCAATGAGACAAGCATGTGTACCAGGACACAAGCTGTTGAATATAACTGATTTTTTTTTTTTTTTAAATTCTTTTTATTGGCATTTGATAATATAAACGTACATTCATCATGTTTCACATAAATGACCGTAATATATACGGAGCAACGTAGACCATCGTTGATATAGAGAGTACGTTTCCATCTTGGCTAGAGTGGATGCGGTCTGTGTTGTAGCAGGTCTTTGCTGGTTAAAAAGAAAAACTGGGGGGAGAACTGAACTGGGATGTGCCATGGGGTTCTTAGTGTTTGGGTCAGGCGTATACTGTGGGTCCGTTATTGCCTACTCTATCGTGCAGCTACTATTCGCCTAAGAGGGAGTGGGTGTGCGGGCTGATGTGGAGGGCCGTTGAGTGTTCCTGCCGGGCGAGGATGGACCCGACGGGTCTAGAGGTAGCGCGGAAAGTTGTGGAGGGGAATCTCCTACCCTGGGAGCCTGTACAGTGTGAGGCTGTGTGGTGTCGGGGGTATGTGAGTCGGTGACCGGGATCTCCGGGGTCTGGGATTGTCTGGATTGGTGCAACAGGAGCGCCCATTCTAGGGAGATTGGGACCTTACGGATACCTTTGGCTTCTTCCTCCCGGATTGCGTCTTCCTCGGCCGCCGCCCATTTAAGAACCGCACCCGCCCATGCCGCGATCGGAGGACCTGATGGGGCTCGCCAGTGCATGGCTACACAGCGTTTGGCCAGTAAGTGGGCTAGGAAAACAAAGCGCATTGGTATTTTGTGTCGTTTCCTCCGTCCAAGTATGCCGAGCGCGCAACCCTCCCAGGTAGTCAGGTGGGTCAGCCCGGTAAGATCTCTGAGCGTCGAGTGGATAGGTGACCAATAGGCCTGAATGCCCGGGCAGGTCCAGAACATGTGGGAAAAGGCTGCATCCCCCGCTTGACAACGAGGGCAGAGGAAGGTCGTGTCGGGGTAGAAGCGTTGAAGGCGCGCTGGCGTTAGGTAGGCCCTATGTAGGATGTGAAATTGTATGTTCTTAAACCGGGCGTTCCTGGAGACTTTTTTGGGGAATTCTATCGCTCTGTCCCACTCGCTATCATGAAATGGTCGCCCCGCTTCCTCCTCCCAGAGGGCCCGTAGAGATCCCAGTAGTGGGGGTGTCAGTTCTCTAATCGATTTGTATAGCCATGTGGTGAGATGGCGTCCCGATCCCATGCGTAAGATTGTGTGGAGAACTGGGTGAGCTGTTGAATATAACTGATGACTTGGTTTTGGAATATTGCAAAGAGTTGGCTGACAGAGTGCATTCTATCTCTAATCAGGTTGGGGAAGACACTTTCAACAGACAGCTGAGCCAATCGTATGATCTTAATTCTGGTGACTGGGTAGTAATGAAGAATCACACTTGAGAATCGTGCCTAGCACCAAGGTGGGACAAACCACATCAAGTTATATTGACTACTTCAACAGCTGTAAAGTGTGCAGGATTGCCTAATTGGATCCATGCAAGTCATACCAAAAGGGTACCAGCTCCTGAAGAAGAAGAGTTTCAATTGAAACAAACAAATGAGGGTGCTGAAGGTTGTGCAGCTGAAGAACTTCCTATAGAAGATCCTGAGGTAGCTGCCCAAGAACAACCGAGCACTTATCACGTCAACTGGATCCCAGTGGTGGACATACCTGAAGTATTTATAAGAACTAGGTGTCAAACACAGTTAGATAGACAGGAAAAGAGTGAGGACCAGACAGGTATAGAAGAACTCGCTCAGGAAAGTAGGGAAACAACTGTTAGGGAGCCTGAGCAGGAACAGCTAAGGAGAGAACAATATACTCAGACAGAAGAAACCCAAAGCCCCATTCCTGAGTCTGAGGAGGGACAGCTAGATTTTAAAGAAAACGTTCAGGCAGAAGAAGGTAAAGAGGTAAAAAGACTTGAACAGGACCAGACATAGAAACGCAAGTTCAGGATACAGAAGAAAAACCCGACATCACTAATCCTGAACAGGGTCTGATTGAGGTAGATGAACCCATCCAGGCGGAACAGGCCAGAACAATAAGCCCTTGACAAGGTCAGATAGAGAGGAAATCTGAAGACGAAGCTGATCAAGTTGTACCGAAATCTAAAGTAAATAAAAGGAGTCTTGAAAAACCTGGCAGTGCAGTGAAATTTAAGAAAAGTCGAAAAGGTGATAATTGGCCGGGAATTATCAAGAGACTGAGATACCGTCCTAGGAAAAATTAGTGAAGACCCTGATCAAGTAAACGAAGTAACTAGTCAATCTGGACCTTCCAAAGTAACACCAAAGCGAAGGAGTCAAAGGTTGAAGACATTGAATACCAAGTTCAAGGGTCCTGAGTGGACATATGTTATTCTTGAAGACTTTGAAAATCTCTACTTAAATGAAGAAAGTGATAAAGAGCTGAATGTTGAACGAATTGAAGAAGAAGTGAGACCGACCTGAAAGAGAAAAGACGCTTAAGGTGTTATCTCATACCAGGTTCTGAATTTAAGAAGAGATAATCTTCTTGTGCAAAATGTCTGATAATAATGTTGCTGGAAAACAAAAACAAAGCTGTATAAAGAAGTGTTGTGGGATCTGTATATGTAGTTTAACACTAGCCCCCATAATATGGGTGATATTGGCAATAGCTATTCCTTATCTGATGGTTACTGACAAACAAAATAGTACTAACACACATACAGAAGTTGCAAATATTAAAGGTATTTGCAAATCTTTTAGTACATTATGTAGAAACAATGGAAGTTAGTGACTGTTATGTTTGCATGAAATTGCCAAGCTCAGTAGCTGAAGGGGTAACTTATCATCATTTACCCTTGACATATGGTATTTCATGTAGTGTATTCGCTAGTTTATTCTATAGAACTGGAAAATTGCAGTATTATTATTCAAATGTAGATGTGATTTTTTTCAGAAGTTCCCATGCGAAAGAGCATGAACCCTGTCCTTAGTACTAGAGACTCACAATTCCTGGGTGAATATTTTCTAACAATGAAGACAATAGATATAGCTGATGCACATAAATGCAACTTACCCTGTCAATTGCATGAAGAAGAAAAGATATTTTTGAATTTAGTAGAAAACAGGAGACAGGATTTCCGAAGAAGGGCCTCTGAACCATAACCTCAGATACCTAAATGGTCTGAAAGGGAAGACCTTTTGGTAACTGGCAAGACTCATCTGCTATGTCTCTGGATTTTGAAAAGAAAGGGAAAATCTGTCTCCATAGGCTTAAAACAGAATATAACAATGAATGTATTGGTTCCAGTGAATGTGAACATAACTTCTTAGTAATTGGGGGTTGGAGACTGAAAGGAGGAACTGATCCAGTATTTACTGAGATTTATTATATTTGTGGAAACAAAGCTTATTTTAGGTTACCTGATCACTGGTATGGGAGTTGCTATTTCGGAATAGTATTCCCTAAAGTCTATCAAAGCAATAATGACAATAGTGGACTAACCAGATATAAAAGAGCTAGTTTTTCTGAAATAGTAGGTGATATATTTGGTGCACTGATACCTTCAGTGGGAGTTCTGCTGAATTCTCGAAAAATCTGTCAATTGTCAACAGTAGTTGATCGGTTATCTACTGACACTGCTGGAGGATTTTTGCTGATCAATACAGAGTTAGTTGCTATTAGATCTATGGTTTTGCAAAATCGACTTGCCCTTGTTATCTTATTGGCAAAAGAGGGTGGAGTCTGTAAAATGCTGAAAGCGCAACATTGTTGCACGTATATACCTGACAAAAGTGTAGAGATTGGAAGATATATTAAAAATATTACACATTTGGAAGAGGAACTGAAACCACTGGAGGTTGCCAGTGTATGGAAGAAAATAACAAATAGTATCTCCACTATTAGCAGTTGGTTTTCTAACATAGGTAAGAGTATCTTAGGTCAAATATTATTGCCAATCATGGGCATCATTTTAATAGTTTTGATGATAATGTGTTGCCACATATGCAGTGGGAAAAGAAAGAGATACGAAGTGAAGGAGAAGGGTAGGAAAAGAAAATTAAAAGAAATATGACTTGAAGAATTGAAGGGGAAAATCTACAAAAGAATGAAAGGATCACAATTTAAGAAGATAAAGGAAGGAATAAAAGATTTGAAGACATCGAAATGGTAGAATGCTAAAGTTGGCATCTGATTTAAGCCATCAGAGAGGGGATTAATGGAGACAAGGTTTCGTATAAAAAGAAAACTTGCTAGTATGCAATCCTCTCGAATAACCTGTAAAATTTTAACCAACCTGTCCGTGAATACTAATTTTGCACCACAGTTTACATATTGTATCTAGGGGAAGCTTTTCTATGTGCTTCACTAATGAATAACCTGAATGTCCTAAAATGGCCGCCAAAAACGAGGGAACTCTTCTGCGCATGCGTCTACCACATCTACGTGGTATGAGGTTTTCTGTCGCTTGGGGAGAAATCTTTGCAGCTGCGCAATAGCTTTTAATATGGCTGCTTGAAACTATCGCACTAATGCACATGCTGTGCTGAAACTAACCTATGCAAGTTTTACTAAGCTATTAATGCAAAAGAAATATTAAGTAAATGGGGTTAGAGTAGAAGTAAGTGGTATACAGTGAATTGATTTAATTTTGTATTCTAACATGTTCTTTTCTGACTATATTAGCCTTGGAGGGTGACCGATGTCCCAATCCTTTGCGACCACTACGCATGTGCGCAACCTCCTTGTTCTGAAACTGATGAAGTCATTGGGTGACTGCCAATCCATGTGCCCAGCAAGGACATGGGAAAAACAACTCTTGACCCTACGAGAGGAAGAGGCAACATTGTATTACAGATTTATCGATCCACATATGAAATGCTTGTGGGAATAAAGCTTGTGGGTATTACAATTAATGGGCGGGGAGCTAGACAATAGAAGTAAAAAAAAATTATTGCACTTAGTATGGTGTGATGTCCTCACCCCACTGCCTGGCCCAATCAAATTGCGGGTGTACATGGAATTGAAACATTTAGGGGTGGATCATACATTTGAATTGGTATAACTGAGGTAAGTTCTAGATAGTTAGACACACTTGACCTACGAGATGCTGATGCTATGCTGAGATGTTGCCCGATTTTGCTGCAATCTGACTGAAGAATCCAACACTAGGGAAATTTGCGGAACAACTGAGGAGGCACATCTAGGAAGGGGTCCGGACGAGCCCAAGCCGGAGAGGGTAGCACCAGAGAGGGGTGTAACACTGGCGTTACAGTAGAAGAGGTCACCTTCCCTGTCCTGAACCTGTCCTGAATCATTGACACTCTGATGTCGGGGTCCTCACACCATTCTAGGTAAATATAACTGTAGGGTTAATGTTCTGTGCCTGCTCTCTATTCTTTCTCTCCTCAGGTACTGTCATTACAAGACATTTGATGAAAATTGATTATGAACTAACTTCACTATTTTCCCTGATGGAGAATTCTGATATATCTATGTGTATCTTGATTTGACTCACAAAATTATTAATTCAGATAAAATTTAAAAACTCCTTCTGAGTCTGTGGTTCTTTGATTAAAAGATAAATGTATCATATTATTTCCTCCCTATTCTAATCTACCACTACATTTTTCGAATGTGCATTTACCCAGGAGACAGGAATGGTAAGAATACTGGTGTAGAGGTTTCCTAGGGTAAAATAAAATTGATGACCAGCGGATATTTGCTAGCTCATTGAGTGTAGGAATGTATATGGGCCCAAATGAGTGTTGTGTCTATGTATGTGTAGAGCTGGTAAACTCCACTGCATCAGTTTTTCTTGGTAGCAGAGGTATGGTTAGTATAGTTAGTTAGGTGAGGAATGTATTTGAAACTTTGAATTATTGATTTATGTTTTACCCAAAACCCGTTATGTATTGTTTTATGTTGTCTGGAAATTCCCGAGAATATTGAATAGCGGGTGGTGAATGGAAGCCACACTGCAGTGAGGTTATTGGTCTGGATCGAGAAAGTGTTGAAAGTTATGCAGGACTGGAAGCACTAAGTTAGGGAATAATTTCTTGGATGTTAGTGAGAATAATAGGTAGCGAGGAGTTCGCTGGTGAAAGTTTGGTATTATATCACCTAGAAAGGGTAATGCTGAAGGAGTAGCAGGTTCTCTGCTGCTTGTGTGAGGAGCAAGCGGAAGGGTTTTACTCGCTGTGAAAGAAATTCTACTATTCTTTGAATTAGTGGGTCAGACACAATAGCGAATGTTTATACGTTGTTAATTAATCAAATTGTGTGAGATTTGTGAGAAAATAAGTTTTCGCATTACCTTGTAAAGGAGGGGTCTGTTGAGGGTGCTGCACTGACGTCACTGAGAGCGCGCTGGGATTGGTTGAAACAGCGGGCATGTAGTTGATGCGAAATTGTAAAGGAGGGGTCAGTAGTAAGGAGTGATACTGACGTCACAGAAAAAGCCGCGCAAGCATTGGCTGAGGAAGCGAGCAGAGTGGAAATTGATTGATCTTCAGAATAGAAAACAGGCTGGTAGTGAAGAAATATTAAGATTAAAGCAAGCGTCTGATTGGTTGACAAAATACAAATCTCAAGATTAATAATAGATAGTGGAGATTGCATCACCGGTCACCTGATAAACCTCCACTGGCTCCCGATCAACAAAATAATTACCTTCAAGCTCCTCACCCACACCTACAAATCCCTACACAATGCCGGACCTGCATACCTCAACCACCACCTCTCCTTCTACACACCCACCAGACATCTCCGCTCCGCCCAACTTGTCCTGGCCACCATCCCACGGATCCGCAAACTCAGAGCTGGAGGAAGAACCTCCTCCTACCTCGCTGCGAAGACCTGGAATTCCCTGCCTCTACATCTCAGGCAATCACCATTGCTGCCTCAATTCAGGAAGGACCTCAAGACCTGGCTTTTCGACTGAACTGCAAATCCCCGCCCACTCAGCGCCTTGAGACCCTAACGGGTGAGTAGTCGCGCTTTACAAGAAACCTGATTGATTGAGTGATCCCGACGGGGGGAGCTAATATGAAGTGTGAAAGGAAGGTGCTTCCTAGTTGTCCGCTGGTCACTTTCAACCTTTCTTTTTTTTTCGCTGAAGAAGGAGGCAAAATCCTCGCAGTTCAGCGGTGGATTAGAGTATGTAGGGGCAGGTTGGTACTTTGCATGCTCCTTTTCCAATGTTTGGGTTTCTTCAGTTGAGTCTTTTTTGTCCTCACAGATTCTGTGATGAGGAAAGTGATGCAGTGGTGATCTGTCCAGTCACAAGGGATGATGGATTCTAGTTGGATGGCATTACTCTTGGCAATGATAAGGTCCAAGGTCGCCCAAAAGTTTTGGTAGGACTGTCAAAGAATTGGGTCAAGTTAAGGTTAGCTAGGAAGGATTTAAGGCTGTTGATTGCTGGATCATTAGGGTCATTCCAGTGGAGGTTCAATTCACCAAGGAAGATCTGGTGACAGTGTTATCCTGCGTTGGTAGAGATGATTTTCATTATTTGTTCTATGAATGTGATGTTATCTCCTGGTGGGGTAGATCGTGTGCAATTTGCACAATGGATTGTTGTTATTCAGACTATCAGTGCATAAGTATTCGCATGAGGATAGGGCAATGTTGTGTGACTGTTTCACTGAGAGGTTGTTTCATTGTATGCAAGCTATACCTCTGCCTGGTCTGCTAGGTCTATCTAATCTTATGATGTTGTGGTTAGGTAGAACTAATAAAAAGCAAACTTGAATCTTCCACTTGGAATGGGCTTCCAGCTCTCAAACAGTCTAATGTTCCAGACCTTAACTCTGACAGAGACAGTTGTATTGTCGTTCAGGGAGGTTCATTTTTATAAATGGTCAACTTAAGATAGGCTGGGTCACCTATTTCCTTACTCCTATGAGATTGCACTAGCTTCTTTGCTTTTCCACTTGAACTGCACACTATTTGGCACTCGTCATCAGCCTGTTTACAGACCAGATCAATGCCTTTATTCACTGCTTTTTCCACTTTCTGGAAAAGGTGGCATTGGGCACATATATTATGCTGAGTACTGGGCTTCCCTCCAGTTGGCAGGGTATGCCCAGACGTGGGCCCCTTGCTCACTTTGCTTCTGGATTCAAGCTTGCCTGGCTGATGAGGGCTATTAGCCCGAAACCGGTCCCAGGATACTTGTTTCCGGTCCAGGGAAGACATGGCTTGGCAGTTCGGGCTGGACTGTTCCCATGAGGCACAGGGTCAAGACTGATTTGCATATAGCTGCATCTGAACTGGGGTGGCAAAGTGAGCTAAAGAACGATGATGGATTCAACCCAGATCTGTGACTGGGGGTGAGTGTCTGAAACGTTTCAGAGCTCCGTCCATCATCTCCTTGTGTCTGCTTCCCTCCAATAATCCCAGATTCCTTGCGATACAAAGAGACTTCTGAGAGAGAGGGCTTTTATAATAGTGGTCCTGCCTTTTTGGGCCTGGAGACCTTGCTTCACTCTTTTTATGTTTCAGTACATTTTTATTTGATTTATGTTGTAGAATCCAAATAACTCAAGTACAAGAAATCCCCACACTCCCTCTCAGACACTGAACAACACATGTTTTCACCCTGCAATGGCTCCACCTTAGTTATGGCCCTGTCTCTGCTTCAGGTGTTCCCAACAAACTTGTAGGTGGCTACTGTGGTTCAATCTGTAGCACTTGTAATGCCCTCAGGTACGTCAGAGTTCTATAGTTATTTTGTAGGTATCCCAGAAATGGGCCTCATACTTTTGAGAGGTGCCTATGCTCCCTCTGTACGACATAAGATGTCTACTCCATCCCTAGTGTGTGGTGGATGAATCTGGTCCTCTACTTGGGAAGGATAGACTGCCAGGACGAAGGTAGTCGCAGATTCACCAGTTGGGCAGACCTTTCTTTACTCCCCAATTTAACATGCATCAATCCCAGAAGTGCACAAGAGGGGTCTATAGAAATTTGCATGTTGGACCTGGCCCTCTCTGCAGGGTTACCCCCTAACTTTTTGCCTTTACCCACTTTTTGGTGAATGTGTTTGTGCTGGGCTTAGGACTCACTGCTAACCAGTGATAAAGTGCATGTGCTCTCTCCTCTAAACATGATAATATTGGCTCATACCCAATTGAACATATTTAATTTATTTTTTAAGTCCCCAGTACAGTGTACTACAAGTGCCCAGGGGCTGTAAACTAAATGCTACTAATGGGGCTGCAGCACTGATTGGATTGTGCCACCCACTTAAGTAACCCTTTAGTCAATATCTCAAGCCTTCCATTGCAGAGCCTGTGTATGCAGTTTAAACTGCCATTCCGACCCAACCACTTTTCAGGCCCAAACCTTCCTTTTTAGCACACACAAGTCACCCTTAGTATAGGCCCTGGACAGACCAGAGGGCAAGGGCAATGTTTTTAAAAAGCAGGACATGCACTTTTAAGTTTTACATGTCCTGATAGTGAAAAATTCATAGGGCCAGATGTATGACCCGCCAATTAGCGAGTCGCAAATTGCGTCGCAATTGCGACATGCAATTTGCTACTCGCTAATTGGGATGCACACCAGTGTCTGAGAAACTGTTTTCGCTTCCCAATGGGGTTGCAAATTGCATGCCTCATGCATATTAATGAGGCTGTCGCAATTTGCAACCCCCATTGGGGATAGCTGGCACTCCCAGGGATGGTGGCCTACTGGGGTCAGCAGACCTCCATGACTGGGACTGCTTTTAAATAAAGCAGTTTTTTTTATGCAGCCCGTTTTCCTTAAAAGAAAAAGGGATGCATTTAAAAAATAAAAATGAAACTTTTCTGTTTCATTTTTTAAGGGCACTCATTGGTCACTGGGACCACTGCCTGTCCATAAAAAATATGTGTGCCTACATTCACAAATGGGAAGGGGTCCCCTGGGGACCCCTTCCCGTTTGCGAATGCTTTACCACCCTTCTGAGAAGGATGATAAACTGCGAGTGTTTTGCGACCAAAACTGCGGTATTAAAACATTTTTAAATAGTTGTTGGAGTCGATAATAGGAAGGTATGCCCTTGGCACACCCCTTCCTAATAGCGAGTCACTAACCCTATTTTGCGAGTCTCTAATTGATTAGCGACTCGGAAAATAGGTTTAGTACATTGGCCTGACATTTTTTGCGGTTCCAAAGGAGCTGAAATCCCCTTAGCGACCGCAAAATTTGGTTGTACATCTGACCCTTAAATCTGTTTTTCCCTACTGCAAGGCATATCCCTTCGATAGGGTAACATTGGGATTACCTTATTACATTTTATAATTGTAATTTCCAAATGGGAAGATATGACTGGTTCATGTTTGGTGTCACGGTATTCCTAATTTAAAATACTAACTCATGGTAAAGTCAGATTTTCAAATAACAATTCTGAAATGCCACTTTTACTACATTGGCATTTTCTTGTCTTAAGCCATTTGGTGCCTGTAGGCTGTCTGTGGTCACATGACTGGGTATAGTTGGCAGTTGGGCTTTTTGTATTCCTCCTAGATAGCCACACACAGTGGGAGGTTAGGTGTGACTGAATGGGCCATCACTGTTAGGTTGGGAAGGAGGAGCTGGGCCTAGCCTCATTACACCAGAATAGGCTGTTGTTGGACCTGTCAACCTGAGGCTGGGCTTCCCTTAAATGTTTTGCCAGTTTGCCTCAAATTTTGCCGAATTATTTTTGTTGGCCTTAGGACCCTGAGCACTTTACCACTCCCAGCCAGTGCTAAAGTGCATGTGTTCTCTACCCTAAACATGGTTTGATTGACTTATCCACAATTTACATATTTAATTTACCTATAAGTCCCAAGTAGATTGTACTACATGTACCCAGGGCCTGCAGATTAAATGCTACTAGTGGGCCTGCAGCACTGATAGTGCCACCCACACAAGTAGCACTTTAAAGCTGTCTCAGGCCTGCCACTGCAGAGCCTCATAGCTGCCACGGTTTCAGATTGATTATGTGTAACATTTTCATAATTTCAGTCTAATTATGAGTGACATTCAACGACTACGAGTGACACTCTTTTGCAAAAAAAATCAAGCAATGAAGACGAGGGAAACATAAATATCAGAAATTACACCCACTATAGCAATAAGAAACTCTAAGAAGATCTTTAAACTGCTGCAAAGCACCAGAAATGAAATAGCACCTATGGCTGCTACGTTTTAGGATTGTGTGACATTTCCAAGATTTTAGGGCACTTATAAGTGACCAAATGTGTGACACTTAACTGTGAGATTTTCTTGCGAGTAAAAGCATGCACCCTTTACAAACATTAAAGATGAACTCGAAAGTACAAGTAGGATGTTAATTCAAGGGGGAGAGAAGGGGTCCTTTTATGGTCTTTCTATTTGCGTAAGCATTTTTTTTACATATAAGAAAACAGAAGCTTTCTAGTTGCAGGCCTCGGAACTTCGCTGTGTGTACCTCACATTTATTCTCTGTGTGGAATTGTGCATCTGAAATATAAAGAACAAAAAATGCCTCTGGTATCAGTGTAACTAATAAGAAGCAGTGGCGTAACGAAACTTGAGGGGCCCCTCTGCAAAGCACGTGGAGGGTCCCCCCTCCGGACTCACTCAGGAGCTGTCAGGCCAGGGTACTGTGCTGAGGGGTCCCCAGTAGCTCTGGGGGCCCCAACACTGCGGGGGATGTGGTGGCCTTTGTTAAGCCACTGATTAGAAGGGCAGCCTAGTAGGGTAATGCACATGCTGCACAGTTCAAACAAGCGAACTGCCAAGGGAGTGAGTGTGTACCAGGCTGAGAACTTGACTTGAGAGTGTCTTCCAATTACTTTGGGCCAGCTGGACAGGGGGGCACCGGGCTGCTGCAGCAGCAGACAGGCTGTGCAGTTGACATAGGCTAAAACAAGTAAAATCTGGGGGAGGCTAAGGAGAGCGGAGAGAGCCAATGACTCCTCTCCCATGTACCTATAAGCCTCCTCTGCTGTGCCCGCCAGCGCCTGCTGCTAGCTCTGATCAGTGAGTCGGCGTCCACGGGTCAGATGTCAACAGTAGCACACGGGAGCTGCAGCCTTGACCAGTGACCTGCAGCGGCGTACCAGAAAACAACAGAAGACACCGGATCCACGTGAGCCTGTACCTGGTGCGTGCTGTTGTTTATGTTAAGCCCACTACCCCCCCCCCCCACCCCCCTCTCTCTCTCTGAAAGAGCCGTCCTGCCTAGCACCAGATATACATCTGTCTCCTAGAGTGAGAGGCTGCCAGAGAACAGATTTATTGTTTCCTCCCAGAAACAATGTATCAACATCAAGACGCAAGAAGAGTCTCAGTCACCATAGTAACCATTTAACCCAGGACGGTAGGCTACAAAGCTAACACTTGCCTAGGGCAGACACAACAGCACTAAACAACAAGTATCAAAGCTCACCCGGGCTTCTTTTATTTCACAGAATATGATCCCCCACAGTGTCCTAAATGTGTCGACTAATTCATTTTATTGCGGTGATGCCCACACGAGCACTAATGCGTCAGTCTAACACTTGATGCGTGGTACTTGGCAGAGCTGGAACCTGTGTGTGCAGTTTACATTGCCATGTCGACCTGGCATTCAAAACCCCTTGTCAAGCCTTAAACTCCCTTTTAATTACATATATGTCGCACCTAAGGTAGGCCCTAGGTAGCCCATAGGGCAGGGTACTGTGTAATCAAAAGGAAGGCCTTGTATTTTTACGTTTTTCATGTCCTGGTAGTGAAAAACACACGAATGTGTTTTTCAATACAGTGAGGCCTACCCCTCTCATAGGTTAACATTGGGAATTCCTAAAGGAGGGAATATTTTGAAATGTACTGTAATGTTTTAATATGCATTGTATATTTGACAAATAAAAAGATTTGTTTTTAAAACATTGGGTATTTCTTATTACTCTTTATAAGACGTAATTCCTGATTGAGACGGAGTAGATCTGTCATGTTTCATATCACTGGAATGGTAATGATTAATCCTCTTTACTGGTAAAGTCGAATTTATCATCACCCTTTTAAAAATGCCACTTTCAGGAAGATGTAATTTTTCTGCTTTTGGCCCTGTGTGCCTGCAGCCTGTTTCCAACACACGTCTGGGATGGGTGACAGTTGGACTTTGTGCATTCCCTCTAGACAGCCACACACAAAGGGAGCTTAGGAGTGACTGAGTGGCCATCCACATCCTGATGGGTCATCCTGAGCAGGATGGGGGGAGGAACTGACACACCGGAATAGGCTTTATCCTGTCCCCACACAAAGAGCTGCATATTCCCCTAGAGTGAGTCTGGAGGCAGAGCTGGAAAGGAGGACCTCTGTGCACTTCAAAGCCCCTCTCTGAAGTCACCCCCACTTCAAAGGCACAACTGGGTATAAGTACTGGGTCTCTGACCCCACCAAATCAGTACACTACTGGACCTGTGAAGAACTCTGCCAAGAGGAAGGACTGTTGTACTGCTACAAGGACTGCTGCTCTGGAAGAACTGATTTTCTGCTGTGCTGCCCTGCTGCCTGCAACCCACTGCCCTGACTGAGTAAGGACTGGACCCATCTCTGAAGAACCCAGAGTGACTCCAAGGGCCATCTGGCTAGCCCTCCTGTTCTAAGTCTCAGGAACATCAAAGACTTCTCATCGACCTGTAACAGCACCTGGGCTTTGTTTGCTGTAAGTCTTGCCCTGACAAGTAGTGCCAATTCAGTCCTGGGCCCTTGGAATTGGGTATAAAGTGTTGCCACTGCCAGAATCCACACACCAACGAAGTTGTGCCAATTGGGACGGTGCAGCTCCCTCAATGCAGACGCATTGCCGCTGCTACGCGGCGTGCATTGACTCCAGGTTCTAACGCATCTCCAACTTTGCGCAGCTCAGTGTCGATGCATCGCCTTCAATCCTTCACTTCGATGACAACGCATCGCCTTTTGCTTCCCGCATCTCGGCCCGTGCACCTAAGGTACTTTTTAGGAAGCCAAAGCTTGTACCAATATCCGACCCGCCGTCCATCGCAGTCTGCCTGAAAATTTGGATTTACCCCGGTCTAGCGCGACCAGATAACCCCAGTTGGCGCTTTAAGCACTACAACTGCATTTATTCTTCAAAAATTCATAACTCTGTTTATACTTATTGGATTTTTGTCATTTTGGTTTTGTCTTGTTCATAAAAATATAAGCTGTTCTTCTGAACTGGTGCGGAGTCTTTTTTTGGTGTTTCCACTGTGTTACTGTTTGAAGTGTTGCACATATACTTTAGACATTGCCTCTTAAGTTAGACCAGCCTGCTCGGTGTCAAGCTACCAGAGGTTGAGCACTGGTCAAATTATGGTGTGTAACTGACTTACCCTGACTAGGATTGTGGTTACTGCTTGGACAGGGTGCATACCTCTGCCAACCAGAAACCCAATATCTAACAGCTGTGTCACATAAAGGGCTGCATACCCCCTGAAGTTAGTCTGAAGCCAGGACAGGGAAGGCAGGGCATCTGTGCACTTCAAAGGCATGCCTTTAGAAACTTCTCCCCATTTCAAAGGCACAACTGTGTGTAAAAGAAGAACCTCAGACACCACTACTTCAGTACACTTCTGGACCTGTGGATACCCTGCCAGGAGGAAGAACTGCTGTGCTGCTGGAGGACTGCCACTCTGCTGAACTGCACTCCGCAGGACTCCTTCTTTGCTGTGCTGGCCTGCTGCTCTCTTGCCTGGGTGAGAAGGACTGGGCCTGCCTCTCTTGAAACCACAATGCGGAGAGACGCCAAGAGCTAGTTGGCTGGCCATAACAGGCTTTCAACCTCCTGCCATCTGCCACCCCAGTCCTGGACCTTTGGAAGTGGGTCTAAGGTGCTTACCAGCTGAACTGACGCATCCCCTAGCAGAACCGACACATCACCTCGGCTAAGCGGCGCATCCTCGAGCAGAACCGAAGCATCACAGCTGCTGCCTTGATTGGACCCGTTGCAAAGTCCCACATCGCCTCCACAGCCTTCGGAACCAATGCATCACCCCGATGATGAGGTGCATCCACAGCCCAGATCCTCGCATCTCTCGTCGACGGTAGCCTCAACAACGGAATCCGCATTGCAGTCTTGTAGCTCCTCAGGTCCGACGCATAACCAGCTGCGCACCGCATACCAAGATGCCAGACTTCACATTGCAAGCCCCTTCAGTGGGAACCTCAACGATGACGCCACAGAACCTTGCACCACAGCCTCACTGCATTTTGGAAGTAACGCATTGCTTCGGCTGCGCTGCGCTTTTTGTCATGGATCCACGCAAAGCTCCGCAACTTGGATTTAAGGTACTCTGTTCAGCAGATCTAAATGGGTCGCTGTAGCCAACCCGCACTCCATCGCAATCGGCCTGACCTTGTGGCTTTGTCCCTGTCCGGCGCGACCAGATATCTCCACTTGGTGCTTTATGCTTTTTGCGCTATTCCCACTACAAACTGTAAAATTAAATAGCTCCAGTTCTATTAATTGAATTTTGTCATTTGGGTCTGGTTTTCATTTAATAAAACGTACTCACTTTTTTTTCTAAATCTGTTGTGAGCTCCTTTTGTGGTGTGTTTTTACTGTTGTTCTATATCAAGTGTTACACGCTTTACACATTGCCTCTGAGTTAAGCCTGAATGCTCTGTACCAAATTATCAAGGGGGTGAGCACAGCCAAATTATCAAGGGGGTGAGCACTGGTTAATTTGGGGCTTGCTTGTGCCTTACCCTGACATGGATTGTGTTTGCTGCTTGACCATGGCTTACACTGCATTTTTTAGATTATCTTTATTTCGCCAAGTATTCCCTTCCTGTAGTCCTGTACTGTGGGAAACTCCAAGAGGATGTGTGTTCTCAAGCCTATCTTCTGCACTGCGTCCAGGATAATGATGCATCTCTATCTATCATATGCAAGCATTAAATAGTCAAGTGCCAGTTGTATGGGATCTTTTGTTCACACAGACTGAACATGGGTGATGTCTCTGTCTGTGTGTCGATATATAGCCTGCCATTGCTCTTCTATGAAATCTGGCCCAGATCATTCTTCTAGTTGTATTGCGATTTCCCTTTTGGGTCGATCTCCCGCTCCATGAGGATCTTACATATTTTAGAAGTTAGGTGTACCTCATCTGTAACATTCCAAAGTCGTTTTCCAAACAGGATTAGTGGTTGAGTCACCACTTCCCACACGGTCTGGTGCAACACCCAATGTTTGCATCTATATCACATAGCAGGGTTTGCAAGCACCGGTGTGTATGGAGAAGGAGTCTTGAATTTACCCCTGTCATGTCCCAGACTTTTGGAGTGGCCTGTGTGATCAGGGACTTTAAGATGTTAAGTGATCTTTATATAATTGTAGCCAGGGTACCTCCAACAAGGCCAAAGTATGGTCTATAAAACACCACTGGCGCCTTGAGACCCTTGCGGGTGAGTAGTGCGCTATATAAGTATCAATTTACATTTACAATGCAATCTCGGCCTCAGACCAGTCTAGGAGTTCCTGAGGTGAGCAGCATGGTAATATGTTGTAAACTGGAAATGTCTAGCTCTCTTTTTTTACCAGACTGTATGTGACTCTGGCCACAACTGTAGCTCTTTTACCACCCCCTATGTAGTCTGCAAAAAAGTGTGTTGTAGATGTGTTATCAGTTGTTTTTTTATCTGGGTAGGTATTGCATTGAATAAGAATAGCACTCTTGACAGTAGCATTATCTTGACTGTCACAAAACAGTTATACCACAATCAGAGTGGCTTGGCCAGCTTTGCAATTATATCTGGCTGTCAAGTACCAATGTTGGGAAGTTGGTGTTATCAATACAGGGATGGTTATTACTAGTCATAGAGCTAGGTGTTTAATAGTGGAAGAGCTCCACACAAAGGGGGAGTTATCTTGAAGACTCCCTGTATCTCTTCTTTCCAGGGCCTGAGATTTAAACAGGTTCAGTTTGAAGTCCGACACTTCAAATACTCTCCCTAGATTCTCCAAGAGAAGATGCAAAGTGTTTACTTGATCGCCCAGTGATAATAGGACAGAATCTGTGAACAGGGACAGTTTAAACTTGTCAGTGACCAATTACACTCCCACAATGGAAGTTGTGTTGCATATTCTCTGGGTCAGTAGCTCAGAGTAGAGCACAAAGAGTAGAAAAAATAAAGGACATCCCATATCAAGCCCAGCTCTATTGCGATCTTTGGGGATTTTTTTCTATTGACCGAGATTCTGTCTGTCAGCGCCATATGGCCTACTAGAGCCATGGAGATGAAAAGGTAGCCAAACCCCTCAGCTTCTCTCTAAGGAAACTCCACCATACTCTGTCAAATGCTTTCTCTGAATCTAGTGACAACATGAATTAACTTTGCCCTATTTGCTCAAAAGGTCAATTAGGTGTCTTACCCTCTTTGAGTTCTGCCCTACTTGTTGCTTGATTATAAACCTTGCCTCAGCTGGGACATCAGATTGTCTGGATAAAGCGCCAGTATCTTCGCAAACATCTTGACAAAAACATTCAACAAGCAGTCTCTAACAGTTACACTCTTCTTGATCGTTCCCTTTTCCTAAACGTAATGAGGTCCTAGTCTACATCATAGTGAGAATCTCTTGCCTGGTACTGCAATCTTGTCACATAGTTTGGTTAGAATGCCCACAATCCCAGCCAGAGCAACTTGTACAAGGAAGAGGTAAAACCATCTGCTCCTGTGGACATAGACAACTTTAGATTTTCAACTACAGCGATAATCTCTTCTGCGTTGATGGAGCTTTCGAGCATTTCTCTGTAGTCTGGCAAAATGTCATTGAGCCCGCTTATTAAAGTATGTCAGGATTTCTTTATGGTCGGTGGTCTCACCTGCATATGAACTTTGAAAGAAACGATGAAGCTTTGTTTGTACTGTTCTTTTGTGGAGATAACGTCCTCTTCACCTTTAATCGCTAGTATGTGTACTTTAATCTTTATTGCCAGATATCAGTATTCCAGGAAATATCTTCCTAATAATCTTGCCCTATGTTATCATTTTAGGCTTTGGCAACATGTCCACCCCTGAAGATGTCAGTGAGGAGGTTGAGAAGGCATGGCGTCAAGTGCCTGGGATACTCACTGCCAGAGTCACCTTGCATTCAGGTCTTTTGCAGGCCTGCAACTAAGCATGTATATGATTGGCACCAAGCTTCCTTTCCTAATTGGTGCAGGCTATGCTTTTCTACTCTCTTACATGTGGCCCTGAATTGATTTGATCCTGCAATGTTTACAATATAAGTTTGATATGGACTGTCACTGGCAACAATACATGTGCAGAGGGCAGCAACTAGATAGAGCCTTTGCTGAGCCTTCAGATGGTTTTCCGTCAATGAAAGTATTATCCACTAGATCACTAAAAGGATTAATTTTTGTTAAGGCCCAAGGTACACGCTTTGACCCCTTTAAAGGAGCTTCCACTGGACCTCTCAGTCATACAGGACATCATTGTTTGGAACCTTGAGAAGATCCCATTAAAATTGTGTCTTTTTAGTTGCAATATACACTTCAAGAAGAGCATGCAAGTTAAAATGAATTGCACTGCAGCCCCCCACTTGGCAATCTTTATGGCTCTTCTAATACTGAGATTAAGCCGTTATCCTTTCACCAAGACCAAGAGTTTTTGTTCCCTTCTTTCAATCCAATCTTCTGATGCAGAATAAAGCTACACTCACTGAATATGGTAAGGGCAGTGCAAATGTACCTCTACAATTCAAAGGGAGCTACCATTTCAGTCATCTGCGGGGCAGCAACTTTGATGTACCTGTCCATATTCATTTCACACTAGAGGCTGAGTTAACATTTGGTATTATAGTCCTGGCTGATGTCACTAAGGGTTGAACTGTTTCCTGTATTGCTCACATTGGTCATATTGAATGTAAAATAGTCAGCTATTTTGCATAGTTTCCGCATTTGTTTTGAACTGGATTTGCTCGTATTTTTTAACAAGGAGATATCACTGATCTGCATTCCAGTGCATATGCTCTGCCCTTTCCCTTAAACATGGAGAAATATTGCCTATTTCCATTTAGTGGATTTCTTTTTTTTTTCAAAAGGCCACTGTACTAGCACAAAAGTACAATTGGGGCTTACAAAAGAAACGTCATCTGTGCACTGCAGTGTAAATCTGCACCATCCACAGAGCGGGCTTTAAAAGATTGGCTTTAAAAAAGAAAGTATATGTTGACATGGGGCGAGACTTATCATCGAAGACAATTTTAATCTATTGCACATTTATTGTACATTTCATTCTGTGTGCTTCTCCCGCAAGAATGCAACCTGTCTATTTCCTTTCACTTGAGTAGTCGTAAGGAGTTTGGGCTGCTCACAATTCAGAACTGAAGGATGAATACATCTTAACGACCCTCACTTAGGCCTTTGATAGTCCAAAGGCACTAGAGAAGGGCTCCATGGAACAACTCTGGAAGAAAGAAAGAGAGGTATCTCTGAGGAATGGGATGTCAGGATGAGAAATCGGGCACTTCTAAGAAGCACCAGCGATGTGCCTGGGTATTCTAAAAGAGACACATGGTAAAGGCCTGCTGCTGGGAGGCTGAGGTCAGTGGGTACCGAACCAGTTAGCTATTATCCATGTTGATCTACTATGTGAAGCATTGCATGCAAAAAGACAGCCCTGGAATGGGACAAATGGAACTCCTACCAGAGGCAGAAGATTTCTTCTATCTTGAAAAAGTACATCACTGTTATCACAAGAAAGAGTTTTCCTTGCATGTGTAAAAACTTCTGAAAATGTAACGAGAATTTATGGGTGAGGACAGGCTGAGAAATCACCCACCCACTGAAACTATGATTATTAGTTAAGGGAGGAACTACCCACCTTAAGTAATGAACACAATCCTTGTCTGGGTGAACCACCAACTTCACTACATTAACCTCTGTTTAATCCTCTGGTAGCTATGGCACAGAACAGACATTCTTAACTTAGAGGCAATGAGTAAAGTATTTATGCAGTACCAAAACAGTAATAAAGTCAAAACACAACACAATAAAAATCCGAAACCAACTTGGAAAAATAGAGAATATTTGATAAATAAAATGACACCAAAACAACAAAGATCCACGAGTAGGAACTAGGGATATGTATTTTCAAACTTTAAATTTAAAATCGTGCACAACAGAGTTAAGCAGCAACCACATTCAACTGGTCATGGTAGGTTGTGTAATGAATGCAATTTGAGGCCAACCTTTATAGAGTGCAGATCAGGTACAGAAACCAGGTTTAATCCAGTCAGTGGTTTTACCTTGGACTTAGTCTCAAAAATGGAAATCAAATATCTTCAGCAGGGCAAGGCAGCAGGCTGCATCCGAAGAGGGCTCCACGAGATCGGATGGCCAGAAAACGTGGTACCAGTGGAGCTGTTTGCTTTTGATGTAAAAGCACAGAGCAGGAGAAATTTGAATCTTGCGCCAAAGAATGGTCCCTTACTGGCTGGATACTTTTGGGGCCTTCGCCCGGTCAAGATTTCTTTGTTCGCAATTAGCCATTTTTTTTGGAGCTCGTATTCCTCCAGCGGGGCAAGGCTGTAGGCTGTAGCCGAAGAGGGCTCCACAAGGAAGGATACAGTCTCCACAAGGTCCTGCTGCAGAGGATTTCCTATTGTGAAAAATCTCCAAGCGGTAGCAAATTGAATGTTCAGCCCAGTGGCAACAAACCTCGGTCAGATCAGCTTGGCAGGTTTGTCCCAGTCTCTGGAGTCAAAAAGCTTCAAACCATGTGTGTGTAGGGGTAGTAGTAGAAGTCCAGCCAAACAAAGCAAAATGTTCCAGGAACTCAGGAGCAGCACTTGGGTGTCAGGATTTACTGCAGCAGAGGCCGCTAGCAGGGTCCAGTACAGGTCCAGTTGAAACAGGTGGTTTGGGCAGTTGCAGAAAAAAGACTTTTGAAGCTTGCCATGTCCCTGTAACTTGATAAGGAGGTCAGCCTTATGGCCCTTAGAGTTCACTTATTTGTCTTGGGTACAAGAGGGAGCGTGTCCAGTCCTTCAGAGCTCCTCTAAGGTCTCAAACAGCAGATTCAGTCCTCTTCTGATCTTCCTCAGGTATAGTAGTGTTCTGAGGAGGGTACTGGGGATGCCATATTCATGCCAGGCACCAGTTTGTGAGTGAGATGACTCCTGGATAACCAATTAGGTAAATGTTCTCAGGGGCTATCCAAACCACTTTTGCAGTATTTCCTATGTGCCATACTGCAACAATGCCACAGTGCCCCTCTCTCCCTAAATCCAAGATGATAAAACCCTTCTCCACTTGTGCAGAGCCTGCATACCCACTCCAGAGTTGTGGACTGGAAAATGAGCAGCACCTACTCTGGGTGGGGTCACTCAAAACCAGCTTTGGTTGCAGCTCTCCTCCCATTGGGATTGGTGCCTGCCTGACTGGGGAAACAAAGAAAGGGCCTGCCCAGGTGTCAGATAACGTTTTCCGGTGATGTGATAGGCCTCTTTGAAGTTAATGAAGTTCTCGGACACAGCCCACTGGCCTTCCCTTCAAACAAACGACGACACCTGCCCACACCCAAGGCTTTCATCCTGCTCTGGGAGCAGTTTTCACACCTCATCAAGGGGGCTTATCAAAGCCAGCGCTGGGTGAAGCTCCCATCACACTGGGATTGATGCCTGCCTGGCTTAGGACACAAAATAAAAGGTCCTGTCCAGGTGTCATTTGACATCTCAGGACCTGTTCTGAATAACTGGTGAAAAACTTTCAACAGTGGCCCCTTCAAACTTATGGAGTCATCCTAATTGACATAACCAAACAGCGGCTATCTCTATACCGTCTGAACAAGGGGTCCTGGATCACCTAAATCTTTATAAAAATAGATTGCGTCTGTATATATTGTCTCCCCTGCTATCTCCCAACCAACAGTGTAACAAACAATTTTAAAGAAGAACAAGAGTGAAAAAAAGTGTGAGAAAGGATGACAGTGCCTCACGGGAGTAACACCATGGGAGTTGGCAGACTGGTACTCGCCTGCATCCTCAGGTTCTCATCATTAGCAACTGCCACCCTGTAACAGAAATAGTGTATAATGTAAAAAGAATAAAGGAAATGCTAAGTGTGAAATCTCAGCACCGGTAGACTAATCCGGGCCAAGAATAATGTCAACCCTAAAAGGAGTAACGAGGTCTAGTCAGAAACCGCGCCCATCCTGGTTAAAAATGAGCTAAACACCACTAGCTATCTAACTGTATTCCATGCTGTGTGTCTGCTCACTTAAAAAATAAACCAACATGTTTCATTGCCTCAGGAAGCTTGCGGCAATTTTGTCAGGGCAAGGGTTAAATAGCCACACTGCACCATTATTTGTCCATTTTTTTATATTTTATGCACCTGGGGGAGACAAAAATAGACAGAAAACAACCATTCATCAATCAGCACCGAATAAAATCTTATATTATATCGTGCTTGTGAAAGTCACCTGAAACAAATGGGTATATTTACCAAATTGTTTCCCTCCATTGGCATACCTATACCCCCCTGATTTTTGGTTTCAAATTTGTGTGTGAGTGTCCCAGTCCACTCTCCCACTGGCTGCCGAATATACTGCAGAACGTCAGTCTATGAGAAAATTAAAACCAGCATCGTATTTGTATAAGTACATTAAGCAATGCCCTCAAAAGTGATTCATTATTATGTATTTGTCCATGAAAAACCTTTTACAGGATTGATCGAGCAATGGTGAATGCAAAGGTATCTCTTTCTAAAATGCGACATTATTTGATTTTGCTGCTTCTCAAGATATAGAAACTGCCCGACCTAAGTGCCCCCGTGAGCATGTTAGGCGTGTCGTATTACATGTTTCAATGTGTGTGCGCTAGCGTATCCAGATTGGTATGCACCCTACATCAGTTCCCGATTCTCTTATTTAATCATGGCCCGCTCACCTGGACAGCCCGAGTAGCCGGCGTTCACTCAGCCTCTCGAAAAGGCGATGAACTGCCCTCATTTTTAATACACAACGCATCGCGTTCGCGCATGCGTTTTTCATATTGCATACTAAGTCAGTATCGAGGGGAAAGGCTGCCATCTTATGTAAGTGTTGACCATAGTTGCCTACGATATAAAAATACACATTGAATTATAAATAGTTTATCTCCAATATTTTGAGGAATGGCTCTCTCTATCCATGCCATGTGAGCCTGTTATCTGAGACAAATAACCGTGATAGATTATCAATGCAAACACTATTCCGTCAGTAATGCGATTTACATACTGAAAATTAGACCATTAGTCTCACTTAGCTGACAAAAGTGTGACTATTTCTTGGCCTTATGCTTTCCATAAATAACAATTAATACGGAAGTGTGTCACCATGGATAGATTTCGTGGTTTACTCTGAATCAAAGGCAGTACTTCGAATTGTAATTCTTAACGCCAAATGTAACAGGGCTATTAGCCCTTGAACTGCGACTGGCAAATCCATATAGAAATCAACGACACAGATATGTTAGCTAGTGCATCTATTTCATACACATCTCAATACATAGTCAATCTGCATATCTGTATTTTGAGAAAAGCTATGGAAGAACGGGGCCAACGCTACATGTTCATCAAAATGCCACCTTGTTCCATTCAATGAGGTTGTTCAGCCCCTGTTGGTCCACCCCCTCCTGATAAATCCAGCGTGCTTCTTTTGTACTTAACCTCGTTTCCATGCTGTATTGGTCGCCCACAAGTCTTTCCAATACTACCCATCGTACATCCTTGGGATTATGTTTGAATGCTCGGAAATGTTGCACAAGTTTCGTGGTCAATTTACCTATTCTCAAGGTACTGAGATGTTCCTGTATCCTAATCTTGACCTTCCGTGTCATGAGACCGATGTAATGAAGTCTACATGGACATGTGAGTCTGTAGATAACATTTGGAGTATTACAATTACTGAACCCGTTAAGGTGCCAGATCTTACCTCCCACCAAGATGACACTTTTAACAGATTCAGTGAACTCACAAACTGAACAGCCGCCACATTGATAAGTGTCCCGAAGGGAAACCAGTGTCTCTGGTTTCCTGTGTGGGTCGTGATGGGCCAGGCGATCTCACAAATTGGTGGATCGCTTAAAAGCAAATCTGGGTTGAGGCATTGTCACGGTGGAAGTACTCAACAAATGCCAATGTTTTCTGATTATTTGTCTGATTTTTGTAGAAAGTGGTCCAAATGTAGTGACCACTGGGATACAATTCCCACTATTCTTAGGTGTTCTTTCTAGTAGCACAGAGCGTGGAGTGTTAAGGGTTCTCTTTTTTGCTCGCTTAATGACTTTCCTGGGGTAAGCTCGCTCTTCCAATTTCCTGGACAGATCATCCGCTTGCTCTATATATACTTCAGTGGAGGAACGGTTTCTGTGACATCGCAAAAACTGTCCTACGGGTAAATTGTCCCGGAGGGCCCTAGGATGATAGGACCTATAATGTAATAGCGAGTTCTTGTCTGTCTGTTTTTGATGAACATTAGTGACTAGTTTATCATTTTCAGCCTTAATGTCCAAATCCAGGTAAGTCGCTGTTGACCTATTGATAGTCCATGTTACCTTTAAACAATCATCAAGGTTGTTAAGCCAATTCAAAAACATTAGAAGATTAGCTTCAGTCCCAGCCGATATGCATAACACATCAATTGGCTTAACAACCTTTAGATATTGAGATATGTATGAAATAGATGCACTAGCACTAGCTAACATATCTGTGTCGTTGACTTCTATATGGATTTGCCAGTCGCAGTTCAAGGGCTAATAGCCCTGTTACATTTGGAGTTAAGAATTACAATTCGAAGTACTGCATTTGAATCAGAGTAAACCACAAAATCTATCCCTGGTGACACACTTCCGTATTAATTGTTATTTATGGAAAGCATAAGGCCAAGAAATAGTCACACCTTTGTCAGCTAAGTGAGACTAATGGTCTAATTTTCAGTATGTAAATCGCATTACTGACGGAATAGTGTGTGCGTGGATAATCTATCACGGTTATTTGTCTCAGATAACACACTCACATGGCATGGATAGAGAGAGCCATTCCTCAAAATATTGGAGATAAACTATTTATAATTCAATGTGTATTTTAATATCGTAGGCAACTATGGTCAACACTTACATAAGATGGCGGTCGTTCCCCTCGATACTGACTTAGTATGCAATATGAAAAACGCATGCGCGAACGTGACGCGTCGCGCATTAAAAATGTGGGCAGTTCATTGCCTTTTCGAGAGGCTGAGTGAACGCCGGTTACTCTAGCTGTCCAGGTGAGCGGGCCATGATTAAATAAGAGAATCGGGAACTGATGTAGGCTGCATACCAATCTGGATATGCTAGCGCACACACATTGAAACATGTAATACGACACGCCTAACATGCTCACGGGGGCACTTAAGTCGGGCAGTTTCTATATCTTGAGAAGCAGCAAGATCAAATAATGTCGCATTTTAGAAAGAAATACCTTTGCATTCACCATTGCTCGATCTATCCTGTAAAAGGTTTTTCATGGACAAATACATAATAATGAATCACTTTGGAGGGCATTGCTTAATGTACTTATACAAATACGATGCTGGTTTTTATTTTCTCATAGACTGACGTTCTGCAGTATATTCGGCAGCCAGTGGGAGAGTGGACTGGGACACTCACACACGAATTTGAACCCAAAAATCAGGGGGGTATAGGTATGCCAATGGAGGGAAACAATTTGGTAAATATACCCATTTGTTTCAGGTGACTTTCACAAGCACGATATAATATAAGATTTTATTCGGTGCTGATTGATGAATGGTTGTTTTCTGTCTATTTTTGTCTCCCCCAGGTACATAAAATATAAAAAAATTGACAAATAATGGTGCAGTGTGGCTAGTTAACCCTTGCCCTGACTAAATTGCTGCAAGCTTCCTGAGGCAATGAAACATGTTGGTTTATTTTTTAAGTGAGTAGACACACAGCATGGAATAAAGTTAGATAGCTAGTGGTGTTTAGCTCATTTTTAACCAGGATTGGCACGGTTCCTGACTAGACCTCGTTACTCCTTTTAGGGTTGACATTATTCTTGGCCCGGATTAGTCTACCGGTGCTGAGATTTCACGTTTAGCATTTTCTCTATTCTTTTTACATTATACACTATTTCTGTTACAGGGTGGCAGTTGCTAATGATGAGAACCTGAGGATGCAGGCGAGTACCAGTCTGCCAACTCCCATGGTGTTCTTCCCGTGAGGCACTGTCATCCTTTCTCACACTTTTTTTCACTCTTGTTCTTTAAAATTGTTTCTTACACTGTTGGTTGGGAGATAGCAGGGGAGACAATATATACAGACGCAATCTATTTTTATAAAGATTTAGGTGATCCAAGACCCCTTGTTCAGACGGTATAGAGTTAGCCGCTGTTTGGTCATGTCAATTAGGATGACTCCATAAGTTTGAAGGGGCGACTGTTGAAAGTTTTTCACCGGTTATTCAGAACAGGTCCTTTGATGTTATTGATTGTTTGAGTGGGGGGCGACCTTTTCTTTTACCCCCTAAAGCTCCTTGTTGTATATGGTCATTTGACATCTGCCTGGGACAGGGAAGAGTAATTTGAAGAAAATTATTTTACAGGGCACAGCCCAAATGCTCATCCTGCCAGAGGAAAAAAAACACGTCCCCACATTCAGGCCTTTGTCTCTGCTGCGGAAGAAGCTTTGAGTCAGGACTTGAGCAATCAGAGTTGTAGCTGGTGGCTAATGCAAATTAAGTCCCAGACGTTTTAGGCAAGGGAAAGGTAGTTTCCTAAAAGTACATTTTCAAAAATATTTATTAAAAATCCGACTTGGCCATTGAATTGGGCCTTTAATAACTATTAAAAATAAAGGCTTAATCATACTTTTAGCTGGTCCCTATCCTGAGATAGGGGAATTAAATTGTAATATTGCTTCCTAGTGTTTCTCTGTGAGCCAGCCAGCCTTCCTACAGTAAAAATAGCTTTGGTGTGATAGTCACTGCAAGGATAAGTTAACATTAAATGTATACATGCCCTACTTTTAAACACTATGCACCCTGCTTAATGGTCTATGGAGCCTAAATGGGGGTGACTTATTAATATTTAAAAGGGAGGTTTTGTCCTATCAAAAAGGTTTGACAGGTCGAATTGTATTTATTTCAGTGCTACAGGCTACAATGGTAGGTAAGAAGCCATGTTTACCTTGCCACTTTAGTGGATGGCACAAGTGCTGCAGTTCACTAGGGACATTTAACTTAAGAGGCCCTGGGTACACCTTGTTCCATATATTAGGGACTTATAGGTAAGATAAATATGCTAATTTGGAGTGCACCAATTCAATCATGTGAAAAAGGGGAGCTTAGGTAATTTGCTACTGGCTAGCAAGGGTAAAATGCAGTCCTACAGTCAGCAGAAAATCCAGGGTAACCATACAAGAATGGTGGATTTCCTACACCCGCCAATAGATTTTTCACTATATCTAAAGCATTGTGGCATCTGGAAGTTGGAACATGAACAAGACGAAGACATAGTCAAGGCCCCGTTGGATGTGGTGGAGTATACTACTTAGAACAGAACAATAAGAGTGAAACAACTGGTTAACCATATAAAGAGGCCTAGTTGGCTGCTTGCTAGATCTAAGGACTGAACATGATTCTCAAAAGTGCCATAAGAGCTGGCCTCCTTTTGCGTTGTGAACAGAAAAGACATATAAAAGCGCTTTCGTTCATGACCATTTTCTACTCTCTATGCCCTGTGTTCTAGGTGCATGCTTTTGGAAGCCAGACAGCTTGAGGCATTGTCGGGGTAGAAAGAGCTCATCTGCAGAATGAAGATTTGACCCTTAGGGATTGGAATGGGCAGTTAGAATCTTTGGTGGGAGTAGTTTGAACACTACTTCCACTTACTGTGCGCTGGTGTCCTTGGAGCCCATTCTGGGAAATCTAACAGCTCTAGGAATCACAATGGAAAGATCATATCCAACACTTGGGAAAGTGGGGATCAGGCTTCTGCCTGAAACACAGAAGCAGAGGACCTGATGACTCTGCCCCTTCTGGGAATCTAAATCTGGAAACTCTTCAGAAGATCAGAAGCTATGGACTGGAAAAATCTTCAAAAAGCCACTGACCCTGACTTGCTCTACAAGCCTACGGGAAGTAGGAGGGTCTGTACTTTGCTTTTGGAAGGAAAAGAGGCCTTCCGAAGTCACTTCTGGTGATGCACAGAAAATTCCAATGATTTCATACATACATCAAGCTTATGTGCATTTTGTGATATTTAATAAAAAAAAAAACCAATACGTTCTAACTAGCAACCATTTTTTCTTGTTTTTGTCTTATTTTATTCATAAAATTGTTTTGAACTTTACTAAATCGTTTTGGGAATTTTGCTAAGTGGTTTCTGAACTCAGGCTGTTTTTATACTACTGGAACCATTTGTGTGTTGTGTGCTGCTTCATGAGGATGCTACCATATGTGAGTAGATTTTTTCTTACGGAAACTGTTTTTGCCAAAAAAGTCACAAGATTGCTAAGGTGGTGACAGCCAGTCCCTCATAGTACCAATTGTTTACATTAGTTGTTCACTGGTGTAGGACTATTAGACTTGGCCCAGCAGTACCTTACTTCTTCAGCAGTCAGGATAAAAAGAATCTTTAAAATATTTTAACTAAACGTTTTAGGGCTAAATTGGCAAACCATGCTTTCTTTAAATTATGTGGTGGTATCCTGTGATCTAAAACAATGTTCTAAGATTGAGCCACTAAGTTCCCTATCCACTAGAGAACCCCTATATTTAGCATACATCTGTCCCAATGGCTGCTGGAATGTCATAAAGATTACCTTAAGTAAGGCCTCCCCTGTACAGCTATAAAAATCAATAGATTCATTTATGATAAATGTTTTCTAATGACGGCCATTGCAACTTAAGCGTATATAGCACTGGAGAGGCTAAAAGCCTGGTGAAAGAACCATCATCTCTACATGTAGGTTATCACTGTTCCACTGCTAGGGCCTTAGTGTTCAGTCTGTGCGTCTCTGATTTTCTTTTAAATCTACACCAGCCATTCCCAGACCCCTCCTGCTTTCTACCCCCATAGCTTATTTTGGGAGGCTGCACCTGTTGCTGACATTCCAACAAACTCCCGGGAAGCAGATCCCTTCTGCATTCCAGCATGTGATGCACCAGAAACACAAATACACCCTCAGCCTGTGACTGTCATCAGTGTCCCAGATGATAGTCCATCCTTCTTGAACCAGCACCAAGCACACTGATTACCTAGACATTTCCCTGATTCTTATATTGCTGTGCACTTTCAAGATTGCAAGACACAACTGACTGAAAGATTTCCATTCAAAATTATTCCAGATGAAGCACCCTTTCACTCTTGATTTGATGAGGTTATGATCCAGGGTTGTTTCTATGCATTTGCATGTGTATGTGTAGTCGAACTAAGGCGCACCCACTGAACACATTAAAGGGGTTAATAGTCTGGGAAAGGAGTGGTATGTAAAATTGTTAAAAAAAACTAAAAATAAACAGCTGCCAAAACGATAAGGGAAGGAGGCAAAAATGTACCTCAAGTAAATGCTGATCTGTTTGAGCAGCAGCGCTGCTTCCTTCGATGACGTGCTATTTAAAAAAAAACTATACCTTGTGTTCCATAACATTATAATAAAGATATGATCAAACTCTTATCTGGAAGAATAGTCTGCACAATTAGGTTGGAGGAGAAAGCACGCTGCCGAGTACTTGCCTATTCCTGGAGGTATGATAAATTTCCCTGACGGTGGTCCTAGGTAGTGCAAACAGGATATCATTTTCAGTTTCCTGTTGACTGGAACGTGAAAAAGCGCGATGGCCAGTACTTTGGCGGTATCACTTCGTTAAAAAAACAGACGCTGACTGGATGAGACACATTGCTGTATTTCAACGTTACATACTGGCCACTAGGAAAACCCAGTAAATAGGGGAAACATCATAACGCAACAGCACGTCAAAATGGGGCCCGCACGTGACACAGACAGGATACCGCTGAAGCTTTCCCTGAAATCCCTACCTCACTTCACATGTGCTTATCCTGCAATCGATTTCCTTCTCTGTGTATCGGGCCCCCAATGTACCCCTTGCTCCATCTGTCGCCCGTCTATTAAAACGATACTTTACACAGCTCTATGAAAGCCGCCTCAAGGAGCTTTAGTTGCCCCGCCCGGCCCCTGCCGGGTCACGGTTATTTTTACGCCGCGCTCGGCTGGCGTTCACTTGACGCCGAACCGCCCGTAGCGATCTGCGCGAAGTCAAAACATTTCTATAGTCAGCGGAACTATTTATTAGAGTGTAACAGCTTCCACAGCTGCAGCGCGCGTTAGCCATCAGGGGTAGGTGGGCGGGCGTCTCGCGGCGTGTCGAGGCCTCCCTTCTGGAAGCTTCTGGGCGAGGGCGGCAGTGCTGGTGAACTATCCGCAGGGGTCCCCGGAGACGGCGAAACAATCCACAGGACGACATATCTAACAGTGAGCAATGCGAACTCAGAAATACTGCAATATTTTTCTATGGAGTACTCTTTGTGTAACGGTCATGTCATGTCGCGTCTATGTAAACTGCGCCGATTTAGGGTCGCACGCATTTCTCAAATACATACCAGTCATTTGTTCACGTTTTTTTAGGGTTGTCACCTGGCCAGTCATGTTCGTCAAGTCCTGTTATGACAACTTGAAAATCAGCAAAGTCCAGTATTCCTCCCCCACCCACTGACAAGTCACCTTAACTTAGTGTACATTGTCATATTCGCCCAAAAAATCACTTCAACGCACATTGAGGCAGAATGAGCATGCTTAAAAAAAACGATACAGAAGATGATGCGCACAACATATGCGACGACCAAAGCCCTGGCCCACTGAGAATTAGAAAACAGGAACAAGTGGTCTATAACAAATGTGTCAGCGCTATGAGGTTAAGGGAAAGGCCATTTAATTGTAGTTTATGTAAAATTCTCCTTATTTTTGAAAATGGGTATTCTGCAACCGTTTGCTCTCTTAATCTAGGTCTAAACATTCCTAAAATTATTTTGAAGAATTTCTTATGTTTGCTTTTTTAAAAAAAATTTAACTTGGTGAAAAATATCACTTTTTGCAACTGTTATCAGGGCATATTGGTCAGAGATCAGTCCTTAAACGCCATCAGACTTATTTACCTTACAAGGGAAAGGCAGTGTTGCTGTGTGGAACCTGTTGCCTTCACCTCATTTGAATGGCAGATATCTAGTTTATAATAACTTGTTTATATAGCCCTTCACACAGCACATTTGCCATTTCTATGCTCTCCAAATAACAATTGTTGTAATTGAAATCATACTGTATTTACCAAACATTGAAAGATGAGTCTAGGACTCTGTTACAAGACTGGAGGCTCAGTTATCACTTATGTCTCCTTCACTGAACTCTAGCAGCAAATAAACCTAAATGAAATACCTAACATGGATGAAAAAAAAACGTTTTAAGAAAGCATTGATGCATAGATTTATAAAGGGGCAGAGAAAAAGCAACGGGAAGGCCTCGAATAATGCACTGCAGTTATTTGGGAATATACATTAGCTACAATCTTTTTACTGGCCATTCTGTTAAGGAAATAACAACACTTCCCCACACTCCAGGCCTTTGTCCCGCTCAGGGAGCAGTTTTCACACCTCATCAAGGGGGCTATTCAGCTGCCAGATTTCAATTGAAGCTCATGCAAATAGACCTTCAGAGGATTTAGGCAGGGGAAAGGTAACATTCTATAAGGACCTTTTCCACAATAGTTATTAAAAACTATCTTACCATTAAATTGGACTTTAAATAACTAGTAAAAATAGTATTTAAATGTTATTTCTAGATGTTTCCTAATCAAATTAGCATTGTTAAATGTTATAAAGTAGCCTAGGGGCATATCAACAACGAGGGGCGATAATTATCGCCCAGCGCTGATTTCCCTAACGCCGGCTATCGCTGAATTAAATCGCCGAGTTAGCGCGTTATCATCAACGCATAACTCAAGGGCGATATATAATCCAGCGATAGCGGAGAAATCGCTTTTTTGCAGGGAGCATCGCTGGTTTTCCAGCGATGTTTCCTGCAAAACGGCGATATGCTTGATGATACGACCCTGTGGTCGTAACACATCAATCCACCTCCCATTGTCAACATACATTAGTCAGGATTTTAGCAGATGTTAACATCTGCTAAAATCCTGAGGGCCACCTTTTAAATATTGTGATGTGCATTTAGCGATAATTTACAAGGTAGTCCGTCAGGGGTAGGCCCAGTGATGACCACTTTGCATCTCATTAGAGATGCAAAGCGAGGCGTCGGCAAAACGGCTGCTAACATGCTATAATGAATGTTAGCACCAGCATGCAAATAGGGCGAAAAGATTATCTCCGCTTTTTTGGCTTTAAATGCCAAAAAAGCGGAGATAAGGCCCTTGTAAATATGCCCCCTAGTGTTTTCCTATGGAACGGTCAGCATTGCTACAGTGAAAGCAGCTTTTGAAGGTTATTCACTATAAGGACATGTTTAACATGAAACTTTTACAGTTTTGCTTTTAAATACCATGCACTGTGCCTTATAGATAAGGTCTACGGTTTGGACCTTATTTTGACAGATCTAATTTGCAGTTGAAAGATGCAACAGTCAGGCTACACATTTTGTACATGAGAAGGAAAGTGAGTGGGTGGCTGGAAGTGTGGCCATAGGAGGAGTACGTTAGGCTGTATTAGCCATTTAATTTACCATTAAGGGATGAGATTTTCCTTGGAGAGGTGAGTTTTCCCTTCTTTTCTGAAATTTAGGTGTGATGAAGCAAGTCTGATGTGTGGTGGGATAGTGTTTCAAACCCTTGGGGCATAGCTTAGATAGGTTGCCACCAGGCCAGTATGTTACCAATATGGCCGGTATTTTCATTTTAGGATCAGCATAAAACACTTGGAAAATCCACAAAAGACAGTATTTTACCCCATTAGAACCAACAAACTTTTAACTGAAGATATAATACAAAATCACTTCAAACCCTATTTTACAGATGTCTAAACTATCCCAAAACAACTATAGTGGCAAATAGAGGTAGAATTGCAAGTTTGAAAACATCCAGAGGATGTTACATACACCCCTGATCACATACCACTCCTGGCCCTTCAAAAACCTGAAAAAAGATAACAAATGGCTGATACGTTTCACTAAGAAATTATGTGTTTCCATTGTCTACTCTTTGTCCTTAAGCTTGGTGATGCTCAAACATTTTTAATTTTTGTATTTCTAATTCAGTCTTCAGGTTATTACATTGTTTAAAACTTTTATCATTACAAACATTAAAGCACAGGAAGAGTGGAAAAGGAGTCAGTAGTCTATAGACAGGAATGTATAATTGTTCCAAGACTTACTGTTACTTCCTGCCTGAACAATGAGAGTGTTCTCACTTGTGGCTCACCTCACTGCACCAGTCAGGTTTCTGCATAAGTTGATGAATCAAAGTTCTTAAAAAAATGAAGTAGGGAACTAGTCAATAATAAATGTTGTGGTGTACCACATTTACTGATTCTTGAACACTTTCCTCCTTCATATGTTTTACACGTTAAAGTCCTTCTTACTAGAGACAGGAGTAGGTCTAATAGCTGTATCTTAAGGTGGCGAAAAAAGCCAGAGTCCCAAGGGCAACATTTATGAATGGCTGTACAAGGCTGACAAAGATTCTTTAGAAGGTTAATGTTGCATGTAATACGCTTTCTAGCTCTTGACTTTCTGATACAATTTCCGTACATCCATTAGATAAAGCACAGCTTCTTGAATGGATTTTTTTGTTGGTATAACATGTGATTGATTTTCCCACTTATCCTTGCTTCCCAGCATGTGCTATCAGAGTTCTCTGGATTCTTGTGTTGCAGTGACCTTCTGAGATTGTACATTTTTGTCAGACATGGCAGTGAATTGGTTCTTACAGTTTTGAATCTGACGCAGCATGGTTTGAAGATGATGCTGTTCTGCATGGGTAGCCAATGTGTAGATCCCTTAAGGTGGGGGTGAAATGGTGGGCTAGCTCTCGGACACTTTAGCCCAAAATGAGCTGAGCTTTCATGTGGATTCTGCCTGTAAACTACCATTTAATGCCCTACTCCAAGAATGAAAACTGTCCTATCTATCTTAATGTAAAGTTTCAATTCTATTAAGGACTCGGAGGCTAGAATTATGCTATACTTCCTTTGCTTTATTCAGTAGCAGTCAGATTTGTTTTTTTTCCCAACAAAACGTATTCAACAAACTTCTCATGAAGTTCTGGGAATAAGGAAAAACATCAACATCCAATGGGAGAACAGCTCTCTGTAACCACCAAATAGGTCTGCATAGTCCATAACATAGTTCTTCAGCTGTGTTCTCCCCTCCTCTTTCATCGCAGAGTCACGCCTATGCTACAACTTCATGCGTCCTGTCTACTGGTGTGGGTCCCTACAAAACAAGGATAACTTTAATGCCGTGAAAAAGAAAAAAACAGTACTAAGCCCTGCAAAGGAAACAGGTAGCATTGATATCCAAAGCAAATAAACCAGCAATGAGATGCAACGGTATAAACAAGCTCATTTTAAACATTATACAGTCATAACACTGGAACAATCAATACTTAGGAGGGTCACCAAGATATGTCTGAGTGGGTGGGATAATCCTTGCCTCCGAGTCCTTAATAGAATTGAAACCTTCCGTTACGATAGCTAGGAAATTTTATGTCAGGACCGGCGGCGAGGATTATGCTAGTTTAAAACTTGCTCACGACAAAATGAGCCATGTCCAAGACTGGTTTGAAATAAAACCTTTTATCAGTAGAATCGGAAGACCAGTCAGCCGAAATCATGAATGAATGAATGAACGGGCATTTATAAAGCGCACGGCTACTCAGCAGAGTGTCCCTGCGCTAACAGGTAACTCTCCCCTCTCACCCAAAACACATTTAGTTGCGGAATAGCCATGTTTTTAAGTGCTTCCTGAACACAGAGAATTTGCTTCCAAGTTTAGGCTCCCAGAAACATGCAAGATCTACCTCCAGTTCTGACCTGGCGGACCCTAGGTATGGTAGCCAGATGGTTGAATGAAGACCTCAAAGTTCTAGAGGGGGTGTAATGAAGTATTCTCTTTCTGCTATAGCTGGCACCACTGCCTTGCAGGGCTTTATGTGTTAGGACCAGAGCCTTAAACTTGATCCTCTTGCTCACTGGCAACCAGTGCAGAGCCCTGAGATGCGGGGACATACGAGTCCTGGGGTTCAGATTAAGGACTAATCTTGCTGCTGCATTTTGAACCACCTGCAGTCAGTTAAAAAGATACTCAGGCAAACCCAAGTATAATACATTTCCGTAATCCAACCTAGAGGTGATTAAAGCCTGTACCACTGTTTTCCTAGTGGAAGTAAACAGAAGTAGAAATGTCCTCAAATTACCCAGTAGCCCAAAACAGGTGCCTACCACCACTTGGATTTGATGTTTCATGGATAAAGAGTTGTCAATATGGATTCCCAGGTTTTTTCTTTTACTGGATTTTGAGAAGAGGTTGGTGGAGGTTTGTCTTGGGGCCACCAGAATCTCCAGTCCTCGGAAGGTGGAGTACCAAATAAGATAATCTCCCATTTATCGGGATTACATTTAAATTGATTAACTGCCAACCAATTACACACCTTAGAGAGGCAAATTCTGATCTTGCCCTCTAAGTTTGCACCTTTTTCACAAGAGAAAATAAGCTGGGTGTCATCCGCATATGATATTATTTTGGCCGTACAAGATTTGGCCAAAGTGGGGCTATGTACACATTAAAAAGTGTAGGGCTCAGAGTTGAGCCCTGGGGGACATCCACATTCCAATTCTGAATAGCGGCAGTATAGGGAGGGGTCCAAACTTCCTGACTTCTATCCTCCAAAAAAGAAGTTAGCCACTTTAGGGCAGTACCACCAATTCCAATATTCTGGAGCCGCTATAGTAGTCTATCATGAGGGACCATATCGAAGGCCACAGAGAGGTCCAGCATAAACAGGATGGCCCTTCACCCCTGATCCAACTTCTCTTTAATGTGCTCTGTGACCTCTAGCAGCGCTGTCTCTGTGCTACGGCTGGTTTTAAAACCAGATTGACTGGCGTGCAGTGAATTGTTGTTTTCCAGGTAGCCCGAGATGACTGAATTTACACGTTGTCCAACACCTTAGAGAAGGCGGGCAGTAGGGATATCGGCCTAAAGTTGGCTAAGACTTTGCGATCAGCTGAAGGATTTTTTAGTAACAAGAGAATTTTAGCATATTTCCATGCAGGAGGCATTAGTCCAGAGGCCAGCGAGGTAATCAAGATATCCTCAAGTCTGGCGCCCAGATGAAAGGCCTTCGAAGCCATAGCGCCACATGCCGAATGTGCACCAAAACAAGATAGATCGATGCCAGCCTCTTGCATTACCCACCGAACCCAGCAGGCTATGGCAGGAGAAGAGACCGTTCAATGCTGTTTCTGCAAAGCAATGAGGAGTTGTCGTTCCTCTGGAGGACAAAATTATTCCAACATCTCCTCATATGCCATAAAACATTACACCACACTAGGCTTTGGATATTGCGGAAATGCTGGGTAAGTGATGACCCTGGTATTACATTTTTTTCTTCTACTTACCGTGAAAGAGACTCCAGATGGAGAAAAGGTTCTGCCCGAAATATCCAGGGCTCAAACATCCGAAACCCCTTCAACATGAAACCAGGCAAAGCAAGATTGCAAGCTTGGCGGACAGCTCCTATCTAGACAAGTATTAGTTTGGTTGCCAAGAGAAAATAGATTCAGCATCTGGTTTACATCCCAAAGAGCAGAATAACGAGGTTCCGAGGGCAGCTAAAGTCTGATCTCCTGAGAAGGTAACATACAAAAGGATGTTCTCCCACCGAGGGGTCCTCCACTGGCATGTGACTCGCTGAAATGGCTGAACGGAAGGTATTAATGGTCCTATAGGCCAAGTCGTCTGTCGCCTAACCCGGCTAGGAAGTTGAGAACGTGTACTACTTCACGACCATGGGATCAATATCCTGTTGCAGAGACCAACGGGACCAGCGGTCCCATGCTGAGGTATAATGCTTGTTGATACTGCCGACCCATACCCTTGATGAGAAGCTTTTAGCTTGGCACGAAAGGCCCGGGATCAACCATCGTCCCCTGAAATCTGCCATGCCATGAGAGCCAGAGATCCGTCCCGCACCATCTGGTGATGGAGCAGGTCCGGATTGAGAAGAAGAGCTGAAAACAGGGGGAGTCGGATTGGAGAATCCCAAGGAAGTTCCAGAAGAACTGGAAACCACACTTAGGACTTCCAAATTGGAGTGACCAAAACCAGATCGGCTCGTTGACGTCAGACCTGGGCCGACACCCTGGTGATCATCGAAAAGGGTGGAAAGGCATAGCCCACTTCCCGGCTCCAATCATGGAGAAACGCATCTGTGGCAGCTACCAACAGATCTGGCCTCCAGTGGAAAAACCTGGGCAACTGGTGATCTAACCTGGAGGCAAAAAGATCCACAGAGAACAGACCCCATCGTCCGCTCAGGTTTGAGAAGACCGCTGTTTCAAGTCTCCAGAGACTGGAATCCTTGAAGTGTTGGGATTGGAAATCCGCAACCTGATTCGACCAAGCAGGTATTCCGCTGTGATTGAAATCTGACGATCCAGGCAGTACTGCCAAAACTGGGTTGCTAGGTCGGAGAGAACTTTGGATCTGGTGCCTCCCAAATGACTACGTTGTCTATCCTCAAGGAGAAGGATCCCCTCCATTTTTAAGTGGTGATATACCAGAAGGTTGATAACCAGTCCCTGGCTCCCGTTTGTCTTGTCGACCAGGAAGATATTGCTGATGAACCCCTGCTGATGAGGAACTGTGTGGGTGATAGCCCCTTTGGAAAGGAGTGCTGCAACCTCTGCATCCATCAACCCAGCTTGGTAGTCTGAAAACTGAATGGCACTTGGGCAGAAATCTTGCCTGGGAGAGCCATGGAACTCTATGTGAATTCCCCGGATCGTTTGTAGCACTCATGCATCCTGGGTAATGGCCTCGCAAGCCTGGGAAAAACTCTCCAGTCGGCCCCCTACCCTTAGGAGGGAAGAAGGGAGATCACTCACCAGAAGAGGCGGTCGCTGAAGCTCTTCTGCCACCTCTCCTTCTGAAATGCCTGCCTCTTGTCAGGTAGAAATTGGCGAAGCAGCCTTGGTCCTAATATTAGCCTTGCCGGGAGCCTTGCCCTTTGGAGGTGTATTGTGCGTGTGCACAACTGGACGAGCGTCCCCTGCCTCGTCCGGCCCCATGGAAAACACAGGAGTGAAAAACTCTCTTGATGGATGTCTGGGCTTTGTCCAGTGAAGTGAAACTATTTACAAATGTGCCCAGCTCTTTGATAACAGGGTCCCCAAAAAGGGTCCCCTGAGCAACTGCCCCTGCTTCGGAGTCGGCTAAATCCCCCAGCTTGGGGTTAACCTTGATTAACAAGGAGAGACGGTGCTCTGTTGACAGGGCGCAGTTTGCATTACCTTAGAAATATGACGGCGCGTTACGCCCAACCAGACAAAACGCCTGGGAAAATCAAAGAGCCTGAGGACTTAGCATCCTCAGCCATGTCCAGAATTTTCATCAAAGAGCCAAGGACATCCACAAGTTTGACCTGGCACGCCCGCCAGGACCTATCTATCTCCTTTTTTGGGTCCTTCATGAATTTCTGGAAGAAGTTGGTCATTCAGGGATCCAGTTCAGGGGTAAGGGCCAGCTTCCCCTCTAGTAAGGGGAGAGGGAGCTCTGCCCAAAGGCAGCTGTGAGATTCCTTCTTCAGCAGCTTGCGAATGCGGCACGCTACATAACTTGCAACCTTATCCAAAGGGGACCATTCAAAAGAGCATGGTTGAAGGATCTCATCCGGGTCCAGCATTTCTGAAGCAGGGTCAGCACTATTCTGGGCTGGGACCGGGGGGCAGACTGGGTCAGAGGGGCTTGGATCAGGGGAGCCAGGGTCTAGACGGAACAGGTTTCTCATTGGGGTCCCCTTGGGGATTGTCCCCACGTGGGGACGGGGGAGGGTCTGTGAACATACCCGCAGGGTCCCTCCCAGGAAGCAGAAGGGGGATTGTAGGTTGCACCAAAAATGCCTGTTGTAGTCTGTCAAAGGTGTCATAATCTACCCCAGCCTCACAGCGGCGTTTAGCTGGTACTTCATCTGGGGGTGGGGGACTGGAGGTCCCCAAGAGAGCCTGGGTTCTGCGTGGGAGGCTGGAGAGACCTCGCGATTTTCGCGCATTCACAGGCAAACTTTTGTGATAGGCAATCTTCCAAGGGGGCCATAGCCTTTGGTTCTGCCCTGCAAATTGATGCATCTACAGCATCATAAAAGTCATCATTCCACGGGAGAAACCCTAAGGGGTCTAATTTCCCTTGACCTACATCTCTCAGCTCCATTATTCGCACTGCAGGGCGCACTGTGCAATTGCTGACGTGTAAAGTTAACACCTGAACAAAGAGCAGGGGGGACCTGCAATACTCAGCTGAAGGTGCACAGTGCAGTCAGAAGGGTTGAGCCACCGGCGAAGATAGGAGCATATAGGGACCAAAGAAGAGCAGGTGAAGCGCTGCCAATGTGGGGCTGGGGTTACAGCCAAAGATATGGGTGGGCGGTGCTGCACATTTAATGGGTCTAAGCCCGAGGACACAACATCCCTGGTGCTAGAAACTAATAGGGGGGGTGGAGGCCGCCTGGGAGCATGTCCTCCTGGGTCAGTTTCACTGCCCAACTGAAAATACAGACCCCAGGGACGTCGAGGGGAAAGCGTCGACTGGACCCTGCAAAGGGCGTCAGGAAATGGTGCAACTGAAAGTCCGATCGGGCTTTACACTCCGCAAAGGGGGTGTCTCTCTCCAGGCGCCTCGGCTACGGCGCACAGCTCCACCCCCGCTGTGAGGGGAATCCGGAGTCGCACATCGGTCTGGCACGATACGCGAGTCCCCTCTAGCGGTGGGAAGTCCCCACCGCAGATTGGAGCCGCACCAGATAGAACGATGGCGAAGGAGCGCAGAGCGTTCCCTCGATCAGAAAGGATAAAATGTAAATTAGATCAGATGCGGAAAATAAACAGCAATGTACTAATATTAATCAGCGAGTACAAAGCGGTACCAGAAACAGTCAATATTATGAGATATTCACAACAAAAAAAAGTAGACATGAAGAGGCACTTATCTTATGACTGCTAGCAGCGAAGAAAGAGGAGGGGAGAACACAGTTGAAGGACTGTGTTATGGACTACCCAGACCTGATTGGTGGTTACAGGGAGCTGTTCCCCCATTGGATGTTGATGTTTTTATTCATTACCCAAGCTTCATGGGAATGGTAGTTTGTTGAATAAGTAAAAAAAACTATTTTTTGTAATCTGTCTGCTATTAAATAAAGCGAAGGAAGTATAGCATAATCCTCGCCTCCGGTCCTGATATAGAATTAAAGACAAAGTATTAATCTGCGATTTAAAACTAGAAAATGAGGTAGCATCTCGTGGCTGAAGTCCATCAATCCAGACTTCCATTTTTGACAAAATTGTGTGATCCTAGGAAAGCATTTTATTTCACTGAGCCGCCTTCTTTTCATAATCACAAAGAGAGCACTTTCAAATACGTGAGTGCAGGATGTGTGCTCTAATAAACCTCTTGTGTTTGATTTAATACACTATAATGTTGCTGGATCTCTCACCTAGGCCAAACGCAGGGTACACATGACAACAGAATTGACTTAGCTCAGTAATGGCTTTGTCATCAGAGTGGGGACAGGTATGAATGTTTCTAAGTTTATGTTTGAAAAATACTGCTTTTAATAAATCCCCCTCAGTACAGTCAGTGATATAAACTGATGTTCTGAGATGAAAAGATCTTGCATGCTAAAGAGATACACTTTTTCGAAATTTGGAGCAAGTTTATCATAGTTTTACATGATGTTCATTGCGTGGTTTACATGACAAACATGTTCATGGCTTGTACACGGCCTTTTAGAGCCAATCCAGTCCCTTGGCTCGGCTCTCTCTGTTAATTTGTTAGCTCCTCCAAATCTAAAGTTGAAGCCCTTGACCATTAGGGGAAGAGACAGAAGGCAAGTGAAAAGAAAATTGGTCTAGGGATGACTAAAAGACTGTCCAAATTAACCCCATTATACTACAGCAAAAGAATGAAAATGTCCTACTAGTGACAGTAGTGGTCTCCTCAACTACTTGAATTCATACCTCTTTAAAGCTAAGTTCCATTTATGTGTATGGGACCAATGTTTTACAGATACTGTTTTGCAAGTATGACATTCAAAATTATACCTTAGGTGCCTGAAATTGCACCCAAAAGCATTTCAAATGGCATGCATTCCATAGAAGCAGCCATGCTCCAGTGTGATTGCATCACTCAAGGCCTCATCTGCCTATAATGTAATCTTTCCTGTTCATGTAGTCTAAACTTGCCCTGGAGGAAGGTCTTTATTGCCCTGTCCCTGTTGTTGTAGAAGGCTCTAGTCTAAACTCCTGCTTGCCCTGGAGGAAGTCTTTATTGCCCTGTCCCTGTTGCTGTTGCAGGCTGTTTTGTTAGCGTTAGCAGTGATGGGCTGTGGATAGTACCTATTTCTTAATTTCAGATAGAGAGCCTCTTCCTGCGATTTATAATCAGTTATGTTATTACAGCTCCGTCGCAATCTCAGGAACTGGCTGTATGGGCGATTATCCCATAGAGGGTGCGGGTGGAAACTATCAAAACGCGGTAGGTTGTTTTTGGACGTGGGCTTAAAGTGTGCGGCGGTCCATAACCCTCCCTGATCTGGAATGACATTAGATCTAGGAAAATCATGCTCTCAGGGGAGATGGAGTGGGTGAATCTCCTGTATGGCCAGTTCCTGAGATTGTGACAGAACTGTAGTAACATCCCTGATTATACATCACAGGCAGGGTCTCGCTCTCTCTGAAATTGAGAAACAGGCACTACCCACAGCCCATCATTGCTAAAGCTAACAAAACGGCCAGCAACAACGCCCTTTTAGACCCACCTATCCGGAACAAGGAAAATCTACGCCTGATCTGCTTAACCACCTACAATATAGCTACTGACGCAGTTAGAAAAATAGTTGTCAACAAACACTGGGATTTACTAAGTGCAGGTGCATGTAAGTTTGAAAAACCACTTTTTTTCAGAAAAAAGGGCGCTAAGCCTCAGATACTGTCTAGGTCACACATGCCCTAAGACATGGCCACAAGTCTGTCAGGGTATCTTATAGGGTCTATTCTACCCCTGTGGGTCATGCAGTGTCTGCAACTTGACAAAAGTAACAAAAGACCTAGACTTAGGTCAGCCTTCCAAATGGGAATTACGTAGCCTGACAAATTGCAATTCAGAGAGAGTGGTTTACATGGTTACATGCCCATGAGGACTCCGTTACATTGGCATGACCTGAAGGAAAGTGAAGATCAGAATTTGCAAACATCTCAGTAACATAAGATGTAAAAGAGAGACCACAAAACTGGCTACACATTTCATTAGACACCATCACACAACAAATGTCTTTAATATTCAGATCACTCAGCGCTGATTTGTAACGTCTGAAGAATGCTTTGGCAGAAGACGTCCTGCTCCTAAGTCAGTCAAGAATGCCATTCCAGGCCAAGTTAAAATACCCTCTCACTTTTAAGTCACACCAGATTAATGTGGGTGGAAACTTAATAGGTAGCCCTCTTGGCCTGAGTAAGGGAGATACACTGCTGTCACTGTGAATTCCCTCTTCCACAGTTGCTCCTCAACTGTAACAATCCCACCTTCGTTATCCTTTTTACAATCCGGCATACAACATTCAGTGTCCTTATGGAAATAGATTCCACTTAGTTAAGTTTAGAGTTATTGAGAAAGATTGTTTCTGATAATAACATTCATTGAACATTTATGACAGAGGCATCGATCAGAGCACTTGAGCAACATATTAAAGACTTCCACTCCCTTACTAAGTAAAAGTACTGAAGACAGTCCACCAAAAAAGAAAAAAGAAAATTTTCCTGAATGGAGAAAACATACCCCTGGTTCAAAAGAACTAGTAAGCCCTTTCCATGTAACTGCTTTGAGTGTGATTGTTTATGTGCTGGTGTGTCACTGTGAAGTTTATTCTTGTTGTCCTGCAGTTGTAAGCATTATCCTGTGTGGGCACAATCATTTATCACTGTTGTCACTGCATCAAAGTACTAGTGCAACTAAGTTGGATATGCAAATTATTCAGTTTAGGCAGTTGACTTTCAGAGAGTATCGAGTAGGGGCAGGCCATCAATCTTGGCTGAAGGGTGTAATCGATCAAATGTGCCTTTTTTTCTGCTTATAGACCAAACTTTGATATAAAAAAAACAACAGTCGCTCCTAAGGCAAAAAATAAAATGGGGCAGTTTTTGTGCAACAGCACAGAAGACTTCCTGTGTTTGGGTCACCTCCACTTCCCTGTACTACAAAATGCGGTTCAGTGAGATACTAACTATCCATAACAATTGTAAGAGGCTTTCAGCAAATGAGAATGGTCCTAGTTTAGGATTTGTGGAAAGGGTAGCCCGTTTGATTGCTGTTCCATCCGAAAACTGACTGCCCACCCTCTCACACAATCAGACTTGAGGTATAGCTTAGTCCAAAAACGTTAGATTCATGCCAGGTTTCATTTTGATGTATGATAGCTACTGAGTGAATGGCCTATGTTAATCTATGGGGCTTGGTTCAGGTCGACTTCGGGATCTACCGCAACATTTGGGGCTCTAATTATTAGCGAAGGCTAAACTTCCACTGAAGGGGTTGTAAAGGACTGCAAGGGATATAAATATGAGAACTCTGGATCTTAGTCTGTTCTTTGGGTACAACCAAGGTACTGGAGGAGGCTCAATATAATGTGTCACCAACAAACTATTATTTGGCCAGAATAAAAGGTGGCACCACAAAAATGTAGAGCCCAAAAACTAACTTCCACACAATAAGGAGCCCACAAAACAAAACTTTATTCTGAGGCTTTTGTGCTCCTGGTGGAAGCTCTTTTGACAATCCGGTGTCTGGTCGCCCGCCTGGTTTTGGGGGAAGTGGCTTTCTGCTGGATCCAATCAGTCAGCCTGGTAGTCGTAGGGCAGCTCTTCAACAAGCAGGTAGGTTCGTCGTTCTTTCCCCTTGCAATTCCACAAACTTTCCCAAACGTAGGCTTTGTAGAGAGAGAGCATAGCATCTGCATAGAGATTTAGACCCTGGTGCGCTTGTGCAGGTATGTCTCCTTGCTGTCCCTGCGATGATGATGGACCAAGTACTGGCTGAGGAATCCTGAACTCATGCCCATCTGGTGGTCAGGGTGGGATGTCATAGCAGAGCCTAGGAGTGGCTCTGCTACATTCATTGTTTTGTATACTCATCCAAACCTCATGGAAGTATCCAGTTATTTTTGCAGGATGGATTTTACTGCCTTTTGAACCTGGGATTCTCCAGTCGGACCAGTGTGTATTGGTTACGACACAGACTGTGTGTAATGTGTATTTTCCTCAATCAATCAATCACTAGATTTGTAGAGTGCTACTTGTCACCCGTGAGGATATGCAGGCGCTGGCAGGGTCCAGTTGATTAGCTGAATAGCCAGGTCCTCAGGGAGTTTCGTAACTTTGGAAGAGATGCGGAGGTCCACAAATTTAAGGTTGGCTCATTCCAGGAGAAGCTGCGACCTCCGCATCTGCTAAGTCAGATGCAGGGGCGAGGGTTAGAGAAAGAGACGGGGAACGGAGGTGTCTGGTGGGCTGATGGAAGCTCAGGTGTTGGTTCAAGTAGGTGGGTCCGCTGTTGTGCAGGGCCTTGAATGCATGGGTCAGGAGCTTGAATTTGCATCTTTTTTATACAGGGAGCCCAGTGGAGTTCTCTGAGGCAGAGGGTGATGTGGATTCAAAGGCCTGCATCTGTTCCCATTGCCCATGACTCAGGAAATGTGAGACTGGTCATTTTAATAAAGCAGAGTACCCTGCTGTGAGAAAGAGAAAATTGGCTTGATACCTCGCTCACCCACAAGGTACCCTGCTTTCAGTGAGGGGGTAGAGAGAGTGTACATGGTAGATGGAATCCATGAGACAGACGAAAACATTTTATCAAAACTGAGCCACCATTTTGTGCAGCAGACACACATGAGATCTAACTTTTGAAACATACACAACCCATAAACCCACTGCTTACATCCATGTCCCAAATATGATTAAAGTAAAGGATAGTAGTTATGAGAACTGAATGTAACTGTACTAGGGAGCACGAATAGGCAGTCTCCATATATGATTATAGGTGACAAATAGCCTGTGCCCCTGCTTTAGAATCAGTCTAGCGTCATCATCAATCACCTTATGTCTGGATTGGAACTGCGGTAACCACTTTCACTCAGAATGGGGGGTACATTGGAATTAGAGATCAACTATGATTTTAACAGAAGCCAGAAGTGACACAGACCTCTTTAATGTCCTGCATTGCCTGGTGACTCAGACCACTTGGAAAGATGTGACCTCTATTTTTCCCTTCTAGAAAGGTACGTGATGATACAGTCAAGATGACGTATGGAACTTAATAAAAAGCAGCAACCCGGTAATCATGGGGTCTACCTCCAAAGCATAAGCCTACAAGTGTGTGTCTTCAATCCAGCAGCTCCTGTGGCCACTTTCATAGACACCGACTCTGTGACAAAGACAGGAATTTATCCCTGCTTCAGCCCCACACAGTGGCCAGGGTGTGTAAGAACCAATGAGTGCTCCTAGATGCTTAAAGCTACTGCTTGGGGCGTGCTGAGCGGGGGACCCCAGTAGGGCTACAAGACAGTACACCCGTCGGCGTGAGGGAGAAGGAGCTGAACAGGGATTCTGTAGCCAGAAACCCACCTGTCCAGTGTGCAGCCCTGCGTGAGAAATAGGTGCAGGCACAGGCACACTACGAAAGGAAGGTGCAGAGCCGCTCTTTAGAGTCATGTGGCTAGAAAAACATCATTCAACATTGAGGACATGGTAAAAGGAGCTGCCTGTGAGGGGGGCATTGCTAACACTGCATATTAAAAGACTGCATGTTAGTATATGCCTAAGCACAATATCAAAAAGCATTTACAGTGCAGTATATAGAGGACAACTCAGGACAGTTCTGGGTCCTACAAAAACAGAGTAGAAAGAGGGTGCCTAGCTGGATATGGCCCTTAAGGGTCCCCATATAACACAGAGACTCACACCCAGTACCAAGGGAAACAGAGAAGACTCCCCTGTGTCAGTAGTTTCATAGAGACTTTGAGGACAAGTCGCTTCAGGCACAGATCAGCAGGATGGCAAATATTCCAGCTATTGAGCCTTTCGTCCTCTGTGGACCCCGGTCAGCACACGCACCTAAGTGAAGGCTGTGGGTGAAAAGGCTAAGATATACTTTCGAGCCACGGTGGTGGAAGATAATAGAGAGAGATTACTGTTACTACATCTAGCAAGTGTAAACATGTATGAACTGTTGGGCACACTTCCCAAAGCAGGGCCTCCCCGCACACGTACGCATCTCTTATCACAGCTTTCAGAAATTATTTTGAGCCAATGGCCAGCTAAGACTATGAATGTATTCTGTTCCCTCAGGTACAACATGAACAAAAGAATCACTAGATACCTTTTACACCTACCTTAAAGAAATGGCGCGCATGTGCACATTCCAAAATTAGACATAGGAGAAAAGGGTCCAGATCAAACAGGGTTGTACATCAGTGAAGATCATCCAAGAACCTGGAAAGCCCTTGCAAGATATTCCGAAACTGGGCAGCTCAAAAGAACGTCAAAAGCCCAGGCATCCCACATAGAGGCAGCACTGCACAAACCTATCAAAGCTGAACCAGTCAACCAAGTCATGCAGTTTTGAAAAGTTCACCAAATTGCATAATGTCATGGGTACTGTGGAAGTGCAGGCCATCAACTGGGGGAATGCCCAGCACAAGGGAAGAAATGTGCATTATGCGACAAACTATACTACTTCACAAGGGTCTGTCACTCCACCCGTAACCCATAGTCAACAAGAGCCACTGCAGTAAATGTGACTGACAGTCTATCGAGTGAGGGAGAACAAGATTACATGCATGATGATAAGGCTGAGGGCACGGTGTACAAAGTGTTTGCAGTGGATCAAGCTCATTCAGAAGACTCTCACACTGAAACGTCAGGCCTCAACCAGCAATATTCAGAGTCTATGCGTATGGACAGACACAGCCACTGCCTCTGGCTGGTAATTCCAGGTCACTACCCTGGCTGTGATATGTCACACAGAGGGGTACTGGCATGGTGCTGAGCTGCCAGATGGCAGAGAAGCTACAACTGGCGCAATTTGCATTCCGAGTACATGCAACAATAATTGGTCGGCCTGCTCAAGACGTTTTGAGACTTATTTCAATGGGTAGGCAGTTTGAAGAGGAAGACCATTAAACTACATATTAATCATTCTGTACAGCCTTTTGCCCTATGACACCAGAAGGTGGAGTTTCACTTGAGGCTGAAAGTTGAAGCTGCGCTGAAGAAGCTGGAAGGGACTGATATCATCGAGAAGGTGTAATGTCCCCCACCGTGAGTCTGCCGAATTGTTGCAACCCGAAAACCGCAACACCCAGGAGAAGTGTGTTTGAGTGTGGACATGTTATGTTATGTTATGTTATTTTAATTTATTCAGCGCACAGCTACTCGGAAGTGTCCCGGCGCTATAGACCGCTGGGGAACCCGTCCTGGCTATCCCTGTGAGATGATCCCTTTTTGGCTATCTCCAAGGTGAAACCAGGCATCCCCGGCGTCTGTGGGGGGCCGTTGCAGAGATGAGGCAAGCTTAATGCCCAGGCAGCTCCTGAACCTGGTAATCAAGTGGGAGAGACATCTTACACCAATGGTGGATGGCAGTGTGAGCAAAATAAGTGGAAGTGGATGATTTTCTAAGATGGATCTTCAGTGGGGGCAAAATCAATTTCTGTTAGACCCAAAATCCAGCTACATTACAACATTCTCCATGCCTGTGGACCTCCAATGCTATAAACAGCTAAATATTGAAATTTCAAGTGCAGCGGATGTGTACCAAAACACCATCCAAGTGATATGTCGGGCTGCATAACGTCATCGATGTGAGTTTTGAGGTATGCATTGCCAGTGTAAGACCATCGACTCCGGAAAGTGTTACTGCGACTTTTTGACTGTGACCCTACACTACACTAAGATAAGTGTGAATTTTCACAACCTATGATTAGTTGTTTTGCTTCTTAGCTGACTGGGTAGTCCTGACACTACTAAAGTAATGGACATAAAGCTAGCTCCTTCCAACTCTACTGCTAGAACTAGTGAGTTTCTTGGGCATGGTCAACTATTGTGACCACTTTATAAAAGACTTGACTTCGCTCATAGGTCTGCTACGAGGACTTACAAAAAAGGCCACTTCCTAGGCATAGGAGGATGTACATGAACCTGTATTCCAGCTAACTGAATAAGCACTGTCAGCAGACACTAGTCTTAGGTACTTTAATCCTTCCAGAGGCACAGAACCTTTAGTGGATGCGAGCCCCATTGTGCTAGGGGCTGTGCTGTCCCAGAGGCAAGAGTGTGGGTAGTGGGCCCCAGCTGCACATGCCAGCCTTGCAGTCACCCCTATGGAGCAGCAGTATTCACAGACAAGAGCGTGAAGCAATAATGATACCCTGGGGGTTTCTTCATTTTCACTTGGGTATGTATGGACACTCATTTGTGGTTCACAATGACCACAAGCTGTTGATCCTGTTGTTCCTGCAAATGGCGCTGATGGCTTTCAAAACAGAGTACTGGGACAATCTGGAATTGCATATGTCCCGCTAGACCCCTGATGCCCAGCAAATACTGAACTTATTGTACAGTGTTCAACATGAGCTGGCAGTGGCCAGCAAGGGCTGTCTACTTCCTGGTCACCAACTGGGTTTGTTTGGAGGGGCAGGTGATTAATGTGGCACACCTGAGTCACCAGGAAATAGTAAAAATAAAAAAACGCATATAGGGCAAAGTGTGGCTTCCACAACCAGATGAGCTTGTAGAATCAACTGTGAAAACTTATTATATGAGCCAGGCAGCCGGAAACTTGAATCCTCTGGCTCAGATTTTAACAGAGAAAGGTACGAGAAACCACGTGTCTGTGCAAGAGCAGATTTTGGAAGTCTTCCAGAGGGACAATATATGCTGTTGGTGGTAAATGATTCTTCAAAGTATCTGAAAGTTGAAATAGTATCTACCACCTCAGCCAATTAAGTTATCCCGAAGTTAGAGAAAATAATGACCACTCATGGACTCTGCAAGAACTCTGAATGGACAATGGACCTCTGCTTCAAGGACAAGACATAGCAGAGTATCCGAGATTGTGGAACATTCATCGGAGAGTGACTCCTAGTTAGCCCCAGGACAATGGGGAAGTAGAACATTTTATGTGGACGATGAAGAAAGTAATTTACATTGCTCATGCCAAACAGCAGTGTAGGGAATGGGCCATCTCCTTTTACCTTCGTGAGCACTTACAAACGGCCCATGTGGCTTTGGAGTGTGCCACGAGCCAAGTGTGCTTGGGCCAAGTGGTCATGTTTACCATTCCTCAGCATCCAAGGTGGGTGTCTGACCCCATCAATGATGGACAGGTACTCAGATATATACAAGAACGCAATGCAGCTGTCAGAAAAGCAGGGTCATGTCTCCAGATATGAGAGCTGTTGATGTAGTGGTAGTGCGTGATTGATACCCTGACAAAAAGTTTTGGCTGCCTTTTGAGCTCAGCCCATGGTGAGTAAATTTCACGCCATGGCACTATGGTAGCAGCTACGCAGGGTAGGGAAACAGTGACCTGATGTGTCATTCTTCAAGAAATCAAAAAATCTGATGCGGGGTACATTTGTGGATCATGGCTGTTCCCCAGAGGTGCCTCCCACTGCACCAGTGATTATGGACCATGAGGAAGGCCAGTTGACTTTGGGAGTGAAAAGACTGAACAACAATGCCAGTGACATGGGTAGCCGAGACAATTCAATGCGTGGTCCTATGATATCTAAAACCCTGCCAGTGACCTCTGTTGTTCCATCCAGAAGTGACCACCATTGATACAATTTGAGAGCTTCTCCTCCATCAACTCATTTTTGTGACTTTGATTTCTGTACAGTTTTTGCAAAAATGTTGTTCTTTGCTTTGTTCTTGTATGACCGGTGTGAAAGATGTTCTTTGTTTGAACTTGTTGATATTTTGGGAGAAACGTAATATCCTGTGTTGCCTGGTAGCTCAGACCACTTGGATAGATGTGGTCTGTATTTTTCCCTGCTAGGAATGATATGTGATGGTACAGTCGAGATGATGCATGGAACAGAATAAAAAGTAATGTCTCGGTGGTCGCAAGGTCTTCCTGTAAAGCACAAGTCTACTACGAGTGTGTGTCTTCATTCCAGTGCCACTTTCCGACCATATCCATAGACAACACAACCACCTCCACAGATGCCACCCTCACTGGGAGAAAAGCACAGGGCTGTCCATAAAACATGGAATGGCAAGGCAGTATAGCTTCCCAAGCCATGGAGAGGACTTTAGCTGTGTCTGTGACTCCTCTGTGAGTAGAGTATCCATATCACCAACAGTGTGATGGTTCTGTAACTACAGTTGGCAGAGCCACACCTTGACAGCCTGGTATGTCATTTTGCAAGCGTGTGACTGCATCGTCCATGACAGCTCCTTCGCTGCGCGCGAGCTTATCTTGTGTCTTTGGTAGACTACAACTACATACAGTAATTTCCTACCTGCGCCTGCCTGCCCCATGATTGTTCTAGGGAGAGTTTCTGATGCATGCCCCTTCTGTGAAAATAGTGGTGTGTCGGAATATTATGCTTTCAAAATATCATGTTATAGAAATCTTGTGCTACAAAAATATCATAGACAAGGTGTCGATTTACCAAAATCTCATGAAAATAAGTGTATATAGGAAGGTATAGATCACTATTCTTACCCCACATCTGCGGACTTTAAAGATTACTTCCCTACGTACCTTCACATTATATTTTTAGTTGATATGCTCACTACGATATTTTTGTAGCCCAATAATTAAAACTCGATTTTCTGGTAGTATACCGGGAAATTCCGGTCCTCCACTATGAAGACCAAGCATAGCATTGTACTACTACTGTGTTGTGATCATCAGAGGCCAGACTAAAAGTAACACCTGTAAGTTCTGGTTTAAACAATTTTACCAAGTCAGATGTGCTTAAGAACAATGAAAAACGGGCGGGCATTGTTAAGAGATGTGCCTATTCATGAAGAAATGACGGGTTCCGAAAGCAGTGGAGCACGCGTGAACCAGCTCCCCAGCGCGCCTGCTGCTGATTTTCAATCCTGAAATAGCTTTTCTCATATTACTCTTCGGAAGGGGACAGACAGGAGTTGCCAGCGAGATCCTGCAACAGCAGGCATGCACGAAGCAAAGAGCAAGCATACAGAGCCGAAGACAGACCGCATAGAATATGTATAAACAACAAGGAACTCCCTGACATGTGAATGAAAGACATACAATAACATCAGCATGCAAGGCAGGCTTCTAGACAGTGGTTGGCAAACACAAACATCAAGTACACATAAATATAAATATGCAGGCAAACACACCCAGGCTAACAGAAACAGACACATGCATACATTCACAGACACATGAATATGAGGTGTGCATGCAAGGACAGAAGCAGGAACACAAATGACGTTGTCAGGCAGACACGGGTACAACTAGCAGACGCACTGGCACATTGGACATGCACCCTGATGGGCACAGCAGGCACTAAAACATACAAAGGTTCTGGAATACATACAACCTTTAGCCAAAGACATACTGACAGGCACCTGACAGAAGAGAAACAACCAAAACTCAAACACACATTATCCTAAAAGCCAGCAGTATGGGTATGGCTGTGGAAATAGTAAAGCAACATATACATTTGCAGACAATAAAACAATAGACAGGTTGTATGCGAATACCTAAAGGGACAGAGGTGAAGCACAGCCAAAGGAAACACACAGAACTCTATTCAAACACACACTCGGACATAATTAGTAGTCAGTCAGTCAGTCATAACCACTTTAATCGATTAATTAAAATCATAAAAGTACATCACAATAATTCATACAAATAAAAACATTACAAAATACAGTATAAAATAATTCACATAGGAGTCGACCAAGCCAATAGATGTGCCCCTAACGACAGTATACAAACTGAGCATCAAGTTTTTTCCTTTTCCTTACCGCAGTTACCAAAATGTTAGCAATATTAAAAATTATCCATGGGGAGTAAAGTAATTGAAGGTACATCAGTGCTGGTTTTACTTGATAAAAACCTCTCCCTTGTAACAAAGGTAAAATATACTTTGTTCTCATTACTGTATAATGGTTACAGAATAGGATAAAGTGTGCAGTGTCTTGAATTGAACTGTCGTCGCAATTACACAGAGCGGCATCTTCTGGTTTGCACCAACCTTGAAAGCTACCTAAATTAAAATGTATTAGGTTAAAACGAAATCTAGTCAGCAACCAGCGGTGAAAATGATTCGAGACTATCTTGAGATATGGCTCAGTCTGGGGGGAAGTTATTAATAAAAAATGGGCCCTTACAGACACTTTATTAAGTTCCTCCCCCTCCCGCTCTAAAGACCTTAGAATCAAGAATTGGGCTTTAATCTGCTTAACATCTCCCTTAGTAATTGTTTCTGGATTGTCATAGAGCTCAGGGCGCCCTAAATTGTAAAATGTTTTCTTAATATACAGGAGCCACGGAATATCTAGAGCTCTATCTAGACCCATACAATCTTTTAAAATCAGTCGGTTCAGAGAGAGTTCAGGGTTCAGCCATATTTTCAACCAGAATAACAGAGGGGCCAGACCAATACGGTCAGAAACATAGTCCATTCCCAATTCCTGATGTATTGAAAAGGTCGGGGAGGACTGGGGGACGGAGAGGATAGAGCGAAAAAAATTATTTTCTACGGTTTGTACGCCCTCCGCTTTTTTGTACCCCCAGATGGCAGCTCCGTAGGTCGCTAAGGCAAGACATTTCGCCCTGTAGATGGCAAGAACTGCCTCACATGGTTGGCCACCCAACCGTCGAGCAAAACTTAATATAGCTGAGGAGGCTCTACCTACGCTGTTCTTCTTAGCTAAAAGCTGGGGGGTCCATGAACACCTATCATCAAACAGGACCCCCAGGTATGTAAATATCTTTACCTTTGTAACCTCAACTCCATTGCAATAAAAAGTTTTTCCTACCCAGGGACATAACATGTGACTTAGTGCTGTTTACCATTAAATCCAAAGAGTTCATGAACTCCCCAAAGGAGTTCAGTAGTCGCTGCAAACCCAGAGGGGTACGGGCCAATAAAACGGAATCGTCCGCGTACAGGAGAACAGGTAGACTACTGTTCCCTATACGCGGGGTGTCCAGGCAGGCCTTACCTAGGGTAATATCTAATCTATTGATATATAAAGTGAAGAGTATGGGGGCAAGAATGCAACCCTGGCGGACCCCTCTAGAGGATTTAAAATGTTGTGTACATTTCCCCTCATGAGACACCCTTATTGCAGCATGTAGGTCTTGGTGCAAATCCGCAAGAAAGAGGACTAAGCAGGGATCAATCCCCATTTCCAATAGGATCGTCCACAGCTTTGATCTGTTAACCAGATCAAAAGCTGTGGACAGATCCATAAATGCCAAATGTATGGGACCTTTAATTGATTTAGTGTACTTGTTGATTAGCATGTACAAATTAAGACATTGGTCCATGGTGCCTCTACCAGATCTATAACCATATTGGGCCTCTGATAAAATCCCCATCTCCGATACCCAGTCTGAAATTTTGTGCAAAATCACTTTGCCCAGGATTTTCACCGCTCAATTAACGACATGGGCCAGTAACATCTCGGGTCCCCCCTCTCTCCCTTCTTAAAAAACGGTATAATGATCGATTTGGACCAGGACTCCGGGAACCCATTCACCACACTAGCATTAAAAACGTTGGTTAAGATGTTACTCCAGAGCTCGGTGTCACCTTTGTAAAGATCCAAAGGGACACCGTCTGGTCCTGGGGCTTTATTTGAGGCAGAATCTTTTATAGCCTTACAAACTTCATGTTTATCAAAGGTTAGGTGGTTAATGGTGGATGGTGTTTCAGAGGCCTCAGGGTTGACCAAGGTTATATTACTAGCATAAATTTGTTCAAAGTGCGCCAGCCACTCCTCCTCTGGGATATTTATATCCAATGGGGCATTTTTTTCTCCTGTTAGGAGTGGGCTATTCACAATATTCCAAAACTTGGCACTATCCTTGAGGACCTCTACCGGGATTAGGGCTTCCCAGGCCTCTTTCTTAAATTCGTTTTTGCGCCTCTGGGTAGTTCGTTTATAATTTTTCCTTAGGTTAGAAATTAGGGCCTTATCCCGAGGTTGTTTTTTCAACGCAATTAATAAGGTTTGATGGGCCCTAGAACAGCTGGAATCAAACCACTTTTTCCCCTGTAATGGGAGCGATTTGCTGGTAATAGTAAGGTCAAAAGCAACCTGGGAACAGATGGAGTCATAAGCAGAAATAATTTCTCCCCCCCGTAGAGGAGGGGTCCAGACACTTCCCAAACGCAAGACTGTTGTTTACAAGTACGTTTTCCATAAAATCCTCTGGGACTACTTTGGCCCATTTTAATTTCCTTCCATGATCACAGGAGACTAACGTAACAGATGGAGGTAGGGCCAGTGTTACATCCTTGGAACAAAAACCCTTATCTAAAACTAGAATTACAGGGTTATGATCACTAAATGGGGACCGGAAAACAAAATACCTAAAGACCCACCTTAAAAGAGCTGGAGATAGAAAAATATAATCGATAATTGATTCACTATCCCCCGCTTCAAACGTCGCAACCCGTTGACTCTTGGATAAAAGACAGGGCTCATACAGGTCCGCTGATTGAAGAAGCTCTTTGAGAGCTTCACCCTTAATAGAGTGTTCAAAATGAGGGGATACAGAGTGCGGGGGGCCATGTAGATCAACAATCTTACAGTTATCCACACAAAGATGAATATTAAAATCACCCATAAAAACAATTTGTACTAAAGAGGTCTGACGTGTCCTATAAGATTCCAAGAAATGTAATAAAAAACTAAGATTTGCGTTCACAGGAGCACAATCCCCAGCATTATAAAAGTTAATAAACAACATTTTGGGTTGCAACTCTAATGTACATTCCAATATTTGACAGTTAAGGGAGTTTGTGTCTAGCTGGGTGATCTTGGCCTTTAATTTTATGGAGCAAAGGAATAGCAGGCCACCCTTAGCTCTTCCTGCGGGCGATGGAGATGCAGGGAGAAAAAAAGATTTAAAACCATCGAGCCACAGGATATTTTCCCTAGCCCACGTCTCTTGTAGGGCTATAATGTCAAAAGAAGAAACACATTTTAACCAGTTTGCATCTTCTTGTTTAGACCGTAGGCCAGCTATGTTCCAACTCATTATTTTCACAAAGACACCTGAATCCTCTAAGATAGTAGAGTCACAACCGGTGTTACTAAGTATGGGAACTGTGGAGGCTAGTCAGTCATTGACATCTAATTGTGACAAGGGTAAAAAGCTGTTAGATAAAGCGATGGTGTTAATGGGCCTATCTATCCTGTTGTTGCTGGGGAGACCCTGGAAAGGGGCTTTGATAAAGCGCTAGGGCTCGGGATCTGCTCTAGGAACTGCACAACAGGGCACAACCAAAGGACGCACCGTTCGTGTTGGGGGACGGTGTCTCCCTCGGATCGAAGAAGAAGTAAGGGGCAGTGGAAAAAAAGGCTTAAAGGGACAGCCCTAATGTTACAATCCCTAACCCAATCAGAGGCATCCCATAACAAACGGGGGGCTGCATAAGGATTATTAAAATTTACCACCACACAGTCTCCCTTAAACTTTTTCTTAGTTTCACCTATCCATCCAACCCGCCTGGCTGTCAAAATATAGGGCGATATATTGGCATCACCCGAGCAGTTCTGGTCTCACCAATTTCTGGTATCTGCCAGTAGTTCCTCGGGTGTTTCACTTTTCCCTTGCAAAAGTGGAGGGACATTTACCAAGATGACCACCAATGGGACAGCCTCAGGGGGAAGATTAATATAAGGGTGAACTGGGGTATTGCTTGAAATGTACTCACTAGCTACATTAGCCTGGGATGTTAGTTGGGGCAATGAGCTAGTATTCCTATTAGAATGCCCCTCTTGAGCTCTAGACACTGAAACTGTAATAGCGGGGCTTGGGTTTAGCGACGGGTCACCACTCTGTAACCTGGGGGATACACCCGATGACCCACTAGTAGGGCCAGATGATGTTAAATTGGTCGAGCTGGGGGGAGTACTCTTTTGTAATAATTCAGATGCCTTGTTAATAGCTAAAAGTGTAGAGTCAATTCGAGCACATTTCTCTAATAAACTGGCCACACACATATTCAGCGTATCAACTATGTCCTTAGCAATGCTGGTAAGGGACTCCTCAAGTCTACTAGTAAAAATATTTTCCACCAAGTCCCGGACAGAAGAGTGGAGGGAATCGATGTTCACTTGGGTAGGGTCCGATGCATTACGGCTGGGTATAATGTCCCGCTTATTTTTATTTCTTTTGCCCATTTTCCTTGTGCCTTTTAGTTGGGGTTTGAGTTGTCTGTTAGTAGTAGGGGGCTGACAGATGATGGATTTGGGCGAGATTATCAGGGGGTCAGGGGCCGATATAGTTCCAGCATCATTTTGATGATCTTGAGACAGAGGTGGGGGGCCAATAATAACGACAGGATCTAATGGGACTGGAATAGTCTCCGATGGCTGTATGAGGCCAGGGTCATGAGCTTCGTTGACATTGAGGCCCAATTCTCTCTCGGCCTGAGCAATTTCCGATGTTAACACCCCCACAGCAGAGGTTAAATATGAAATAATGCTTCCCGATTTCCTAGGGACTTTAGCTTTGGCCCCCCCTGAGCCTGAGTGATATGTAATTTCCGCTTACCCATAGTTGCGTCTTGATAGTGTGCTGGAAAGAGGGTGGGCCCGGCCCGGCCTCCTCTGGCCCCGGACGGCCACAGACGGCCCGCCCTTTGCCCGGGCTTCGCCCGGCGCCCGCCCGCGCGCGTCCCGCGAAGCGGGATGCGCGAGCTCCTTTGTAGGTCCGGTGCAAGGAGGAGGGAGGGGCCACAGGTCACTACACTGCCCCTCTACCTCCTGGGGCTTGAAGTCCGCTTTCTTCCACAATCCTCCGGTGATCTTGATTGCACACCCCGCCTGAATCACCAGCGACGCGCGTCCCGCGAAGCGGGAGGCGCGAGCTCCTTTGTAGGTCCGGCGCAAGGAGGAGGGAGGGGCCACAGGTCACTACACTGCCCCTCTACCTCCTGGGGCTTGAAGTCCGCTGTCTTCCACAATCCTCCGGTGATCTTGATTGCACACCCCGCCTGAATCACCAGCGACACGCGTCCCGTGAAGCGGGAGGCGCGAGCTCCTTTGTAGGTCCGGTGCAAGGAGGAGGGAGGGGCCACAGGTCACTACACTGCCCCTCTACCTCCTGGGGCATGAAGTCCGCTGTCTTCCACAATCCTCCGGTGATCTTGATTGCACACCCCGCCTGAATCACCAGCGACGCGCGTGACATAATTAGTACATCAGTAGTACACACAAAAGAAAACAGTTGTGCCAACAAGTACACCCACAGACATATATCCCCAATGTACCACACTACAAGTGCTTGAGTCATGTTGTTACCCAAGCATTTGTGTGGTATATGCTTCTAAGGGAGATGGTGCTTGTCTAATTTTTTATCTCACTCTCTTTAAGGGAATGTATACATTTCCCCAATATCTGGTGTGAATGTTTTCCTTTGGTACTGTATAGCACAAACTGAATATTCGCTAAGCACTTGCATGAATTGAAGGAGTTAATTTACTGCAGGTTAAATGTGCTGTATTGAGAGCTCTAGAAGTCATGTCTCACAGAGTGAGCACAACACAGTTGAGTTAGGGAAGTAGGTAGTTCCATGCTCGTTCATTTCTTGGCCTTGTTGTAGAGACTGAAGAAAGGGTGAAACTAGCAATGAATTTGTGGGAACAAAAGGAAACAGGTGCTTTCATGTCACAGCGCAACAGGACAAAGAGACGTATTGCTTCATGTGCCTCCTAGCAGGTTAGGAGTTGTGGAGACACTGAGAACCAGCAGGCACCAGCTGTTCAGAGACGTGCTTACTCAAATGAGGGTAACACAAAGGTAGATAGACACTTTCAGAATCTAACTGAGTGCAGTATATAACATCCAGCTTCACTTAAGAACAAGCATTGGTAAAGCCAACAGGTCTGGACTTGTACAATGGTTATTATTATTTTTTTTATTGCGAGCATATGCCAGAAAAAAGAAAAGAAAAAGGAAATTTGGTTGCTGGCTAAACATGGTGGTCATGTTCTAGCAACAGACATTTTTCAATTAAAAACAAAATAACCATTGCATTTCATTTTAATATATCAGTATGGGTACTTGCCAGCAGGCTGGTGAATTTAATACATGTAGAGTACCCCATTTTCGGTTTAATACACAACAGTAGAAAATATGAATCTTATTGGTGCAAAGAAAAAGTACTATTGTTTCTAAATTACTGTATCCTGAAGATATATTTAAATATTCAAAGATGAAAAAAATTAAAGAAAGGAAATGAAAAACCCCTCGTAAAGTAACATAATTGCCCACCAGCTCTGGCAGTGAAGTCAACTACTTTTTAGGTGGCTATGCACATGTGATCAGGATAAATGCTGCCACAGTGCAAAACTGCCACTGGCTGTAAGTGGGCGTACCCATTGCCCCATGCTGTAAACTCTGGTGGGCAGAAGCAAAATGTGAATGACAGTTGTACAGACCAATGGATGAAGCAGGCTTACCCAAAGCCCCATTATGTATATACATATGTACAGTTTGTTTATAACTTTTTTACATTGCATACGTCTAGCTAGACAGCTAAAGCTGCCTCAAGGCCAGACCTAAAACATTTCACTACATATTAATGCACAATTACAGCAGTTACCACACATGCTCACTGATAATCCATTGTCTTTTAATTCAATTCAATTATTGGGTGCAACTCTGTACCGATCTTTCTGTCCTAAGATACTATAGCATTCAGTAACACACTGCTTCAATTGTGTGTCACAGACCGCATAGCCATATGCTTTTTAGTGGGCCTAGTTAATTCATAGTACTTGGTAACCGAACTTTAATATCATTAATCCACACTTCTAAAAATAAAGTTGCTTTATTAGCATGTCAAATGTTTCAACAACTGTCAATAATCCCCAGTGCAACCACAAACTGATATCAAATGTTTTCTAAAATATCACATTAAGAATATCTTTGATAATCACGTTGCGTTTTATTTTTACAAATACTTGCAGTATTTACCTTTACAGTGTTTGTTGAATATCGATATTTTGGCCCCTTGGATTATTTAAAAATAGCTTTGATAATCAGTTTGTGTTTTTTATTAATACTTGCGTTATTTGTCTTTGCAGTGTTTGTTGAATATGGTTATTTTACCCAACCCAAACACCTCTGACAAAAAAATCATGAAATTAATTGGGCTTGCTGAAAGTTGTTGAAACATTCGGCATGCTGAATAAAGCAACTTTACTTTAAGAAGTGTGGATTAATGTCAGTGAGGATCAGTTACTTGGTACTATGAATTACCTTGGCCTACGGTAAAGGATATGGCTCTGCCAGGGGGGCGTGGCTAGCTGTGCTGCGGAATGGCCGCTCTGTAAGTGAGCTCTGCTGGCCGGGACGAAATCCTTTCAATATCCTACAAATTGAGAACTGCTGCGGGGACAAATATTGCCTCTCGGGCTGCGGAATGGCATGAGCCCGCATTGCTGTTGTTCCCGAGAGCGAGGTGCGCCGTGGGACCGAGCTGTGAGAGGATCTGCTGCACCGCAGCTGGTCTGCTGGTCCTCCTCTCTCGCTACGGCTGGGCGACCCTGAAAATCGAGCCCGTGGCTGCGGAGAGATCATAGGCCCTGGGCGGGGGGCGCGGCTGTGGTGACTTCATCTGGTTTTCAGCGGCGGATCTTGAGCTGGCTGGACTCCCGGACTGGTGTGGCGAGCTGCGGTGTGCCCACAAGTGGCGGAACTATATTTGTGGAGATCGACTGAGCGCTCTCCTGGAGGCCGCGGCCGCCATTTTGTAGGAGCAGCGCCGACGTATCGAGGTGAGAGCAGACGGGTCGGCTAGTGGGGTCGCGCTGCTCTGGTAATTACCTGCGATGAGCTTGCAATCTGGCTACCACCCACCACGCTGAAAGGAGCATAAGTGTAAAGGGACAATCCTGCACGTTTTAACTACTACTGGCACAGTAGATCTAAAGACTTGTCACCCCCTTCCACTGGGCCAATCCTTCCAATTCCATAGCATAGCGCCGGGGGCTGTAATTCAAAGGACGCCTGTGCCCGCTGTGGCCCGCAGGGCATACTTACCGCTAATAAGCGCCACTTGGACAAGTTGATTCTGCCACGCTGCGGATCGCTGGTGTGCACAGCAGTTGTGTGATGGTGGGCCCGGAGAATCGGCACAGTGTAAGCATCCCAGATTAATTTGCGCACCAAGGCAATCCATCTCCTTCTCCTGAGGGCTGCCTCGGTTACATCGCATAATCGCAGGCTGGGGTGAGGCTGAAACCAGATCAACTGCATTTGCTGTGCCGTTGTTTCCTTGCCCTTGGTGGATTCGGCCGTGCACTGTGAGGGGTGGTGCTGAGGTGGTGATCTGTGGGGGCCCTGGGCTCGTGACCTCAGCCGCCAGGTCGCATTTGGTTGTGAGCCGCTGCACAGTTCTAACTCACGTGCGGATGGCAGAAGACATTGTGAAACCCCTTAGTTACTGTCAAGATGGGCAAACAAGATGCAAAACAGCCCAAATTTACCTTTGAGAATAAGCTCTCCACGAGACACACAGACCCTGACCCGGGAGATGTCCATCATAAACCACTGGCAGACGATCAAGTGGAGGACCTGCGGACCCTGATGCTATAGATGCGTTCCAGCTTACGCAACATAGACACTAAATTAGATACTCTAACTGCGCAACTGGATTCTGTCAAGACACAGGTGGCTACCCATGAGACTCGATTGGATAGCCTTGACAATCGACACACGGAGTTCCATGAATTTCAGGTGGACACCAAAGAACAATTGTTGCATATGGATAAATTGTTAGGTATTATTAGGGCAAAGAATGATGACTTGGAGGCGAGGTCTAGGAGGAATAACCTCCGCATTACGGGCATCCCGGAGACCACCGCCATTTCCAGAATGGAGACCTACGTTGCGGATCTCCTACATAAGCTCTTCAACCCTCACTTGTCGTCGGTCTTTGTGGTGGAGAGGGCTCACAGGTCTCTGGGGTCGAGACCTCCTGTTGGTGCGATGCCTAGACCAATCCTGGCCAAATTGTTGAACTATCAGGTCAGAGATCTAATCTTGCCCTTGGCGAGGGACAAAGGTCAAATCTACCATAAAGGTAACACCATTTCATTTTATCCCGACTTTACCCCGGCGGTGCAGGCGGCACGACAAGAATTCCTCCCCTCCATGCGTATTCTCATGCAGGCGCAGATCCCTTATTCCCTACTATATCCAGCCAAACTGAAGGTCTCACACGATGGCACTGATCACTATTTCACGGATGCGAAATCCACCTTGAAGTTCGCCAAACATGTTGGTGGGAAAAAGGCAAAAACCATGGGTGCTGCTGAGGGAACTTCGGCGGGCCATCTAAGTGACAATGACTAATCGGATCCTCCACCTCTGCTTGATCTAACTGTATATTGTAACGGAACGAGATGGGGGCGCTCTTCATCACTAGGTCATGCTGTTTTTCTGCTCCCTTTTGATATTGGACTCCTTGGGGCCCTGAGGCCCAAGAGCACTCATGTTACTCCTTAATGTTGATAATCGTTGCTTGTTTCTCTGCATTACTCCCGGCCACCCTGTGAAAGCAGGGAAGTTCGCCGGCGCCACTTCGCCCTCATGGGAAATCTCACTTCATTGCTTTGTATATTTTTCTATGTCTGGACTGGGGTGGGTATGCTGCAACCTGATTGGGGGGTTGGAGTGGGAGGTGGGTGGTGGGTAGGGTATGTTTCACTGTTTTTAGCCAGCATGTTGGTACAATGTGGATCGGACTATGAGAATGCTTTTGGGTGTAGACGCGTTAACCTGACACGCATTGTATATGTGAGCAATTTATGCCAGACCACACACTAATACACTAAACTTCCTTACATGGAATATTAGGGGGTTAAACGACAATAGGAAAGCCAGGTTGATACATGCTTATCTCTCCAGACACAACATTGACATATGTCTTTTGCAGGAAACTCATTTAAATGTCAAACCATCACAAAGATTGCGACACAACAGGTGGGGAACAGTGTACTCATCTATCTATTCCAACTATGCTCATGGTGTAGCGGTATTGATCAGGAAAGGGGTGGACTGGCGGGAAGACACTACATTTGTTGATCCAGAGGGGAGGTTTATTCTTCTACATGGTAAACTGGGAGGCATACCTTTGGTCTTAATAGCAGTTTATAGTCCCAATGTGGATTCACCTGAGTTCTTTCGTAATATTTGGTCTAGGATCAGGACAACTGGTTGCAGTACGATATTATGGGGTGGCGACTTCAATGCTATATTAGATGATAACCTAGACAGACAAGGCACGTCTCGCTCCCTACACCCGCAAGCTAGCGCCGCTCTACAAGCCATTATGTCTGATGGTGAGTTACTTGATGTTTGGCATAACCATTATCTCTTACTCAGAGAGAAGACGTGTATTTCTAGCCACTACAGCGCTTGGTCCCGACTGGACTTCTGGTTGGTCACACGCGATATCGCCACCTGGACCTTGGAGGTCCTACACTTAGCGCGCTCTCTATCAGACCATGCCCCATGTTTGCTTAGGTTGAATATCCCAGATGCGGACCACCGCGCCTTCACTAAGCGATTGCCCCCACATGCTCTCCTAGATGAGGCTTTCAAGGAAGAATCCGATCTGACATTACCGACTACTTTACTCTTAATGCTGGCTCGGTAGATACCGAGTCCTCATTATGGGAGGCCTTTAAAGTTGTGATTAGAGGTAAGTGTATTGCCAGGCAAGCAGGTGTATTGAAAGCTATTAGGGGTACCCTTGCTTCCTTGGAAGCTCAAATAAAAGATCTCGAAAAACAGTTTTATTCTGCAAATGAGCCGGGATCTGCTGCACTTCTGAAAGCTAAGCTTCTGTAATTTGCCAAAGAGTCCCAACGTGAGGTCAAATTCCTGGGTAAATATGCCGAAGCGCGGAGGTATGGCGAAGGCGACAGGCCGTGCCGCATATTGGCTAGCATGATCCGCCCACCTAGATCCACCATGTTCATACACGAACTCAGTACCACTAGCGGAGGCGCTATTAGGGGACAGACGGAGGTCTTGAATGCATTCACAACCTTTTATTCTAATCTTTACACTACCACCCAACAGACAAGCCCGGAGGGCCTTCAAGACTTTTTGGATTCCATTGCACTAGTTTGGTTCCATAATGGCCATAGGGAATAAATGGATCTCCCTATCACGGTGGAAGGCGTAGCCCAGGTTATAAAGAGCCTACCACTTGACAAGGCCCCCGGACCTGATGGCCTGACTACCTTGTTCTTTAAGACATATGTGGAGGAGTTGGCACCCAGACTGGTGGCAGTCTATGAGGAGGCTCTGGTGGTGGGCGTCCTACCCCAGTCCATGCGGGAAGCAATAATTATCACCCTATTAAAACCCGGGAAGGCAGAAACAGAAATCGATTCCTACAGGCCACTATCTTTGATAAACGTGGATGTCAAAATCTTCGATAAGCTACTTGCCAATAGAATGCAACCTTTACTTCCCATGATAGCGCTCCCAGACCAATCGGGGTTTATCCCTGGAAGGTCGACTTCCCATAATTTGCGAACACTTTTCTCCATGCTACATTACCTTCATCCAGAGGTGCATGCCGCCGCTATTTTTTTAGACGCCACAAAGGCGTTCGATACGTTCTAATGGCCCTATTTATTTACCATCTTAACCCATATGGGACTGAGCCCTCTCTTTATAAATCGTATCCGGCTATTGTACACTTTGCCGATGGCCAAGATTAGGGTGAATGGCTTGCTTTCTGATCCATTCTCCATAACTCGTGGCACTAGACAGGGGTGTCCTCTTTCGCCCCTGCTCTTTGCCATTGCTATGGAACCCCTGGCCGCCCGGATCAGGCAGCACCATACAGCACGGGGTATTGGCTTCAGCACTCAAAGCCCCCTCATTTCGCTATATGCGGACGATGTGACCTTGTACATTATAAACCCTGAAGAAAATTTAGATCCAGTCCTTAGAGAATTTATTCGATTTGGGGGCCTTGCTGGCATTTCAATCAGCTGGGCATAATCAGTGGTGTTTCCATTGACCGACGGTACACGCCACATAACATCTGAGTTCCCTTTGCGTTGGGAAGCTGAGGCAGTCAAATATTTGGGGGTGTGGCTAAGCCGAGACATTCAGGAGATATGGAACCTAAATTTTGGTAAGGCGACTACTTGGCTAGAGGAGAAGGTCGAGCTCTGGTCAAAACTACCTCTATCCATGGCTGGGAAAATAGCACTGGCCAAAATGGTAATATTGCCGAAGTTCCTTTATTTATTTGTAAACGTGCCAATTCCCCTTACGCTGCATTTTTTTACCCCCCTTAAATCGCGGCTGGTCTCCCTGATTTGGGCCCGAGGGCAAGCCAGAGTTTCCTGGGATCTCCTGACTCTCACGCTACGACAGGGGGGCCTGGGTGCTCCAGACATGCACCTATATGCTTTGTGTGCTCAGGCCCAAATACTGCACTTTTGGGTCCACCCGACGCCATACCAGCCCCACGTGGCAGTTGAGATTGATGTGCTAGCCCCTGTCCTACTCGGGGTCGCGCTTTATCACACTTCACAACGTCCCCGAGGTGATGTGGATACGGCGGGAACTTTACGTTGGGCGTGGGGTGAGTTGTGGAAGAGGGCTGACATCCCTTTGCTTTATGCTCCTTCCATACCTCTGGCACAAAATCCCATGCTTCCCTGTATTCAGGATGGGGTCAGCAAGACCCTAGCTAATGATATGAAATTGCACACATTTGCAGACCTATACCCTGAGGATACGTTTAGGCCTCCCCCTGTGGGGACTGCAGGTCAGGCTACACCCTTTGCAGAGCTTTTCTTGTATCATAAGCTGTGTGCGGCATGCCGCGCTCTATGGGACGAATTTCCTGTGGCTCCTCCATCACTGCCTGCATTAGAGAATGTGTTGAAATCCTCCTCCCCCCGCAAGCTGGTTAGGTGTCTATATACCCACATGCAAAACACTAACCTGTGGTGAAGCCCAAGTCCCTTCAGTGCTGGAACAGCGAGCTCTCCACTCCGCTGACAGAAGAGCAGTGGGAGTTCTGCTGTGGACAGCTCACTGAACTTTCCCCAAACTGCAGGCTTCGCCTGATCCATTTTAAGTTTTTGCATAGATATTACAGGACGCCTATAAGCTTGTATCATATGAAGCTTAGGGAGGACGAGGGCTGCTGGCGCTGCAGATACTCTCCTGCCTCTTTTTTACATGTTGCTTGGGAATGCCCAAAGATAGCTGAATTTTGGCTAGAGATTTTCACTGCAGTGAACCAAATTGTTGGCAGAGCGGATGTTCCTTCCCCGTGTGAAAGACACACCACCAAAGCATCGCAAGTTACATGCACTTCTCTTACTTTATGCTAAAAGACAGGTGGCTATTCGTTGGGGGCGGAAGAGGGTACCCTCAATCAAGGATTGGTTGAATGATGTCACGTATGCAAAAACAACAATTGATGGACAGAATGCAGAACAATGTCATACATTCACCCCAGTACAGAGATCTGGGCCTAAATCCTTCTGTTTTTTTGCTCACCATGCCATTCCAGTTTGAACCCAGCCGTATGCAAATCAGTCTTGACCCTGTGCCTCGTGGGAACAGTCCAGCCCGAACTGCCAAGCCAGGTCCTCCCTGGACTGGAAACAAGCATCCTAGGACCGGTTTCGGGGTTTCACCCCTCTTCAGCCAGGATAGCTTGATTCCAGTGGCATGGAGAGCACGGGACTCACGTCTGAGCATACCCGTCCCACTCGGGGTGACAAATGCAAAAACAACAATTGATGGACAGAATGCAGAACAATGTCATACATTCACCCCAGTACAGAGATCTGGGCCTAAATCCATCGTTTTTTTGCTCACCATGCCATTCCAGTTTGAACCCAGCCGTATGCAAATCAGTCTTGACCCTGTGCCTCATGGGAACAGTCCAGCCCAAACTGCCAAGCCAGGTCCTCCCTGGACTGGAAACAAGCATCCTGGGACCGGTTTCAGAGTTTCACCCCTCTTCAGCCAGGATAGCTTGATTCCAATGGCATGGAGAGCACGGGACTCACGTCTGAGCATACCCGTTCCACTCAGGGTGACAAATGCAAAAACAACAATTGATGGACAGAATGCAGAACAATGTCATACATTCACCCCAGTACAGAGATCTGGGCCTAAATCCATAGTTTTTTTGCTCACCATGCCATTCCAGTTTGAACCCAGCCGTATGCAAATCAGTCTTGACCCTGTGCCTCATGGAAACAGTCCAGCCCGAACTGCCAAGCCAGGTCCTCCCTGGACTGGAAACAAATAACGATGGATTAAAGCCAGATCTGTGACTGGGGGTGAATGTTTTGCCAATGTGCAACATTCCGTCCATCATCTTGTGTGTTTTGCTGTTCGCCCAATGTGGGAAGGGTATGCCCAGACGTGGGTCCCGTGCTCACTACGCCGCTGGAGTCAAGCTATCCTGGCTGAAGAGGGGTGAAACCCCAAAAACGGTCCTAGGATGCTTGATTCCGGTCCAGGGAAGACATGGCTTGGCAGTTCGGGTTGGACTGCTCCCATGAGGCACAGGGTCAAGACTGATTTGCATATGGCCATGTCTGAACTGGGGTGGCGTGGTGAGCAAAATAATGATGGATTAAACCCAGATCTGTGACTGGGGGTGAATGTTTTGCCAATGTGCAACATTCCGTCCATCATCTTGTGTGTTTTGCTGTTCGCCCTATGTGGGAAGGGTATGCCCAGACGTGGGTCCCGTGCTCACTACTCCACTGGAGTCAAGCTATCCTGGCTGAAGAGGGGTGAAACCCCGAAACCGGTCCTGGGATGCTTGATTCCGGTCCAGGGAAGACATGGCTTGGCAGTTCGGGCTGGACTGTTCCCATGAGGCACAGGGTCAAGACTGATTTGCATATGGCCATGTCTGAACTGGGGTGGCGTGGTGAGCAAAATAACGATGGATTAAACCCAGATCTGTGAATGAGGGTGAATGTTTTGCCAATGTGCAACATTCCGTCCATCATTTTGTGTGTTTTGATGTCGACTTCGAGGCCCCGCAGCATATGGGAACCGTTCCTGGATTGGGCCTGGAGCCGGCCTGTGTCTCCTGTAGCTGCCCACACCGAAGACGATTAGATATGCGGTATGCCCCTGTACTGTTTTAATTTGTCTAAGCTATTATATATATTTCTGGAATTTATAGTGTCGGTATGATGAGCCTGTTTATACCTTCTCGGCTACGCACCCCAATGGTTTATATAGTATTTATGTCTAACATGTTTGAAAATGATGATTGTAGTCTTGGTACCTATACATTGTCTTCGGAAATGTATGTGTTGATCGCCCGATGCTATCCACTATGCTTTGTAATCCACTGTATTGAACTGACATATTGCTTACATTGCTGTACTGTCATGCTGGCCTTTATGTGTTGGAACTGTTGGTTCCTTTTTCTCCTTTGAAAATTTAAATAAAAAAAATAAAAACAAATTTAAAAAAAGGATATGGCTCTGCACTTCGTGACACACCACTGAAAGGGTGTCAAAAAAGATTGCTACAAGTTAACACTACATTCTTTAGGCTACTCTCCCAATTGTGGGTTCTGGCCACTAGCCATAAGAATCTGACCAAAAGGAGTGACATCCTAGAGACCCACTTAGACAGAACATTTAATAAGCATACAACGCAGCACTGATATACCATATTATTGGGTATCAGCACCTCACGTTAGCACATTCCAGAAAGAAACAATAGACAAAGGGCCTGCCACACATTAAATAGAACATACCACAAACATTTAGAACAGCAAAAATATGCCCTGTAGCCAGATATCAGCATACTCACAGAAGTAAACGCCTCATTACGCTACATGCCAACCAACAATATGGCCCCGTTAACAGAACTCCTTGCACTCTCCAACACAGCCCATATAGAGCATTAAATGGATATCGTGGTTCGAACAGCACCACTAACCTGTTTATACCATCATACAGCAATATGCTAGGCAATGAGCTTGATCCATAACCCAGACAGCGGCCAAACTTTGTCAAGACTTTGGCAATACATCCCCAATAAAATCCATTACGCATCCACTTATCTATTATTGAAACAATCCTATTGTAAATAACAACAGAGACATAGATACACTAATGACATTACAGGTCATAAAACAAACCAAATCCCTCTTTAGGTCAAATTTACGAAAGCAGACTCAAAAACCAATGGTACTGTGAGGCTATATAAATCTTGTGACTAGTGAGATAAACCAGCATTGTACAGTTACGCTTGTATGTAAGTTAAACAGATCTATGTAAGATCAGCAGGCAAAAGTACTTCTGTCTACAAGGCTACTGTCACCTTTTAAGTGATAACACAATAAGGGGTTAGCCACAGATAAGTAAAACAATAATTTGCAATGCAATAGGTCTCACATTTGTTAAAGTTAGAGCTGTTGGCATTGAAAATAACAATATTTTTTACTTTTGTTTTTTTTATTAGCAGTGGAGTTATATGTTCATATCACTTATTGCTAATGGTATAAAAAGGCAAAAGTAAAAAACATTGTCATTTTCAGTTCCAACACCTCTTAACTTTAACAAATGTGAGACCTATTGCATTGGAAATGCAATCAGTCTCGCATTTGTTGGAGTTATTGGCATTATAAATGGCAATGTTTTTTACCTAGCCATGTTGCAGAGTGCAGTACCATATGTGGCCTGGGACCTCTTTTGGCAACATATAGCACTGCAACCTGCAACGTTGGAGTTATTGTTATTGGCATTATAAATGACAATGTTTTTTACCTAGCCATGTTGCAGAGTGCAGTACCATATGTGGCCTGGGACCTCTTTTGGCAACATACAGTACTGCACCCTGCAAAGTTGGAGTTATTGTTATTGGCATTATAAATGACAATGTTTTTTACCTAGCCATGTTGCAGGGTGCAGTACCATATGTGGCCAAAAGAGGTCTCATGGGACCTCTTTTGGTCACATATGGTACTGCACCCTGCAGAAGATATGGTAAATCCACCCTATCCATAATGAATTGCATGCAATACAGTATTAGAAGTACATTCAAATAGCTATGTCCATATATAAAATTAGTAACTTTGAAATGTGACAAAATAATTATTATATTATTTGTGGATTAGGTAGTACTCTGTGTGGAACTGATGAATGGAAATTTATAGAAGGTCTCATATAAAAGTGAGATGTGCTAGTGAGTAAAGTAACCACTGCCAGCCTTGCTTAGGACCAAGCTTGTGTCCTGCCTGAAGCCCTTTAAGAAAATAGTGCTCTGCGGCTGTAAATAAAACCTAGGGAGTAACAACACATGTAACGGGGTGTCCTCTTGGGAGGTTACAAGAAGAGATAAGGCGGTACTACGAGGGACTACTAAGCCTATTTACCAATGAAAAGCCACCATTTACAAAGGACAGGGACAGGAGCCAATTAAAAAAAATTGGTGGAAAGCGGGCGGAGCTTTCTATAAGAAAATAGTGCTCTGCGGCTGTAATTGAAACCTTGGGAGTAACAACACATGTAACAGGGGGTGTCCTCATGGGAGGTTACAAGAAGAGATAAGGCGGTGCTAAGGAGGGACTACTAAGCCTATTGACCAATGAAAAGCCACCATTTACAAAGGACAGGGCCAGGATCCAATAAAAAAAAATGGGCGGAAAGCGGGCAGAGCTTTATGCCCATATCTTGAATACAGCATGTCTCGGAGACCTCAAAACGGATGGATGGCCAGTGTGGGCGCAACTTTTGCTGAATGGGGGGTTGCACATTTACCTGACGCAAGGTCACCCATGCTATTACATGGGCAATGATACATTGTACTGTGTTTTTTGTCTCTTCTGGTGAAGTGCATAACCATGTTGGGGCTCAATTAAAGTTTTAGCCATATACTCCTGTTACTGCCTTTGTGTACTGCCTAAAGATTTTTCATGGGGCTTTTCAGAGAAGGTATCGCAGGACCTATTCCTCTTTATAGTATTTCCCCAACTTCTTTTTCTCTGGAAGTCTTAATTTTCCTCTGAGAATTTGAGGAAATAAGAGTCTTGAATCTCTATGCATACAATGGAGTGTTGGGGAACAGTCTCCTGGTCTAAGTATTAACTGTGTCTCATTATTGATAGATTACGGTTTCTCGAGTCTTTGGTTTGATTTGCGTGTATCGTTTCCTACATGCTATCCCATGATGAAGTGTCTCAGAACTGAGGCACCCATGAATCTTAAATATTTCCATTCTAAGTGCCACACTAAAATCTAGATTGAAGAATTTGCTTCATAGATTTTGCCATCAAATGTAAAAAAAGATAAAAGGGGGTTATCCTTTTATGAGGCACTAAGCTTGTGCTTACTGTTCTGTGCCATAACCTGTCACTGACCACATCCACAGGTACTCACACACGTAGTAGGTGCTTGATTCACAGTCATTTTCAAGGAGGGTTTCTCCCCAGGCAGGAACGTTTTTACTGTTGAAGGGAGAAACTGCAATCGTAAAACCTACACAAAGTGCGGGTAGTGGGTGGATAAAAGCATGGATTGTCTTGAACGTTTGTGAATGCAGCAAACCTGTGATTTTGTTGACAATCACAAACTCCTACCAGGCTCTTCCTGGAAATGGTCAGAGTTTTTACTCCAGCAAAGGGCTAGCGTAACTCCCCTTCCAGAGTGGGTAGGGGATCGTATCTCCTTCAAACTTGGCAGAGGTTTACAGGAAGGGATGAAAATATTTTCCCCTGGAAAGAAAAATAAAAAATGTGCAATTTCACATTGGGCTGCAATGTCCTCTGGGCAAAATTGAACGCTATGTACAATTCAGCAGTAGGAAAACAGGAGTCTTGGAAACGTGCATGCACAGTTCCTCATCTTGGACTGTATTCCCCTAATAGCACTACTTGTTGTGGTACCCCACTGAGTTTCCTGGTTTAATCTTCTTGTATCAAAATCTTCTTGTCATCATGTTAATCACAATTTAATTGAATAGATTGGCATATTCCAGGTTTGACAGCAAACATTTCCGAACCATTGATTCAGGAACCAATGCAGACATCTCAATACCAGTGACAGTGGACCAGTGGAAGACATTTTCAGAGTAGAGGATTGGCCCACTGTAGGCATCACCATAATACTTAAAGAACTAATTTCATACTTCTCCAGAATGCGATATTATGGGCACATTCCAAATGCTTTCAGAAAAGCCCTTCAGACATACAGCAAACATTTTCCAAATGGAGACTAAAGGATGCTCCAGAGTTCTCCTCCTCGGTTATAAAGGACTCAGGATGAAAAGATGGTATTAGGGAAATACAGTTGAGATTTTAGTGTAGTCCAGTCTGTGATTCAACTGTAGTGTGCAGATCAGAGCGAGCATTTGCCACATAGAAGTTTTCATGATGTGTGTGGGATGCATAGGGACCATTATATAAGTTTGGCATGAATGGCAGGAGCCGTGCTGGAGTCTTATAAATATCTCTTACATCTGCAGGGGATATCTCATCCGCAATTACAGTATCCATCTACAAGCCCCATTTGTAAACTGACACCTAGTATGCTGTCAGGGTCCACCACTACATATGAATTCCTTTGACGTGAAGGACTGTGATTCAACTTAAGGAGTGAGCCTTTGACGCACTGGGGCCAACTGAAGGTAGGTGGAGGTAGCTTCTCTGAGAGCATTAGTGTTATGATTGCTCATACCCGAAGTGTCTCTTACATGGAACTGGTGCCGAGCAGCACCCTGACTGGAACCTTTTCAAATGTTCCTTGCCTAGGATACCTCCCCTTATTATCCCCAACCTGACGGAGAAACATCTCCGGGGGTTTTGGAAAGGGAAGGGGATAGACCCAAGTAAAGATAAACATTTTAATGTCTGAAATTGCCTTTTGACTAGCTTGAGATTACACATTTGCCTGTTCACAATTATCATTTCTCATATATGATGGCCAAAAGTGAGCACTGTCTTCTAAATGTGGCCTTACAAGGGTTATCTCGCTATTACTACTTGTCATGCTTTTTTCAATGAAAAGCAAAACGGTGAGTATTTTGAAATCGTAAACGTGAATTCTGAAGCACTTATTTGCTTGCGGTCCTTGACCTGAGTCTTTTTATGTAATTTCTCTTCACTTAGTTCACAACTCTCCATGTGTGTTATTGTGGCTCGTGATGGATTCCAAACAGTGCCCGCTGACAGACGAGTAGTGCACACAGTGTCTTTCTGACTGAGCACAATAAGTACGGTATCTTCATAAAATGTGTGTAGCCAGGGCCGGACTGGACGTAGTGGGTACCAGGTGTTTTCCCGGTGGGTCGGAAGGGTGGGGGCCGGTTTTAGGCTCGTTGAGTGCTGGTTTTGTTACTGGGGGCCTTTTTTGCAGCAGTGCTGCTATATTGGCCCCCGTTACAAAAGCGCAAGCGGTGCTTGACACAAGATGTCCAACTACATAATGGCTGCCCTGAACCTTGGTATCAAACATGTTGGAATCATGCAATTACACCGATTCCAGTGTTAGTTGCATGATCCCATGTACTGGTGGCTCCTTAGAGGACGCTCCAAACCTACCTATGCCGCCTTACAGGGTCTACCTGCCAGCCCACGCTGCTGCCGACACTAGACAGTGTCCTGCCCCCCTGCTGATGAGCTTCACTTGGGCAGGGGAAGCTGAACAAAGGATTTCCTGCGAAGAAGAGGTGTGACCACCTCTCCTTTAGAACTAGGTAGGGTGGGGGCGCTTCACAGCACTACCAGACTGCATTGAAGGGCACATTTGGTGCCCTCCTTGCATAAACCAGTTTTGCCCAGTTTAGGATCCTTGGCTCCCACTCTGGCACAAAACTACACTAAGAACGGGGAAGGGTTTGCCCCCGTCCAGCTCCTCCGTAGGAAGGTGCCCAGAGCTCCTCCATGGGGCCACTTGAGTCTGCCATTGTTGAATCTTGGCCCCTGTGAGCATCTGACTGGCTAGCCCAGCTGAGTAGCGTCCCTCCCCACCCCCGATAGGTGGGTCACCACAGAAGAGGTGCTTCCCCTTTTTAGGGTTACATAAGGGCTCCTCTGAGGGTGGGTCCTTGGATTCGTCCCAGCAACAACTTCAAGGTCTGACTGCCTGTCGTCTGAAGACTGTTTAACTTCTGCTGGTGGACACTGGAACTCCTCTGTTTCGTCGAGCCAGGACTAAAGACAAGACTGCTCTCGTGGGAAGATTCCTGCTGCAACTTTGTCTCCATGCTCTTCAAGTTTCTGCAACTCTGTGGCCATGCATCCTCAGAGTCCAGAAGGACTGTGCCTGCAGCCAAGCCAGAAGGAATCTCCCTTGGAGTGAAGGAGTCACTTCCCTGCATTTGCAGGCACCTCTATGTCGACGACCAATTTACTGATCCTTTTTTCCCACGAACATCGACCCGGCTCTGCAACACAGGTGGTGGTCTGTTGGTTCTCCAGAGGCCTGACCAGTCTTCCTTGCAACTTGGGTGACTGTAATCCCTCAACAGCCAATGCAAACCGCCTCCTTGTGCACTGCGTCTGTTTGCGGTTGCCAAGACTCGTTGGCTTTCTTCAAGGAAGATCTTCAAGCTCCAAGAAGCCCCAGCCTCCAGCATCACACAGCTCCAAGAATGACGTCCTGCCTGCATCCCCTACATCGTGGGTCTTCATCTCCTGTGTGTGGCTGAGGCTTCCTTACAATTCCCTATGCCTGCTTCCAGAGGGTCTTCGAGAGGGCCCCATCGATTCCTACTGACTCTCCTGCGTGCTGAGGTCCGGCTCTTACTTACCCTTGCTGGGTTAGTCCCACAGACCTCGCTGGTCTGCAACACAGTATCTTCTACCGCAAACCGTTGTTTGCATTTGCCAAGGCGTGTTGGTGGTCCTGCCAGCCACTGACCTTCCTGCACTCGTCGAGACGCGTGGTACAGCTTGTGGATGGCTCCTGTGCTCCTGCGTCGTCACCTGATCCCCACAGCTGCTGCTTTAACCTCACTGTGCTAAGTAAGAACCTCCGACAAGTACTTCTTGTCTGGATTCCACGACCTGGGTCTACCGACCTGGTCCATGAAACTCTGTGGCTCTTGATCCTCCACAATCCTCCATTGGCGTCAACGAGTGGTTCTGACACCACTTCACCCCTATGCACCGGGGCTCCTTGATGTAGGTATCCTGGTTTCCTGGTTATCCACAGATGAGGTGGACCGCCACCCTTCCTGGATCCAAGTGGTTCCTTCTGGGTCCTTTGAGAAGGGTCCTAGAACAGCAAAAATCCAACCGCGACTTACCCTGTTACCCAATGTACGTTTGACCTGGTGTAACCACTCTGCACCCGGACGCCTTGGGGTCCCTGGCTACTCACCTTTGGTCATTTTGTGCTTTCCCTAGGGTCCTCCACCCTTTACTATTAGTCACGTTTTAGTAACCATTTCACATTCCTCAATTTTTTTATATTGTTCGCCCCCCTATTGGGGTCCCGGTGCTTTCCTATGCTACTTAACTGTTGCTATACTATTTCTTGTGCGTATTTTATATCTCCGGGTAGGAGATATACCAAGTTAGAGTCTAGTGTGTGTGTAATAGATACAACGTTTTTTTATACTCACCTGGTATGGTTTTTCTTGTGTGAAAGCTTGCTGGCTGTCTCAGTGGTAAATGTACCTGCTTTACACCCTCCTGAATAAGCCTTAGCTCCTCTCCACAGCTACCCCTTGAGAGCTTTGGTTATCAGGGACCTAAACACTATGATTAAGGGTTGCCTGGACTCAGTGTACAGCGCCTCACCATAGGTGGACACTATATACTGAGCCAGCCTCCTACACAGACTATGAAAGGGATTATTGTATGTACACAAAACCATTAGATGCTTATCAGTTAGGTAGTGATGGACCTGTTATTTTTTAGGCCAAATATATCCTGTTGCATTAGGAGCATTTTGTAGTAAATTTTTTGGCATACGAGCAGGCCAACAATGCACAGCCTTCGTTGACTAGTGTTCCAACTACTGTGGGTGATTCTCACATAGAAAGAATGACTGGCAGGGTTTTCTTTTTGTAGTGTCAAATGGTTGGGGGAACATTTTAGTAGTATTCCTGGTTGGGTATTGTTGCTCAGCTGGGCATCCCATATGATATTTGCATTACTTACTTCGGTTTTGATTGGATCTGTTTCCCGTGATAATTATTGGCAATGCACAAGTTCAATTTTGATGGAGGTAAGGTTGTCCTAGGACTAGTATCTTGTTTTCAAGCCATTAAGCTTTGTGCTGCTTTGACCCATCCAGGACTTAAGGCCCCTTGTCGCTTGTGACCCAAAGATGTATTTGTGTATCATCGGAGCTGAAGTGGAAATGTAAGTGATGGGATCGCAGGTAGATGAGGGCGAGCCAACAAATAAACGGAGAGCCGAACCAAGGGTCTGACTCGGATCTTGGAGCCCGTGCAAGAGCCGAGCCCTGAAAATATTTGCTATGTAAATCAAACAACAAATATCACATAAAATATGATAGTCTCTTCAAAATTCAAAAAGTGTATTCATTAAATATGTTGAAGATTTGACATTAATAGGGCACATTATACTACTGCACAGTACTTAATAAAAGTGAACTCCCATATTTGAAAGTGGGGAAGCCGTGATATATCCAGGTTTTATGGTTTCATTTTGTACAAATCGGCCAGTAAATGGGTATCTATTTGTCTTGCCTTAAGTTAAGGCTGTGTTTTTTTATTTTACTGCATTTTTCTGCAGTTCTTAAAATATAGGGCAAACTCGACCCGAAGGTAATGGAGAGCTTTACATGAACGCCAGTTACATTACACAGGGTGATATGCGTTTCTTTATAAGAATAGGGAAATTAGGTGATTTGCTCAGAATCACGTGATGATGAGCCTACGTCGAGACTCAGACCTGCTTCCCCAGTACCACAGTTGGCAGATCAGACCATAACGCCACATCCTGGCAGCGGTGGCTCCTCCGCAGTGGCGTAGGAGCGTCGCCCCACTGGCTTAGAGCCAGCAGCTGAAAAATAAAACAAGCCAGCATGGTTAGGGAGGGGCGGGCCGGGCCATGGGGAGAGAGGAGGAATGAAGTGTATGTGCACTTCTAAGTGTGTACGTTTTTTTGGCCAGATGTCTTAGGTCGGCCAAACAGACATGTGCAGTTAGGTTTCTCTAACCCGGCTGTGCAATACAGCTGGGTTGGAGAAAGAGCACAGACACCCTGTGCTCGAGTGAGCATTAAACCAGCCCGCTCAGGCCAATCCGCGCGCTGCTCTCATGCTATTGGTAATAGCATGAGAGCAGCGTGGGGATTGCACAGGGAGTCTCTGTTGCTGTCCCAGTGTCTGTTGAGACCAGAAAGCAAAGGAACACTGAGGCACGAGGTGGCTGGCAGCTTCAGGTAAGTCTTAGTTTTTTATTATCCCCCCCGCACTTCCCCCTGCTCCCCTCCAAGCTCCCTCTCCAGCGCCCCCTCCACCCACCCCACCACTTTTTGTTTGCGTCAGCCGCCGCTGCATCCTGGGTAGAGAAAGGAAGGGAGGAAGACAGGCAGAAGCCACAAAAAACCTTGGCTCGAGTTTCAAACTGGGGCTTGAGTTGAGCCAGAGCCAGGCTTCAGGCTCGAGTCTGGCTCAAGCTTTTAGTGGCTCGCCCACCACTAATCTCAACAGAATAATGAGTGATTTGACACACATGTCGAACAATGGGGTGAGCCTAGACATACTCTGTAAGTGATAGGGCAGGGTGAACAGGTGACCCAGGCTCATCCGTGTTTGCAGCTGACACAATGCCTCTTGGACCCAACTTTCATGATCTGGGCCAGACAACACACATCACTTACCCAACCTGTGTCAGAGAATGCACAGTCTCCTGGTATATGCCAGTGTATATAATTCACCCTCTGGTTTAAGCCATAGTTTGCACAGCCCATGATCAGTGGAGGATTATACAGTGCATAACCTACCTGGTACCACAGTACATACAGCACCACGATTGATACATACATAGACAGACAGACATCTAGATAGATAGCTGGATAGATAGATAGCCAGACAGACAGACAGACAGACAGACAGACAGACAGACAGACAGACAGACAGACAGACAGACAGACAGACAGACAGACAGACAGACAGACAGACAGACAGACAGACAGACAGACAGACAGACAGACAGACAGATAGATAGATAGATAGATAGATAGATAGATAGATAGATAGATAGATAGATAGATAGATAGATAGATAGATAGATAGATAGATAGATAGATAGATTCCTCTTGCTCCTCATTTATCTGAATCATGTGTATTTGGGCACATCGGCAGGGCGGTGTGGGAGGCAAGTCACAGAAAATGCTTACGTTACTAGCCCATGAAGTGAATATTGAAGCTCTAATTTAAGACAGGCCTATGTCACAGTTTTTGGCTAACTGGTATCTTTACTAGTTGGCAAGCTGGACTAGCAATATATTTCCATTTTAGTGGAAAATGTTTGTCAGTTCAGCTTTAAGCTCAGCTTGTGGTTGGAAATGTCGTAGCACTTTACAGCATTTTGAAAGTAATTACAGAACACAATTCCCTAATACAATGCAAAATAACAATGTAACATAAAAACATAACAGGAAACAATACAATAAAACAATAAAAATAGAATGCAGCACAATTACACTAAAACACAAGGACACAATGCATTACTACTGCACGAAAAACAACACATCACAAGAAAGACTGCACCCATAAGCTTGTCATATAGTGCTACCTACACAAACATGCTTTCATTATAAGGTGGTAAAAGGTGTTTGCATCACTATCTTACTTACCACCAAGGGAACTTAATATCGCCAGTAAAAATTGTTTTGTGACCCAGATCTTACTGTTTGCGTTTGATGATTTTGTGCAAGGATGTGCACTATACATCAAGCTAGCCTGGCTGATAAGGGGTGACACCCCCAAACCGGTCCTAGGAAGCTTGGTTCCAGTCCAGGGAGGACCTGGCCCGGCAGTTTGGGCTGGACTGTTCCCATGGGGAGCAGGGTCAAGGCTAATTTGCATATGGCAGGGTCCAAACTGGGGTGGCACGGTGAGCAAAAAAACAATGGATTTAACCCACATCGGTGACTGGGGGTGAATGTTTGACAATTTTCAGCATTCCGTCCATCATCAGTTGTGTTATTATACATACCTGTCATGTGCTGGCTAAAAATGATAATGTGCAGCAACATGATCATTCCAGCCCTTTGAGCAGCTAGATTAAGGCCTTTCGGCTTTTAAGCAGCGACCCCGTTATTTGAGCAGCTTTTGCTACCCAAGACCCTACGCCACACAGCTCACGAAAGACCGCAGTGAACACCTGAAGAAATAGCTCAATCGTTTGAACGTTCTTGGGTGATAACAATACACCTTGCGTGTTTGTATAGAACGTGTTTAAGGCAATTTGAATTGTGCTTTCCATATTATTTAAAAAGAAATATATACCAGAAGGACGGCATGCAGTGGTTGTGAGCTGGGATCCTGCTAACAAGTTAATCTAAATCATACCTCCGACAACTCCCTATAGAGGAGCTATGTGAAATCCCACGTGGTGAGAGTTATACACTTCTTACCGATTCGTATATTTAACAGTAGTGCTACACCTCAGGTTACCTTGATCTTACAGGTGCAGGTCTCCAACAGTTATATTTCAGCTATTATACAGTCGCTAACAGGTTCAGGTCCCACGCAACAGAGCTGGCCTGCATGTTACACAGATCTTAAAAGCTCAGGCCTGAAATCTGAAATACCATAGCTACCTTCGGGTTACCCAGAATTTACAAGTTTGATCATCATACAGACCGCGACGCACATCATACAGACTCAAGTCTTAGACATCACAGGTTTCCCACATCAGACGAGCCATGCTCTTCACAAACAGCAGTGTTCTATTTTGAGCTAACACAAACATCACAAGCCCAGGCCTTAGATAGAAGAAGCAGTCCTATTACATCGGCAGAGGAAGTGTTGGGTATCCTTTGGGGATACATAGGCCCTAGGACATAGTTATTCAAACTTCCTATTAGTATGCGCCATATTCAGTACAGACTATGACCAGCTATTCTTGTAGGGGCAAATGGCTTCCAGGAGAGTTTCAGAATCCTTCCCGCTACACTCACCCTTCCGACCCCTCCTCCCTCATGCTCCTCCAGTTGGCTTCAGCAATCTTTAAAGACCTGCATCTGTCAAGGCGCTGTTTAAATAAAGACCTGAAAGGAGAAACCAGTCTTCCAAGCTGACCGACTCAGCAATAACCCAAAACTATCCACAAGTCTCCCACCTTCCTCTGCTTCCCTCCTCATCGCCACTACCAGCAGCAGCATCAGTACAAATATACTAAAGAGGAGGGGGGTAGTTGAAGCTAAAAGCAAGTTTCACATCCCTCATCCCTTGGTGTATGTGTAAGGAACTATTTATAAACAGCTGACCAACTCTCTCTCTACAGGCCCTAAATGTGGGTCCTGTCGCTCTGCAGTTCTTTGGTAGGTGGTTTGCAGGGGCTGGGAGATACTGTTTTTACACCAGATGCTTTGATGTTATGCAATTTGTCTATTACATTTAAAATAAAAAGTCCATTTATTTTTATATAGTGCTTAACTAGTTCGCAGTCCCACCTCCTCTTCTCCAAATATTTTTACTGGACACACCAAATATGAAATTACTTATATTGAGGGAACTTTGGAACTCCCGAGTCTTCGTTTTGGGCCTCCAGTTTCCATGCTACATTCATGACAATCGTTCACTCCTTCGATCTTCAGTTCTCTGAAGAGCTTGAAACAGGAACTCATAAGTATTCATGTTGATTTTATTAGCAATCAGGCCCAAACAGTGTCACCCATACCTGTCTTTCTACATTCAAAAACGAACGCCACCACCATGGCACCCCAATGCAGCAGCCATGACTGTCACACACTACTCACTGTTCTCAGAAACTGGATCTCGTCCTCTCCCTCTCCTCCCTCAGCCATGGCTCCCTAGGATTGGGGGCGGCAGCTTGTCGATGGGGTTCTGTAGTTGGTTTGGAAGTTGCTCCTACTTGGGTATGGTCTTTCAATAACTCTTCCAAGCCGTCTTCACGCTGGGTTGGAAGCCCCACTGGGTGTTCTTTGCACGTGGTTGGTGCCTTTATTCTTAAGAGTTGATTGCGGCTGTCGTCTGTGGGTCACCTCCTTCCACGCTGTTCAGTGTGGGGGGTCAAGGAAAGCTTTTGGCAGCTCTGTTGAAGACTAGAATGAAGGCTTTGGAGCGGTCCGTAGGACAGTTTAACTTTTTGGAAAGGTCAGGTATAGCAGAATTGGTTGTTCTTAATGCGGTTGAGTATGACCACGACTCACTTAGAACCTCTTCAAACTGGGTTGAGTCTGGCTTTTGGGGTCAGGGTTGTTGTCACACGTAGGAATAGGTCGAAGCTGTCGTTCTTTGGTTTAGACTGTCGCTGTTTGGACGGGGTTACAGGGTGATGGAAGTTCGTCAGTCTTCTCGTACTGGTTGGGGCTTTGACTTGCTCTAACGAAGGCGCTTTGGGCGGGTAGTAGTAGCTGTCGCTCGCTCCGCTGAGGGTTCTTCGGGGCTGGTTGCGGCGCCCACGCCAGCGCTGCGGGTGTTCTGTGGGCAGGGGCAGTGCTGTCGCTAGCTCCCCGGAGCGCTCGGTGGGTCGGGTATGGGCGCTCTTAACGTGTCTCTCGATCAGCTGCCGCTGGCAGACAGCTCGCAGCACCAGCAGGACACACCGGCTGCCTAAGCCTCAGACATATTCTGCAGCCAGTCAGGTGGAGCTGGACCCTCCTCCTCACAGGCTGGCGATTGGAAGAAGAGACCCCCGCCTCTCTGACAGGCAACCCGAGGAGACCTCCCAGTGTCGTCTGTGAGGAGAACGCCTGAGCCTCCCAAGGACAGCGATCTGCGGCTGTCACACGCAAGCGCCACTCCCTCGTGTCCCACTGAAGAGGCACTGTCCAGAATTTGAGACCTAGAAGTGGACTTGGAAATGCTTTTGCCATATTAAAAATAAAATACGATCCTGCTCACTGGAAATGTTGGAACACGTCACTTCTTACCAAAATGCCCCTGCAGCGGTGGGAGGCGGTGGAACCAGTCTGAGACCAACTGAAGCTGTACATTTCATCCCAGGACACAAGGGGCTACCAGAACACGGCTCTGTAAACATTTCTTTCACGTGCCAAGCCTTTTCTCCGGGTTAGCCTGGGATGATTGAACAATGTCCTTGGTGGTCATTTTCGTTTGTTGTCCGTGCCCCATGGTTCGGATGCGCTGCAATTTGATTAGCCAAGTTTCCTTTCGCAAATGTTAGCGTGGTAAAGCAGTCAGGCCAATTCAAACAGGTGGGAGTGACGCTTTGAACTCCAACAGTGAGACGTAGTTGTCACACGCAATAATGGCCAGTGCAAAGTCAGACTATGTCACAAATGTCCAGAAATCGCCGTCATCAGAGAAGCATATTATGCGGCGTGGCTGCCTAAATTATGCGGTGCATAAAGACAAACTACGCAGCATATGGAATCAATGGCAAACTTTGAGCTACATTCTGTGTCAATACACATAACAATCGATATATAAGAAATCTTAATGCCAGGTGGTTAAAGTGGAGTAACATAGTTATAGAAACTGATTTGGGAGCATTGAGTACGCATTGTTGGAATGGACAGCTTTGTCACCAAAAAGGGCAACATAACGTGAACCAAGTACTCTGTTGGCCTCTCACTTCTACGTTATTTTTTAAAAAAATATTTAGTTAAGCTCCAATCTTAACTAACTAAACATGTCTTTATTTGATATCTAGAGCATACATTTCTGGCATCCAAATATATCCACATAAAGTGAGAACCACGTGATTTTTAAATACTTGGGTCACAGAATGTTCTAGTCACTGCATTACCGTGAGAGATATCTTTACTAGGATTGGATTGGAACCTGTGTCATGTATATTATACGAAAATCTCTGGAGTCGGTGAACGAACCCACTGATCAACTCACTATGATCGGATTCTGTGATCACTCTGTGGTGATCTTGGATCCATTGCATCATAATATTATGTCATTGGAATGTAGAATGTCCTGTGTGAGTTTCTAGCTCATTGGTTCTATGTTAGACAGTTAATCTGGGACTGCTTTAGCTGTGGCTAATAAATACAAGTCTTGAAGTATTTCTGTCTGCTGCCATGTACTACATTATACTTCATTACAATTTGACGACGATTTAACCACAGCAAAGAACCCACAATGTAAGAAGCACTGCTTTCAACAAACTACAGGAAAGAAGACATTCTAATGAAGAATTCATCGCAATCATAAGAAAACACAGGCTTGTATACTTTCATTTATATTCTACAGTTAGGCACTGGACTGTCGCTATCAGAAATTGAAAGTATTATTCTCTTTAAAGATATACAGTCATCGTTTTTCATCGCGCTGCGCTCTATCAAAGAAAAAAAGATTAGTCTTCTAAATTGTATCAGCGAATTTCAGCATAGGCTAAATAACTTTGTTTGCTGATTTAACTCTCCTCCGCGTTTATGAGACCTGGCTCCATGCAATGATTTAGATTGAAAAGAAACGCTGTTTTAACCCCTTCGATGCGAGTGACGGAGCGGTTCCATCATGCGCGTCGGTTGCGCTGTGCGCATGACGAAAACGCTCCGTCATGGCCCCGCCCGCGCACGGAACCTTCAGCACGGCGCAGCAATCCGCGCCACGCTGAAGGGGTTAATCTGCTGTGTGTGCTTGAAATACGTTACGAGTTAACCAGCCCTCCGCCGAGTATCTGTGTTCAACGTTATACAGTGATCGGCATAAGGGAAAAACCGTGTGAAATAACTTTATCAGCCGTGCTCGTTTAAAATCATTTAGCACCTGGCAGACATCGAGGTGAAGATTTTATTTAATGATTGAAGTTAGGTTAATGAGCCAAGCGCGAGACAGTAATCTCAAAAGTAAACATACCCCACTCTGAACGTCGAGCGCAAGGGTGCGAGTGATTGTCATAGCCTACTGTTATCGCGTTTGAAGTCAAGCTGTGCACGTCAAGTCAAGCGTGAGACTGTAATTCTTTTCAAAAGCCTGCTGTGCGTTTTCTGAAGTCAAGCGGCGCGAAGGCTTACTGTTATCCGATCCATTCACAACGAACAAAGCCTGCTGCCCTTATTCAGTGAAGCACGAAGGAAAATTAAAGTTGTAAAACCAAACACATAGCGTTGAATTACCTTGAATGGGAGTTGCGCGCGAGACAGCTGTCAACTCACAAGTGAAAATATTCTCTCGTACGCGTTAAGCCTAGCGCGAGAGGATAATTGACTCTAAAAGCCTGCTGTTGTGCGCGCGAGTCTAGCGCGAGAGTCAATTAAACTAAATGTAATGGAAAGTAAACAAAGCCTGCAGTGTTGCATCTTATGAAGAATGAAAGATTAATTAAAAGAAACTTACCTTAGGTGAAAGTCACCCGCCTGAAGCAGACTGTGTGTATCTTCCTTTCTCAGGAACGTTACTGGTCTAATGAAAAATAAAAAAAACTGGACAATCACAAAATTGAAGAAGGACAACAGAAAACATCTCATGAACAACTAGAACGCTGACTGTTTTACTATCGGCATGCTCACAGGAAGTTGTTTTTCTTAGTGGTAAAAAGCTTATACAGTTTTAACTGATAAAATCAACAAGAGGAATTTCACAACAGAAACAAAATATTAAAGAGAAAAACAACTAGAACGTTATCTACAAACACTATTCTGGATCCATTTTAAAAAAAGAGAGAGAAAAAAAAGAAAAGGAATTTTCTAGGCAGCGCAATATTCAAATGAATAAGAAAAATTGTGGTTTTTTTTTTTAAAACATATTTTATTGTCAGTTTGCACAGAGGTCGCAGGGCTCTGTACCCCAGAGGCCCCTGCAGTATCAATTTATACATTTGCACAACAGCAACTGACTTTCTTTTTCATCAAACAAGGCAACCAAAATACTTGACATACCATATCTGTTAGGATGTGAAGCCCACCCTCCCCAACTTACCCCCCCCACACCCTCCCCCCGAGTTGCGCAAAGTCCACTGAGACCAGTCCATAGGCACATAATATCGGGCCAGAAGAAACAAGAAAAGAAAAATAGGAACGGCAAAAGAAAAAAAAACAGCCTTGGCACACACACACCCCAGACTACCCCTCTACTCCCCCCTGTATCCAATCCGACCGACCCCCCGCCCTCATTCCACTGGAGGATCGTCCGTCGCAATCGGAGGTTCCAGCCACAAACCCCTATATTCTGCCCACCTCTTCCATATTTTGTAGTGCTTACGTGGACATCCCCGGGCCACCAAGATTGGCGGTTCCAGCCTCATACAGAAGTCAAGGCAATTTTTCCAGGCAGCCACTGAGGGGGCCCGGGCATCCTTCCACATCCTGGCTATATCTCGTTTCGCCAATGTGAGGCCCAGCAGCATAAGATGCCGTTTATACACATTGCCCCCAATCCCTTCCATCACATGCAACAGGGCGAACTGTGGTGTGCGTGGAAGTGTCCATCCCAGTACCTTCGATAGACAGGAGAATATCCCCCTCCAGAATCGACCAAGTGATGGGCATAGCCAAACGGTGTGCAAGAATGTGCCCTCCTCCCCGCCACACTGAGGCACTCCGGGGAGGCAATCAGTCCCGCCCGCCACAATCGCACCCGAGTAAAGTAGACCCGGTAGAGGTATTTAAATTGAATGAGGCAGAGCTGCATCGCTATGGCCGCTCCCCGGGGGGCGGCTAAGGCCTCCCTCCAGTCTTCCTCCTCTAACGTACCCACATCCTCCTCCCATACTCCCCTTAGCTTTCCAAGCGTAGGAGCGCAGTGGGTGACTAGGGACTGATATATCCGTGAGATCTTCTTGGTCTCCAGATCCCCCATAAAGACCTTCGCCTCCAATGGACTAAATTCGGGGAGAGAGTCAAGGCCCTCCAGACTGGGGGAAAGCGCATGGCAGAACTGGAGGTACCGATAAAACTGGGATCGGGGCATCCAAAATTCAACCTGTAGATCTCGGAATGACTTGAGGGACCCATCCCGCACGACATCCCCCAGGGTTGAAATGCCGATGGCATCCCATCCCCGAAAGCCCTGCAAGGCCGCTAGCTCAGGCAGGCGCCCATTGTGCCATGGAGAAGTCTCTCCAGTTAGAGTATTCCACCACCCCATCCCCCATCCGTCTTAGTGATTGCCGCCAAATTTGAAAAACTACCTTTGTCACCGGTGGTAGCGTACCACACAGCGTCGCTGAATAGAGAATCGTGTGAAGGGCGTGAGGCCGTATAAGGTGTCGCTCCAGTGCATAAGCCTGATCCCCCCTGTCTCCATACCACCACTCGTTTAGAACTAATAGGTGCGGGGCCTGGTAGTATGAAAGAATATTTGAGGTCGCCAGACCTCTACAGTAGGTGGAGAGAAAGCACGTGCGCAACGCTACCCCCCCCCCCTAGTGGAATTGCCCCAGCACGGAATTCACCAGCCGGAACCATCTTGGCGCGAATGGATACCGGTGGTTTTGTAGTTGATACAACAAGCGAGGGAGCACAACCATCTTAAAAATCGCTGATCTGCCATACATTGTTAAGGGCATATGCGACCAGATCTTTATATCTGCACGAACGCGCTCCCAGACCGGTGCCAAGTTCCGCTTTCAAGATATGGCTGGCACATCCAACAGGAATACACCCAGGTATTTGAGACCTCCCACCGCCACCTGCAGCGCTGATGCCCACGTGCCCTCTCTCACCCGAGCTCCTAAGACCCACAGCGTGGACTTACGGGGGTTCATGTATAGAACGGTCATTTCCCCGAAAATTTGCATGACCTCAAGGATTCGTGGCCCGATCTATTCAATGCAGTTAGAAAAAAGAGAACATCATCCGCATATAATGCGATCCTGTCGGATAGACCCGGAGCCCACTCAAAACCCCTAAGCTGCGCGTCGAAATGCACCCAGGCCGCCAATGGCTCCATAGCTAGGGCGAATAAATATATGGCGACAGGGGGCACCCCTGTCTGGTGCCTCGTCTAATAGGAGAAAGTTGTGTTTTTAACAAATGTTTTGCAAGCAGTCTGACGTAACAATCTACTGAAGGAAGTTACACATACCATTCATCTTTTAAAGCGGTTTGGAAGAATATGCACGCCGTGATGTGCACACGTCATTAGAAGTGACAATTCCATTCACGTGTTAATAGAAGTGTCAATTGTATTCACTTAATAAGTTCTGCACATTTTATGCCTAGGCTGTTTATTAAAAAAAAAATATAACTGGTTTGAAAATAATAATTCTCTAGATTTAAGTGTCATGGCAACAATGCAGAATGTTGGCACTCCTCCTCCTTATCTTCAGACCCCTGGAGATCCCCCTGTACCTTGGAGAAATTGGTACAGAGCTTTTACAAAATATTTAGGAGCCATTGGTGGTAATAGATATCGACCTGAGCGAAAGAGGTTTTTATTAGAACACAATTTAGGTTTCGAAGGTCAATCTATATATGAACATCTTCCACCGTATATCATTCAACATGATGAAGAAGATTTAGATGAATTTGAACTAGCTGTAAAGAAATTAGAAAAACAATTCGATGTACAACCAAGTTTGATTGTTAACAGACATACATTTTTTACAAGAGAGCAATTGCAAGATTAATCTATAGATACTTATGTTGCTGTTTTACGTATGTTGGCTGCAGAATGTGAATTTGAAAATATTACAGATCAACTCATACGTGACCGAATAATAGTACGTTGTTGGGATAAAAAAGTACAGGAAAAACTTCTCACGTTGAGAAATCCTAATCTCATTGAAACAATTGATATAGTAAAGAGGATTGAGGTTTCACGAACAGCACTTAGAGAACTCACCCGTAAAGAAACTAGTGGTGTGTCTGTGGTGAATGAAAACACTGTTTCTAAGCAAAATAATAGTTCGAAAAAGTTTTTTTAAAAAAAAGAGTACAATAATACATTTTTCTCTCAAAAGAACATTTGTTTTGGGTGCGGGAATTCCAAGCATGGTCCAAATGGTAGACCTTGCCCTGCGAGCAGTGTGAAATGCAAAATATGTAACAAAATATGGCATTTCGCTAAGGTTTGTCAAACACCCAGAGAAAAAATTAATTCTGTTCAAGATGGAGATTTGTGTGACAGCTCGGAGGAAGAACAAAATTGTTCAAAAGGAGTTAGAGACATGATTGTGGTTGTACAGGATGATGAGTCTGATTGTGTAGATCCCAACGAACACATTGAAGTAGATGGAAAATATATGAGACTCCTTATTGATTCTGGTGCCAGAATGACGATGATAACTGATGAGTTGTTTGATGAAGTATGGGGTAAACGTACGTTATTTCCTCCAGATAGGAATCCTGTGACATATGATAGAAGGAAGATTGAGTTGTCAGGATATTTTGAGTGTCAACTCAAATTTAAGGGGCGTACCATTTTTGGTAAGGTAAACGTGGCCAAGAAAGGCTTAAATATTCTTGGATGGTATCACCAAGGTCTTTTTGGGATGACTCTTAGACCTGGGAGAGATGTCCAAGTCTCTTTATTAACTGATGGTGAGGAAAACAGGGAGTCATTTGAGAAATGTGAAAACAGTACCAATTGGGTTGACAAATTCCCTACAGTATTTGGTGACAAATTAGGGAAAATTAATGGATTCACACATAAGATTAAAGTCCAAGACGATGTTACACCTGTAAAACACAAATTGAGAAATGTGCCTTTCAGTGTATGTCAAGACTTAGCAGATATTCTTAAAAAGATGTGTGATGATGGTGTGATAGATCGAATCGAGTCATCTTTATGGTTAAGTCCATTAGTTATCGCTAGGAAGAAAAATGAGCAATTGAGAGTGTGTGTAGACTTAAGAAGTCCTAACAAGGTAATTTGGGTTGATTCTCACCCATTACCCAGGATTGACGACATTATCACTACATTCTCTGGTGCTAGGTTATTTTCAAAGATTGACCTAGCATCTGCCTATTATCAGATAGTGCTTGAGGAATCATCACGACATCTTACGGCTTATGTTTCTCCAATGGGTTCCTACCAATTTAAACGGATGCCTTTCGGTCTCGCGGCAGCCGTCTTTCAACGTGTGTTAGAGAATGTGTTAGAAGTAATTGATGAGGTAGTAACCTTCCAAGATGATATTTTAATAGCAGGAGAAAATCAATTTATTCATGACAAACACATGTGTGCTGTTTTAGAAAGATTAAAAAAAATTGGTGTTGTGGCAAATTGAGGGAAATGTGAATTTGAAAAGAATTCAATAGAGTATCTAGGTCATGTAATCTCTGAGCAAGGTGTTGAACCTAGACCTGGTTTGGTTGATGCTATAACTGAAGCACCTACATCCAAAAGTAAGGAGAATGCGGCTTCATTCTTAGGACTCTGTGAATCTTATTCCAAGTTTATTCATAACTTTTCGACCAAAACTGTCATGCTAAGAGAATTATTGAAGAAAGAAAAAAAAAATTCTTGGGAAAAAAAATGTCAAGATGAGTTTGAGGGTTTGAAAAAAGAAATATTTTCAGCAGGAGTTCTTGCACCATTTGATCCCTCACAAGAATGTATTATTACTATGGATGCAAGTAATGACGCTCTGGGTGCTACCATTGCACAGATGAAGGGCAAAATTGAAGTAACAATTGGGTTTGTTTCTAGGTCCTTGAGGTCTAATGAAAATATTTTCTCTGTTATTGAAAAGGAACTTTTGAGTTGTTGCTGGGCCGTTGAAAGATTTAAATGCTTCATTTGGGGGAGAAAATTTGTGCTTAAGACTGTCCACAAACCTTTAGTCAGCATTTTGAGTGGGACAACTATCAAAGACCACACTCCAAGAATAGCATGATTGAGTTCTAAACTCTTACAGTACAATTTCACCATTGAATACATCCCAGGTGGTAAAAACATAAGAGCAGATTACTTATCTCGTTCACTTTTGAGTTTTACTGATTACTCTGAAAACTGTGAAGAAAATGATGAACAATGTTTAATTGCAAGTATTGATATTTGTCATGACACTACCTTTACTGAACATGAATGGTTCAATGAATCTTTAAAGGATATGGAATTGGAAAGTGTTAGGAAGTATGTTATGAGTGGTTGGCCTAAAGAAAAAACTCTACCTCAAAATGTACAACCTTATTTCAAAGTTGCAGATGAATTGTCAATTGAAGAAAAGGGGATGCTAGTACGGGGAGACAAATTCATTCTTCCTGTTTCATTGAGAGAAAGGATTATTATGTATGGTCATGAGGGACATCTGGGCCATACTATAACTGAAAGGAAAATCAGAGATAGTTATTGGTGGCCCGGGATGGATTCTGCCATTGTAGCCAGTGTTCGGGGATGTGTTGTCTGTGCCTCTAGTGATAAAGGTCTTAAAACAGAAGCCGTTCCCCTACAGCCTGTTGAATTACCTAACACAGTTTGGTCCAAGCTTGCCATAGATTTTATAGGTCCTTTTGGTACTCTTCCACGGAAGTTAAGATTTGCTATTGTAGTTGTTGATTACTACAGAAAATGGTGGGAAGTAACATTTGTAGAAGAACCTAATACTGTTAGTGTCATCAAGTTTTTGAAAAATCTATTTTTAAGAGAAGGCTTTCCTAAAGAAATTGTCTCGGACAATGGTGTCCAATTTGTTTAAAAAGAAATGAAGAGTTTTCTTGACAACAATGCTATCAAACACAAGTGTGTTGCTTTATCCCATCCACAGGCCAATGGTCTGATAGAAAAAATTAACCGCACACTAGTTGAGTGCATACAATGGGCCATTCAGAACAAGTTTGATCTATGTAAATCTGTTGAAGAAATGTGGTAGTCACACAGATGTTGTCCAAATGCTGTTTCTGATCTTTCACCATTCGAAATATTGCGAGGGCGCCCACCTGCTTCTAGGTTGTGTCCTGCCTGGTTAAGAGAGTGTCAGCATAAAAGTGATCACATGCTAAATATGGACAAAGTTGTGAGACCAAAAGTTGAAGAGTTTCAAGGTAAAATGAAAAGCCATTACGACACTATCCACAGAGTAAAACCTGTAGAAAATAAACTGCGCGTAGGAGACTGGGTTCGTGTCAAGGATCCCAATCATGTTCCAAAGGGCATGTCGAAATTTAAACCTCTTGTCAGAATTGAGGTTGTGACAAGGATTGCAGTGAGAACTAGCAGCAATGAATGGTGGAATAAGGGAAGAGTGGTGAAGGTGCATACTCATGATGCTCCTCCTCATGATCCTCGTTTTTCATTCAAACCTTCTTTGCATTCTCGTGTTGTTTCTTCTTCATCTTCCTCTTTTGACATTGATGTTTCTGAACCAAGATGCTCTTTTCATCTTGAACCTCAGTGTAGGAGTAGTAGACAAAATATTACTAAACCTCTAAGGTTTCGCGATTGATGTTTGATTTTTATTAATGATCTATTGCATATTTATGTATTGATGTATTTATGCTATGTTATTTTATTTACTGTTTATTCTGTTTTCATTTGCTGTAAAGAAGGGAGATATTGTGGTGATCTTGGATCCATTGCATCATAATATTATGTCATTGAAATGTAGAATGTCCTGTTCTAGCTCAGTGGTTCTATGTTAGTTACTCTGGGACTGCTGCAGCTGTGGCTAATAAATACAAGTCTTGAAGTATTTCTGTCTGCTGCCATTTACTACATTATACTTCATTACACACTGTCACACACAAATCTATACAGGAGGTTCATTGACCTTCCGAACTTTGTCATGATGGTCAGATTCTGTGGACTGCAAGACGCGTGCAGATAGATATCTGCGGTAAGGGCGATTACTCACTCTGTTTCTGTCTGCGATGGGGAACTGTGGTCTGCTGGCTGCAGGGAGGTCTCTGCAGTCAGTCTATTAACCAGGTAAGCTGTCTCATCACAAGGACTGCAGCAGTTAACCTGTCGATTGCACGTAGGATAAAAACTTACAATATACGTTTATTCTTATGCAATTTTCTTTTGATTTTGATTTTCCCCTTTCAGCTCTTCCACACGCAATAGGTTCAGTTGTGCAGCAACATTGCAAGCTTTCTTCTCACATAAAACGGGAATAGTGCAGACAGCAGCAGAGCAGGCTTCCCTTCCATAGCCAACGTGAGCAGCAATAGTGAAGGTTCATTCAAAATACTCATTGATGCGCCTCAGCTCAATACAAAGGCGGGACAAGGGTGCAAAAGTAACATTTAGGTTCAATGTGACCCCCACACTCACAGTTTAAGATGACTGTCATAATTCTGTGTCTGTTCTGTCCAATACTTCTGTGTTGAGGCTGCAAAAAAGGGTGCCTAGAGCTAGAGGTGACAAGTTTGAATGTGGTTCCTTCGACATTTGTCCTTTGCTTAATGAAGTGACATGTAGTAAAAACGCTACACTCAAAGTGAGTAAAACACTTTATTGAGTGACCAGGCACCAGCTGTCAGCTGCTCTCCTCAACTACCAACTGACTCACCTCAGAGGTAGCGATGACAGTCACGAGGAGAGCAGCATAATGACCCAGATAACATTCCAAACATCGTCAAAGACATCAAAACATAGCTACGTACATGCACACCTCCCCATTTATACTTTTTTTTTATAACACCAAACATATTCCATAAAAGAGTAATAAGTAAATATAAAGCCTCAGAGAAAAAAAAAACTGGTAAAAAAAATGTGTGAACAATTGTTAAATCTAATCACAAATATAATCCTTCAATGCAATAGGTAGTTTGTTGACTCTACTCATTCTTCTATTAATCTTTGCACCATCGTCCCCAGTAACATTCTCCTTTACCCCACATTATGTTTCAAACTCTGTTTTTTTCCTTGCAAACACCACTCTGACCACAAATGGCCACTCTTTTTAGATGCCAACACTTACCATTTTCTAACTTCACAGCATTTTTCTTCAACTCTATAATGCGTTGACCCTCGAAAAAATTACTCTAATTTTTTTAAACAAAACCAGGTTTTTTCATTCTTAACCATTGGCCTACCTTTAGTTTAGTTTGTTTTGTATTATGACTTAGAATCATAATATTTTTTTTATATTTGTCGTGTACTGCACCATAAAATCCGAAGTGAACTGCACCCATTATCACTAATAATGGTAGTGGGACAACCTTCACTTAAAAAAAATGTAATCAAAGAAACATATAACAGTGTCGGTATCAAGTTTCTTAATGATCCTCACAAAAGGCCATTTTGAAAAAACATGTGAGAAAGTGCCCTTTTTTTCTTGCATGGTATACCTCCACTTTTTGCTGAATTACTGATGTGCTTTGACTGAGTGTGCCCTGGGCTCCTGCCAATCAGGTGCCCAGGGCCTGTGTTCCTTCCCTAAAACTGCATTAAAGCCTAAACCCAATTGGCATCTCTGGCCACAGGTCAGCCCCTGGGAAATGGTACCACAGGTACCCAGGGCACTGTGACCATAGAAGGCCCCTAAGGGCTGCAGCACTTATTGTGCCACCCTTAGTGGCCCTGTCCCCTGACACTCACACACTACCTTTGCAGGCTGCGTGTCTTGGTGCAGAACAAAGCAAAGAGTCGGCATGGCACACATCCCTGTGTGTCATGCCCACAAACCACTGCCCTGGCATACATCAGTCTCCCCTCTAGCTGGGTGCCCTATGCCAGTGGTGAGGGTACAGGTGCATGAGCCCCGTGCCCCTACAGCACACAGGTCCATTCCTGGGCACTGTAAGTGCAGTGCTGCCATTAAGAGTATATGGTGCTGGGAGTTTGTCATTACGAACTCCACAGCACCTTAATGGCTACACTGAAGACTGGGAAGTTTGGTATCAAACATCTCAGCAAATTAAACCCACGCTGATGCCAGTGTGGGATTTAATGTAAAATGCACCACAAAGGGCATCTTAGAGATGCCCCCTGAAACTCGACCAACCTCCAGTGACCTGACTGAGTGGCTGCCTAAGCTGCCGCCACCAGACATGTTTCTGGACCCTGGGTCGAGAGCTTGCCGCTCTCGGGGGCCTGAAACAATGCACATTCTGGGACGAGGTGCCAAGCCTCCTCCCCCAGGATGGTCACGGATCACGAAGGAGGAGCTTCAAAGGCATACCACCTTTGTGAGCCTATCCAGACCACTTGCTGCTCTCGGCAACTGGCCAACCAGGGACAGGCTCCTGCCCCCCTCCCACTGGAGAGTGGCAGAATAGGGGGGTGTACCCACCCCAGGGAAGGGTCCCATTGGTCCCTGCCCTTTACCTACCTGTAACGCCCCTAAATTTAGTATTTAGGGTCCCCCTGAACCTTCCTTCCTCAGATCCAGCAACCACAAGAAAAAGAAAAGAAGAAAAAGAAGGACGAGAAGCCGTGCAGAGCTAACAAGAGGACGCCGCCCACTGACTTGGCCCCAGCCCTACATGCCTGTCTCCCCTCAAACCTGCACCTGCAAAACCCCGGCGTGTTCAGCGGACATCAACCTCAAAAACACCGGAGGACCTGCCTGCCTTCACTTTTCAAGCTGTTTCTCCCGTGAACACCGGACGTGTTTGAACTGCAGCTTCTGGTGCCAGCCAGGAACCGTGAATCCAGCCCACTCTGCACCCGTCTAACCCGGCCCGAGTGGAAAAATACCACAAGGAGGTCCCCCCGGCGATCCTGACCAGAGATCCGGGGACCCCTGACCTGCCTCAAGCCTCCAGACGACACCGACAGCCTCAATCCAGAGGACCCCCCCTACCGCGACCAGAGCGCGTAAGAAAATCCGACGGCCCAAGGCACCCCTGCACCCGACGCCCCACGGCCTTGTGTGCCCAACCCAGCGGTGCCTAACCAACCCTCTACATCCCTACTTACCCTCGAAGTGGTGGTCGCTCCTGGAAGATCCTCAGCCCGAGCCTGCAGTGTTTCTTTGTCCCGTAGAATCTCCATTGAAATCAACAGGGCACCCGACCTCAAAACAGCACCCTGCACCCGGCCGCCCTAGTGCCGCTGAGGGTGCCCCTTTTGTGCTAACTTGGTCCCCAACTTGCCCTGAGCTTAACCTTAGGAGCTTTGCTCCCACAACCCCGTGGCCTGCTTGCCAGCAGCCACCAACCGGAGTCCCCCTATCCTCCATAGGATAACATTGGACCTCAACACTCTGCACCAGGCTGCCCAAGTGCCGCTGAGGGTGCAACAACAGTGCATAACTTAACCTGGGAGACTCCTGAGTCTAACCCCAGGACCCTAACTCCAAAGACCAATTACCTACCTGGAAACCGATAACCTCTTTTTCCTCATAGAATAACATTGACACTTTTTCTCCCCAAAAAGTTTTTAAGTGTCGACTTTTGAAAACTGAGAACATTCCTTAAAAATCACCCGATTAACCAAAATTTATTTTCTCAACTGTTTTCAGGAAATGTCCCAGTGCTGAATCTAGGTATCTAGCACTGAGTAAGAAAAGTATCGTTAAAGTAACTTACCTGCTAAGTGAATTTCCTCCCATAGGATAACATTGGTGATTCTATGTGAAAAAGTTTTCAAGTGTCAACTTTTGAAATACAAGAATATTCTTTAAAAATCGTACAACTAACTAAAACGCATTTACTCAACTGTTTTCAGGAAATGCCCCGGTGCTGAATCTAGGATCCAGCACTGTGTTAGTAAAAGTAATCCGAAAAGTAATTTAATTGCATTTTACTGAAAAAGCCTATTGATGCCTATGTACTGAGTCTACTAAGTTTGTGCATTACATTGCAACGCCTGTAAACTCGAATTGGTACAAAGTCCTACTGTATTTTGAAAGTATTCAACAACAGCATCTTGTAGCTGAAAAGTATTTACATGCTTACCTGTACCAGGCTTGCTTGGTCCTAGAAATAAAATAACAGTATATTTTTTTTATACAAAAACAATTGGGCTAGAGTTCAGTTCTTGAGTGTGTTAATTCATTTGCTGACTGAGTGTGTACATCAAATGCCTAACACTGTCCTCTGATACTGCCTTACTGCTCGACCAAGCTACCACTTTAGATAGTAAGGTTCTATCAAACTTTAACCTCTGCCAAACCTCTGGAGACCCTTGGACTCTATACACACTGTACCTCACTTTGGTGCAGCATTATAGAGCCAGTTTCTTAGAAAACATTTTATATTTGTTTATTTGATGTTTTCTATAGCGCGAACATGACTCTGAGTGGGGTATCAGAGCGCTTCACATTTGCATAACAATAAACAGTCATTAGTATTTGTACAATGATTTTGCGAAAAACATTAACGCTTAATAAATATATATACAATACCCCAAAGAGGTTAATGTTCGATTAGAGGTAGCATGCGTATAATCATGGCGGAACAATGATAGTGGCGAGTCTGCTGCGATTATGGGAGATATTTACTCATGTAAAAAGACTTGGCTTCATTTTTGAAAGCAGAGATTGAAGAAATTCTTCTAATGTTATGGGGGAGAGCGTTCCAAATTCTGGGCGCTGTGCCAGAAAATGCTCAGTCATAAGTTCTTTTCTTACGGAATTAGGGCCGGTTTCAGTAATAGATCTCCATGGCTCCGGGAGACACGGCATCCTCCTGATAGTGTGATTTTCTGGGCTAGGTACACTGGTGTTTTGTAATGTATCGCTTTGTGGGTAATGCATGCCATTTTTAGTTGTATTCTTGCTTCGTAAGGCAGCCAGTTAAGCGCTTTCAGATGAGGGGTGATGTTGTTGAATTTCCTGGAGCAGGTTATAAGTCTTGTGGCCGCATTGAGACAGGCTTTCAGCGGGGCTCTAAAATCTTGGGGAGACCAGCTAGGCTTGTGCAACCGTACTCAATTCTTGATATCACTAGTGCCTGGACTGCTGTTTTAAGGTCTGACTTATTTAAGAAGGGTTGCAGTTTTCTGAGGTAGCTTAAGTGGAACCGGGAATTTTTCGCCATTGTGTTAATATGAGATAGCATATTCAGGTTTTTGTCTAGTATGATCTCCAGGGATTTGGTAGAATCAACAATCCTCGGTGAACAGTTTAGTGCTGCGATCAGATTGGTCCACTCTAAGATGTTCGTAGCGCTTTTCTGTGGGGAGATCAGCAGGTATTCCGTTTTATGAGGGTTAAGCTTCAAGTGATTGCTGGTTAGCCAATGGATGGTACTCTGTAGTGCTTGGTTCATGATATCTATCTCTTCTGTCGATGTAATCTTGATGTACAGCTGTGTGTCATCTGGGTACATGTGGAAGGAGATGTTTGCTCGTTGTAATGTTTGGTTGACTGTGAATTTTTGCGTCCTATTCGCTAAGAACGAGCTAAACCATTTTAGGACTGTACCCTCTAATCCCATCCTATTTTTCAAACGATCTAGTATTTTGGCATGGTTAACCATGTCGAATGCGAAAGAAAGGTCGAGCAGGATTAGGAGACAGGTTTCATTGTTGTCGAGGGCAAGTAGTGTGTCATCCACGATGTATAGAATCGCTGTCTCAGTACTATGGTTAGGTCTAAATCCTGATTGGAAATCATTTAACAGATTGAATTCAGAGATATATTGGCTCAATTGTTGTTGTATGCGTTTTTACAGGACTTTGGCTAGCATGGGAATATTTGTTACTGGTCTGAAATTGTTAGGGTCAGAGGGGTTCTCTGTTGTTTTTTTTAAAGATTGGGGTGACTTGCCCCGTTTTTAGGCAGTCCGGTATTGAGCCTTGTGCCATTGAATCGTTGATGATCTTTGTCCATGAGGGGATGAGCAGTTGGTTTATTGAAGACCAGCATTTTGCAGGTAAAGGATCGTTGTAGTGATTGTTTGGTTTAGTGGTCGAGATGATCTTTGCAATATCTAAGTCCCTGAGAGGCTTGATTTCTGACCATCTCGCATTATTTTTAGGCGTTTCCAGAGCTGGTTGCATTTGAACCTCATCTGGGGTGCTCTTAGTGAAGCATGGGCCTTCAGCTGCTTTCTTGAGCTCCACCTCCATCGGTTTGGCTTTGGTTTTGAAGAAGGAGGAGAAATCTTCACTGTTTAAATTAGAAATTGTATTAGTTGGTGCAGATTTGCCTGTTTTATTAAATTGATCTTTTAGCAGATCGAATAGTTTCCTCAGTCTATTGTTTGCTTTGCGTATACAAAGAAGCATGAAGAACTGGTTGCTAATCAATCCTCTGAACCAAGAAGCGAGGAGAGGAGTGCAGCCGCGCCAGAGACGTGTGAAGGGCATGTGCGAATAACTGAATGCAGGCGGAGAAACGCAAGTCAAAGAAGGCTGCTTGGCAACATGAACACAACTCAACCCCCTGCTTGCTGGAACAACAAAATAAAGTCAAGGCACTCACATGACCAACAAAGGGGAGAGGCCTCAGCACATTGGATCAAATGCAATCCGCTGAGGGAATCCAGGGAAGGCGGAGAAGAAACTCAACAAGAACTTCAAAGCGTGAAGTCCTCCAGCATGATCCCAGCCTCGTGGCCACAAAAGTGTAGTGAAAACGCTACACTCAAAGAGAGTAAAACACTTTATTGAGCGACCAGGCACAGAAATGGTTGTCAGTTGCTCTCCTCAACCGCCAACTGACTCACCTTAGTGTTAGCAATGACAGTCACGAGGAGAGCAACATTATGACCTAGATAACATTCCAAACAACGTCAAAGATGCCAACATCGCTGCATACATGCCTAACACTACATGACATCAACTCGTCTCACAAAGAAACCGAATAGTCCTTCCATAATAACATCAGGTTTAACAGACGACTTAGCCAGTGAAAGTATATTGAATCATGCCTGCATGCTGGTATGCCTGCTTCATTCTTTATCCTCACCATCCTAAGCTTATTTTATTGTATATGTGATATGTAACATCCTTAGCAAATCTACCTTATTTGACTGGATATATATGTACATATATATTCCTCATCTGGTTACGAGTAGCGACCTAGATAACTCAACTAGTTAAGCATTTGTTGCAGTGACTGAACAATGTATCACAGGTGTTAAATACAACGAGGACTGGCCCGGCATTTTTCATTCTAAAGTCTACGAAACGTGCACCCTTGAGCAGGGTAGTGGTAATACACATTTTTGTTACGACCATATGTTTTTGCATGGTTTGTTTGTTTGCTTTTGTTTTCTGAAGAGATGTGATCGAGTGGCTTAACTGCCATTCATGGAACCTGGTTCCAGTTCTTATCAGCAATAATGTTTCACATTTATATGCTCTCCTATAACCATCTCTAATTTGGTAGACCACTGATGTGCTGGACCAACGGGGAGGAGAGAAAGATTTGGGCTCAACCAGCCGGAGTCATGTACATATGAAATCTATGTTATAAAGTAATCTCAAAGAGCAGTGCTGCCATCTGCCACAACCAGTGCACTGAAGCAACCATCAAGCTACATGTTGTGTTTTACTAAATAAATAAAACAGGCATTGGCAAAGTCAATAGGACTGGGTTGAGGTGACAGCATGTATGACATAGGCACTGGCGGCACTCATCATTTTGAACATATGGCATAGGCACTGGCGGTACTCATTATGTTGAACAGGTGCAGCATGGAGGCTGGAATTGCTTATAGCCTGATGCATGGGTGTTCAAAACCTTTTGAAAGAGGTATACACTTTTATGTCTGTCTAGAACTTAGTTACTTAGACTGTTGCAATGCTGTTCCATATAAAAATGACCTACTAAGTTACTGCAGTTTCTCAATACATGGAAAAACTAAGAATCAATATAAGCAAGTCTCTGAGTGACAGCAGCAGGATTTTCAGAGTGCTGGCATGGAATGTCACCTAAGTGAGAATAGTGTCATATTTCGTACATTCACTTTTTCATACACCTATATAGCCCTCTTAGTTTTCATTCCCCAAGGTCTGGAAACGCACAGAAGTCAAGCCCCGTCTCAAGAAGCCCTCAGCAGATCCGACGGACCTTAAGAACTACCGACCCATCTCCCTCCTCCCTTTCGCAACCAAAGTCATCTGAGAAGATCGTCAACTTCCAACTAACGAAATACAACGAAGACAACTTGACCCCTCTAAATCCAGATTCTGCAGCAACCACAGCACGAGACCGCCCTACTTGCCACCAGAGACAATATCCGCACCCTCCACGACCTAGGCCACACCCCAGCCCTAATCCTACTCGACCTCTCTGCAGCCTTCAACACCGTCTCCCACCGCACTCTCACTGCAAGACTCCACGACGCAGGCACACTGGGAACCGCCCTCGACTGGCTCCATTCCTTCCTCACCTGCAGAACTCAAAGAATCAGACTTCTGCCCTTCCTCTCCTAACCCGCAGAGATCAACTGTGGAACTACCCCAAGGATCATCACTCAGCCCCACGCTTTTCAACATCTACATGGCCCCCCTCACCGCCATCGTCAGACAGCATGGACTCAGCATAGTATCCTACGCTGACAACACTCAGCTCATCCTCTCCCTCACCAAGGACCCCCCTCACCACCAGACTCAGCTTTCAGGAAGGAATGAAGGACATTGCATCCTGGATGAGCAGCAGCTGCCTGAAGCTGAACTCGGAGAAGACAAAAGTCCTCATCCTGGGACCTTCCCCTCTGCATGGGACAACACCTGGTGGCCCACTGCCCTTGGCAGCCCCCACGGACCACGCCCAGAGCCTCGGCATCATACTCGAAGCCTCGCTCACCATGACCCGACAGATCAACGTGGTCACCTCCACCTGCTTCAACACCCCCCACATCCTTCGCAAGACCTTAAAATGGATGCCCCCCGAATCAAGAAAGACCGTCACCCACACACTCATAACCAGCAGACTGGAAAACGGAAACGCCATCTACGATGGGATCAACAAATCTCTGCTCAGCAGGCTCTCGACCATACAGAACACCGCAGCCAGACTCGTCCTCGGCATCTTCAACACGAACACATCACCCAACACTTGTGAGACCTCCACTGGCTCCCTATTGAGGAAAGAGTAACTTCCAAGATACTCACCCACGCCTACAAATGCCTCCACAACACCTGCTCCCAATACCTCAACGAAAGAATCTTCTTCCACGTACCCAAGAGAAACCTCCGATCCTCTGACCTCCACGAAACCCTGCACATTTGCAAAGCCAGAATGGGTGGAACAGCCTTCTCCTACATCGTGGCTAAAACCTGGAACGAGCTCCCGATCATCATTAGATGCGCTCCAACTATTCACATCTTCAGGAGGACGCTCAAGAACTGGCTCTTCAACCGACCGGTGCTGCACCCCCCAGCGCCTTGAGACCCTTACGGTTGAGTAGCGTGCTTCACAATTCCCTGATTGATTGATCTCAGTAAATTAAGCACCTGTTTCAGACCAGGCTGTAACCTACATACTACTGATGCCGTAACCGTTTCTGTTCTGTGCGCGATGATAGCTTGCACAATTTTGCGGTGCTGGATCTGTTCTGAGGAAATTGAGGATTGCCCTTATAGCATATCGTGAGAGAGGTAAGCTTGCTTTGCCTCTCTTGCCATACTATCTCTATACAGTGAGGAACTAAAGCGTGCACTGCTGTTGCCCAATTTGTACCTGCTTATGCTGATGTTACCTTAGGTGTACCTGTCCTCTGGTGGAAGGATTCTTTCACTGTTTCTGCATAAAGGTGTAACTGTTGAATGAATAGGGGTGTTTTCACTGATGTTGCCTCATCCTATAAACAAACAAAGGATCATCTGTATGGCCTTGCATTGCATTCCTAGGCCATACAGAAGCTTTTATTGGACCCAGGGCAAAACTAACTGTGGGGACCTGACACAGAGACCCTGTTTTCATTCACATCTTCTCAGCTTCACCAAACTATGTGACCCAGGGCAATTAATTTTCTTCCATCTGCTTCCTTTTCAGTGATCATCCCATTTGAGAGTGACTTCAAATAATTTAGTTTAGGATATGTGCTGTACAAAAACCTCACATGTATATGGTTTAATAGGCCATAATATTGCTGTATTTAGGACAACAGTACAGGCTGTGTATAGGAGGCATAAGACTATCGACCTGCCTATTAGGTCATTAATAACATTTTCATTAGGGCAGAAGGGGGAAAGAATGCAATATCAATACAGCATCTGAATTGCACAATGTCTAATCAGAAGATCTGGTTTCAGTCCCAGCCTCCAAGCTTGACAAAACAGCATGATCTGAGGCAATTTCTTTTCTCCACTGTGCCTCCTTTACCATGACCCTCACATTTAAAAGCAACTAGAAATAATTCAGGATACACACTGTGAGATGGATTAAGCCACGCCCTATTTACAACACTAAGTTAGCATAACCGAGATCATGGTTAACAAGCAAGCTTGTCGTTTCTGCTGCGCTGCACACGACACTGTTGTTATGTGTTATTCATTTTAGAAATGCTGACTTGACTTTGCCTTACAGGATAACGAACTGTTGTTGTACATTCTTAACCGTGAAATGTGCCCTTGGTCTGTACATCATGCAAAGAATGCGTCTGGGTCACTAGAAGGTACAGAGTGTTGTATTTGGATTGATCGTACCACTTGTTAGACATATCATGCATACAGCTGCCAATATTTGAAGGACAAGCGTCTTTAATATTGCAGAACAGTTTGGTTTTACATTCATTCGAACAAGAAGAGCTGATGCATGCTGTGAGAGCTGATCCTTTGATGTGATTCTACTAAGCTGATCTATACGGTATGGGGTCCCCCTGTTAGCCTAAGAGACCTTCTAATAGTCTAATAATAATAATGTATTAGATTATAGTGAAAGGAGTGTGGCCGTATACCACTGTCATTAATAGTATGATTGCTCCTTTCATTCTATATGGTATTGTAATAATGCTCATGATTCTGATCTGTACTGTTAGTCTGCTAGTGTTAGCCAAAGTACTGCATCTTAGGACGCGAGGTTTATAAAATAAACTCTTTAAACTTTACCGTGTCTGTATTATTATGTTGTGGACTTATAAATAAGTACGAACAGGTATTTCGGATTCCCACCACTCCTGAGAAATATCTAAGTCGCTTGTTCTGGTTTGTCTATACATTGGGACCACCTAGCTAGATCTAGGTTAACGAATGAGATACTAAGCTAGTCGGATAAGGGGCTCTGGGTTCTGAGGGGAGTTTTCTGGTACACCACAATTCTCTGAGGTCCTGGTCTCCTGCGCATAGTTTTGTGCAAAAGCAGAATCCCTGCAACATGGCGCACCTAACGGTTGGTCTTAACGTCTGAGACGCTTTAGTAGTGCTAGTTTTAGTCCACAACAACCCTCACTCTCGTTTCCGGAAAACTTGAGTGACGGTTTAACCTACCTAGGTTTAGACTAAAGGTTCTATCAAGCTTGAAAATTAAAAAGGTTAAAAATTTTTGAGCCCAAGTGCTACTGTGAATATCGTTGTTATTCTTTAAGGAGTCCATCTGGCGGTTAATATTCCCGCTCATAGTAGGGTTCCTCTGCGCGCTCATTTGAGGGCGTATGGGGTACCTGATGACGGGATGTCCGTAGTCTTTGTGGTCCACTCCCTACCCGTATGAGTTGTTTTACTCATGGGTGACCTTTGCGGAGGTGGATACGGACGATAATTTGTTCCACGAATATACAGCCTCGGCTGTTCCTGCGGCATATGCCCCGTATAGGACTCTGGAAATTCCTATTTCTGCCTGACAGCATACAATTTGGTTTAATGGCGCCCTCCCCCATGAGGTCGTATCGGCGAGAATGGGCCCGTTGTCAATTGCAGGGTACTGGCCGGATATACTCCACACCCACGCTACATGACGATAGGCGTGGGTGATTTACGAACACTACACACAGCCCTGATTACGGTCCATAGGGCTTTAGTGCAGTATGTGTCACGCACAGTTCAGGTGGGAACTCCTGCGGTTGCTGGACACGGGGCGGATCACCATCACGCGGTGGTGATTAGCCCTGTTATGGTTAACGCGGTAGTCGGCAAGCGCCCCCTCAGTAAGGATGAATTTCCTTACTGGCTTGCGCAAAAATTTGATCAATTAGAAGCCGTGTTTCCAAACACTACACCTGTGGATAAACACAGGATACTCACCATTACTTTGCCGAAAGACCTGGTCCCTGAACTTGTTGATTGTGACAATTGGGGCAAGGTCTTTGCTGCGACATATTCGAAGTGCTACGGCACTCCGTCTATGGCTGTACTACCCTCCGTCATCAAGAAAGTTCAAGAAAGTCATGGTGCGGAGGCAGCTATTGAGTTGGCAATGAGGCTTGTCGACAGTTTCGATGTGGTTTGTTCCATGGTAATGGGCAACCTCAAAGGAGATGCCATGCAGTTCCAAGTTGGTAATATGCTGGAGCTTGTGGCTGATGCCGACAAACCTAGGCAGTTCGCAAAAATTATCGCGAAAGCCTATAGGATGGTTGGACGTAGTGCCTTAGGTGTGAAACCCACCATCAAAATTCCAGATGTAATGCAACAAACTAAGGTGAGTTCGTCTACAAAAGACGAAAAGCCCAACTTTCCTAAGCAGAGTTGGCGAGCCAAAAAACAAGAGAAGCAGCAACAGAAACAGGTTTCTCGTCCTGCCTCACCAGTTCAGTCGTATAGTGAACGCACTTATGATTTGCGCGATCGTACTCGTATTAAGTCACCTGATAGGTTTCAGGTTTCTGAACAACGCTCTCCTCGTTCTTCACAGGAAACGTCGACTTCACACTCTGGTGGTGGAGAACGTGGAAGAGGACGGGGCACTCAAGGGCGAGACCAGCCCCGCCAGACTGACGGTAAAGGCAAGCAGGAAGACGCAGCCAGACCACATCCACCGTTTCAGAAAAAGAAAGTTGCTGCTATCTCAGCGAGATATGCCTCAGATGGTCAGGACACAGCTTCGGAACCTGACATGGGCACTAACGCTGCTAGACAGCGCGGCGGAAGTTACAGTAGTGCGGGAAGCATTGCGTCCATTTCTGGAGGCGACAGCAACTGACATATATGTGACAGTTGAAACTGCTGATACTCGCGTAGCCCCCCCAGAAAGATTATTTGAAATAGTCCTTAATATTGAGGGTGACATACAACGCAAAATTAAAGTGGTTTTTTGGGATAATCTTACCACCACATATGATATTCTTTAGGCGGAGAAAGATTGGCCTCCGGCTTTCATTTTGGACGCCCCTAGGGGAGAGGAAGTTATACTTCCTTCCTTTGGACACGCAGTGCCCACGGAGGAGTCTACTAGATTGGCCGGGGAGTGGGCGCAGGTGCTTGCGCCTGCGTTATATCGTAATCAGGTTGGATGGGACAAATGTTCTCCCAATCATGAGATTCCGTTGCGATCCGATCCCCAGCCTCAACCCCAATATCCCATGCGTCGTGAGGCTAGACCTCACGTCGCGTCAATCCTTGAACAATTGGAATATCAAGGAGTGATTGAGACATGTGTGTCACCCATGAATAATCCTTTATTCACTGTAACGAAGCCTGACGGGTCGTACCGCCTAATTTTGGATTACCGGCATTTAAACTCACATTGCCGGACGTGTGCGGTACAAAATACTCATAGTTCGGCTCTCGTAGATAGTCTTGTAAGAAAACGTTTCAAAACTACGCTCGACTTATCCAATGGCTTTTATTGCCATAATCTGGCCCCTCTTAGTTATGAGTGGACAGCATTCACCTCGGGTGGCAAACAAAAATTGTTCAAGAGGCTCCCGATGGGCTATAAGAACAGCCCTGGAGTTTTTGCCGCTCGCGTGGTCTCTCTCTTAGAGATGGTAGACCCGGAAGCATACTCGTATGTCGATGACATCAATCTGACAGACGACGAGTTGCTTCCACATCTTGCTCGTGTGGATAACATAGTGACTATGTTTGCAGACTTCGGTTACAAGTTTAACTTTAAGAAGTCGCACATTGCTGAATTTACAGTGTTGTTCTTGGGGTACGAACTCAATAATGAAGGTCGAGGTTTGGCACCGCAGTTCTTTGAGAAATGCGCAAACCTTCGTATCCCTACGACCCTGAAAAAACTACAATCCTTGCTGGGTTTTCTGAATTTCGGTCGATCCTACATTCCTGATTATGCCCAGCGTATCAAGACACTTTATGCCTTGATACAACCAACTTATACCAGATCTTGCTGGCTGCCAGAGCACTCGTTGGCATTATATACTTTGCAAACTGATCTTTTTACAGCTAAATATCTAAAAACTCGTGACAACCACACCAACCTGGTCATTAGAATTGTTCCAGGCGCGGAAGGTTTCACGTACTTAACGTTCAATGAGGGTGACACAGTCCCCATTGCTTACAAATCTCATCTGTACACTTCGGCTGAGCTGCGATTTTCCACTGTTGAAAAAGTCTTGACAGCAGTTCAGATGGCGATCCTGAAAGAACGAGCGCTATCACAAGGAAAACGCATGCTGGTGGTAACACCGTTTCCTGCTCTTGAAGCAGTCACTAAAGCTAGTGTACCAAATTCTAAGGCTTTGCATCCACGGTGGATACAATGGGCAACCTCCTTGGCTTCGCCAGACGTCGAATACATCTTGACATGCAGACTCAAGAGAGTTTGGAGTATGAATTCGTTCATCCAGCTCCACAGTCATTGCGCCCCATAGAGGAATACCATTGTGTCATATACACTGACGGGTCGGCGCAACCCACAACTGGATCAAGGCACGCTTATTCAGCGGCTTGCGCAATTGTAGTCGGTACTTTCGTGAATGGAGAGTTCAAATCTGATGCAGTGCATACGCAGTCATTGGGTGATTGTACCGCGCAACTGGCGGAGCTTCGTGCTCTGGTGCTTGCACTCGAGTTTGCTGATCACAGAGTCACTACTCTTATAGTGAGTGACTCTTACTATTGTGTTCAATCTTACAACGACAATATACTTTTTTGGATTATGAATGGTTTTCGTGATTCCAAAGGTTGCTCAGTAAAGCATAAAACGATTTGGGCTCGAGTGTCGGAACTCAAAGGGAGTCTGCCACTTGTGGATGTAATTCACACTCTTGGTCACCAACGAGTTGGTGTCCATGCTGTCGGTAACAGTTTGGCTGACGAGGCAGCTAAAACAGCAGTGGCGACATATTTAGTAGCAGCAGTTACAAGATCAAAATCTAAGATAGATGCAGACATCTTAGCAGCTATAGCTGCTTCTGAGACAGGGACAAACTTCCCTAGAGGTTTCCCTTCTCGATACCATTATCACTTAAGTCCTGATAACGTCCCATTAGTGAGGATTAACGACGTTGGTGATAGATTGATTCCCAATGCGGACTGCAGACCAAATCTGATAACTGCTGCCCACGAAGGTGTTGCGTCTGCGCATGCTGGAGTGTCAGCAACTGTCTCTCTTTTGCAGCAACGTTACTGGTGGTACGGTTTGTATAAACAAGCGCGGGCTTATGTACTTAATTGTGACATTTGCCAGCAGATCAAACCTTCTTCTGTTGCGCGTCCACCTCCAACGCAGCTGCATATATCTAATCAACCTCTAGCGTGTGTTTATTTAGATCACTGCGGTCCTTTTACCTCTGATACTGCGTACAAGTACATCTTGGTTGCAGTGGATTCGTGCACACGTTTTCTGTGGGTGTGGCCACAAAGGAGTGCTGATGCCAGGACTGTCATCAAAGCATTGCGTGTCTTTATAGGGAGTTTTGCGTGTGGTACCCTTCACTCTGATCAGGGCCCGGCGTTCGCCTCTAAGGCTTACAAAGAGGCTATGAGAAGTTTGGGGGTCCAAGTAAAATTTTCGTCTCCATACCGGCCTGAGGGCAATAGTGTTGTGGAACGGATGAACTGTGACCTAAAGCAATCGTTGACAGCCAAGGTGTTAGGTACAGGCCGGAACAGGCTTGCCCACTTGTATGACGTTCAACGTGCACTTAATAATCTCCCTAGAAGGTCTCTGGGTGGGCGGACCCCGTACATGATGCTCTTTGGAGTGAGAATGTTTGTTCCGGACCTTGATGGTCTAGACATGGCGGCAGCTGCCGCGCCTTTTGACCACGATGACCACTGTGCTGTATTGCAGAATCTACAAGAAGCAAGAGACACTCTAGCTAAGGAACACGTGCCCTCTACATCTGAAGAAGCGCTCCTGATTCCGGTGGTCGGCTGGCTGCCTCGAGTTGGTGATCTGGTCCGTGAGAAGGTGGAGAACAAGAAGGAGTTTGGCCCCTCTTATCGTGCACCAGTCCCAGTGCTTGGAGGATTGGGTACACGTACAGTTGTTTTACCACCGCTTTCTGGTCGCAAAGAAAAAAGGTACATTTCAATTGAAAATGTCAAGCTACACAGGGTGGCCGATTCTCCATAGTATGACACCTTCGGTTTCCTGCCCTTCAATGCTGAGAAACTCTGTTGTGGTGCCACCCTCTATCATCGTGCCTGAAGTTTCCATTGAGATGATTACAGTTACTGATCCACCACCTACTGCTGGTGGTTTGCCCGCTGATCCTGAGTATGCTTATCCTACAGAAGTTGCTTTGCCCCTATTAAATACAACAACACTTAGCCAGTCAAATTCTTCCTTTGAAACTGAATCATTGACTTCCGCTGTCCCTTCCAAAATCTCTATATTTTTTGCCTGGTTCAAGAGACATTTTTTGGTTGCACCTTGGACTTACATCTGGTTGGTGCTGATTTGTATTTTTTTATTCATGACAATTGGCTTTGTGGTAGTGTCTTTTAGACTTATCAACGAACACTACCTGAATGAGCGTTCTACAATTCAATTAATTGATGGAACTTTGGCCCCCCATTCCTCATCACACATCATGAAAAGAGACCAGATGTTTGTGAACATCACTGCCTGGCCTGTACGTGATGGGATTGCTTGGGATGCGGTGAACTTTCAAATTCATGGTCCCACCGAAGTTATTAATGTGCCAACTGTTTTTCGTGTTTCTATGGGTGATGTAGTTAAACAAAACATCCGCTCAGATGATTGGGATGTACAAGCAATAGAAGCACTGTTTTCTGATTTAAAATATTATGCTGCATTTGATGCTGAAGACCTGTATTTAAATACTGCAAACTATGATGAGCAGTTTTGTTTTCAACATTATGGCACACATTTCCTACACAGAGCAAATACATTTAGAAATTTTGTTAATTTCACACAATGGGAACATTGTCCTGTCCCTATGCCCGGCAGCTCTGCCACTTTATTGAAAAAATTCACATACTTTTCGGATTTTAGTGTGTCAAACCCTGAGTCTTTTTATTTTAAGGTAGCGGTAGAACCCACTTCTAAGGTCAGACTGACACACACAAAATTTTTATATTCCAAATCCTTTATGGAGGAATTGGCTATTGGAGGGTATGACGTATGGAAAGCTACTGTCGATCTTAAATCGGTTTGGGGAACTAAACCATGGCAGGTACAGGGAACAGAAGCTTTGCATCGTGCCTGTCTTATCCCAAACCATATTTTATTTTTAAATTCATCTATTTTTCAGACCACCTGTTTTGGATTGGCTATATCTAAAAAATGTATTTCCCCCTCGATCCCTGATCTGGGTGCTTATCCGGGTTGGGAAAATCACCCAGATCTGTCCCTTACTATGTTGCAGTTGCTTGTTTCCAATGGCACCTTCAATATTTCGACATTGAATCCTGAGGGTTGGTTAATATGGCAAACAAGCTCAGATTCCTGTCAACGTCGGTTTCTGGATTTGGCTCCAGGATATACACAACTTAGGGTTGACCCTCGTTTTACATCTTCAAACACAGTGACCTACTCTGTAGGTAAATTATGTCAGTCATGGCTGCAACATTCCACGTTAACTTCAGTTAAGCTTCATTTATCACGCTTAAATGACAAAATAGATTTGAATGATTTTATTAAGGGTCCTGCAAATAGCAGGTCGGGCTTATGCTATTTACAATGAAATCTGGAAATTGTCGCAAATTGAAGCTGCTTCTAGATTACGTGCTGTTGACCAGGCCAATATGGAAAAAGTATTGGCTGTGATAGATAATAGTATTAATACGTTGTCTTCTAGAATTTATACATTAGATAATATTGTTTCTTCTGTCGTAGACATTGTGCAAGATGATGTATCTGTGTTGTATCATGGTCAAAATCAGTTGCGTTCAATTATGCAGTTTGCATGGACATTGCAAACGTTAAAGGCAGGGAAAGTCCCTTGGGATTACATGAATATTTCATCATTGTTCCTGCTGTTTATTTTGACTGAAAAACCGCAGTTCATGTCCATGAAAGATGCAACTTATGCATTGCTGCACATTGAAAAATTAGAACCTTTACCTTTTTCTGTAGCTGAGTTAAATTCAGCCGTGTGGTTAGTTCACGGATTAGTAACTTTACCGTTCAGTTTGTTCAAGTTTAGTTCGTGCATGAAACACTATGCTATCGGCAGATATGAACAACTTGGTGATGCGTTTCTGCATGAAGTTTGGTCACTTCCGTTCACTTACAGATGCGTGAGGGATGGCAAGGAAGTTTACTTAAAAGGTGAAGAATGCAATTCCGCTCCTGATCACTCTGTTGCTTGCAGACATATACAATTACATGGCGCTTGCAATATACACGCTCCTAATTTAGCTTGTGTCCTAAAGGGGATTCCAATGCCAGTTATAACGTCTTCTTTTAAGCTGCTTGCCAACGGTAGTTATTTGCTTTTAAATAGTGAAGCTTGCTGTGGGATGCTAGTGGGTATTCCTTACATAGTGACTGTTTCACAAAAAGTAGTTTGCTGTAATAACGTCCTTTTCCCGCCCCCGCAAGGCCGACTCGATATATCCATCTGGCCAGCGATTCCAACCTTGAACGCAGAGTTCAATAAGATGAGCAGAATAAGGGCTCTTTTGTCTAAAAAAGAGGTTGCGTTGACTTCATCCCGTGAAACATTTCTTCTTAATGTTGCGAACACACGCACTGAGGTACAAGCTCTTTTAAATACCGACCTCCCCCTCCATTTTGGAACCTTGATTCAAACTATCTTTAATGTTTCGTCTACGACTGGCCTTGTTCATTTTTTTAAAATTGTGGGCTCCGGCCTCGTGACATCTTTCCAGACTGTTTTTGGTGGGATCCCCGCATTTTTACATTCTATTTTTTCAAGTGTCTTCGGAGGGTTCCCCTTGCTCCTCGCTTTGGTGGCTGGGATCCTCTTGTTGATTTGCGCACTTCGATATGGCTGCACACCGGGAGTTGCAAGACAGAATGCTACGCTTGCTCCATCTTCGTAGCCGGATGCTTGATTTCTACGGCACCTTACCACTGGCGGTATTAAGCGTCAAGTATGGATTGTCTTTCCGGTTTCCCTTTTTTACGTGTGTGCAACCTGTTTTTCATTGCCTAGATTGTCCCTTCCAAAGGGCTCTGGACTTGTGCCTGTCAAACTTGGCGTCACCTGACCCGGATTTTGATGAACTAATGTGTCCCTTAGTGGCTCATGAATTTAACTGTTCTGGTGTCGGGTTTATGGCTTTGGGTGCTGCACACGGAGTCCTTGGAAACTGGGATATCGGAGAGGCAGCTATTGAATTCCTTGAAAGGAGTTATATCGAGGAGACTGACAGTTGTCCTATTATGGTGCTGGATGCTCCGATAATTGATGAACATGTGTGTTCCTTTCCTTTGCTCAACTGGATGGCAGATACTTTTGCGGAACGCTCCAATGATTTCCTCTTGGAAGCAGTCGCAACTTATGGTGCATATACCTTCATGGATTGACTGATTGACATTGTCAATGCTGCTTGCATCCAGAATTGTTAATTTTCTACGAAAAGTTTGCTTATTTTTTAGCACATCATTTTTCATTTTCTAAACGAACATTTTTTTATTCTCGGACTTTACACTTACCTTATATGCCCTTGTTTCCGCTCTAAATCACTTGAACTCTGCGTTCTTGATAAGTGTATCCCTATTGGTTAGTGCTCCGATCATGGGGGTGTGTGAGATGGATTAAGCCACGCCCTATTTACAACACTAAGTTAGCATAACCGAGATCATGGTTAACAAGCAAGCTTGTCGTTTCTGCTGCACTGCACACGACACTGTTGTTATGTGTTATTCATTTTAGAAATGCTGACTTGACTTTGCCTTACAGGATAACGAACTGTTGTTGTACATTCTTAACCGTGAAATGTGCCCTTGGTATGTACATCATGCAAAGAACGCGTCTGGGTCACTAGAAGGTACAGAGTGTTGTATTTGGATTGATCGTACCACTTGTTAGACATATCATGCATACAGCTGCCAATATTTGAAGGACAAGCGTCTTTAATATTGCAGAACAGTTTGGTTTTACATTCATTCGAATAAGAAGAGCTGATGCATTCTGTGAGAGCTGATCCTTTGATGTGATTCTACTAAGCTGATCTATACGGTATGGGGTCCCCCCTGTTAGCCTAAGAGACCTTCTAATAGTCTAGTAATAATAATGTATTAGATTATAGTGAAAGGAGTGTGGCCGTATACCACTGTCATTAATAGTATGATTGCTCCTTTCATTCTATATGGTATTGTAATAATGCTCATGATTCTGATCTGTACTGTTAGTCTGCTAGTGTTAGCCAAAGTACTGCATCTTAGGACGCGAGGTTTATAAAATAAACTCTTTAAACTTTACCGTGTCTGTATTATTATGTCGTGGACTAATAAATAAGTACGAACAGGTATTTCGAATTCCCACCACTCCTGAGAAATATCTAAGTCGCTTGTTCTGGTTTGTCTATACATTGGGACCACGTAGCTAGATCTAGGTTAACGAATGAGATACTAAGCTAGTCGGATAAGGGGCTCTGGGTTCTGAGGGGAGTTTTCTGGTACACCACAATTCTCTGAGGTCCTGGTCTCCTGCGCATAGTTCTGTGCAAAAGCAGAATCCCTGCAACAACACTGTACAACAATCTCTCTTGTGTGTGGTTTAGTAGACCATAATGTTGCTCCATCTATAAAATAAAAGACTTCTATTGTAGGAAACAAGACAACTGACTTGCCGCTTGAGTCATTATGAAAATTGTCACAGCAGAAAGGGTGTGGTTCATTTACTTTAATAAAGGCCACTGAGACCAGTGATATAATAGAAGGTGCTAAAGTGAAACAATCCAAAATGTAATTTTTTTTGTAAAAGCTCATACCTCAGTAACTAGCATTTGGAAAGAGCAGGAAGTCTAGGCTGAGATGATAGTTGTTCCCTTAAGCCTCCACAACATTGCTTTCCAAACAGGATGAAACACAGACGGGGCTGCAAAGAATTATGGGACCCGGTGGTCACCGCCTGACTACCACTGCCCTATTGGTGCTTGCAGAAAGGCAGGAGATACTTTGGTGTTGGGCTAATAGTCCGTAGTCTGAAGGCCTATGCTCTCTGTCTGCCCACACCCAGTCAGTTGGAGTGTGGCTTGGCAGCATGGGCAGGGTCTGCTTCATAGTGCAGGCTGAGATTACAGTTACTCACCCAGAGAAATATGCTGCATACTGCCAATCTTGCCAGTAGCTTGTTGCGATGCCTTCCGCATCGTCCCTCTCCAGTCTGAGCCTGGTGAACAGGCCCTAAGGAACAGGGATCATTTCACGATATTGATGTGGGATACCTATAATCCTGTGGAAGATGCCTGAGCCCAAAGGGGCAATGTACCAAAACATGTTGATGGAGGAGTGAAGTGGCGTATGCTGCTTAGCCATCCTGTTTTTAATCATGTGTTAGGCATACCTCAGTAAAAACATTTTCAGCTCACCACATGCAATTTTAATGCATGTCTGTCAGTTTAACAGAAAGAGCGCATAAATGTCGGCATAAGTGACATAATCTCACCGAAACTGTTTACAAAAAATATACAACAGTGCTGTATTGCCTGTCACTCACTCTTTAGTACATGAGCTACCTGTACTGTACTTGTCCTGTATGTGTGAGAGAATCGTGTGATGGTTTTTCTTTTGCTGCCACCTTAACTTATTATTTGTGTTACGGAAGGTTGTGCTGCGTCTAGCCATACTGTACCCATTGTGTTATGAAGCACAGTATACAACTTTTCCTGCCACATAAATAAAAAAACAATCAAAATTGGCAGCGCTTGTTTCAACAAATTATTTGAGTAAAAGTGTGAAACCTCACAAAATATGTTGGTAGCGTTTACTTTTGGTTTTATGAGTGAAACAAGAGGTTTTTTAAATGGAGTGGGCGACTTCGTAAAATTTTAAATGATAGCGGACAGGTGGTTCCATGTCATGTATAACATCTCCAGCCAGTTTTAGCTGACATCAATTTGCATTCTGGGGGTTTGATCCCAAAATGAAACTGTTAAATGCAAAACTACAAGCCCCACCAGTGGCTTAGCAAGGGGGCGGTCCGCCTGGGCGGCATGAGTTTTGGGGGCTGCTCTTTCCATCGCCAGCCCCCCTGCTCTTCCATGTGTTCCCCGCAGGGCGGCAAAGGCAGGGACCGCCACGGTCGGCAAAGTGTCTAGCTATGCCACTGAGACCCACAATGCAACATGCCGTTTGCTGGAAAAAATAGATGATGGCATGTGTGTGGTACTGTCAAAGCACAGAGTTGTGAAAAAGAAAATATTTAGTTCCTGGATTTTTGCCTTTATTCTTGTAGGCAATTACGGATTGAACACCCCGGTGGGTAAGAGAGTAGGTAGCCTTTTCAGATGCAGATGTCAGCATCTCCTGCGAATGGGCTAACATTACCTCGCCAAAAGGACCTATTTACTAGAGCAATGCGCGCATTAGCAAGTTAAATGTGTCTAGAGACGAAAATAACAAATATTTGCAATGCAATAGGTCTCGCATTTATTGGAGTTAGAGCTATTGGCATTGTAAATAGCAATGTTTTTCATTTATGTTTTTTATTTTTTTGCAGTGGAGTGATTATTTAAAGACAAAAAGCATACGTTATTGATGAAGTGGAGCCATCGAAAGACAGGCAGTCATCTCATGTGTAACCCTGTTTGAAACCCCACCTCGTGGATATTATACTCGCCATTGGGTTTAAGATCCATACCATATTCCAGACAGGTCCTCCTCATGCTCCCAGAATGCAAATGCACCATCATGCTGAATAAGGAGTTTTAAAGTATGTCCCAGAGCAACTGAGCACGGGCCTTGTGTGACTTTATTTGTCAAAGATATTTTTATTAAAGTTTTGCAACATACATCTGAGATAGTATCAGTGCCGCATCCCATGCAGGGGAGCCAAGTAGTGCAGTAACAGGATAAAGGCCGAAAGAAGTACAATGACCAGTATAAATCAAGCTCCATCCTTATGGAGTGCTCCAAATCAAGGGTACAGATTATAAACATTGTGGAGCTTGAAAGTAGTCCTTTCTGATTCAAATCGAGAGCCAGCATTTGTCAGCGATTGTCATCTACTCTTTACAACAACTCATCATATCTATAACATGGCATATAAGACACGAAATGAGCATTAGGCCTTTAACACTGTACCTCGGAAGTAAAAAAAAGAAAAACTGAGAAAAAAAGACAAAAATACCCCTCCCTTAATCCCACCACCCACCCTCCCCGTGGTGGCGGCAACAATCATTCAGTGAAAAAGTCACATGACATTGGAACTTTGATCAAAATTGAAAGAGGTGAAGAGCTCTTATGGAGGCAGGACAGACAGCGGATGGAAGGCCTCGTGAAAGGAAGGTGACCAGGGGGCCCCATTTAAACTCAAAGTTCTTGTAGTTATCTCTAATGTCAGACATACGCTCCAAACTGAGCAGTTTCCAAAGGCGGGAGTGCCAAAGGGAAATAGCCGGCGCCTCCTTTCTCTTCCAAGCGCCCGCCAAGGTAATCTTAGCTGCTCCAATACATAGCCACATGATCATTTTGTCGGCTCGGGTCAGGTGTTCTAGTGAGGGGTCACGAAGCCCCAGAAGTATGTTTGCCATGGTAGTGGGGATGGGATATCCCAGTATATCTTTTATGTGTGCCAGAATTTCCTCCCAAAAGGGGCGGATGGACGGGCAATCCCACCATATGTGTTGAAAGTCTCCTAGCAGCCCGCAACCCCTCCAACACCTATCAGAAGAGGCAGGAAAGATTTTACGTAACTTGGCGGGGTGCAGGTACCAATCCATCATGGTTTTCAAGTGTGCCTCCCTAAGTTCCATGGAGTGATTAAAACATGTAATATCAGACCATAAGTGCGTCCACTCCTCTTCAGAAATGGGACGCTGTATCTTATCTTCCCACATGGGCATGTATCGTGGGCGCGGGGTCAGGGCCGTTTTAAGCAGGAAGTTGTATATACCTGTAATTACCCCTTTCATAGAGGTGGTCTTGGTGAGGAAGGCTTCAAACTGTGTAAGGGGTCGGGTGGCAGCATCTCACACAGGCGGAGTAAGGGCCCAGTGCATCAACTGAGCATAGTGGTATCTTTCCGTATGTCCTATTTCATAGTCCCGTTTACAATTGTCAAAGGTAAGAGGATTGAAGCTGTGAAATAGGTGTGTCAGCGCTAAGCAACCACCCTTCCTCCAAGCATCAAAGGGTCCTTCATGTAGAGCCGGGGGAAAAGCGGGGTTGAAATGGATCGTCGTGAAGGGGGAGGGGAACGAGGTCCATCTATCGTCACTTGAGACAGAGTCCCAGACCTTGAGGGTGGTGCGCGTGGGAGTGCTAATGTATGTATTTTTAGGCCTGTCTTGTCTAGGGCGCCAGATCAAATCCCAGATTGTCCTTCCTGTCACGCTATGGCCCATGTGCAACCAATGCTTCTCAGATTCCTGTTTAGACCATTCAACTAAGACCCTTAATTGTGCAGCTTTATAGTATAGTTGGATATCTGGGAGCCTAACTCCCCCATCCTGCGGGAGCGGCGCAGTAAAGAGTAGGAGAAGCAAGCACGTCTCCCCTGCCAAAGAAAGCGTAAGATCATGGCCTTCACCTTCGGAAAAAATCACCTCCCAGCTCAATAGGTAAGGCTTGAAACAAGTAAAGGAGCTTAGGCAGGAGGGTCATCTTCACCGCGTGAATGCGACCTAACCATGACAGAAAAAGAGGTTTCCACTTCGTGAGTTCTGTTTGGATGCGTGCAAGGATGGGAGGGAAATTGGCAGCATAAAGACCCTCAAGTGTTGGCATTAGTTGAACCCCCAAATATTGGATGGAAGATGCAGCCCAGGTTAGGGGAGTAAGGGCCTGGAGTTCGAGAACTTCTGCCGCTGGGAGGGTGAGGTGAAGTATATATGATTTATCTACATTGATTTTAAACCCAGACACACCTTCAAAACACGCAAGTTCCGAATGCAGATTAAGTAGTGAAGTAGCGGGCTCGGACAGGGACAGAAGGACATCATCTGCGAATAGGGAAGTTTTGTGGGACTCCCCGTTGAAGGGTAACCCCATAATTCCAGGATTGGAGCTGATCGCCAGTGCCAAAGGTTCTATGCTGAGAGCAAAAAGTAAGGGTGAAAGGGGACACCCCTCTTCGGGTGCCTCTGGAGTGGTGAAAGGAAGACGATTGTACCCCGTTAACTATTACTTTAGAGCGGGGGTAGGTAATTGGCTCTAATCATGGTAATGAATTTCGGCGAAAATCCGAATGCTGTGAGTGTTTGGAAAAGGTATGACCAGTCAACCCTGTCGAAGGCTTTTTCAGCATCTAGCCCCACTATGATCACAGGGATTTGACGTCTATTGGCCTTTTCTATTAAGTGTGTGATTCGACGGGTGTTGTTGTGCGTTTAACAACCTTTGATAAAACCCGACTGGTCCGGATGTATGAGATTGGGCATAAGATCATTCAGGCGTTTAGCTATGATCGAGGAGTAAAGTTTTGCGTCCAGGTTTAATAGGGCAATCGGCCTATAAGATGAACAGCGCTGGGGATCTTTCCCCGGTTTGGGTATCACCGAAACCACGGCCTCGGCCGTGGTGCCGGTGGTTGTGCCGTCATCCCGCTGAAGGTATGTAACATCCGTTTCCACCACTTGCATTGTCCCAGTAGTCATACATCCTCACTGACACATTTGTTAAAAAGCCGCCACCACAACCCTCCCGAACCCACCCCTCAACCCCTAAACAAAAAAGAACAAACATAACTAAGTAACCAGTACAAACATTACTGTTGGTCCCTCCGCGGGGTTGGAAAGACCCCGCAGGAACCAGGGGGGACAACAGGTCTGAGGACCCCGTCCACACCCGCCCCAGTGCAAAAGCTGTATCGAAAGCATATATGTGCGGCTAATTGAAAAGCCCCAAAAAGTTACCTTGGTTATAACGCTATATCCAAGTAGGCGCAGCATTAAAGGCTTTGCATGTATGAATAACATCTGAAATAACTTTGTGAATTCCATAACATACCTTAAGTCTGTGCAAATCTCTCTTGTCAGTGATAACAAACTATTAGAAAAGAGGAAGCAACATTGGCCTTACTTCAGAAAGTCATCAAGGTCCATGATCCCCCCCGCTGCGAGCATATGACCGAAGCTTGAGTAGAGGGAACTGCAGGTGAGCTTGAGCGTAAAGCTAAAGTGGTAGTCCAGGTCAGAGCCAGCCTCTGGCGTGTGTCCCCAGATGCTACCAGAGACTTCGAGTAGCTTGGTCGTTACAGGGAAGTTCGTAAAAGCGCAATCCGTCGTGCAGAATATTAGTGATTAGCGTCGCCCCCTGCGTGATCCAGCAATCCATGCAGAAGCCGATGTAGAACCTCGGGAAGATTCTCCATTTTTACCTTGTAGGGCAGATCTATACCTTCCTGCAAGTCGGTGATATGACGCCGTTTATTCTGATATTCAAAGGAGAGCCCGAATGGGTATGTCCATCTATATCTGATTTTGTCATCCCGCAGTTTTGTGGTGTCGGGCCTGAGTAGTTGCCTTCGCGCAAGAGTAGACGGCGACACATCCTGGAAGATGGTGCAAGAATGGCTCTGAAATGAGACGGAGTCTTTTGTCCTAGCAGCCTGGAGAACTGTTTCTTTGACTTTAAAGGAGTGAAACTTTGCTAGGACGTCGCGTGGCCGTTTCTTCTTGCCATGCTGTAGCGTTCCCACTCAGTGAACCCTATCCAATTTTATTTTAAGAGTCTGTGGGGCTAGGATCTCCGAGAACAGACCCACCAGGAAGGCCTCCAAGTCCGGTCCCTATGCGCCTTCCTCCAGGTCTCTTATGCGTAGGTTCTCCCTCCGTGCCCTGTTCTCGAGGTCCTCAGCCTTGAGTTGCGCTTGTTGTAGCTGGTTCTTGAGTGAGCGGACATCTTCCCGGAGCTCGGTAGAGAGTTGTTCCTGCTCCTGGTGTTGTGTTTCGAGGTCTAGGATTCTAGTGCCCACGGAGTCAACATCTTGCTGAAGGGAGGACAAGCGATCTGTCAGGTCTGATCGCAGTTGATCTATAGAGGATTTGATATCCTGACTGATGTCACTACGCAATTCAGATTTAAAGTCTTTAAACATAGTCAAGAGATCGGTCTTTGTGAGGGCCATTGCTGATGCACTTGCTTCGCCCCGAAGCGTTGAACGTTTTTCTGCAGCGGAGAAGAAATCCGAGAGTTTATTTTGGTGGTTTGCCCTTTGATTTCTTAGGCGGCATAAGGCTGAGACCTTCAAAGCAGTGTAGGCAACTCAGGAAGAGCGTGAGCAATTTGGCGTCTGAGGAGCGTCATGAGGTGGTGTCTGCAGCATTAGTCTAAGTGCTGGGGAAGAATTCCGCTTCAAAGTTAGCGTAGGGTTCTCCACCTGAGTCGAGTTCCCCAGTCATCTAGTGGCGAGAGAAGGGTTCTTCTGCCACAGGAGGTCGCAAAGACAGGCGCGCTCTGGCATTCGGGCGCATAGAGGGAGCCCTGAAGGTCCGCCGGTCCGTCTGGAGCGGTCTCGGGTGCGGATGGGTCCAATAGAGGCAGCGAGGGGCCCACTCGCGACTGCAGGTTGTGCGCCGAATAGGCTCACCCCTAGGGAAGGGAGCCAGCACCGGCTGACAATGCCGCCGTAGCGCGCAGTAGCGGTTGAGCAGGCAGGTCCTCAGTGAGCCCCTGGGAGTGTTACATAGCGGATAGGGACAGGCGCGGCAGGCAGTGCTTCAAATAAGCTCTCCGACATGGAACCCGCTAGCTGTATCGGGGCACTGGACGAGGAAAACGCAGGTCGCCGCCATTTGGGGATATGCGGCCGCCATCTTAAGATCAGGCAGAGGCGGAGGTTGCAGCGCTCGGCCTCTGTTGGGGAAGCGCTTCTGTCACCGCTAGTGCTCCATATTTAGACGCTACCTTGGTTGTTGAGACGGTCCTCGCAGGGCTTCCTTTTCTGCTCGTCTCTAAGCGATCGGGAAAGGTTTCCGTTATCGTAGACGTCGCGCTGCCATTTTGTATGCCGCGTGTTCTTACTCCGCGGCGGCGATGGCGAACAGGATATTTCCCGCAGCGATCAAGCCATAAAAACGGCCTCCGTGGGTGCCTCACACCTTCCCACGCTGAAGGCTTCATTTGCAGCGCTCCTAGGTGCCTGTAGCCGCGCTTCTCAGCACTGAAAGTGCGCGTGGACCGGGAGCCGAGACGGGTTAAGTCCGATCGGCCATCTTGCCCGGCCACGCTCCCCTTGTGTGGCATTATTATGCTACACTGCTACATCATCCAAAATAGCCTGTGCCAAGGGGCACGCTACTACAAAGTACTGTTCTTTTTGCAACATACCTCACAGCAGCGAGAACAGAACAAACTAAAGTATTCAATTAATTTTTTTGACCTGGCCTTCTAGTAATACAGCCCTACATTATGAATGCTTACCTCCCTTATACACACAACAGTATTCAGAGGGCTCGTGGCTGCACATGTCTACTCTACAGCTGAAAATGTGTGTGATAGTTTACAAGTTTCCTAAAATAGAACTCAAAATATACCCATCACGTTTGTATAAATTTCGGGGCATTTCTAAAAAAACATATACTTATGGACTGTACCATGCCATCTAAAACATGCGTATTTTGCTTGCACCTGACTCAGCATTCCCATGGCAAACACGGATGCGAAGGGTGCAGGGAACAGTGTTCCCATGGACAACATGAATGCCATTGTTCATGCAGTCAACATGCAAACTGCGAAGAGGCAGCAAGTGTTGCATTTTGCATGTGTTTCCATTCACAGCATGGTATTCGTTGCCAAATAGCATAGAAACAGCTAGCTCATCAGAAACAAGCAACTCGTCTCTGGTCTTTTTCTTGAGTAGTGTGGTGTGAGGCCTTACACATGACAGGAAAGCGCTACACAAACGCTGATAAAATAAAATTACATAACATAAGTTGGCATGATGTAGATTACAGGCACAAAAATGCAAACATAAAAAGATCATCTTCAAAACTTGTCACACTGCTATGTCGTTAGTCACATAACTCCTAGCAGTTAACAAAAAGAGCATTGTGGTTGCTGTGCAGCATGTTGAAAAGCTATAATAAAAAAGTGTTATAAGCATTTTTGTTACCTTATTTATATAACCAAGGAGACATTATGCACAACTGAACAACCCTATTAAAAAATAATTAACATAAAAAGTCTTCTAGTGTTTTTTGCCCTTGCAATACTGGCAACTTCTTCCTGCCTGGTCTAATGTTGGTTTGTTATTAGATTGTTTTTGTTATGGGGGGGGAATAAACAGCTGGAGGGTAGAGGTTGGGAAATTGTGCCTGAATTACAACACAAGCAGCTGACTAGGGAAGAATCAACAGATGCCATACTGAGGCATACTGTCAGCAAAACACAAGGATATCTGTAGCTAAAGAGGGGGACAAGTCTTAATGTGTGTGGCTGATGCAAACCAAAAGCTTAGACATGAAGAGTTTATTATTGATGAAGTCTATGCTAAACACATGATGCCAAACAGATTATCTGTGTGAAATCGTTAGGACTTATCCGCCAGGTCTAGTTCAATGCACAAATACATTTTGGGAACCTAAACGAGGGAGGACGTGGAAGGCCATCAGTTGTGATTAGAGGAGAACAGTCAAGCACAGTACAGTGAAGCAGAAGATCAGAGTACACACTATACCCAGCTAGGACAGCTGCTGCAAGCTATGACAGCCATCACAGTACTGACAGCATAAGTAGCACTTCGCCCCTTACCTGCAAGATTGCACATCAAATGCTGTGCCCAATAGCGGCCATGTTCTCTGGCACAACCCCACTAGGTTAGGAACATGATTTGCCAATAAAAGCTTTGACTTAATATGGTGGGTTTAAATATAGACTCCGATAAATATAATTTCAAAATGTGAATAATGTTCACATGCACATTATTACTTTAAGAAGAAAATCTGCATTTATTCCATTTTCAAATGTTCAAATACTTCGTGTTAAATCAACCCGCATTGATTAGTGAATAAACTTTGCTTTTTTTACATTCTTTACAAATCCCAATGCAGTGACGCATCAGACTGTGCCTTTGGTACCCCTTTTGTACCGCTTTGTTTGCCTTAAGTTGGCAGGGTCTGCTCAGACGTTGAGTCCCTTGCTCACTTTGCCACTGGATTCAAGCAAGCCTGGCTGAAGACGGCTGAAATGCCAGAAATCGGTCCTAGGAAGCTTGTTTCCGGTCCAGGGAAGGCATGGCTTGGCAGTTCGGGCTGGACTGTTCCCATGAGGCACAGGGTCAGACTGATTTGCATATGGCCATGTCTGAACTGGGGTGGCAGAGTGGGCTAAAGAACGGTGATGGATCAAACCCAGATCTGTTGACTGGGTGTGAGTGTTTGATTGGTTCTGATGCTCCGTCCATCACCACCCCCTTTTGTACCGCTTTGTTCGCCATAAGTTGGCAGGGTATGCTCAGACGTTGAGTCCCTTGCTCACTTTGTCACTGGATTCAAGCAAGCCTGGCTGAAGACGGCTGAAATGCCAGAAACCGGTCCTAGGAAGCTTGTTTCCGGTCCAGGGAAGGCATGGCTTGGCAGTTCGGGATGGACTGTTCCCATGAGGCACAGGGTCAGACTGATTTGCATATGGCCATGTCTGAACTGGGGTGGCAGAGTGGGCTAAAGAACGGTGATGGATCAAACCCAGGTCTGTTGACTGGGTGTGAGTGTTTGATTGGTTCTGATGCTCCGTCCATCACCACCTCCTTTTGTACCGCTTTGTTCGCCATAAGTTGGCAGGGTATGCTCATACGTTGAGTCCCTTGCTCACTTTGTCACTGGATTTAAGCAAGCCTGGCTGAAGATGGCTGAAATGCCAGAAACCGGTCCTAGAAAGCTTGTTTCCGGTCCAGGGAAGGCATGGCTTGGCAGTTTGGGCTGAACTGTTCCCATGAGGCACAGGGTCAGACTGATTTGCATATGGCCATGTCTGAACTGGGGTGGCAGAGTGGGCTAAAGAACGGTGATGGATCAAACCCAGATCTGTTGACTGGGTGTGAGTGTTTGATTGGTTCTGATGCTCTGTCCATCACCACCCCCTTTTGTACCATTTTGTCTGAGTGAGCACGGCGGGCCCACAGCAACAAGTCTCATTTGGACCCAGAGACCACCATCCATAGTTGAGGGGGTTATTAAGGTCACTCCTGCAGTGAAGGGGGACCTAGGGCAGCAGATGAGATACGATGGCGGAGGAGGTCCTAGTAGCTTTGTTAAGATTCGTCCACCATGTTGGCTGCTTCGCCACGCCCCTTCAAGCACACTGGTCTTGGCAAGTTTACAGGCACTAGAGCTCCAATTTCCAGGGCAGGTGATCTTGACTTCACTGGGCGATGTCCCCTTAACCAGCATGGAGACTAGCAGGCAGGTCCCTAATCCTGTTCAGAAGTAGAAGTCCTGCAGAGCTTTCCCTCCACACATAGCCCAACTGGTTGCTCGGCAGATGACCAAGTTTGGGGTCTCAGACTTCTCTACTTATAGTTATTTTCCAGACACAAAATGTGATTTAGGGTCTGAAGTTTTATGTTGGGGTTCTGCTTCTTTGAAATGGACATCACTTCCACTTCTTTTTCCTCCTGAAGGATGTCTGTCATATCAGGCAGGACTGCGAGGCTGATTAACCCACAATAAGACTCGTGGAAGTGACCGGCGTTCACACCTGGATGTCAGTCCCAGTGTTATGTGCATCAGAGGTAATCCTGTGACCTCAGCCCCGCTCTTTATGATTCTCTCATCAGCCTTGTCTCTCTCTTCCTCTTCCTGAGATTTGTTCAGTCCCTTTCCTTGTGATTTGTCACTGAATAAAAGAGCCCCTCATCCAATGCTCACTCCACCCAGCTTACAGGAATGCAGCAATACACAATTCTGTCTGGGGGATTCCTCTACTCCTCATGTGTTCACCAGTCAGGCCTGGGCATCCCAAAATGGAACCCGAGGTCCTCCATGTTACGTACTACTGCAGGCGCGCCTGCACACAGGGCACACATTCACAGCACACTCATTGCCTGGTACTGCTGTCCTAATGCGTTATGCTACCACAAGCATTCCCACATGCAGGTTATGCACTCAGTCTGCGCACACTGTTCAGTACTCTACACTGCTTCAGAGTGTGTTATTTCACTCAGTACAGCCTGCCAGTACACATACATTTAATATGTATGTGCTGAACCACACTTCACCCTAGGTGTAGTGAATTACTTGCGAGCCCACATGCACTCAGCACATGTTTTCATCACACTTGCACTTCCACATCAACCTGATGTAGGCCAGGGATGAGTTAAACAAAGAGCAGCAAAACTTTTAAAAAGGTGAGTGAGCCGATAGGCCTCACTCCAGTGACAGGGTAAAAAAGCCCTGTTCACTACTACTGATCACTACATGGTATGATTCCACCACCTCGCTTGTGCTGTTTAACTCCTGGTGAAGGCAGTAGCCTTCCACCACTATGAGGGTACAGGTTTGGGCGCCATTCCCAGTCAAACAATATCGCAATCCGTTGTAGCGTCCTCCCCAGCCCGGGAGAATATAACAGACCACGCTACACATGGAGCTCTCATTTGCACGTCTTTATTCTTCAGCATGCAACTGTTACCTGAACGCACTCATTACAAACTTTATTAACCACACCCAGTCATACCGACCAGATTACGTAATACTTGTAAGGAGGAGTGCCGAGGACCACTAGAGGCCTCATAATTACAAACACAGGACACAGCATATTCCCCTTTGTTAAATAAAAAGTATGAACAAATATATACATATGTACACATTATAACTCCTTGATGAGTCATCAAGGTGATCCCATCAGTCTTCCATGTCAAGATGTATGAGATAGAGAAGGGGCACCTTCATCTGGCATCTCTGGAGAAGAGTTGGATGCTGGATTTGGGCACTCAGGTGGACTTGCCTCACTCATGAAGTCTGGAGCCTACGAACATTGAGGCAAAGGCTTAAAATGTGACGAGTCTCTGGTTATGAAATTTCCAGGTCATTGGGCAGTTACCATATGTCCTTTGATCTCCACAACTCGTAGCAGTTCAGTATCAAATGGAGCGTCAGTCTTGGGTGTCTGCTTTTGTTTGAGAAGAACTGTCTCGAGCACATCCGCGCTAATTGGGGTAAGCCTTTCAGTTTAAATTTGCAATAGGTTTCAGTGACATGAATGTTGTCAGGGTCTATTGACCGGCTGGTGGTCCACTGTGGTATCTTCATTCCAACAGCTCTCCAGAACAGCAAGGTCACAGGACTTTCTACTGTCATGGAATGAGGAGTGGAACGGTAGGCACAGAGGGCTGGGCCTAAAGCTGACTTGAGGGCGATTCCTTCCAGCACAGCACGCGGAACCACCCTTTTCAAAGTACTCATAAATCGTTCAATGACGCCATTTGCCTGGGGCCAAAGTGGTGTACTTTTCCGATGTTTGATGTTAAAACGATTGAGAAAATCTTTGAACTCTCTGTTATTGAAGGGTGGACTGTTTTCAGATTAGAGAATGGAAGGGACACCCCATGTTGGGCAAATGTCATCTAGCCTCATGGTGACTCTGTCATGTGTGGTTGATGATAAGTCTTCCACTAGAGGAAAATGTGAGTACTCATTGACAACTACCATAAGATGATGTCCCTTATTGAGGGGTCCGTAGAAGTCAACCGCATTCCTCTCCCAGGCTTACTTAGGAAGATCAGACATGTTTAGCGGTGGGAGACAAACAGTTGCACAGATGACAGGCTTTCAGCTCATTTTCAACTTGTTCATCAAGGGACGGGAATCACACTTCATCCCTGAAGGCTCTTCTAGTTACGGCCACACCACAATGCCCTTTGTGTGAAAGTTCAATAGGTGATAAACGAGAAGCCCCAAAACCTTAAACAGTGACAGTCCCACAGAATAGTGTCAGAAGAGAAGTGGTGATGTTAGAAGATCAAACTAGTGAGAGTGATTCAAATGTTTCATTATTAGATCTCCCAAATCTTGAGACAGTGACTGAAACACCGAAGAGAATTTCACCTGTAGATACAAGGAAGAAAATTCCAACTGTCACCCCAGTGGCAGGAATTCTACTGAGTTTTCACTAGAAGACCTAGAGGAATGGGCAAAAGGAATAGAAAAGAAAAAATCCCAACAACAAAATTTAGGTGTGACCAAGTTGAGTGTGGATTTGGACGAGATGATTATTGGCACCATAAATTCAGACAGATTAGGTTCATATGGAGATGATGAATTGTTGTTTTTGTGCAAAAGCATAACCTGGAGAGCAAAGAATCTTCACGGAGAATAGTAGAAGTGGCTGCAGAATTTGGAATAGATGTAGAAAAGTCAAACATATTGCAGAAGCCATATAGATCAGAATTTACTGAAAAGGATCTGGAGAGTTTGAATGCGTCAGAAAGGAGATTACAGATAAAATAATTAATGTATATCTTGAAGAAATGGGGAGATGCAGATCGGTGGAGAGGTAGATGGACAAGAAAATGGGATTAAGCAGCTACGAAGGAAACATCTGCATTTCCATTAAGGGAAACAGAACAAGCTGAAAGAATGTGTCCAATGAGAGAGGTTCCTGGTGGTGGATATATGCTTGTTCCATGGTCTAGACAGGATATTTTGCAATTTATGATTGATTTTCCCAGACTAAGGGAGAAACCGTTTGAGTGGTACAAGCAGGTAGAGAGGTTTGTGAAAGTTTCAAAGGTTTTGTTAAAGGATTGGATGGCCTGTTTGACATAGTAGTGCCAACTTATTTGTGGACAGAATGTAAAATTACTATTGATTGGCCGACTGAAGGGTACCCTAGAGACAAAAGGACAGGCGCGCCTCCAGAGGAAGTGATGAAAAAATATTACCAGGTGATTACCTTTTTGACAGACAAAATTCCTCTGAAAGAAACAGATTGGGTTAAAATAGATAGGACGACTCAAGAACCAAAGGAGTCAGTGCATACATATTACGAAAGGTTATTGCAGGTGTTCAAGCAGTATAGTGGGTTGGAAAATATTGGTGATAAGGATATGGGACAATTTGTGTATAGATTTGTGTATGGATTGAGATCAGAAATAAGTCAGATGATTCAGCAACACATGCTTTGCTGGCAAAGTAAGCCCATAGATGACATCTTAAAGTATGCAAAGTATTGCAGTGATGATATTGATGCCAAGCACAAGAAGCTGAAAGAGAAAATTATGTGGGTACAAGTGAAGTTGGCAGAACACCAAGAGGTGAATACTGGTTCTCAAAATGATAACCAGTCAAATGATCAGAATTAGAACAGTCAAGTATCAAATGGGAATAAAGGAAAAGGACGAATGAGAAGAGAGGAAGCAAAAAAGAAATATCCTTGTCACACTTGCGGAAAGCATGGACATTGGAGGAATGAGTGTAGAAATGTTCAACAGAATAATGGGGTAAATCAAATTTTAAATCCACAGATGCAGGATGAGGTGGTTGTGAACCAGCAGCAACAGCAACAGGTAGTTACTCCTAAATTACAGGTACCACAAGCCCCTATGCCAAATCATGTGAACGCTCAGGTGCAGAGATAGAGTGTGAACACTGGATTTCGTGGAGAGAGTGGTAAGAATACACAAACTGTTCAACGATTTTGGATGCAGAGTAATGAGAGTGATTCGGACACGTCCCAAAGACGGTGCCTGAGGGGGGAGGAAGAGTGCATGCTTGGCGCATCTTTGGCGGTAGATCAGTCAGGTCCATTTGTTGACGTAAAAGTAGAAGGTAATGACATCACTTTCCTAGTGGATACTGGTACTACCCATTCTACTGTGAGAGCAGCAGAAATTCCAAACCTACCCCTCTCAGGAGAAACTATCCAAGTTGTAGGAGTTTCAAATAAGCAGATAAAGACCCCAGTCACTAAGCCAATTGAAGTGAATATTGGAAATTTCAGAGACATGCATCGGTTTGTGGTATGTGATTCAAGTCCAGTAAATCTGATAGGGAGAGATTTGTTGTGCAAGATGAACTGCACTATTTATTTTACGCCTGATGGGGTGGCTTTCCAAAAACCTGATGAAGATGTTGCATTTAAAATCATGCTAGCAAAACAGAGGACAGAAGTGGATGAGATGTTTTCACTTCTTATTGAAAGCAGTTTGCCTGATGAGCTGAGAAACACAGTGAGATCAGATGTTTGGGACTTTTCAGGTAAAGAAATTTGTCTGATGGCAAATGTAGGTGCAATTAAAATAATGGTGAGGGAAGGTGCAGTTTATCCAAACACAACCCAATACAGGATGAGTCCTGAAGTCAAAGCAGGAGTCGCTCCAGTAATTGATCAAATGATTGAACAAGCTATTCTAAAAGAAATAATGAGCAGTCCTTGTAATTTGCCAATAATGGGGCTTAAAAAGCCCAGTGGTAAATATAGAATAGTACAAGATTTGAGGAAAATTAATAAGATAGTAGTAATCTGTTGTCCAGTAGTACCAAATCCAGCAGTGATCGTTTATCAGATACGTTGGGAGGAACACTGGTACACAGTGATTGATTTGTGCCAAGCATTCTTTTCAATCCCTTTACATCTGGATAGCCAATTTCTATTTGCATTCCGGTTCGGAGACCGTGTTTTAGCATAGTGCCGAGTTCCTCAAGGGTACACAGAGAGTCCCTCGATTTCTAATCAGATCATGAAAAAGTGTTTGGAGACATTGGTCATGCCAGGAAATTCGGTTTTGGTTCAGTACATTGATGACCTATTGGTGGCATCAAAGAAACTAGAGGCTTGTGTCACTGACACAATTGCTTTACTGAACCATTTGGCAGAAGGAGGACACAAAGTGTCACCAGAAAAATTACAATTTTGTCAACAAGAAGTTCAATATTTAGGACACAAAATAGAAAGAGGAGTCAGGAAAGTAACACCAGAAAGAATAAAAGTGATTCGACAGATGAGTCTGCCTAAAAGTAAGAAAGAAGTGCGAATGTTTTTGGGAGTGATTGGATGGTGTCGTCAGTGGATTAGTGGTTTCTCACTGCTTGCAAAGCCTTTAATAAGGTTGACACAAAAGGATGTGACAGAGCCAATTAAATGGGATGATGAGAGTGAGGAAGCATTCATAAAACTGAGAGATTGTTTGTGTCAAGCACCAGCTTTGGGAATGCCAGACTATTCAAAAAAATGTGCTTTGTTCTGTTTTGAAAGGGAAGGATGTGCACTCTCAGTGTTAACACAGAGACATGAATTGTCACGACGTCCAGTGGCATATTTTGGTGCCACTCTGGATTCAGTGGCTGCGGTATTGCCTGGCTGCTTAAAAGCAGTAGCTGCTACTTGTGTGAGTTTGGAACAAAGTGAATCGATTGTAATTAGACATCCCCAAAAAGTATATGTGCTACATTCAGTCGAGATCCTTTTAATAAAGACTCGTACTCAGCACTTGACTCCTAGTCGGCTGACTAAGTATGAGAGAGTGATTCTGGGTGTTGAAAATGTGAGTGTATTAAGGTGTACCACAGTAAACCCGCCACCTTATTACCTGATTCATACTGTGAGGAATTAAAAGAAGAGGTTGATCATGCTTGTTTGGATGTGACTGAAATGTGTACAAAGCCCAGGCCTGACATCCGTGATGTTCCATTGGAAAAATCAGACCATGTATTGTTTGTTGATGGGTCATGTTTGCAGAAACAGAATGGAGAATGGAGTTCTGCCTATGCTATATGTACCGTATCTGCTATTTTGGAAGCATCCTGTTTAAAAGGAACCAAGTCTGCACAAATAGCTGAATTAATCGCTTTAGTAAAAGCCTGCAAAATTGGGACGAAGTTGAGAGTAACCATATTTACAGATAGTCAATTTAGTTTCGGGGTTGTGCATGATTTTGGCCAATTATGGATGCAAAAGGGAATTTCTGACCTCTTCGTGTTCTCTTATCAGGAATAGTAAGAATGTCAAAGAACTATTGAAAGCGTTACAATTGCCAAAAGAAATTGCAGTGGTCAAATGTGCCGCACAATACTCTGGAAATGATTATGTGACACAGGGCAACAGATATGCTGACCAAGTTGCACAATTTTGTACTCGAAATACAATGTCTTTGAATAGAGGGTTGGAAAAAGAGGTTACCAATTGCCAACTAATGTTCTTCTCTGCTTTTGAAACATGGTATGAAGTTAGGCAGTTACAGGATGAGTCAGATACCAAAGAAAAAGAACTCTGGATAAAATCAGGATGTGCAAGAAGAGCAGATGATGAAGTATGGGTATGTCCAGATGGTAGAGCAGATAGTTTGTTATCACAAATGGTGAGAGTATATCATGGAGCTACTCACATTGGGAGAGATGCTGTGATTAGACATTTCAGACAGACATGGTACAATGCCAAGTTTAGAACAGTTGCTGAGAGTCTCTGCCAGCGATGTTTGACATGTCAACAGCTGTCAGTTGGGGAAATATTGGCAAGGCAGAAGGAACATTCACAAGACTTCAACTTGACTTCATAGAATTACCACCGTGCAATGGTTTGAAGTACGTCCTTGTCATTGTATGTTTGTTTTCTCGATTGGTAGAAGCCTATCCCATGAGAAGGAATGACAGACTTACAGTTGCCAAATTATTATTGAGAGAACTCATTACTAGATTTGGATTTCTAGTCACTTTGGAATCAGATAGAGGACCTCATTTTAACAATGAGATAATTTGATTAATCTGTACTGCTTTCAAAATTGAGCAGAAACTACATTGTGCCTATCGTCCAGAAGCTTCTGGAGTGGTGGAACAGCTCAATGGCACAATAAAATCCAAGTTAGGGAAGGTGTGTGCATCCACATCACTGAAATGGCCTGATGCTTTGCCCCTTGTAATGATAAGTCTTAGAAGCATTCCTGACAGAACAGGATTGAGTCCACATGAAATTCTCATGGGAAGAGCAATGAGACAAGCATTTGTACCTGGAAACAAACTGATGAATATAACTGATGATCTAGTATTGGACTATTGTAAAGGACTAGCTGATCTGGTACGTTCTATGTCTCACCAGGTTGGAGAAGACGCAATCACAGCCCAGCCGAATCCAGCACATGATTTGTGTCCAGGACACTGGGTCGTGGTAATGAATCACACGAGGAAATCGTGTTTAGAACCCAGGTGGAAAGGACCTCATCAAGTTATACTGGTCAGAACGACAGCAATAAAGTGTGCTGACTTGCCAAACTGGATCCATGCCAGTCATACACAAAGAGTCCCAAGTCCACCTGAACGACAAGAGCAGCAGCTGGTAGAACAAAAGGAAGAACCAGAAGCTGAAAGTTGTGAAGTCGAAGAAAACAGAGAAACAGACTCTGAAGAACACGTCGATGATGAACAACCAAGTACAAGTCAAGTAGGGTGGGCACCAGTTACTGGGTCTCCAGAGACTGCTGTGGCGGCCAAGGAAGAGCAAGAATTTGAAAGACCAGAACAAATTGAACAAAGAAAAGAAGAACATTGTACAGAAAATCCAGGTCAAGCTCAGTTAGAAGAAGAAAAAGAAGGTCTAAAGGGTTCAGAACACTTGAAATAGGTGAAGACAGTGAAAAGTTAGTACAAACAAAAAGGGTCAGAAAGGGTGATAACTGGCCGAGTGGAGTGAAAAGACTGAGATACATTTTTTAGAAGAAAAACAGGAAACGAACAAGAGCAAGTAAATGAGGTGTTAAGTCAGAATGAGCAAGAACAATCAAGAATAAAATCCCTAAGAAAATCAAGAAGAGTGAGAGTACCAAGTAGTAAATATAAGGCTCCTGAATGGACATACATCATCCTCAAAGAATTTGAGAATCTTGATCTGAATAAAGAAACAGAAAGTGTCATTATTGATGAAAGCAAATGGAGACCACCTTCAAAGGAAATGACTCTGACACAAAGGGTGGAATTTATCAAACAAAATAAAGAAGAGAAGAAAAGAAACCAAAGAAGAAAAGTGAATAGAAAAAAAGGGGCAAAGACGAAAACCTTTGAAGTGTGGGATCACACAAAGATTTTTTTTTTTTAGAATAAAATTTTAGATTTAAAATGTTTCCGATATTTATTTTTTTAGAAGATATAATTTAGATATTGATTGATTTAGAATACTAAACTGGCAGAAACAGAAGTTAATGAACGTCCAAAAAATCTAGTCTAAAACAAAGATGTGTTAAATATTGCTCATGTAGTGTTTTAAAACTAATGTCAATGTGGTTATTATTAACTGTTGTGATACCTATTCTAATGGTAACTAATAACAGAAATAACACTAATACAAGTGATAGAGTGAATGCAGTTACTAGAAGAACCACTACTATTAAATTAGAACAAATGGATGAGAGCATGTATCATCACAACAAATCAAGTAGTGATGCGTCATTAAATGTATTTACCAAACTTCTTTATGACTATTTGATACAATGGATGTGAGTGATTGTTATGTTTGCATGAAATTACCTTAATCTGTCTCGGAAGAAGTGACATATCACCATCTTCCTTTAACATATGGTGTGTCATGTAGTGCTGTGTCCAGTTTGTTCTATGTAACAGGCAAGTTGCAGTATTATTATTCAAATGTGGTTTTAGTGTTTTCCGAAATCCCTATTCAAAGATGCAGAATTTATGGGAGAGTTCATCTCAACAACAAACCCAATAGATATAACATATGCTCATAAGAATAATCTAACCTGTATTTTATGTGATGAAGAGAAAGATTTTCTAAATTTAGTAGAGGAAAGAAGGCAGGATTTCCAAAGAAAGGCTGTTGAACAGAAGACACATGTACCTCCATGGGCTAATAAAGAAGGCGACTGTAAGAAATGTGAGACTCATGCTGCAATGTCCCTAGACTTGTCAAAATTGGGGAAATTCTGTCTGCTTTGACTAAAAACAGACTATAACAAAATTTTCATTGATTCTAGTGAATGCAAACATACCTTCCTAATAATGGGGTTTGGGGATTAAAAGGTGGAGCTGAGCCGGTCTTCCCGGGAATTTATTACGTGTGGGCCTATTATAGGTTGCCTACACAATGGTATGGTAGTTGTTATTTTGGAATGGTATTTCCGAAGGTATATCACATAACAAAGAACAATGAAATGGATGTATATAAGTCAAAGATTAAAACGAAGTATAAGAGCAAGTTTTTCAGAGATGGTAGGTGATATATTTGGTGCACTGATACTGTCAGTTGGAGTTGTACTGAATTCACATAAGATATGCAAATTGTCAACAGTAGTTGATCGTCTATCGACAGATACTGCTGGAGGATTCTTGATGATTAATACTGAAATAGCTGCAATCAGATCTATGGTTTTGCAAAATCGACTTGCCCTCGATATATTATTGACAAAAGAGGGTGGAGTCTGTGGCATGTTGAAAATTCAAGACTGCTGTATATGTCCCAGACAAAAGTAAAGGTATTGAGGGATATATTAAGAATATTACAAAGCTTCATGAAGATTTGACCCAACTGGAGGTTGACAGTGTTTGGGAAAGACTCAGTAAAATTATTTCCGCTATAGGTAGCTGGTTTTCTGCTTTTGGGAGTGGTCTATTAGGGAAAATACTAATTCCTGTAATATCAGTAGCAATAGCAACAAAGGTAATAATAATGACATATAGGTGTTGCAAGAGTAAAACCAGAACGAGAATGGTGACTGAAGTAAAGAATAAAAGAATGGGAAGAAAGAGAAAAAGGGAAGAGATTGAGTTAGAAGGAATGAAAGGAAGTCTATATGATAAAATGAACGAATTAGACATGAAAGAGAACAATGGAGAATTTGTGTAAAGGGAAGAAGACACTAAAACTTAGAATAATTAAAAGTTGGCACTTGGTAATGATGGGTATTTTATAATGGCTCAAAAATGCCATCAGAGGGGGGATTGATGGAGCAAGGATTCAAGAAAAACAAAACTTGTAGGAGCAATCCTTCATTTAAAGGTCACTAATCGCTAAAACTGTAGAGACAAGACTAATACGCACCAGACATCAACACATGGGGAGAAAAGCTTTTTGCATGCTTAACTAATGTGGAATAAAATGCAACGCGACTAAAACCAGCTCTAAATCAGAAAAACGTTTTGTGCATGTGCAAACCAGAATTACGTAGAGATAACGTGACTAACACGCTTTGAAAGGGAAAGATTCTCACGCATGCGCAAGAAGGACTAACATGTGGTCGTGAGGTACCACATGGCCGGCATATGCTTTCTTGAACTTAAAAGCAAACTGCTGTGGCTAATGCTTTTGCTCAGAGAAAGAATAATAACATGGGATAGTGTAGAAGTGGGTGGCGAACAGTGAGAAAAATATGATTAAGAAAATAACATTTGTTTATGATTCTTTTATTAATAGAGTGCATTTGGACCTGTAACGGAAATAACAGAAGAAAAAAGATGGCGACGAGTGAAGCAAGTCGCGCATGCTCAGTGAATACGTGAAATGACCCGATGACTGTTAAGCTGAATAGCTGCCAAAGAGCTAGAACAGAAGAAGTGAGAAAGAGGAGATGTGTATTCCTTGTCCATGGAAGACTGTATTGAATGTTATTAAATGTTGCAACAATACCTGTATGGGAATTAAAGTTATGAGTGAGCTAAAGGGGAAGGGTTTGCAAGACAATAAGAACCTTATTAAAAATGAATATGTCAGCATGGTATGACGAAACCTCCCCTGACCCCGTCCAATCATATTACATTAATATTTGCAATTTTTGAGGGTGAGACATATAGGAATAAAGACTAGAACTAGAGTGACGAAAGAAAATTAAGAGAGAGATCCCACATTGATGCTGAGAGAGGAAGAGAGGCGAGAGCTGCTAGAGGAAAGTAGAGAGAGCAGACTGGGAAGATTCAGATCCAAATGACAGCCTGATTAGATTTGAAGTTTGCGGAAGAACATCGAGGCGGGAGTGAGTGTAAGAGAGGGATGCACCCTGATGCGTCGGGTTTATAGAGAAGACTAGTAAGTATCTGCCCTGTCCTGATCCAGTCCTATAGTCTTTGTCTCCTGATTCTAACTCAGGGGACCCCCACCAGTCCTTTGGCCAGAGGGTTGGTTTTCAAGATTTCAAATTTGGTAAATAGAATTCTATCTCAAAGTTTGCGTATTCTTTGCAAATGTATTTTTGACTTGTATCTTTGTCTCTTCATCTATCCACTCTTATGCATTGGTTTTGTTGAATGATTTTGTGTAAATTAATGTATTATTTGAAAAATGAATCTTTCTCTTTTGTATCAAGAATGATGTCGTTTGCACTGTGAAACTGTATTGATGAGCGTTTTATTTTATGACTGAAACCTTAGATAAAACTTATAAATCTTACCCAGAGTCTGTGGTTATTTTCATTAAGATCTGTAAATTAGTTAAGCTAACTGTTAATATCACCATCAACTAACTCAACTAATGGTCCATCGACCAGAGGAAGAGTGTTGATTTGGGAAAGATTAGTTAGGCATTTTAATTCCAAAATTGTTTGGGGTTACAGGGAATGAACTAATCAGAACTTAAGCGAACTATAAAAACTTGACCCCCCCAGTGGATTCGCCCAGGGAGAGTGTATGAACATAGAGTAAATGTGTATGGGCCCTATCGAGATATTTGGTTTTATTTGAATTGTTCATGCCTGGGGCTTTCCGCTGGATCATTTGTGTCTTACTGACGCAAGAAAAACATTTTCGCTTGCCAAAATACAAAATGATTGCCTTTGTCAAGGCTTGTTTTATGGGGCCTACAGCTCGATAAGTTAGCAGATCATCTACCTGTGCCTCTGAGGGAGATTTATTGTTTTTAATTTTTTTTTATAAATTATCCAATACATCATTTAAACTTGAAAAGTCAAACGCATGTAAAAAAATAATAATAATTTGTCAACACTCTTCTTTTAAAATATAAATAAACTCTTTCCCAACAAAATACATAATTTAAATTAACAAACAATGAGGGCATCTAAAAATATATGCACTGGATGTAATATTTATTGGATGAGTGACAGAAGGGCAAAAACAACCACAATCAAATGTAAAGGAGCGCTCCAACAGAAAAATTTAATTTTGCAGTTGCACCACCAATTTTTACACCATTGCACACCAGTGTACATTAACATAAGCAGAAACCAGAAGGAAAATGTCATAGACTTCATTAGCGAAGTGGATCGGGGAACCAACATTTTTTTTATTATAACTTTTCAACATGATAGACAGCAGCCACACGGCTTTACAAGATAACCTTAACACTTTGGCATAGCCAATAGCTCTAGCTAAACACTTAAAATGTCCCAAAGGCGAGACCTATTGCTTGTTTGCCTTTTTTTAAAAACATTTTTTACTTGTCCTGGCTTGAAAATACATACCAGGCCATTGGAATTCTGCTAAGGTGACAACCCTATTTTTAAATCAGGTCCATTGTCTCTCCCGAGCAAGCGATTTAAGACCTATGGGAATGGGATTTAATTGATGGAAGGAATTAAAGTGATGTGTCCATTACCACTGATCTAGTGACATTCTTTATTAGTTCCCCCACTCGTCTCAACATATTCACTGCTTTAAGTAGTAAACAATATCAAGAGCCTTGATCAGTATTTGTGGTCAAATATTACCATCTAGTGGTGATTGAGGGTAACCTTAGAATCCATAAACAAACCGGTCACGCTAATGCAGTATTATTATGTTTTTGAAAAATATTTTATCATATTGGAGTTAGAAAATGGCAGTCAGCGTTCAATTTGTTCTAGGTCGTCTCTCTTCCTAGCTCAATGTTTGATAGGTGCACATTTCCAATTGTCAATATTTGTATTTCATTACCATCGTTCATTTGCAAACATTAAAGTGGGGCAATCAGTTCAAAAAAGTACTTTAAATTATTTTCTTGGCTTATGCTCGGACATGGAAGCATGTTTTTACAGACAGTTGCAAATTTTGGTAGATATAATGGGACTCTTAATTCCAAAAAAAAAGGGCGACTCACCTACATTTCTAATTCGTGACTTTTTACATGCCGATCAATTTTTACAATCCAAACAGACGGCGCAGTCGAATGTAGCTGAGCCAACTCCTGTCTAGTTACCTACAGTTCCCTTTCACCCGCACAAACTAGTATCAATGCCTGCCTTTTACTTTGGGAGTGGCGTTTTACGTCAGCACAAACTCAGTAAGATATCTCAGTTGCCTCACGGTTTCATGGATCCATTGCGAGTCACTGAAAGCTTGAGCCAGAAGCCCAGCCTTGTCTCAGCTCAAGATCCTCTTGGAATCTCGAGCCCACAATGAGCTCAACGTTAATAGGAGGCAATGTGGTCACATGGCTAGAGCAGCTAGCAATGCAACATGGGAACCAGGTCGAATCCCAGCCTCGGATATACATCCTGTGAATCCTGGCAAATCTCCCTCTACCAAAAAAAAGGGTAACACTGCTCTGGCAGAAGGCAAGGTTCACTTTATGTAAAACTGCAAAAAATGAAATGTGGATTCTGTCTGTCACACATGCTCTAATCTCATCATCCCCGAATTAAGGACAAAACATTAATTAACCTTTGATGTTGATGGAGCGCAGGTGATCAGCTCTGGTCACACATACACCTAATACTCACCTGGGCCCAAACCACATTCATACAGTAAGCTAGTAAACCCTCGCTGGCATCAGTTTCGTGTAATTTACCTGTAACTTTGTTATTCACCTTTACCAAGTCTTACCAACTCGATAAATATAGTTTCCTTCCTCAATGAATCAGGTTGCTGAGTTAGTTTAAGGTAGAATAACATTAACCTCTTTGCTTTAAATAACCACAGACTCCAAAAGTTTTGAAAACCTTTATCTAAATTAATTTGTGAGTCAAATTTCAATTACAGTAACCACCTTCATATCAAGAGGCAAAATACACAAAATAATTCATAGCAAAACTAAAATGATCAATGATGACGGTACCTGAAAAGGAGGAGGGAGAAGAAAAGTGAATAGGCATAAAGGTCAGATTTTCTGATGATATTTACCTATGGTCTAAGATGAACTCAACTCCATAATGGGGGCCAGATAGAATCTCCAAGACAGGTTACAGGTAGAAGATCAGGCAGATTCAGATCTGGAAGGGTAACTTCTTCTAAAGTACAACACCAGCGTTGCACCCCTCTCTGGCACTACTCTCCTAGGGTGTCCCTTTTCCGCAATCCCTCTAGATGAATAGATTGATCGATCAGTATCTCGAACTCTCGGACAGAGTTTCTGGCAGCAGCACGGTCTGAGACAGCGTCTCGGACAAGAACTGGAGCAGCATACGCGTTGGGTCAGTGACGAGTCGGAATGACCGATCTGACAAGTCGGACGAGGTCTCTAGCTATCTTACCAAAATTATACTGTTCTTGTTTCGTGTACCACCCCCTCATGTATCAATTCTTATGTTTTCCCTTATTCTGATTGGTCAGGATGAGGAGGTGAGTTCATCACACCACTTAAAATGTAAGTGGCAGATTTACAACAAACTAACGCAGCACGGTGTAGCAAGTAATTTTTCTGCGCCGTGCTGCGTTAGTTTGGAAAGCACAGAGATGCAACATATTTACAAGAAAATGTCACATCTCTGTGCTTCCCCTGCGCTGGCGCACAAACTGCAGCCATGCACCGGCGCTGGCACCCTTGCACCATGGTGCAAGGATGCCTGCGTCGTGGGGAGATTGTTTTTTTTCTGGAAGGGACACCTTCCTGCACAAAAACAATCACAAGAGGCTTTTTCCTCTTTCAATGCGTGCTGTAGAATGCAGCACACATTGAAAGAGGAGAAAACGAGGAGAAATGAAAACATTTCTCCTCGTTGCGCCTCGCTACGCCACCTCTAGGGTGGCGTAGCATTCACACGCATCTCCAGATTTATGATTTCTCGTAAATCTGGAGATGTGTCTAGTTCCATGGGTGTTGCGTAGGAACACCCACAGCAACACCCATGGAACGCCCCTTCAACGCACAGTGCTGCGTGCGAAGGGTCCATATTTACGAGGAGAGGAAAAGTCACGCAGGGTGGCTTTTCATCTCCTTGTAAATATGGAGGAGCTCCCTGCGCCACCAGTACATCACGAAAAATGACGTAGTGGTGGTGCAGGGGGCTTGTAAATCTGCCCCTAAGTTTTTCTCTATGAGCCATTGTTTATGTGCCCACCCCATAATTTTCTTTCCCATAGCTTTATTCCCACACGCTTTTCACATTACTCAGTTAATTAAACATTTTATTCAACATTGTTGCTCTCGCTGGGGTCATCAGTTGAGCTTCTCAGGCTTCTTCATTCAAGGTGGCCTTGGCTGAGTGACACGGGAGCCATCATTGTTTCCGGCCAGTCTCTATGCGCATGCGCGCAGTTCATATGAGGTAGGGATTCCAGTCACCCTCAGAGGCCCAAATAAGAACTAATAATATAGTCAGAAAAAGATACGTTAGAACACAGAAACAAATAATTTCACTATATACCACTTATCTCTACTCTATCCCCATTTACTTATTTAAATCTTTTGCATCAGTGTTTAATAAAACTTACGAGTTTTAGTTTAACAGTAGCAGGTGTATTAGCATGTGAGTTCGAAAGCGGCCATTTTTAGTGCCTTTGCGCAGCTCTAAAGTTTCCCCGGACCGGGCTCGGTGGTATTAATGAGGTTGATCTACCTGGCAGAGGACTTGGATGAACTGTTCTGTAGTCCCGCCACCCACCTTCTTGCCTAAGGAGCAAACTTTTTCATTTTAACACATATCCTGAGGCCTTTGTGGATTTTTCGAGGGCTCGAATGGAACCGTGAGTGTATCCGGTTCTTTGAACCTTAGGTCAGGGTAAGCCTTAGAGAGCTTATACCGCCAAGGTGTCAAATGTATTGTCCATGAGGTCCTGAAGAAAGCTTTGTGACTAACAATAACAAGCTGAAACATGTCGACCAATTGTTTATATACCTAATAGGATGTATCTGATCAATAATTATCAGTATTAGTCATCCTACACTGTTTTTAACCAGTGCCTGACTCGTCATTATTAAAATTGTTTTTTGGCGAATTTTTGGGCATTTTTTAACTTCACATTCTTTTCACTTATCACATACGAGAATTCCGTCTGTCTGATATCTGCGCTCCGCTGTAACCAAAGCGTTGAAGCACACCAGAGGTGCAGTTGGCACCCCTGGTGGAACCCTATGATGAAGCATGTCACCGACTAGGTCGGTGAGTGAGGGTTCTACGCAAATATCTGATTGATTTTTCGGCAGCACTTCGTCAATTTACATATGCACGTATATGTGTATATATGATTATATGTATATATGTGCATGTATACATAATTTTACCACTGGTATTTTTTTCCTTTTTTTGTACACACTCTTTTGTTGTTTAAAGCACTGTTAATATTAACCATATGATGAATATTAGAAATATGCTACATATACACACTCTGCAACATTTCTTTAAACAATTCGGTTTTCCTAGCAGCTCTATTGTCAGCCATTTTCTAAGGGGAAAGAAGATTTCTCCTCTTTATTTGAGTGATTCAACTTCGGAACAGAGTTACAAGAGGGGAAATCGTTTCAAGGTGGTCTCACTTCTTCGTCAATTTGCTCTGCCTCAAAATTTTCAATTTCCTCTTCAGCTTTTTCTAAATTCTCAAATTTTTCGAGAATTACATATGTTCATCCAGGGCTATTGAATTTGTTATTTACAAATTTCGCTCTGGAGCTTCTTCGTTTTGAACCTACAGCTGCTTGCCCAGACCAACTGGATACTTCATCTACCTGCTCTGGGTTTCCAGGTATGGTTTTGAGGTGATATTTCAATCTTTTGATAACACTTGGCCTATTATCACCTTTTCTGATTCGTTTAGCTTGCACTGCATTTGTTCCTTCTTCTGATGTTCTTTTGTTTTCGTTGATTTGTGGCACAACGTGATTATTTCTATCCTCAGATTCTTTTTCTGTCTGATCTTGTGCAGGGCTTACTAATTCACTACTTCCTTCCTGAATGTTTTTTCTTTCACTAGTCCGATCCAGTTCAGATTCAATTTTTAATGTCGCCTTTTCTGTATCCGCCTGAATTTCCGTAACTTCCCTTATTGGATCTTGCTCAATTTCCTTTGAATCGTTGTTACCTTTTACCTGTTCACTCTCTTTAGATTCTTTCTGTTCTTCCCCAGACTTTGGTTCTGTAATTGTGATTTATTTTGTTTGGATAATTGGTACCTTCCCTACCTGGTCCTGCTCAGGTTTATAATCCAACTTATTTTCTGTTTCTTTAGCACTTTGTTCTCTGCCTATCTGGTCCTCACTCTTTTCCCGACTTTTTTGTCTAGTTTGGCTTCTGGTTCTTACAATTATCTCTGGTATGTCTACTACAGGTATCCAATCATCCTGACTGGTGCTCAGTTGTTCTTTGTCAGCTACTTCAGGACCTATTACTTGAGATCCTTCAGCTGTGCAACCTTCAGGCCCCTCAAACACTTGAGTCAGTTGAGGTTCCTCCTCGTCAGGTGCTCGTACTCTTTTAGTGTGACTTGCATGAATCCAATTGGGCAAGCCTGCACATTTTACAGCTGTTGTTGTGACTAATATAACCTGATGTGGTTTCTCCCACCTTGGTGCTAGGCAAGTCTCTTGTGTGTCATTCTTCACTACAACCCAGTCACCAGGATTCAGATCATGCGCTTGAATCGGATACCTGACGTCTGTGTCTTCTCCAACCTGGTGAGAGATAGAACGCACTTGGTCAGCCAATTCTTTGCAATACTCCAGTATCAAATCATCAGTTATATTCAACAATTTGTGCCCTGGTATACATGCCTGCCTCATTGCTCTTCCCATGATGATTTCACGGGGACTCAACCCAGTATTTTTGTCTGGAATACTTCTGAGTCCCATTAGAACAAGAGGTAGAGCATCAAGCCAGTCCAGTGGAGTCAATGCACACACTTGTCCCAACCTGGACTTATTTGTGCCATTCAATTGTTCTACCACTCCAGATGCTTCTGGGCGGTATGTGCAGTGCAGCTTCTGTTCAATTTTAAATGCTTCACAAATTAATTGAATTATCTCATTATTAAAATGAGACCCTCTGTCTGATTCAATAGTTATGGGAAACCGAACCGAGGAATGAGTTCTGTCAATAGGAGTCTGGCTACTGTTAAACTGTCATTCCTTTTGGTGGGGTATGCCTCCACCCACTTTGAAAATAAACAAACGATGACAAGTACATATTTTATCCTCGACAGGCAGGTAACTGTATGAAATCGATTTAAAGTCTTGTGAATGGTCCTTCAGCCTTTCCAATTTTCACCATGTAGACTACTGTTCTCTTGCCTGGATTCATTTGCTGACATGTCAGACATCTTTGGCAAAGTCTTTCAGCAACATTTCTAAACCTCGGGTTAAACCAATCCTGCCTGAAAAGTCTGATCATTGCATCTCTGTCTATGTAAGTGTCTGCATGATACATTCTAGCCATAGGTGCAAGCATTGTGTCTGGCAACACAGGTCTATTGTCTAAGTAGACCTACACACCATCTTCAGTCCTTTGTGTACAATCAATTTTCACCCACTCCTCTTTCTCTTTTGTTTCTGCTTCATTTTGTAGATCTTTCACTTCCTTCCATGTTTCTATCCCTGACAATAGCATAAGTTGGCAGCTGTTTTGACAATTTTCAATTTTTCTGTTTGCTGCCATTTTGTATCTGTCACAATGTTGGGCCACCTGGTCAGCGTACCAATTGCCTGTAGTCACACGGTCATTTCCTGACTGGTGTGCAGCACACTTGACCACTGCCACTTCTTTTGATAACTGTATTGCTTCAAGCAATTCTTTGACAAATTTACCATTTTTAATGGGAGACCCTTAAGAAGTCAGAAAGTCTTGCTGCATCCAGAGCTGGCCAAAGTCATGTACAACCCCATAACCATACTGACTGTCAGTGTAAATGGCTTCTCTCTGATTTCTTCCCTTTTTGCAGGCTTTAATTAAAGCAATCAATTTGGCTATTTGTGCAGACCTGACTCCTGGTAAATAGGGTGCTTCGACTATTTCAGCCAATGTACACACAGCATAAGCAGCACTTAATCCTCCCTCTTCATGGCGCATGCATGAACAATCTACAAAGAATTCATGCTCAGCATCTTTTAATGGCTCATCTTGTATGTCTGGACGTGGTTTTGTACTAAGTTCTGTTATATCAAGACAGTCATGTTCGGGGTCATCTTTTACTTCTTCATTGTATGGATCTGGTAACAGAGTAGCTGGGTTAAGTACAGTACATCGAACAATGGTCAAGTTTTCTGCTCCTAAAATGATCCTTTCATATTTTGTCAATCTGCTTGAGGTAAGGTACTGGGTACGAGTTTGTGTCAAAAGAATAACAACTGCATGGGGGACATATACCTTTACAGGGTGTCCCATTACAATTGTCTCACTCTGCTCCAGACTTACGCATGCTGCTGCCACAGCTTTTAAGCATCCTGGGAAAGCGGATGCTACAGGATCTAAGGTAGCAGAAAAATATGCCACTGGGCGTCGCATCAGGCCATGAATTTGAGTTAGAACTGAGAGGGCCGATTATCTCTCTCACAACAAAATAAAGCGAAAGCTTTTGAATAGGCGAGCATACCTAAAGAAGGGGCTTTGCATAAACAATTCCGTAATTTCAGAAAAGATTTCATGCTTTCATCATCCCATTCTATCTGTTCTTTTGCTCATTTCATTGTCATTTGTATCAAAGGTTTCACCAGCATGGAGAACCCCATAATCCACTGTCTGCAATACCCGACTACCCCTAGGAACATTCTTATTTCCTTCTGGGTTTGCGGCAACTTCATTTGTTTTATTATTTTTATTCTTTATGAGGTCACTCTCCTTTATCCTCGTTCTATCTGGTGTCCCAGATATTTCACTTCTTTTCTGGAAAACTGTAGCTTCTCAGGGGACACTTTATGTCCACCTTTAGCTAAATGGTTCAGCAAGGCTATGGAATCTGTCACACAGTCACTTTTTGTTTTTGAAGCGACCAAAAGATCATTAATATACTGTACGAGGAGAGAGTCCTTAGGCATTACTAAAGTCTCAAGACATTTTTTCAAAATCTGGTTAAAAATCGATGGACTTTCTGTGTAGCCTTGAGGGACACGATTCCAAACGTAAACACGCTCCTCAAATTTGAAAGAGAATAAAAACTGGCTATCTGGATGCAATGGGATGGAGAAAAAGGCATGGCATAAATCAATCACAGTGAACCACCTAGCATACCATGGTATTTGGTACAGGATCACTGCAGGGTTGGGCACCACCGGACAACAAGGCACAACAATTTTATTAATCTTTCGTAAATCTTGAACTACCCTATGTTTACCGTTTGGTATCTTAATACCAATTATAGGTGAGCTACAGGGACTACTCAAAATCTCTTTTAATATGCCTTGTTCGACCATTCTGTTAATTTCTGCTGCAACAACGGCTTTGACTTCAGGACTCATTTTGTATTGCCGGGTGTTTGGGAAAAACGCACCTTCCTTTACGGTCACTTTTACAGGGCCTACATCTGTCATTAATCCTACTTCTTTTCCAGTAAAAACCCCCCACATCTGGATTTACTGTCAATTTTACTTCTTCTGGCAAGTCATCCTGGGTTATTATTGAATACAATTCATTTACTTCTGCTCCTTGCTTAGCTAGCATGATTTTATATATTCCGACTTCATCTGGGGTTTGAATGGCAACACTATCCGGTGTGCAGAATATGGTGCAATTCATTTTGCACAATAAATCCCTTCCTAATAAATTCACAGGACTGGAGTTGCGCGCTACAAATTTGTGCATTTCTTTGAAGTTTCCAATGCATACTTCCATTGGCTTTGTAATAGGGGTCCTAATTTGCTTATTAGAAATGCCCACTACTTGGATCGCTTCTCCCGAGAGGGGTAGGTTTGGAATGTCTGCTGTACTTACAGTAGAACGGGTAGTGCCAGTGTCCAACAAAAAGGTAATATAATTTCCCTCTACCTTACCGTCGATGTACGGACCTGACTGATCTACTGGCAAGGATGCGCCAAGTACGCAATCCTCATTCCCCCCTCTCAGGCACAGTCATTGATCTTGGAGGTATTCAACCTTTCCAACCCTACATTTCCTGCTATCATCTCTCCCAATTCCACTCTTAGTTTAAAAACATCTAGTATTTTTGGTGGTGGATCGGGCTTTTCTATGTCTCTTGTCCATCTGTCTAATTCTTCTGGTGTTATTAGTGTGGCACTCTTTGTTCAGGTGGATGTCTCAAGTCTCACTTCTCTTGAACAACCTGGTGTGACTCTTCTGGGTGTGTCATTTATTTGCCCTCTTATCGGCAAGTCCATTAATGAAATTACAGACTCGCAATCACTGGCTTGGTCGTCGACTATTATTTTTCCTATTCTAGTTTCAATGATTGGTGTGGTCATGACAGGAGTTTTAGGACAGTTTGATTTATCTCCGTACAATGGGACAACAGGACCTATAGTCACAGGTATAGTTAGAGCTTCAGGATGTGTGTTTAACTGGGTTATCTTTTGTATTAATTCTTCTCTATTTTTATTTATTGCCTCTCTTTCCTTTTCTTGGAGTACTCTTTCCATTGTTTTCTCATGAACTACTTGCGGCACCAAAGATGTCTCTAAGAATGTAGCGCTTGGGGTTATTCTGCTTGGCCCATCCTGATATGGCGGAGGACTTTTCATTAATATTTCTTCTAAATAATCATCTTCAGAGTTCCCTTCACTTGTCGTCATTAAGTGTTTTTTCTTTTCCGTACATTTAGTTCCTGTCTGTTCATCAGCCATTAATACAGGATATAATCCCTCGGTTAACATGGCTTGCCTCCATTGTTTCATCTGTTTGTCTCGGGTTTCACGTGGAAATTTTGGATAAAAATTACTCAAATTCCTGTTACACCTTGGTCTATCTCGTTCAAATGCCTCAGTTTCCCATTCTTCTAATGCCTCTTACTGAGTCAACGTAACGTAGGTCTGGGTTCTAACTCATTCATTCTTGTGCGTAAATTATGTAAAATTCTCCCATTAAATGTTCCGTATTCTGGCAAAGCCAAAATCCCATCATCTTTCGTGTACTCGATCCAATTGTCTAACCATACACAGGTATGATAACCCCTCTCTACCATCATGTATGATGCAGGAGTTTTTGGAGGAGGAATGAGAATTCCTTCTCAAGTTTTAATGGGCTTATCTTTTTGAAATAATTCTTTATTTTCTGCATAAACAAAAATTTTTTTCTCTCCGTACATTTTTCGTGATCTTCCTCTCAAGTATTGCTGATAAGCAAACCCTAAATAATTTCTATCTGGGCGACTCCCAGTTAATGTGGGATCGTACATACACAATCCGTTGTCTATTATTATTCTTAGGGCTTCTATGTTTATTTTTACTTAAATCCGTTTCTCCAATACGAATAAGTTTCTTTGTTCGTATCCAATTAGAATTCAACTTACACTGTGCGTTTAGCCAATGCTAGCGCGGCTTTAAGTGACGTCAGTTTCATTCTTTTCTACTGACCCCTCCTTTACAATAACATGGGTAAGTCACACACACCCGCTGTCCTACCAATCCCAGCGCGGCTCTTTGTGACGCCAGTGCAGTACCCGCAACTGACGCTTCCTTTGCAAGGTAATGCGTAACTTAATTTCTCAATATTTTGCATAAATCAACAACATAAAACATTCGCTACTGTGTCAGATTCTCTCAATTCCAAAGAATAGTCAGTTTTCTTTTACTGTGAGTAAAACCTTTCCGCTTACTCTTCACACACTACGAGTAAAACCTTTCCGCTTACTCTTCACTCAAGCATCCGAGATCCTGCTACTCCTTTAGTATTACCCTTTCTAGGTGATATAAGAACAAAGTTTCACCAATGAACTCTTTAGCTACCAATTACTCTCACTTACGTACAGAAAATAATCCCTAAAACAGTGTTTCTAGTTTTACCTAACTTTCCGCACTTTTCTTGAATCCTGACAAGTAACCTCACTGCAGTATGGTTTCCATTCACCATCCGCTATTCAATATTCCCGGGAACTTCAGACAACATGAATAACGATGACAACGACAACAAGTGTTAATGCATATATCAATAATTTCAATTACAATATTCCCTACCGAACTAGAACCTAACCATACCTCTGCTACCAAGCAAAACTGATGGAGCGCTGGTCACCATCTTTGGTCACACATACACCTAATACTCACCTGGGCCCAAACCACATTCATACAGTAAGCTAGTAAACCCTTGCTGGCATCAGTTTTGTGTAAATTACCTGTAACTTTGTTATTCACCTTTGCCAAGTCTTACCAACTTGATAAATATAGTTTACTTCCTCAATGAATCAGGTTGCTTAGTTAGTTTAAGGTAGAATAATATTTACCTCTTTTGCTCTAAATAATCACAGACTCCAAAAGTTTTGAAAACCTTTCTCTAAATTAATTTGTGAGTCAAAATTCAATTACAGTAACCACCTTCATATCAAGAGGCAAAATACACCAAATAATTCATAGCAAAACTAAAATGATCAATGATGACGGTACCTGAAAAGGAGGAGGGGGAAGAAAAGTGAATAGGCATAAAGGACAGATTTTCTGATGATATTTATCTATGGTCTAAGATGAACTCAACTCCGTAATGGGGGCCAGATAGAATCTCCAAGACAGGTTACAGGTAGAAGATCAGGCAGATTCAGATCTGGAAGGGTAACTTCTTCTAAAGTACAATGCCAGCGTTGCACCCCTCTCTGGCACTACTCTCCTCGGGTGTCCCTTTTCCGCAATCCCTCTAGATGAATAGATTTATCGATCAGTATCTTGAACTCTCGGACAGAATTTCTGGCAGCAGCAGGGTCTGAGACAGAGTCTCAGACAAGAACTGGAGCAGCATACGCGTTGGGTCAGTGACGAGTCGGAATGACAGATCTGACAAGTCGGACGAGGTCTCTAGCTATCTTACTTCAATTATACTGTTCTTGATTCGTGTACCACCCCCTCATGTATCAATTCTTATGTTTTCCCTTATTCTGATTGGTCAGGATGAGGAGGTGAGTTCATCACACCACTTAAAATGTAAGTTTTTCTCTATGAGCCATTGTTTTTGTGCCCGCCCCTTAATTTTCTTTCCCATAGCTTTATTCCCACACGCATTTCACATTACTCAGTAAATTAAACATTTTATTCAACATTGTGGCTCTCGTCGGGGTCATCAGTTGAGCTTCTCAGGCTTCTTCATTCAAGGTGGCCTTGGCTGAGTGACACGGGATACATCATTGTTTTCCGGCCAGTCTCTATGCGCATACGCGCAGTTCATATGAGCCCTCCAGTCACCCTCCGAGGCCCAAACACGAACTAATAATAAAGTAAGAAAAAGACACGTTAGAACAAAGAAACAAATAATTTCACTGTATACCACTTATCTCTACTCTATCCCCATTTACTTATTTAAATCTTTTGCATTAGTGTTTAGTAAAACTTACAAGTTTTAGTTTAGCAGTAGCAGGTGCATTAGCATGTGAGTTCGAAAGCGGCCATTTTTAGTGCCTTTGCGCAGCTGCATAGTTTCCCACCAACAGCGACAGTCATACTACGATGCAGTAGACGCATCAGCAATAGAAATCCCGCCTTTTGTCGGGAATTTTAGAACATACATGTTACGGGTTAGTAATGCACATAGAAAAGCTTCCCCTAGATAAAAATGTTCGTGGTGTATTGCGGTTTTAGTATTGACAAAACAAATTGGTTACATTATTATATGTTATTTGAGAGGATTGAATCCAAGCAAGTTTCTTTCATGAATCCTTGCTCCATCAATGTCAGAAAGACGTACCCATCATGTGGCTCTGTTGAACAGTGTGAAACTACTGGTAATTCTGGGTTCAGTCCCTGCTTGATCAAATTGTGTAATCCTAGGCTACTATGTTTCAAAGAGCCTCCTTCTTCTTCATTATTATATATGAAAGTATCTTCAAATATGAGAGATCAGTATCTGCACTGTACTAAGACTGCTATTGCGTCTGAATTAATATCCTATATTGTTGCTTCATCTTTAATAAGAATCAAGGCCACATGTAGCATTCACACAAGACAAATGACTTGCCTCTTAGTTCACTAATAGCATTGTCATCAGAGCAGGAATGTTTCTCACTTCATGTTAAAAACTCTGGGGTATGTTTACAACATGGCGCCAGGCAGCTTTTTTTGCACCAATCGCTAAGGGAAACACAGGGGGCGCCGTATTCTTGTGAATACGGTGCATCCCTGTGTTTAAAAATTGTCGAAGCGCAGTGTTGCCAAATTTGGCGTAGCACCGCGCTTCAACATTTTTTTGGTAAATATGCCCCTCAGTTTTATTAAAAACTTCTCAAAGCATAAGTATAATCTGATGTACTAGGGTGAAACTTCCCCATGGTAAAAAATTACCTTTTTGAATTTTGAGGAGACTTTATCATATTTGTATACACACTGTTTGTTGCATGATTAACATGCAAAATAGTTTCAAGGCTCAGCTCGTTCACCTTTGACAACCTTTGGCTTTGGCTTGACTCTCCCTGTTGATTTGTTACATCGCCCACCTCTAACCTTTTTAGCAATGAAAATAATACAATGAAGAATGTAAAAAGTAATGAAAGCACCTTTTAAAAAAATGAAAAGACCCTTCATATTTTGCATACATCCACAGACTACATAGGATCTTTGAACATTGATCCCAGAGGACTCACCAAACATATTTCCTAACATTTAAAAACACACCTAGAAGATAATTTGTGGAAATAAAGTTAGAGGAATTTCATTTGCCCATCAACTTGTATATGAGCGGAGCAAGTTTTAGACAGGAGAAGACTAATAGGTAAACACTTTTTTTTGTGTGCAAAAAAATCTGTATACTTTCTCCTATATTTGGAGTGTTCGCAAAAAAGAGACCAGATTTATCGATATTTCACACAATGAAACAAGACAACTTGCTGTGCTGCTTGAAGGAGAGGGGGCAGGAATGTGCCATATTTACCACTATATGGCGCATCCCTGCTCTCTGCCTGTGCTGGCGTACAATCTACTGCCTAGTGCAACACAGGCACCCTTGTGCCATGGGGCTTGGGTGTCTGCGTTGCAGGCAGGATTCCTGCACACAAAAATCCTTAGCAACTTTTTCCTCTTTCTAAGTTTTCTGCAGAATGCAGCACACTTAGAAAGAGGAAACAACAAAGAGAAATCAAGGTATTTCTCATTGTTATGCCTCCCCTGGAAAGGAGTAGAATTTTGACGCAGTCCTAGGTTTACCAATCATGGTGAATCTGGGAATGCGCCAAGATCCATGGGCGGGTGCAGGGGAACACCCATGCTCCACTCATGGAAAGCCATTCCAGGGCAGAGTAATGGAGGCAGTGATTTGTACTGCCTTGCGTTACTCCAGATTTACCAAGCAACACAGGACAATGCAAGGTGGTCTTTCGTTGCTTGGTAAATGTGATTTAAGTATTGCGTTGCCCTTGTGGCACCATGCGTGATTCAACGACAAATCAATACAATATTAAATCTGGCACCGGAGCTCAGTATCCTGGAATAATGTAACAGTTTCATGTAATTTTGCTGAAGGGAAGTCCCAGTGGGAGGTAATTTTTTTTACACGGATGTAATTTTCTGATGGCACAGTTTGGATAAGTTATTTAGATTAACAATATAGTTGGAGCTCAGAATCCAGGCATGATGGAGAGTCTCCTTTGTGAAAAGATGTTGCAGTCTGAAAAATTGTTCTTCAAGTGAGGGTACAGTTCAATCCTGCCTTTGCAGACTGCACAATTTCTTACTAAATACAAAGGAATCCCTGTGGGAGATAGCATTGTAAGTGGGCTTCAAACTATACCCAGTTCAGACAAATGTTTGGTGTTGATCCATTTTTAAAATGTCCCAATGCATCAGAATTTCAACTGCAGGACACATTCTTAGTCCTTCTGCACCCTGCCAAATGAGTTCACAGTACTCTGCAAATATCACCCATTTTTTCCTTGAAAAGTTGACCAGTTATCTAAGCGAGTTTTGAGGCAAGAGGGATCTCCCTCCCAAATTTCCTTAGATTTAGCTCGAGAGAACTGTTGCAATTACAGAGCATAATACATCTACAGAACTCTTTGAGTGACTGGTGCAGTGTGAAGTTTCATATGCTACTCTTTAGTCAACTGTTTTGTCGCTTTCTGATTGGTGGAGTTTGATGTTGCACCACGTGTGCGCCCACCAAAAAGAAGAAACCTTTCTCTTGTGCACCAGCCATGTTGAGATCAGACACAGGGACCAATAGAAAAACAATGGGCAGTTTCTATTGCCCGATTCCAACATAGCCAGGATACTGGACAGCATCCACTACCTACATAAGCACCAACTGCAATTTCACCTCACCCACCACAGTACTGCATCCCAGAAGCAACTGGTCACTTCAATACTGAACTACCACCAGCCTCTGTCACAGCCTTCCATCTCAGCACTAAGATCTTGCAGCAAGCGTTATCACTTCCGCTATCATCTCGCATCATAGCTCCTAGTGGCGACTGCTAAAAAATTCTCGCTCACAGCAGAGTGCCATCAGTACCAAACCCAGCACTCCGGGTGGCACAAGATTTGGGGGTTGGCTCCACCCCCCTCCCACTCTTACAGGCAAACCAAGACTTTATCGCCAGCACCCCCCTCGCTCTTTAGCTCAGCCAGGGGCGGCAAAGGCAGGGACTGCCACCGGTAGCAGAGTGCCTAGGCATCAGGCATTTCCCCGGGAGGCTGCAAGGGTGGGGGCCAGTTTTGCAGAGGTGGGGCCTGTTTTGTTACTTGGGTCCGGTTTTGCAGCGGTGCTACAATATCGGCACTTTGTAACAAAAGCAGTAAGCAAGCGCTTCCAACCTCCTGGAGCCAGGCAGTGCTTTCCCAGGGGCTGGTAGAAGAAATAATTGCCAGGGCTGCTTTGGGCTCCCAGTCCGGCCCTGAGCACCATGGCTGTCTGCCACACAGTGATGATGACAGCCAGCATATAACTAGCAGTGCCGAGCACTGCACTATCTCCCCTCATATTCTAATGCTACACTATCAGCGCCGCGCACTTGACACCATCTTAGGACTGCTCTATTGCCTCAAGCACTACACTAATACCCTCACATGGCCGCCTACCAGCACTGCCAACAACCATCACTGGCTACCACTCAAACCATCCCATTCCCGTGCCAAGCACCACACAACAACCAACGGATTACCAGATTTTAGCATCATACTACCACACCAGTAATACACTGCAACCACAAGGATCGTTGTTCTCTCCCCAAATAGCAGTTCAGTGCCAGCCCTTGTAACAGCACCAATATCCCCACAGGAAAGCTCATTTACCACCCATGCTAAACCCCAGCTATTCATAAAACACAGTTTCTAGTTTAATGCACAAAAATATTTCACTGTAAAAAAATATCCACATTTACTAACTTTGTGAATTCCCGTTGAAGAACGAAGATAATAACTGACTAGATAACTTACCGGTAAACCTGATTATGCAGCCTTCTCATCCTAATACAAGTACTTCCTTTTTAGTTAGGTCTGTGTTGCCAAGGCCTTTTGATTTTACTAAAATATGTCAAATATGCTTACATGTAGGGAATTCCAGCCACCTATCTTCATCCACTGGTCTGTACTTGTGTCATTCACATTTTGCTCCCATCCACTACAACACACAGCATGGGGCAGCCTACATAAGCCACTGGTTAACTTCACTTTGAGTGACTGTATTTTGCTGTCTCACAACCACGCACAGGCTTATTCCTTTCAATGCCAATGTTTTTAATTTGACTTAGTGTTGCCTTTGTGTTCATAGCCTGATGTGATAGCAGGATGCTTCTGATGCACATTCCATCTTTATCAGATCCCATCTCCTGCCACTGGTGTTGTACATTTCTTTTGGAGTGTTTTGCTTTTCTGACTATTGCTATTTTAGGGAATACCAGATTGTGTCCATTTGAATCTGTTCTGTATTAAATTAACCTCTTTTTTTTCTTATCCTTTTTTCTTTCCTTCCTTCTTTATTGCCTTCTTTCGTTGTTTTTCTTTCTGTCGTTCCTCCCCTTTCTTTTTTCTTTCCTTATTTTTTTTCTTCTTTCTTTTTTCTTTCTTCTTTTTCTTTCCTTCTCTCTTATTTCCTTCTCTTTCCTTCCTCCTCTTTTCCATCTTTCTTTTCTTTCACTTTCCTTCCTTTTTACTTTTTCTTTTTCTCTTTTGTTCTTTCTTACTTCCATTCTATCTTTCTCAAAAACAAAAGGCCTGCAGACAATTTCAGACTGATTGACTTTTTTCAGTAGTTTCCTCAGAGCCAGGGAGTACTGTTTTATTTAGACCAAAAAACGTTTTTGCCTGTGGCAAATGTTTTCTTTTTTTATATTGACGAGGGGCGGGCTCATTCCCAAATAAAGTTTTACAAAAAAACATGAAAAAGCAAAAAAAGAATTGCCAGAAAGGTGGTGGCAAACGCCAAACCTATGCTTGTTAAACATGTAATAATACTAATATTTAGAGCCGTTGTAGCCACATGGGCAGCAAAGCTTTTTTTTTTTTTTTAACAGATAACACAGAATTGCGTCAAATTAAAATATCAGCATTGTTAGGAAACAGAGAGGAGAATATAAGAGTTATTTGCTTAGGTAGATCCTGGATACTTGAGTTTAGGTCTCTGTGGAAGGATATCAAGTTAAGGTTGAGTCAGAGTTTGTGAGCTAAATGGTTTCGAATTATTTTTGCTAGGCAGAAGAATGTCAGAGTTCTGACTAGTTTGCATTCTGGATTTTATATAGAAGCCAGGATTTACATCTCACTTCTTTTTTCTTGATACAGAGTTTATTTTTCAGATAAGTGGGTAGGCAGGTACGTAAGTGGTCTTGTGGCAAAGCCACTGGTTGTCGAAGCATACTGTCATATGAAGAATGGCTTAGAAGTAGCTAGAGCAGGTTTGTTGAGATCTGCTGGTATAGCATTGCTGCCATCTAAGTGTGAGAGAAACGCATGTTCTGAATTGGGAGGGAGGAACAGTTGGTTTAAGTTTTTTAAGTAGAAGCAGTTGGAAAAAGGCAGTTAAAAAAATATTTGGAGATGTGTTAACAGTTGTCTTTTAGTGAATGATGAAGAACAACAATTTATCAAAAGAAACCAGAGTGGGGTGATTCCTAGGCGTGACTATCGTACAAGCCACATTTGGACTGAAAGATGGTGTTCTGTACAATAAAGGACAATTTCTGTTTTAGCAGCATTCAGGTTCAAAGTGAATACTTCCATCCAGTGTAACAATTTTCCAGGAAGAGTTTCAGGAGTTTTAGTTCTGATGTATTTGAGACTACTAGGTTAATGCGTATATTGGTAGATGCTGCTATTTTTCCTGAAGAATCAGACAGCGGCAGCGCCTTCGCCAAGGCGCGTCATCCCACTGCTTTTCAGCAGTGCAAAAAAGGAAAAATAAAATGAATACACAATGTTATCATCATTTATTTTTCCGTGCTGAAGCCAGTTTTGGGGAGGGGTGGGGCTTGGCTGTCATCGCAGCCAGCAGGGGTAGGAGTGGTTGGTGCACTTAAGTGCGCACAACGTTTTGGCCGGCCATCTTGGGCTGGCCAAACAGTCATGTGCAACTTAGCATGTTCTCAACCCAGCTGTACAGCACAGCCTGGGTGGAGGACATGCACAGGCTCCCACTCCTTGTCTGAGTGCCGAACCAGGTGCTCAGACAGCAGCGTCTTGATTGGCTAGAGGAGTCTGGGAGCCTGTGGGCCTCCGGTTAGCAGAAGAGGACGGAGTGATATTTTCTTTTTTCCTTTTTAAACCCCCCCCCCCCCCCTTTCCCCGCCCCACCACTACTACCCCGGAGCAGACGCCAGTGAAATCAGGATACACCAATCAATGTATAGATTTGAAAAAAGAGGGCCAAAGGATTGGGACTCATGGTGCTAAATGTTTTATAGATCGCAGTAGATCTGAACAAATCCATTTTTATGCATTATGATCTTGAGGCTAGGGAGGATAGAAATCATATCATAATTCAACTTTCTGACCCCATCATGATGTTGCGTAATTTCACTGTTGATTGTATTAAATGTCTCAAATACATCAAACAGCATTAGTCTGTGGGTTGTCTGTATGTCAGAATATTGTGTACATGAATATTTTTGGACTAAAATATGGTATTCTTAATATTGTTTACCTAAGTATTGTCCATATAAAGATATTGTAGAAGCTTGGCTCCTCTTTGAGGATGTCCCCCCACTTTCTTTTTGCCCCAGTTGACCTGCTAGATGCAGGTTTTTGACTCAGCAGTGCACTGAAGCCTGCTAACCAGACTCCATTGCCAGTGTTCTTTTCTCTAAAATGAAATGTAGCCCAATTGACAAGGACTTTAGCACCTCGTAAGTAGGCCTGGGCAGTGGCTCCACTCCGATCGCGGAGTTTGCAAAGTTTTCAACCTATATTCAAAGCTAGGTGTTGCCGACAGAAACACAAAAACATTTGGAAAAGATGGGAAGACTATGGAGGTCTCTATCTGGAGCCCCCTGCCCCGCTGACAGTGGATGCTAGGGTCTTCTAATGAACAGAATCTGGGCGATGATAACTGTACACTGGATTGGGCCACACAGAATATGTCTCGAGGGAACTGTTTTTTGAATGTTCTAATGAGCATTGCACAAGATGTTGAGCTGCAGCGGTTGTAAGCTCACTATGTTTGTACTTTTTGTTTTCTTTTCTCATAAATCATGTGTAGATACATTAGATGTCGACAGATATGATGTCAAAGCGCTAAATGCTTATCACTGAAAACATCCTGTAAGTAACGCTATGACTTCAATTGCTGACACAATAAAACTTGTTTTGAAGAGAAAAAAAAGATCAAGTGATAAATAAAGGCATCTGGACATCCATTTTGGAGCTCTGTACTCTTAGCAACTAGAGGGAGGGGTGAAAATATGGTATTGTCTAGGGCGAGTGAAGCTGAAAACTGAGAAGAGATTGTGACATATTCAGGATATATTTTGGGCCCACTATAAACAGCTATTGGATGAGAATAGCTGGATCCATATTATTAATGGTGCCCATTGACCACAACAGATGTTTGTACCTGGTTTTGTGCTGCCAAATTATTCTTATATTAAAGAAATGGCTGCAGCCCCTTCTTTAGTAATCATTATTGGGACTCACAGCACTATTATGTTTGGTTATACCCATTGAGGTTTTGCATTAGTAACAAAGAGTGCCTTTCCTAATTAAGGCCATTCACATTGGTACTAATAAAATAGTCTCCAGCGTTTCTCACCTCACTCAGTGGTAATAGGTGGGAAAATGTAAGGTAGCTCGTTGGACTGGATGGTACTGGACCATGAAGCAGTACAAGTACACCATTTTATTCTATACATAAACAAAGGGGTCCACTGACTGCCAACATCTCCTGTAGATTTATAAAAAAGTTCTGATGGACAGGACATTCCTTTGTGAAGAGAGCAAGATCCTACTTAGGGAACTGACTACTCCTTTATCCTCCCGCTATTGTAGACAATTATTAGTGGCTGGATGTTTGCTTCTTCTTATGGGATCTTTGAGAAGAGACCAACAAAACACACTGGACAAGCACCTGCCTTGTGAGATAGGCGTTTATAGATAGAGTCTACCAGACAGTAGAAGCTGTCTGGTTGGAACAGATCTATTGTCAGCTTACCAGATCTTACAACGAGTTGAAAGCTCATCTCTTACTTACTATTAGCTGGCATTATTGTTACTCATTTACTTGCTTCTTACTTAATGGCTTGCCTTATCCATCTTGTGTCTATCCCTCCACTGGAGAATATTTTCCTTACGTAGGTCCTTGCACTGCTCACTTTTAGAGAACTACTTTTTTCCTTTTGCTTAAAAAAGCCACAGGAGTTCTGAGTTTTCCACTTGTCTCCCTCGTGTGCTTTTCTCTCCCTCTGCCTGTTCTAATTTTTAGGTTGAGTCTGAGCCAGCGTGCAAGCGCTGCTCTGGCGATCAGTTGTAGGTACCGTACGGAGCAGAAGCCCCGTCCATATTTTTCATTGGCTTGTGTCTTCGTCCTTCGTAAATGCTGTCTTTTGATTCCTTAATAGGCTTGTTAGCCCCTCCTTAGAACGGCCATGTTGTCATGTGTAACCTCCCATGGTTACTGGCCCCTTTACTTGGTTGTTACACGGTGCGTGTGATTTAGATTTGGAAGCACTATCTTCTCTGTTGAGTTTTTCCTACTTCTACCACGCCGACGTGCTTTACTCACATTCAGCACGCTATGCGTGCTTTCACTTTCTAGCAGCCAGGACAATCGTGACCGCTTGTTTTCTTTTCTTATGATAGGCTGGGATAAAATTCGGTGCCATCTCCGATATATGTCGCTCCCAGACACTGGATGCTTTGCTTATATTCTCAGTCGCTTTTGCTACTGCTGGGCTGCTGCTATGGCAAAGAGCAACGTTGCTATGCGGTCGACCAAATCACAGTGAGGCTGTGTGGGGTGTCTGAGACTAACCCAGCCGCAATCACCCTGTGGCCCCCTGCCACATAGCATGTGCCGGGCATCAAACATTGCGGAAACAAGCCACACAAAGCGGCCACAAGTCGTGCCGGTAGGAACAAAGTTGCATGGGCACATTCAACCTAAGGCCCCCGCTTTCCGAATGTCTCTGTTAAAAGCGGCTTCTCGCCGAAGCCTGCCAGCACCCATGCTCTGCTCTGCTCGAACCAGAAGTTCAATTAATAGAAGCCAAGGAGGTGGCGCACGCTGCCTCATGTCCACTATGGGACCTAGCAACACCCGACGTCCCTGATCTGAGGTATTAAATGAGCCAGATGTTTCCCGCTTGTGTATGTTGGTCAGCTCCTTCCCAGGTGGACTCCTAGGGACTGGGGGGGCGGGATCTCATCTCCCGCCGTCTAAAGATGCAAAGACAAGTAGGCAGTGAGAGAGGGAGTCCCCAGTGCTCTCCAAGGGCTCCTTGATTAGAGATGTAGGTTTCCTGAAGGGAAGTCCATGCTTGTGTGCCTGGCTGTGTGCTAGGTGGGATAAGGCCATTCCAGTGGGCTTTCCGCATTTCACCAATGAGCTGGGATGCCAGGTGGGGATCCGGGCTGCTGGTGGGTCATGACTCCTATCACCATCCGGCTGCCTCCAGTGCTAGCTCTCTCTGCAAGAATTGAGAACAGCCTGACCCTGGGGGAACCTGCCCGCTGGTGGCTCAGGACTGCCTAGTGCTGACACTGCTCGCCAGGACACAACACAACCGCAACAGGGTGAGTGACACCAGGTACTGGGGGGCGGGTGGAGATAGCCACGTTGGCACACATGCACAATCAAGCAGGGCACAGTACACACCCACAATGACCCTGGCACCTCGCCCAGACCCACAGACTGTCACAATGTACAATGCCATGCTGTCAGAATGTCAACTGTACCATAGGGCTACATACATGTGGACACATTGTAATACACCATCTCTCCTTCACATCGCAGGGGCATCATCAACACCTCCTGTAGAGCAGTCCCAGCCACTCTTCACTGATGACGAGGAGGACAACAAGAGCATCGACGCACAAGCCCTCCTAGACATCATTGACATCATCCGCGACACACCTCCAGGATCAGGGCAGCCCAGCTACATCGAGGAGACCCCACCCAACACCCAAACCACCCAGCAGGAGGCACCCACAGCCCCTGCACCCTCCCAAGTCCCCCAGGAACAACAAATGGCCTTCCAACACCGTGTGCTGGAGGTCCAGAGGGAGACGGCTGAGAAGGTGCGGGTGGGGTTCGAACTCATGGCTGCCAAACTGAACGCCATCCTTGGGTGTCTATGTCTGCCCCATGGTCTCCAACGAGCCCTGACTGACATCGCTGGAGTCATGATGCAGAGAGTAGAACAGCTGTCCGCTCAGAGTGGCTCTAGCGATATCAGCCGTGACCTGGCACACATGCGGAGGCTCATGGAGGACATGGTGCGTATGGAGGCGGGAAGGATGGCAGCCACCGCTGCACATCATCGAAATGTAGCTGGGATCTATCATGCCCTGCAGACCTCCATCATGGCATTGCCGCCACAAGGCGTGGCGCTGATGAATGCTTCTGCCCCCACACCATCCACATCCCCGCCCCATGGTGTGTCAGTGCCTCACAGTGCGGCAGACGTATCCACTCAGGCCCCTGATGTGTCAGTGGCACACAGTGCCGCAGCCGGTACTGCAACACCCACGGGGGGCAGGGCACACATCCGGGGTCGAGGACGTGGATGGGTTTGTGATCAGGAGGCACTAGCATTTATTTCCGCCACCTGGCCTGTTTCTGCTTGGTGCCGCACATGGCCTCATGACCTTCCACTGACCCCCGATACACTCCGATGCACTCACCTTGGACAGCGACATGGACTGCCACATCCTGTTCGACGACCAATGACATGGCGAACAGACTGTGGACTGTACCTTTCCTCCTCCGCAGTACATGTCATCCCCGGATGGACTCTGGCTGGCCCTCCACGGGCCCATATTGTGTAGCGTGCTCGGCATTGCCCTGTACCGCTCCAGCAGCATAACTGCACTGGATGTGCAAATAAACATCCAGTGACACACTGCTGTGTCATGTCTTACATCATTCAGGTATGGATGCGTGGATGAATGTGGAGACAGTGCCTTCCCTTGCGTCAATGATGTTCATCCTGTGGGATGCGTGTCAGAGGGTGCGACATTGCATTTTGTGTACCTGGTCCCGTAAATGCTACAACAGGGACACACGCATCAGTCACTTCCTTGTCCGGACATGGACTGGACCACGCCAGAGCCCACGAGTCATTGTGGCAAGCCATCATTGCTGCCCGTCGCAGGCGCACTCGCTGGTGGTGTGCAGGTCACTGGTCTAGTCATCAGCATGTCACAGCCACTCCCTAAGGACAGGTTTGCACACACACCACACCCATCCGGCACAGGCGTCACTGGCCATGTGACTCCGCCAACATAAGGGTCCGACAACGTCACATTCCCCTCTTCCGGTGGTGACTGGATGAGGGCCGCTCCACGCTTCACATTCATAAAGGGCCCATGAGTTGTTGCGCACAGGGTTGAAGACATCCGAGACCTGGCGCACACCACTGGCCTTCCGCCACGTGGCGCAGACTGGGGTTGCATAGGGTTAGTGGCATCCGAGGCCTGACGCACGACGCGGGTCTAACGCCATGTGGCGCAGACTGGGGTTGCACAGGATTAGTGGCATCCGAGGCCTTGCGGACAGCACTGGCACCCCTCCACGGGACGGTGATTTTGGGAGTCAGTGGCACCTTAAGCTGCTGAGTGGTTGTGCAGCCTGCGATGATGCCCCGTCCCGGCAGTCCGGACAGCTCAGGTTTAGTGTGCCCTGCTGGATCGCAGTGTAGGCCAGAGCAAGCGGGCAGCGCCGGCCTACTGCCACGTGGCTTCTTTTCCGGGATCCCAGAGTTAGTGGCACCCATTGGGCTGAGCAGATGTGCAGCCTGCGATGGTGCTGGGTGCACTGGTATGTCCTCTGCCATGGAGTAATCAAGACCCAGCACCAAATGTGAGACCTGTTGGCCTGCGGAGCGTGGCTGCATGGTTTGGAGGGTGCCATGTCTGCGGGCCCAGGGCTTGTGGCTTGCAGCGGCACGTGGTGAGACCTCCTGTCTATGCGCCGGTGGCAGAAGGTGAGAAGTGAGGCCTGGGTGTGCATGGTCGGGCATGCTCTGATGGGCGGCGGGAGGGGTTGGGGTGCCCCTGCCTGGGTGTGCATGGGCGGGCAGGCGATTTTGTCTTGTGCTGGTGTGTGTACTGTACCAGTCATGTATTTGGACTTTGTTTCAGCTGACGGCTCTGACTCAAATGTGTGACCTGATGAACTGCGATACATACCGGCACGTGGTTAGAGACACACCGGTGGCAGCAGGTGAGCAGTGTGGCCAGGGTGCGCAGGGGCTGCACTCTCTCTCTCTCTCCCTCTCTTCTTCTCTCTCTCTCTCTCCCTCTCTTCTTCTCTCTCTCTCCCTCTCTTCTTCTCTCTCTCTCTCCCTCTCTTCTCTCTCTCTCTCTCTCTCCCCTCTCTTCTCTCTCCCTCTCTTCTCTCTCTCTCTCTCTCTCTCTCCCCTCTCTTCTCTCTCCCTCTCTTCTCTCTCTCCCCTCTCTTCTTCTCTCTCTCCCCTCTCTTCTTCTCTCTCTCTCTCCCCCTTTCTTCTTCTCTCTCCCTCCCTCTCCTTCTCTCTCTCTCCCTCTCTTCTTCTCTCTCTCTTCCCCTCTCTTCCTCTCTCTCTCCCCCTCTCCTCTTCGCTCTCTCTCGCTCTCTCTCTCTCCCCCCCTTCCTTCTTCTCTCTCTCTCTCCCCTTTCTTCTCTCTCTCTCTCTCTCTCTCTCCCCCTCTCTTCCTCTCTCTCCCCTTCGCTCTCGCTCTGTCCTTTGATGTGCGCAGGACACACCTTCTCATCATGCTTTTTGTCTTGCAGGCTGGGACCTACGGATTGTGCCGAGGGGAGCGGCCATGTGTCTTCAGTTCATTTCAGTGTTCATTTTAGTAAAGTTTCATTTGTTGCTTCGAAAGTGAATGTGTGCTGCTCATTTCTGTGTCGACACATGCATGTCACCACTTATGATTGTGCGACGTCAGGCGGATTATTTTGTGCATGTTTAGGTGTAGCTGATGTGGCATGTCTTTGGTCGGGGGGTGCCAGGGAGGGGGGGTCCTGGGGGTGGTGTTGGTGGGTGTTGTGGCCCTCTTGGGTGTCTGGGCCGCATGATGGGTGGCTCCATGGCATGTTGCCCTTCCGATGTGGCCCTGGGCTGTGCTCCCTTTTGTTGTGCAGGCTGCCATCCAACTTTACACCAGGTCAGAGCAGGTGTAGATTTACTGGTGCTAACGCGCCTAATCGCCGGTTTTGTGTTTTTATAGCAGTTCTGTCTGGTCGCTGAGAATGTTGAGGTGTGATGATTTTGCGGCTTTTGGCACTTGAACACCCACTCTGCATCTCATTAGCGATAGTTGCGGGGGCCTCTGTGGCGATGTTTTTTGCGCCTGCTATCACGGATAAACTGGTGCTGTGGGCTGTTAACACCAGCTTGTGAATGGGGCGATAGATTTATCGAAACTTTGGCTGCGATAAAGTGCTGTTGACTTGGCGATAGTTGCTTATGAATATTCCCCATAGTTTAATAAATCTTCAAAATTGTATATGAATACTTATGTGCTTTGAAAATTCTACATTGTAATTTTTTGTGGACTTTCATTTATTTTCAAATTCTTTTGCTAAGCTCTAGAAATACATGTTTGTCATTCTATAGTCATTCAAATATTCTAAAAAGCAGTTCATATAAAATGTATGTATTACTCGCTTTTTCACCGCTCTGCACAGAATGCCAGCATCTGAATTCTCTCAGGAGCAACGCTGCCCTTTGGGGAGAAAGGGAAGGTCGCAGTGCAATACATACACCCTGTCCAGTTTGTGTGATGTAACTAACCACATGCCAGAAAATCACATGTAAGGGGGGAAAACAGTTTTTGTTTGCCACACCGTGGGCATCTGATGACCATTTTGCGTTGCTTGGCAATCCTCCTGGCCACCACCTTAGTGGTTAAATTGAATCGGTTTAATTTCTTTAGGAGTTTTCCAAAGCATACTGCTCCTTCATTGCACCAAGAACACAGCGTTTCCGCTCTCAGTCCTATCACGCCCTTCCTTTCTTACCACTGAGGGTTTTATTCTTCCCACTTCGCTTGTTTGACCATCCCAACTGAGTGAAAATACTAGAGTAGGATAGTTAAATTGCACATTGTTTCCTTCAGCTGCATTTCGAGGAAAAAATTAAATCAAACAAAAATAAATATATAAACTTAACAGAATTTTAGGGAAAGCAAAATTTTCACTTGCCACCAATGAGCTGCCTAGTACTGCTAGGGTGAGCACTTCACGGGCTCCAATCCTGAACCTTTTTCACTTAGAAATCATTAATTTCAGGTGTTACTGGAAGCAAAACAAGATAACTGCCCCCCCCCCCGCGGAATACATTAGACTATCCCACAGAAGTCAAGGCATGAAAACTCTCTCCATACTGACCTGGAGGGTGCAGTATACCACAAGTACAATGTTTTGCCTCCAAGCTTCTGATTGTGTGCCCTTTCCATCAGGTGTCGTCCTTCTCTGCTAAGCTTTAGGTCAGGTGGCTATATCCCGGAGTACTTCTGCAATCTGCCTGGCTTCTTGTTAAAAAAGAGAACTCTCTCTCCAGGCTCGTGCTCTCACTTTGCCCGCCAGGCTCGTGCTCTCACCTGTCTCTTCTTACACTCGATTGCGGTCCGTGAGGTTTGGCTCCAAATAGGTATTACCGAATGTGGGGTTCGACGTCCAAATGTACGAGATCGCCACATCCCCTCCGTTGACCATGAAGCACAGTGTTGCTTATTACTAAACTATTTGCTGACGTACATTACGTATGTATTTTAAAACGCATGCCTTACAATTACGGCATTACACTTATTGCACCTGACTCAGGTTAACTAGGAGTGGTAAGTTTCTCGACACTGGGCTGGTCCCAGTGTAGTCCTGACGAAGAGCTGGGGAAGCTCGAAACTAGTTGACCAGATCATATGCTAGGCACACCTTTCCATTATAGTTAGGTTTCCTCGGCATATTACCCCGTTTTTAATCTTTTTCAGCTTAGAGCACTAATAAAGTTTATTCTTAGCCCACTAGCTGATTATTTTAATTATCCCACTCCACCACTTTTTCACTTACACTACACATAGTCCACAATTTTTTAGTGCTCCTACGTAACATCGCAAGTCGTAGCACGCCCCAGTCCGTAGAGGACTGGGAGGACCCCTATGATGAAGCATGTCACCGTGGGGAAACCCTGGTGAGTGAGGGGACTAAAGAAAGAGATAATTCTTCCCTTTCTTTCCAATCGGTGCTCTTCAGGATCAAATTGACTTCTGGAACACCTGTTTTTTCTGGTTAGGTTTTTGTCTACTTGACTTGTTCAGGTAGTTGTTTTTTGGAGAGTGTATTCGTGGAGGGTAAACCTAACCTGTAACCTCTACTTCCCCCTCGTTTTTTGGCTAATCTTCTTACACTCGGTCAGGCATACCCTTCACACCTTTCCAAAAGTTACATGTGTCCGCCTTATATACTCCTCATCGAATCAGGAATGTCTGGTTACTCACCGGTAGTATTCATTACTTCGAGTCCTGGTCTTCCCGTCCCATTCCTTAACAGTAAGCAGCTTGTCTGCTCCACAGAAACCCTATCCTGCTCCACAGAAACCCTATACCGAGCAGAGCTGTAACACTTCCCTCAATATGGCTCCACCTAGTTGGTGTGCATAAAGGGGGAAGTGCGTCATGACAACATCCTGATAATACCAAAGAAACCCAGAGAATAAAACCAAATACAAAACAATCACCTGAAAATAAAAACAGGGAGGGAGTGGAGGGCTCAGGAATGGGACGGGAAGACCAGGACTCGAAGTAATGAATATTACCGGTGAGTAACCGGACATTACCTCCTCGTCCGTCTTCCCATCCCCTTCCTTAACAGTGAGCCCATACCCAAGTGCACGGTGATGGTAAGAAAAAGACCAGGAAATGCATTAATACAGGTCCATTTAATAACAAGGAAAGCAGTACAAATCACAAACCATGTACAGCAGACAAAACATGAGTGCCAAAGGCAGCCGAGGCTGCCATCCTCAACTGAAGATGGTAATGGGAAACAAAGGTATGGGGAGAGGCCCACGTAGAAGCATTGCAAATGTCACGCAAGGAGGCACCTTTAAACATGGCCCAGGAGGAGGAAACACCCAGAGTGGACCTACCCTGGACAGCAGAAGGGAGAGGACAGTGAGCAGACTCATAAGCAAAAATAACTGCACACTTCACCCAACGAGTCAAGGTGGACAAGGAAGGATGAAGGCCCTTCCCAGAGATCCCGTACGTAACAAACAAGGAATCAACCTTCCGAAAAGCACTGGTCCAATCCAGATGGATGCGGAGAGCCCTCAACACATTTAAAGAATGCAGAACCACCTCCTCCAGGGAGGAGGGGTCAGGGAAAAAACAGAAGGACAATATCCTCCTTAGAGCGGAAAGAAGACAAAACCTTGAGCATTACAAACAGACTAGGACGAAGAATCACCTTGTCAGAGCAAAAGCGCAAAAAAAAGTGGGGGGAAGCCATCAAAGCACCAAGCTCACCAACCAGCCGCTCAGAAGAAATGGCCTCCAAAAAAAGAACCTTAGCCGAAAGGTACTTAAGGTCCACAGAGAGCAAAGGCTCAAAAGGGAGCTCAGTCAAGGGCTGCAGAACCAGTGGAAGATCCTAGGCCAGGACCGGTGAGTTTGAAACAGGGCGCTGTATCAAAAAGCTCCGCAAAAGTTGAGCTACCAAAGGGGAGACAGAAGCCACAGAAGAACCCCTAAAGGCAAGAATGGCAGCCCACTGAGTACGAAGAGTGGATACAGCCAGCCCCAAGACAAACCCTTCACGCAAAAAGTCTAGCGCCCGCACAGCAGCACAGGAGGAGGAAGATAGACCCTTCCCCAGGCACCAGGGTGAAAAGAGTTTCCAATGACGCCCATAAGATTTCAGGGTGGAAGGCCTACGAGACAATTGGATGCTCTGGGCCACCTCGAGAGAACAACCCTGGTCCAACAAACCTAACCTCTCAAGTGCCTACCCCCAGCCGAAGGCGGCGCAGAGAGGCCATGCTGAGAAGAGGAGCATGTAGCGAAGAGGGGCACAGGGCAAACTGTAATTGAGGGCACACCAACTAGGCCACAAGAAGGGTAAACCAAGGCCACCGGGACCACTCCAGCACCACCAGAAGAACCTCCGCCCAATCTACCAGAATCTTCCGGAGGACCCGGGGGATCAAGGCAAAGGGCGGGAAGGCATACAGGAGTCCCAGGGACCACGGAACGGAGAAAGCATTGATCGCCCAGGCCAGCCGAAAAGGAACAAGGCTGCATAAATGAGGAAGAAGGGCCGATCCTCCGAGGCAAAGAGATCCAGCCAAGGAAAGCCGAACCGGAAGAGAATCTGATTGAACAGAAGAGGGTACATACACATGGTCCCCAAGGAAGGAAACACCCTGCTCAGAGAGTCTGCAGGCCCATTCTCCCTCCCCGAAAGATAGACAGCCATCAGAGAAAGGACATTTCGCTCGGCCCAAAGACCGATCCTCCTGGAAAGGAGAAACAGAGACTGGCACATGCCCCCCTGCTGATTCACATAAGTGTGAACAACCTGGTTGTTGGTCTGAATAGAGACAGCACGGCCCTTAAGGAGGGGAGCAAACCACAGACGGGTCAACCAAACCGCCCTCAATTCCTTCCAGTTCGACAACTGGGAAGCCTCGAACCAGGACCACCGACCCTAGGCTTTGGAAACCCCCAGAACCGCACCCCATCCCAAGGCACTGGCATTGGTCAATAACACCACGGCCGGAAAAGTAAGAAGGTCGAAACCCCGGTAAAGAGACTAAGGGGACAACCACCATTGGAGAGCAGCCCGAATCCCTGGCATAGCAGGAATAAGAATGTCATAGTCCAGAATGTGATGCAGGAGGGGATACAGATGGAGACAGGCCCAAGGAACGAAATGCAGAGTAGAAGCCATCTCCCCTTGACTCAGCAACCAGAGCCGGGCAGACACCTGGGATTGAGACAGAGCCCACGAAAGGTGCCTGAACAAAGTTGATCGTCTTTCCTGGGAGAGGAACACCATCGCCATCCGGACGAGAGCCCCCAGAAACTTCAGAGTCTGGGAGGGCAGCAGGGAGCACTTCCTGTGATTGATGAGGAACCAATAGGACTCCAGAAGACGACAGACCTGGTCCACATTCTTCTGTGCCTGAGAGAAAGAAGGAGAAACAATCAACCAATCATCAAGGTAGGAAAAAACTTGAAGTCCCTTGGAATGGAGAATACCCACCAGAGGGGCCAAGAGCTTCTTTAAAACCCTTGGCACCGATGAAAGGCCAAAAGAAAGCACCTGGAATTGAAAGTGCCGGGAACCCACAAAAAAGCGAAGAAACTGCTGATCCGCAGGAAGTACAGATACATGCAGATAGGTGTCCATCAGGTCGAGGGAGGCAAGAAAGCACCTCGGCAGCACCAGTTGCAGGATAGACAGCAAGGACACCATCTTGAAATGACGACGAGGAATGTAGAGATTGACCCTCTTTAGATCCAACACAGGGCGCAAGTCCATTGTATCCTTCTTGGAGACCCGAAAGAGGATGGAATAACAACCCAGCCCCTTCTCCAGAGGAGGGACCTCCACAATAGCCATCTTCTCCAAGAAAAGCCGAACGCCCTCCACAAAGGCTGCCCGCCTCAGAGGATAACGCGGCAGAGGAGTTTCCCGGAAGAGTGGCGGTGAAGAGAGGAAAACTCGATCTGGTAACCGGAGGACACCTTCTGGACCGCCCAGGCATCTGGAAGACTCAGCCAGTGATGACAAAAGTAGCAAAGGCAACCCCCAACCGGAAAAGTCTAAGTCATTTGGAGAAGGAGCGGAGGCAGAACCACCGGATTGGGCCCTGGACTTGGCACCACCTGGGGCCCCCCAGGCCACAACCCCTGCCATGAAAGGGCTGCGGAGCACCCCTGGCGGAAGGAAAGCCAAAAGCACGGCGATAACCAAAACCACGTCCTGCAGAAGGTGGGTGAACAGGAGCCACAAGCTTACGATTTTCAGCAGACTGCTTGACCAAGTCCTCCAGCTGGGGTCGAAAGACCTTGGAACCGACAAACGGCAACCCTAGCAGGACTGACTTCTGAGAGGACTCCGCCTTAGAAGACCTCCTCCAGATATGACGACGAGTAGCAATGGAAGCCCCAGAAGATGCTGCCGCTGCACACAAATTGTCAAAGGAAATGTCAGAGAGATAGCGCACCTGCAGTTCCATGAGAGCCAAGAGAGAGGAGGCATCCTCGCTGTTAGAACCGGGGTCTCTAGTTGGCTGGGGTATGCACCCTAGTCCAAGTAGGGACCACCGCTCCCGACAGGGTAGCTGGGCACAGAGCAGGAAGGCGTAACTTAAGAGGCAATGCGTAAAGTAGTAACACTCACCCACCATGACACAGTGAAACACCACAAATGGACAACACACCAGTCGATTATAAAAATATAAAATCTTTATCTATATTTCAGGCAGGCTTGAATCAGTAAAAATTCCACATATATCTTATTTGCACAATCTGCTGTCAGGGTTCTGAAGTAACCTTGCAAGTTCAGTAAGTCTGTGACCCACTGTATGGGCCTTCTCATAAAGACAAGAACCTGCCCATGGACTGTGTTCCTCCTGGTCCCTAGGTGAGGATTTCCAGCGCGGGGTCAGGCAGAACTAGTGTGCCTCGGAATACTCTCAGGCCACCAAAGTTAGTTTATAAGCTCCGGTATCGCAAGGGGTTAAGCTTCCAGCATGAACGTTCTCTCACTGTGCTCATCGCAAGAATGAGGTTGCAAAGAATTAGGCAAGCACGTTAGCCCCGCTGTCCTTCGTGCAAGAACGCGGCCACAGATAGTTAGACTGGCGCCTTTAAATTAGCTCCTCTCACATCCGGCCCCCAGCCGAACGATCAGCTGTCCCGCGGTTCCTTAGGCAGAGTTGCACCAGCCTTTGGCCCGTTCTCAGAAAAAGGCCCCAACACAGCCTTAAGCAGGCCTGCTACTAGTGGTCACAGTCCCGTTATTGGCCCCGCTGCCGTGCCTCACCCTACCGCCCACACAGCTCCCGTATCCCGCCCAAGTCAGTGACAGGCGCGGGAGGCTCTGCGTACACACACAGGGCTTTACCTGGGAGGCGGACGGGGCCGGTAGCAGTTCAGGTCTCCTCCGGTCGCGGGGAAGGTGGCAGATCACACAGCCTCTCTCCCGCAGCAAGTCCAGTGTTACCCCAGGCGCTGGAGCTCTTCCTTGTAACGCGGTTGGATTCCTTGCGTTCCCGTCTCTCCGCACAGCTTCCTCCTGGGGACGAGCCCCTGGTTGCTTGGCAACCCCCGTGGCAACACCAATCCCAGTGCGGCTTTTCCCTGAGGCTGGAGATGACACGCCCAGGGCTCCCGAAGCTCCCAGGCCACGGTGGTGATTACGGGGGAGAGGAGGGAAGATTTCATAGCGGTCCTGGTGCACTGTTTGCCCGGGCTGTGGCGGTGACGATCGGGAGGCAGTTTTAGATATATCCCCTAAACCAAGGTCGTGGCGGTGAAATACTAGAGCACAGCGCTTCCTCTGCCACAGCGCTTGCACTCTACAGCTTGCCCAGGTGGCGGCGGTGACGAATGAATCACAGCGCTCCTACCCCACAGCGCTTTACCATGCCTTAGGGGTACCTGAAGGCACCGGAGGTTAACAGGGCTTCAGCGCTTCAGTCCCTTCACAGTGCTACCACGTGTGGGCAGATCCTGGGCGGCGGTGGTGATTTGGGGGCGATAAATAGAGCTGCACACATCCAGCGCTTTACAGTCCAGTTAGGAACCCCAGGCAGCGGCGGTGACTTTCAGGCATACAGCGCCACAGGGGGCAATTTACAGACAGGTTGTTGCTGTCCTTTCGGTTCCTTCTTGCAGCAAGGCAGTTCCACAAGCTGCAGGGTTAGTCCTTGGGGACGTGGTTGTTCCCTTTGTTCCTTTTGGCAGCAAGGCAGTTAAGTTAGTACAACGTTGTCCTTAGAAATAGTGTGGAGACACTCTGGAGGTGTTGCTTCAGTCTCCTCTTGGCAGGGTCAGATCAGCAGGAAGTAGGGCAGCTCAGCAACCACAGGGGCAGCCGTTCCTAGGCACAGTGAGCTCCAGCAGAGTGGCAATCCTCCTGGAGCAGCAGTCTGTACTCCAGAAGAGTTTCGTCGTGGTCCAGCAGTGTAACAAGAATGTGAGGCCAGGATCCTCCCTTATATACCCTACAGTCTAGTTACTGGAAGGTGGTGGAAGTCTCTGGAAGGGTTTGGGGGCAGGGGTTTCTGGAAGCGTCCAGGGAGTTCTGGGATGTTCCCTGCCTTCCCTGACCAGACTGTCACAGTGACGAGATACAGGGCCGTTAACGCTCCGGTGGGTAGCCATTCACAGTCCCTTCAAGGGGAGAAGGTGCGAATCACCAATCCCACCTCCCAACCCAGGCAGCTATCAGTGTGTAGATGGGAGGGGGGAGTCTGCAGTGCCCAGACTAAGTGTAGGCAGGAAAATATCTACTTTCTAAAAGTGGGATTGCTAAAGGAGTAGTTCCCAAACCCCATATATCATTAGAAAGAGTTCCCTGCCCCGAGTCCAACAAGACCAAACATGACAAACTTAATAGGTCCCTGTCAGAAATTATCCCATAAGGGGGGTTCCCAATGTTAGCCTATGGAGGGTTAAGCCTCACTGCAGTAGCAGGGGCTTGTGGCAGATATGCCAGCGTCACAATGTTTTAGGGGAGAACACCTGCACCTCAGCACTGTTTAGCAGTGGTGAGGCGCCCAGTGACCTAAGTCCAACAAAAAGGTACGGTGAAATTGGGAGGCACAAGGGCAAAAATGTAGGGGGAGACCACCCTAAGGCTGACAGGTCCAACATGTGTCCCCCCCAGCTGAAAGTGGGGAGAACCCGGGGCCTTGAGCACAGGAGCTGAGCATATGGCCTGCTTTAGGGAGTCAAAGGCTTTTTGGCAAGCCTCGGTCCAAATCACTTTTCTAGGGTGTTTCTAAGAGGTTAGCTCAGTCAAGGGGGCCACAATGGTGCCATAACCCTTGAAAAATCTGCGGTAGTATCCTGTGAGGCCCAGGAAAAGCCCTGACCTCAGTTTGCATCTTGGGGGGCTCCCAGGCCAGGATGGTTTCTATCTTGGCCTGTAGGGGCTGCACCTTACCCCCGCCCACCAAGTGTCCTAGGTAGACTACCGACCCCTGCCCTATCTGGCATTTGCTAGCTTTGATAGTCAGGCCCGCCTGCTGCAGGGCCTGAAGCACTTCCTGGAATTGACGCAGACGGTCCTCCCAGCTGTTACTGAAGACAGCTATGTCGTCCAGGTAGGCAACCGAGAAGGTCTCTAAACTGGAGACGACCCGGTTCACCAGCAGCTGGAAGGTGGCAGGAGCATTTTTCAGTCCAAAGGGCATCACTCTAAACTGGTAGTGGCCCTCTGGGGTGGAAAAGGCGGACCTCTCCTTGGCTCCCTCGGTTAGGACGATCTGCCAGTACCCTGACGTGAGGTTAAAGGTACTCGGGTATCGGGCAGCCCCCAGCCGGTCAATGAGCTCATCCGCCCTAGGGATAGGATGAGCATCAGTCTTGGTAACAGAGTTCAGTCCTCTGTAATCCACACAGAACCTAAGTTCAGGTGTGGTGCCCGGTGGGGCAGCTTATGGTACCAGCATCACCGGACTGGACCAGGGGCTGTTGGAGGGCTCTATCACCCCCAACTCCAGCATCTTAGTGACTTCACTCTGGATGCTGGCCCTCACCTTATCTGACAGCCTGTAAGACTTGGACTTGACAGGGAGGCTGTCTCCTGTGTCCACATCATGGGTACACAGGTGGGTAATCCCAGGAATAAGGGAAAACACTGAAGAGAACTGCTCCAGGACCTGGCGGCAGTCCCTCTGTTGCCCAGGAGTCGAGGATGGGGAGAGGACCACTCCCTCCACCAATCCGTCCTTCTCTTTTGAAGCAAAGAGGTCCGGGAGAGGTTCACGTTCCTCTTTCTCGGCCCCATCAGTCCCCATCAGTAAGGTGAGCTCAGACCTCTCATGGTGGGGTTTGAGGCGGTTAGCGTGTAGTACCCTGTGGGGCTGTCTGGGGTTCTTAAGTTCCACCAGGTAAGTGGCCTTGCCCTTCTTCTCCAATATCTCATAAGGGCCCGTCCAGTGGTCCTGGAGGGCACTGAGCTTCCATGACCCACACCTTCTGCCCAGGCTCTAGCTCCACAGGGTGAGAGTTCTGGTCGTACCATTCCTACATCACCGCCTGGCTGGCCTCTAAGTTGTCAGAAGCTTGCTGCCACAACTTAGCCATTTGGCTGCGGAAGGCCAGCATGTAGCTCACTATATCTTGGGGAAGACTCCTTGGAGTCTTCTCCCACCCATCCATAACTAAACTGAGAGGTCCCCTAACAGGGTGACCGTACAAAAGCTCGACGGGGCTGAAACCCACCCTCTTCTGCGGTACCTCCCTGTAGGAAAATAACAAACAGGGCAAGAGGATGTCCTACTTTTTCCTCAGGCCCTCAGGCAGACTCCTGATCATGCCCTTTAGGGTCTTGTTAAATCTTTCCACGTGACCATTGGTCTGTGGGTGGTAAGGGGTGGAAAACTTATAAGTAACCCCACACTCCTTCCACATGGCTTGCATGTTAGCAGACATAAAATTGGTGCCCCTGTCGGACACCACCTCTTTGGGGAAACCCACTCTGGTAAAAATCCCCATCAGGGCCCGGGCCACCGCAGGGGCTGTGATGGTTCTCAGAGGAATAGCCTCTGGGTACCGGTGGCGTGGTCCACCAGAACCAGGCTAAACCTGTGACCAGAAGAAGTCGGCGGATCCATGGGCCCAACAATGTCGATGCCCACCCGTTCAAAGGGGGTGCTAACGACAGGTAGTGGTTCCAGGGGAGCCTTCAGCTTAGTCCCTGTTTTCCCACTAGCTTGGCAGGTCAGACAGGTCCTGCAGAATGTATCTGAGGAGACCCGCATCTGTGGCCAATAAAAATGTGGGACAAGCCTAGCAAAGGTCTTGTCTTGGCCCAAGTGTCCTGCCAAAGGGATCTCAAGAGCCAATCCCAAAAGAAAGGCCCTGTAGCATTGGGGGACCACTAAGGCCCTAGATGACCCATGCACAGGAGCCTTGGGCTCACTGTAAAGGAGGCTGTCCTCCCAGTAAATATGGTAGTTCCCGGAAACATTGCCTGCTGCTTGGGCTTCGGCCTGTCGCCTCATGCCCTCAAAGGTGGGGCACTCCTTCTGTGCCCGACAAAACTCCTCCCTGGTGGGCCCTCCTTCCACCTGCCACTCTGCAGGGGTAGTAGGTCCCCCAATAAAGCAACGTTCCCCTCCGTGGACTCCGGTGCGACCTCCTCAGGTGCCCCATCCATCTCACGGGGTGACCGCCCCGGGGCGGACTTCCCATGCCATCCGGCTCCTCCCTTTTTAGCAGCTGGCTGGGCCATTGTTCCAGGCTCCAGCCCTGGTTGACTCCCTTTCCGGGCAGCCATGGACCGTGTGGTAGCACAGATCCTCTCTGGTAACCTCAGCATCTCCACATGTGCTTTGAGCTCTACCTCCTTCCAGGCAGTGTGTTCAAGGTCATTCCCTAACAGACAGTCCACTGGCATGTCAGGGCTCACAGCAACTCTTAGCAGGCCTGAAATCCCTCCCCACTCAAATGGAACCTGTGCTACGGGATAGTGACCCTCCCTGTTGTCAGCCATCACAACTGGGTGGAATGCATCGGGAACGATTTGCTCTGGGGACACCAGCTGACTCCTTACCATAGTCATGCTGGCACCTGTGTCCCTCAGGGCCTCCACCCCCTGACCATTGATGGTGACCCACTGCCTATACTTGGTAGTATTTGAGAGCACGTGGATCTTAGGAACCATGTCACTGTCTCCCAGGGATACTAGGACAAGTCCTGCCCCCTCACTCCCATTATCTAGGGACTGCTCCTCCCCAAGCGCTACACTAGCCATTCCGGGGTTTTTGCCTCCAGTGGGAGGTGGTGCTCTCTTGCGACACTTGGGATCCCCCTTGTAGTGTTCAATTTCACCACACTCATAGCACCGGACAATTCTGGGCTGCTGACCTTTGTCAGGATACGTGGGCTTTTGGTGGCCAGATTGGGGCTGGGACCCAGACCCTTTACCTTGTGAATTGTTTTGGGGGTCTTTAGAGAACTCTTTCTTTTTATCTCCCCCCTCTTTCTTCTGGTGGGAACCCTGACCACCCCTTTGGGAGTACCCCCAGAACCCTTGTTGGACACCCTGGTACTGACCCAGGTGTCCGCCTCCTCCGCAAGCTTCCTAGGATTGGTCAACTTGCCGTCAACCAGCTGTTGGCGCAGCTCTGGAAAACATGTCTCTAGAATGTGCTCTTTCAAGAACAAGTCATATAACCCTTCATAGTCCTGCACATCGCTGTCCCGCACCCAGCCCTCCAAAGCCTTACTAGCGTAGTCCAGGAAATCCACCCAGTTCTGTGTGGGAAGTTTGTGGCTATTCCTAACTCTCTGGGACCCCATGGGCTCTTAGGGACACCTCATAGGCAGCTAACCACTTGTCAATATTATACCCCACCTTAAAACTGGCCATCACATCTTTAGGAATAAAGACCCTGGACTCACGTGAAGCTTCCGTAGGTACGCTGCCACCATTCTTGTTGCTATTGGCCCCTACTTCTAGGGCTCGTATTTCCAGCTCCTTCAGGCTGAGCTCATGGGCAAGTTCCTTTTCCCTCATAGCCAGTCACTTTTCTTTGCGATCCTGCTCCATAGCCCACTTTTCTCTCTCCAGCTTGGCAAGCTCCAATCTGAACTGTCTCTCCTCTCTCCTGTCCTCCAATTCTTCTGAGGACAAGGTCCTTACTGATACACAACTGCCTGCCCTGGAAGGTACCCTTGTACCTGGTAACAAATTGCCATTTTCCACCAAGTGCAGTAGGTCAAGATCTCCTGCGGCGTCGTGCTCTGACCCCTGCCCGTCCCCTTCTCCTTCTGGGTGGGCCGTTACCCATGCTCTCAAGGCTTTCTGAAGATCTGCCTTCTTGGCGCTCCGCTTGAAGGGCACCCTTTTCTCCTCACAGAATTCTTTGAGCTGCACCACCGTGTAAGCTTCCAGGTTGGCCAGCTCAAATTCCATCTTGCTAGGTAGGGCCTCAGACGTTTGTAGAGAAAATCAACTGGGCCTTAGGCAAAAGGACTTTGAAAAAAGAGCATCCAGTCAGGGAGATTTTAAAAATAAAAATGCCAATTGGAGAGGTTAGACAAAAAGGTTTCAGTGGAGTCAGGCATAGGGTTGTGGTGTACACTAAGTCACTGTGTGGTGTTAAACAAGCACAAGTCCTAATCCCACCTCTCGATCACCAATGTTAGAACCGGGGTCTCTAGTTGGCCGGGATATGCACCCTAGTCCAAGTAGGGACCACCGCTCTCGACAGGGTAGCTCGGCGCAGAGCAGGAAGGCGTAACTTAAGAGGCAATGCGTAAAGTAGTTGTGTAACACTCACCCACCATAACAGTGAAACACCACAAATGGACACCACACCAGTAGGTTATAAAAATGTAAAATCTTTATCTATATTTCAGGCAGGCTTAAATCAGTAAAAATTCCACATATATCTTATTTGCACAATCTGCTGTCAGGGTTCTGATGTAACCTTGCAAGTTCAGTAAGTCTGTGACCCACGGTATGGGCCTTCTCATAAAGACAAGAACCTGCCCATGGACTGTGTTCCTCCTGGTCCCTAGGTGAGGATTTCTAGTGCGGGGTCAGGCAGAACTAGTGTGCCTCGGAATACTCTCAGGCCACCATAGTTAGTTTATAAGCCCCGGTATCGCAAGGGGTTAAGCTTCCAGCGTGAACGTTCTCTTACTGTGCTCATCGCAAGAATGAGGTTGCAAAGAGTTAGGCAAGCACTTTTAAGTTAGCCCCGCTGTCCTTCGTGCAAGAATGTGGCCACAGATAGTTAGACTGGCGCCTTTAAATTAGTCCCTCTCACATCTGGCCCCCTGCCGAACGATCAGCTGTCCCGCGGTTCCTTAGACAGAGTTGCACCAGCCTTTGGCCCGTTCTCAGAAAAAGGCCCCAACACAGCCTTAAGCAGGCCCGCTACTAGTGGTCACAGTCCCGTTATTGGCCCCGCTTCCGTGCCTCACCCTACCGCCCACACAGCTCCCGTATCCCGCCCAAGTCAGTGACAGGCGCGGGAGGCTCTGCGTACACACACAGGGCTTTACCTGGGAGGCGGACGGGGCCGGTAGCAGTTCAGGACTCCTCCGGTCGCGGGGAAGGCGGCAGATCACACAGCCTCTCTCCCGCAGCAAGTCCAGTGTTACCCCAGGCGCCGGAGCTCTTCCTTGTAACGCGGTTGAATTCCTTGCGTTCCCGTCTCTCCGCACGACTTCCTCCTGGGGACGAGCCTCTGGTTGCTTGGCAACCCCTGCGGCAACACCAATCCCAGTGCGGCTTTCCCCTGACGCTGGAGATGACGCGCCCAGGGCTCCCGAAGCTCCCAGGCTGCGGCGGTGATTACGAGGGAGAGGAGGGAAGATTTCAAAGCGGTCCTGGTGCACTTTTCGCCCGGGCTGTGGCGGTGACGATCGGGAGGCAGTTTTAGATATATCCCCTAAACCAAGGTCGTGGCGGTGAAATACTAGAGCACAGCGCTTCCTCTGCCACAGCGCTCGCACTCTACAGCTTGCCCAGGTGGCGGCGGTGACGAATGAATCACAGCGCTCCTACCCCACAGCGCTTTACCATGCCTTAGGGGTACCTGAAGGCACCGGAGGTTAACAGGGCTTCAGCGCTTCAGTCCCTTCACAGTGCTACCACGTGTGGGCAGATCCTGGGCGGCGGTGGTGATTTGGGGGCGATAAATAGAGCTGCACACATCCAGTGCTTTACAGTCCAGTTAGGAACCCCAGGCAGCGGCGGTGACTTTCAGGCATACAGCGCCGCAGGGGGCAATTTACAGACAGGTCGTTGCTGTCCTTTCGGTTCCTTCTTGCAGCAAGGCAGTTCCACAAGCTGCAGGGTTAGTCCTTGGGGACGTGGTTGTTCCCTTTGTTCTTTTGGCAGCAAGGCAGTTAAGTTAGTACAACGTTGTCCTTAGGAATAGTGTGGAGACACTCTGGAGGTGTTGCTTCAGTCTCCGCTTGGCAGGGTCAGATCAGCAGGCAGTAGGGCAGCTCAGCAACCACAGGGGCAGCAGTTCCTAGGAACAGTGAGCTCCAGCAGAGTGGCAATCCTCCTGGAGCAGCAGTCTGTACTCCAGCAGAGTTTCGTCGTGGTCCAGCAGTGTAACAAGAAGGTGAGGCCAGGACCCTCCCTTATATACCCTACAGTCTAGTCACTGGAAGGTGGTGGAAGTTTCTGGAAGGGTCTGGGGGCAGGGATTTCTAGAAGAGTCCAGGGAGTTCTGGGATGTTCCCTGCCTTCCCTGACCTGGCTGTCACAGTGACGAGATACAGGGACGTTAAGGCTCCGGTGGGCAGCCATTCACAGCCCCTTCAAGGGGAGAAGGAGCGAATCACCACTCCCACCACCCAACCCAGGCAGCTTTCAGTGTGTAGATGGGAGGGGGGAGTCTGCAGTGCCCAGACTAAGTGTAGGCAGGAAAAGATCTACTTTCTAAAAGTGGGATTGCTAAAGGAGTAGTGCCAAAACCCCATATATCATTGGAAAGACTTCCCCGCCCCGAGTCCAACAAGACCAAACATGACAGACTTATTAGGTCCCTGTCAGAAATTATCCCATAAGGGGGGTTCCCAATGTTAGCCTATGGACGGTTAAGCCTCACTGCAGTAGCAGGGGCTTGTGGCAGATATGCCAGCGTCACAATGTTTTCGGGGAGAGCACCTGTACCTCAGCACTGTTTAGCAGTGGTGAGGCGCCCAGAGGCCTAAGCCCAACAAAAAGGTACGGTGAAAATGGGAGGCACAAGGGCAAAAATGTAGGGGGAGACCACCCTAAAGCTGACAGGTCCAACACTTGCGCTCCTGTAATAGAAGAGCCAGGGCCTGGAAATTCTTCATCAGGGACTGGACCATATAGTAGTAGGTCATAGCCCATAGCAAAGTTGGAAGCGGCATATGAACGCTTCACTGCCCCTTCCACCCGCTTATCGACAGCATCAGCAGGAAGGGCATCATCCGACAAAACCAAGCCCTGCGTGGAAAGGCCAGCCATCAAATTATCAACCTTGACATGCAGAGGGAACTCAGCAGAAAACCCCTCCAAAGGATAACGTTTACTCAAAAAGCGAGGGAAAATGGATTTGTTAACGGCTTGCCACTCATGGGAAAGTACCTAGCGCACTGCGCCATGTAGGAGCAAAGATTCAGAATCAGGCTGGTGATACTGGGTAAAAAAGTAATCTTCCAGGACATCCAGCACAAGTGGAGAGAAAGCCAGATTGCCCTTAACATGGCCAACCAAATCAGAGAGCTCCGCCCCCTGGACAAAGTGACCACGCACACAATCCTCTTCCTCGGGCCCCACATCATCAGGCAAGGGAACAGGGTGAGGCACCTTAGCAGGGGGGCCATCCGCCTCCCCAGCCCGGAAAGCAGCAGCAACAGCCTCATTGATAAGGAGATGCAAGGTATCCAAAGTAGGGTCAGAGGAGCACGAAGCACCCTGCTCCATGGTAGCCACAAAGCAGAGGACGGGCACCAACAGCAACTGACCCATTTAAATGCAAACGAAGTCCCATGGCTCCCGACCTCTCGAACAAGCCGGAAGTGCCCGGCCGCCACAAATGGGAGCAAACCGGACGGGGAACACCCCTAGGGGAGGAACGCAAGGCAAACATACACAGGACGCTCCACGCCGCAGTCGAAGAAGCCAGAGGGACAGCACCCGCTAAACCAGGGCGCGAAGACACCAATGGCGGAAGTGGCTGCCAGAGCATGCCGCCACCGCACAATAAAGCAAGAAATAAAGGCACACACCGCTGAAGCTGGGCGACCGGTGAGCCGCAGAGTGGCATGCGACATACGAACTGGATATGAAAGCGGCCGCTAGTGCAGGCCGCCGAAATCCAAATACCGCCTTCACCTACAATAATTAAAACACACCCCTAAGCACCCGCCTAAGGCAGAAGTGAAAGAAAGAAGGCAGAAAAGCAGCCGCTAAAGCAGGCCGCCAGGAAAACAAAAATGAAATGTAAAAAAACACTTACCCGACCACCCGCTCTGCTAGGCACACAGAAACTGACAAAGTCAGAAAAAAAACGAACAGGATGTTGTCATGACGCACTTCCCCCTTTATGCACACCAACTAGGTGGTGCCATATTGGGGTGAAGTGTTACAGCTCTTCTAGGTATAGGGTTTCTGTGGAGCTGCTCACTGTTAAGAAAGGGGACGGGAAGAAGGACGAGGAGGTAATGTGTGTTCATTTATTTTATTTGTCATTCCACGAGTCTGTTACACAGACTAGAAGTACCTCTCAAGAGCAGGCTGCACATGTAATTGTGCACGCTGGTAGCTACGCTGGCAGTGTTCCCATAGGTAAACAAGCATTTGCAATGCAATAGGTCTCGCAATTGCAAGATTGTGACCTATTGGCATTGTAAATGACAATGCCATTTATTTATGTGTTTTAAAAACACCTTCAAAAATAAAAGGCATTGTCATTTACAATACCAACAGGTCAAAGTTTCTAAAATGCAAGACCTATTGCAATGCAAATGCTTGTTCTCTCGTTCTCTCTCTCTCTCTCTCTCTCTCTCTCTCTCTCTCTCTCTGGTGTGCGTGTTTGTCCCCTTCCCCTTTCTCTTCTCTTTCCCTCACTCAAGGGAGCCAACATGCTGCTCTGCTCCTCCATATTCTTTCAGCTTTGCCACTTTTCTCACACATGAGAACCCAGTGAAGTTGACATGTTGCTGCTCCTTCTTTCTGCAGTGCACCTCTTTTTTCCACATGAACACCTACCCACTGAGCCTCTTTGTTTTGAGAGGCTGCACTTTCCATAAATTAGCTCCTCGGAAAACCTTTACGGCTCCTCGGTTACTCCCATAGCTGCCAAGTTTTTAGACCCCTTATGTGTGACAGTCTGTGTTTATGTGTGACATTTCATTGCTTAATGAGTCACACTATAGTGAGTAGAACCAAGCAGTTGTACTTTGTGCCATCATGCACAACACAAGGAGACAGAGCCCTCTAGAGGTCAGTGTGAGAGTTTGCATTTGTTTCGCTGTGAAAGTTTTGCATTTGTTTACTGTGGAGTTTAGAGCTGCAGCACAGAAAAAGGTTTATGCTTGTAGATCCTAACAATAAATATGATCACATGGACCTGTTGTCAACCATCAGGCGACTGGAACTAAGGCATTTAACACAGCCAAACGAACTAGCAGTAGCTTGGTGTTTAACATTCAGGTTGTCAGTGGGAAAACTGCAAATAAAAGATGAGGAATGTGAAGTGCCAAAAGCTATAAAGCTAGGGCTAGAAGGTGTCAGCCAAACAAGAGACAGTTCCCTGAAAGCCATCTAATGGCCATACACACGCATGCACACAGTGCAATATAAATGAGGATTCTCAGTGAATGACATTCACCATCCTCAGAAAAGGAATTTTAAAAGTCCATATTTGTCAATTTGGTTAAGTTGTCTTTTGTAACTAAAGAAAACACATTTCGGCTTGCAAATATCAATATACTGCACTAATGCTTTGAAGGTAGTTTCACATTGATTGTAGCAATAATTAGGGAGCACTTCTTTCACAGTACGGAGTTGGATCTTATGACGGTTATGCTAGCATTAGCACCAGGCCATGACAAGTCAGGACGTTGATGTTCTGCTGTCGTGCGTTGCCCTCCCAAGTAATTATTTCGTTCTCATCATGTGTGAGATCTTAAACCAGTAAATGCATATATAGCCAATGGCATATTAGTGCATGTAGTTTTTCTTTTTTTCTTTTTAAATCTGTTGCCTAAAAATGTACATTTTGCTGGAAGTTCATCAGCCTCATCTCAACCTTCCGAATAGAATGACTCACTAACCTTTAAAATCAATAAAATAGTTGAGTGGGTGTGTGAGAGGGCTGCAACCACTGTACAACACCGTTAAAAAATAAAATAAAAAAAGACCTGCAATACAGTTGTATTTGCCCATGGCTTATTTTGTAAACAGATTTTCAAGTTTTTCCAAACTCTTGCATGGATGCTAGGACGTAATTGATTGGGACACTTAAATAAACTGCACTGTCAGATTGGCCAGCTGAGATGGGCAGTTCAGACTTCCACAATCAATGCTATCTGGAAGCTGCTAGGCCAGAGACACATCCTCATCGGTCTCCGACTGAGCACTGTGTTTGCCTGCTCCAGCCAATCCTGGCACTGCTCTTATACAGTTTAGTATTATAAGCAAAATGAGGGCAGTGCTTGAATTTGCTGGGATGACATTGCCCAGCATGCACATTTTCAAAGCCAGACAGTGCGCGAAGCGGAAGGATTCAACATCGGCCAGGAGTGGGTTGTGAACAATTTGTAGCTGAACGTGTGCTGCCAAATTCATACTGCAGAGGGGATTGTAGAGAGCCACTCGGGCTCTTCACTACACTGTTGCGATTCTCATGCATCCACACACCCCTCGGGGCGGGCTCGACCCAAGGGGATAAATAAACGGCTGGAGACCGCTTGGGGTCTTCCGGCCACGAGAGAGAAAGTAACAGTCTCGAGTGAGTTATTAAGTGCTGCTGCGGCCTAGTCATTCCCAGGCCCCGCCGTGCTACATTTGCGACGAGGCCGGTCGCACACCACGCGTGCCCGCTTACCTGTCCAGCTCCTGCCGGGAGCGTGCGGTGCCTATCCGCGTGGTCCTGCTCCTTTCTGCCGCTGACTTGGTTTCCCGCAAGGAGCTCGCGGAGCCCACCCGCGCAGCTCCGTACTGGCCGGCACCTGCCGCTCTCTGGCCCTGAGATCTCTGCAGCTGTACCGCCTGTCCTGCTGCCGACGCCTCTCTGCTCGCGCCCGCCCACGTGTCTCGCTGCCCAATGGGAGCGCGTTCAGCTGGTGGCGCTTGCGGAGGCTGCCTGCATCCTGGGGTAAGTGCCCATTGCCCCGCCCACACGGAGCTCGTCCTGCGGTCGTGTCCGCTCCGCACCTGCTGCCGAGTTTCAGCCTGCATGCCTGCCCTTTGATCCACTCACCGGGTCCTCGAGGACGAGGCCCCTGAGGTTGGGCTGCCCCACACACTGCCTGCTCCAGCCCCAGCACGTGTCATACTAGACTGCTCCACCGGGACTGAGCTTGCACAAGGACTCATTCTGTGCAACAGGCCTGCAGGAAAAGACTGTGCTATGTGTTGGAAGTGCCTCATGGCATGTTCTTGACCCCAGAGTCTCCTGACAAGAAGGGGGGGCACAACAAAATGGAGTGAAGGTCGCGCAACTCAAAGGCCGAAGAGAAAAAAAAAAAATAATAATAGAGAGGGGCAATATTGGACATCAGGACACACAGATGCCTGCTACGCCCACGTCTCTCTTCCACCATGGGGCTGCGCCAGAGGGCACATCGCCTCCCACGCACGCATGTGTAGCCTCAAGGCAGTCAGTGGCACGTGCCCACGTGCTAGCATGCACTCCCAGCCACCGAGTTTGATATCCAAGCCACTCCCTCGAGCCAGGACCCCAGCGCACAGCCACCATGAGCAACCTGCCGGCAGCTGGCAATGCTGCTCAGCAGGATGGAGCGATTAATCCACATGGGGGTGCCGATGCGCCTCCCCAGGACACAGCCACACGGCAGTTGCGCCTCTACCCCCCCTTCAGTGAAGCCTCAGACCCCGCCACAGCTGCACCAAGATGGAAGGCATGGGTTGGATGGCTCAACCACTATGGATGGCACTGTGAAACGGTCGCTTCTCATCTGTTATGGAGGCACGGAGATCTATGATCTCTTCAAGACACTTCCCAACCCTGGGAATAATGACGACTACGATGCGGCAGTCACCGCTCTCAACAGGCACTTTAACCTCCAACTCAACCCCGATTTCGAAAAATTCAAGTTCAGAAGGGTGTGGCAGTTGGACTCGGAGTCTGTGGACATGTTCTATGCACGGCTACTCCGGCTGGCCAGCACGTGTACGTTCACAGACCACCGGTAGGAGATACGGGACCAAATCATCCTGGGATTCCGCTCCAAACTCCTGTGGAAGCTGATCCTTTGTCAGCCAGGGATCTCCCTGGACGATATCCTGGTCCATGCCCACTCCCATGAGCGGTCGGACATCTGAGTGGAGGAGATGGAAGCTGCCCTGCACACGCCCGTTGCTACCTCGCACGCACCCAGGCATCCGCCGATCAAAGAAGAGAGGGTGGAAGCAATCCAAAGACACCCCACCGCGACTTGGCAAGCACCCAGGTCGTCGCCAGGAGGACCATGCGGATATTGTGGAGAAGATCACCCTGCGACGGCCACCTGTGGGGAAAAAGGGAAGACGTGCTTCCGCTGTGGCAGGCTGAACCACTATGCCAAGGTGTGCCGCGGCGGACGGTTCAGACAACCCTCGTCGAGGCTCAGGGGCATGCCACAACGGATTAGCCAGATCTCTCTTGACGATTTGCCAGCTACCATGGAGGACCAGCCGCAGGAACGACGCCCGGTGTATGAAGATGATGACGAGGAAGTGTTTGTGGTGTCGTACGTCAGTAGAACGGACTGTCGCCGAAGGCCACCTCCGTGTGGGCGGGGCAATGGGCACTTACCCACCTCCTATGTGCTCTGTCTCAGTTGAAGGCACTGATGTGCAAGCCCTCATTGACACCGGCGCATCCATCAACGTGATGGACTCCGAGCAATATGATCGACTGTAACCTCGACCCCCGCTTGAGCCCTCCAAGGCCCGAATCTACAAGTATGGAGGGACTGACCCGCTTCCTCTCCGAGGAGTCATTCAGGCCAAAGTAACGAGCGGAAGTTACGCCACTGAGACCAGATGCCACATCACCGAGGGGTGAAAGGGGACACTTCTCAGTTGCCACACGGCTGAGGACTTGGGACTCGTTTTCTTTGCCAACCAGGTTCATGAGTCTCACGCGGAAGCGATGTTAAAGGAATTCCCAGCTCTCTTCAAAGGACTCGGGAAGCTCAAGGGCAAGAAGTTCAAACTACACATCGACCCCTCTGTATGACCTGTGACTCTCAGACGCCGGAGGGTACCGTTCAATCTTTGCCCGCAAGTGGAGGAAGAACTGAAAAAGCTCAAAGATCTCGATGTGATTGAAAAGGTCTCTGGTCCAACCCAGTGGGTGTCCCAGCTGGTCGTGGCTCCCAAACCCAAGCAGCCTGGAGCCATCCGGCTCTGCGTTGACATGAGGCTGCCAAACACGGCCATTAAGAAAGAACGCCACATCACTCCCACAATGGATGACATAGTCGCAGACCTAAATGGAGCCAGGTGGTTTTCCAAGCTAGACCTGAATGCTGGCTACCATCAACTGGAACTGGAACCCGAGAGCAGGTATATCACCACCTTCTTGATGCACGTTGGTCTCCGAAGATATAAGAGGCTCAGCTCTGGAGTGTCATCGGCAGCTGAAGTCTTCCAGAATGCCATCAGGGAAGCGCTGTCGGGGCTGCAAGGCATGATCAACCTCAGTGATGATATACTTGTGTTCTCAAACACACTCGAAGACCACCACCGCCATCTCCGAGCCACTCTGAAGAGGCTAGCAGACTGTGGTTTAACCCTGCACAAGTCCAAGTGCTCGTTCTACCAAGAAACGGTTGACTTCTTCGGGTACACCTTTACCCTAGAAGGGCTCCTCGTAGACCCCATGAAGGCTGCAGCCATCCGCGCAGCCAGCATACTGAAGAACCCCACCGAAGTGAGGAGTTTTCTTGGCATGGCCACCTACTGCGGGCGGTTCATTCCAAATCTGGCTGTCATGTCGGAACCGCTCCGGAGCCTCACATGCCATGATCACAAATGGGAATGGACTGGGGATGCTAACAAAGTGTTTAACGACATCAAAGCGGGGCTGCTAGATAAGGCGGTGATGGCCTACTTCCATCCAAGGCGGCGCACGGAACTGGTAGTTGATGCCAGCCCAGTGGGCCTGGGAGCAGTTCTCCTTCAGGAACATGGGCCTGAGACCTGGAGACTGGTAGCCTACGCGAGTAAAGCCCTCACTGACACGGAGACCAGGTACGCCCAAATCGAGAGGGAGGCGTTGGCCATCAAGTGGCCTGCCAACATTTCCACTTGTACCTGTGCGGCCAGGAGTTTCACGTTGTGACTGACCACAAGCCCCTACTCCTGCTTTTTACAGGCTCGTCCCGGCTGGCGCCCCCGAGAATCGAACGATTGGCAGTGCAGCTGCAGTCCTACAACTTCAAGATCATCTACCGTTCTGGAGCCCACAACCCGGCTGATTATCTTTCCCGGCACCCTGAATCGACGTCGCCCTCAGCTCAATCGACGGATGTGTGCAACACGGAGGAGTTTATGAACATGGTGTCGCGAGTGGTGTATCCCACATCCATGACGCTTGAAGAAAATGCCCGGGGCACCCAGGAAGACCCCACTCTGTCCCGAGTGAGAGAGGTGCTAGAGAGAAATGGATGGGCACACTTCATGGATGGGGCCTGCGTCCTCCGACCCGAAGTTAGCCATGCCCGACAAAAGCTCTGGCAAGTCCGCCATGAACTCAGTATGGGGGAACAAGGAGTTGTTCTAAGAGGACACCTGATCGTAGTCCCAGAGAAGTTGCAGAGACGGGTCCTCACGCTGGTTCACGTTGGCCACCAAGGGATGGCGAAGACAGAGGCCAGGCTACGCAGCAAGGTCTGGTTCCTCGCGATGGACTCCATGGTGGAGGAGATGGTGAGGCAGTGCCACGCCTGCACGATCACTGGAGGAGATCTCGCACCGGCGCCTGTGATCACTAAAGAACCAAGCAAGACCCCCCTGGACACACATCAGCCTTGATTTTGGGAGCTTCCCAGATGGACGTCACATGCTGGTCATGATTGACTCAGTCTCAAAGTTCCCCATCGTCGAAGTGGTGACGTCAACAGAATTTCCCCAGGTGAAGAGAGCCCTAGACAGGACTTTTGCTGTAATGGGGTTGCCTGAAGAAGTGAAGTCTGACAATGGACCTCTATTCCAGGGTCGAGAGTTCCAGGAATAAGGCTATTCGCCATCGCAAAATCACCCCGTTATGGCCCCAAGCTAACAGGGAAGACGAACGTCTGATGCGGATACTCAACCGAGCACTGCGCATTGCTGTGGATAAAGGAGAAGATGCTGAGACAGCTCTCGACCAATTCCTTGGCTCATATCGACAGACCCCTCACAGCACAACCAAGTGTGCTCCGGCTCATCTACTGTTCAAGCGAGCCCCACGAGACAATATCTCATCGGACCAGACGTGGGTGCCTGTGGGGCGGAACGATGAAGCAGTCCAAGCAAGGAGGGAGTCAACAAATTGGAAGGCCAGCGAAGCCTGAAGGGCACAAGAACCTCAGATAGGAGTAGGAGACTGGGTAGTGATCAAAACCGACACCTCGGGTGGAAGTTCCGGACGCCCTACAAACCGGAAGCATGGATTGTTGTAGGTGTTCAAGGGACCATGGTCACTGCTCGAAAGGGGATAGCACTCTGTTACGAGCAATGTGTCCAGCTTTAAGAAGACGACTGAGAGGGAGCTAGACCAAGAAGCATCTGACCATCAGCCACACCCTTCCGAGTTTCTCCCCACTTGCCTCACCCAGCATGGGGAGCACACCATCGGAGACACCCCGGCAAGTTAGCCAAGGTTCTGTTGACGCTGCCAGGTCGACTTGTCAAAGCACAGTAACTGAGTCATCCGAGAGTATCCCGTCCAGTGCTCTGGCCGGTCCTAGTTCCCGGAGCCAGAAGTATGGTCTCCGGCCGAATCATGTGCCAAGTCAGAGACTGAAAGATTTCGTATATACGTCTCCGTGAACTGGGAGGACTTGATGGTCCAGAACCGAAAGAAAGGAGGGATGTAGAGAGCCACTTGGGCTCTTCCCTACACTGTTGTCATTCTCATGCATCCACACACCCCTCGCGGCGGGCTCGACCCGAGGGGATAAATAAACGGCCGGAGACCGCTCGGGGTCTTCCTGCCACGAGAGAGAAAGTAACAGTCTCAAGTGAGTTATTAAGCGCTGCTGCGGCCTAGTAATTCCCAGGCCCCGCCGCGCTACAGGGATCAGGGCACCTTTTATTTATAGTTCTATAAATAGAAAGCATTTACTGTTATGCGCCCTACCGCTTACAGAAGTTACGAGCTGCCCCTAAGTGCATAAAGTGTAGGCACAAACGCTTACTCCAGTTTCAGGGGACCAGGTCAGCGTGGGCAAGGCTATAAAATGCCACAGTCCAATTGGGGTTCTGCAATTATGTAACTTACCAGTCACGTGATTCGCTGTAGTGAACAAGCTATCCCGAAGCAGTGCTAAGAAAAGAAACACAGTAGAACTGGTATCTGCAGGACATGGGGATTCCACGCTCACCTTTTCTGATAAGCTGATTTGCGTGAACATTTCTGCACTTTAGCAGTAATGCGAAGGTTTATCCTAAAAATCGTTACTCTCACATGTGATGCGTGGTACTTGACAGAGCTGTACTCCACTCTTTCTTCAGTGAGCCATCTGGCATGAAATGTAACGATAACAGGAGAAAATATGTCCTTCTCTTTGAAAATCATGGCAGCCCAGCAGACCAAGGCTCTGTACGTTATAGACTTGTTCTAATCCTAGGTCAGGAAACCGGTTTTACTGTTCATATTTTTTTCAATATAATTTGTAATGTTGCTGAAGCTTTGTTCATTAAATCTACATCCACCTATCAATATCGGTTTAGAAAGTTCCGTTTGCTATAGCGATTTTTCGCTTTTGAGTATATGACTTGCTGTGTCTCAAGATCACAGCTATGATTATGTCACATTCTCTAAGTACTCCTATGGGATTGCGCCTTCAGCATCATACTGCTGTCATGCCTCATTTAGACACGTAGCTTACACTGCAGATTGCGCTCATAACATTTAATGTTAACAGTATAATTTGTGCACTTATTTGTCGGAGTCATGATAGCGGAGTTGTTTAGGTTCCGCGTTCAAGTTGCAATGTACTCTCTAGACTTGGGTTTGAATCCTCTTTTGTATTCAACAATTCCATTCTGCTTAAAAAGTTTGATTTCACTTTTCAGGAAATGACTTACTGTGGCTAAAGCAGATCATGCTCACTACACGTGATTTTAACAGGGGTACCTGTGACACTCCTAGATGGCCTTCACAAATATATGTCCCTATTCAACTATCATTGTTTAATGTCTTTTTTTTTTGGGAAGCATAAGAAAAAACATTCATAACCATCTAGAGAAGGAAAAAAAACAGTATCGAAGCTATTATTTTTCAGGGGCGAGGCGTATTGGCCTTGCCAGTGCTTATTGGAAATGGTTCTTATTTCCAGGACTGTAACTCGTCTGACTAACAGCTTTCTTAGAATTGAAATTCCTAGTTTTGCCTTCCATCCAAGGCAGCTTATATCTATTGTCAATACTACTAGGCTGAAAGCACTAATTTATAAAGGTTCTGGAACCATACTATGAAATGACTGCAACACTTGTGTACATATTTCAGTAATTAATTCATGTGTAATCCAGCCCATGATACTAAAGAAACTATAGTAGCTATTTCACTTTGTGGTAATTGGAAGATCTTCCTTTAGCCAGAGCAGCATGAAAGCCAGGTGACCACTCCGGGAGCAAGCAAAAATACCTCTTCTATGTCAGCCTTTGTCAGGACCTCTACAAAGGTAGTGAAGGAAGCTGTATCCCTTTCAACTCTCATCAGATGATGGTCTCATTGCACAGCTGTCCAACTTCATCTGCGGAGGGGAATTTATTACAAAAGGACTGGGGAGAATATATGCTGCCAGGACTGCAAACAATTCGTCAAATGTATGTAACTTTGATATTAAAAGTTAATGTAGTGATGTGTTTCCTATTACATGATTCCTTCTTCCTTCAGCTCTACAGACCAGGAGAGAAATCCAATTTCATGTTGATCCAAGGAGAGGTTTTCTTAGAGTCTTCTAAAGATCTCCTTCATCAAACTTCATATTTCACATAAGGATTGGCTGAGCAGGGAGGCATGGATGAATCAGCCATTCAGCTATACATGCAGCACTGCTTTTTGCATTGTGGATCCCCAGAAGCGGTACCATGATCTTGTTCAATGCCCTGGGGATCATCTTTAGACCAAATGGTAATACTAATAATTGATGATGCCACTCTATAGTGAACCAGAGAATTGTTTAGCGTCCAGGTGATTAGGACCACAAATATATACATCATGTAGGGCTGTAGCCATTGGCTATATTGTGACGAGCTAAATACTTTTTGGAGGGTTTCCATTTTTAATCTCTGGTTCCAGACCACTTCTTCTACGACGCTGGACAGATGGTAACCCTCAAAGACGTTTCAGAGAGAACACAACGGAATAACATTTTTAGTCTTGATCTGATCGTGGGCTCAAAACCTGTTCTTTCCCAGTTAATTTGATTCCTAGCATCAAACGAGGAACCCTTCAGTCAGTTTCAGTTTATTTCATATATTATAAATTACATAAAGCATACATTATTAGATTTTTTTAAAATACTAATACTTGGAGTTATATGCATAGTAGTGTCATGCATCTTGAAACCAATAAATCAGTACAAGGTGAAAACCTGTTAATATTCAAACTCCATGTGTCATTAATAGTGTAAACATACCTATTGCAACAATAGGGTGTACAAAATTTCATGAACTTAAGCACATTTTCACCCAGTCCAAATCTAAGTGCAGACATAAATACATCATTTGTTGTCACTATCGCTAATCACAATAAAACTCACATCCCACTACAACCCAAGTACATCAGACTACAGCCCAAAATATTAACCATGGTCTATAATAATATCCCTTAATCAAAAATACCATGCAGTGTACAGGTACAATATAAAAAAGACTAAGGGCTTTGAAGTATCCATTGTGCGTACCCTTGAGCTTCTCCATAACATCTTATGCTATTGTCAATCAATCATGACATTTGTCAATCATGACATTTGTAAAGCGCACTACACACCCGTGAGGGTCTCAAGGCGCTGGGGGTTAGGGGATGCCACTACTGCTCGAAGAGCCAGGTCTTGAGGAGTCTTCCGAAGGTCAGTAGGTCTTGGGTCTGCCGTAGGTGGGCGGGGAGGGTGTTCCAGGTCTTGGTGGCGAGGTTAGGAGAACGATCTTCCACCGGAGGTCGCTCTTCAGATGCGGGGGACTGTGGCGATGGCCAGGTCAGCGGAGCTGGCGGGTGGGGTGTAGAAGCAGAGTCGTCTGTTGAGGTACGCTGGTCCGGTGTTGTGGAGTGCTTTGTGTGCGTGGGTGAGGAGCTTGAAGGTTATCCTTTTGTTGACGGGGAGCCAGTGCAGGTCTCTCAGATGTGGTGTGATGTGGCTGCGGCAAGGGATGTCGAGGATCAGGCGTGCAGAGGCGTTCTGGATGCATTGCAGCAGTCTCAGGAGTTTGGCCGAGGCTCCTGCGTAGAGGGCGTTTCCGTAGTACAGTCTGCTGCTGACGTGGGCCTGGGTGACCGTTCTTCTCATTACGGTGGGGGTCCACTTGTAGATCCTGTGAAGCATGCAGAGGGTGTTGAAGCAGGAGGAAGAGACAGCGTAGACCTGTTTAGTCATGGAGAGGGTGGAGTCTAGGATGACCCCCTAGGTTGCGTGCGTGGTCGGTGGGTGTTGGGGCTGTTCCCAGTGCAGTCGGCCACCAGGAGTCATCCCAGGCCGAGGGGGTGGATCTGAGGAACTTGCATTTGTTTTTCATTTAAGGTGTATGTTTCATATTTTAGCACTAGGTGACAGTCTAGCAATATAGTTAATGACTATTTTGTTATTTTTAGTTATGCCTTTGGCCCCACTCCCATTGTGCCCAGCACCACAATCTCCATAGTTTTTATGCACTTCGACCAATGGTCATTTGACTTTAAAAATTGAAACCACTCCTCGTTCTGGCGTTTGTAGCATCTTTCCCAGCCCAGGAGCCTGCAGATGAATTACGCCACACAGGAGTTGCTATCCAGCATTACTTTATTCCTCAGTATAAACACACACACTGCGCATTACATCATACTTCACGTTAACCACACCCTAACACATCTCCGCAGATCACGTTTCCTCTCTAGAGTACGCCCAGAACCAAGGGGGCCCTAGAGCACATAACATTAATATGCTACATATTCCCCTTTGTTAAACAAAAAGTGACAGACATCAGAAAAATCACATTTCCTTGATGAGGTACTTGAACTGGTCTGCCGGCTTGGGTGACCCGAGATGATAAAGGGCCACCCTGATCGGGCAATGGTGACTTAGGCTGAGGCGCTTGAGCCAGACCTACAGGCAGGGTCACCTCGCACATGGTTTCAGGACTCGACATTTGTTGCAGTGGGTGTTTAAAATGTGATGTGTCCCGAGTAATGGATTGTCCAGGATGATGTGCTGTCACTATATGTCCCTTGCACGCTACAACTTGTAACGGACGAGCAGTAAAAGGAGTATCGTTTTCAACCCTCGTCGCTGCTTAACTATTACCCAGTCTCCTTTTCCAAAGACTGTCTCCTCGGCATGGCGACGTTGATCGGCGTACGTTTTCATTTTTCTTTTCCGAGTCGCCTCAGTATCTCGAACCTTGTCATTATTCACTGATCGATTCGGAGTACATTGAGGTAGTTTTGTTCTGATGACTCTCCCAAGTAGCAAGGTGGCTGGACTCTCACCAGTTGTGGAGTGAGGGGTTGATTGATAGGTCCAGAGGGCCTGGCACAGGGCTTGGTTTAGATCGATTCCCTCAATGTCCGCTTGTTGAATGACCTTTGAGGGTGCCATCAATCTTTCAACTACAACATTGGCCAGAGGGGTGTATTCTTTTGGTGTCTGATAGTGAGCCAGAGAAGAAATTCTCTGAACTCTGTTGTTAAAGGGTGGGCCGTTATCAGATTTGCGGATTTCGGAAAGGTTACATGTTGCAAAGATAGCATCAAGCTGTTCTATGACTTTGTAATGGGTTGTCAAAAATAGGTCTTTTACCAAAGGAAAACATGAATACTCGTCTATGACTACCATGAGATTATGTCCTTTTCCTAAAGGCCTAAAAAGTCAACTACAACCCTCTCCCAAGCATGGTCAGACATTGCCACTGGGTGCTGCTTCACATTGCGGGGCAAACAATTGCAAATGTGGCACGTCTTTGGTTCCTTCTCACCTCACTCATGTAGGCGAGGGACCCACACTCTCTCCTAAGGCTCTTTTGGAGGCCATGGTGTTCTTCATGGGCCAGCTTGATGATCTGCTTTGAGGCTTCCAGGTATGACGGTTGAGCCTTGCAGTATTACGCCTTCTTGAGTGACTGCTAACTCATCCTGTAAATTTTTGAACTTTTGGAACTCAACAGCATTGGCAAGGGGCCAGGTACTTCGCCTCCATGATTGCATGGTAAGACGTTCTTGGATTATGGGCATGTCTTTATCTGCATTGGTGGCAGCAATGATTTTTTCCACAGAGCTGCTGGTGTGCTGGATCTCACAATAAAGTTATGTAGGTAGTCTTTAGCTGTCTTGGATGTCGAACTGTGACAATGTAGCTGCACTTGTGAAAAGTAATCTGCTCAATTTTGATCCTTCCCTGGTTTGTGCATGATCTCATGGTCTTACTCTTGCAGTCTTAGCCTCCACCTCTCAATGTGAGGGGTTATCTTTGCCTTCGGGTTTCCAAAAATTATGAGCAATACCTGGTAATCTGTAATGACAGTAGGAATACATGAAAATGTCTGCAGGCCCACACCACAGTCAGACTCTCCTTCTCTGGCTGAGAGTATACACGTTCTGTTTCAGACAGGCTTCGACTGACATAGCCCACAAAATGCCTCTGAACATTCGAATGGACATTGCGTTGAGCAAAGATTGCCCCTAACCCTACCGGGCTCGCATCAACTGTTATTTCAGTATGAAACTTGAAGTCAAAGTAGAACATTCCAATTGCATTCTGAATGTTAATGTCTTTGAAACTCTGTACAGTTCGCTCTGTCAAGTCACTAACTGGGGCAGTCACTGTATCAAAGTTGCGAATGCATTTTGAGCAATAACTGGCCATGCCTAGAAAGCATCGCAGCATGGTAACATCTGGGGGGGGGGGGGCAAGTGGATGACTGTCCTTGCGCCATGGTCTGGAGTCATTCCCACTTCAGAAAATATATGCCAGCTAAACTTGAGTTTAGTTTTGTGAAACTCACACCTTGCAGCATTCAGAGAGTGATCTGCATCAGCAAGTAGCTGGCACACTTGGTTAAGCAATTTGTAGTGTTTCCTTTTGTGTTCTCCCAAAAACCAGTATGTTATCACTGTAATTGAAAGCATGAGTAACAGGTTGGAATACTTGCAGAATAACGTCCTGAAACATTTCCGCAGCCGAAGATACTCCAAAACTAAGTCTTTTATATCTGAACAAGCAAACATGAGTTGAAACAGTAGTAATGTACCTGCAGTTGTCTACCAGCTTGAGTTGATGGTATCCTTTGTTCATGTTAACAAGGAAAACACTTTGGCTCCATTCAATTGAACAATCATGTCTGCGATGTGTGGACCAGGGTGTCTGTCCCTCTCAGTGGCTTTGCCTAGCAGCATATCTACGCTAATGCACACTGCTCTGCAACAGTCCTTTTTTGGTACTTCTAATATGCGCGAAACCCATGGCGTGGGGCGTGTGAAGCATTCGATGATGTCTTATTTTAAGAGTGCTTCTAACTCTTTCTCTACAGCTTATTGTAGATGAAAAGCACCTCTACGGTGTCGCTGAGCAACAGGGTGAATGTCTTCATTGATATGAAGCTGTAATATCATTTTCTTGAGTTTTCCCAAGCCATGGAACAAAGACAGGAACCGGCTCAATCTCAGACTGAGCATAGAGGAGTTAGTTGAGGGACATCAACCCCATGTCAGCGGTGGCAAAATTGAGCTAGCAGGCACTCAATGAAATCCCTTGCAGAACGTGAATGATGGCTTTTTGTAAAATCAAAAGAAGTGGAATAGCTGTGTTGAGACAGGGGGTGGGGAGGGGAACACCACAATTGTTGTGAGACCCTCAACAGTGTAGTTCCGCCAAAGGTATGTCTCCCATTGGCGTACTTAGTCACTGATTGTTACATCATCGGGTCTCTTCCTCCATCAGGAGGGATTGTCTCTTGAATCTGAGATCATATGGAATCCACCATGTGAGGGGAAAAAAAAAGTATAAAAATACCTCCTATCTTTAGAAAGGACACATTTTATTAAGAAGATTAAAGGTAGTGGTATGATTAACAAATGTGAGATGTGAAAAGAGAGGTATTAGGTGTCTCTCACATCTATCTCTGGACGAACCAGGTCAATATTAGCTCAACTAACTAGAACGGCCTAATTTCTCTGGTTTTGTACGAGTGAAATGTCCAACTAACTATAACGTACCTGAAACCTGTTTATTTTCCAGTGAATTTCAAAGGTTTTTTAAATGCTAATTTCTAACTATAACGTCCCTGAAACCTATGTTTTTTTCTGTGAATTTCAAAGGTTTTTTAAATGCAAATTTCTAACTATAAACATCCCTGAAACCTATGGTTTTTTCAGTAAATTTCAAAGTTTTTTTTAAATGCTCATTTCTAACTAGAACGTCCCTGAAACCTATGGTTTTTTCAGTGAATTTCAAACATTTTTTAAATGCTAATTTCTTAGTATAATGTCCCAATAATATTTAACTTAGTTTTCCAATTCTTATAAAGATAATGTAATATTTTCTATTTTCTAAAATATATATACATTTTTTAATTTCTTTTATAAAATAGTGGACTCAGGCACCGATCGTGTACGCGTTTTGGTGCATGCGTGAATCCAAGCCGCCATATTGGTTAAGTTGTGTAAGATGCGCACTTCATAACCGACCAGTGCGCAAATGTCCGCCCCGCGTAATTTTATGTACATAGTTGTGGAAGTCACGCCGGGTGAGCGAATCCATTGCAAATCTTTAACTGTAAAAGGTATATGTATATAATTTTATTATGTGTAATAAACAAAGATTATTTAATATAACTTTAATTATCATTTATATGTAATTGTAAAAAAGATATATTATTGTTAAATATATTTTTCAGAAATCGTGCCGGGTGTGCGCCCGGTGTGCGAATCCCATGTGACTTTAATAGAAAGTATTTGATTGGTTAAAATGCTCTTGAATCTAGAACTTGAAGGACCCCACCCTATTTTTTATTCTTTCAGCTGCATCTCAGGAGTGACAACGCTTCTGTTTTGCTCTTCTTCTTTGGATTTGTTTTGGTGTTTTTTTTCTAATTCAACAGAAATGACTGCTTCAAATCCAGCACAGCAGCTTCCACCTGAAGATGATGATGACTTGGAAGAACCAGTCAAGGTGAAATATGAAAGCATTGTATGGGTTTTCTTTACATTTCCACCTGGGGAGCAGCAAGTTAACGGCCATAAGGTTACATGTAGCTTAAGCAAAAATTAGTTGTCACGAGGATCTGAAAAAAAAATACTCCTGTGGCACCTCTTCAATGCTTAAGCATTTACAGGCTATGCATCCGCGACATCTTGTGAGAGAGCAGTACAGACGTGACCTGGAAAAGCAAGCTAAACAGGACAACAGTGGCCAACCAAGCACTTCATCTGGTTCGTCTGCATCATCAACACCGCAGATTCTACCTGAATTTGCTAGAGTGCAGCAGACTTGCATCAAATGCAAAGCAATCTTGTGCCATGGCGAGCAATCATTGAATGCAGTAGTGGTTGCAATTGATAACCACCATTGTTAATTTTTTCCTTGTTTTGTTTTTTGCAATAACTTTGAAATTGCATATTGTTTTTCAATGTTTGACTGTTGATTCTGTTAATTTTTATATTCTTTTAAAAAAACACTCAAAAAATTCAAAAAGAGTTGAAAAAACACCCCAAAAAATAAAAGAAAACAGAAGAAAAAAAATGTTCTTTTCAGAACCGCCTATTTGTTTACAAATAGACAAATTTGTAAGTGTTGTACAAATTGTGGTAAGTGTAGTATATGGAGAAGTGAATGGGTACAGCATGTGTGATTGTAGGAATGCATGTATAGTGCCTTGGTGACTGGAGATGTGCAAGTGTACTAACCTGAGTGATTACATGATTATGTGGCTGGTATTGGGAGATTGTAAGAGTGCATAGGTAGTGGGTGTATAATTGATTGCATGACTGCAGTGGTAGCGTCTGAGTGATTTTGTAAGTGCATGGGTAATGCCTGCATGAGTTTATGGGTAATGCCTAGATGATTGCATGAGTGCATGGGTAGTGCTTGGGTGGTTGGAGGAGTGCAAGGATACTGCATGGTGATTTTATAAGTGCACGGGTACTGGCTGGGTGATTGGGGGAGTGCATGGCTACTGGCTGGGTAATTTAAGGAGTAAATTAGTGTCTGGGTGATTAAAGGAGTGTATGGGTAGTGCATGGCTAATTGCAGCAGTGCATGTCTAGTACCTGGGTTATTGCAGGAGTAGAGCCTGGGTGATTGGAGGAGTGCATAGGTAGTGCCCAGGTGATTGGAACAGTGCATGGGTAATTCCTGGGTTATTGCATGAGTGGATGAGTAGTGGCTGGGTGATTGCAAGAGTGCATTTGTAATCCCCTTGTGATTTTGTAAGTGCATGGGTATTGCTTGGGTGATTTTGTAAGTGCATGGGTAATGCCTGCATGATTGCATGAGTTTATGGGTAATGCCTAGATGATTGTTTGAGTGCATGGGTAGTGCCTGAGTGATTGCATGTGTGCATGTGTATTGCCTGAGTGATTGCATGAGTGCATGGACAGTGCTTGGGTGACTGAAGGAGTGCATGGGTAGTGCCTGGGTAATTGAAGGAGTGCATGGGTAGTGCTTGGGTGACTGGAGGAGTGCAAGGATATTGCATGGTGACTTTATAAGTGCATGGGTAGTGACTGGGTGATAGGAGGAGTGCATGGCTACTGGCTGGGTAATTCAAGAAGTGAATAAGTAGAGTCTGGGTGATTAGAGGAGTGCATGGGTAGGCACGAGGAATTGGAGCAGTGCATGGGTAGTGGCTGGATGATTTCATGAGGGGATTAGTATTGCTTGGGTGATTGAAGGAGTGTAAGGATACTGCATGGTGTTTTGATAACTACATAGGTAATGCCAGATTAATTGTATGAGTGCAGAGTTAATGTATAGGTGATTAGAAGAGTGTATGGGTAATGCCTGGATAATTGCATGAATGTAAGGGTTGTGCCTGGGTGATTGCAGGAGTGCAAGGGTAGTGTATGGTGATTTTATAAGTGCATGGATAATGACTGAGTAATTGGAGGAGTGCATAGCTACTAACTGGGTAATTGGAGTGAATGAGTAGTGGCTGGATGATTAGAGGAGTGCATGGGTATTGCTTGGGTTATTACATGAGTTGATAAGTAGTGCCTGGGTGATTGGAGGAGTGCATTGGAAATGTGTGGGTGATTTTACAAGTGCATAGGTATTGTTTGGATGATTTTGTAAGTGCATAGGTAATGCCTGGGTGATTGCATGAGTGCATGGTTACTGCTTGGGTGATTCTATAAGTGGAGGAGTAATGTCTGTATGATTGAAAGAGTGCATAGGTAATACCTGGGTGAATTTAAGACTCTGGAAGTAATGTTTGGGTGATTGCAGGAGTGTATGGGTACTGCCAGAGTGATTAATGTATGGATTGGTAACGCCTAGGTGATTTTGTAAGTGCATAGGTTATACTTGAGTGATTTAAGGAGTGCATGGGTTTTGCAGAGGTAAATTGAAGAGTTAGATGATTGCGTTTAAAAAAATGAATGACTGCAATAAAAGCAACTGTAAATATTAATTCATAATATTATGCGTATTACATAATTTCATCTTACCTTCTTTACTGTAGTAGATATCAAACTCATTCAAACTATTTTACAGTTGTTTCATTCTAAACTAAATTTAAAATATTGTCAAACTTTAGTATCACTTTCTGTAAAAGAGAAGAAAAACTATTGTTATTGCAAACAATATTATAGTTTTAAGAGCACAACACAATTTTACAATTAAACAACATATTCAGTTTCCCTTTTTGCTGTTCTCATTTTCTATTGAATTTCACCATACACAGTGATTTTAATTTAGATCATCATATAACAGCGGGTAAAAAAAAAAGAAAAATCTGCGTTGAATATATTTACAACAAACTCAACTATATGTTTACCGATCTACAGTTTGTAATTTCCTTTATTCAACTACATTAAATCATTTATTACTCTAAAGGTCAATTTTTAAAATACACTCATATACATCGCGTATAATATAAAGATCAAATATGTCAACTATTTCCTTCAAACACAATTTTCCAAATGGAATAATAAATAGGAGAAACAATAATCCAAATACTAATTGTTCACATCTTCCCAATAGGCCGAATGATGTTTCCAAAACCTTTTGTATTGAAAATAGCAAAAATAAACTTGTGTATTTGTGTTCACAACTTCCCAATAGGCCGAATGATGTTTCCAAAACCTTTTGTATTGAAAATAGCAAAAATAAACTTGTGTATTTGTGTTCACATCTTCCCAATTGGCCGAATGATGTTTTGAAAATTTTGGCTTCAAAAATATCAGATAAGAATCTCCTAATTCGAAAGGCAACCTACATTTGAATTCCAATTCACTGCAATGTGTCCATCCTTTATTGCACTTTAAGTACACAGTATAGTGTCCAGATGTAGTAGTAGATCCATCATGGAAAATAATAGCCACAGCTTTAAACGTTCTTCCTGAAATTGATAGTTGACGTGCCACAATATTTTTAAGTTTGCCTTCCAATTTTTTTCTATCTGCTCTACAACGTTGTGGCATTAAAATGACATTTTCCAAATCTTTCTATAAATAATGTTGACAACATTTCTGATTTACAATGAGAACATTTCATATCTTGATTAGCTTTTTTTAGTAACGTTAAAAGACACTGATTTGCAATATGGTATTGTCAAATATATGAATCGTTCACTGTTTATTTCAGTGGTTGAAGAAAATGAAGACTCTTGACATTAATGATCCCATCTGTAACTTAGTCCAAAGAAATTTCCAATTTCTATTCCTTCATCTTCAATCCTGCAAGAATAAACATAAGAAATTATTGTGCATCTTGTGGTACATTAAATGTAAATTTCAAAGAACCAGTACATACATCCAAAAGATGCCGAATGCCAGAAGCAGTATGGATTTTAGTTCTATCTGTTACCAACTTTTGAAAAATATAATGCAGCAAAGAACAGAATCTTTTTTCTCAATTTTCCATATTTTCATGATGAAAATCTTGTAGATAAAAGACAACATTCACAATTACATTAGCATAGCAGTTGATACCCGAACTATTTTCTAACTGGTATCCTACAATATCAAAACTGTCCATTTTCATTTTCTTTGCAGCTTCATCATTCTCTTGAATCTTTTTTTTTCAATCTCAGTAGAATGTTTGTCATATTGCACACTACTCATTTTTCATATATAGGATATTCACCTAAGTTAGGAGCATACAGTCTTCTTAACTGATTATACTCTCACCCAGTTTGCATCAGCACAAAACTTTTTCTCATCAAAATCAATCAAATACAATCCAGATAATGTTCTTACTCAAGATAATGCAACATACGCCATGCCCTCTTTAAACACTGCACTTCCAATATTTACCAAGCATTCGCTACACTTAAACCTTGAGATTTATGAATGGTTACAGCATATGCTAAAGAAAGAGGAAACTGTTTTCTACAAACCTACAAGTCTTTTACAAGCAAAAAACGAACAGCCCAACGTCCAATCTGTTTTACGTCTTCAATCTGATTAAATGTAATCTTTAAAAATTCTAATCCACCTCTCTTCTCATAATTAACAAAATCAATAACTTTTCCCATTGATCCATTTACTAAACCTTTTTCTACATCCACATTACACCATAATATTACCAGACAGTTCACACATACATATAAAGTATTTTCTAAACCAGCAGTCTTAGATACAGACTTTCCCAAAGAATCCAATTTTGACTAATTTCTCTGAGAGAAGAAAAGTAACTCCTTCATGTTCCATTTTATCAATGGCTTCCATTTTCACTATTGGTTGTTTCTCCAGTTTCAAAAGTTCTTGATTGAATGTAGAACACTCTGTGTTGGCATTAGGCAAACTATAGATTTATTTTCTTCAATTTTTTTGTACATTAGAAACAAGTTTGTTAGCAGCCGACTTTGTAAAGCTTCTTTACCATGTTTTGTCAACACACCAATAATAATATCTTGAAGAATGTTTCCATAATGTTCATCACTTGCTTGTCGCATATTCTTAATAAGTTCTTTATATTCAAAAAGAGACCAAATATTCACATTTCCAATACTTCCCAAAGATTTCCGTGTCTTCATGGACAAGTGTTTTAAAAACTATTGTCCTTTCACAGGAGTAAGTTGTAGTAGATCACCAAATACAATTACATGTTTTCCTCCAAATAAAACATAATAATCTGTTTTTAAAATCTGTTGCATTCTTAAATGTAGAAAAGCAAGCATTAAGTTTGAGACCATGCTCACCTCATCAATGATCAGAAGTTTCATTTTCTTGAGTACTCTTGAAACTTCATAACACGCTTCACCAGATAGCTTTTGATATTCCAACTTATTTTCATGTTCAACTGGTAGCATGAGTAATCGATGTAATGTAATCCCTTTAATGTTATGTGCTAACCTAGTTGGAGCGGTTAAAACACAAGATAAATGTGATTCAGTGGTTTTCTGCAGATAACTGGTCAAAACTTTAATTAAGAAACGTTTTCCTGTTCCAGCTTGCCCACTGATGTACATTCGAATAGGTTTAATGATGTGCATTGGCAATCTTTTTTTTCATGCAGTAAACCATGCAGTATCTGTTGTGTCACTTGCTGATATATTTCTTTCTGATCAATATTTAGTTGTTCTTCTAACTTTTCCAACTCAATATTATCCTGTTGTGCTTGTTGCATTGCCGTTTCTACTTCACTCGTGGCTATTACTGCTTCATTTTCAAGATTTGGTTGTCCTAGTGGATCTTGACCTAGTGGATCAGAACTTTGACAATTTTGAGAACTGTCTCTAGCTATTTCAGCTGCAATAGTAGTTTCTTGTTCAATCTCTTCATTCAACATTTTTAGATAATTTGGAAACATTGTACATTAAATTCTATCTTTACATGCATTAAAAGAATCTTCATAGCAGTCAAAATCTCCAATTAGTTCCATTTCAGTACGCCAAGGCTTGAAGTGTTGCAGAAGTACTAAATAGAAAAATTCACTTTTATCTGGAGTATCACAACTGAGTTTTCTGTGATTAATAAGATTTCCTTTGGCATGTTTTACCAAACATCCATCACATCCAATTAATGCATATTTTTCTTCATTTATATTTTCTGTAACATTTCTCTTAAAGCATCAATGTTCCAGTACTTTATAGAGAAATATGTTTTCCATATGTGGACTTATTTTAGGAAAGTACGTATCCAACATATTTGTTTTAACAATATCTGTACTTTCTGGTTCATTCAGTGCTAAGTATTCAATGTCTTGTACAGATTTCAATACTCAATTTCGTGTTGCAGCAAGACCTTGAGTTACCCAAATGATTCCTCTTGACTTTGAACATAAACTTGCAGAGGTCAACTGATCCGAACATTCGTAGGATCCAATTTCTCCATGGGCAAGCATCTTCAAACTAAAGCTGTACTATTTGTTACTAAGAGTCTTCTCTTGTGAAATTTCTTGCCCCATTTCTTTTAACTCCGGTTCAACTTGGTTATATATGAGGTAACATATCGAGCAACAACAATCGAATTATCTGCAACATACTGGATATCCATATTTGCATTCCACATCATCAAAATCACTGGATTGTAGTCATTAATATATTTTGAATCTTCAGTTCTTTTTATGTTGTAAGTATTCTTTGGAGATTTCAGAGTTATAGTATGTCTAGGCTGTTCCGGAATTCGGTTAAAACCGACTCTGCCCGACAGTACCCTACCGGATGAAAATCGGCTGACCCGATTTAAACAGAGTATCACTGATTTTTCATTGCTATTGCACCACTTGGCCACTTGATGGAGCCAAAGCATTGCAGACAAATATGGTATCTGTAGGCTCGCCGAGATGTTACATTTTGGGACTGAGAGCAGCAACCATAGTGCCCCCAGAACAGCATTAACCCCTGGGCTTGCACGCCTCTTTTCCCTGCAGTAACCTTTTGCTTTTGTGGGGGTTTTTTCATTTTATTTTTAGCACACAACAAAAAAGGGGAGGGTTCGGGAATCCCTGGCTTCTGAGCCTTGTCACCGAGGCTGGGCTCTGACCCGGTCCTGTGTGCAGGGGCAGACAGCAAACACGAAAACAAGAAAGATAAACTTCCCAGAACTCTGGGCCTCTCACACTTATCTTTATGAGGCTGCCTGCAGCAGCCCCTTCCAGACCTCGCACACTTGCTGGGGAGTTACTGAGGTAAGGTTAGCAATGTCGGCGTAAATGGGCCCGAGGGAGTCATGCACGCAAACCAAATGATTGTTCTGAGCTAATTTTCACAGAGATGCTATTTAATGCTACAATAATTGTCCTCTCCGTATGACAAATCGATATTTTTACGTGGATGCATGGACAACATAAAATACATTGTTTTTGTTACTAACTTAATTGTAAGCAGTTTACTGCTTTGCTCATGTATTTGTCCAGCAGTCTGCAAAACTATTTTGATGCACATGGGAGAAGGGAAGTGACCTAAGATTTCACACACCAGGGAATAGATATGTAGTCTAGATGAAGACCTTCTGAAATATTCCTATAATTCTTGTAATGCAGATTTTAATTTGTAATATTTGTAGTCCATGTGCTATTGTGCTTTCTTTGCCATTTGCGTCTCTCTACGCTACTTTGAAACAGCAAAAATCAGCGAGGTGTTTTGTAAATGAAAAACAAACGTACAGGGAGAGTTTCTGGACTTTTCGTAGATTACCCGAAGCACTCCAATGTGTAAAATGTGTGTAAGCAGAATTTACATCAGGTTAAAGACATCCATACATCTGGCACACATGCGCATATGAAATCTTTCCTTTTTTTTCCCAGTGGGACGATATTTGTTTTTGGAGACAGGGGAACTGTTTTCTCCCCTCCCATTACACACAAATGGGTTCCCTCGGGCGCGCAACGCCCATTGAGCTCAAAGGGCTTCAGCCCCCTCCCCCCCCCTTGTGTGTGTCAGCCCTGCTGAAACAACTTCCCGGGCACACACACAGCCGCACCTGAGTACTTCACAGGTCTTTGAAAGACCATTTACTTGCTAACGAGGCTTTTTTGTGTTTTCACCTCTTCTTAGAGCCCCTACATCTCCACTCTGCATATTGCTGGAAGAATCAGCCCGCCCCCGTAATTTTTAGTAGCCCCCCCCCAGAAATGTGGCTCTAGTTGTGCCTCTGGTTTCCCTCATCCATCCCTCAGTCGAAACACACACGACCGTGGCTTATTTCAAGTGTATGTTAAACGTGGGTGCACAAAATGCTATGTGATTCGGGCCATGAAGTTGCCAAATTTGATGCGATCTTTTTGGTAAGACAATAACAATTTTGATATAATTTCTTGTCCCCCCCGTACAATGTCCATCATGGCTGGAAGCAGAGCGAAATCTGGTTATGTGCACTTGCATAAACATAGACTACTGATGCAGGTAGATACCTGAACGGCATTGATGCAATGGCATTCCCTTAAAAGAGCACATTGCAAATGTGGAGAATTTAGGTAATATAAAGAGTGAGATTTGAATAACTCTGAAATGAATCTTACAGATAAGTTAACAAATTGGTTGTAATTAGGAAAATTAATTATGATGGTGGGCCAAATGCCAATTCATACTTTTAGAGAGTTTGAGGCTATCATAAAATAGATAGTGTTACAAGAGACATGCATAATGTATTTATATAAATTATGAGAGCCGTAGATAAACTAACTGTGGAAAACCGTATTGCTAAACTGGGGAAAGGTGGGGGAGGTCTGGGGAAGGCGAGAGATCACAGTCTTGGTGTGAAGTCTTACTGATTTTCTTTCTTCTACTTTTATCTTTTTGGATATTTCGTCTGTGTTTTGGCATATTTGTTGTTCGTTTCTCTCAAACCCCTATTCTTTATTTATTTTAACGTATTCCTATTATCATTTTGATGCTGTTGCTTTTCTTCCTTTACATTTTTCTTTGTCTATTTACTTCTTTTTCTTTTATTTTATGCCCACTCACCTTTTTATTCCTGTTTTCCCTTATTTTGGTCTGTATCATTTCTTTAGATTATATCTTAACTTGTTTTCTTCTTACGTTCCTGCCTCTTTAATTTTGGTACCGGTTTCTTTTTAGTTATGTATAGCTTCTTACAGATTCCAGTATCTGTCCCATTTTAAAATAATCACTCGTGCCATATTTCATTTTCTCCATATAGGTGTTTTCTGATTCCCCTTGTCTAATTGTACTGTCTTGTTTCTTTTGTTTGCCTCCTGGTAGTTTCCTTTTGCACCAAATCCTCAATGAAGTAGGTTGGTAGCTTTAAAAAGTAGTGGGACATTACTCCGATAGACCCACAGCGGCTTCTCCAAAATTAAGGCATCTATAGGAGGGCTCCCCTGAAAAGCGGTCACTCGCTTTAAGCCTCTGCAGGCCCAACAAGCTGCTCTGAATACAGCATCTGGAGTTCAAATTCTAATCTTTCTCACCATGTTGGTATTTAGCTTTCTTCAAGTGAGGAGAGCGCAACATAAAATCCAAATGTGTGATTCTCACTCACAATCAGTGAGACTTACGGCATCTTTACTGCAGTGAATGCAACATTTCTTAAGTTATAAATAAAATGATTTTGATTGAGAATTAAAAAATGCATTTTTTTTGTCTTTAACTGGAAGTTGATACACTCACAATGCAATTAAATTCTACGTTAGACACTTTGCAGAGTAAAAAAAAAAGGCATATACAAAATGAAACCGCATCTATTACACTCAGAACAGTGAAGAAAGCTGCCAAAGGTCTAAAAAGACAGTTCCCTGATATCAAATTATTTCAGTCCATTATTGATCCCGGTGAGTGGTGTAGACTATACTGTGCAGTTCGAGTTAGAGAGCTAGTGAGATCTCAGAGTACAAAGTGCAGAAAGCTGTTTATCAGTACAGGCAGCAGATAATAAAAATAGAGAGGAGATTATGGGTGTTTGTGTGCTTTAGCGGGCTGGTGAGGAGCACCATTTTACGGCCATGTTGCGTTGCTAAAATGGCATGTGTTCCAAGGGGTGAGAGGAATTTACTAGTATATGCTGAGCCTCAGTCCCTCCATATTGTTTGCCCTCATTCATGGTGGATATTATTTACATTGAGCTCATGGAACGAGCCTGATGCTAACTTTAAGGCTGCAGGGTGATTGTGGGCTGTTAGACTATCATTTGCAATCCACATTACGCATTGTTTAGGAGTCACGCTTGTAGGGTCAATTCATCAGATTTACTATGGAGAGCCCCCAATGGGGAGGGAAGGATCAAGTTTATAATCCAGTCCAGTTTTTCCTTCTGCAATCTATAATGATCCAGAACTGTAGCCCAGATGTTTCAAGTGAGGCCAATCAGTCCTTCAGTTTCCCGATAAGACCAGTATTGGAGAATGGTGTTCTTCATGGCAACCTTAACTTGAAATGTGGGTTTCCAAGGCATTGAAAGGTTCAAGCATTTTGGGGTTCAAGGTTTCTTGTCTCCATATATTGAGCCCCTTTTGTCTGCTCATCTGAAGGTTCTTTGAATCTTGTTAGTTCAAGTCCTTCCCTTCAGATCTATAGACCTCCAACAATTTGCGCCTAAGGAAATTATCGGAGCGGCGCACATTGTAATGTCTTTATGCCATTGTTCCAACTGCCATAACCATTGGTTGGCGAAAGGGCCAGGGCATGCCCTGTGCTCCGGGCTTTGACCAGTGGCACGGCAGCTAGGACAGTGTCTCTCAGGCGCAGTCAATGCGAGGTGCCTCTCTCTGAGAGCATTGCAAGGAGAGGCGCTACTTACAGACACCGCCCAGAGCACAAGAGGTGCAACTTATGGAAACTGCACACTCAACAAGAGATGCCTGTCGCTGACACCACATTGACTGAGAGGCGTCTCAGAATGGGGCTGGACTAAGAAGCCATCTACAGCCCCGGTGGTTCGCGACCACAGTCAAGTTTAGAAACTCACACCACATCCACCTCTTCACGAGCACCTTTGTGGCAGTCATGTATTTATAAGTGTCTGTGGGAGGAACATGCTGCAGCGCAGTAGGAATCAGAATAATGCTTTTACCCTTAGAATTGGTAGCTAAGCACCTTCTGTAGGGCCTCTGTTGAGGGATTTTTTGACTAGGTGTAGCATAGATGGTTGCACGAAATGTATTCCAGAAACAAGCAATAATAAAAGCAAAGCATTCCATAAACACCGGTAAAACACTGTTTCAGTTGTTTTTTATGGCGCGAAAACGAGTAACCACTGAAAAGCACTGTTTTTTTTAGGTATTGAAATCACTGAAAAAACACCACCAGAATTTACCAAAAATAGAAACTTAAAACAGGAAAGCCTAAGTATGTCTTACTGACGACATGAAACGGTTCACTCTTCCTTTTGAAATTTCTGGACGTGGGAATCCAAAACGACATTTTGTATAAAATGTTCCCTTTGACTAATATTTACCACATCCATGACTTTGAAACCGTGAAACTTGTTGTCTCAAGTAGTTTTGTCGTCCTTCTTTTGGTATGACACAAGTAACATTCTTCAAGATTTCTAAGTTGAACTCCTGTTTTTAAAATGTGGTTCACTGCATATGAAAGTCCAGACAAGTCACTTTCAAATAGAAGATGAAATAAATATGGAACACACTGTCTAAATCTTGGATCTTCTGAATACAATCTTGTTGAACGGTATTCTGAAGCTGGAATCTGTACTGGTCATTCATCATATCATCCACGTTTTCCAGTGGGGAAGAGCTGAGGAAAACAACGGGCTTCTAAACTTCTTTCCCAAACACTCAGAGTTCCCATTGTTTTCTTCATTTGGAATAATTCAATAGTATTATTAATCACGTTTTTTGAATGTAAAGGATGAATATTATAATGTTCATAAATGTCTTTACTCCTAGAGTTGTCCACTTTTTCGATTTGGCCAGTTGAAATTTCAGTATCATCTTCTAAAGACATTTCTGGTTCTTCAAGATATACATTTTTATAATAAATATTGTTTTCTATGAGATAATGTATTCTTCTTAACTTTGATGACATCTACTAACTCTTGCCAAATTTTACGACTCTTTGTAGGTACACCAATAACTAAAATAACTACAGGTTCACTTTCCTCTCTCTCTATACCTACAGTTTCGATATTTTTCTTAGAATCTAAAGGTAAATACACTACTCTTCCTTTTAAATCTCTTTGTAAATCCGTTGGAGGCAGCTTAACAGTTTTAGGCTCCATACGAACTATACCCTGAAACGGGTGCACAGATTGAATAAGAATAGATTCAAATGTACTTAAATCTACTAGTTCTGGAGGAATAGCTACCAACTCTAGGTTATTATGTACAGCTCTAGCTGGCATTTTGTTCTCTTCTAGTTTGCTGTAACAATTTTTACAAGTACATTGATCACTACCCAACTCAAAACAACCTTCCACCAACAAATAAGCACCAAATTGCTTAAACTTATCATTGTGTTCCTTTTCTATAGTGAGTACGTCGACAACATATACAAGCATGGTTTGTTTTTTCACAACAAATTACCTAAAACTTTGTAATTTCTTTTACAAACTTCTCAGTAGTAGTATCTTCTACCTCTTCTTCAACACCTACACTTATCATACTCTCACCTTCTCTACACTCCTCTTCAGGACCAAAGAAACTAAACTGTATGTCATCACAAACTTGTTTTACATCCAACACTGAACCATGCAAAAGAGCAGTGTTTATTTCTCTTAAACATAATGCAGGACTTTTTACATAGTACAATCTTCTTACTAACTTACGCATTCCTGAGTGATGTACTGCTAACATTCTCAAATGATGACAACTACTTTGCCACACTTTTCTAGAAAGACAAGCCAAAGAATGACCCTGTTAACCAGTATTTCTTCTCACTTTACAAGGATCTGGTCCTTGCAACATCTTAATTTTCTGTTAGACACTTTTTTTTACTATCCTCTAGAAAGAAATTTTGTAAAATATCAATAGTTTCCTGTCGTATACTACAAATACCTTGAACTTCTTCAGCTATTACTACTTCCACATTTCTAGGAACCATCTTTTCTTTTTCAATTGCGCAACCATTCTTGACCTCATAAGCACGACCACTGGTATCAACTGCGTGAACTAATGTATTGTTTTGAAAATAGATCTCTTCATTAAAAAAAGGTTCTGAACTAGAAATCTGCTTCCATTCCCCCCAAACATTTTTACAAACGGTAGTTCTATTAATCAGTCTTTTCCTTTTGTCCTTCATAGAATGCATTGCTTTATCCAATGTTCGCATTCTCTTCAAAACTAAAATAACCAATCTTCTTTTCAATTCTAAAGCCTTTTCGACTACACTTTCGATCTTTTGTTTTTTCTTGTAAAATGCAGATCTTTTATATTTCTTACAACCTTTCAACAAATTTTGTAGTACTCTACTTTTATACATTAATTTCCTAATGTCCTTATATTGTTTCATCCGTCTTTCAACATAGATTGTTTTCCCATAACTTGATTTCCCATTAATTTGTCCTTTTTTCGTTTCATTCTCCTTGATTCTACAACTTTTCTTTGTTTTCCTCATTTTCAAAATTCCTTCCAGTTCTTAAAAGTCTTTTAACAAATTCTTTAGTTTTCTTACCAGAAGACTTTTTCTTCAATGTCACATGTTGTACTTCATGTAATTTCTGCTTTTCTCTCTCCTTTAAATAGTACTTTTTTTTTGCTGTATTTTCTTTTCAAATTTTATTGCCATAGTACATTTTTAATAAAAATGGAGAATATCTAAAAAATAAAGTTTTAAAAATGTTTTTAATACTATTAAAATAATTATATACAAATATTCTTATCTATTACTAAATAAATACTTACTATTTAAAAAGGTACAAACAAATGCATATATGGTTTTCGGAATATGGTGACACTTGCACCAGAAACATGCAATAGACTTTTATTTGTATTTGCCTAGGCCCAACAATTTGAACATTACTAAAATAGTTAAGCAGAAGGACAAAAGTGACGTTTAAGTCATGTTAGAAAATAGACAGCAACAGATCTGTAGAAAGAAGCAAGAACACTGCAGTAAGAAACAACAGAGGTACAGATGAAGGGAAGATGTGTAGAAAGAGGCAAAAGTAGTACACAAAGAACCAACACATGTGCAGGAAAACGGAAAAAGGATGGTGAAAAACGCATGAGCAGACCACTACGAAGAAAAAGAAGTGCAGAAAGAAACAACAGAAGTACTGAAACAGGCATGAAGGGTGCAGAAAGAGGCAAAAGAAGTGCAGAAACAACAAACAGAGGTACAGAATGAAGAAAGAGAAGTGCAGAAAGAGGCAAAAGAATTGCTTAAAGAAGCAACAGAGGTGTAGAAAGAAGAAAAGTATAGAAAGATACAAATGAGGTGTAGAAAGAAGCAAGAGCAGTGTAGAAAGAACCAACAGAGATGCTCTAAGAGGCAAGTGAGGTGCACAAAGAGGCAAGAGATCTGCAGAAAAAAACAGGGGTGCTGAAAGAGGCAACTGTGCTACAGAAAGAAGCAAAACAGATGCAGAAAGAAGGAAGAAAAGTGCAGAAAGAGGCAAAAAGGGCGCAGAAAGATATAAGAGGGGTACAGAAAAATGCAAGTGAGGTGCAGAAAGAGAAAAGAAGGGTGCACAAAGACGCAAGAGGGGTACAACAAGAAGCAAATGAAGTGCAGAAAGAGGCAACACACGTGTATAAAGAGGGAAGAGGTGCAGAAAGTAGAAGAGATTTGCAGAAAGAGGCAAGAGAAGTGCAGCAAAAGAAATGTGCACAAATAAGCAACAGAAATGCAGAAAGACGCAAGAAAAATGTAGAAGAAAGCAAGAGCGGTCACCTACTACTTATTGCTAAATGTGTGCACCTCCTGCTTCTTTCTACACCTCACTTGCCTCTTTCAGGAACCTCTCTTGCTTATTTCAGCAGATGTTTTGTCTCTTTTTACACCTCACTTGCCTCTTTCAGCACCTCTGTTGGATCTTTCTACACTGCTCTTGCTTCTTTCTGTAGCTCACTTACCTCTTTCTGCACTTCTCTTGCTTCTTTCTACACCTCTGTTGCTTCTTTCAGCAATTCTCTTGACTCTGCACTTTTGTTGCTTCTTTCTGCACCCTCATACCTCTTTCGGTACCTCTGTTGCCTCTTTGTGCACCCCTCCTACCCTTTTCTGCACCCATATTGGCTCTTTTTGCACCTCTGTTGGTTCTTTCTGTACTTCTCTTGCTTTTTTCTGCACCCCTTCTGCCTCTTTCTGCACTCCTCTTCCCTGTTTGTGCAACTCTCTTGCCTCTTTTTACACCTCTTTTCCCTGCATGAGTAGTGGCTACAGGATTCAAACAGTGCCTGGGCAATACCTTAGTGATTGCATGAGCGCATAGGTAGTGCCTTGATGGTTGCATGAGTGCAGCAGTAATGCCCGACTGATTACAGTAGTGAATATGTAGAGCCTGGATCATTCAAAGACTGCATGGGTAGTACTTGAGTGTTTTTATAACTACATCACTGTTGGGCCTAGTCAAATATAAAGCAGAAGACTATTACATGACTCGACCTTAAGTCTCTCTATACCGTTAAAAGCATGCATACATATGTCTCTGCCTTTTCAAATCATCATCAAATCTAAAAGAAATATGTATACAACATTTCTGGAATATAGTGAAACCTAGAAACTGAGACGTGCAATACATCTGCCAGAGTGATTCCAAAACTCCATGGGTAGTGATTGGGTAATTGTATGAGTGCAAGGGTAGTCACTGGATGATTGCAGGAAAAGATGGATACTGACTGGGAAATTGCATGAGTAAAAACAAACAGAGGGCATTGATAAGTGTTTAAATAGCACCTGAAGGCATAATGAGACATTGAATAGTGCCTATGTGAATAGATGAATGCAACAGAAGGGACTGGGTGATTCTATGACTGCAAGGGTAGTTTGTGGGTTATTACATGACTGCATAGGCACAGCCTGCATGACTGTAGGGGTAGTACATAACTAGTGCCTGGGTGAATACATGACTGCGGGGGTAATATCTGGGAGATTAATGGAACACATATAAAATGACTGGGAGATATTATAATTGCATGGGTACTTCTTTGGTGATTGCAGGACTACTGAGGTAGAGCCAGAGTGAATAAAGGAGTGCAAAGGTAGTGTCTGGGTGATTTTATAACAGCATGGCTACTGGCTGAGTGATTACATAAGTACTAGGATAGTGCCTCCATGATTGAAGGAGTGCAACAGTAGTACCTGGGTGATTATATAAGTGCATCAGTAGTGGGTACATCATTGAAAAAGTGCATGGCTAATACCTTGGTGATTGCATGAGTGCATAGGTAGTGCCTAGATGATTGAATGTCTGCAGCAGTAATGCTTTAGTGACTACAGTAGTTAATATATAGTGACTGGATCATTAGAAGACTACATGGGTAGTACTTGGGTGTTTTGATAACTGCATGACTGTTGAACCTAGCCAAATATAAAGCAGCACACTATTACATGATTCAACCATAAATCGTTCCAAATTCTTAAAAGCTTGCATACATACTACTCTACCTTTTCAAACCTAAAAGAAATAGGTATACAATATTTATGAAATATAGTGAAACCTAAAAACTGACACATGTAACAGGTCTGCCAGACTGATTCCAAAACTCCATGGGTAGTGCTTGGGTGATTGCATGAGTGCAAGGGTAGTCACTGCATAAATACAGTAAAAGATGGATAGTGACTGCCTAAATGTCTGACTGCACATATAAAGGTTGAATGCATGGATAAGTGTATAAATAGCACCTAAAGGCAGAGATGAGTTTTAGAGTAATACCTAGGTGAATAGCAGTGGTGGTTTCTGGCTGAGGGCGACGGGGCTCCGCCCCCTTTACTTTCACACCCGGTCAACCATTCTCTTTACTATCCGGGTTTAAAAAAAACTTTGTGCACACACTGCTTGCCAGTGAAAGCTATTCCCTAAACGTGTTGCCTGTGGGCAGGACCACAACCTAATGTATTTGCTGGTCGGAGGCTCCCACGGCCCGGAGTGTTGTGAGGTCATCAGCTTGGCAAATACATTGCCTAAAAGACCAGTCTCCACCCCCTGAAGACATGCGTGCAAAATTAGACCCGGGCGTTTTATTCTTAAGCCCTGTAACACTGGGGCTTCACGTCAGTCAGAGAGTGGAGTGGACGGTCATCACACCCTTTCCCAACTCGTCATAGGGGGCTGCCCTGTGACGAGTTGGGAAAGGGTGTGGCAGGCTGCTGGCAGGTGGGAAGCAGAGACATCGGGTCTGCACAGTCTGCCAGGACTTCTGAAGACCACTGCAGACTCGAGTTGTCTGCTTCCTGCGCTGTTGTTGATGACAGGACCCTGAGTTGACACCATTATTAGAGCTCCAGGTGGTCCCTATATTTTGCACTGGCCAGCAAGAGTGGAGGAGCAGTGACAGCCCCGATGGCATCCTAGTGCAGCTCCCAATCCGGTAAATGGATAAGGGCATGGTGGTAAGGAGAAAACAAAATAGCGTAGGAAGTATACAGATACTGGTGTGATGAATTCAGCTGTAGTTACAGAGTGCAAATATTCACCGCTGAGTCCTGGAAAACGCGAATGAATGAAGCTTGTGTTGTAAAGTTTACTCCACACTTACTGTGCTTGTACTGGCTGACCCTCGGTAACCCCAGTTCCATTGTTACAGGTCCCTCGAGGGAGGTTCAATATTCCTTTCTGACTAATCTTGATAACTCATTGGAGCTGACCCATCGTTTTTAGGTCTCGCCTGCGTGGGCTGCGCACATGCACAGTCTCGCTGGCGAGATTTAATGTTAAGTATATTCTGTAAAGGGCTTTAAGCCCCACCCCTCTTTTCCATTGGCTGGCGTCACCGTTTATGCTAAATGGTGGCCAGCCATTGGAAAAGAGGTGTTTGAGACGTTTTCGTCCAGCTTTCTGAGCCGTCCCATTTGGACGGGCTCGTCTGCCTTCCGTACGTTGTGAAAGCTTGCTTATCTTTATGGGGCCATGTGTTGCAAACACATGGCCCCATAAAGACAAGAAAGCTTTCACAACGGACGAAAGTGAAAGCGGACCGTGCTTGTTAATTGTAGAGTACTGGTACTTCACAGAAACAAGCAGGTACTCTGTTATAGAGTACCTGCACTTCCATTTTCCCATTGCAAGCACTGGCCAGTACTATGCCCCCCATTTTGGCTCATTCTTTTCTCCTTCCTAGGCAGACGCAACAAGTACCAATGATTTAGGCAATAGTTACGCCACGTTTTTCAATAACCTAATTCAGTTATGTTTTTGCTGTGCGCTAAATGATTAAGCCACATACTTGTCAGATACTTTCCGGGTAGATTAATCATCATGATGTGTTTGTTGTAATACGAAATGTTAGTAACTAAGTATAGCACGCAGTGTAATAATTTAAAGAAAGCATACACATTGCTCACCCGTGCAGCGCATCTGTAGGAACGAAGTGTTTTACTCATGTATGCCATGTCCTATACTGCAGACGAGGCGCCGATGGACTAATAACACTACACCCCTATTGTACTGCTTTCTTTAAACGGAGAAATATTTTGGGATCTGCCGCACAGCGTCTGAAAAGTAGGTGGGCGTGGGGAGCGCGGGAAGTTAAAGAGTGAGTAAACCGAGAGCTCATCGGTTTAAACCGTTAATGACCCACTGATGCTGCGGGTTAGACTGAGCACTTGTGCGAACATTTGTGAAATGACCAGCACTAACTCATGGAAAGAAGGGATGGGCGAGCCAACAAAGTAACAGGGAAAGCCGAGCCGAGGGTCTAGCCGGGCTTTCAAAGCCCATGCACGAGTCGAACCATGAAAATGTCTGGCCGTAAACTGTGCAACGCCATATAAAAATATGACGTAGACTCTTCAAAATGTTTAAAGTGTCATTCTTTAACATGCAGATTAGTTTCAATTTAGTACATACAATTATTTCACCGCCCTGAGAAGCCGAATTAAATGTGATTTAAAAAAAAAACTTTTTGAACTTAAAAATATTCATGCCACCCCCGCCCCGGCATGACAGCAGTAATATTAGTAAATTTAGAGGCAAATCAGTTGTCATGTAAAACCCATGTGGCCTCGATTCTTACATGGAATAACATTACAGTCTATTTAAATCCGACACAGAAGAGGTATTCCTCTAGTACACAACCTGAACTTGCGTATTTCCAAGTGCTCTCAAATGCAATACGGAACAAGCATTGAAAATGCAATAGGTCTCGCCTTTGATTAAGTTAAAGCTATTTGCTTTGGTAATGGTATTATATAGCAAAGCAAATGGCTTTAACTTAATGAAAGGCGAGACCTATTGCATTTTTAATGCTTGTTAAAGATGCCTCCACAATTATCCTCTGCACTTCTGTTCTTTGTCCCCTTAATTAAGCAATACACAATTAATTCACGGGATCTCTGACTGTTAAAACTGGAGTCCGTAATCCGTATTGAGAGATAATTGCTACTGTTTCATTAGCTGCTCTAAGGAAATGTGGCCTCTTGAAGTCAATCCTTCACTGTAAAACAACATTTAAAATCCACCACAAGAAAGCCGTTCTGCCACTCAGATGTCAAGCTGTCGCAAGACTGGTTCAATCCCAGCCCTTCAGGCCTCTATAGATCGCCCAGGCTGTGCATGCAAATAGCGTTTTAAACCTTCCCCCTCACCCCTATTTATCCATCTCTGGCTGCCCTCAAGATAATTTGGGCCGCAAATCACAGTTTCCTACAGTTTAAAAACTGTAATTTTGAACACCCCATTCATGCAGTCATGGATGGCAACGTCACGCCTGTCTTCCCACTCAAGCGCCAGTAAATTACTGCAGTATTGTTTTCACATGGCTGAAGAGCAGAGAGCCTGTGTTTTGTTTTTTAGCACTCCCATGGGTCAAGGATGAGTGCCCCGTGCTCCTGTCCCTCTGGCAATCATTTACTAAAGGTTCTGGAAAGTGTGGTATAAATAGAAAAATAAAGAAACGTTCAAAGACACACCACGCAGCCCATTTAAGAAGGAAATCACAGCATTTCACAGGAGTTAGGGCACAATGAAAGGAACACTTGTGTTACTGTTTGTTTTATCTGTCAGCCATGCAGACCCTAGAGATAAGACTCCAAACTTATAAACAAATAGTCATCAAATGTCTAAGTTCCTGCTTCATAATATGGTTGTATGTACAGAGCACCATTTGTGGAAATCCCAGCTGAGGACGGTTGCAGATTAAAGCTTATTTGTAATGTCAATAATTGTCTAATTAATTGATGTCTAAAGGTGCCTATTGGTTTCAGCTTTTTATTATTAAATAGTAGAACTTCCATAATGTTTTTTTTTTGTTTTGTTTTTTTTACAGTGGGCACATTCAGTGAAATGTTATTAAACCCATATGCCACAGGTGGGTCAGGAGAACCCATTTGTAACTGGTCAATTGGATTTTTTACAAGGGCTTTAACGAGAACTTTTTTGAAAAGCATTAACACGTGATAGTTCTCTTCCGTATTTAGAAAAGGGACTGGGTTGTAATGGACCCTCTACAGTGGCATAAAATGTGCAAATATTCTGGTCCAGGTGCTAAAACTGCATTGATTGTCACTCAGAGTCTTTGTTTCAAATTATTTTTATTAGAATTTCTTAGAGAGTGAAACAGAAGCATGACAAAGGCAACATTAGTCGAGTAAAATAAAACAAAAAAAGCAGCCCAGAGTTACAGATCTCACATGTCAGTTACAGCTTCTTCACTAGGTCTGTGGCGAATAGGCTCTTAAAATCCACACAATCACTACATGTTGCAATCAGTCTATTTTTTAGTAACATCCGTCAACTCTCGTAAGAGAGAAACCTGAAAAGGAAACTTGCATACAATTAAAAAAAGAACAAAACTATGATGTCATGGTGCAAATCATAATACTGTGGTCAGGAGTATGGGGAAGCCGGGAGTACCACTCAGGTGGCTTTGCACTGCAGAGTGCCACTATAGCTGTGGAGTGATTAGATATGGAACAAGTTGAGTGCCCTGAGGCGCGGGGCGCAGGCCATCAGTGGGAGCCCCTCTGAAAGGTAGCTCACCAACGGAGACCAAATATAATCAAAGCCTTTTCTGGCATCGCCAATAATGTCAGCCATGCGCTCCAACGCCAGCGCCCTCCACAGCCTTGCATGGGGTTAGAGATGGTGCGTCCTGTTTTTTCCATGGAGCAGCCACTGACATTTTTGCTGCCCCCAGACAAAGCCACATGACAGATCTATCACCTTGTGTTTGCCGTTTCAAGGAAGGATCCCGTAGCCCCAACAACGTGTGCTCCAGAGAGCTGGTAATCGGGTAGCCCAGAATAAGTTTAATGTGGGATAGGATTTCCTTCCAGAAAGGCTGAATGGAGGGGCAGTCCCACCAAATATGCCTGAAGTCGCAAAGCATGCCACAACCCCGCCAGCACCGGTCCGACGCGGTAGGAAAGATCTTGTGGAGTTTGAGGGTAGAGATACCAATCGTACATCAGTTTATAATCCGCACCCCTTAGGAACATGGAGCGATTGCATTTCACTATATACCTACTGACATATTCCCATTGCTTGTTCTCTAAAGAGGAGCCCAAAAGTGCGTCCCAGAAGCGCTTAAAGCAGGGGGGTCGATCTAGGGCTCAGAGTTTGTATAAGAGCGTATAAGAAGGAAATACATCCCTTGGAGGTGGACCCAGACTGGGCGAATTTTTCAATGGGGAGCAGAGCCCTAGTATCGGCCAGCTGCACCAGGGGTTGCTGTACCCAGCGCTTCTGCTGCAAATAGTGATATTCTTCTTTGGCAGTCAGTGTGAATTGTGACTTGCATTCTTGAAAGGCAAGGAGTTCACCGTTGTCAAATAGATGAGAAATCATGTAGCACCCACCAACCCTCCAGGCCTCAAAAGGTCCCTCCTTAAGTGCCGGGGGGAACGCAGCATTAAAATGGATAGGTGTGTAGGGGAGGGGAAGGTCGTAAGGTGTAACCTTTTAGTAAGGACAACACAAACCCTTTAAGTGGTATAAGTGGGTGTACTGATGTAAGCGTTGAGTGGTCTATCCTGCTTTGGTTTCCATAAAAGATCCCAGATGGTATGCCCCGTTGCCTGTCTATCTATGTGAAGCCAATTCTTCTCTGAGACTTGCAGTGATCATTCCGTGATTACTCGCAGTTGGGCCGCCCGATAATAGGCCTGAAAATCCAGCAATGCCAGGCCCCAGTTTTTGCGCGGTCTCGTGAGCAGGCCATAAGGCAGGCGCGCCCTTTTCCCTTGCCAGATAAATTGGGTAACCATGTGTTGAAGCTCCCTGAAGAGACCGTTCTCCACTAGGATAGGCAACCCCTGAAAGAGGTAGAGCAAGCGGGGAAGAGCATTCATTTTGATGGCATTAATCCTGCCCAGCCAGGTAATGTATGCCACACTCCAATTACCGAGATCAGATTTTAGCTGACAGAGCGGGGGGGGGGGAGGCGGGGGGGGGGGGGGCGAGGGGGGGGAGTAAGCTTTATAAAGGTCTCAAATGCAAGGGGTGAGCTTAACCCCTAGGTAGGTGATCTCTTTAGTGGTGCAACAAAAAGGCGACCTCTCTTGTAACCATCACCATTCTTCTTTGGGGAGGGTCAAATTCAGTAGGAAGGACTTAGATAGATTATTCCTAAATCCAGTAATCCGCTCGTACTTCACCAGTTCATCTTGAATAGCCAGCAGGGAGATCTTGGGCATTAAAACTGGGAGAAGCACGTCATCAGCAAATAGCAAAATCTTATGATCTTGCGTGCCAAAACGTATCCCTCTTATGTCTGGATTTCCCCTAATCCTGTGAGCCAGGGGTTCTATGCTCAAAGCAAAAAGGAGGGGGGATATGGGGCAACCTTGCCTCGTCCCACGGGCCAAGCAGAAGGGAAGGGAAGCAACCCCATTGACCAGGACCCGGGAGCTAGGAAAATGATAATTGACTCGAATCATCCCTATAAAGGCTTCATTGAAGCCAAAGTGCTGAAGTACTTTAAACAGAAAAGACCACTCCACATGATCGAAAGCTTTCTCCTCGTCTAGCAAGAGAAGCGCAGCTGGGATGTTTTTCCTTTGGGCCTTTTCAATTAAGTGGATAATGCGACGCAGATTATCATGGGTCTGACGGCCCTTAATAAATCCCGCTTCCTCTGGGTCTATAAGGCCAGGAAGGATTGATTCGAGACGGGAGGCCAACATTTTTTAGTAGATTTTAGCATCAAGATTTAGGAGCGCTATCGGGCGATAAGCGGAGCAGGCTGTGGGGTCCTTGCCCGGCTTGGGGATCACTGCCACAATTGCCTCACCCATGGAGGGGGTGACTTGTTGCGTAGAGGCAATGACATTAAACAGAAGAGTTAAAAAGGGGAGCAATTCCGGCACGAAGGTGCGATAAAAATGAGCTGAAAAACCGTCAGGCCCTGGCGCTTTCTGGAGTTTAAGTGAGTCAATCGCTTCTGCACTTCCGCTCTAGTTATGGGTTGCGCCAAGTCAACATTGGAACTAGTGGCGACTTGAGGGAGGTCCAAGGACTCTAAATACTCCTCTTGGTCTTGCAATCCAGGGAGCTCTGAGGTGTAAAGAGTCCGGTAAAATTTCTCAAAAGCCTGCACCTTCCCCTCCTCCGTCGTGTAGGAAATGCCATCCCTATCTACAATAAGTTTGATATATTCCCTTTCCTGTTTAGCCCTTAGTTGACGGGCTAGTAGGGACCCTACTTTGTTCCCTCCCTCATATCCCCTGGTCTGTAGGCGTAAGATGATTTTCTCTGCTCTGTTGGTGTAAATGGCCTGAAGTTTCCCCTTTAGAGACGTAATTTTCCTTATTGTTGTAACCGAGGGGCTGGCCTTATGGGCCTGTTCTGTGGCTACTAAATCCCGTTCTAATTGGAGGCGTTCCGTGCATTGTTGTGAACGCAAAGTGGTGGCCATCTCAATGCATTTACCCCGGACTACTGTTTTGAAGAGTGGGAAGATCAAAACACAAGAGGAAAGGCTCTATGATGCAGCCTATGTTCCTCGGATCATTTGAGGTGCGTCTCTTGAAGAGCCGCCACCTAGACATTGTGATCCAGAAGGTATTTCCAGAAGCGGTGGTGCTTGTTAGGGCACTAATTATATAATAACTGGGTGGGATGTTACCCCCTGGACGAGGAAAACACACAAGATGATGGACGGAATGTTGCACATTGGCAAAACATTCACCCCCAGTCACAGATCTGGGTTTAATCCATAGTTATTTTGCTCACCACGCCACCCCAGTTCAGACATGGCCATATGCAAATCAGTCTTGACCCTGTGCCTCATGGGAAAAGTCCAGCCCGAACTGCCAAGCCATGTCTTCCCTGGCCGGAATCAAGCATCCTAGGACCGGTTTCGGGGTTTCACCCCTCTTCAGCCAGGATAGCTTGACTCCAGTGGCAAAGTGAGCACGGGACCCACGTCTGGGCATACCCTTCCCACATAGGGCGAACAGCAAAACACACAAGATGATGGACGGAATGTTGCACCGGTCCTAGGATGCTTGTTTCCAGTCCAGGGAGGACCTGGCTTGGCAGTTCGGGCTGGACTGTTCCCATGAGGCACAGGGTCAAGACTGATTTGCGTATGGCCATGTATGAACTGGGGTGGACAGGGTCCGGGAACAGATCGTCTTGTGAGGCCCAAGCGTTTATCCCCCCCACGGGAACAACTCTTGCAAGTGCTCCGCTCCATCCAGCTCTCCACGGTAGCTCCGTGCAATGATGGGCTTATTGTCCCATTGAATGGTTATACCACAGGGGTAAGTCCATCGGTATCTAGTTTTTTTGTCTCTCAGGAACTCTGGGATCGGGCGGAACTGTTGGCGCCGTAAGAGCGTGGCTTGTGCCACGTCCTGGTAGAGTGCACACGAAGCATTTTGGAAGATGACCTTGTCAGCTGCTCTCGCCTTTTGGAGGACCATTTCTTTGACTTTGAAAGAGCTAAACTTCGCCAACATGTTACGGGGCAGACGATTTTCTCCCGGCAGCCGTGGTCCAACCCTGTGAACTCTTTCCAGCCAGATCTCAGGTTCCGTTTCTCCCAGCACTGAGGAGAACAAGCCTACCATGAACGCCTCTAGATCTGGGCCCTCACAATCTTCTTCTAGGCCTCTGGCTCGGATGTTATCGCGTCGAGAGCGATTTTCTAAGTCCTCGCACTTAAGCATGGTGGCTTTTAGTTGGCTACATAGATCTGCCGCGCCTTCTTCCAAGGGTGTGAAGCGATCGGTCAGCTCTTGATGTTTTGCTTCAAGGTCCAGCGAGCCGGTGCCCACCGAGTCCACAACTGCCTGCAAGGATACCATTTTCTCCCTCATCTCTGCTCGGAATGACGCAAAGGAAGCATCCATGTCAGCCTTGATTTCTGTCCGGAGTTCTGTTTTAAATTCCCGCAGGGAAGACAGGAGGTCCTCTTTAGTGAGCGCCATGGCCCCGGACGATGATGTCGCCTGCCCCTCATGTGCCTGTAGTGGCAAAATAGTTGGAGACCTTGTTGTTGGGGGTCTTTTTGGGTGGCTTAAGGGGATCCGCGTCGAGGTCAGCTCCAGGCCGCCCCCTCCGTCTCGCAGAAGCAGTGCGGAGCATCTGAACTTATAGAAGAGACCCAAGCCCCCTATCCTCCCTCATCAAACTTAGTCTCTGTGGTCACGCAAGCTACCCCCCCCCCCCCCCCCCAAGGCTCTCCTCAACGTCTGTGTTGTGTACCTTGGCCTAGGAGAGCTCTGGGGCCATCCTGTCAAGACTGGGCAAGGCGGGGGACCCACCTAGCCTCCCACATGGTGAATTAGTTGTCCTTTAGAGTGCTTCTCGCTCCAACTCGGCGGCCATGTTAGGGTCAGGCAACCAGCCTCCTCAGTTCCATCGGGATGGGGGACCCAGAGCAATGCTGTCTCTGCATTCTGGTCGTTAGATCCCTGCTGCCAACACGCATCTGCCCCCCCCTTGCACCGCACTTGCCTTCTGGGGGTTATTGGTGCAGTGTCTCCGGGGTGTTCACACCGTCAGCAGTGGCAAACAGGAATTTCAGGCTTTCTTTGTGGACTGTCATCAGTGTGCTTATTAATAGCACGTGGAAGGAGATGTATGGCCTGCGTTGGAGGAGCCAGCGCGGCCTCAGGCACGGGCTCAGCGTGTCGCCGGTTGCTTCTTTATCTCACCACGCCCGCCTTTTTGTAATTTCTGGGCTCCGGCAGCAGCAGCTCCGAGGCGGGCGTGGTGCAATGTTTATTCAGACCAGGGAGCTCCCTCATCTTCTGCTATGGGCCAGGCTGGACATCCGATGCACCAACAGGAGTCCCGGGTCTCTATGCGGAGCGCCATCGGGGTCCGCGGCGACGCGAGGCGCCATTATCACCGGGGGAACTGCAATCGCCCTCAGATCACCAAAGCGTTTTCCTACGCTCTCTGGTACACTACGCGTTCCTTGGCATCCCGCCGACCCGTTGCGTGCAAATAATCCTTCAGGATGCAGCAATAATGCCTTAGTCGTAGATTTATAACAGGGCCCGGGACGGAGCCGATCAGGTACCCGTCCGACAGGCCATGTTAGTTGGCCACGCCCCTCACTCAGATTTTGTAACAGAAATCCTCTGACAAATGAAGTCATGTTTATTTATGTTTTTTCATCGCTGGCTGCCAAATGGAAGTTCGCTCAAGACGGATTTGCCTTGTCCCTCGGAGAAACAAAGAGTTTTATATTCAGGACATTTAGGCCTAATTATAGCCATGGTTTATGGGCTGGCTGAACGAATAACATTGAAGTGGTGGCGCAGGCACGTCATCTGCACGGGCGATCCAGCTCTGCTTAATAAAAGTATCAGTGAATGAATCCGATCCGTGTCTATTTTTTGTTAGGCCACATTTTCGATTGCTGGTCCCTTCTTGCCGTTATACCGAATCCTGTCAACAAAGAGAGAGCATTAAAGCGGCAGCAATGTGTAGTGTGTTTAGGAAATTAAAAGCGCCCTAAATCCATCACTGATTTGCACATGTACAACACACGTAAATCTCATTTTGTGCTGTTTTACAAGAAATTAGAAGTGTTTAGTTGTTATTTATCCACATTAAATTCGCAGTACCTCAGATTCACACCCCCTAAGAAAACAGCAAATGTTTAAAATGTTATCACGCTGCTTAAGTTTTAAAAATGGAAGAAAAATGAAACCCATAATAGCATAAAGTTGGTGCTTTCGCTGTGCATAAATTTGTTTTCAAAATCCAGGCACAGATCAAAAGTGACCTGCCTCAGAGCTCGCGGCCTACCTTGCTTGTCCCAGAATGCTCTAGTGCAGGTGCATTTGCCAGGAGCTGTTACTGCCAGTGCAATCCACAGGTGAGACGTTCCATTACGTATTTCTCCATACACCTTTTCTCCTACAATTACAGTGGTCAGGCCCTTTGGCAGGTCATTATAGTCCTATTAAGTGGGAGACGCCCGCTCTCTCGCCCTGGTACCACTTAGTTGCCCTTATAACTGTTCAGAGCTATGGAACAGTGCGGCATTCCTAGGTAAATAGTTAGAATTGTCTCTTGGAGGAAACATTTCTTAACTTATTCATAATTCAAGCTTTCTCCTGGATGAAACTACAGCTGGTGGTTTGTGCGCCTGTCACATCAGGGGAGCTGCATCGCATTATCAACTGAACCCCCATGTTGTTCATTACGTGCCCACAACGACGCTCTGAAAGTTTGTTTCCCTGACATGTGGTGTGAAGGTGAATAAAGTAATGAAGCATGTTTGCTTCCGGCACTCAGTGCACACTGCACGCGCTGGCACTGATCTCCTTCGTGTGAGAAATTTCCGTAATCTCACTTTTGTTTTCTTACCGAGACCTAGAAGAGCAAAAAGCAGTGATTAGTTTGGATCACACACAGGTGTTGGTGCCCAAAATGGTTCTAAGGAGGCCGCCACCCACTTTTAACCCCCGGTGTGGCCCACATTCAAATGGATTTGTTTCAAGCCTCAATCAAACTTGACAGCCTCATGAACGCAGTTTCATCAGCAATAACCTCTTAGTCCACAAAGGCATGTGGCAATCCCTCAAGACATGTAATAAATCAGAAGAAAAAGAAAACCTGCCACCTGCAAGGCTGTCTCTGCAGAACAAGAATCTGATGCAATATCAAACCACACATCGAGGTTATGTCAGTGAGATTATGAGAAAGATTTCTGAAGCTACTTTTCTGATTGATCCCTTGTTGGGTTATTGCTCGAGGAGTTAGGGTGTTTGATGCCAAATGCTGCAGTCAGAGCTGGAGACGTCTGCTTTCTCTGCGAACCAATCCAGGATAAAACTATGAAGGAAAATTAAACATGAATTGTATTAACGTGTGTACGATTTCCTTCAACAGTGTGCATAAGAAAGGACTAGGAGGTAACAACTGAGAACTGCACACAATTAGCAAGGGTTTTTTGGGACATAGAGCTGGGTATTCCCACCTTAAATCGGCAATATTCAAGGGCATTGGGATTATGCGACGGGAGGGCTAAATAATGCGGCTGGGTTGACAACTATGTGCCAAGAAAAGGCAAATTATGTAGCTTAATGTGGCACATTGTCTGATCGTATTACTTCATACTGTTGTCATTTTTTGCACATAACACTGGGCAGAGGTTTGACCACATTAGTACCAGATTACACACAAATAGAGCAATAATCAGCTGAAGGGTGTCCAGTCAACCTTTGTGTGAATGGCTTTCAAGTGCGACAAGTTGTTTTGCTACGTTTTTAGTAGTGTGGAAGCGTTCCAAGTATATTCTTTTGTGCACTAAATAATAACGAATAATAATATTTTGATGTTACTATTGATTCGGAGTTTTGCTTTGCATTACCTTGACATGCTGATTTACTAGTGAATTTTGTTGTACAGTACTTACTATGATTGTGATTCTTAAACAGAATGGAGCCTGAAACCGTACAAACTGATACTGTGACAAGCTGCTCTGTGGTGGTGTGATGTGTCTTATGATGTTACAAGTTGCCTCGAACTCAGATGTTGTGATGGGTTGCTGTGAGCTATGATAAGATGCAGTGGTGTGCCTTGAGTTGTGATATTGTATTGAGCTGTGATCGGTTTATATGCTTTGCTGCTTGCTATGTTCGGTCTGGTTGTGCCACATGGTGTCTAGTGATTATTTTTATAGATATGAGAATTGCCAAACATTTCTTCTTGCAACCTTGAAGTTTCTTGCAGAAAATTAACTAGTGTGAAGCTTAAGAAGCTATAAAGGGGAGATTCCGCATGTAAATCAGGACTTTATGACTATTCTGTGTATAAGTGTAACTCACTGATCATAGATGTCACTGCCTTATTGATGGCCCTGCATTGGCCACCAGCCAGACACACGATCCAGTTTAAGACCTCCTGTATCCACATTAAGGTCCTGAATGGCAAGGCTACTTGCTTTGTGGATAGTAGAGTCAAGAAATACATCCCTAATCAGATTGGTAAAGAAAAGTAAAGGAGGCTGTAGCTTCTCGGTACAAGTTCCTGTCCTATGGAACTCTCTCCCAGATCACTTATGCCACGTAGGTAATTTTATCGGTTTAGGAAACACTTAAAAACAGTGCTCTTCAAACAAGCGTTTCACTGTTTACCATCTTCTTTAGCTCCAAAATGCTATATTTGGATCCCCCTTTTTTCAACAATTTGCAGTAAATATGTGGGTAAAACCCACCATTTGAATCAATTTTTTTTCAAACTTTTCTTGCGGGGGGAGAACCCCCCACACCCTCCTTTTGCAGATTGGGCTCGTTCGCTTATTACATTACTGTACAACATATTTCGCCTCACCACTTTCAAAATCCGCCAGCAGCACCACTTTCAAAATCCACCAGCCGCCACTGGTGAATAGATGAATGCAACAGAAGGGCCTGCGTGATTCAATGACTGCAAGGATAGTGTGTGGGTTATTACATGACTGCATAGGCACAGCTTGCATGATTGCATAACTATAGGGGTAGTACATAACTAATGCCTGGGTGCTTGCAGGGGTAATAGCTAGAGGATTACTGGAATATATAAAAAGTGAGTGGGTGATTTTAAAAGTGCAAGAGTACTGCCTGGGTCATTACAGAAGTAGTAAAGTACTGCCTCAATGATTACAGGATTGCAAAGGTAGTGCCTGGGTGATTTCATAGCAGCATAACTACTGGCTGAGTGATTACATAAGTACAAGGGTAGTGCCTCGATGATTGTGTTGTGTGTCGATTTAGATACCGTATATAGGTTTCCCGATTTAGGTCCTTATATAGGCACAATTCGCATTGCTCATATTTAGGCATAGAAATCCTACACTTATTTAGGCATTAGCCATGCTAACCAAATACAGGCATGGCCACCTACATCCGTTAATCTACGTCACAACGAGTTCTTGGAAAACCAGACTCTTAAGCCTTTAGGACTTCCCCTTGCTTGGATATGGATTTCTCCAAGAACTCATTATTGTGCATGAACATCTATTCCTTAGGGGTTCATTCATTTTTTTAAAACATGTTTTTTATTGCAAAATTTTCAGCAAAATAACCATCGGGGCAACCGGCACCCCCTACAATCTCCGATCACACCCCTCGGTTTAGCAATGCACACAGCCATTTAGCCCACATCCCGGGGGCCGGGCGGCATATATAGACAGTTAAGCAAAGTAACACAACTATCGCCTCATAGCGGTGCCTGGATCATGCCCCATGGGAGCCTCTGCTTTTCTGTCCAAACAGATTCATTCCCCCTCCAACTCAATATAGCACTACCCTCCTACCTCAGGAACTCCCCCCCCTCCCATCCCACCCCCCAACTGCTGCTGATGTGGGCCCCTCCAGTGGTCCCTAACTCTAAGTTGTGCCATCCGTCAGAGCTTAGGGGTTCATTCATGACGTTCTTCTGCCCGACTTTTAGGTCAATACTGGCATTCCTAAACACCTTCAAGGTATAAATATACCTTCACTTACCATGGCAAACCACGGTTTAGCCGCCTAGATGCACAACGCGGCTCGCCACGGCCAGTTCGGAAGGAAGTCAAGTCCCCGCCTGACACACTGACCAAACGCTGACATCCTCCTCGCAGAGAATCCATCTCCAGTGTTTCTGACTCCCCTTGCAGGGTGTTAGAGACTCGGAAAGAGATTCCAACCTCACTCATTATAAGGTATGGAGCGGACTAGAACCTAGAGGGAATTTTGGTAAATCTTGGCAACTATAGCTAAACTAGACTACAGACAAACAGCACCTACTTCTTACCTCGTACTACACTTAGGTTAGGTACACTGGGGTAGAACTAGCTAGAAACATCAGATGAGTATTAGCATTTTAGCCTATGTTATTTATGTATGTATTTTTATGAATATCTGTCATAGCTATAAACCATGCTATTGCAGTATTATTTTATCTTACTGCTAACGCTGTACGTATTATACTTCACAGTCTGTCTTACGATTGTAGCAGTTCATATCTCTTGCACGAGAAATAAGACTGTTCAATAAACCCTTTTTATTGAAATGCCCGTCTATCTATTTCTGTGTAACTCTGTAGAAACGAAGCATGCACGATTGAGTGAGTGAAACTGTTATCTATTGTTTCCAAGATTCAGAGATTGTTCAGATTCTAAGGGAAACAAAGTTGTCATGTTTATGCAGTTGTCAGAAACTAATCCCTTGTTGTTTTTTCGAGAAGTTTCTAGTGACCTCTGAGTTAGCTGGCACACACAAGTAATTAAGTTTAATGTACTTGATAGAGACATACTGACCTCAGTCCTATGTCAAAACTATTGTGTATATTATTCCAATGTGCAGAGCCTATCAGGGATATAGGAACTACACTACTCTACAATTGAAGGAATGCAAAGGTAATGCCTGAGTGATTATATAAGTGCATGAGTAGTGGCTGAGTGATTGAAAGAGTGCATGAGTAACACCTGGGTGATTGCATGAGTGCATAGCTGGAGCCTGGGTGATTATATAAGTGCATGAGTAGTGACTACATGATTAAAACAGTGCATGGGCAATACCTTAGGGATTGCATGAGCACATAGCTACTACCTAGATGGTTGCATGAGTGCAGCAGCAATGTCTGAGTGATTATATTAGTGCATATGTCTCTACCTTTTCAAATCATCATCAAATCTAAAAGAAATATGTATACAATTGTGACTCGGTGACCGAGTCACAAGATGGCTGCCAACACTCTCTGGTTTGGAGTGTTGGCAGCTAATCAGAAGTCAGTTTGTGCTCGGAAGGAATAGCTAATCCTCCTCGGTACTCTGATATATACATTTTTATTTTTTGAATTTCTCAGGAACTACTGAATGGATTTACATCATTTAAAAAAAGTGTGCTTTCTGAACCAAGACCTACCTATTTGCTAAATTTGGTGCTATTACGTTCAGCAGTTTGGGCTGTAGCCCTGTCTAAATTTCCTATGGAAATCAACATGGGGAAAACGCATTTTGGGACCCCCCCTTTTTCTCGGCCCCCGCTTGACGAATCACTCCGAAACTTTCAAGACAGGAGCTGATCGGAGCGCCCCATTAATTTTAAAAATTCTGCGAAGATTCGTCAAACGGCACCAAAGATATTGGCAAAAGAAAAAACGTTTTTTGAATAGAAACAAGGTCCTAACTATAACTACTGCCAGTAGGATATATATATATATATATATATATTCACTCCCAACAATCTCACGTATCTTAGAGAAATACTCGAACTCCAAAGTAGAATGCAGAAAGTTTTATTCACATGTGCACTTGTGAATAAAACTTTCTGCATTCTACTTTGGAGTTCGAGTATTTCTCTAAGATACGTGAGATTGTTGGGAGTGAATATTCTTGGAAATCCGGTTTCCAAACTCGGACCGCCGGCGACAGACCGAAATTCTTTTACCGGGATTTGTGGATTACACATATATATATATATATATATATTACCTACTGGCAGTCGCCAGTAGGTAGTTATAGTTAGGACCTATTTTCCATAGGAAATCCACAACATTCTATTTGGAATAACAATGGCACCGATTGATGAATCTTCGCGAAATTTTCCAAACTTTTGGTCAGCCCTGGTCCGCTACTATCCTGAAAATTTCAAGGTGATTCGTCAAGCGGGGGCCGAGAAAAAAGGGGGGTCCCAAAACGCGTTTTCCCCATGCATTTTCCCATAGGACCGGTTGACGCAGCTACAGCCCTAACTGCTGAATGGAATTACACCAAATTTGGCAAAGAGGTAGTCCTCAGTTCAGACTCGTGCCTTTTGCTTAAATGGTGTAAATTCGTTCAGTGGTTCCTGAGAAAATTAGAGTTAAAAAGAAAAATATATCTGGGCAGAGCCTAACCACACATCTCATCGTGAGATCTGATTGGCTGACAGTACTTCATCCAAGAAGTGTTGGCAGCCATCTTGGGACCAATATACATGATAGCACCTCATTAAAAAGCATTGCAGTTAATAGAAGGTTTTAAGACTTTAGTTACATTGTAATTCATTTGTTGATGGTACCATACTCATTTTAGGAATTGTGGGTTGTTCTAAGGTGATTTTACCATGTGAAAAAAACGCCTTCTGCTGTGATATCATGAATCATGTTTGAGAGAAAACTATTTTCTCATGCTTTTCCCACAGAGGTTTGGAAGGTGATCTATAAGCTAAACGGAGAGCAGATTTTCTGTAAATTAACATTCTCTTTCTCAGTCATGTGAGAATGAAGTCTGAAATTCTCAGTAAAACATGTACATCCAACAAGGGCAGAGACTATCAGTTGATTCCTTTGTGTTCTCTTGCAGCTTCCCAGAGTATTCTAAAGAACAACTAGAGCGCTAACAGTCCTACTTATGTCAAACGTATTGCACACCTGAAGCCATCTTGATTGGAATAAAGTGGTAACTCTTAAAACATTTAATTTAAAAAGGAACAAAATGAGGGGGTTCATTTTGCCATAGAAATTATGATTAGTGCTGCAGAAAGAACAATTAGGGCACATTTTGAGTGACTTCTCAAATCCTCTTCTATTTCATAAAAAAATTCTGATATGCAGACTGAAACATGCACTTTTAATACCAGCAGCAGACTTCCGTGGTGAGCAGTAGCTTTACTAGATCATGGTAGGCAGGAGGAACATGAAGAGGTGCACCAAACTGACCCTACAGGGCAGGTATCAGGGTTGGCAGCAGCACAATACACCACACAGGGCATGCGGGACGGGAGTGCAGCACAACAATCCATAGAAAGCAATAGGGAAGGGAACAGGACCATGCACATGGACAACAGAGAAAAGAGGGGAAAGAGGCAATGGTAGCTAGCTGACTATAATGGACAGACAGGAGAGAAAGCTGCAGCATAACAGACCATAAAGGGCAGGAGGGATGGATCAGGGGCATTACAATGGAACAGACAAGCCAGGAGGGAGGGAATAGGGGTCTGCACATGGAAACAGAGGGCTGGGGGAAAGGGGGCAGGGCAGGAGCAGCAAGATGACAATGGAGGTCAGGCAGGATGGGCACTAGAAACAAGACACACCATGGAGAGCAACAGTGAGACTATGATGGCATACACACAGACCATGGAGGGAAGGTGGGAGGGGGGTCAGGGGCAGTTAGCTAACCACACAGGGAAGGTTGGAGGGGCCATGGCAGCACAGAAGACCATGCATGGCAAGCGGGAGGGTTAGTGGCAGCACAGTGGCTATGATGGGCAAGGAGGAGGGTGCAGGGGCATGCACAAAGGACCATGGAGGATAGAAGGGAGGGTCAGGACCTGGGCACAGACAAGAGAGTTCAGGGGAAGGGGCCTCACAACAGACCGCGCGGGGCAGGCAGGAGGAGCAGTTGCAGCACAACAGACCAGGGAGGGCAGAAGGGTGTGGCAGTAAAATGGACCATGGAGGACAGGAGGAAGGGGATAGGGGCATGGCATGTGGACGGGCAGGGTGGAAGTGGCAGGGACAGGTTACAGTCATCTGACAATGCTAGGCAGGTGGGAGGGGAGTGGCAGCTCAACAGAACACTCAGAGTAGATAGGAGTGGCAGGTCCATGGAACATGGTGGGCAAAAAGGATGGAGCAGCGGCATGCCCAAAGACGTCTGAAGGCAGGGGGAAGGAGAATAGGGGCAGCAAGCTAAGCACAGAGGCTAAGCAGGAGGTCAATTATGGGCCATAGAATTGGGCAATGGAGGGCAGGAGGAGTTGACTGTTACATCATGCTAAATGGAGGGCAGTGGCAGCAAATCAGACCATGCATGGCAGGAGGGAGGAGGCTAGTCCATGGATTCAGACAACCGAGGATAGGGAGGAGGTGGATGGGGCAGCAAGCTAACTGTTCAGAGAAGGTGGGTATTAGGAACTTTATTGTTTTTTAAATGTGTGTCTGTGCGAACTATTTAAAATATGAACAAGTATGCAGCATAATCTCACTTTTATTCAGGAAGAAGAGGACGTTTGTGACTGTGACTCAGGGCTCACATGGTAGAAACACCCCCTGACCCTCCACCCCACATCGCAAAATGTAATGCCCGTGAAAAGGGTAGGTGGACGCAGTGTTTTATAGATCATAGTCCTGAGAGCACGATTGAAAATGAAAACTAGATATAGTATTTGGTATAAACTATGCACCAAAAAGTGTGATACAAGATGAACTGGGGCGTGAAATATAATTAGGGCTCCCGGTTTTATGGTATTTATTTTTCTGCCATTTCCGTCTGTATTTATCCATATTTATTTTTTGCTACTTCTATCTGTATTTATCCGTATTTATTTTGGGTTTTGTGGAAAATGTAAGCTAAAATTTGCATATTTCCACATTTATTTAACCAATAAATATGCACTCATGCTTGAAAGTCTGCCAGGTTTCAGTGCTGTGAGAACCCGCAGAAGATAAATCAGTGCACTTATGTGAAAAAATGCAAATTTCCCTATTACCCTTGTGCATATCTACTGCTGTTAAAGCCTCATTACTAAAAGTCCTTTCTTTTTTAACCTGCTTATCTATCAATCCACACATCTATTGGCCTGGCAAACAGTATTTAGAATTACTCAAAAAGCAACCCAATTTCCGTTTTTATCCACATTTAAAAATAAATACAGACAAGAAAATGAATGTTTTCTGTCTGTATTTATCTGTAAAAATCAGTAAAAACAGAAAACAGGGAGCCTTAAATATAATATGCACTACATTGTGCGCAATGACAGATTCATTGGAGAGCGCGAGATAGCACAGGCACTAGCGCGTGCTATGCGATATGCGCCTTGGAGCGTAATATGCACAGGGCAGTGTTGTGTAACCTAACTAGCCTCTAAAGTTCTAATATAAAATATGTGCTGGGGAGTGTAACCTTACATATGTACTGTGACAAAGATATGGATCCCAGATTGAAATATGTATGGCATAGCGCTGTGCGTTATAACATAGGCATCGAGGAAGGCACGTTAGATGGGGCAATATAACCCGTGCGAAGGCAAGTGTGGCATGACATTCACGGGGTGGTGTTACAGTGCACATGGGCTAGAGAGTGTCATAGCATAAGCACTAGCTGGTGGAATACAACACAGAGGTGTGTGGCAGTCGGCAGGCACTGGTGGGTGTAACACAGCATTGGGCTCAGCCAGGAGCACGCTGTGACTCTCAAGTGAGGTTCGTCTCCTTTCCAGAGAGTAAAATAAAAAATATTACACATCTGGCGGTGGATGTGGGTTTTATTAACCGTGAGGGGGGTTTCTTGCATAGTTTGGTCGAATTTTTGTCGAATCCCCTTTGAATGGCTTGGTGTGCGTGTGTATTAAATGTGCCCATCAATAGCTACCCATGTTTGTATAAATAAACGACAGGGTGTCTACTTGGAGAGTACCCACCAGTGGGAGCGCCGGGATTAGGCACGGTAGGGCGTCAGACACGTCCGAGCTACACTAGCGGTGTAAATACATTCCATGTGGATTCATTCTATGCATAGTCGCCTTTTAATGAATATCACGCAAATCGTCATGTTGATGGGTACATACGGTTTGTCCAGCATGTCCTAGGCGTTTCTATAAATATATATTTTTTAAAAATAATAAAAAACAAAGGCCGGCCCCGGGGGATGGGGTCCCTGGGGCCATAAGTGGCCTAGAGGAGAGGGGCAAATCAACCCCCTCCTAAAGAAGGGGCTGATTAAGGCCTTGGGAGGGGGCCACGCGGCCCCCTTCCAAATTAATTTTTTACAACAAAAAAAATTAGGTTGCAGGCCCTGGGGGATGGGGTCCCCAGGCCAATAAATTAGAAAAAGAAGGGGGGCCACACAGCCCTCCTTCTAAAAAAATAAAAATAAAATAAAAGACCGGCATCGCGCTGGAGGCCACGTCCCCTCCTTGCAGCACTCTGCGAACGCGCCCCCTGGCCAGTTGTAAGTTGGAGAATTAATTCCCCTTCAATACTGAGGGTCCCTGAGGGCCAACTAGCCCAACAGGTATCTCCAGTATGCGCCAGGGAGCTGCGTTGCAGACAGGTGTTCTGAGGCCACGCCCCTATTTACACCTCTATACAGCGCAGCTCTGTGGCGCTTACTGGAGGTACCTAGTGGGCTAGTTTGACACTAGGGACCCTTAGGATTCAAGGGGACTTAATCTCTCAACTTAGAACGGCCACAGGGCGCGTTTACACAGTGGTGAAGGGAGGGGGCGGGGCCTGAGGTGACGTGTGCAAACACACCCTGTGGCACGTTTTAAGAGGTAGTTTTAATCCCCTGCCCTATTATATACTAGGGGCTTACAGAGGAGGTCATGCTAATCACAGGGGGACCCCAACGCATAGTGTTCCCTAGTGTACGTAGGTGTTTTCACTATATTCTGAGTGTCTTAACATAGCACTGGCTATAGGACTGGTTAGTCAGACTCAGTTACCACCAGTATCCATCTGAAAAGGTTGAGGATACAGGATGATTTTGCGACAAGGCTTCTTTCTGCTCTTCTGTCTGTTCTTTCTGCACGTTATCCTTCTTCCTTCACTTTTCTTCGTCTTTGAGGACTTCTGTTGCTTCTTACTGCATTTCTTTTTTTCCTTTCTGTGCGTTTTTTCTTCTTTCTTCACATGTCCCATCTCTGTAGGCATAGTTAGAAATTAGCATTTAAAAAAACCTTTGAAATTCACTGAAAAAACCATAGGTTTCAGGGGCGTTATTGTTAGCTGGACTTTTCACTCGTACAAAACCATTGAAATTCCCCCGCTATAGTTAGTTCAGCTAACTATAACTCACGCGCCCGCAATGCACTGCTGATGACGTCACATATTACGTCACTCATGACATGGTCAGTGACATCACTCATGACATCACTGATGACATCTCAAATGACATCACTGATGACATCATCCTTGTGATAGAGTGGCAGACCTCCTCTCCTCCTAATATAACATTTGATACACACATTCAAGACTAGAATCTAAAATTTTCAAAACAATTGACATACCAATACCAGTTACAACAAACTTTTCAGTAATTCTAAGATCCACATACACATCCACTCATTCACCAACAGTCCTATACAGTCACTCATACATGTACTCACTCATCATATGTACCCATACACCTATACATCCTGTTACACAACGCCACTCATCCATAGAGTTACTCACACACATAGTCACTCATGCTAATAAAGAATCAAACATCCATTTACTTGCATATACAGTTATACACACACCACCACACTTACTTCTACAGAAACTTACACATACTTAGTCTTTTAAACAATCACTTATAGAAACACATACTTATTCATACAGGAACTCTTCCAATCTCTCACTCTCACATATACACACCAATAGTCACATATACGAGTTTAAAACATATGAAGTTACTCATAAAGACACTATTGAGACAGTCATTCACTCACTAACACTCCCATGCACACACTCATCCACCCATACAGTCCTGCACACATGCTGTCTTCAACACTTACAAACAGTGAGTCACTCATTCATGCACCTATGCACTACGTAATACCCCCCACCGAACCATACAGACACTCATACTGATTCTCAAAAAACCAACTAATAACTTATATAGACACTCATGTAGCTACTCACCAACCCATGCAGTCACTTATACACAAAGTGAGAGACAGACACAGATATTTACATATTTAAACATTACTCACTAAGCCATGTATTCACTAAGATGCACTTAATCAGTCAGTTATACAATCAATTTTTCAAAAACAAATCGTCCACTTAGACACTTATATAACCATTTATTCTTCCATCGACCTTGAGATATACATAAAACATATGTGATTTTCAGAAAAACACACATTCACTGGATGATGTCATCAGTGATGTCATTTGAGATGTCATCAGTGATGTCATGAGTGATGTCACTGACCATGTCATGAGTGATGTAATATGTGATGTCATCAGCAGTGCATTACGGGCACACCGCCAATCATCCATTGAGGTACTGACACATCTAGTCAGTCATGCAAATAATTAATCACAGTCCAATTTACTCACCTATACAGTTAAACACACTCAAGTTCACTTACTCATAAAAATACTAACAAATTCTGTGTTTTCCTGCAGAAAAACAAACAGCACATGACACAGATATCCTTGCACTATGGCGCATACAGCCACTCCCAAAATCACACACTCTCACATATAGATATATATATATTTTTTTTCTTTTTTTTTAAACCTTTATTACAAATTGCAATAGATATACAGGTATGGGCCTACAACCTTCGGGCCGGCCGCTAGTAAACAATAAGGTCATAAACATATAGGTATAAACACAAGCAGCAAGCAGTACAGGTCCCAAGGATCCGAAATATCATTTGCGGCTATAGGCCTTTACATCCCAAATGGCGGACATATAGATAGTTATATACTCTTACACTCATATACACTGAGTTTCACATATGTAGTTACTGACACATGTACAACTGAGATATACATTCAATCACTAACACACCCATACATACACTCACCCAACCATACAGGCCATCACAGATGCACTCTTAAAACCATGCACCTACTGAATCACCCACTCACACATCTAGTCACAGAGTCACACAGACCCTACCCACACAAACACTCAGGCACCCATACAGATACTCAGACAACCAATCAATAACCCATATAGACACTCATGTAGCTATTCACAAAACCATGCAGCCACTTATACACCAACACACAGACACATACAGACATTCACACAGTTTAGTCACTAGTCTGCAGTAAGATACATTTAATAACTCACTTATAGAATCAGTTACACACCTAGAAAATCATCCATTCACACACTTGTACACCCACTTATTTTTCAACAGGCCTTTCCCTATATATATTAAACATATTAAAACTGTTCAGAAACACATACTCAATGGATGTCATCATTTGAGATGTCATCAGTGATGTCACGGACCATGTCATGAGTGATGTAATATGTGACGTCATCAACAGTGCATTGCGGGGGCGCGAGTTATAGTTAGCTGAACTAACTATAACAGGGGAATTTCTAGGGTTTTGTACGAGGGAAATGTCCAGCTAACTATAACACCCCTGAAACCTATGTTTTTTTCTGTGAATTTCAAAGGTTTTTTAAATGCTAATTCCTATCTATAACTTATCTCTAAAGAGATCATGAAAAGCATTCTTTTTTAAAAGTAGGGTGCAGATTAGTTTTGTGGAAAAGCATCTTTGTGATTGGTTAAGAAAAAGCAGTTTCAACGTGGAGTACATATCATAGGATAAAATTTGCTCAGCTCAACCACACCTGCTACTTGCATTTGGAAGGCACTGTTCGAACTTAAAACAATCGTCAACTTTTAACCTGCACGTGTCGTTAAATGTTAAAAAAAATGTTACAAAAAAATCGTAAAGTTTTAAAAAATTGATGAACTTTTAACCTGCACGTATTGTAGAATGTTCTAGAAAGTGTGTTGATAGAATACGTTGCACTTCTGACTTCTATGTGTTGTTGAATATTAAAAAAAATGGTTCATATGGAAATTTAAAAAGAAACCAATAGAGAAGTTTTGAAACCTAAAAGAATCAAGGAACTATTCTAATTTATTCTTTACATGTATTTATGTGTGCAGCAACACAATTATAGACACAACAGCACTAGGAAGAGGAAGAAGCAGGGAGTGGGGGGGACGGGGGGAGATGGGCAGAATGGCACACATGCAAAATTAAGTACAGCACAAGTATAGACAAACAATGGTCAAAATGAAACACACTAACAAGGAGCACAAGTCACACAACCCGCCAACATCACACCACTGAACGAGCATAGAAGTGAAAACCACGCTGTATTCATACAGGATGTGTACAAAGGCCAGTCGTTGGTGTTGTGGGATGTCTGCGACCGTGGTCATCATGGATGAGATGCCCAGCATGTGGCACATGGTCGAGTTCACTGTGTGTTATGCTGCCAAACGGCTGCTCCTCCCTCCCACGAGCCCCCACACTTTTGTACAGTGCTCTGTTGTATCTCGTGCACTCGTAAGGCACACCATTGTAATGCCTATTTGCGCATGTCCTGCTACATTCCAACTACAACATCACAGTGCCGTTTGGAGGTGGTGCATGCCACTTTACAACATCGACTGCTGCGGCCCTTGAAACAGGCCACACCAGAACACAGAGACACACTTACCACACTTCCTGTAAACGGACATGTCCGAGACACCCCGTTCCCCTTGCCGGATAGGCACACCCCTCCACTGACCTGTGAACCCCAGACCAGCACACGCCAGTTGTGCATGCAGGAGGATGCGTACGTAGCTACACTTCCAGGCTCACTGCCAACGCTGAGGTGACAGCACACTGTGATGTTGCAGGGCTCGTGCCGGTCATGCTAAGACAATGACCACAGGGACACACTTACTAAGATGTGGGTTTGGGGGGCATTGGCGGTCCTGGAGTTGCTGAGATGAGTCTTCTGGCCCTCATGGGTATCCCTGTATCATGTTCATTGACTCAATGGCACCTGTGGGTGTTCTGGTGTGGCTCTTGGCTGTGTTCCCTTTCATGGTGCAGGTAGTTGTCCTGCTTAACACCAGCAGAAAGCAGGTGTAAAATCCCTGGTGCCAACGTGTCTTATCGCCGGAATTTGTTTCGCATTGCAATTGGTGTGAAAGTTGTGATGTGATTTTTTTCGTGTGCAGAACAATATACGAACTGAGCAGTGTATCTCGTCAAGATCCAGCACCTGACGCACTATTCCCAATCAATATAAATACAATGAGATTTCTAAATAGATTGTGGTGCCGATCACGATCCGGTAAAAAATTCCCCCGTGCGACTCGTATCGGGTCTTTTTACCGTACGAATCGTACAAGTGCCGTACGAACTGGCAATCACGATTCGCATGGTAAAAAGTCCATACGAACCGCACTGGGAATCATTCCCCACACGTCCTCGGGTCGGAAAATGTGTCCGACACGTCCTCGGACGATTTACCGTACAAACGTGAAAATCCAAGTCCGACCGAGGAATCACGATCCATCCCGTGCGTCCGAGGTTACAACCGTATGGAAAAAACACCGTCCGCACCGAACTCCTACAGCAACCATGGAGACATGTGCCCGCATACGCGCCCAACACTCCCCCCAGCCCCCGTACGTCCGACACGTACCCCCCGTATATGTATACCCCCACCCGTCTAGGTACACCCCAGTACGTTCCAGTCGAACCCCCACCCCAGTACGTGTCATAGCCCCGTCTACCTACACCCCAGTACGTCCCAGTCGTACCCCCACCCCAGTACGTGTCGTACCCCCGTGTACCTACACCCCAGTACGTTTGAGCCACACCCCCACCCCAGTACGTGTCATAGCCCCGTCCACCCACACCCCAGTACGTTCCAGTCGTACCCCCTCCCCTGGACGTGTCGTACCACCGTGAACCTACACCCCAGTACGTTCGAGTCGTACCCCCACCCCAGTACGTGTCGTACCACCGTCAATGTACACCCCCCCACCCCAGTACGTGTCGTACCACCGTCAATGTACACCCCCCACCCCTGTACGTGTCGTACCACCGTCCATGTACACCCCAGTACGTTCCAGTCGTACCCCCACCCCAGTACGTGTCGTACCACCGTCAATGTACACCCCCCCACCCCAGTACGTGTCGTACCACCGTCAATGTACACCCCCCCACCCCAGTACGTGTCGTACCCCCCGTGTACCTACACCCCAGTACGTTCCAGTCGTACCCCCACCCCTGGACGTGTCGTACCACCGTGAACCTACACCCCAGTACGTTCGAGTCGTACCCCCACCCCAGTACGTGTCGTACCACCGTCAATGTACACCCCCCCACCCCAGTACGTGTCGTACCACCGTCAATGTACACCCCCCACCCCTGTACGTGTCGTACCCCCCGTGTACCTACACCCCAGTACGTTCCAGTCGTACCCCCACCCCTGGACGTGTCGTACCACCGTGAACCTACACCCCAGTACGTTCGAGTCGTACCCCCACCCCAGTACGTGTCGTACCCCCCTGTACCTACACCCCAGTACGTTCCAGTCGTACCCCCACCCCTGGACGTGTCGTACCCCCCTGTACCTACACCCCAGTACGTTCCAGTCGTACCCCCACCCCTGGACGTGTCGTACCCCCCTGTACCTACACCCCAGTACGTTCCAGTCGTACCCCCACCCCAGTACGTGTCGTACCACCGTCAATGTACACCCCCCACCCCTGTACGTGTCGTACCACCGTCCATGTACACCCCAGTACGTTCCAGTCGTACCCCCACCCCAGTACGTGTCGTACCACCGTCAATGTACACCCCCCCACCCCAGTACGTGTCGTACCACCGTCAATGTACACCCCCCCCACCCCTGTACGTGTCGTACCCCCCTGTACCTACACCCCAGTACGTTCCAGTCGTACCCCCACCCCTGGACGTGTCGTACCACCGTGAACCTACACCCCCCCACCCCAGTACGTGTCGTACCACCGTCAATGTACACCCCCCACCCCTGTACGTGTCGTACCACCGTCCATGTACACCCCAGTACGTTCCAGTCGTACCCCCACCCCAGTACGTGTCGTACCACCGTCAATGTACACCCCCCCACCCCAGTACGTGTCGTACCACCGTCAATGTACACCCCCCCACCCCTGTACGTGTCGTACCCCCCGTGTACCTACACCCCAGTACGTTCCAGTCGTACCCCCACCCCTGGACGTGTCGTACCACCGTGAACCTACACCCCAGTACGTTCCAGTCGTACCCCCACCCCTGGACGTGTCGTACCACCGTGAACCTACACCCCAGTACGTTCGAGTCGTACCCCCACCCCAGTACGTGTCGTACCACCGTCAATGTACACCCCCCCACCCCAGTACGTGTCGTACCACCGTCAATGTACACCCCCCACCCCAGTACGTGTCGTACCACCGTCAATGTACACCCCCCCACCCCTGTACGTGTCGTACCCCCCGTGTACCTACACCCCAGTACGTTCCAGTCGTACCCCCACCCCTGGACGTGTCGTACCACCGTGAACCTACACCCCAGTACGTTCGAGTCGTACCCCCACCCCAGGACGTGTCATAGCCCCGTCTACCCACACCCCAGTACGTTCCAGTCGTACCCCCACCCCAGTACGTTCCTGGCGCACCCCCAACACAACCTCCTAAGTACGGAGCGCACCCCATGCCCCAACATCACAACCGCATGTACGAGTCTTACAAAGCCACACACAAGGACAAAATCGTACAACCAAATGGCCCATGTACACACCGTACACACGCTCAAAACGCACGTACACAACAAGGACAAAACAAAACAACTCAACAATACACCATTCGAAAGGCACACAGCCACTAAACATGGCCAACAACCACTAAAATAACACAATCACTGACCTGCAACTGTCAAAAACAAACAGAGGGCCAATACACCACCACTCCTTATAACACACCCACCCAAAATTCAAACACTGCCACACCCACCCATGGACCAATGAAAAGGGCCCACACACACAAACCATGAGCCTTTGCAACAGACCCACTGCTGCCAGACACCACAGAACCAGACTACAAGCGACACCACATCTTACACTTGCACACCTTCACACGACCACCCTCACAAACACCCTCTCATCACATTCACACACACACACAACCATCCACACCCCCCCCCCAACATCCACACCCCCCCCACACCCACACCATCCCCACCCACACCCCTCACCATGCCCACTACCAAGAATCCAAAGTTCAGTCACCGAGAGTTGGAGGTCCTTGTTGATCAAATCCTCAGAGTCGAGCCACAGATCTTTGGAACATTGGTCAGAAGCACCAGCCAGGCAGCCAAAACAGCCATGTGGCAGACCATCGTCGATGCTGTGAATGCTGTTGCGGACACCAGGAGGACCAAGCAGGATTGCCAGAACAGGTGGTACGATCTGCGGAGGAGCGTCAGAGCCAAGAGGCAGGAGGAACACAACCAGGCCAACGCCACCGGAGGAGGGCCCTCCCGCAGAGCCGTACAGTACCATCCCTGGGAGGAGAGGGTGATGGCCATACTGCCGGTGGAGGCAGTTGAAGGAGTAGAAGGACTCCGAGACCCGGGTGAGTACACAAACAACGCACCTCACATGGGGGGAACTGCAACCACAAACAAAATTAATAACAGGCACGCAACCACCACAAGCCATCGCATTACTCAACCACACTCCATGAGCAGGCACATGCCACTGCTGCCACCATGCCCCATGCACCCAGCTGGACAATGTCAAGTCACAGGCCACAGAAGACAACAACACATGACACGGTAACCCGGATGGCGGGAGGCTGGGCACCAAGAATCACATAGTGCGACTCCAAAGCAGACAACAATGCCCTCTGCCCATATGGCCTAGGTCACAGCCAGACAAACACTGTGTCCCAACACAGGAATGACTTGCCAGCAAATGGCGGACGCCTTGCATCAACACATGGGGGTGAAGGCACTGTTTTGCACATGCCAGCAGCTAATGAACAGCCAACAGTGTGAAAGAGTGGCAGCACACACCACCACAGCAGCAGCGCACAGACACACAGCAGACAAAATGGGTGCCTGGAGATCAGAAACAAACTCACATCAACAGGCCAAGGGCCACTCAAAGATCTGCTAACAGTGTGTGCCCAGGAAGCTGGGCCAAGGTGACAGAGGGTGACACACGGAGGGAGGGAGAGGGGGACAGAGAGGGAGGGAGAGGGGGACAGAGAGGGAGGGAGAGGGGGACTGAGAGGGAGGGAGACGGACAGAGGGAGGAGGCTGACACACGGAGGGAGGGAGAGGGGGACACAGAGGGTGGGAGAGGGGGACAGGGAGGGAGGGAGAGGGGGACTGAGAGGGAGGGAGACGGACAGAGGGAGGAGGCTGACACACGGAGGGAGGGAGAGGGGGACACAGAGGGTGGGAGAGGGGGACAGAGAGGGAGGGAGAGGGGGACTGAGAGGGAGGGAGACGGACAGAGGGAGGAGGCTGACACACAGAGGGAGGGAGAGGGGGACAGAGAGGGAGGGAGAGGGGGACAGAGAGGGAGGGAGACACAGGAAGATGGACACAGGGAGGAGGCTGACACACAGAGGGAGGGAGAGGGGGACAGAGAGGGAGGGAGAGGGGGACAGAGAAGGAGGGAGACACAGGGAGAGCAAATCAGTCCTTTGGTGTGTGGGAATGTCTGCTCGTCAGCAGGTGGACTGCGTGCATGTAGACAAGGGTGGCCAGTGCCAGAACCCCCCCCTCTTCATCATGGCAAAACGCAGGGCCATGTTACAACCTGTACACGAGCACAAGGACAGCCACCTGCATCATATAAGTGTGTGGATCCACTCCATGTGCACATGTACAGTGCTACAAGGAAGGCGCAAATGCATAGCTCGGCACACATGCACACTCCACTGCTGACTGCAGTCACACTTGACGCAGCAAGTAAGACTGTGCCACACATAGTTAAAGGGGCCAAATTGGTGCCCAAGGGACACACACATGCACAAGTGCACTGTGAGTGGAATGCAAGACAGATCCTAATTCCAAGAGGAAATGTGCCAACTTTGTAACGGATGAAACATGGATGTTGCATGGATCAAAATTAACATTGTCTCTCTCACACACAGGTCAACGTCGTGCTGCACCCCCCAACACTGGGGGGGAACACTCACAGGACCCGGATCTGCAGGAGACCGATCCCACCGGCAGCGACCACTCTCACCACTCTGCGGACGACCCCGACCGACCTGGCCCCTCTGGTGTCCAACCACCTGCAGCACCTGCGTCAGGTACAACCGTGCCAACCACCACCCCCACTCCTGCCACATCCCAGGAGACACCCAGGATCCCTGCCCCAACACCACAATGCAGCCAGGCTCGCCAGGAGGGACACGGTGTCCCGGGCACCCAGGAGGAGGCAGGCGACAACGCCAATGCCACCCCTCAGGGGTCCCGGAGACCCGATGTGCCCACAAGTGCAGGCCAGACGCAAGTGGGCAGGGGTGGTGGGAGTGGAGGACGGCGGAGGCGCGAGCCTGACCAGTTGGCTGGGGATCCGGTATTTTCCCATGTCCGTAACATCCTGGACTCATACCGGCAGGACACCACGGGCATGGCCCAGGTTGTGTCCGTCCTCGAGGGGATCAAGGTCCAGCAGGCCCAGCAACATGCGGAGCTAATAGCCTGTCTACAGCTACACCAACGGAGGATGGAGGACAGACAGGCTCAGCAAGTGACGGCGTCCCAGGGGATTCACGCTGAACTCCGTCGGATGGCCGACACCATGGCCGACCCTCCCTGTGCCAGAAGGCGGAGAACATCACCACCCACAGGGAGGGATCATGAGGAGGAGGAGGAAACATCCGACGGAGCATCCCAGACGTCGTCACGGCCTGCTGCTGAGGTTCCCCGCAGGAAGCCGGGTCGTCCACGGAAAGGACCGTGAGGGTGGCTGCTACATCACCATCTCCCAGGACACCTGGCCTGGCACCTGGCCCACTGGAGCAACAGCATCACAGCATCAAGAGACATTCTCTGCCACATGGCCCTGCTGGTCACTGGCTGACCAATGTTGACAAAGACTGTGGCATGGACTCTGAGGATTTCCAATGGCAAGGACACCAACTCCCCTACTGAACTTTGGATTCCCTAATCCCGGAAAGGCCCTCACTTTGCCCCCCCCCCCCCCAATAATAAATCACACTATTAAGAGTAGATGCCTGCTGGTAGCATTATTACCTAACATGTGTCTTGTACAGTCTAAACATGCCTGAGTCATCTGTTCACTTCAACCATCCACACCCTGGGGCCTGAGTCTGGCACAGGACACATGGGTCACAGTTTTCTAGGCAAGACAGACATGGAGCACCATACACACCCGTGATGGTCAGAACCAGCTGAGGGGGTGGCCGAACAACCGTGCTGACAGACACATTGAGTACAGCAACAGTCAAGCGCAGAGGTCAGGGATCCTGGCCCGTGTCCTGGGGGGCACCCAGGTACGTGTAGACAGGTGGCAGAACCATGTCCTGCAAGCTTGAGTCCGGTGGATGCAGAGAATGGGGTCATGGACAACGTTGGATGCATGGGGATGGCACATGTCACAATACCCACACAGTCATGGACATCATGCCCATTACACAGTCTCAGCACACACACACAGCTTGCATCTTGCCACTCGACACATTGACACATAGCCACAATCAGGGAATACCATGCCAGACATGCAGGATGCACCGTGCCAACACACCAGCATTGACTGAGAAGAGGCACCTTGGAGGCATAGGGACACCTTTAATAGTCATGTTTTTGGGATTTCAGAGGCAACTTGAAGTACACATGAACACATCATGTGGAGTAACATGTGGCTCCAACACTGGCACCCCCCTTCTGCAGCACAAATGCGTGATAGCCATGGAACTGGCACACAAGTGTCGGATAACAGCTAAATACCCACAGCTGCTCACGGAGAGACTGCCATACACCATACATCCGCTGATGTGGAAGTCCCACGCCATGTCAAGACAATGTTAACCGTATGTGTCCGAGGGCAGTGTCACACACATTGATGCCTTCATCACAATCCACTATCCCATCACTGATGACTGACAACCAGGCAGCCCATCTATTCAGGTGTACCCAGCTGCATGTCGTGTCCCATGGGGATGCCACATGTCTGCAGAGGAACCAAACCCCGACCGGGGCAGTGTGCACACATCGTGAACAACTGCCACACCCAATACACCCCAGATGCATCCCTTACCCCATGGAGACTTCCAAACGTGTCCGTGCCTGTCAGCCCACGATGCCATGTCCATGAGGAATAGCAGTGCCACAACAATGCAACCAGAAGACGGCATGCGCAGGTACCTGGGGAAGAGAGACACACAAGAAGTCAGCCACAAAAAGCACAGCCACTTGCATGTGCATTGACTCGACACATGTATGGATGACAACATGCTAGGTCACAATTATGAGTGGGGAAATACTACCATCACTGCCACCATCACTCCAGTGACACACCCACACACACCTCTGACTCACGTGCCATACATGCAGGTGGAGACACGCATCACAACACATGCCACACGGGGACCAAGGCGTGCACACTCAGACACTGGTACTCACCACTAAGCAAAGAAGTCGCGTATGAGCCGAGTCCGGATGTCCTCTTGCGGCTCCACATCCTCCACATCACTAGCCCCATTGCCAAGCCCTTCGTCCTCCACGGGTGGATGGTCCTCGTCATGTTGATTCAGGATGAGTGGCACAGCTCTTTCAACTGCCATGTTGTGCAGCATGCAGCAGACCATGAAGATCTTGCAGACCTTCGCCGGGGCATATGGGAGTGCGCCGCCGGTCTTGTGGAGGCACCTGAATCGGCTCTTCAGCATGCCAAACGTCCTCTCTATCACTCGCCTTGTCCGGCCATGGGCGGTGTTGTAGCGGAGCTGGGCCGGCGTGATGGGGTTGCGGAGAGGTGTCAGCAGCCAAGGCATGTTGGGATAGCCAGCGTCCCCTAAATGGAAAGCACATGGATATCGTTAGAACTGGCGAAGCGGTAGTGCTGCTCGGCCAAACAGAATACAGGACAGACAGACTGTACCCACCAACAACACATGCCCGTTCGTTGCGCAGCTGCATCATCATATCAGGCATCCCGCTACGCCTCATGATGTAGGCATCGTGTGCTGATCCTGGAAAACGAGCACAGACATGTGAAATCACCATGTTGGACAGACACACCACAAGGGCATTGATGGAGTGGTAGTGCTTCCGATTGCGGTACGCCACCTCCCGTGCGTGTGGTGGTACCAAACCTACATGTGTCCCATCTATGGACCCAATGACATGGGGCATCCCTCCCAGGGCATAGAAACCACGCTTGACCTCAGTCATCTGTTCAGGGGTTGGGAACTTGATAAAGTCATCCAGGTGAATCAACATGGCCTCCAAGAAATCATGCAGCACACCGCTGAACATGCTCTGGGACATGCCACCAACATGAGCTATGGTATATTGGAAGGTACCCGTGGCAAGGAAATGTAGGGCAGCCATTACCTTCAGCTGGGGTGTCAGTGCCGTAGGATACCTGTGCTGCGGTTGCAGGTGTGGTGCCAGTCTCGCCGTCAGCTCCAGAATCAACGGTTGGGTGAAGCGGTAGAGCCGGATCCTGTCATTCTCCTGCATGGTGGCCAAGTCTGGAATTCTTCGGGCAACAGGAGGCGCTCTGCAGTAATTTGGAAGTGACAAGGAAGAGTGAGTGCACTACGAGAACAACTCATGGCTACTGAGCACATGTAAATCTGGCAATACACACATGCCACATAGGGAGTCAGGCATGTGCTACATGCCCAGGACACGTATGGATGCAAGGTGACACTCCTTCCAAGACCCAGCTACACACGGTGATTGAGAACCTCCCCATGCCACGCCATGAAAATAGCTGTGTCCCAGTGCAAGTGCACTGCCCGACGCAAGACAGGAGTGACATACACCCACACATCAGCAGAAGTGTGATGCCGATTGCAGAGACTGGCAGCAGAACACTTGAGCCACAGGTCACATGACATTACACTAGTCCAGCCCACACACCTTGCCATGAAGGTGCACATGTCATGACTCCCCACACATTCCTTGTGAGTTTGCTGACATGGCCTTGTCACGCTACTCCGTGTCCCTTGCATACATGTGCACCTCACATCCGATAACACATGTGGCATGGTGTTGGGAACAGTGTGCAATGACAATCTACACACAGCCACATGTTGGTTGCTGCAACGGCTGCAGCTTTTGAGGGTGCTACAACATCAACCCGATGTAAATCCCGGACACATATATGGCATAGTCACATTGTGCACTGTGGGTAGTGATGAGTCATGTATCATGACCCCTGTACCGGGCATCATGGGACACTTCCGTGTGTTGGTGTCCGTGCCATGCCAGTGACGCTCACCCCAAGTGCGCAGTCCCACATGCACACATGTCAAAGGAGTCAAGGGCATGCCTGGCACACATTGCACCCTCACACAGTACACATGTACACATCTCATCATACATCTGGTGCCTTCTCCACTCAGGAGGCATGTTCCACATCACAGCCTGTGACACCTGTGCCCCACACATGTGGTAATGCACAGACGATGCCTTGATGTCCATTCCTGGACAAGTATGTCCATCCATGGACAAGTATGTCCGCCCTATTCCTACATGTGTGTCGCCTATCACCACAGTGATGTGTAAAATCCGCGTACTGCTGCTGAGAGGGCCTGTGCATGTTCCCAAATCACTGTGGGAGTGCTGCCGTATGTGTACCCATCGTGATGGCGAGCGTAGATGCGAGTGTACGGTCCGTACCACTACGAGTACGCATACGCGTGCAGACCCATAGTGATAGAGAGCGTAGATGCGAGTGTACGGCCCTATCACTATGGGTCTGCACGCGTATGCGTACCAGTAGTGGTACGGACCGTACACTCGCATCTACGCTCTCTATCACTATGGGTCTGCACGCGTATGCGTACCCGTAGTGGTACGGACCGTACACTCGCATCTACGCTCACTATCACTATGGGTCTGCACGCGTATGCGTACTCGTAGTGATAGTGAGCGTAGATGCGAGTGTTCGGTCCGTACCACTACGGGTACGCATACGCGTGCAGACCCATAGTGATAGGGCCGTACACTCGCATCTACGCTCTCTATCACTATGGGTCTGCACGCGTATGCGTACCCGTAGTGGTACGGACCGAACACTCGCATCTACGCTCACCATCACTATGGGTCTGCACGCGTATGCGTACCCGTAGTGGTACGGACCGTACACTCGCATCTACGCTCACCATCACTATGGGTCTGCACGCGTATGCGTACCCGTAGTGGTACGGACCGTACACTCGCATCTACGCTCACTATCACTATGGGTCTGCACGCGTATGCGTACTCGTAGTGATAGTGAGCGTAGATGCGAGTGTTCGGTCCGTACCACTACGGGTACGCATACGCGTGCAGACCCATAGTGATAGGGCCGTACACTCGCATCTACGCTCTCTATCACTATGGGTCTGCACGCGTATGCGTACCCGTAGTGGTACGGACCGAACACTCGCATCTACGCTCACCATCACTATGGGTCTGCACGCGTATGCGTACCCGTAGTGGTACGGACCGAACACTCGCATCTACGCTCACCATCACTATGGGTCTGCACGCGTATGCGTACCCGTAGTGGTACGGACCGTACACTCACATCTACGCTCACTATCACTACGAGTACGCATACGCGTGCAGACCCATAGTGATGGAGAGCGTAGATGCGAGTGTACGGTCCGTACCACTACGGGTACGCATACGCGTGCAGACCAAAAGTGATGGAGAGCGTAGGCATGCATGTACGGGCCGTTGCCATGCATTTGGGGTGCCCTAGGGCCCCCACACGCACCGTACCTGTGTGTGATGCTCCAAATTACATAGGGGACAAGTATTAAGGCCTACATGCATGCTGGTTGTCATGGAGACCAAGTTCAAAATTCGAAATTGTTCTGGAAGGTGCACAGCAGAAGTCAGTTGGGATTTGTCTACTTTGTTGCAATGTGTTTGTGGGGCTGACATCATGCAGGAGAATGAAACCGATCGAGAACCCACAGACTGCTAGGTTTGAAGGGATTGGTGGAAACATAGGATGCAAATGTGAGTGACCAATCTCTCTGTACTCCTGTGCATGAGACTGGGCAGAAGGGCACATATAAGGCAGCCAGGTCCCATGAGGGAGCACTTGCCTGCACATCTTTGCATTCGTCGACCCAGCTGCTGCTACTGATTCCCTGGAACCATGTCAAGGGCTGTGGAGAGGACACAGCCATTCACCCTGGAGGAGAACATGGCTCTGCTGGATGTGATCCTCCCACAGTACTCCATGCTGTATGGGCGACCAGGTTATCAGGTGAGTGCATAGGCCACTGCCACAGACTGTCCCTATGTGGTGACTGTGACTTCTGCCATTGCGTCCAGGTGTAACACACATGCCATGTACTGTCGGGGGGGTCCCAGGGGGGGGGTGCCTGATGTCTCCCAGCAGTGCCCTGAGACAGGAGGGGTGGGGGCCTATCACTCACAGCAGTGCCCTGAGCCAGGAGGGGTGTGTGCAGAGTCCTCCCAGCATTGCCCTGAGACAGGAGGGGTGGGTGCAGAGTCCTCCCAGCAGTGCCCTGAGACAGGAGGGGTGGGTGCAGAGTCCTCCCAGCAGTGCCCTGAGACAGGAGGGGTGGGTGCAGAGTCCTCCCAGCATTGCCCTGAGACAAGAGGGGTGGGTGTGGAGTCCTCCCAGCAGTGCCCTGAGACAGGTGGGGTGGGTGCCCATCACTCCCAGCAGTGCCCTGAGACAGGAGGGGTGGGTGCCCATCACTCCCAGCAGTGCCCTGAGACAGGAGGGGTGGGTGTGGAGTCCTCCCAGCAGTGCCCTGACACAGGAGGGGTGGGTGCAGAGTCCTCCCAGCAGTGCCCTGAGACAGGAGGGGTGGGTGTGGAGTCCTCCCAGCAGTGCCCTGAGCCAGGAGGGGTGGGTGTGATGCACAGTGTGAGCCTTGATCATTGATTGTGACATTGCCATCATTCCACCTGTGTACCCACTGTAGCACGTAGTGCTTTTTCCCTCACCAGGGGATGATGTCCCTATGACAAAGGTGCAATGCGTTGGCTGCATGACATGCCTTGTTGTTACCAGCTAATTTGTACCCATATGTCTCTCTGTGACATGTGGCTGGTGTATTGATGTGGTGTCACTTGTTCCTCCTCACAGGTAGGCGCCACTGCCAAGGAGCAGATCTGGCTGACCGCCGTCAGTGCCGTGAGGGGTGTGGATGGTCGGAGGCGGAGCCTGCCCCAGGTGAGGAAACGCTGGCAGGATATCCGGTGCTGGACGCGGAGGATTGCACGGCTCCTGCTGGGGGACTCACCTGAGAGCCACAAGAACCGCGGCCGCCGCCGTCTGAGCCACCTCCACAGGCGTGTGCTGCCGGTGGTCTTTCCAGACCTGGAGAGGCGCTTACAGGCGATGCAGCAGCCGGAAGGGGGTAGGTACGTGTGTTTGTTGTGTGTCACCGGCATTTGTAAGGGCACAGTAGCATGAATCCACTGGCAGGGTTTAAAGGTGCTGTGCAGATCCTGTTTGCCCCAGTATAGCGCTGTGCCCCTGCCACCCTTCCCCTCCTTGCAATGTGTTCCCTGGTCTGTGTGTAGTCACTCCTTCACAGGGTAATGTAGGCTGGCGCTTTGTCCACGGGAACAATGTCTGTAGCATCATGTGTGGGGGTGGTGTGTAACAGGTTGTGGGACCTTGCCTGTGCACTGTCAAGTTCACTGCATGTGGGTTCCATGTCAGTTGGCACTGATGCTGACTCCAGACATGGGAGTTGGTCTCTCATGTGTCATGCCTTACAGCGCGCATGTCCTATGTAGTGGCCTGTGACATGATGTGCATGAGTGTGCGATACACATAGTGCAGGGATGGTGACGTGTGTTGCAGTCATTACCATTCAGTAGCATGTAGTTGCGTGCCCACTACTGTCCCCTGGGGCACCTTTTCCTCAGTGGTGTATGTGTCATCATAAACGTGGCCACTGTCAGTGTCTACAGCGTAAGTTGTGCTCTGTGCCATTGTCCCCTGTCACCATGTATATAGACGTGCTAATTTGTACAGGTGTCCACTGTGCAGCCTGACCTGATTGTCCTTCTTCATACTCACAGTTGCCAGTGCCTGTGTGTCTTGTTATACTCATCTGAGGATGGGCACTGGTACCTCATTATTTGTACAGGCGCACCTTGGCTGTTTGGCGTCCAATCTTGCTTTTTGCCTGCCCCTGTGTGTATCACCCAGACTATGAGATGTTGGTGCCACCTGTGTCTCCACAATTTGCCTCGTGTAGGGTCTTGTTGGGGCGGGCAATGCCTATGTGTTAAATCCTGATTACCACTTGCTGGGTCTGGGCAGTGTGTGATGTGCCTGGACACACACGCAATGTGCAGTGACCGAGTCATGTTGTGCATGTTTTCAGCATTACCTATGCAGCATGTGTCTCAAGTTCATGGATATGGTCCCTGGTCATCGGTATTTTCGCCAACGCTGTGTGGTGCAGATGCAGTGCTGGATTGTCCCCAGGGCCTGGGTGCTATGTCAGACTCCTTTTCCTGTGTTTAGCTATTGTCTCATGCTCTCCATGGTATTTCAGTGGCATGGTGGCTCAACCAACTGTGTGTTTCATGCCCTACATCGGTACCCTGTTCAGTAGATGTTAGGGATCTTCCTTTTCAGGCCATGCAATGTTACCTATGTAGATTGGACTCATGTGACAGATGTGTACAGGTGTCTGAATAATTTCTGTCTCTCCACCCTGCCCACAGCATCGTCGGGGGACACAGAGGGAGACATGGACACAGACCAGGCGGAGGGACCGAGCACCAGTGCCAGCCGTGACATCGGGTCTGGCACATCGAGTGGGACAGAGGCGGAGGAGAGTGTGGCCGAGGACCTGTCGACTGGCACATCAGACTACGAAGCTGACAGGTCCGGGGACGATGTCTCCGAGTGGGCGGAGGCTGCACCAGCAGCTGACAGCGGAACAACACCTCGCACCGCCCCCTCAGTTTCCACCAGCCGCCTCCCACTTGCTCGTGTCCCTTCCCAGCGTGCCCGGTCACAGCATGTCTCCTTCCTGCCAGGCACCGCACCCCCTGCCCCTGTCTCCACTGCTGCCGCCAATGCTGAGTCTGTGGACATCCAGCGGCAACTGCAGGTTGGTCAGGCTGCGATCCTTAATGTCCTCCATGCCCACGGCAAAACCCTCACCAACATCGAGGCTTTCTTGGAGGGCATTCATTCATCGCAGGCTGACCAACGCAACTTGCTGAGGTCCATCGACTCCACACTGACTGCAGCAGTGGGTCTCCTGCAGCGCGACCTCCCCCCACCTACCCCTGCCCCATCCACACTTCCCACTCCCATGCCTGTCACACGTACACCCAGACGTCGGCATGCACCCACATCAACGGACACGGGCACCACACCAGCAGGGAAGGTCCACCGCACTCCTCCTGACACGCACACACAGGGTGAGGTAGGCACACCCACTGGGTCGGGGGGCAAACGTGTGACACGCAGCCATAGTGGGAGTCCGCATTCCACCCAGTCCACTCCCTCCAAATCCCCTCCCCTCAGCTCTCCTGGCCACATCTCCCCCAAGGACTCCTTCATGGCCGCTCTGTCCCTGAGCCCCACAGTTACACCACCACGCAAGCGGTCAAGGAGGTCCCCGGTCAGGGTGGTTGAGTCTCCCCCCCTGTCTCCACCCTCCCCCGGTGGCGCTGCGACCCATCCCTCTGACCCCCCCCCCTCCTTGGGGCCTGAGGTCCCTTCGGGTGCAGGGGACTCCCTGGAGGACCTTGCAAAGGTGTGTAGTGCCATCCTGGCCTCCGCCTTTGGCACTGACCCACCCCCTGTGGTGGACTCCTCCATCCCTGCACCCACAACGCCGCCCCTTTGCCCTGATGTCCCTGCGGTGCCTGTTGCTCCCCCCCCCCCTGATGCCCTCACCAGTGTGGAAGATGATGCCATTTGACTGTGCAGGCAAGGTAGGGGACACGCATCCCACTGTGTCCCCCATCCAGCTGAGAATCATTGACTGCCCTATGGGCTTTGTGAAGATTGAACTGCCTGCGATCCACGGACATTGTGCTCCTGCTGAATAAAGCTTAATTTTGTTTTCATTATCACACTACTGCTATGCTGGTATTGGTGTTGGTGGGGCTGCTACATGGTTTTGGGTGGTGTGTAAGGGTTTGGGTGTGTGGGATATGTAGTAGTGTACTGCTCATTGGTGGGACCCTGTGATCTGTGTGCCATCACAAGGTGTTGGCTAACTTTCTTTGTTCATGTAGGCAGTTACTGCATGGTGCACTTGTCCAAGGGTGTATTCCTTCCTCTGTGTACCCAGCTTTCTTCCCTGCAGGGTGTTCCCAATGTTTAGCGCAGAGCTGTGTCTACATGAGCTGTGTGTGTGACGGAGCCCTTCTACTTTGGCCATGCATGCAGGGCCATGTCTCCACCTGCGACAATCGTGGCATCCTTGGTGATCACTGTACTTGTGTGTGGAGTCTGTTGACATGACATGTTCCCTTGTAGCCAGTATGCATGTGGATAATTCTGGCCTCACACACATGTGTTACACCCCTCCAGTCTCAGGGCACTGCTGGGAGTGATGGGCACCCACCCCTCCTGTCTCAGGGCACTGCTGGGAGGACTCTGCACACACCCCTCCTGTCTCTGGGCACTGCTGGGAGTGATAGGCACCCACCCCTCCTGTCTCAGGGCACTGCTGGGAGGACTCTGCACCCACCCCTCCTGTGTCAGGGCACTGCTGGGAGGACTCCACACCCACCCCTCCTGTGTCAGGGCACTGCTGGGAGTGATGGGCACCCACCCCTCCTGTCTCAGGGCACTGCTGGGAGGACTCTGCACACACCCCTCCTGTCTCTGGGCACTGCTGGGAGTGATAGGCACCCACCCCTCCTGTCTCAGGGCACTGCTGGGAGGACTCTGCACACACCCCTCCTGTCTCTGGGCACTGCTGGGAGTGATAGGCACCCACCCCTCCTGTCTCAGGGCACTGCTGGGAGGACTCTGCACCCACCCCTCCTGTGTCAGGGCACTGCTGGGAGGACTCCACACCCACCCCTCCTGTGTCAGGGCACTGCTGGGAGTGATGGGCACCCACCCCTCCTGTCTCAGGGCACTGCTGGGAGGACTCTGCACACACCCCTCCTGTCTCTGGGCACTGCTGGGAGTGATAGGCACCCACCCCTCCTGTCTCAGGGCACTGCTGGGAGGACTCTGCACCCACCCCTCCTGTGTCAGGGCACTGCTGGGAGGACTCCACATCCACCCCTCCTGTGTCAGGGCACTGCTGGGAGGACTCCACACCCACCCCTCCTGTCTCAGGGCACTGCTGGGAGGACTCTGCACCCACCCCTCCTGTGTCAGGGCACTGCTGGGAGGACTCCACACCCACCCCTCCTGTGTCTGGGCACTGCTGGGAGGACTCCACACCCACCCCTCCTGTCTCAGGGCACTGCTGGGAGGACTCTGCACCCACCCCTCCTGTGTCTGGGCACTGCTGGGAGGACTCCACACCCACCCCTCCTGTCTCAGGGCACTGCTGGGAGGACTCTGCACCCACCCCTCCTGTGTCAGGGCACTGCTGGGAGGACTCCACACCCACCCCTCCTGTGTCTGGGCACTGCTGGGAGTGATAGGCACCCACCCCTCCTGTCTCAGGGCACTGCTTGGAGGACTCTGCACCCACCCCTCCTGTGTCAGGGCACTGCTGGGAGGACTCCACACCCACCCCTCCTGTCTCAGGGCACTGCTGGGAGTGATAGGCACCCACCCCTCCTGTGTCAGGGCACTGCTGGGAGGACTCTGCACCCACCCCTCCTGTCTCAGGGCACTGCTGGGAGGACTCCACACCCACCACTCCTGTCTCAGGGCACTGCTGGGTGGACTCTGCACACACACCTCCGATTTCTGGATATGTGCGCTTGGCACATACACGGTGGGGGTACGCACAATGCATTCGAGGTGAGGGTACGAGTCTACTGACACTGGTGTGGTGGGGGTACGCTCCGTACGTCCGCGGGTGTGGGTACGGGTCGTACTTACACTGTTGGGCTGGGGGGTACGCTCCTTGCATTTGCGGGTGGGGGTACGGGTCGTACTTACACTGTTGGGCTGGGGGGTACGCTCCTTGCATTCGTGGTTGGGGGTTCGAGTCGTACTTACACTGTTGGCATGGGGGGTACGCTCCATGCATACGCGGGTGAGGGTACGGGTCGAACTTACACTGTTGGGCTGGGGGTACGCTCCGTACGTCCGCGGGTGGGGGTACGGGTCGTTCTTACACTGTTGGCATGGGGGGTACGCTCCGTACGTCCGCGGGTGGGGGTACGGGTCGTTCTTACACTGTTGGCATGGGGGGTACGCTCCTTGCATACGCGGGTGGGGGTACGGGTCGTACTTGCACTGTTGGGCTGGGGGGTACGCTCCTTGCATTCGCGGGTGGGGGTACGGGTCGTACTTACACTGTTGGGCTGGGGGGTACGCTCCTTGCATTCGCGGGTGGGGGTACGGGTCGTACTTACACTGTTGGTCTGGGGGGTACGCTCCTTGCATTCGCGGGTGGGGGTACGGGTCGGACTTCCACTGTTGGGCAGGGGGGTACGCTCCTTGCATTCGCGGGTGGGGGTACGGGTCGAACTTACACTGTTGGGCTGGGGGTACGCTCCTTGCATTCGCGGGTGGGGGTACGGGTCGGACTTCCACTGTTGGGCAGGGGGGTACGCTCCTTGCATTTGCGGGTGGGGGTACGGGTCGTACTTACACTGTTGGCATGGGGGGTACGCTCCTTGCATTTGCGGGTGGGGGTACGGGTCGTACTTACACTGTTGGCATGGGGGGTACGCTCCTTGCATTCGCGGGTGGGGGTACGGGTCGTACTTACACTGTTGGGGTGGGGGGTACGCTCCTTGCATTCGTGGGTGGGGGTTCGAGTCGTACTTACACTGTTGGCATGGGGGGTACGCTCCATGCATACGCGGGTGAGGGTACGGGTCGAACTTACACTGTTGGGCTGGGGGTACGCTCCGTACGTCCGCGGGTGGGTGTACGGGTCGTTCTTACACTGTTGGCATGAGGGGTACGCTCCGTACGTCCGCGGGTGGGGGTACGGGTCGTTCTTACACTGTTGGCATGGGGGGTACGCTCCTTGCATACGCGGGTGGGGGTACGGGTCGTACTTGCACTGTTGGGCAGGGGGGTACGCTACTTGCATTTGCGGGTGGGGGTACGGGTCGTACTTACACTGTTGGCATGGGGGGTACGCTCCTTGCATTCGCGGGTGGGGGTACGGGTCGGACTTCCACTGTTGGGCAGGGGGGTACGCTCCTTGCATTTGCGGGTGGGGGTACGGGTCGTACTTACACTGTTGGCATGGGGGGTACGCTCCTTGCATTTGCGGGTGGGGGTACGGGTCGTACTTACACTGTTGGCATGGGGGGTACGCTCCTTGCATTCGCGGGTGGGGGTACGGGTCGTACTTACACTGTTGGGGTGGGGGGTACGCTCCTTGCATTCGTGGGTGGGGGTTCGAGTCGTACTTACACTGTTGGCATGGGGGGTACGCTCCATGCATACGCGGGTGGGGGTACGGGTCGTACTTACACTGTTGGGCTGGGGGGTACGCTCCTTGCATTCGTGGGTGGGGGTTCGAGTCGTACTTACACTGTTGGCATGGGGGGTACGCTGCATGCATACGCGGGTGAGGGTACGGGTCGAACTTACACTGTTGGGGTGGGGGTACGCTCCATGCATACGCGGGTGGGGGTACGGGTCGTACTTTCACTGTTGGGGTGGGGGGTACGCTCCTTGCATACGGGGTGGGGGTAGGGTCCATACATATCCGTCCCCACGCTATGTGATGTTTGTGCGGCCCGTACCCAGGCCTTTGCCACGTGGGTGCGATCCGTCCCGCCATTGTTGGGGTGACGTGTGTGGGCGTGGTCCGACTCGTACCCACGCTCTTCAGGCGTGGGTACGGGACGTACCTGTCTGGTTGTGTTGCCGGTTCGCGTGGTGACGGACTTCCGTTGTGGCGGTCGCTGGCTTATCAGGACACGCCCCCACCCCCTCGTGGTGACCAGGGCATGGGAGTCAGGTATGTCCAGGCCATGTGTGGTGTGTGACTCATGTGGTTGTTTTGTGGCCTGCCCTGGTCGTGCCACCCCCACCCCACCCCACTTTCCCCCCTCCCTTAGTTATTCTGACCTTCTGCGGTGTCTGCGTCGTAACCTGTAGAGGAGGTGGACTGCTATGAGGGCAGGGATGACTCGTAGGTTCGGGTCCATGTCTGTCCGTCGCGTACTGGTCCTCCTTGTTCGCGGCGTCGTCTGTCCGTCGCGTACTGGTGGTCCTTGTTCGCGTCGTCCTGATTTCCCGGCAGTTTTTGGCTGCCGCAAAATATTCACCGTGCGGGGTGACGTCGGTGCGAATCTTGATTCCTGGGTCGTGAATGGCTGGCTGCGTGCGTCCCGACGTCAGGTCGGCGCTTTCCCGGATCGCATTGGTAGGTGTTTTTTGTTCGGTCGGGCTTTTTTACGAATCGTACGGTAATGGTGTACCCGTGCGAATCGTAATTCCTTGTTTGTAAAAATTGACGACCGGGTACGCGTCGGGCGGAGATTATGCTCCGTCCGACGGTTCGTACCCGGTTTTTGCCGGATCGTGATCGGCACCTGTGTGTACACTGTAAGTGCAGCCAATACCTCAGTGCAATACAATACAGGATTTTAGTATTTAGAATAAATCGAAAGGTGCACCTTGTGTCTTTTTGCACGGGAACGGCTACTCTCCATTTCATTATCAGCACTTTAACGGAAGTAAAGTTGAGATAAATCTAACACACTATTCAGAAGTTGGTACAAACTGCAGATATCACCAGTATTCCAGCGATAAGTGCCCCAAAATTTAACACCATGGTGGACTCCATCAAATAACAGTAATAAGAACAAGAAAGTCACACAGCAGTTAAGAGAACAACCAAAAACATTAATTTTTTTTTCCAAACTTTATTTTTTATAATAAATATATAAACGATAAACTAGTTTTAAACTTCGTTTTTTATTAACATAAATATAAACCAACTAATAAACAAAATGTAACAACAATAACACAAAACAACAAGGCGGAACACTCCTGTGGGAACCACGGATGACGACGACAGACCTGGAAAATCAGAAAGATTGTTAAAAACAAAACATGGTATTCTCAACAAAATACCACAATTAACAAATCACAGATATATAAAATGCATACAGCTAACAAAATGTTATAAGTTTAACTTACAAAAACTGTAAATGTTGCCGCTTTAAAATATTTACCGAATCTGAGGAAATTTTTTTGCAGAAGGCACCACGCCCACAACGTTTTTCTTCAGTGGTGAGGAAATTTTTTACTTTTTCCAAGGGGCAAACAAAGATCAATGCCACCTTCGTCACTCGCAAGATTTGCCAAAGAGTTCTGTTACGAGGGGATCCTAACAAAAAATACTCGTGCGGCACATCAAGTATGATGAAACACCTAAGGACCCTTCATCCAAACAATCTTGCACGAGAAGAGTGCAAACAGATGAGAAACACTCCTGTTCTGTATCTGTAAAAAAGAATCACAAATAAATGTATATTAATAACTTTCAAATTTATACTATTCCATTACTGTACAAACACATTTTATATAAAAACTGACTAAGAAACTATAGCCCTGAACCACAAGTGTGACGATCGTTAAAACACTACATGCGTAGTGCATACTACTTTGAAGCAGTTCATGCCCTAAAGCCTACCTCACTAAAAGACTACATGCTAACTGACTAAATGATTACAGTACTATAAGGAGACACACTGGGTGAGTGACAGGGTGTTTGCTAGAAGAGTATGAATACTAACTAGGGAATTGAAGGTGTGAAACACAACTGTGTAGGTGATTAGAGGACTGCATCCATACTGCATAGGCATTTAAAGCAGTCCATGTGCTAAGGCCTGGCTCACTGCATGACTACTTGGGTACTGACTGAATGATTAGAGTACAGCAAGGAGAGTGCCTAGGTGAATTTATAAGTGCTAGGCTTTTCGCACAGGGAATGGATTAGTACTTGGTACTGAATGGGTCACTAGAAGAGTGCAAAGGCAGTGACAAGTGCTGGACTGTATGGATACTGACTAGGAAATTGAAAGTGTGAAAGACAAGTGTCTAGGTGGTTAGAAGACTGCGTGCATAGGGGTTTGAAGCAGTCCATGTGCTAAGGCCTGGCTCAGTGCATGAATAATTAGGCACTGACTGAATGATTAGAGTACTGCAAAGATAGTATCTTGGTGAATTTATAAGTGTTTGGGTTTTAGCACAGTGAATGGATTAGTACATGGTGCTGAATGGGTCACTACAGAACTGCAAAGGGAGTGACAGGGTATTTAGTGGAAGTGTATGGATGCTGACTAGGGAATTGAAGGTGAGAAAGACAATTGTGTACGTGGTTAGAGGACTGCATGCATAGTGGATTAGGGTTTGCAGCAGTCCATATACTAAGGCCTGGGTCACTGGATGAGTACTTGGGTGGGTACTGACTGAATGATTAGAGTACTGCAAGGAGAGTGCCTGGGTGAATTTATTAGGGTTTGGAGCAGTGAATGGATTAGTACACGATGCTGAATGGGTCATTAGAGGAGTGCAAGGGGAGTGACAGGGTGTTTGCTGGAAGTGAACGGATACTGACTGGGGAATTGAAGGTGTGAAAGACAAGTGTGTAGATGGTTAGAGGACTGCATGCATAGTGGATAGGGGTTTGAAGAAGTCCATGTGCTAAGACCTGGCTCAGTGCATGAATACTTAGGCAGTTACTGAATCATTAGAGTACTGGAAAGAGAGTGTCTTGGTGAATTTATAAGTGTTTGGCTTTTAGCACAGTGAATGGATTAGTACATGCTGTTGAATGGGTCTCTAGAGGACTGCAAAGGAAGTGACAGGATGTTTGCTGGAAGTGTATGGATACTGACTAGGGAATTGAAGGTGTAAAAGACAAGTGTATAGTATGTTAGAACACTACATGCATACTGCATAGACATTTGAAGCAATCTATTTGGTACTTAGAAACTGACTAAATAATGAGACTACTTCTAGGACAGTGCTTAGGTAAAACTTTTACATTTTCAGTTCTGCCACAGTGAACAGAATAGTACATGGTACTGCACCTTAGTGTCAAACCCGGACTCATTTTATCAATGCATAAGCAAAGACTAGCTTCTAATGCTACTAAAACTTGACAACATGAGAGGTTTTAAATGTTATCTGTCAGCAAATACACGATGTTACCAAATGCTTCTCCCACAGTGGTTCTCAAATGCACACAGACTCACAGTGTGATTTTAGACAACAACCACTATACCTAGGAGTTTACCAAAAATCATTCACTACCGTGGAAGTGATAAGGGAACTGCACACAATCTTCATATTTCAGGACTGCACTTTTATGTCAAAGCCTGACTCATATAATCAAAGCATAAGCAAAGACTGGCTTCTAATGCTACTAAAACTTCACAACATGACCGGTTTTAAAACGGGTATCTGTCAGCAAATACACGATGTTACCAAATGCTTCCCTCACAATCCTTACCCAAATGCACACAGACTCACAGTGTGATTTTAGACAAGCAACATTATCCTAGGAGTTTACCAAAACTCATTCACTAGTCTGGAAGAGTTAATGGTACTGCACACAATCTACATATTTAAGTACACCACATCAGTGTCAAAGCATGACTCATTTAATCAACGCATAAGCAAAGACTGGATTCTAATCCTACTAAAACTTCACAACATGACAGGTTTTAAAACAGTTATCTGTCAGCAAATACATGATGTTACCAAATGCTTCTCTCACAGTTATCCCAAATACACACTAACTCACAGTGTGATTCTAGACAAGCATCACTATCCCTATGAGTTTACCAAAACTCATTCACTACAGTGCAAGTGGTAAGGGAACTGCACACAATCTACATATTTCACAACTGCAATTTACTGTCAATGCCTGACTCATATAATGAAAGCATAAGCCATAACTGTCTTCTAATGCTACTAAAACTTGACAACATGACATGTTTTACAACACTTATCTGTCAGCAAATACACGATGTTACCAAACACATCTCTCACAGTGGTTCCCAAATGCACACAGACTCACAGTGTGATTCTAGACAAACACTATCCTAGGAGTTTACCAAAAGTCATTCACTAGTCTGGAAGAGTTAATGGTACTGAACACAATCTACATATTTAAGTACAGCACATCAGTGTCAAAGCAGGACTCATTTTATCAACGCAGAAGCAAAGACTGGATTCTAATGCTACTAAAACTTCACAACATGACAGGTTTTAAAAAAGTTATCTGTAAGCAAATACATGATATCACCAAATGCTTCTCTCACACTGATCCCAAATACACACTAACTCACACTGTGATTCTAGACATGCACCACTATCCCTAGGAGTTTACCTAAACTCATTCACTACAGTGCAACTGGTAAGGGAACTGCACACAATCTACATATTTCAGGACTGCACTTTTCTGTCAAAGCCTGACTCATTTAATCAAATCATAAGCCATAACTCTTCTAATGCTACTAAAACTTCACAACATGACAAGTTAAAACAGTTATCTATCAGCAAATACACAATGTTACCAAATGCTTCTCTCACAGTGGTTCCCAAATGCACACAGACTCACTGTGTGATTCTAGACAAACAACACATTCCCTTGCACTATACCAAAACACATTTCTTCATCTAGAAGTAGTACTACATTTTAGTATAGAAACATAACATAACTCATTTCACAAATTCATAAACAATGACTGGTTTCTAATTCTACCAAAATATAAAAACAGCACAGTTATCTGTCTACAAACACATGAAAAACACAAATGCTTATCACAGAATGGTTTCTACATGCACACACATGGTCGAGAAAAAATGTACTCCCTACACTTTAGCAGGAAAAATATATTAGTCTGATTAAAATCAAAATAGTCTACATACATCCCCTCACAATTAAATAACTCATCTTTCAAGTTGTTTTGTAGATTAAGAAGTATATCAATCACTCACCATATTTTCTTTTACAGAATCTCTGCACTGTGCACCTCTCAGCAAAAGCAAAGAATGGAAAAGTTTCCCTTTCATTTTCCACACATATACATGTAAACATCAAATCACAATCCTTCACACATAAACTCAAAAGCAAACACACATTTCTATTGGTTAGACATCTCAACCCTTTCCAACTGAAATACATTTCAACCCTCCCCCCCAATCTGCCTTCTGCCTGTTACCATAGAAACAGGTCATGGAACACTGCACTGAGCTCACAAGTTCAGCACACAATGTTCCTACACAAGACAGGAAGTGTGCTTGACTTTTCAACATATTATCTTATCATATATAATGTTCCTTACAATCTGTCTTTGTTAACCAATAACAATCATACCTTTAAAAAACAGAAATATACACCCTACCTTTCAGTGTAGAAAGTTGTCATATAACCAATGATTTCTTGTCGTTTTTCAAAAAACGTTGCCGTGGATCCGCGCACCCACCAAGAGAGAATCCGTGAATCCAACGCGGTAGGATGCGCGCACCGTGCGCGCATTTCCCAGTTTAAAAAAAAAAGAAAAAAGGGGGGGGGTCCTTCTGGGATCCCCTAAGCACCTCTAAAGGGTCAGAGTATTTCCACTCTGCCCCCTTTATATGTTTTACACACTTATTCCCCTTGCATCTTCAGCCTCGCTTCTACCGAGGCAGAAAATGGCCGCCAACAGTTCCTGGTTTCGAATGTAGAGACACTCTCGACAGCCAATTAGCATTCAGCACGCGATCGGGAGGATGCACGCTTGGTTCGGGGAGTGTGCGCTTACTGTGCGGGTAGGGTCCGCGGATCCTCCCCGGCCATAGATATCACTAACTTTTTTACCCCAATTTTCTCAGGAACTACTGAACAGATTCACACCATATATGCAAACCGCATGAGTCCGAACTGAGGACTACCTCTTTGCCAAATTTGGTGTCATTCCGTTCAGCGGTTCGGGCTGTAGCTGCGACAACAGATCCTATGGGAAATTGCATGGGGAAAACGCGTTTTGGGACCCCCCTTTTTTCTCAGACCCCGCTTGACGGATCACCGCAAAACTTTCAGGGTAGGAGCAGAGCAGAGCTGGCCAAAAGTTTGCGAGGATTCGTCAATCGGCGCCAAAGATATTCCCAATAGAATGTTGCGGATTTCCTATGGAAAATAGGTCCTAACTATAGGACCTCCAGTAGATCATATATATATATATATATATTCCCCCCATACTTTACGTTCGCGTGAAACCCAAGTCACTTGCAATGGCGGGCCGTTCCGAGGTCCTGCTCCTTGCTCATGAGCAAGGAGCAGGACGCTCCAAAACGCGTAGAGTGGATTGGCATTATTGAATAAATGACGCTGAAGGATCGCTTTTGAGGCTGTGTCGTATTGTGTCAAGGAAACTAACTAGGATACGCAATACCGTGCGGAGATATAGATATATATATATATATATCGCGCTCACTTCCAGTCTTTCCTCCCCTTCACTCACGATCGGGTGCTCAATGGTGCGGTGACGGATACCGCATGGATTAACAAATCCACAGCTCGTGGCACCAATGAATGTACCAAGCACTCACAGAAACGGTTTCCCCAAGATTTTATTTGGGTTCTCTTACACGACCAGACGCGTTTCGGCTGCTGCCTTTGTCAATAGTGGCCGACTCCGGCATGAGACGCACTTAAATATGTATGCACTGCTAAACACAAACAAAGGACACCAACCTACTCCGGTTTATGGTGTCGGCCATTACTAAACATGTTATTTGTTACAGCATAACATGGGATGATATGTATGAATGTATATACATATGCATTTAACATTCATTTTGTGTTCTGCCCTTTATGGGCTTAATATACACATTATTTCTAATTCCCAATGAACCAAATTCTCCACTCTTGCCCTGAATGGGCCTAGGTTCATAATGCTAATAACTCTGCATGTTATAGGTAATGATCAACAACCCTCCTTATCTATACAGGTTGATGTATTCCAAATCATAATGTAGTACCAGTGCCAATAGTTCACATAAAAACATTTTCAGAAAAGACCATTCTCAAAAGCAAACATTCACAAAATTAACCTTACAAATGTACCGCCATCTCCTCACCACTGTTAAGACCTCCTGGTTTCTTAGTCTGGTTGTCAATAATAGGTCTTGATTCTAATCTGCGTAGTTGTTGCTGTCTGTTGCCCCCTCTTACACTCATGGGTACTTGATCAATACAGAAGAAACTCAACAGATCCCTGTTGCTCTGGTGACACACCCCAAAGTGTCTTGCCACTGGATAGGTGGCATCCTTGTTCTGTATTGCTCTGAGGTGTTCTAAAATCCTTATCTTGGTAGGGTGGATCGTACTCCCAATGTACCGTAAGCCACATGGGCACACCAGACAGTACACCGTGTGGCTGGTGTTACAATTCATCAGGCTTTTGATTCTCTTGGGCTCCTTCATTCCTGGTGTTGCATATTCCAACACCTTTTTGCTGTTTTTACATGCCTTACACCTAAGGCATGGGTAAAACCCTGCCACTCTCCCAAAGGATTGAACTCTATTTTCATTGCCGCAATGACTCTGAACTAGACTACTGCTTAAGGATCTCGCTCTCCTGAATGTCATTAGGTGTGCTTTTGACAGGTCCTTCCCTATTACTGGGTCTGACCTCAGAATGTGCCAATTCTTTGCAAAGATTCTTCTAATTACAGAGGCATCATCCGAGTAGTTTGTGATCATCCTAAGGTGGTTAACTTTGGCATCTTTTGCTTTTTCTTTTGTTTTTTCTTTTGGTGCATTAAAGTCACAACCCGCTATCAGATCATTTCTATGTTTCTTATCTACTTAAGATTTCGCCTCTTCTAAGATCTCTCTGCAATAACCTCTGGCCTTCAGTCTATTCATGCTGTCTTTTGCTGCTGTTTCAAAGTCACATGTACGTGTGCAGTTCCTTTTGATCCTTAGCAATTCGCCATACGGGATACTAGTAATAGTCTTCGCTGAATGGCAACTGCTTGCTTGTAGCACAGAATTCCCTGCAGTCGGTTTCCTGTGCAAGGATGTGCATAGTCTTCCATCCACAGGGAAGACCTTCAAGTCTAGGAAACTAACTGATGTTCTACTAACTTCACCTGTAAATCTGAGATTGAGATTGTTCATATTAAGGACTTCAATATACTCTATGGCTGACTGTTCTGTACCTCTGTAGACGATAAATAGATCGTCTATATATCTGCTCCAGCTGATGACCCTGCGAGTCCAGGCCATATTCCTGTTTGCCCAGGCCACCTGCTTCTCCCACCAGCCCACGAAAAGAATCGCGTAGCTGGGGGCGAAGCAGGTGCCGATTGCAGTGCCATGTATCTGTTTGAATAGTTGTTCCTGGAAAAGAAAAATGTTGTTCCCCAAAGAGAACTCCACAAATTCCAATAGCATTTTGTTATGCTCAGCCAAGTTCATTGATCTTGTCCCAAGAAACCATTTAACTGCTTCGATTCCCTGTAGATGATCAATGCTAGTATATAGACTTGATATATCGAGTGTGATCATTACCAAGTTCTCATCCCAAAGTAAATTCTCCATTTTAGGCAAAAAGTCTTTAGTGTCTCTGATATACGATGACAGTTCTTTAACAAAATCAAAAAAGAAATAGTCTACAAACCTTGACATGTGCTCTGTTAAACTTCCCAACGATGACATGATTGGGCGGCCTGGTGGACAAGTTGCATGTTTATGCAACTTTGGGAGATGGTAAAAAGTCGGTATGCGAGGATGTTTGCATTCTAAAAAGGCATACTCTTGTTTACTTAACATGCCTCTGTGAAACCATTTGTTCAACAGTGTCCGATAGGCATGGACACTCTCCTCAAAAAAAAATGTTTTCACCCTTATATAATTTGTCTCGTCGTTCAGCTGCACTAAGGCCTCTTTTATATAATAATCATTTGTCATTAGAACTACATTTCCACCCTTGTCGGATGGCTTGTAGATGGTCTTGTCTTCTTTCAAGTCCGTTATTGCTTTTCTCTGTAGTTCCGTTATGTTGCTCCCGCCTTTTCTTCTAATGTTGGAATTCCGAAGTTTAAGCAGTTTCCTGGTCACAGTGTCCGTAAAGACATCTATAGAATCAGCTGGCATTAATGGACAGAACTTCGACTTTAAACCAAAGGGGCTACCTGGATTGATCTGTATCACCCCTGTCTGGTTTCTGTTAAATACTGATGATGGGATCAATGATGTAGGATTCCCTTCATCCGCCAAATCATTTAATACAGCTAAGGTTTCGATGTCATCAGCTGCAAGATTGTCAATACTAGTTCTATCTTCAGTGACTCGTGTTGGGGCTGGGCGTTCTTTGCCTTTGAAGTATTTTAACAACTTCATTTTCCTCCCAAATTTAAATAGGTCAATTTTAGTCTGTGTGTATTCAGATGTTTTGGTTGGACAAAAGCTTAGACCCAGCTGTAACACCTCTTCTCCTGCCTTTTTAAGCTTTCTTGATTTCAGATTTACAACTGTTAGCTTCTCCTCGTCTAGCGTTTGTTCCACTGCTTCCTGCTCCGGGTCATTCTTGGGGAGGCGCCGCTGGCGCTTGTGCCATCTGCCTCTCCTCGTCCGACGTTTCCCTTCTTTGTTGCTGCTTCTCTGGTGGCTTCTCTCTCCCCCCTCTGCCCCATGTTTCCCTGATCACTTGAAACTCCTCTAAAAAAGGGGCCGGTGTGGGGGCTACAGCTCGCACAAATGCAGAGACTCTGCTTTCATCTTCACTCTGCTCAATATTGGTGACCTCGGATTCGGAAGTTTCCCTCTGTTCCACTAAAGTTTTGTTCCTATTACTCAGGATCTGCTTCCTTGGTTGATCGCACTTTTTCGCAAATGTCAGGATACCCCCTGTTGGTAATCCCTCTCATCTGTCTCAAACTTGTCCTGTTTCCGCTGTTTAATTTTAAGTTCATATTTCGGAAGGTGTTTTTTCATGGCTTCCCGTAGTTCTTCCTGCTTGTTCTCATCGCTATTATCGGCAATCTGTTTCTCCAGTTCATCAATGTCGCGAAGTGCTTGCTCTCTATCACACCATGCAAACTTTATTAGGATTACCAACATTCCTTTTGTTGATGCTGCCATATGCTCCGCCCATTCCTTGAGCAAAAGCGGATTCGGATTCTCATATGCAGGGACTGTATATATTCTCAGTCCCCGCGGTACCCTCTCCACCTCGATATAATTTTGGAGGGAGGTGCCCTCCCACCATTTGCGAGTTTCACATTCATACAGTTTCTCAAGACGGAAGAACTGGTCTCTTAGCAGATTAGTACCAGTGGCCGGTATATGGCTTCTTCCACCATGCTCTCCATTTTTATGTGCTTCCTTTTTCTTAAATATTTCTGTGGCTGCCTCACGCCGTGCCTCCTCATCAAGCATTATCTAAGAGCGTATTGCTCCTGTTAAGTTAATAATCATCCGGAACATTGTAGTTGAATAGGGATTTATTGAGTATTCAAGATAAAAGGCCAACACAGCATTCAAACAGGAACAGCTGCTCTCGGCTAGAAGTCTCCAACTGATCATTGATGACACCTGGGGATTCCATGTGTCTTCAATGATGTAGTATATGGAATATCTACATGCAAATGAGAATAATAATAATAAAAGAAAGACACAACACCTCTTCTCCCCTTAACTTAAAATAATGAAAAATTAACATCATAAAAATTAAATAACACTTAAGTAACAACACATCTCCCTTCTAACATTGACTAATTCACAACAATAAAATTGCACATATGCACATATGATAACAATGAATTACTAATTAATGACAAAATCCTTGAGATATTCCGGTGGTTTAACCACTCTACCGAAACTATTGACAATAACGTCATTACCTTGAGGTTGAGATTGAGGTTGAGATTCAGAAACAAAAGATTACTCCTGTCCAGTTAACTCTGAAGGACCAGAATCAAGAGTAACATCATCAGAAATACATTCAGCATGTACATCGTCACTAACATCATCACTCTCAATTTGTGAAGAAACAGATGGACAATCTAATTGATTTCTAACATTGAACATATCAGTACCAAGTAAATTCTTTCCATCATGAACATCCTTCGAGCTATATTCCACCCCTACATTCTCCTCATCTAGCCAGTGAAAGCTCCTTATACGGCTAGTACCTTCTTCACTCCACTCACTAAGTTTACTATTGCACTTTACAATTCTGCCAGTGTGCCAAAACTTACCATCTGATAATTGCACAGAATTTTTACAAATATTAATTATAGAGAGAGGCTTTGAAAATTTACTTTGCCCTTTCCTCACTTTGAAAGGTAATCTAACTCGTACCTGATCACCTACTTCAAAATTAATTAGTTTGGCATTATTTTTACTGTCATAATAACTCTTGTATTTCTTCTGATGTTGCTTAATATTTCCCTTAACATGCTCAGGTGACCATTCTAATAACCGGGAATGTTTCATCCAACATTGGTAATCCTTAGTGAAAAGAACACGTCCCTTCATGATAGTAAAAGGACTATAACCAGTGACAGTTGGCGTTATGCGATACATCCAGACCATTTTCTTAATTCCTACCACCCAGTCCTGGTTCTTAAGATTTGCTAATTGAATAGACTCTTTAATTACACGGTTAAACCTTTCAACTTCACCATTACCACTAGGATGATAAATCGACGTGACCCTGTGATTTATGCCATTACGTTTTAAGAAATCCTCTAAGATGTGACTTTTAAATTAGACCCCATTATCTGTTATAATCACTTTGGGAAGTCCTTCTCTCTGAAATAAATCATCTAAGAATTCAAGAACTGAGAATGTATCGGCTTTCTCGACAACTTTAATTTCTGGCCACTTTGAAAAGTAGTCTACTGCAACTAAAATGTACCTAGTAGAATCATCTTTTATAATGGGCCCAGTAATACCTATTCCTAGTATTTCCCAAGGCATTTCTGGACATTCAACAGGACACAAAAGGAGGACAGTGCGTTCTTAAGGATTTGTCAGAATTACTGCACAAAGGACAATCCCTTACAATTCTCTCCACCTCAGCATCTACCCCTGGCCACCAATACAATTCTCTGATACATTTTTAGTTTTAACAATGCCAAGATGCCCCTCATGACAAATTTGAATGACTTTAGACCTCAAATTCCTTGGAGGAATAATGCTTTCACCTTTTAAAATGTTACAATCCTTAAGAGACAATTCATCCCTTAACTCCCAAAACTGTTTCATTTCTTCACTAAGCGATTTTTTAACAGGCCATCCATTTACAACACAACCTTTCACCTTGTTAAGAAGTTCATCCTTACACATGCACTCTTCCCATTCTTGTGGACTCAAGCTCAAATTTTCCTTTTTTAAGTCTATACCAGCTACTTGAAAGTCATCTAGATTCTCACTAGAGACTTCCAACGGCAAGGGCAGTCTGCTTAAGCAATCAGCAACTTGATTTTTTACTCCTGGAATATAATTTACTGAATACATGTAATCCAACAAGCGAACAGACATTCTTGCTATTCTAGGCGTAGCAGCCAAAAGTCCATCAGATGAGAGTACTTTCACCAAAGGTTTGTGATCACACCCAACTTCTACATGGTAGCCCCAAATAAAACTTCTAAAATGTTCAAGTGCCCATACTACAGCCAACGCCTCCCTTTCAATGACTGAATATCTCTCTTCAGCCTGTGACCAGGCTCTAGATGCATATGCTATCGCTACTTCTTTACCATCCCCCTCTTTTTGCAAAAGAACCGCACCAAGTCCTTTTTGACTTGCATCAGTAGTAATGATACAAGGTAAAAGGGGATCAAAACCTACTAATTCTTTTGCATTACACAACTCATTTTTGAGAACTGTAAAATCATGTTGCAATGTATGAGACCATTCAAAAACAGATTTACTCTTCAACAATCGGCGCAAATTAAGTCTTTTCTGAGAAATTCTTGACAAACTAACTGTAAAATTCTATGAGCCCTAAAAAGAATCTTAATTCATCCTTATTAGATGGAGGAGGAGCATCTCTTATAGCATTCATTAATTTAGATTTAGGCTTAATGCCCTTTGCAGAGATTTCATGGCCTAAATAATCTAAGGAATCAACACCAAATTTACACTTCGACAATTCGGCTGTAAGACCTCTCTCTTTTAGAATTCTAAGGACATAATGAATTCTTTCATCATGTACAGACTTGTTCTCCCCCATTATCAGGATGTTATCCTGAAAGAAAAGAATGGCTGGTAAATCATGGAATAATTTAAACATAAGTTTCTGAAACACCGCAGCCGCTGACGCAAGGCCAAGCGGCATGCGTAGAAACAGATAGCAACCTTGAGGAGTCATGAATGTTGTCAAATTTTTACTATCATCATGTAATGGAATTTGATGATACGCTGACGTTAAGTCAATCACTGAAAACCACTGCATGCCTTTGGTATGTGCTATTAGCTCATTAATTTTGGGCAATGGAAACCTCTCCACTACTATATTCCTGTTCAAAGACCTCAAGTCAATGCATAAGCGGACTTTGCCATTAGCCTTGCGAACAACGACCAATGGTGCAACCCAATTTGAAGCTTCTACCTCTTCAATAATCTTATCATCCAAAAGACGTTTTAACTCCTTATCTACTTCTTCTCGAGCAGCCCAAGGGATGTGTCTAGATTTTTGTACCATAGGTTGTGCATTCTCCTTCAATATAATTTTATGGACATATCCATTTAACTGACCTACTTTATCATTGAAAACTTCTGGAAATTTACTTTTAAGATTAATTTGATAATCTGTACTGTGGTCTAAAATCATGACTTGTTCCACTCCATTCGGGTTCAAAATAATATTGAGATTCCTCTGATCAATCCATCCTAGTACAGGAGGACCCTCTAATGCTACATAAAGTTTCCCCACCGAAGACCTCCCTTTGAATTCAAAAATGAGTTCCCTAAAACCCACTAAATCAATTTTTTCTCCCGTAAAAAAATCCTTCGGCCTCAGGACGTCTTTGAGTGTAAGAGTCGGCTCAATGGGATGCCAAAGTGTTCCGATTCAATATTTCACCACTTTCAGTTCGTCAGCAGGCTGGAATCACAGGATAGATGAAGGCTGTTTAGAGCGACCGAAGGAGCTCGCTCAGAAAGCAGCCATCTTCCGGCGTGGCTAGCTCCGCCCCCTCGATTCTCCCACCTTTATAATGTAACACATTCCATCCTAGCTCATTGGCTAGGGTGACCAGGCGTCCCCGTTTTGCCAGGACGGTCCCTGTTTTTAACCAGCTGTCCCAGCAAATTTCAAGAAATTTAGCTCATGTCCCAGTTTTTAGAGAGGGTCGTCTGAAAACGGTGGGAGGTGTTTTTTATGTTTAACAAAGCAGAGAAAGTTAGCAGTTGTTTCAAGAAAGCAATTTAATTAACAGGTAAGCTACTGGGTTTACAAATTACATTTTATGTATGTTTTTACTGCCTGTTCTGTAATTCTCTGCTGAGGAGCGCTCTCATCGCTTGAAGTAAAATTGAAGTCCTTCTTCTATTTTTGTGATATGTCTCGTTTTTTGGCTTTAAAATTCTGGTCACCCTATCATTGGCACTGCGTGTCATCCCATTTCCAAGATTCCACTGTTGTCGGTTGCTCAGTGGTTGTTGGTTCAGATAAAGATGTCACCATTGTAACCAGAAGTGTCTGGGGCTGTTAAGTAATAAACTTACCTGAACCCTGAAGAGTTTCTTGCCATCTTTACAAAGTGGCGACAAGCGGATTTTCAGACGCTGAACAGAATGGTCACCCACTGGTGCTTTGGAGCGGACCATGTTATCAGGAAGTGTAGGCTGAGTGGATTCCCAAAGGTCCTGCCCTGGCAGCACAACTGAGCCTTACCACGTCTACTTGGATCGGTTTGCGGATCTGTTGTGGCTTGTGTGGAGACTGTGTCCATGAGGAGAGCTAGCTGTTTTGTGTTGGATGTGTCCTCGACGAGGCACACCACGATATGATCATGTCAGGGACAGGACGTCAATGAGCCGTCCTGAGTGCCTGCGTTCTACCCGTTGAGGAACGCGACCGAACAGCTTTGGAAAAAGATATGTGAGCCTACATTGGGCGGCTATCTTGGGAGCCATATTTCGATGCGTGGCAAGGTTTCCTAGGCAACACTCATCACGGCGCAAAGTGACATCAGATATTGTCTACAGGCTTCAATGCTTCACAGATTTATGAGGGGAGTTTACCGACGCAGCTTGGAAGAAGCCGGTCAGCAAAAGAACTTCACCACGAGGACAAGAGTCCCTTGTTGCAGCACGTGCAAGAGATTAACTGTGGAAATAGACAGTAACTGTGTTTACAAAAGTGTGGTATACAAGTTTAATTGGAGAAAGGTTTAGAATGTATTTTGAGCAAAAACAGTTAGCGTACAACATTATGTATATTTTCTTTTAGTAACAGAGTCCTATATTTTGGTATTAGAAGGAAAATTAAAGCATTTAATTATAGGCTAACAAGGAACTTTGTATTCGTGCATTCATTTCTATCTCACTATATTAAGTAAGTGGGTGGTCATTTCTTTTCATTATTAACGCTTGCAAAATTTGCTTACGGTACAAGTTTGGTTTGAGCAATGTGCGCATTGAATTTAACCAATACTCAACCGTTTCTTCCTTTCGTGGGCGAAGCATGCATGCCCTGGAAGGAATGGAATGAGTATTTTTGTAATTACATGGACACTTTTGAGGATGAGGATTTTACTGCAGAGAAGAAAACAAAAGTGTGGTTATATTGTTTCGGTCCGGGTGGTCTTAAAACATTTAATCAAATTGAGAAAAAAACGATGAGAGCGATGTGATGTCTTTACTCAAGCGTTAGAAGATCTGGATGCTCACTTTTTGCCAAGTGTGTGTGTGGCAGTGGAAAGGTAAACATTTTTCCAATGAAAACAAGGGAAAACTGAAAGTGTGGATGATTATGTATCAGTGTTAAGGGCATTGGCTTTAACATGCATTTGGTGTTTTACAAGAGAAACTTATCTGAGACCAAATAATTATGCATGCAAGCAATCCTAATATACAGGATAAGCTCGAAGAGTCAAGTGATTTCAAATTAGTTAGTAAGATTAGTTCTAGTAGGAACAAAAAAGTTGAAAGCAAAAGCATACTTAGAGGACACCAAGTGACAAGCAGGAAATGCTATCTTCGTGGTTCAGGGGAGCATTTAGCGTATTTCAAGAAGTGTCCAGCTAAGTATCAAAATGTTCCCTATGTAGGATGGTTGGATATTATGCCAAAATCTGTAGAAGAAAAATTAATTGTAATAGAAAAGTACAGCGTCTGCAAGAGGATAACGAAAGAAACTGAGGTTTCAGACCATTCAGATTCCTCTAATGTTAACTATGTGTGCTGCATAGATTGCGACATTTTGGATGTTAATCTTGTCAAGGTTAAAAAAAAACTATACGTGAAGTAAACATTGGTGGAGTGAAGTTGAATGTAGTAGCTGATTCCAGTTCACCATTTATCATTGTAAGTGAAGAAATTTGGAGGCGTCACTGTTGATAAACTAGGTTTTCATCTTGACAAATTAAATGTTATTGTCAAAAGCTATACAGGGCACAACATTGATTTTGTTGTATCCAGGAATCTAGAATTACAGTTCAATAATAGGAAAGCCGATTGTAAGTTATTTGTGGCAAAAAAGGGCCCTCTGTGCTAGGCTGGAGTGATCAGGGTGAGCTGGGCATTATCCTCAATCGCGCTGATCCTGTTTTATCGATTAATGAGATGGATGATAATTGTCCTGAGTTGGTCAAAGAGTTTCATGAGGTTTTTTCAGGTACAGTGGGCTTGTTGAATGATTTTGCACACAGGATTGAAATGAAACCCACTGCTGTACCTTGTATTCGCAAAGTTAGGTGTTTACCTATTTCCATCAGAAATGAGGTACACAGCAAGTTACAAAAGTTAGTTACGGATTGCATCATTGAACAGGTGGAATCTGCTGAATGGGTTTCTCCATTGGTAGCTGTCAAACACCCCAATGGCAAGGTTAGGTAATGCATTGACCTTAGGGAACTCAAAAATATACTTGTGGCTCAGTTTCCTTTATCTTGCATTAGCAAAATGTTTACTGTCACAAAAGGTATGGGTCGGTTCTCGAAACAGATTTAGATTCAGCATACCATCAGGTACCATTACATGCTGGTAGTAAAAAGTACACGATATTCATTACACCATTTGGTTGCTTCCAGTTTACCAGGGTACCTTTTGGGTTTTCCATCCGCAGCTGCCCTTTTTCAGAGAATTACGACAAAAGATTTTTAAGGGGTGGTTGGCGTGATGTTTTTCCAGGATGATACCTTGATCATGGGCAGCAATAAAGGGAACATGATGCCAGACTAAAGCAAGTTTTGGAGATCTTGAAACTGGAAGGATTACTAGGGGAGTTTAGCAAGTGCAGGTTTGCACAAAAAGATGTAGTGTATTTAGGTCACAGCATAAGCAAGGATGGTATCAAACCTAAGCAGGACCTTTTGATGCAATCGTGAATGTACCCAGTCCCACTGGAAAAGATGCCAGATGCATTTCTTGGACTGACAGAGTACTATTCAAAATTCATTTTCTTTAAATTCAGAGAAAACTCACCATATTTCTCAAATTCTTAAAAACAAAGTGAGATTAGTGTGGTCTACAGTATGCAAGGAATCATTTGACATATTGAAAAAATATCTGCAGTGCACCTTTTCTTAAAGGTTTTGATTGCCACATCTCAGATCATAGTAACTGCAGATGCCAGCAATAAAGGTTTGGGGGTGGTCCTTTCGCAACATTACAAAGAAAATAATGAGTGGGTGGTTGCCTTTGCTTCACGTTCTCTTACCTCAGCTGAAGAAAGATATTCAGTTATAGAGCGCGTTACATTAGCATGTACATGGGATCTAAATCATTTCCGCATGTATGTTTGGGGATTTCATGTATTACTGCGTTCGGATCAGAAACCCCTTACAAAAATATTGTCCACTGGTGGTCCTCAGAATGTTTCCCCTAGACTTAGTAGGATGTATGTGAAGGTACTAGACTACACGTATAATGTGGAGTACTGGCCAGGGGTCAAGAATAGAGTGGCAGACTTTCTGAGCAGGGTACCATTACAATGGTTAGAGGATGATTATGGCTTTATTATTCAATTATGGTTTGGAAGGCATTACACTTCCCAAGTGGAAAGATCACTTGTCCAGAGATAGTGGGTTGCAGAGAATTAGTGAGTTTGTAACCAAAGATTGCCCAAAGAGAGAAAACTCAAAATGGAAGAAAGATTATATTGGGAAGTCAGTAATGAATTGTGTGTGGAGGATGGTTTACTTTTCAGATCTGGTAAGGTGATCCCATCCATCAGCTAAAGGAAAAGTAGACTAGGATTACGCCATGAGGGTCGCCTTAGCATTTCAAAAACCAAACGGGTGAAGAATAATTATTGGTGGCCTGGTCTTGATACACAAATTGAGTCGTTGGTGAAAGTGTGTTACGTGCAATGATTCTGACCTCCTTTGAGTCCCATTGAAAGTCCAAGTATGTCATGGGAGAGAGTAGGACTGGATATAGTTGGCCCAGTTGATGTAACGGATTCAATGTGTAAGTATATTTTAGTACTTGTTGATCATTTTTCGAAATGACCCAATATTGGAATTGCTCGTAATGCAGACTGTGCAAATATTTCATTTTTGGACAAGATATTCATGAGAGAAGGCCTTCCCCAAATGTGTAATCACAGATCATGGCACACAATTCATGTAATCTTTCAAGGAGTTTTTGAATCGTAATTGCATTAAGCATAATATTACATCAGTCTGTCATCCCGAAGGAAATGGCCAAGTTGAGCGCTTCAACAGAGTGCTCAAAGAAAACATTCAATTGTCAAGGAGTAGTAAGTTGAAGTGGGAAGATGAGATTTTCAAATTAATTTGGGCCTACGCGGGCAATAGTCCTTTCATGATGAGGAGTAGGCAAGCTTTGAGTAAAGACTTGAGTTGGATGCCTGTTTCTAAACAAGTTGAGTTGTCCCCGGAATTAGTGAGGGAAAAATATAGCAGTAGGACAGGAAAGTTACAAAGAACGGTATGATAAAAAAAATGGTGTGAAACTGATGTGTTCAAATGTGATGATTGGGTCAAAAGTCGCATGGAGAAAAAAAACTCAGGAAAGGTGAGAGCAGATTCACCTGTCCTTTGCGCATCTGTGAAATGTGTCGCAACGCAGTCAATGGGAATGTCAGGCCAAATGTGTGTCCAAAGGAAGGTCACGTGATAATGAACTTCATAGTATGGATGAAGATAACCGTGATATTTAGTTAGACTTTGATGATAAATGAGTTGCCCAAATTACACAATACTGAGAATGTGATGGTGAAAGAAATGGTGATGTCGGAAAGACCAACTTCACTGAATCATCCACCGATTGTATGATTGGCCATAGAGGTGGTCTTGGTCCATCTTTAGGATTGGAAAATCCAGTGGATAGTCAAGACATTACTGGTACATTTGGCAGACCTACAATCAAGCCAAAGAAATATGATGACTATATTACAGTTGTGTAGTCATGTTTGAGAAACATTTTCCCCTTGTTACATGAAACATTGGTTCCCATTTGCATTGTAGTTTCTAAACTTGTACTCTCCATTATTATTTACTACCCCATCTTTTTTGTGTTGATCTATCCCTTCTTTATCATGATCATTTAGTTAATTATGTAAGAGGCGGATGTGTTGTAATGATGCAATGCAGCGTGATTCTCCCACTTTTATGATGTGACACATTCCATCCTATCTCATTGGCACTGTGTGTCACCCCATTTCTAAGATTCCACTGTTGTCGGTTGCTCAGTGGTTGTTATTTCAGATAACGTTGGTCAACATTCCAACCAGACGTGTCTGGAGCTATTAAGTAATAAACTTACCTGAACTCTGAAGAGTTTCTTGTCATCTTTACAGAGCCAATTAAAAGCTGAATAAAATATGACTAGCGCTGAAGAATATTGGAGAGCTGATGCCTCGCAGACATGAAAAGGAAACTAACATCTGACTAGAAGCATACTAATGCTGTATGGAACTCCAGACAACGAAGAGTGACTCTAGCAACAGTTGCTAGGAGTGAAGTAATGCATGAAACACTCCTCGTGACACTGTACTGAGATACCTCCAAGGCTTCCGCATGTGTGCCGTTGCGCACTCAGGATAATTCAAAAACAGCAATGAAAATAAAGATTCCCAAAATCCAAAAATGACTAAAATAAATGCATAGAAGCAGATGCGATATTTAAAAGGCTCCAGTGGTTGTGGTTTCCATCCATATAAATGGAACACAAATCACTGGGTCCTCTACAATATATGAAAAAAAGACAGTACCTTAAAGTCCCGGAAGCCACACAGGGTTTACCCAGATCGTTGCCAAATTTGTAGTGTTGAAGAAGACTCCGCTCTAGAAGATCATTTGAGAATTTATTCAAAGGAAATAAGAGAGCAGCTTCCAACATACATAAGGGCCCAGGAGATCCCTCCAACTGACCATACATTTGAATTAAACAATCTTAACATTCTAAAATCAAAGGCATTCACCAATGACAACAGCTTGAGTCAAATACATTAGCTAATAATAGAAACAGAAGACAAATATATTGCGAAGTATCTAATGAGATACCACAGAAATTTAAAACTCATATCTCAAAGGTACTGAAATACATCAGTTAAGGTGCTTTAAAAAAAATAGTAGTGCTATAAAAATGCTAACCTAATTCTGAATGTTTATCAATATTACACAATAGGAATTACTGTATAGTTTAGGAATAACTGATGTTTTTATAGTGTTCTAATGTTTTTTTTCTTTTTACCAAGCACCTCAACCATGTTTAAGTATTTGTTGAATTTTGTTCCTTGCGTTCCTTTCTTTCGTTATGTGTTGTAGCCTGTTGCAGCTGTAACTTTAAGTTTGGTTGAAAGCTTTGCTTAAAACAAAAAAAAATCCTAAAATAAATATATAACCACTTGCTTTTTATGTTAAAACTACTACCTCATACTTTGCCACAAGTGGTCCTATTAGTTGACTATGAGTCAACCATGTTATAAGCCTCATAAGAATGAATTCCAGAGAGGACTGCTGAGAATTTTAAAAAGTGTTCTATCGTTTGCATAAAGGTCTCTGCATAAGGAATCACTTTTACTTGTAACCATCTACATACATATGAATGTATGTAATGATGCATAGAATGTTCTTTCATTCAGCCAATGACAAGATAAACATTTATTTTAACTTTTTCCATTCATTTATTTTTCATGTAATGCTGCAAGTTAGAAATGGCCTCACAGCAGACAGAAAATAAAATAAACCCCGAGTAAATGTATTTCGTAATTGTATACACTTTTTCACTTTTCTGGGAAAAGGAAAATCCTTTACAAAGCGTTTGTCATATCACTGTTTTCAGCTTCAAGGTACCTTGTGATGGGAGCCTGCAGCTTCTTTAGTGTGAGCAGGGCCGGACTGGCCATAGCGGGCACCGGGCATTTCCCCTCGGTGGGTCGCTGGGGTAGGGGCCGGTTTTGGGCCCCCTGGGGGCCGTTTTGGTTACCGGGGCTGGCAATATTGGCCCCCTGTAACAAAATCGACCAAAACTGGCCATAGAAAATAGGTCGGCCGCAAACCCCCCCCCCCCCACCCCCGCCTGGGGGCCAGCCGAGCAGTTTGCCAGGCCAGGTTTCGGTTCCCAGTCCGGCCCTGAGTAAGTAAGTGAGTGAGTGAGTAAGTGAAAGTGTTCAGGATGTCCAAGCTGTTCATTTGTGCATCATAGCAGCTACTATTCCCGCTGACTTCACACTTGTCCCCAGGCCTGAAAACTAACATACGTGTGACTAACTAAATGAACAGTGAGGCAGAGACCATAGGGTTTCGCACCTCTGTGAGACAGGGTGAAAAAGGCTTGTTTTTAAGTTCTGAATGGCCTAGAGTGGGCCTGACCCACCCAATTGAACCGAGCCCTATCCGGATGGTCTGGTGGCGAGTGGTCGGAGTTAAATACAAAAGAAACATCACTTGGCCTAGTCTCTACCGTTTTCATACGTAGCTTCGTGAAATTAACCTGAAAAAGGAGAAAAATTTAACTTATTCTTTGTACAAAACCCAGTCTTAAAAACATATCTCTAGAAGAAAAATCCATAATACCAGTGCTCATGGTAAAAGAGAACACCTTAATAAAAAAGTTTTTTATTTTGGAAAATTAATATATACATAGATTATGGTAGGAAAACACAATCATCGACATTTTAAATTAATAACAAAACACAGTTGCCTCAGATATGACAGCAAAATGGCTAACAGACTGGTGTAGGGGATGTATTGAAATCTTTAAAAAATAAAAACATGGACAAGTAGATAGGGCAATGCCCGAGGTCTTCCTAAAAGTATGGGAGTTTCTGCATCTCTTGGGCATAAAGACAGTAAGTGGTCTTGGATCTTTTCTTCAATATTCTTTGGCTGTGCAGTAGAAACTACCCATTACTGTTACCTATTTAAGTGACAGACTGTTACCTAGAAATTCCACCCACACCTATCATTTTCAAAAATAAGACCATATGCATCACAGTGGACGCTTCTCCATAGCCAACCATGCACCCACCAGCAGAGGTGGAGGGAAATAAAAGACACAAAAAACAAAGATCAATAACATGGAAAGTAGAGAGAGGACGAGAAACAGTTATATATTAAAATATTATATAGCGTTACAGTACTGTACTGAATTCCTAGTCGAGTTGGGATTATTTTACCAGAGTACCATAATTTATTTTATTGTCTTCATTGTTCAACTACGATTAAAAGATCTATGGCAAGTTTATCAACTTTTAAAAAAAAATCTGTGAGACACAATGGCAAATCCATGGGAACCAATCTTGGAATACGGCAGTTGCACAGGATCAGCACTACAAAGGCATTTCTATAAATTATGAGAGAAAAGTTTTTAGTATATTGAGAATGACAGACCGAATAAAGGTCAGAATGGTAATAAAAATAACAGTATTGGAAAGAAACAAGAATTTGAAAAGTATAAAAGGAAAGTGAAGGCAGCAAATGAAAAATAAGACTGGATAAAAAAAAAAAATCAACAAAGAAGGAAGCAAAGTGAAGGAAAAGGAAACTGAGGAGCAAAGACATTGTGGTTATTTAATAAGCCTAAAGGGCCTTGTAAATATATTAATATTTAAACTCTTATTCACCGGGAGAGGTAAACTAATATATATAAAGTCCAGCCATAAAATGTAAAGGCAGTCAAACAAGTCAGACAACCTTTTTCTCTTTGTTTTTCAAATTGGAACAAGGTAACACTGCTCATAGAGACTGAAGGAAATCAGCATTCGACGATCGAAAACTCCCAAAAATAATGTAGTCTGTGGTACATGGCTGCGCCCTTTACTGCTGGTACAAATGTGGACTTTTACACGGAGTAAACCACTAAAAGGATTGCAAAAGTATCCTTGACGGAACTGTTCAAGCACTTTGATGGCATGAATGGATAGGTTGCAGTGTTAAATTTGAAGCACCTACCATTGGATCACAAATCTACAGCACTATCTGCACTGAGGAGAACAGGCCTTACCACGTGATAATTTCGGGGACTGCAGTATCCTTAGGCCTCTCTGCCTGAAAGTGACTCTTCCACCAGAGATTGGTTGGAGAAACAGAGGTGGAAAAAGGGGAATCTGGACTCTCAAGATCAGCATCCGCATTTTCATGGCTTATGCTGGAAGGTTTCTGAGGTAATGGACTCTTCACCAAGACATCCTGTGCTGATTTGTCCTCAGTTTCCTCCCTCCTACTTCTTAGCCCACCAAATGTCAGAGTTATGTGCTTTCGGCTGATAAAGATTTGGCGATTGCAGCCACTCATCCTTTTCACAGGACTCTTCAGGGGTTGTACGCTGGCTTGGCTAGTCATCTTACTGTCCACATCTACCTCTATCTGAGAAGGTGACACATCCACATGTCCCTCACGTGGGTCATCAATATGCAAGGAAGTGGCTGCAGCAGTCCTTATGGCCAGAGCACTCTCATGGCTGAGAGAGCGCCCGTACCTTCTAGCTCCTTGGCGTCTAAGTGTTCTTACTCGACCTTCCAAGTCCTTGCTCTCAGGAAGACTCGCATATAGCTGAACTGGTGAACAATGCAAGTTCAGTGCCAACTCCTGGACATTTCTGTTTGGTGCAACCAGCTTAGAGTACATGTGGAGTCTCGAAATATGGCCATTCTGAAACCCGTCAGTGTGCAAGTTATTTTCCCACTTTGGGGGTGAGGGACTCTCCATAAATTTATTTTCACTATGCTGTGTTTCTCCTCCTGAGAGCTGTGGACTGAACATTTCAATGTTCTCCAAGACACTACCCTCATTGCTTTGTTTGGCATCCAGATTATCAAGTACCAGTGGCAGTTCAAGCTCAAGTTTATGTGGAATGTCGGGTTCATAATTCACATCTATGCTGGTGAACTGTGGTCCCAAAGGGATACTTGTATCTACATCTCTGACCAGCTTCCCATCTGTGATGTCGGTTTTCCCAAAAGAGGAATCATATCTGTCTGACTCCTGCAGCTCCTTGCAGCCCGTTGGCGATTCCAGTGTGGCTTCACGCAGAGCTTCTGTCAGCTCATCCTCCACTGTCTCAGAGATATTCTCTGGCAAACTCAGAGAGCGACGTAGCCCACACGGTTTTGTTGACTTATTCTGAAGCTTATGAATGCCAGTGAGATGGTGATTAACAGGAAGGCCCCCAGCCTTCCAAGTTCCTAGTTTCCCTGGAGAGAGATGGCCCTGCTCCCGTGTGGTGAACCATCTCCTCCACGATGGAGGGCTCTGCATCATGGGAGGAGCAGATGTTAGGAAAGAAGGAGTGGCCTTATTGTTGTTAATTCTGACCTCCGACATCAATGTTCTCTGCATCTCTTCAGCAGAAAAAACTGCGGCGTCCTCACTGATCGATGATGTCTTGGAAATATTTTCACCAGAAACCAATGTAATTGCTGCACCTGAAGAAAGAGGAACCAGTATTACAAATATTATATTCATAAAATAAACGATCCAAACACTTCATCAGAAACCATATATCACTCATACACAGATTGGATAAGTCTGCATGGGTAAAATTTGCATTGTCAAAGGTGGTAGGCCTGGTATTGGCATCCAGCCATTTGGCTTTGGCAATGCTTGTTTTGTCATGAAGTTTGCAAAACTATTGTTTGGGGAGCTATGACGCCCTGCGCAATAAAAACAAAACACATATTGGGGATAGGACAAAAAAATGTTTGTTGGTCTCAAAAACAAACATGGCCATGCTAGTCCTCTGCAGCTTAAGGGAACTGCGCTGTGTGCATGTGCTTGGTTTGAAAGGGCAGAATGCAGTCACTCTGAATTTAGTCAATGGCTGAAAAGGGCTGACCCACTGCCCCATGCTTTTTTGTGGGCAGAAGAGAAATGTGAACGACAGAATAACAGACTAATGGATGAAGATGGCAGATTGAAAGCCCCTATAAGTAGGTGTATTATACAGGGTCGGACTGGCCTATAGGGCAATAGGGCCGTGCCCAATGGGCTGGCCTGACAGCTCAGTGTGTGGGTCTTTTTTTTGTTAAAGCAGCTGTGGGCCGGTTTTATGACCAGATGTGCCGGTTTTTACTGCTGATTTCTCCCAATAGTACCACTTTTTTTAGCTATCTGCTTCAGTAATAGTCACTTATTTTGGTGCCTGGGCCTATTTTATGACCCAGTCCGACCCTGGCATTATACATATAATTTTAATAAAATCAAAGGGTCTTGGCTAACTCCAAAATCAAACAAGCATTGGCATAGCCAATAGGTCTCGCTTTTGGGACCTTATGTGTATATCCTGAAATTTTGGCAATGTTGTAGAGCATTGTGGCTGATGTGCATTATGTTGAAAAGTTATACTGAAAGTGTTGAGCATTTTTGTTACTTTTATAAAAACCAAGACGACATTATATACAACTGAACAACCTGATTAAAAACAGATTTTAACATAAAAAATGTTTTTATTTTTTTCGTACTTATGTGGTACAGTGGTATTATGTGGAGTGTATTTGTTGCATTGAATAGAATGTAATTATGTGACGTGTACTTATGTGGCACTAAGTGTTATTATATTGAGTGTATTAATGTTGCATTGAGTAGAGTGTAATTATGTGGCATGTAATTATGTGGCCCAGAGTGGTATGTGGAATGTATTTATTTTGCATTGAGTGTAGAGTAATTATGTGGTGTGTAATTATGTGGTACTGAGTGTTGTGTAGTGTATTTATGTTGCATTGAATAGTGTGTAATTATGTGTTACTTAGTGGTATTATGTGGAGTGTATTTATGTTGCATTGAGTAGAGTATAATTATGTGGTGTGTAATTATGTGGCACTGAGTGGTATTATGTGGAGTGTATTTATGTTGCATTTAATAGAGTGCAATTGTGATGTGTGATTATGTGGTACTTAGTGGTATTATGTGGAGTGTATTTATGGTGCATCGAGTACAGTGTAATTACGTGGTGTGTAATTATGTGGTACTGAATGTTATGTGGAGTGTATTTGTGTTGCATTGAGTATAGTGTAATTATTTATGTGGAGTGTATTTGTATTGCATTGAGTATAGTGTAATTATGTGGCGTGTTATTATGTGGCACTGAGTGATGCGTTTTGTATTTATGTTGTATTGAGCATAGTGTAATTATGTGGCATGTAATTAGGTGGCACTGAGTGGTATGTGGGGGGTATGTGTAATTATGTGGCAGTGGGTGGTATTTGAAGTGTGTTGCATTGAGTGCAGTATAATTATGTAGCATATAATTATGTGGCACTGAGTTGTATTATGCGGAGTGTATGTTGCATTTAGTAGAGTGTAATTACGTGGTGTAATTATGTGGTTTTAAGTGTTATGTGTGTGTAATTATATTGTATTGAGTAGTGTAATTATGTGGCGTGTTATTACGTGGCACTCGTGGTGAAGCGGACATCATACCCCTCTCCCCGTAATCGTCTCCTTAGGTACATACACAGCGTCATGAAGGCTCGCCACCAGCACCCCGCAGACAACTCATGGCAAATGTCTGCCTGCCCTGCACTCAGCCAGGCCCTAAGAGCCCCTGTCCCTCAGGGCGAGATGACTTCATATGCTAAAACTAAAAAGGCACCCGTCACAGAGAGATATGGCTACGCTCCAATGTACACAGCACTGGGTGACGCAAGCTTCACTCATAAAAGACGGTACAGCACGTGCAGTACAAACATTTACAGCTGTACAGAAAAGTTATCGCATTGAACAGTCCATTCGTACTATATATATATAGCAATATAGCAAGGGCAGGTCGGGTAGTAGCAGAGTACTTCCAACAGCAGTACAAGCTTCCTTCAGGTAAAGTACAGCGAGCCGAGACAAACTTCACTAACTCACAGAACAGATGAGGTATGGGAAGCAGACGTGCAAGTGTCCCACATACACAGAAGAGGTACTTCATGGAATTTCAGTGCAAGCGTCCCTCGCACAAATCAATAGATAAAGCTGCGACAGCATAAACAGTCTATCCATACATCGATTTTACTGGGACTGGCCAGCCACTCATGAAGTGTGTATACGCTATTTTACCTCTATATCGACTTGGATGTTGAGGTATATTACAGGTGTTTGGCAGACGACTAAAATACATATTTCTAGTCTACGTCAGAACAGTTTAATAACACACTGAGGAGTGTGTAAAAACACTAGGAGAATGAACCGCAATACCCTGGTTCTGACACAGACAGTGTCAGTCTAGCCCAGTCAGGTTTTACTATCGATACGATGACTGACCCGGTCCCATTGTACGGGCACACACGCGCCCACAAAGATGCAGCAACAGACACACACAAAGTACAGTGCCAGCAGTGTAGCAAGCTTGAATACCGACACACAAAACCAAAGGCAGAAAGTCAAGGCATTGGCCACACACATACACTCTCACTGCACTGGCGACAGAGGCGCAAGTTTACACAAAGCACAGCGAACATATAAGGCATGGACACTAGCAAGCACGAAGTTTACACAACGATAGCAGGGACAAGCAGAGTTTACCTTGCGGGAGCGAGCACAATAATGGCTAACACAAGGCGCCGCTGCTCGCTCCCGCAAGGGAAACGCCAAACGTGCATGCGTTGCAATTGAAAGCAATGCAAAACGTGCCCGTTTTTGGGGAAAAAAGTGGATTGATTCCAAAAGGTCCCCTCCTATGCAGCGCATGCACGCTGCGTAGGCGCGACCTAAAAAGTACATTGGCAACTGTATTTTTGCATTGACGTTCAAAATGAATTCTACAAATCTCTGCTCAATCCAGAATTTAGCAACCAACAGATTTTGAACCAAACCACTTAATTTTTTTCCAGTTCACAGTAGTTCCCTGCTATCACCTAAATCCCACCCCAAGAGTACCGGTATCTGTGCACATGTGAATCAGCCATCGTGGAGTGTTTTTTTGCAATAACGTATAACAAAAAGCATTAAAAAATGTGCCGCTGTGCATGCATGCATACACACACATGGGGTCTCCTGCCCTAAGCTAGGCAAACTTTGGGAAAGCAAACAGTCTGTTCCAATTCTTATTGTGATGTGGCATCATGACGAGGAAGATCTGCATAACAATTGGGATTACAAGAAAAAATGAGGCTCAAAGTGTGTCTGGGGAGACAAAAAGTGACCAGCAAATTGCTCTGTATTGCTTTTTTGTAGTCTCAGTTCGAGAGAGAGAGAGAGAGAGAGAGAGAGAGAGAGAGAGAGAGAGAGAGAGAGAGAGAGAGAGAGAGAGAGAGAGAGAGAGAGAGAGAGAGAGAGAGAGAGAGAATTAGACTCAATGGTGGTAGATCCTCAAAAGATATGGAGCAGGGCCAGGTCTCTTAGAAGCTTTTGTGGGACCAAGGTCAAAAACAACTTTCCATTCCATCTCTTACCGATATATTTTCAGGAAAGTTGCTGGTCAGTGGTGAATCTTAAAGCACACTGGACCAGTAGCATTGGCAACAAGGTTATAAGAGTTGAAGACTTTACAAGAGCGTGTGGAGGCTCTCTACAAGACATTTCTACTCTAATGAATATTGGGAAATTGTTCAGTGTGAAATCTCTTCTAGGTGCACATGCTGTTGATAATTTGGCCATCTCTTGGTTATGTCCGGAATTGTTTGCTGTATTCTTTTTCTTTTGCACTTTGACTTGGGTGGAAACCTCGGACTTATGACATCGACCATATGCCGTGGTACGCGACTTCCATGTTAGATTAATTTTTGTCTGCTATTGGATTTAGAGATGTACGTACAGAGTTCCTGACCAAATAATACATTTTGTCAAGAAATTAGACGGCAATGTCGATCACTGTGAGATGTCGAACATTGCTGGCATGAGAAGCCAGGTTTTTGAACGTCAACCTTTGACAAAGTTCAAGAGTGTGTACCATTGTTAAAGATTACAAATTGGAAACTATTCGGGTTACCCTGACGTACTTGCGGGGAATTTGTGGCAAACTGTGCATGTGAACGCACATTTGCTTACAATCATCAGTGGAACTGATAAGGCTCAAATAAAATTCTAAATTTACTTAAGTGTAATACTCATACTGAAGTGGTTGCACACCAATGTTATTCCCGACAATGGACCTCATAAGAACTATTAGTGCATAATACCACCACCTGTGTTTGTTCTAAAACCCATCAGTAGGTGCCAGGGTAAGGTCCTCCAAGCAGCGTTTCATTGGCCCATAATTGTGAAACTTAGGTGTACTTTATAGACAACAGATTGGTAAGAGTGATATCCTAATTTATTGAGTTAAACTGCACCCGAATAAATGTGTGGTTTAACTAGTCTGGGGACTCAAAGTCTAATATGGATTGGGGATTCAGAGGTTACATTTTCACATAAGCGACTGATTCTGTCCCATCTGAAGGCCAGTCAGCGGAATCTTCCTGCCAAGAACTATTATTTCTCTTTAAGGGGAGCTGCCTGAAATAAAGTTTTCATGATGTATGTCATCCATGCTAGAGAAAACATGTAAATAACTTCTCGTATATTCTCAGATTAAAAAAAGAATTGAACTTAAATTTCATAATAACACGGTGTAAGCACAGTGTTAAACATGTACGAGTCTGCACAATTCAACAACTTCATAGCTTAAACACAAGCCAGAAGCCCCAGAAAACGAATTACTTGAGTCTTTCACCTGTTTTATCAGAGTTTGGAATTAGGTAAAGTTTTCTGGTGGGCTGTAATTATGCTGTAATGCTCGAGGATGTTTTACACTTTGATCCAATATATAACTTAGTAGCCTATCTACTTTATCGTCTCCGAAAAAGGAAATAAAATATACCTTTACACAATTAAAAATGTTTTCATTTAAGAATCGGCAATAGTCACTTGGGTACCCAGAGTTAGTGGGCACCTGCTGCCGAGTTACATGTGCATACAGCTTTCAGGCAGTAAGCAATACAAACGTCAAGTTAACTCTTGTAATTAATGTTCCTTCTAGAAAGAGAGAAATTGAGTTTTGTCTGGTGGCAGTTTTGACTCGCCATGAAGCAGTGCAAAGGGTTAATAGGTCTGCTGCAAAGAACAGATCTGCATTTTTTGTGGATAGCTGAGTGGATTAGTAAACCCAGTCTTTAAAAAAAAAGAAAATGAAATGTATGCAAGAGAAGGTCCATGGAGAGAGGAGGGGCACTTTTGCTGAGGGCGATATAAATCTGAGGTGAAGATCATTTTGGGGGGGCAAAAAAAGCTTGACGCACCGGGCGCCACCAGCGCCAATGCCGGCCCTGCCTACAGTGGAGGAGCGTCGCCCCACTGCTTTTAATCAGTGCCAAGTAGAGACATAAATTGATAAGTTAGAGTTATTATCATTTTATGCTTTGTGTCCTGCTGCTTTGCGAGCGAGCGGGTGGGGCTGCTCTGCTCTCGGAGTGGTTTGCCCACTCCTAAGTGCGCAACGACTGTTTGGTTGGGTCTCTCGGGCCGCCCAAACCAGTCATGTGCACTTTCCCCGTTCTACATGCAGGCTGCATTACAGCCTGCATGAAGAACATGCCCACCCCTCCAGCCCCTAGCTGACGCCATATCATGGCTCTCAGATCAATCACAATGCTGCACTGAAGCGTTGTGATTGTCTTAGGGGAGGGAGCCTGGCTGCCTGCTTCCTGTAGTTGGAAGCATGAGAGCAGGAGCAGAAACGCAGGACCCGGCTTCAAGGTAAGTTTGTTTTATCTCCGTACCCCTTCACCACGCGTGCGAATCCCCGTGCCCGCCCTGCCACCCGCGTGCCATACCGGCCACCACTGCCTGCCTATATGTAAGTATGTCACTTTTTGGAAAATGAAAAAGTCTTGCCTAACTTCAGACCTAACAACCTAGTGCTTCCAAATAACAGGATTTGACTTTCAAATTCCCTGGGTACACTTTACTGAAGCCTCAATGATATTTGTCTCCAAGTATGAATGACATGACATGGGTTTGTCATCTTGTGGATTTCAGTTATGCAAGCATAACTGCTAAAGAAGAAGTAATATTGCATTTGTTGTGATGAACAAGTATTACTATCAGTGCTTGAAATGGAAAAATAGAAGTTCAGGTACTCTGCAATTAAAAGTATTACGTTTTTCTTGAGAAATACAGGTACTCTCTCTCCCAAAATAAAAAAGTGCCAGTACTCAGTACTGGCCTATTTAAAGCACTGACTATCATACTGTTCAGTAGTACAAATTATTATATATTTTTTTTTTACAGCTTACGCAGCGGTAACTATCCATGCTTCTGTTGTCATATTATGTAGTCTTGCTGCTGTAACTTCCTGTAGATTCAGCTGCTGTAATTCACAGCACATTTGTCAATGAACCTCATCTTAGAGGATGAGCCCTTGCCATACCAATCAGTGGGGCTGCAACTAGGGGTGCAGGAGGTCCTGCGGCACTCCTTTAAAACACGGAAGTGTTTAGCTAGAGAATTAATTTCTTTCTGGCAGTATTTGTTAAGCCTTCAAAGATACTATCACATGTGCCCTATGCCTTTAGTGAGGTGACGGTATTGGTCGTCACACCCCCTCTAAAAATAGTTCCAGCACCACAGATACGAATACAGAGAACTTTCCGAATCATGGCATGAAAGTAGATGAAGGGAAAGGCATGTGCCCGTATGGCCATTTAAAGGCAAACTGACAAAAGCAAAAAACACACCTCAGTGCTGCTCGTGATTTTGCCCCTTCTAATGCGCCTTCTGTCTCCGTATGCCCCTTTCTCTCTCATTCTTTTCAATGTCTGCATCTGTCCCTTCACTCGCTTCCTCCCTTGTCGCTTTCCCTCCCTCGCTCATGTTCACCTCTTTACCTTACATTCTCTTACCAGTTTCTTCTCATGTTCTTATTTCACCTTAATTTTTCTTTTCACCCTTTTCATTACCCTCAATCCCCCCACACTATTTGACCACACCTGCTCCTATTGCCTCCCCCACTCCAAACCTATTTCTTATACATAACATTCTGGAACATTTGTTTCCACCTGTCTCGCATCCCCCTTTTATCTTTTATCTAGTCCCTTCTCATCTACCAATATTACCGTCTGTGCTACCTATGGACACCACAAGAGTTCTTGCCTTTCTAATTCAAGATACATTTGTATTTACCGCACACTCCAGCAATGTTGAATGGTAATTTGACACATTCCGCTGGTAAAAGCATTGGTATCCCCTTCGTATTTTCTTCCCCAAAAGTTGCCCCTACTCTCTCCTGTCTCCTATACAATCCTTTCATCCTGCAGCTACTTTATCATTCACCCTGCCACTGGTTCTTAAATAACGGCCCTCCATCTCTTTTACTGTCTTGTATAACTTCCTGTTACCCTTCTCACACTTCTCATTCGCATGGCACATTCCCTTAATCCTCCGATATTATGCTCCTCGTTTCTCTCCCTCCCTCCCCACACACTCTACTCTTACTGATGCATATCTCACTGCTATCTTATGTTCTTTTATCACATCTTCCTTTCACATATCCTCTAGCCTCATCTCCACACCGCTCCCTCAGAGACGCTTTTTGTCCCACACACTTACCATCCCATTCTCAATCACACAGTCGCAAACACACACAACCTTCTCTGCTTTCAACTTCTTCTTTCCCTCAAAACCCTGCTTACTTGCCTATTTTAGTAACTTGATCTCCTTTAAACTGTGCCATATATTGTTCACGTTCCTCTTTCTTACCCCCTATTTCTCAAAAGAACTTTTGCTTTTTCGCTCTCTCCCTTACACAGACACAAGAATGGTTGTGTGTTTTTTAATCATGTCACAATTGAATGATCATTTTTGAAAATTATGCTGCCCGAAATAAACCTGTGGTCCACGATTAGGCAATTTCGACTTAGAAGCGCAGCCGATTAATTCTAAATATAAAATCATGGACTGGATTTTACACTTGAAACAATTCAATGAGGGTTTAAAAATAATTAGTTGGGGAGGAGCCTAGCGCTTGATCAAGATGGCCGCGTGAGCTTTGAGCTCCCGAGACCCTCGTGCCCTCCGTCGACTATCCTGTCTCTAATCCTGTCTGTATGCATGGCATCGTGCAGATGACTTGTCAGGGAGGCGATTGATGCTACCCGAGGTCGGATCGCCCACCGGGAACCGGAGTTACGCATGGCGGAGGATTGAGGCCTATCTCCGAGGGATGCCAGGGGCTAGAGTTGGCAGGATGCCCGACCTCTAATTGAACAACAGCGGCCAGGCGAGGTGTGAACTACCGGACGGAGGTCCCCATCCTTTCACTTTCACTTTCTCGCCCTTTGTTTGCCCTGCCCAGGGAGTGCTCTCGGCTGCTTTATTATCATTTGGACGCTCTGCACGCTACTCTGGCGGCCCATCGCAGGACTGAGCACTCCTGATTCCTTTCGCTGAGAGAGGGCCGTCCTGTTTGAACCGACCTGCTTGAACCAACCATGTCGGGCAAAGCAGAGGTGGATCGGCTGAAGCCTAAGGCCACCAGGCGGGGAGCCTATACTCAAGCCAATAATATGGACCGCTATGCCCAGCAGAAGGGGTCACCGGGTGGATCGAGCCAGTCGCCGGATACACAGAAGACTGCCTCACCCTTGGCCTCGGAGCTCTCGCTGCAGGATGTCATGGGCGCGCTCGAAGGGCTGCAGACTTCGATTGGGAGACAGTTTGATGCCCTGGCGCACAAAGTGGATACCATCTTGGTGGACGTTAATCTGATCCGCGCGGATCTGGGCAAAACAAATGAACGAGTTAAAACCCTGGACCTCAGGACCACGGGCCTCGCTGATGAAGTCTCGGAACTACAGACCGAGGTCCGTAAGTTGCGGACCGAGAGTGATCTCGCCGCCCGTCGGCTGGAGGACTTTGAGAGCCGGGCCAGGCGCAACAACGTGCGCGTTATTGGGGTCCCGGAGTTCTCGGACGAGACTTCTGTAGACCTGCTCGTGGAGGACTTGGTGCTTAACCATCTGCAGCCTAAGGGTCTTGGGAAGTTTTTCGCAGTTGAGAGGGCCCATAGAGTGCCGGGTGGGAGGCCCAAGGTGGGAGCCCCACCGAGGCCGATTGTCGCCCGGCTCTTTCATTTTCGAGATCGGGACGCTATCCTGCAAGCGTAGAGGGTGACGGGCCCGGTCCCCTTCCAGAACGCGTCGGTGAATTTCTACCCTGACTTCACCCAGCAGGTGCAGAGGCAGAGGTAGGGCTTCCTGGGGGTGAAGAGGCGGCTTCGGGAGAGGGAACTGAAATATGCCATGCTCTTCCCTGCCAGACTACGTGTGGTGTACGAAGACCGAACATTCTTCTTTGAGTCGCCTGTCATGGCCGATGAATGGCTGGACGCTCTGCCCCGACGACGGACGGGAGAGGTCACTGCCGCAGACGGGGACAGTGGCCGGGATGAACAAGGTTGATGTCTTCGGAACCGGACTGACTCGATTTGACTCTAGCTAATGACTTGAACAGAATGCAGTAAATACGGAGGGTTGTGGGAGGACGAGGGGAGCTCTTTCCTCCCTTAGGGTACTTTTTGTAGATTTTGGGTTTGGTAGGGCGACAGGCACACTGCAAGTTGGGGGGGCTTTGTAAGCTGCAGCAGGGGTGCAGGGTGGGGGGGATAGTTGGGATTTTGGGTTTGTTGTTGGGGGGTTCGTTTCTGCAAGGCGTAATGATTATTTTCAGGACTGTTCCATGGTGGCTCTTCGGGGGTGGGGTGGGCCTCTTCACGTGTGGGGATGGGGGGTAGGGGTTTAAGTGTTATTAGCTGGAATGTTAATGGTTTGGGGGATCGCATTAAGCGCGGGATTGTTTTGCAATTCTTGAAACGGTCATTGCCGGATGTCGCCCTACTGCAGGAGACGCACCTTATAGGTAACACGTGCTATGCTCTTAATAGGAAGGGTTATAAATTCATAGCTCATTCGGGATTCTCCTCTGGGTCCAGGGGTGTGGGCATCCTAGTCAGAGCCTTGTTACCATTTGAGGTGGACTCCACCATTGTTGACGATAGGGGGAGGTTTGTGGCGGTGGCGGGGCGGTGGGAGGGAAGAACTTTGGTTTTAGTTTCGGTTTATGTCCCGCCGGCCCTGCAGGCCTCCACGTTTACAGATCTGGGTAGGGCCTTGCTGGATCTCCCGGGGGGTATGCTTGTGGTGGGGGGTGACTTCAATGCTGTCGGCTCTGGGCTGCTGGATAGATACCCGCCCAGAGACACAGGGGGGGCTCAGAAGTGGCTTCCAGACTTTCTAGACACACTCGGCCTGATAGACTGCTGGAGGCTCTGGCACCCCACACAGAGCCAATACACCTTCCACTCCGGGGCGCATGGTAGCCTCTCTAGGATTGATTACCTGCTCACTCTGGCTGCGCACGCCTCATTGGTGTCCGAGGCCAGGCACATGGCGCGTGGTGTATCGGACCATTCGCCAGTGTGGGTCAGGCTGGATGTCGGCCGTGAGGGAGGGGGAAGGGTGGCTCCTATTAACCCTTGGTACTTTCGAGACCCCAAGATGCGCAGCGCACTGGTGAAGACAGTTGATAATTTTTTCAAGGAAAATCAGGGATCCGTGGACTCGGCTGTGTTGCTGTGGGAAGCATTTAAGACCGTGCTGCGAGGGGAGGCTCTCTCCCTTGTAGTGGCGGCCAAGCGGCGGAGAGATGGCGAGGTTATGCAGGTTGAGGAGGAGATCGTGGCTTTGGAGGGAGCGCTAGAGGAGGAGGTTACAGAGGCCTCACTGCATGAGCTGAGCTTGAAGCAAGCCGAGTACAAGGACCTGGTGACGAATGCCGCTAAGACCCTCAGTAGGGAACAGCAGGGCCGCCTGTATGATGTTGGTGACAAGGCCGGGAAACTCCTAGCTTGGCTGGACAAAAAAGAACGGGTTAATAGAGTAGTGCCGGAGCTGACGGGAGAGGGGGGAGAGGTGATTGTGGAACCTGAGAGGATTGTACAGTGTTTCTCTGACTATTTCCGTATGGTTTATGCCTCAGTGTCGGATAGGCCGCCCGAGGACTCGCGTGACCTCTTGCGTGATATCGCTTTGCCCGGTCTCTCGGACGTAGATAGGGATGATCTTGATGGTGACATAACGGTCGATGAGGTGGCGGGAGCTATCCGCGCGCTGAACTCGGGTAAGGCCTCGGGCCCGAATGGCTTGCCGGTTGACCTGTATAAGCTGTTTCCGGATAGGGTCGCCCCTCACCTGCGCGCCATGTTCGTGGAGGCGCGGGGGAGTGGGACCCTCCCGTTGGATCAGCGACTGGCGACAATTGTTGTTATACACAAAGATGGTAAACCCCGAGATAAGTGTGCCTCATATAGGCCTATCTCACTCCTTAACGCCGAGCCGAAGATTCTGGCTAAAATCCTGGCGGCCCGATTGGTCAGGGTACTTGGAGACTTGATCCACCCAGATCAATCCGGCTTTATTCCGCATCGTAACACTGCGTTAAACCTTCGGCGCCTTCATGATGTAATCGCCAGGGCGGGCACGCTGCGTGAACCAGCTATTGTGGAGTCTCTCGATGCCACGATGGCCTTTGATACGGTGGAATGGGCATATTTGTGGGCTGTGCTGGCCAAGTTCGGCTTTGGCCATGGTTTTGTGAGCTGGGTGAGGTTGCTGTATGAGGGACCCCTTGCGAGTGTGGTGGTAAATGGCCGGGCATCGACTCCGTTTCAGCTTGGGAGGGGTACTCGGCAAGGTTGCCCCCTGTCGCCATTGTTGTTCGCCCTCGCCCTTGAGCCGCTGGCAGCGTGGATACGCTGGCACCCGGATATACGGGGACTTAGATGGTCGCCAGAGCACGAGGACCGCATTTCGCTATATGCTGATGACATCCTGTTGTATCTTGCCTCGCCCAAGAAATCACTTATAGTGGTCTGTGACGTTCTTACATCTTTCGGTAGGAATTCGAGTCTCGTCATCAACTGGAGTAAATCGTATTTATATGTTCTGAGTGGCGAGGCTCCACCGATCCCGCGAACTTGTTCGATCCAGATCGCTCAGCAGGGCTTCGTGTATCTGGGGATCTTTATCTCCACGGACTCCGCTTTGCGGTATGAGAGGAACCTGCTCCCCCCCCTGGCGCGCCTGCGGCGGGATGTAGAGGGCTGGCGGAGGCTGCCGCTCTCCCTCGTTGGGCGCGCTGCCTTGTTCAAAATGATGTCTCTTCCCCGGTTCCTCTACGCATTGCAGAATACTCTAGATTGGGTACCGGCCAACTACTTTCGGGAGGTCGAAAGCCTCCAACGAACGTTGTTGTGGGATGGGCGGCCGCGAATAGCAATTGCTAAGTTGACGCTTCCATGGTATGATGGGGGCATTGCGCTTCCAGACATCCGACGCTACTATTGGGCCGCCCAGCTGAGCGCAATTAAGCATGGTCTCTATGGCCCTGTCCTCAGCCCTGGTTATGCCATGGACAGGTGGTTGCTGCGTGGTGGTAACTATCACAGGGCGTTGTACTCGCGGTCCCTGGACTCGTCCCTCACGGGGCCCACTGGGGTGGCGGTGCGTGTGTGGAAGATGGCAACTGACTCGCTGGGCTGGAAGGATAGGCTCACCCTTGCTACCCCGTTGTTTGAATCTGAAAGATTGGGTAGGCTTTGGCATACAAAAGGTTTTGATAAATGGGACTTGATCGGCATCTCCAGGGTCGGAGATGTGCTGATTAAGGGGAGGGTGAAGTCCTTTGAAGAGTTGCAGAAGGAGTATGAGCTGGGGACATCCGAGTTTTTCCGCTATGTTCAGGTGCGTCATGCCCTCCGGTCAGTGCTCGTGGAGGGTGAGAAGGTGCCGGAGTCCTCTCCTTTGGAGGACCGGATCCTTGATGGCCATATGCCTGAGAGCACGATCTTGCTCATCTACAAGAAATTGATAAATGTCCGGGCGGATATGCTTCTGGGGCTGCGGGACCAGTGGACTAGGGATGGACTCGAGTTGGATGACGAGGATTGGCAGTCTGCTGTTTCCTCTCCCAAGGAGGTTGCGATCCCGTCGCGTCTGAGGCTGGTGCAGCTCAAAATACTGCATCGAGTGTATGTGACGGGGCCAAGGCTGGTTCATATGGGATTCTCTGAGGAAAGCCTATGTAGGAGGGGATGTGGTATGGTGGGTACTTTCCTGCATATCATTTGGGAATGTGGTGTCATCACGGAATTCTGGAGGAGAGTCCATGCAGTGATGGGGGAGGTGACGGGCATTGCTATGCAGCCGGAAGCGCGGTGTTGTCTCCTGAATGTCTGGGGGCCCACTGATCACGATGAGGCACAGACCCAATGGGTGACTCTGGGTAACATGGTTGCTAAGAGAGATATCGCGCGATTGTGGGGCTCCGTGGGGCCCCCCACATTGACCGCGTGGAAAGAAAATATTGACTGGAGTATGCTCAGGGAAAAGACAGTATATTGCGCTAGAGGCCGCCCTCGGAAGTGGCACGCCATCTGGGGGCGGTGGAATCAATACAGGGGGGGAATATGTCTTGCCCCTGATTTGGATCCCCCCGAGGAACAGCTTTCTTCTTGACATTCTTTCCAGCTCAGTATATAAGATGTGATGGTTAATTGACTTCTTGGGCCTCTGCTGTCCCCCTTCTTCCTCTTATCACAGTACTGTGACTGTTAGATGATTGGGGTCCGGCCTCCCCTGGGGGGCTATCACCATGGGCATTCAGTGTTCTTGCCTTGCTGGGGTTTGTTGTGTGTTTGCGTTTATTTAAAAATGGAACCTTTTCACTGCTCCTTAATGCAATGTGGACGCTTCTCTGTCCTTCTCTACCGAAGCTGCCGAACCTCCGGGTTGTCGGCTGAATAGCTGTGTCCAGACTCTTGAAGAAATAAAGGTTTTAAAAAAAAAAAATAATAATAATAATAATTAGTTGCGAAAACAGAGCAAAATTAAGGCTTACGACTATTTACAAATTGCTTAAGTTTGTGGTGATTCTTTGATTTTTCATGTAATGAGAAGCAGCCATAACCGTGGACGCTGGGCATCAATCATTGTCATTTAGAGCAGCCCAGCCACCTCCTATTTAATTTTAATGTAGTCAGTCACACAAGCGGCCAACCTCTTCAAAAAGATTTTTTGACGTGCTCTCACCTTGCGCTGTGCAGTCACATCCTCGGTGATGCACACATACAAAACGTTGGCTGCCACCACTGACAATGTGTAATCGATAATATTAAATCTGTTGCTGACTCGACTACGGATATTGAATTAAAGCCCATCTTCTATTTCAACTGGCAACAAAAAGCATTATAAACCTAAGAATGCAAATCTCAAATCCGAAGGCGGCATGCTACATCATAGGGTAACGTCCTCGCATTGTGAACCCATTCATAATGCATGCTATAACCCACTCTCCGAGAGGGAGGAGCCCAGGGATGTTTTCTTTGACAGAAAGAGGTATACTAAACCTTAGGTGAGTAGGGTGTGGTGAGGAGTGAAAAGTAAGAATGTGTGAGATCAAATTAACTCCAGGGTGCGCAATAAACCTTATAAGGGCTCCCCTTGGCCAGGATTAAAAACATGCTTTGACCCCTTGACACTCTTCCATACTTTGTAGACCCAGGGGTTTCTTCAGTGTTGGTTATTTAGGAACCTGCTCTGGTCTTTGAAGGAGACATACTAGCAAGCGGAGTTCAATTTCTGCTTTAAAACTATTGCACACAAATGCCCCAGTATTACATATTGCTAGTATAATGAACGCTAGAATCATGGTGCCAACTGCAGGGTGCTCACTTAGTTCTTATTGTTTTTATAGTTTTATATTTTTGCTCACATGTGGCTAAAATCTAGGTCTCAACTGATTTGCTGTAGCCCTGTCATGGCAAACCCTATACTCACACCTTTTTAGAGAATGGTTGTGAAAAACTAACACTAGCACTTTTAGAGACTCTGTGTTAACAGAGCAAACTTTGACCTCATCACCTCAGTACTTGCATATCACAACGTTAAATTTAAGCCTTCAAGGCCCTAACCCAGTAATACTGTCCAGCTGCTAGTGAACACCTTGTGGCAATGTGCCAAAACAGATGTTCAACCGGGAACATCTTGCTCCCGCCATCATGTAGGTGGTTCAAAAGGGTTATCAGAGTGGACAGCTTCTGCATGCTGATGTGGACAATGCCCTTGTAATACCGTACCAATGTATAATCTCCACTGCTGTTACGGCAGTCTAATTACACAAAGGCACTGCATATGGTCCAACCTGGTCAAGGCCACATAGTACTTGAGCAAATTCCATTGTCAAGTACAACTGTCATGAATGCAGGTCCAGAATAAGTCTACCAAGGGGTTCTTGCTGGTCCCACAGAATTTTGTGGAAGAGGCTGCATATTGCAGCCTAACGAGGTCTATACTGATCCCTGGAAAAATGTGTAATCAACACAAATATTTAGAGTATAAACACTCAGGTGGCATTCCTCTAGGGTTGACACAAGCTAGACAGGAGTGGGTGCACAACCTGGTCCACCTCCATCTTGTAGCCCCAGCCACTCTGTATCCTAAACAGCCCAGTGAACAAACAAAGAAGGTGGTAAGAACAGACAGCTATGTATTCCTGAAACTTTAAAACTGTTGTTTTCTACGCGTGACTGTTTAAATAGAACTCTAGGTTTCTGTGCAATTTGTACTGTGAAAACTAGTTTGTTTTCCACCAGTGACAGTTTGAATTTTTCCACCAGTGTCCTAGTTACCCCCTGTACTGTGCTTAAGCCTGATTGACCCTCTAGCTCCCAAGCAACACTGAGCCTTCTCCTCTCACACCTGCAGAAGATCTTTAAGGTATGTGCAGGGAACCCCAAGACAGGCACCTCCATCTTGTAGCCCCAGCCTCTCTGTGTCCCAAAGAGCCACGTGAACAAACAACGAAGAAAGTGGTAAGAATACAGACTTGTGCTGTGAATTTCTGAAACTTTAAAAATGCTGTTTTTCTACTTGTGACTGTTTAAATAGAACTCTTGGTTTCTGTGCAATTTGTACTGTGAAAAGTGCTGTTTTTTTCCACCTGTGATTGATTGAATTTGTGTCCTAGTTTCCCCTGTACTGTGCTTAGGCCTGCAGGGGCAAGACGCCAGCCCCCCCTTTTTATTTTTAAAGTTAAAAAGGCAAAGTACACCCTCAGAGGCTACAAATTCTCACATAATTTCAAAAACCTAAATGCACAGAAAGAACTCATCCCATTACTCAAGAATTCACGGCCAAACTGGCAAATCATTACACAACCTAAGCAGACACATTGGACTATTTAAAACAAAGGAAAACCACCAGCACCAACCCATTTCAATTTTCAAAAATACCCCCCCCCCAGGAGTAGGCTAACCCAGCCTCTCCCTTCCTTCAAACAAATATCAAAGTGAATTTATGGATCTGGTCAAAGCAGGCAGGCCTACCGGCAACCCCTCTGACCCTTGCCCACCATAAATATTCAAGAACATTCTTTTAACTACCTCTACTGCACACTGGCAAGAAAAATCATCAATAATTCCTTAACTATGGGTATCTTTTCAGAAAAACAAAAAAGGGTATACATACGCCCATTATTAAAGAAAATTAACCCGACAACCACAGACAGATTACAAATGGACTTTTTATGGGCAAACTGATAGAAAGAGCAGCATTCTCCCAGATGTCATAGTTCATAAATAATAACTCCATACTTCTCAACTTCCAAACAGGACTCCGTCCAGGAAGAGGCCCAGAATCTACCCTCATCACCATGTAGGATGACCTTAAAAAAAGTAGACTGCAACGGGGTTGCTGCACTACCTCTCTTGGACCCCTCTACTGCCTTCGACACAGTTGACCAGGACACTCTAATCCAAAGGCTCTGTAAAGCCCGCATAGAGGGGACTACCCGCGACTGGATCACATCCTATCTTCAAAACAGAACAAATGTCATCCATTCGCCACATTTCTCATCCAAACCATACTTCACAAAAGAAGGGGTCCCTCAAGGCTCAATCATCTCACCCATGCATTTCAACATCTACATGAAGTCACTACCGGCAGTCATCAATGAATTTCAGCTCACATGCTATACCTATGCAGATGAGACAAATGCTCCTTAAACTAGAAAGCCCCAAAGACATTGAAAACTCACAAATCTTGAGTTGCCTCAGAGCCTTTGATCAGTGGATGACATTGAGCCCTCTCAAACTGAATGCCACCAAAATGAAAATACATGTGGTGATTGGAAAACCTGTGACCCACTTTGACCCTGGCGTTTTGGGACTACCTCCTAAATTTTCTAAGGATGTAAGAAACATTGGAATGACCATGGACTCCAAGTTATCAATGTATGCCCAAGTGGACAAATTAGCAAGTCCAAGCTTCATTTCTATGAAAACTTTGCGATGCATCTCCTCCCACCACCCCCCTCCCCCGGGTTTTTCACACAAGGTCCAAGCCACTATCTCTCTTGTACGGTCTAAACTTGATTACGCCAGTCTTTTGAGGAATCTGCAAAGCATTGGCTTTTTATGGACAGAGCAGCATCAGGACAACATCTTTAGAAGATTCCCTTTCTACCAAGACACTCTAGACCGTGAACCTATATTTGTCACCTATCACTAAATCTTTCTTAGAGGTCTGGGACCAAGTCAGTCTATGTAAAGGGTTGACCTCATTCCCTTCTCTACTTACACCGATTGTGGGTAACGTAGACTTCACCCCGGGACTGAACTCAGGGAATTCTATCTTTGGCAACGATCTGGGTGCTGCTCCATAGGCCATCTATTCGACACTGAATGGCAGGTGGCAAAGGACAAGAGGCCTTCTGAGTTTGCATTCACTGAAACGGAGGAGCTTCATTCTCATCGAATACGGCATTGGATAATGCATCCTACGGTTCACCCTGGAGCTCAATGATTGCTTACTGCCTTCGAGAAATGGCTGGTATCCAAATCTTCTGACAACTGATTACTGAGCTCTATAAGCTCCTACATCAGCCCAACTCTCAGATTAGGCACACAAGTCAGAAACATTGTGAGGTGGAATTTGGCTGTTCCTTGACACCCAGAGAATGGGAAGATATATAATATCGAGCATGCCACACGGCCACCAACGTGGCCAGTATAGAAACTGATTCCAAAATAGTCACCTATTGGTATCTTACCCCTGTACGTCTACACCGGGGCAACCCCACTCAAAATCCAGATTGCTGGTGTGGATGTGGCTCTCTAGGAACATTGCTACACCTGCAATGGGAAAGTCCAAAATTAACCTCCTATTGGTATCAGATTATGGATGATCTCTGTACTGGGGTGAATGTATGACATTGTTCTGCATTCTGTCCATCAACTGTGTTTTTTTGCATTTGTCACCCCGAGTGGGAAGGGTATGCCCAGACGTGGGTCCCTTGCTCTCCATGCCACTGGAATCAAGCTATCCTGGCTGAAGAGGGGTGAAACCCCGAAACCGGTCCTAGGATGCTTGTGTCCAGTCCAGGGAGGACCTGGCTTGGCAGTTCGGGCTGGACTGTTCCCATGAGGCACAGGGTCAAGACTGATTTGCATATGGCTGGGTTCAAACTGGAGCGGCATGGTGAGCAAAAAAACGATGGATTTAGGCCCAGATCTCTGTACTGGGGTGAATGTATGACATTGTTCTGCATTCTGTCCATCAACTGTGTTTTTTTGCAACTCTCAGATTAGGCACACAAGTCAGAAACATTGTGAGGTGGAATTTGGCTGTTCCTTGACACCCAGAGAATGGGAAGATATATAATATCGAGCATGCCACACGGCCACCAACGTGGCCAGTATAGAAACTGCTACCAAAATAGTCACCTATTGGTATCTTACCCCTGTACGTCTACACCGGGGCAACCCCACTCAAAATCCAGATTGCTGGTGTGGATGTGGCTCTCTAGGAACATTGCTACACCTGCAATGGGAAAGTCCAAAATTAACCTCCTATTGGTATCAGATTATGGATGATGTAGATGCCCATAATCATACCCAAAAACCAAGATTTCCAGGCTACGTGATTCTGGGACTTCCTAACCCCCTCATGTTCCCCTTAAAATCACATAGGGGTAGTCAAATGGGCCTAACTCTTGGTACTGCACTACAAAACATCCTGATACATTGGGGCTCTAACCGGATTGGTATATTTTGGGAATGGAACAAATGACCCTCATGCTCTTTGCGCAGAGCACGTCTTATACCGAGCTCTGGCGCTCCTTCATTACTCTATTATCCTCCGAATATAGAGAGCTTACTTGCCCCAAATATTTTTGCTTGACAGATATATTCCGACTACCCCATCCTCAGAGGGTAATAAATGAGGTACGACTGACTCAATGCACAATCACATCACTCAACACTGGTTCTCATCTGGTTCTGGGGGGAGTGGGAAGTTTAGGGATGTGTTACCATTTGCCTTTTTGTAATGCATAATATAATGGAGCTATGTTTGCTCATGAGAATGATATGTTACATTGCTATGAACAAGGACATTAAAACTAATACAATAATTTAAGCCGTAAACTTGATTACGCCAATGGCCTCCACCATGGATCATCTTCATTAACTATGAAAAGACTTCAACGGATTCAGAACTTTGCTACCAGACTTCTACATGTAAAGCCACAAGTCCATATCGCCCCCGTCTTGATGTTGCTGGTTGCCATATGATCTACATTCAAGCTGCTTTGAATCACCCACAAAGCAATACATGGAGCAGGAGCGCTTTTCATCAGGAATAAAATCATTCAACAAACAAACCTCCACTCTAGATTGGCACCTCGCTTCAAAATCCCACCGTACAAGAAAAAAGACATAGGTGGCACATCCTTCTCTGTTCAAGCAGCCAAACTATGGAATTCATTACCCCCACACTTAAGATCCACAGATAACCATCTTATCTTCAGAAGGCTACCCAAGAGTTGTCTCTTTCCTACATAACCACCATATTCAAACACAAATGTACAGCATATCCTGTGTATATAAACAATTAATTTGATTATATCTAGATGTGTATTTCTTGATATAACTACGCATATGTACTTCTGTATCTATATATTTTTACTTTACTACTACTGTAAAAAACAAACTGACTCTCTTCAATGCACTACCCTATATTTCACCCTATGCCGTTCTCAATATATCCTCTACCTCTACTCGGACTCATCTCAAACCTCATTCTACTGTATGATCTCCAAAATAACCATTTCTAGGCTCTTCTCTCCTTTATTCCTTCTTGGATCACCCCAAACCTCATTTTAATACCATGATCTCCCAAATAAACCTTCTAAATTCTTCCTTCACCTATACCTCCTTTGACTCATCCCAAAACTCATTTTACTACTATATCTCCCTAAACCATTTGTAGAGATTCTTCCCTCCTCCATCTACTCTTATACTCATCCCAAACCTCATCTTACCACTATGATCTCCCAATAAACACTTTCTAGACTCTTCCATCCACCTGTTTTCCTTTTCAATCCAACTAACAGACTCACGTGTCCACAACTCTAATTACTTCAAATTTCCCCATATCAATCCACAACTATTCCTGTTTGGGTTCTGGAGTAGTGTGCTACTAGCCAAAAAGCACTTTGAATGCCTCGTCAGGGGTAGTAAGTGCTATATAAATACAATTACAATACTAGCTATGGGAAGAGACAAAGAGGGCAATGACTGCGAACTAAAAAATGTACGGAAAGATCTAGAAATTCAAGGTCTTAAGAGTTGAATATGCCAAATGTAAATTTGCTAAGAGACATGTAACTTACTTAGGTCATGGATTAGAGGATTTGGAGTCAAACTTAAGAAAGGTGTGTTGTAGGCTATTGAAGAGGTTCCCTATCCCCAGAATAAAGAGGACTTAAGGTCATTTTTAGGAATTTTTCCATGACATCTTTCCAAGTGAGGAAGTTGCTAAATAGAAATGTAAAGTTTCTGTGATCAGATGAATGTAAGCAAGAATTTTATAATATCAAAGTGGCAATTTGTTCTGCACCTGCTCTACAAGGGTTTGATCCCGTGTACCAGCATAGTGACTACAGTTGCTAGTAGCAAAGATCTGAGGGCAGTTTTGTCTCAAAGAAATAGTGCATGAGTTAAAGTCATTATTGCATTTGTGAGTACTATCACCTTCAGAAGAGAACTATGCAGCGATAGAGAGAAGCACTAGCCTGTGTTCAGGCTTTGGATCTTTTTCATTTGTCTGAATGGGGAAAAGAGGTGCTTGTTAGATGTGACCATAAACAGTAAGGGAAAACTTGGACCACCGTGGGAATGTCAATAGTATTTATTTATTTATTTATTTATTTTTGGCGATTTTTAGAGCGCGCAAATACCCGAGGGTGTCTCGGCGCTGTGTCACAGAGCTCTCCGTAGGAAAGGAAACTAGGCATGGAATAGCCATGTTTTCAGATTTTTTCTGAACTTAAGCAGGGTAGGTGCACACTTAAGGTGGAGAGGGAGAGTGTTCCACAGTCTAGCTGTGGCAACGGTGAAACGTTTGTCTCCCCAGTTAGCCCTTCTTGTGCGGGGGACTGTTAGCAGATGGGCAGAAGATGAACGCAATGTTCTTTGCTGTTCGGGTGGGCGAAAGGCTTGTTTTAGAAATACGGGGCCATGGTTATGAATGGCTTTGTACGCTATGCACAAGGCTTTAAATTTGATGCGGCTCCTTACCGGCAGCCAATGCAGCTGTTGGATGTAGGGGGAGACCGATGCAAATTTAGGAATGCGTAGCAGGGTCCTAGCTGCTGCATTCTGTACAGTCTAATTTATTAAGGACCTTTCGTTGTGCATTTAGGAGTAAGGCATTACAATAGTCGGTCTTGGAAAAGACTAGCGTGCTGACTAAAGTTTTGCCTGCGGAAGATGGTAGGTACGGAATGAGTTTTTTGATTTTTTTTAAGGTGTGGAAGGCAGATGAGACCACTGAGTTTGCGTGCTGCTGGAAGGACAGTTTGTTGTCGAAGATGACCCCCAAATTTCGTACCTTGACCACTGGTACTGGAGGTTGTCCCATTTGTTGGGGCCACCATTGAGGAGACCAGGTTGGTTGTAGTCTCCCGAATGTCATCACTTCTGTTTTATCAGAATTTAGCTTGAGGCAGTTTGATGACATCCAGGAGCTTATTGCTTCCATGCCAGATTGGAAGTTTGACGCTACTGTTTGGCCATCATCGAATACGGACAACACCAGTTGTGTGTCGTCTGCGTATGTAGTGAGAGAGATACCGTGGGACTTGATGACCCTCGCTAAGTCAGACACATATATATTGAACAGTGTCGGGCTTAGCGAGGATCCCTGTGGTACACCGCAAGGCAGGGAGAAGGTCTGGGAAGTGTATTGTCCCAGCTTCACCGTTTGTGGGCGGTTTGACAAGAATGAGGCCAGAAGCTCCTTAGCCTTGTCCCTTACTCCTATGGCCGCGACATCTTCTAGGTTAGCCCAGTTATCCATGCACTTGTTAGACTTTGTGTACAAAGTATACTATTTACTACAAAAGAAAAACGCAGTAGCAGATTTTTTTAAAATCTAGGATGCCTACTACATTACTCCAAAATCAGGAGGATGTGTTGTAAAGTAAAGGAATTGTGTGGGTGGTTGAAACAGGGGAACACTTTATAATCTGGAGGAATTGCAAGCAGAGGGTAAGAAAGATCAAGAATTAAAAAAGAAATATTGACTTTGTGAAGGAGGGTTGGCCCAATAAAAGTGATGAGAATACTTGAAGCATTCTGGGAAGTATGCAGTAAACCGGCAATTGTTGCAGTTTTCTTAGAGGGGAAAAATAATTCCTCCATCTGCTTTAAGGAAAAGAAAAACAAAAAAATCGGTGTGCCATGAGGGGCACCTAGGTATAATAAAAACGAAACCAGCAATAAAAAAATGTATATTGGTGGCCAGGTATTGATAACGAGGTAGGCAGTGAAGTCAGAGAATGCCATGTATGCATGGCAGCTCATAAATCCTTGAAAACATGGAGACCTCCTCTAAGCAATACATTCAAGTGCCCAGAAGCTCCTTGGGAAAAAGTGGCAGTTGACATTATGGGGCCAATTGGAAATATTCAAAAATATATTGTAGTATTGATGGATGTATTTTCCTGGTGGCCTTAAATCAAAATTGTTAACAAAATGAATACAGCTAAAATACTAAGGTTCATAGACTAGGTTTTCCAGAAATAAGGGATACCCAGCATTTTACTGAGTGACAACAGTGTACAGTTTGTCTCAGAGAAAGCGGAGGAATATTTTTCTAAAAATGTATGGTTTGCCACTGGACAACATCTCTTTACAACCCAATTGGTAATGGAATTGTAGAACACTTTAATAGAGTTCTCAAGGGGGGCATTCAGTTAGCACTAAAAACAGTTCTTGTTGAGTAATGCAAGTGTATAAAACTTTTTGGTCAAATAGAGCAACAGAAGTGGCATGCACAGGGTTTTCCCCGTTTGAATTAATGAGAGGATGAAAACCTAGATCTAAGCTTAACCCAGGGGGGTTACCCACTCCCACGAGTGTGACCTGGTCTTTGGGAAAGTTCAGAGAAAAAAAATGAACAAACGAGTAGAAAATGAAAAATACTATGACAGGAAACACAGCAAGTTAAAGGTTGGACACTGGGTTAGAATTTAAAAAAACAGGCATAGTTCCCAAGGGAATTCGTTCTTAATTTGAGCCTAAATGTACTAAGCAAGTGTTAAATAATGCAGTCAGATTAGAAGATAAGGTGTGGAATTTAAAGAGAGTAGCTTTGTTTTCTGAACAATGAAGAGTAGAAATGCTAGAGAAAGAAAATGGTAGGACACACAATCTTGAAGTAGATGTGATTATCTTTATGATTCATCAATTAAGCTTGATAATATACCTGTTTTTTTTACCCATAGGCTATATGGTGGATTTCACTATTTAAAATGTATCAATGCAATGATTGTACTTTTTTTCAATGTGATGCATATAAAGGTTTTTATTTACGTTTAAAAGAGGGGAGATGTGTAGAAGTACTGTAATGGAAGTATTAACATCAAGTAGAACGTGGAATGTTGAAGTTAGAATGTGAGAAGTGACAGTTTGAGAAATCAGTTGCTTGGAGTACACAGAGCGCTTCGTCGCATAATAAAAGAGGTTATTTAACTTCCATTTGTGTAGTCTGCTAATATAAGTTTGTCAACATCAGACTAGCAATTAAACAACAGGAGACGAAGTGTGTACAGATTAAAACAAAAAGATTACAAACTTAAAGACCCTCCCCTACCTGCTACCTCAAGCCAGCTTATTACAGAGGCATGTCTGTCTGTTATCAATCTACCATTGTAAAGGCCTCCAAAAAGTGAAGGGTGCCTTTAAAAAATGAGAAAGCACGGTGTAAACACCAAGGAGAAGTTAATAGTATTGAATGTCTTCAAAGACTAGATACAACAGAAAATGCACAATGCAGTTATATTCACTATCACCACAGTGATCCCACTCCCGATACTTACCTAAAGTAGACGACCATCAAAAACTCATTAAATCCTCTTTTCTCACAAGTTCCTATCTCCTCAGCATTAATCTTCAAACTCCATGTCAAACCTGGGTTCCTGGTGGCCAGCACAGGTGTCAGAATCCACCTGCATGTTTATGATACTCAACCTTGTCTGTAAGTCGCACACAGCTATGACATTTATCACCTAGATGAGTCTTCAACATGTTCCTAAAAGGTTTTGGTAATCTACTCATAGCTCAGAGAACCCATTCAACAGCACAGTACACATGCCAAAAAACAACAAAGGAGCACCCGTTATCCTTTTCTTGTGTTTCCGAGGACACAGTAATTTGTTATTTGTGGATCTAAAGGATCTTGCAGGCAGACAGGGTTTTACATGGTTTTTCAAGCACTGCTGAACTTTACTATAAACCGTTTTATGAGCAAAAGTCAGGGCTTTAAAAGGGGATCCTGACTGAATCCAGTATATCTTCAGTGCACAATAATTAGGAGCCCTTTTTTGCAAATTAGCCACTGCTGCCGAATTCTGCACACTCAGAGTTTCCTTATTCTAATGTCGTACCACTGATCACCCTGCCTATTTTGACAGGATCAGTCTCCTCTAGTAAAAAAGTGACCTCCACACTGATTGATAAGATGGTAGCTTGAGGAGACAATAATGCGAGTAATCCAGCACCACCCAAAGGGTTTGAACGCTAATTTATCTGATTTCCAAAGTGACACTGAATGAACAAGCAACCACTTTGGCACAAACGTTTGCTTCTCACATCCCTGGGGCATCAAAGAAGAAATTCGACAACATCAGCACCTGTAATATGTGCAAACACAGAGGAAATCACCATTGCACCTCTCCAGTAGGAGTATACAAAATAACTCACACTGATAAACAGCAAAGGGCGTCTGGAATGATAGTAATTTATACACAGGACTATTTCACATTCCGATTAGCTTCACTTCTGTTCTTAGAAGAACTCAGAGGACAGAGTTGATTTAGCAGACAGGAATGCTGGAGGGATGATGGAGGCGGAATTTAAAACAGGGAGACGGGACCACAGACAGAGGAAATATGTTATCCTCTCCACCCGCCAGCATACCTTCCTGATCGTTCGGCAGCTCATCTGTTCGCAGGTCGGTTTGGAGGTCCCTCCCAGGGAATTTCTGTCCCTCGAAAGCTTCTGTTACCATTCTCTTCATCAGGATCCATCCAGTAGGCTCCAAAACCTTTGCTTCAGGTGTTGAGGAGAAAAGAGGAATCTTGAAGAAAAAGACGACAGAAAACCTTACATATTACTGTTTTTCTGAAGGCACCTGTAGATTATTTTTCTGTGTACTAATAGTTTTGAATTGGGAAAATAGGTCTGCCATGGTACAGGGTTCAAGTATGGCTTAGGTTTCAGAGGCTAGATGAATTTGTGGGTATTCTTAACAGTTCTAGTCTGTAAGAGGTTTAGAGGATTTGGGGTGGTAAAATGACAGGTGTGATGATGTTCTAAGGGTGCCTGAGTGCCAATCACCAACTCACCTGGGGCTTCGCAGGTCTCTGAAAAAGTCGCAGGGATTTTCGCACCTGGTTCTTACGCTCAATTACGACTGGTGATGCACGGGTGCTTCTTCCAGAATGTTTCCTTAATAAGAAAACTTAGAATTGTCAGTAAATCAGAAGAGATAATCATTTAGCATTTTATTCCGCTGTATAGGATGTCTCAATATTATCCTTTTCATGCCACTGAGGCACATGGTGGAAAAGGACATTTTGTAAACTACAATGTGACCAAAACCATCCACCTAGAGGCTCAATTTAAATACAGTTAAAAAAAAACAAAACTTCAGATTGCATTTGAAGGCGTTGTTACAACCCAATAATTAGTTAGAGGTATCGTTAAACCCTGAATTATAATAACCTTTATATTTTTTTAAGATTCTTAGCGCTATTGAGATTTAATAGGAAGAAGGTCATTTTATACAACTAGAATGTGCGCTACCGTAACTGGTTTACAACCATAAGTAAGTACTTATAATATTGACAGTTGTCAGGGCAGAAAGAACAGTAAAGGCGATATGAATAGGTGCGAGAAAGCCAGTTAATGGGCGGAAATGTCAAACATAACAGAGCACTCCCTTTCTGTAAGAGAGAGGGTAGGGGGCAGTTAATGAGAAATTACTGCCTGTAAACATGCGTTATTGGTGGTATGACCAAGGATTTAAATTTAAGGACTTTGAGAAGCAGGGAGTCCTTGCTTTTAAGTCATCTAGAGCCTCCTGAAATGGGCTGTTTGTTTTGTGTAGGTAGGGTACAGTGGTATGTATAGGTTGTTGGTGAGGATGCAGAGTTATTATCCTAGCCAGAATAGGGAGACCGTAGAGGTGGCAAAGAATGGGTGTGATAGTCATATTTTTTGCGTTGTGGAACAGATTGTCTGCTAGGAACTATTCTTGTGGAACCCTCACATGTGGTAGGATTACCGATTTTTATTAAGAAATGTTTAACAGGAAGGAAGAAAATGATTTATGGACTATACCTTTGCCATCCATTCGATGTTATAATAGTGATGCTAGTCTGTGATAGCTGATCACGTGAAATTCGGCAGGTAAGTCAAAGGAGACAATAGATCAAGTATCACCCTTGTTGAGAATGTCATGTTTAAAAGACCGGAAATTTAGCCCTAATTCATGTTTAATGGTTGGCTGATAGTGCTGAGGGGGCAGATCTGGCTTTTTTTTAAAGAAAAGTTCTTGATTTAGTAACATGCCAATTAGCTTGCACCGGGGTTTCTGGAAGAGAGCAAAGTTTTTTTTCAGGGCTATGATCCCAAAAGGAATCAGCCTACTTTGTCCCAAATTATTAATCCGTCAGTGGGAATTGGCGTTAAAGTCTTGGAGAAATTTTGAGAACGGATGATGGGAATGGAGCTAAAGTCAAAGTCAAGCTTGTTTCTTGTAAGTGGGTTAAGAAACTATCTCAATGAATCTGTTGATGGTTGCATTCTGGGAGGTTGCTAAATTTTTTAATGTGTGTGAATAGTGTTCTGGACGCTTTTGCTAGAGAATTTGTTTGGCCTTAGAAATATAAAGTTTGCATTTTAAATGAGCAGTTTGTATTGTTTCTTAATATTTTTTAGTTTAGGTAGTATAGTCAATGTGAAGAATTTGTCTATTACCAAACTTACATTTTCCGTAGTACACTTCTTTTAGCAGCAATTGGTTCAGGGTACAAAGGCGAACCTCTGTCCTGAACCTTAAGTGGTACCCAACCAGTTCTGGACCCTTGGAAGTGGTGCTAAAGGAGCTTCTCCAGCCAAAATGTAATACTTAGAAAACTTTTTACCAAAAAGTGGCCTGAGAACTGACAGAAGACCTGAACTTATCTGCTTGCCAATCTGCCAGAGGTGTATTACTGGTTCGCCTGACTTTTTGGTATCTCCTGCTAAGTTTTCTTTGCAGCAACAAATCCTGTTCAAAGGAACCTCTCAGAAGGGGTATACGGCCTCCTGGAGCTCTCATAGGCTACAGCCTGCAGATTCGTCCCTCTGAGGATTTTCACACTTCCAAAAAAAGTGACAAAGTCCAAACAAAGAAGTATTCACCACTGTTGTGTCCAGCAACTCCCGGACGTCAACGACCCCTCCTCACACACCACCAAGCTGCCTTACCACACTGAACTTTACCTTCACTGGAACTTTCTTCAAAATGTCTTCCAAGTCCGAAGGTGAGCTGAGAACAGGCTCAAGCCACCTTGTGTATCTGAACTGCGCTCCATTGCGGTCAGCTGTAACTTATCCCTGGTCTTGTGCAGACCAGATACCTGTGGTTGGCGCTTTGACCAACAATTTTAAAAATCCAAAACTCCGGCTCTACTGAATGGATTTAATTCATTTTGGTGTTAAATTTATTACATTTTCCTCTATTTTTCCAAATTGTTGTTGGATTTTTCTTGTGTTATCACTTTATTACTGTTTGTGTTCTTTATAAATACTTAACACACTGCCTCCAAGTTAAGCCTGTGTGCTTTTGCACCAAGCTACCACAGGGTTAAGCACAGGCTAATTTTGTGACCTTTGTGGTTCACCCTGACAGATTGTGGTTGTTGCTTGAGAAGAGTTTTCAAACCCCTCAATCAAAAACCTAATCTCCTACAAGCCAAAAATCACAGTTTAAATCCAATTACAAATATGTAATGGCTGTGATTAAGTGACTATTAGTTGGGGTAGATGGTAGTAACCACAAGTAATAAAGTCACTAATATCTTCGGTCCTGTCAAAAGGTTCCAGTAATTTAAACCAGAGTAACAACCCCTGGTAGCTATGGCACAGAGCAGACAGGCTTAACTTAAGAAAAATGTGTAAAGCCATTAGAAGTACAAAAACAGTTAAAAAGTCAAAAGCCAAATTAAAATCCCACTCCAGTTTCTAAAAATAAATAACATCTAATGAACTAAATGACACCAAAACAACAAAACCCAAATAAGGAGAACCAGAAATATGACTTTTTAAAGATTTAAGTGAGAATAGCACCAAAAAGCTCATTAGGCCAATAGTATTTAATGAGCGCAGTATACCGGGACCATGGATTGGTTTGAGGCTGACTGCAAAGGAGCGTTAGACCTGGCATCCTTGGTGTAGTTTCCCCTGTCTTTTTGCATCTACCGCTTATATTTTGGACTGTGTGCTGGAGTTCGTTTTTGCTGGTTTAGGTACTCTGGGCACTTTGCCACTGCTGATCAGTGCCAAAGTGCAAGCGTTCGTTCCCTCTATAAATTGTGATTGGTTATCCATGATTTGATTTACTGTCAAGTCCCTAGTAAAGTGCCCTGTGTGCACCCAGGGCCTGTAAATCAAATGCTACTAGTGGGAGTGCAATACTGATGGTGGCACCCACACAAGTAGCCTTTCAAAAGTGTCTCAGACCTGCCACTGCAGTCTTCACCCACAGTTTTTAACTGCCACGTTGACCTGGCAAGTGCACCCACTTACCAGGACCTAACCTTCCTTACATGCAAGTCACCCCTAAGGTAGGCCCAAGGTACCCCCATGGACTGGGTGCAGCGTATGTTAAAGGAAGGACATGTACTGGTGTGTTTAACATGTACGGATAGTGAAATATGGGGTATTGTGTGTTTTACTATTGCAAGGACTAGCTCTCCCATAGACTATCATTGGAGCTGCCTTGTAACATTTTAAAAGTGGAACTTTCAAATTGGGAGCAGCTAGAAATGTGGAGTTTGGGCTCACTGAACTCAGAATTTAATAACACACCTTTTAGTAAAGGTATTTTTTGAATTGTGTGTTTGAAAATGCCACTTTTAGAAAGTAGGCATTTGCTTGTTTAACCATCCTGTATGCCTCTGCCTGCTTGTGGATTCACGTTCTGATTTTAGACTGACGGGCTGTTTGTGCATTCATTCCAGACATTCACCCAAAGGGAGCAGAGGTGTGCCCTGCATATGCTGATGAACCATCCTGGGCTAGTGTGGAAGGAGGAGTTGTCACTAGCACCTGAAAAGGCTGTGGCTGCCCTGCACACTGCTGTCTCCACTCCCTGTAGTGTGTTTGGACCAGGGAGGACAGAATTAGTTTTACTGAGCAAGACAGACTTTCTGAACAAAGACCTCAAAGGGAACAAGCATTGGCATAGCCAATAGGTCTCGCCTTTGGGACCTCATAAGTGTTAGGCATGCAACAGTGATGTTGTTGCACCAAGAAAATTGTGCTGCATTACTAAATACTTATATGGTCCCAAAAGCGAGACCTATTGGCTATGCCAATGCTTGTTCAACAAGAGGTGCCTCTGACGCCGCCACTGCCGGGCCCTAAGAGCGCAGCGCCAGTGCTCACCATTAATTGCTTCTAGTGCTTAGCATTGGGAGTAGCCCGTGGCACACTTCTGCTAGTGTTCCTCACACTTCCTTAATCTTTCCCCATCAGAATGAAGCAGAGGGTCTCACAGCCCAAGCGGCATGAGATGGGCTTCTCACAGCGCCTCAATCACACCCCTCCCCACACAGAGGTGTGTAGCATCATTGGTCGCTTGTTGTAATAACTCATTACAGACAACGAGTGATGCATTTTCCTTATTACTAGCACGTTCTAACATGGGAACTGATAAGAAAAATTGCAGGTTTTTATAGTGATATTATACCCTCCCTCATATTAAATCAATATTATAGTAATATGTAGTGACTGTAAAATATAGGTCCACATTTATCAATATTTTATCCTAAGGGAGAATTATTCCAGTCTTGCTTTCAGATAAATGATATGTTGATGAATAGAGATGCCATAAACAAAAACATAAGCCCAAACCAGACATGGGCAAGTTGCAGAGAGAGTCTTTAAAAGGCATCTTACAGCGGCAAAAAAAGAAAGATATGTTTGTGGCAATTTTTCAAAAGTGAAAAGCTGTTTCCAATGCCACACGATATTAAACAGCATGAAAATAAAATAAAGTCCAGATGATTATTTCACAGATTAACTAAAAAATTGGGTCAGTTAAAGTAAACCAGTATTAAGAACACATAACCAGGAAGCTAACATAAAAATCACAGGCACATTTACGGCGAGGAGCTCAACTTCTTGCCCCAGTAGCGTCGGCGCACGACTGCTGGTGAGGCACAGTAGGTTTTGCGGTGCAGGGCGTGGATTTGGGATGCGCCCTATGCCCCACCCAAGTGGCAGAACAATTAGCAGTGCATAGTCTTGGGGTAAGTGCATCAGTCTCACGGTTCAGAATTCTCCAATCATGCTTTTCGGTGGGATTTGGCATGGTCATGGTCATTTTGAATTTTCGTTTGCAAATAATTGGCATTGAGCCTTCTGTGATGTTCTCTGATCCCGTTTGGGTCTGATGTGGGCCTCTGTTGCTGCAATTGGGAACCCTACGATTTTTTTTTGTTTTTTACAAAATACAGTTTCAATTGGAGCTTGAATCGCTTGCATCAAGTATGTAGAAGCAGAATTTAAAATTTGAGACAGCCGATCAAATTGCAGTGGGTCTTGAATTTTTCTCTATCAATCTAGGGCCGATTGACAAATCTGTTAAAAAGTGGCAATGCTTGGTTTAATCTGTTAAATTTCATCAGGTGAAATTTTGTGTAGTTTGGTGAAAGCGGGGTGGACTGTAAGGGCCCAACGTAAAAGGGCCACGTGGGGAACTATGGCAGTAAAACAGGGACACACGAGACAGCGGTACAGGTATGGGCCGGAAGGTCACGAGCGACCTCCGCCCTTTTATTTATACTCTCTCTGGCCACGCCTGGCCAGAGAGTGATACATTGTGTGCGTTCTCTTCCGGGGCTGTTAGCTGTCCGACGAACAACTAGACCGTTACATCCCATTTCAAATCAGTTCTTTTTTTATTTTCCTCTGTCCAACTTGCGCTCCCCATGCAAATTCAGTTAGTCGGCAATTTGGTCGTGGGTTTGGACGCAGGTTGTATTGGTGTCGCCCTGTGCTTGATCCTCTGGTGGGACTGGCAGTTCCTGCTTCGCAGTTTCTCTTTGGCGAGTCAGTCTCTGTTTCCTCTCTTGCTGGTGTCGGATTCTGTTGTGGCCCATCGGTGGGAACAGGTCTCGAGTCCGGGAGGGTCAAATCTAGGGTTGTGTCTTCCCCAAAGTTCTGAGGTCCGTTTCCAGACCCAGGAATTTCTTTAAACCATGAGATGTTTCTGGTTATCACCTCTCCATTCCGCTCTACCGTTACTGCTGTTCCTCGGACCTTCCGTACCGACCACGGACCATCTTCATCGGGCGTCCGGAACTTTCCTCCACATCGTCTGTTTCGTATTAGTATTCTACATCCTGGCCTGAGTGTACGAACTCTGGCTCGTCTGCGTTGGCCTGCTCTTTCATTAATTGTTGTTCGTCTGCGCTGTGTCGCTGATGCGTCATATGGTTCCGGTTCCCAGGTGTCAGCTACTGGGAACTGGTGACGCAGAGGACCAGCTAGCATTAGCGACCATGGGGATCTCTGAGTAGTGAAGTGTGGTGTGCTGCGGTACTCACGCAGAAACTTTTGCAGTTCTATTTCAGGATCAGTCTGTTCCGCTACTGCTATGCGTAAGATCTTGTTGATGGTTCGCATGAACCTTTCTACTTTGCCGTTAGCTTGCGGCCATTGTGGCGTAATGCGGTGATGCCTTATCCCTAGCCTCGATAGGAACTCCTTAAACTCGCTCCCCTGGAACGGAGGTCCATTGTCGGTCTTAATTGCGTGTGGCAGGCCAAAGAGTGCAAACAGTTTCATGAGTGCTGGGGCCAAATGATTGAAGGCCGTGGATGGTAAGATCTCGATACAGGAGTATCATGTGTAGCTGTCTACTAGCACTGCTGTTACTCTCCCGTCGGGGAAACTCCCGAAGTCCAGGCTCACCCACGACCAGGGTGTTGGAGCATGGTCTTCAGTTATCACTGGGGCCGGTGACTCGGCACTCCCTGTTAGTTGACACGCTCGATAGTTTTTGACTGCCTTCTCTGCGGCTTCTTCCAGCCCTGGGAACCATAGTGTTTCCCTTACCCGGGATTTCATCCTTCCAGCGCCCTGGTGACCTTCATGTGCTAGAGCAATTATTCGATCTTGCAGACTCTGAGGGATGACGATTCGTGATCCTCTTAGTAGGATGCCGCACTCTGCAGTGCTCAGCTCATCTCGGACTCTCCACATCTTCCCTAATCGTGCTCTTTCTGTTTCGTTCCTCCCCTGGATGTTGTGAAGGAAACCATCCCACGATCCTCTTCGTATCGCGTCCGTCGTTCTCCTGAGGACCATGTCTGACTCCATGTGGGCTGTTATTTCTTCTTTAGAGTGTGCCGGCGGGCACGCCCATTGAGATACCATGTTGACGAATTCCTCGGTTTTCCGTTCTTGGCCTGCATCTAATTCTTCTTGTTGCGTCGGATGTTGTGACAGGAAATCTGCCGGGTTTTTGGCGCCAGGACGATACACCAGTTCCATCTGGTAGTGCTGGAGTTGTATTGCCCATCGTTCAATTCTAGGTGGGGGATGTGGCGCCGACCCTCGAAACAAAGGCAGTAGTGGTTGGTGATCTGTCACTACTCGGAATGGATGCCCACTGACATAAGAGTAAGTGGCTGCAGGCCCACTTGATAGCAAGCGCTTCTCTCTCTATTTGGGAATACCGAGCTTCTGTTGCCGTCAGCGCCTTGCTAGCGAACGCCAATGGCGCCCAGGTCCCTGGTTCCGTTTCTTGGGTCAAGTCCTACGGGACTGGCATCCACTATCAGTTCTGTCTGGCGGTTGGTGTCAAAGTACGCCATCGTCGTGCTGGCCAGCAAAGCCGATTTAACTTTCTGGAATGCTTCCTCCTCTCTTTGGGTCCATTGCCACACGGCGTCTTTCTTTGTCAACTGGCGTTTGGGTTCCGCAATGGTGGCCAAGTTCGGAATGAACCGCCCACAGTACGTTGCCATACCCATGAAACTCCTGACCTCGGAGGCCGTGTTGGGTGCAGGTGCCAGTTGTTAGCCTTCGACTTCTTAGGATCAACCTTCACTCCGTCAGGACTGAACACGTATCCGAAAAATTCAATTGAGCGCCGAAAGAATTGGCATTTTTCTTTATGGAGTGTCACTCCATGCTCGACCAATCTTTTCAAGGTTGCCTTGAGTCGGCGGTGATGTTCTTCCAGCGTCGCCGAGTGTATCAAGATATCATCACTTACGTTTATCACTCCTTGTAAACCTGTCAACACTTCCTTTACTGCATTCTGGAATATCTCAGCGGCCGAGGATATCCCAAAATTCAGACGCTTGTACCCCCGCAGACCCAGGTGCGTTGAGAATGTTGTGACGTATCTACTGTCTTTATCCAGCTTCAGCTGGTGGTATCCCGCGTTCAAATCTAGCTTGGAAAACCATTGTGATCCGTTCAGGTCTGCTAAGATGTCATCGACGGTAGGCGTCAGATGCCGTTCCCTCTTGATCGCTTAGATGGGCATCCTCATGTCGATACATATCCGGATTTTCCCTGGTTGGCGGGGTTTTTCGGCAATCACCATCGGGGATACCCACAGGGTTGGACCTGATACTTTTTCAATGACACCTTGTTGTTCGAGTTTCAATAGTTCTTGTTCCACTAGTGGTCTTAGGTGGAAAGGTTATCCATCGGTGTCGTAAGGCTACTGGCGTTACTGCTGTGTCAATGTGTAGCTTTACGGGAGGCCTTTTTATGCTCCCTAACCCTTGAAACAGTTGTGGGAATGACTCTAGGATGTCTTCCGTCTGTATGGTTTTCACGGTATTGGCAAACGTGACTAGGTTGAGATCTTCAGCTGTGTGGCTCCCAAGTAGCATGTCAGCTTCCTTGTCTACAACATGGAATGTCGTGGTGACTTCATGATCTTCTGATTGAACAGCCACTACCATTTTCCCCTTCAACTGGAGTGGTACCTGGCTCCCGTACGTGTGGATCTTCACTTTGGATGGTGCTAGCTGGGGTTTGACTATGAGTGCCTGGTAGTGTTGGTACCCCATGACATTGACGGACGCTCCCGTGTCTATCAGGGCAGTGACCGGCGTTCCGGCTATCTTGATATCGCAGGTTGGTTGTGGGCGACATCTCCGTTTTAAGTCATTCACGAATGACACAAAATGGCATTCTTCCTCTTCCTCTGTAGACGAGTCTTCCAGGTATTGCCGCCTCGCAGGCCCTGAGTTGGGTGTTCTTGACTGTGCTGGTTCGTCCAGCGACAGCTGTTTCACTTGTCTGTACGGTACTTTTCTCCCCGACGCTCCTCTCGGCCTTGCGCCGCCTCTGCACACGCTTGCAAAGTGATTGGGGATGCCACACTTGGTACATGTCTTACCTCTCGCCGGGCAGTTTTCTTGTGGGTGTTCCTCTTTGCCACAGTACCCACATTGCGACCTTCGTGTTGTTCTGGTGGGCCACCTCCCTCGAGCTCCACGTGGCATTGTGCGCACCGCATCAGCTCGCTCCGTCTTAACAGTCACTGTCTGTTCGGTTGCCGTGTGCAGGGCCGCTTCCATCGCGGACGCAAAGACATCTGAAAGTTCGTGTGATCTTGCTAAGATTAAGATGTCTTCCAGTGAGATGCGAGGTTGACGGAGGATAAGTGTTCTCAAAGTTTTGTTGCGGCACCCTTGAATTAACTGCGCACGGGCTTCCTTGACTGGGTCATCCTCTGTACATATGCTGGCTAGTTCTCGCAGGCGGGCATGACATGCATCCATGGATTCGCCGTCACGCTGGCGCGCTTGTCGCAGTTTGAATCGCTCATAATCTGGGTTGAGTTGTGGATCAAAGTGCGCATTTAATGCCCTGACTGCTGCGTCATAGTCAGTTGCCGGCCCTGTGTTCGGCAGGTGTGCAAACAATTTGTATATTTTGTCTCCCGCAAAATGCAATAGGAGTGACCTTTTGACTTTGTTGTCGGTTTCCCTCGTTGCTATGAAATAGTTGTCGAGACGGCCCAGCCATACCTTCCATCTGGGTGACGCTGTTGCAGGGTCAATTAGTTCAGGGGTAGCGTGCTTCCTTGCAAGTGTATGGGGGCCGCTGGTGATACTGGCACCACTGGTTGTTGGCTTGTTCCTGCCGTCGCTTGGTCAACCATGTTGAGCGCTTCTTCGACGTCGTTCTAGATCACCTGCGCCTACAGGTTTGTACTAGCGTGAGGTAGCGCGGGCTGTGCTTTCTCATTAAGTCTCATGTGCGTGCCTTGCCACTAGCTGTATTAGCTCTTATCTTGCCAGTTGCGGTAGCCAATGCTTGTTTCGCTCCTGCCAATGCTTGTTTTGTTTCTGCCAGTGCTTGTTTTGCCTCTGCCAGCAAGCTGCTGTCTTTACTGCTGCCCCGGGTGTTATTTTGGGTATGCTTCTTCTCCCCACTGCTGGGGGTGTCCTGGGGTGATTTGTGAAGTAAGGCCCCCTTGTTTTTGCCAATGCTTGATTGTGTCTACTGTTTCTTTTCTTTCAGGTACATGGCACCTCGGGATTGCAAATATAACGTTAACTGCCGTGTATGTCCCCCAGTATGCTGGTTATGCCGCGTCATATTCGGCTCGCAGAGCCCTTCCCCCCCGAATCTAGCAGCTGCAGCGCTCCGTCGCGCACGTGGCTTCCACCCGGCTTACCGGCACTTCGTCGGGATGATGAGACACGCGCTGGACGCGCGCGCACACTGTTCTACAGATGTTCCTCTCGGCAGCACACGCATCGGCAGGCGCTGGGTCCGGGCGACTTCAGTTCGCGTTGTGACACGATCCGGACACAGCAGACGGGCCACTCCACTACATTGGGCCTCTTCAGCCTCCGGTGCACCGTGAGAGCGTTGGGAGCGCGTCTTCGCTCCGTGGGGCATGAAGTCGAGGGCTCGAGTCACACCCTCGTCGCCAGTGTAAGGGCCTAACGTAAAAGGGCCACGTGGGGAACTATGGCAGTAAAACAGGGACACACGAGACAGCGGTACAGGTATGGGCCGGAAGGTCACGAGCGACCTCCGCCCTTTTATTTATACTCTCTCTGGCCACGCCTGGCCAGAGAGTGATACATTGTGTGCGTTCTCTTCCGGGGCTGCTAGCTGTCCGACGAACAACTAGACCGTTACAGTGGACAAACTTATCTGAGTCACTGCGAGTTTAGAATTGCCTATTTTAAGTCCAGTGGAAGATTTTGCTTTCCATCTTAGAAAACACTGCTGAACTGAATTACACAAAACTTGGCATGAGATTAGAAGTCCTCTTACAGGAGGTTCTGTTATGGGTTTAATTTAATTTGATGGTGCATGTGAAGGTGGACAAGGGTTTAGAATTGCCTACTTTGTGATTGGTTCAGCGAAAATCATGCATTATGGATGGAGGTTAGATTTCTACTCTGCTAATTTAATCTCTCTTGTTTTCTTTGGTGGCCAGGTAGCACAGGCAGAAACAAAGTGCAGTTGGAAAAAAGCACCCAAGGCAAGCACTTGTTCTGATAGCCATGTGAGTCATTTCAAAGCCCACTGGTAATTTCCTCCTTTCAAAGCAGGGCTGCGATAATCTGTGAAAATGTTGCTCTTTTACTCCTTTACAAATGGTATTACATGTTTGATAATGAGCTTTCATGCAACCAATCAATGCATTCTGGGAGTTGTAGTATCTGTGTGCTTCAGTTGAACGAATGTACCTGGAACAATTTATCATCAAATCAAAGTCTAGGCTTGTATAAACGGTGTTTGGTGCACATGCAGTGATCATGAAAACCTAAGATTATGATATGTTCGCATTAATGGAAGGAAGGAATTTCACTGTTGCATATGTATGATTAAACCAAAGAGGCCAAGAACGGTACAGGCATGCAGAGAGATCTGCATGGCTAACCACAGGTATTGATTCAAAAGAGGAAAAGATGAGCACGTTTCACGCCTTTGGTAACATTCTTTGTAATGGATACAAATCTTTCTGTGAATTCCTTATCTTGAACCATCCCAACTGCAGCAGCAGATGGTGCTGTTGCAGGTTCAGTCCTATGTACATCAACAGACAAGCACAATCAACCACAGAGAACTAAAGGTGCCACTACAGCTCCGCTTTATTTGCCACAAATCCTACTGGGAGGGGCAGAAGGAAAGCGCAACAAAACAAAGTGAACATTGTGTTGTCCGAAAGAACATTACTGAAGAGTACACACTCTCATCATAGGAGAAAAAAGGGTTATGAAGAATCTTGGGGAAGGTTTGTAGTCGTGAGAAAGAATGTCACCAAACATAACTTGTCCTTTTAATGGAAACTCCTTTCCGTAGATTCCTAATATGTATTCACTCCCAAAGCAACGTCCCATAAGGAGGCATGTTAAAAGTATCCAATAATTATGCACATTGCAAGACTGAGAATCTGTATTGCAACTACTTCCTCAGCTTCACGCCCAGCAGTGAAAGAGGTCTCAATTACAAATGAATGGCTAATTGACAAATATTGATAACAGGAACGCCCCAAAGAAGAGGTGTTGAACCAGCCATCCACCAGTTAAGATTAACTCTAAAACATAAGGGGTCCGGCTGCCTTTTTCACCAGAAGGTTAAATTGTGTAAAGCACATAACTACCCAATGAGATACACACTGCTTGCTCCAGAAAATAAAAAGAACTGGTAAATGCAGAACTGGTTATCCACTCTCAAAGTCTGTGGCTTCTGTAAAGAAAAACTCGAGGCTCACCAAGGACCTTTGCTATGTAGAGGCTCTACTGCCTTCCATGATTAATGTGCAGGATAGAAAGAAGGAAGAAAACATTTCGGGGAAGCAGGAACGTCTGATAACACATTCAAAAGAAACAAGCACGCGCGCCTCGCTCAAGTAGGGAGGGGGAGTGCGGCCGAGAGCAGGCAGCGTTTCCCTTGCAGGAGCGAGCGCGATAATTACTAACAAATGGCGCCACTCGCTCCCGCAAGGGAATCGCCAGACGTGCAAGAGGAACCTGCCAAGGGGAAGAGCTGCCTGGAGGAGTACTGCCCCTTTTGTGTGTGTTGCTTTGCTAGGTGGACCTGCAGTTGCTGCTTCTGTCTGTGGGCAGTGAAAGGGACTGGACTTTTACTTTGCTGTATCTTTGACTCAAAGACTTCACCTGCCGCATCCTTGAACACTACTGTTGGGAGGTCTGACCTGCCTTGTGGTGGCAGTTCCAGTTCTGGGCCCTGGAAAGTTCTTCCTGCTGCAAAGACCTGCTTGAAGACGTAAAAATTGAGGTTTTGCCCTTCCAGCACCTGTTTTTCCGACGCAGCATCGCCGTGTGGGAGAAATTCACATGAACTGCTGCCATGCTGCCGGAGAAATTGAGACAGTGCCTACCAGCAGCCGGAAAAAACGCTGCACTTTGAGTTCAGCACACCGTGTGTCCGTGGTCTAAGACTCCTGCACTGACTCAGACGTAAGCCTTGCTGTGCGACTGTTAAGATAGACGCATCGTAGGACCACGGCTGCAGAAACCGATGCAGTGCCTTTTCGCTACCGCCTCAAGCTCCAGATTTCCATGCATCGCACCTGTGTGCCAAGTTTCTCCGACAGCACCTGGACACCAGAACTGTCCTGGAATCGATGCATCACTTGCCCCTACAGTCCGGATTCGATACATCACTTCTTCTGCATGCAGCAGGATTGTCACATCGCCTCCTGAAGGACTCCGGAACCGACGTATCACTGTGTTTTCCAATGCTTCCCTCCTCTGCAGCCGTTTGACACATTTGAGATATTTTGTGTAAAAATCACGCATCCATAGACTTCTATGGACAGAATTGCTTGAAACCTTTTAAAAGTCATATTTTGAAATGTGTATGTTGGAGTTTTGTCGTTTTGGTCTTGTTTGGTTTAGATAAAGATACTTTATTCTAAATTGGTGTGGTGTCCATTTGTAGTGTTGTTACTGTGTGTGTTATGTACAAATGCTTTACACACTGCCTCGGAGATAAGCCTGCCTGCTAGCGCCAAGCTACCAAGGTGGTGAGCAGGGGCTATCTAGGTGTGTAACTCCCTTATCCTGACGAGAAGGAAGGGTCCCTACTTTGACAGGGTGCCAATCACTGCCAACTAGAGAACCCCATTTCTAACAGAAAGCATCTCAAGGGCCATGAAGTAGAGAACTTCCTAAAGGTTTCTAAGTCCCAGACTGAAATGGTAGTGTTCTGATGAAAAACCCTTCTCCGTGCGGGATAAAACAAATTCAGTCCAATGCCGTGGAACAGTTGGTTGGATACTTTTCACGGTCTGGCCTCTTGAAGCTCTGGAGAAAAAGTTATTAACCATATGAGTGCACTTATAAGGCCCCAAGACCGGAGGAAAAGCACTTAGAGACTCTCAGGGTGTCAGGCAGAGAGCACCAGCAAAGTCCAGTCCAGGTTCAGTTGCTACTGGTCAGCTGGGATTCTTCACTAAATGTCCTCTTCAACTTTATGTTCCTGGAGCTACCAAAGGTATCTGCATTATGATCCTGGGAGATTTTTTTATCCTTTGATTTCAAGTGGAAAGGGCCAGCCTTCTCAAGTCCTCACAGAGTACATATGCCAAGTGCAACAGGCTCAGTCTGCTTGGTATCCTTTTGTAAGTCCAGTAGTTCGTTTAAGGAATGCTGGGCAAAGGTCCAGCTTTGTAGGGTTCATCAGCTTGTGAGTGGGGGGCACCCTAACCCACTCCTAGTTCCTCTCTGACCAGTGGAGTAAAGGTGCCCAGTCCATGATCTACCAACTATAGCATTAGTTCCTGTTTACTTTAATGCAAACAGGCTCAAAATAAAATGTGCCAAGACATTTTCAAGATGGCAAAAGTTCTTACCCGCACTTAACTTGGGCTGTGAGGGCTAGGCTCTGTAGTTGAGTGGACTGTGGTGATCCCAAAGACCACTCACAACTAACACCAAAGTCCAGTTTGAAGCAGGCTCTGTAACCACAACAAACACACGGGAAATAGGATGCCTACAGTCCCAACTGTGAATATTCTGTGGAGTTCAGAGGAGTCATCACTACCCACTCTGCTCAGTATATTGTTTACACCTGGGAGGCATTTCACACCTATTCCCGGGCTGGGCAAAGGCTGTGAGAAACTAGAGTTAACGCAAATTAGCCTGAGGAAATTCCGAGAGAGAAAAGGTAACTATCTATAAGTTACACTTCCTTAATGTTTATTAACAATCCAACTTGACCACTGAATTGAATTTTTTATAATTAAAAATAGTTATTTTTCTAGCTGGTCTCATTTACGAGATAAAGTATTAGAATTTTAATGTGTACTCTGATTTTCTACATAAAACAGCCAAGCCTCCCACAGTGAACATATCTTTTAGGGCCTGGTCACTGCAGGGATATGGCAACACTACGTTTGTACATGTCCCACTTTTAAATACCATGCACTCTATCTTGTGGACAACAAGGCCTACATAAGGGTGACTTAGCAATGTTTAAAAGAGAGGTTCTTATCTTTCAAAAAGGGTTATTTTAACTGATCGCAGTGCAGGCTTAAACTGCAACAGTCATGCTACAATGGTAGGCCTTTTTATTTTAATTTTTTTGCAGTTTTTTATAGTGTGAACTCGACTTTAAGGTATTGGAATGCTTTACATGAGCACCAGCTACATTACACAAGAACGCATTCGTTTTTTGTTTTTTTTGTAGGCACATGGAGATCAAGTGATTTGTCTAGAATTACAGCACATGGAACCGATGCAGAGACTCAAACCCGGTTCCCCAGTTCCAAAGTCAGCAGCTCTGGTTCTAACTCCACATCCTCTCCCCTAAGGCCTGAAGCTATGTTTTCCTTGTCACATTAGTGGATGGTACAATAAGGGCTGCAGTCCACAGGTAACATTTAACTTACCATGCCATGGGTGCAATTTCTACACCATATTCCGTTGCCTTATAGGAGAGTTAAATACGCCAATTAGTGATGATTAGCTAATTTCAGCATGTCTTAGGGGTTACAGCACGTATATTAGAAACTGTACAACAGCATCCCCAGTGTGCGGAGTCTTAAAACCAGCAATAAATAAAAGTTCAGAGAAAATGGGAGTGATAAAGCCAATAGGCATTTTCTCACAACAGCCGTCTGAGAAATGTACATTGGTGCATAAAGTTTACATCATGTATGACCCTAAAATGTCAGCTGCAAATTAGATCCTAATGGAATATGCATAAACTATAACAAAGATATGCATGAATGTTTCTTCCTAAATTATGGTTTGCTGTCCGTTTAAAGCCAACGGACACTACAGCTTCAAACGTCCATACTCCGACTAAATGGCATCTTGTACTGCTCTACATAATCTCTATCCCCACAAAAGCGGTCTTGAATAGCCATGTATGAACGGCAGGACTACTAGATTACAAGTAGCATGAAAATCTAACATCTACATGCAAGACACCTATTAGTAGTATGAGACCTCCCAATAACTTAAGTATACAAAACTATTCCCAAATATGAGGACCTGAGCAGGTTTTCAATAATCTGTGTGAAAATATTTCAAATTGCCTGGCCCACATGATAACATCATAACTAACTGCAACCCTTATACTTCACTAAAATCTGCGTCTCGTTGAGCAGCTTGTTGCCAGTCTGAGAAAAGAGCTTCAGGGTCTCTTCCAATGTAGTAGGCACCATATTAATACTAATATAGTAATTTTCTGCTCTGCAATTTCACATGCATAGAATAATGACACCACCCCGTGCCACTCTGTATTCTAGGCAAACATTCATTTTAAGCTCATGTGACATTAATACAATGCACAGCTCGTCTTTGTGAAAAAGCCTTCCTGGTGTGCTGTGTGGATGGCAATGATGTTTTCACTGGGTTTTTTTCTGTGCTGTGCATGTTGTGTGTGTAGAAAGCCTGCCATCCTCTGTGCAACCTACCTTAGCTCTATGGTAGAAAGGAGCCTGTATTACATCTTCTGAATGTATGAGTGTCCATTCTGTATGAGGTAAGCTTGCTTTGCTGATTGATACATGTGTTATAACTGTTCTTCATCGGAACAAAACTGGCAATGCAGTACCTTCTTACCCTATTCACTGTATGGTTGAGAAAAGCCAGCACTTTTTAAATCTTAGTTGTACTTGTTTTCTGTATGCAAGACAAGCTTGCACAGTGATTACGCTTGCTGGCCTGATTGACGTGTACAGTGTTTGTGCTTGGCGTTCTTTTACGCAACTCTAGTATTAAAAAAGGTTTCCCCGGAGCCTTGCAATAACGGTTCAATTAAACAGGTTCACAAAACATTCTGATTAAGAGTGGATACTTTTTTTGAACCACAAACATTACTCTAATTGCTCATTGGGATATCAACTTTTATGTAACCACACATGCAACAGCTCACTGCTAACCATCTACCCTTTCACCACTTAACTGGTCCCACCCTCACGCCTGAAGCCACAACTCTCAATTGAAGATTCTTCAACCACACTTGCCCTTACTCTTGTTAATACTAAAATCTCTGAAAGCGGTATGCCTACTCAGTCTTGAACAATGCTTTTTTCCTATCTCTGAAAGCAGCCCACTAAGCCATGAACACTGTATGCCATTTGCCACTTAAAGGCTGCTGGCTGACTCACCCTTGAACATCGCTGTCCCACTCTCCACACGGTTTTTTCCATGCACCTTCAAATCTCGCAGCCATTCAACCATGTACTCCATCTTTTATTGCATCTTAGAAGACTACCTAATTTTCTCATCCTTGCATCCCTCTTTCAGGCTACCTTGAACCCCTAAAACCAACTCACCCTTTCATGTGTCTTACCCATTCACCCTTGAACCATGCTGCCCCCTTCGAATCTATTCCACCAGCTACAAACCGAATCCCCGCTCGCCTTCTCATCCCTCAACTCCATTAGTCTAACAAATTAATACAGTTAGCCCTCCCTCCACCAGCCACTTGCCCCACGTGGTCTTGCCTGTTCACTTAATCATATACTCCTAAAATAAATTTAACCACAATCCCACCTAGGGTTTGACCTCTGAAGAGCACCTACCCTCTCACCTCTGAACTCGCTTGGACTCCTGTCGCTTGCTCCTTCTTCGTTTCGTGTTGGATTGCGGGTGTGCCACTGGCGTTGCTGGCAGGCTTGTGGCTCCAAAGGACTGCGCTAGAATTTTGGTAGGGTCAATCGGAGCGAGGGAGAACCTCTTTGTGGGGCTAGAGTAATCTGTACATGCAGTGAAATTAAAAGGAATAAGTCATTTTATACTAGAGAGATGAGTTAGTCGTCATTCAGTTGCAGTTTCTTCCATGTGACTCATTAGAGTGGTCTCACCCCAAAATAGATAGAGGCCAGAACAGATTTATTTGAAAACAGTACATCCTTTGCCTTCAAGGCATTATTTGGTGCTTGTGAAAGAAAAGAAAAAAACACTGATATATATATAGCACAACTATAGTGAAATGATGGATAAAACCATAATATGCTGGAAACGTCTCAGAAAAACATACGTTCCTGTAGATAGTGAGATCTTCAGCAAAAAAAAACCACAAGAATAATGTCTTGAAAATAAATTGAAAGCATGCAGCATTCCTCCTTAGGCATCTCCCCCAGTCTTTGAGACAATGGGAGTTTTAATAAATATCCAACTTGATCTTTCCGCGCAAACTCGGACATTACAAATCTCCTTCTGCATTCTGCATCCTGTATTAGTGGCCTCGCTGGGCATTCAACATTGATTTGCTCCTGCAAAAGTAGAATTTGGTGGTTTCCCTCAACATTTAACATTGGTTACCTCGGGTGTGGTTGAGGGCCAAAAATGGTAGAAACACACTGATGAGGCTCCATTCGGGTGGGGGGCGTGGCTAAGCCGGCAATGGAGTCCGACGGTGCTCGAGTACAGCACCGTCGCAAGCTCTCTTTCCTGGCTCTATAGACCCGGCAAAAGTCATCCGGCAGAGGTCGCAGACCTCCATGCGTGTCCCGGGATCCGACCCAAGGCTCCGACACGATGGCAAGCGGCAGCAGCCGTGAAGAACTGAGGCGCACTCCGCTGTCTTTGGAGCCGCCCAGCGGACAACCGCGGCCTCGGGTGAGGCAAACCACGCGACGTCGGGGACTGGCTCCACCCCCTGGGCCCAGACTAATGGTGCAGCTTTCTCTGAGGGCATCGGCTGTCTCTGCTGAGACCGAGGTGCATAACAGCCATGATTTTCAGGCGTTGGCGAGCGTGACTGAGGCAGCGTAGCCCAGGTGTGGTGGCTCTCCCTCCCCCCGAGAATACGTCCAAATCACCGGCGTACAGACCTGAGGTGCAGCCCGCGATTTCTGAAGTCTTTTTTTTGGGGAGCCTCCTCCATGTCAGTTAGCCAACGCACTAACGGCCCCTGACGGCAAAAGGACAGTACTTTGGTGAGTGGAAACTGCGGAAACTATGTCTGGTACGGTGCTGAGGGGATGCTAAAACGAGGACATGTGGAGCAACTGAAAGTCAGAAGCGCAGCCCCATATCCCCGGAGACTCGCCATGTGAGGAGTGTGCCACATGTTGAGAATCTGAGGGGAGCGGATGGTGAGCCTCCCTTCCACATCTCAACCGCGAGGCCGACCCCGCTGAACATTTCAGTGACAGTCTACACACAACTACGGTGGTACTCTACCTGGCCCCCAGTGACAGACGCTAATATCTCATGTCGCGTGGAGAACGCACGAAGCTCGGCATCGGGGGCACAGCAGCCCCACCCCCGCAGACCCCGGGCCCAGACAGACAAAATGGCGGGTGCGGACTCAGTGGATCCGATGTCGCACAAACTAGATGCAGTGCTGGTGGCAGTCGAAAAACTTGGGGAAACCATGAACCAGATCCGTACCTCTCTGGAGGGTAAAATAGACAAGGCGGCAGTTGATCTTACCCTGCTCCGCGCAGACCACCGAAAGCTCGCAGACCGCACCACCACTGCCGAGGGGGTCATCGCTGATGTCTCCCCACAAGTGACCACAGCGGAGAAACAAATACAGGGCCTGCTTGATGGAGTGGGATTTCTGGAGGAAAGGGCTGAAGATGCAGAGGGCCGTGCCTGCTGCAATAACATACGCGTAGTGGGCCTACCAGAGGGGACGGAGGGAAGAGATGGGGTGGCCTACACTGAACAGTGGCTTCGCACGCTACTGCCCGGGGAAACCCTCTCTCTCTATTTCGTTGTTGAGCGGGCGCACAGGGCACCTGCCAGACCCCCCCCCCATGGGGCTCCAACCCGCGGCCGCTCTTAATCCGCCTGTTGAATTACAGGGACAGAGACGCTGTGCTTCAGGGAACCAGGAAGTTACGGGAGGTGCAAGTAGACAACCACAAAGTCATGTTTTTCCCGGACTATATGATGCAGGTCCAGAGCCAACAACACTCATACATGTCAGTGAAACGGAGACTTCAACAATATGACCTCAAGTACTCGCTGCTGTTACCGGCCAAGTTGAGGGAGAATGCGAATGGAAAGACTAATTTTTTCACTACCTCGGAGGGTGCGGAAGAATGGCTCGATACTTACGGCTCTTCCGGGAGTGGGGCCCCCACTGCCGGATGGAGAGAGTTGGCCCCAGTAGCCTCCCTGCACCATCGCCGCAGGAGGGTGGAAGAAACCGCAGTCCTTGGCCTCTCAGACTCTCGGCCCAGCCCCGGAACAGATCCTCAACGGCCAGCTCCAGGCCATGCAGGCAGTGGCAGACATCAGCAGGACACATGAAGAAGAGACTAATTTGGGGATGTATGTCGTTACAACGCACACTTTTACAACGCATGCACTTACAACGCATTTTTTACAACGCACAATCCATTACAACGCATGACATTACAACGCATGACACTACAATGCATTTTTAAAAACTACCTTTACAACGCATTCCTTTACAACGCATACTACCATTACAACGCATACCATTACAACGCATAATATTAAATTGCATTTAAGGTAAGTATTAGATAGTATAGGGGTAAAAATAACTTTTCTAACTCCAGGGGGTGCAACAGTAGGGTAAGTGTTGGATAGTATAGGGGTAAAAATTACTATTCTAACTCCAGGGGGTGCAACAGTAGGGAAAGTGTTGGATAGTATAGGGGTTAAAATTACTATTCTAACTCCAGGGGGTGCAACAGTAGGGTAAGTGTTGGATAGTATAGGGGTAAAAATTACTATTCTAACTCCAGCGGGTGCAACAGTAGGGAAAGTGTTGGATAGTATAGGGGTTAAAATTACTATTCTAACTCCAGGGGGTGCAACAGTAGGGTAAGTGTTGGATAGTATAGGGGTTAAAATTACTATTCTAACTCCAGGGGGTGCAACAGTAGGGTAAGTGTTGGATAGTATAGGGGTAAAAATTACTATTCTAACTCCAGGGGGTGCAACAGTAGGGTAAGTGTTGGATAGTATAGGGGTAAAAATTACTATTCTAACTCCAGGGGGTGCAACAGTAGGGTAAGTGTTGGATAGTATAGGGGTAACAATTACTATTCTAACTCCAGGGGGTGCAACAGTAGGGTAAGTGTTGGATAGTATAGGGGTAAAAATTACTATTCTAACTCCAGGGGGTGCAACAGTAGGGTAAGTGTTGGATAGTATAGGGGTAAAAATTACTATTCTAACTCCAGCGGGTGCAACAGTAGGGAAAGTGTTGGATAGTATAGGGGTTAAAATTACTATTCTAACTCCAGGGGGTGCAACAGTAGGGTAAGTGTTGGATAGTATAGGGGTTAAAATTACTATTCTAACTCCAGGGGGTGCAACAGTAGGGTAAGTGTTGGATAGTATAGGGGTAAAAATTACTATTCTAACTCCAGGGGGTGCAACAGTAGGGTAAGTGTTGGATAGTATAGGGGTAAAAATTACTATTCTAACTCCAGGGGGTGCAACAGTAGGGTAAGTGTTGGATAGTATAGGGGTAACAATTACTATTCTAACTCCAGGGGGTGCAACAGTAGGGTAAGTGTTGGATAGTATAGGGGTAAAAATTACTATTCTAACTCCAGGGGGTGCAACAGTAGGGTAAGTGTTGGATAGTATAGGGGTAAAAATTACTATTCTAACTCCAGGGGGTGCAACAGTAGGGTAAGTGTTGGATAGTATAGGGGTAAAAATTACTATTCTAACTCCAGGGGGTGCAACAGTAGGGTAAGTGTTGGATAGTATAGGGGTAAAAATTACTATTCTAACTCCAGGGGGTGCAACAGTAGGGTAAGTGTTGGATAGTATAGGGGTAAAAATTACTATTCTAACTCCAGGGGGTGCAACAGTAGGGAAAGTGTTGGATAGTGTAGTTTAATATTATGCGTTGTAATGGTATGCGTTGTAATGGTAGTATGCGTTGTAATGGAATGCGTTGTAAAGGTAGTTTTTAAAAATGCGTTGTAGTGTCATGCGTTGTAATGTCATGCGTTGTAATGGATTGTGCATTGTAAAAAATGCGTTGTAAGTGTAGTGCGTTGTAAAAGTTGCGTTGTAAAGGTTGTTCCCCCTAATTTGGCCTCCGGCCAGCAAGGACCGCCTAGTGATGATGACCTCTCGGACAGTTTTCTTGCTTCACAGGACTCCTGTGATCTGCCCTGATCCCCCCCGCAAACCTCCAATGACATTGTATAAACTCCAGACTCTCTCCTGCCTTTCTTTCGAGTACTCCGCCAACCTGGTAGTAGATGGTGTTACCAGACACGCAAGTATAATGGACCTTGCACTTAAATTGCATTTTGTATTCCCTAGCTTCTGTTGCCGGGATTGTACTGTGGTATTGGTGCTTTGTCTGCAGGTGGGGGGCTGGGGTCATGCCCATAGACAAGATTCGGAACACCTGGGCGGGATGCCCTTGTGACCCCCTCCCTCAAGGGAACATAGACTATGACATTAAGGAAACGACCCTCTCAAACGCGCGCTTGGCCAGTGCAAGGGGTAGCTGCAGGAGACACATCCCCAACTACTGACGCATCAAATTTTGCGGTGCATGCTAGTCCTCCACAGACATTAGTTGTATGCTACTTTTGCTTCATGTTTGGGTGGTTGCCTGTTGCATACTCTCCCTTTTGGTATTTTTCATTACATATAGTTGACTGTTTTTTATGCCATCGCTTATACACTAAGGTATGCCTACCGCGATGCTGGCTCACACGGGGGTGTAGACTCTACACTTACCTTTGCGCACGCTGCACTGGCTCCTCCCATCCCTCGGCCTGGCAAGGCCTTATGCACTACTGACTCATGTGATATGGCGCCCGTAAGGATAGGAACCTGGAATGTGCGTGGTATGTGTAACCTGTCACGCTGCTATCTCATTTACTCATACCTGAAGCACCACCACATACAAATAGCACTCTTCCAGGAGACACACTTGCACAAACCAGAAGTAGCACACTTACACAGACGCTGGAGGGAACAGTTATAAGCTACGAGCTACTCGGCATACGCGCAAGGGGTTTTGATATGGGTGAAACCAGGGACTCCCTTCCGGGTGGTGGACTCCTTCATAGACACAGCGGGCAGGTATGTCATAGTTAAGGGTGTCCTGGATGGTAGGCCGGTGATTCTTGCATCACTATATGCACCAAACACTGAGCAGGCAGCCTATCTAGAACTGCTCTCCTGCAAACTGGCCACTTGGCATGATGTCCCGATATTAGGCGGCGACTATAATAGTGTACTAGACGTCTCGTTGGATCGCTCCGTCCTTTCCTCCCCTGCCTGGCACAGCCACGCACACTGCCATGAAAGGGTTAAATAACTGGTCTACGCAATGGCACTTGTCAGATGCTTGGCGACACAGAATCCCGCAAGATAGAGTGTATTCCTATTACTCGGGGGGGGGGGGGGTGCATGGCCTCCATGTACGCCTTGACCATTTTATGGTGTCCAATAATCTTTTACCCTGTATCTCTGGATCACACTATATGGGGCGGACGCACTCAGATCATAAACCGCATGTGGTGGAGCTGGAGTGGGAGGGAGAGGTGCCGCCGAACCCTGTCCGGCGCCTCCAGCCGGATGTTCTGCTGGATGCGCCCTTCAGAAACTTATAGGCTACCACTGTTGCACAATATTTTGATGAGAATGCAGGCACAGCCTCGTCACCACTGCTGGAGTGGGACGCTCTTAAGGTAGTTGTGAGGGGGCATTGTTTAGGGATGCAGGCGGCATAAGAGTGCAGCTGGAGAAAGAACTCACCATTTTAGAAAAGAGGCTGTCATCCAGCGAGCAGAAGGCAACTTACGCCACAAGCGTCACAGGGAAGAATATGCTCGGCTATTAGAGCGGTTGCGCTGTCTTAATTATGCTGCGCATTTGGCGCTGACGCATCACATGGGGGACAAAGCGGGGAAACTGCTCAGGCAGCTTATTTGCCAGGATGAGTCGTCGACACCTGTGGCTTCAGTGCGCACGGCGCAAGGGGGTGTAGCATACACACAGTGGGATATACATGGTGAGTTTGTGGCACATTATCGGGATCTCTACAAATCCTGCACGCGGATCACACCCACGGAGCTGCAACTCTCTCTTGAGGAAATAGCACTGCTGCATCCTACACACACCCAAAAAGCGGAGCTGAATGACCCTCTCCTCTCGGAGGAAGTCCGGGACTGCATATTTTCTCTGTCCAACGGGAAATCGGCAGGGCCTGGTGGGCTGCCGACTGAATTTTACAAGGCCTATGCACATATACTGGTACCGCAGCTGTTGAAAGTCTATGAGACAGCGATGGATGAGTCTACACTTACCGGCACACAGAACGAAGCCCTGTTGATGTCGCTCCTCAAACCCGACAAGAACCCTGAATCCTTAGGCTATAGCACTTCTTAACACGGACTACAAGATCTTTGCATCGATACTCGCTAAGCGTCTCTCGCCTTTAGTAAAAATGCTGGTGCACCCTGACCAGGACGGTTTCGTTCCCGCCAGGAATACCTCACTCAACATCCGCAGGTTCTTCTGGGTGCAGCACTATGCGTTACACAGATGGCCCCGTTCTGGATGCCTCGTGCTGGACCCGGAAAAGGCATTTGATTCTTTGAATGGCCCTATCTAGCGGCAGTCCTCCGTAAATACGACTTGGGAGACCACCATATGAGCATGGTTCAGTTGCTATGCCAACAACCCATTGTTCGGGTTAGGACCAGCAGGCTCATCACAGACCCCATTCGAGTAAGGCGGGGGACGCGCCAGGGCTGCCCCCTATCCCAGTTACTCTTTTCCCTAGCCATGGAACGGTTAGCGATGCTGCTCCGCGTTGATAGTGAAGCGTGGGGAATCCAGTTGGGAGATGGGATGCACGCCGTTTCTCCGTATGCCGATTATTTGATATTGTATGTCCGTGACATTATCGACATCCTCACGTCCATAGCAGATACACTTAGGGCCTTTGAGGAGGTGTTGGGTCTTCGGGTTAGCTGGGCTAAGTCGGGGGTTTATCCCTTCAGCGAGGGCACGGTGGAAATAGACGTTCTTCTCAGTGGCTCTCTTCGCCTGTGCTACTCCACCACATTTTGCTACCTTGGCGTCTTCATATACCGGACGCCCGATTATTTATTGGAAGGTAATTTAACTAGAGCAATTTCGACTGTTGGGGCCCAGGTACAGTTCTGGAAGTCCCTCCCACTAAATGTTGTAAGCCGCATCACCCTGATCAAGAGGATTTTCCTTCCAAAATTGCTATATTATTTTTCGAATCTCCCAATCTATGTCCCGACCTAGATTTTCCTTGAACTGGAATGTATGTTCCATGACCTAATCTGGAACAAAGGCAGGCCCCAGGTTGCTTTGTGGAAACTATATGCCCCCGCCAGTCAGGGTGGATTAGCAGTCCCTAATATGTACTATATAGCAGCTCAGTTACAATGGGTGACAAAGTGGTTAAGTGGCAAGAGTCTGGAAGATACGGCGGCCCTGCAATGGCCCTGGACCCAATCCCAGCCTTATCATCTTTTCCATCCAGTCGCTAAGTCCCCACGGCCATCCCAATTACATTTAGAACTGGTGCATAAGTGCTATAGAAGGAGCCTGCACCTTACTCGTACCGTAATTCCATATGCTCCGATACTGCCGCTCTTGGGGACACCCAGAGGGAGGGCGGGTACATCCGAGGAGGCTCTTATGCATTGGCATGCAGTAGGCATAGACACCCTGGGCGACTTATGTACGGATGATGCACTACTTACTTTTGAGGCACTGGTGGGAGACAGTGGCTTGCCGGTAGGGCAATTTTTTTGCATACCTCCCCAATAAGGACCCTTTCGGCCTCCTGGGGGGGATCTGAGGACTGAGCCGCCAACACATCTGCTACTACAGTACTTACTTGTAATGGGTGCGGGATCGCATATAGTGCATTGGCTAGTGGCAGCTCTACTCCCACATACACTGAAACCGATACGAAGTCTCCGCATGAGCTGGGAAACGGACAGGGGCCAACCTTGGACGGAAAAGGAATGCAGCGCTGTCCTGGCCAGCTCTTCGTATATACAGAGAAACTCCAAATTCAAACTAATACGAACATACATTACACAGAGCGCGTACCTTTCATCCGATAAACAGATATTTCAACATTGCCACCTCGTTGTGCCCACGCTGCCAGCAACTTAATGCGAGCCTGCTCCAAATGCTATGGTCCTGCACCTCCTTACAACTTTATTGGCAAGAAGTCGGCATTGGCACTTGCGCTCTGTACAGACACGTCCCTGCCACATACATGGGAAGTCTGCATACTGGGGCTCTATGCCCGGTCCAAGAGGAACAAAGTCACGTCACGATTTCGAGACCTGGGGTTGATAGTAGTGAAGCGATTAATCACAAAGAGGTGGAAACACAATGCCCCCCGAGAGGCAGCCAGTTGGGAAAGATCAGTCACGATATGGATGCAGGCAGAGAGTACAACACTACACAGGGAGGAAACAGCGGGGCTCCGTAAATATCCCATAGCACAGTCCTGGGACACCATACTCCCGTCTTTACGAGTGTATTAGACGGGGATGGCGTCGGTACCCCACCCGCCAATGTATAATCCAACCACTGAAAGTCCCAAGTCATGAGACGTGAGATAACCATAGTCAGCACTGCGACCTCTGATGCAGCGCACCTTCAGCCAGAGTCCGCCGCTGGGAGTCTCCCTTAGCCCCTGACCAATCGATTGGATGGCAGCGCTTTCCGAAACCTTCAGGAGTATTAGTGCCACCCTGGCGAGCCACCATAATGGCATGTAAATGATACACATTTGCGTGCCCTGTAATGCTATACACATTTTCTTTGTTCTTATTCGATGGCAGTTTCATTGATTTTGTTATTGGTTTTGCAGTTCAGATAACACATGTCTTATTGGCCCATTCTTTTCTTATCGCTCTGCACAAGTTCCCAGTGACGTATGGAAATCGATATGCATTTATACCTCCCACATGCGCTAATGCTATACACCCCGTGAAAAACCGTCTGGTTTACGTAGCCATGTTTACATTTACACAGGCGTTATTAACTGCAGGTTGGGAACCGAAATGCAACAGTATGAACAGCAAGTAGCATGCACCATTTAATAAGCATAAGCCGCCTGTAGTGACAAGTATGCATTGCCATGTATTGTATTTATATTTGTGTAACACGTCACAGCTATGTCCAGTATTATTTAAATGTCGATTTGCATATGCAGTATAAGTAAAAAAGTGGTTATGCCACTCTAAAAAAAAAAAAAGAAAAAAGAAAAGGAACTTTGGTAAATTATGTCTAAGTAAATGAGAGAAATCAACAAATGTGAAAAAGAGGGGGAGGACCTTTTGTCCAAACCACAAAACGCAATACTCATAACTTCTGTCCAACAATATTTTATCTGTTTTAAGAAGAATAGTGTATATTTATCATATTACATGTATTTTCATACACACAGATTCTCTTGACTTACACTTAAGACTACAAAGTGCACATACATTGAAATATTTACGTGTCACAAAAACGTTCCACAGAATACATAAACATACATTACATAGAAAAATTATATTTGAACAGTGCGAAGAGAAAGGAAAAAAGAATATCAGCCCAGTATGAGATTACTCTAGTAATTAATTTGATATCCTGGGTGATCAGCTACACTTGTCATTAAAGCGTCGACGTTTCAGTTTCAATTGGGCTAACTACAGCCACTCCCATTTTTCCTTAATATTATACAGGAATGTTTACCTGAATTACCCGGGAAGAATATACATGGCACATGAGTAGGATTGCAGTGCCCTTCAGAAATCCCATAAAGGTGAGCAGGGACACTCTGTCTCTCCACTTCTTATAATTGCTATCCAAACCACATAATGTATCCAAGACGCCCACTTCATTTTGTTTTCCCTTAATAGGCAACACACAGATTTTTGCAGCTAGTCCCGAGGAAGACCCTATCACGACGGTTTAATTATCGCGTTCATTTAGGGGTCGAAACGTCGACGCTTTCATGACAAGTGTAGCTGATCACCCAGGATATCAAATTAATTACTAGAGTAATCTCACACTGGGCTGATATTCTTTTTTCCTTTCTTTTCGCACTGTGTTCAAATATAATTTTTCTATGTAATATATGTTTATGTATTCTGTGGAACGTTTTTGTGACATGTAAATATTTCAATGTATGTGCACTTTGTAGTCTTAAGTGTAAGTCAAAAGAGATTCTGTGTGTATGAAAATACATGTAAAATGATAAATATACACTATTCTTCTTAAAACAGATAAAATATTGTTGGACACCAGTTATGAGTATTGCGTTTTGTGGTTTGGACAAAAGGTCCTCCCCCTCTTTCTCATTTGTTGATTGCTCTCATTTACTTAAAGAGACATCATTTACCAAAGTTCCTTTGATTTTTTTTATAGTGGCAGCACCACTTTTTTTTTTACTTATACTGTTAAATCCCCAGGTTCTGCACTAGACTGGACTACCCCATTGCTTTATATCGATTTGCATATGCAGGCATGACGCCTCAGATAATCCCGGATTGTTCCAAGATTTAAGAAAAACAATAAAGATATTTAAACAAAAAATAAAAATGAGGCTCCATTTGGGTGTCAATTCACCCTTACTTGTTCTGCTAAGTTACATGAATCCAGCCACACTCTAACATAAGTCTTGCGGTCTTTCTAGGACCCATTTTAGCCACCTTTCTGGGCCGTGACCCATGAAGCCTCAGTGGAGCTGGGGACTTGGTGCTGTGAAGCAGGATGGAACGTAACTTGTGGGCCAAGTGCCTTAAGCATGCACCCTAAGTTTGTTGGTTGGCGCTGTGAGTTCAGTGACTGGACCTCTATCCACCACCTCCACTGTGGGCTGTGGTGGAATGACGTCCACTAGAGTGAAGGCAGTCAAAGAACCAGACTTGCATGGTGACTATGGCCTACATTAAATGGTGACGTGGCTATATTAATTAAACACCCAAGGAGTGAGAGCCACTAGAGTGTAGAGGCAGACTACCAACTTGAACCACAAGAGTGAAGAGAGGCTACCAAGTTGTTGCTCAACATTCTGACAGAAGCAGCCATAGACCGGGGCAGTTGAGACAGCCCCATTTAAAGCCCGATTCGAATGTTGAAAAGTAGCTGCGTGTCCCATGGGGCCAGATATCTTACCAGTGACTTGTGCACTCTCTCTCATCCCCCCCCCCGAACCCGATTTTACATTGGGCAGAACCTAAAAGGAAGCTCCTTTAGAGACACTTAGATATGGGGATTTAAGGCCACAGAGACCCTCTTAAGGCTCATGGAGTGACTCCCCTCTGATTGGGCTGCTAGCAGTGGCGATCTGGTCTGATTTCTCTAAGAGGTGGCACACTCTACACAAGAAGGTGACTTGGGCCAGCAGACCAAAACAACAGTAATGGGGGTCGAGTAGGAGGGGGCAAGGATCAATGAAAGATCGCACACCACTGATTCCCTATGCACATTCAAGAAGACACCATATTTTAGAGGGATTAACAGCAAGATGGCTCGTCTTCTGGTACCCTGGTCTTTTGACCTGCCAGCTGAGTCTTGTCACTTGGGACTGGAAAGTTTGGCCTCCTCCTTCATACCCCCCCCATACTCCCCATCCCATGATTGCTTTTGCTTCCTTTCAACCAGGCTCTGTGTTGAGGGAGGGTGTGTGTGTGTTGAGGAGGAGGGCTTAACTGGCAATCTGGTACACAAAATTCTGTGAGGGTCAGATGGTCCTGGGGGCCTATGATGATGATGAGACGGTTGTGTTCCACCTTGTGGCAAGAAAATGACCTGTGCCCATAGTTTTGAGACCAGTAATAGAACCCTTGGCATAGTGAGGTAGGTGCTTGCTGCAAGTCTTATGAATGAACTCATCCACCACTTGTCTTCAATACCACATTAGGTATATCCCAGTGATCAACTGGAAATTGTCAGTGTAAGGAAATGCCGTGTAAGGAAATGCCTTGTTTTGCATAATCACTCCCAAATTTTTGGACTGATGCTGCTGGTTTTTCGACTCTGAAGGTGCACAAAGGCCTGCTAACCAGACCTCAGTGCCATTGCTCTGACTCTTAAAAGATATACGTCGGATTGGTTCACCTACAATTAGCATAATTAAAGTTACTTAGATGTCCCTAGTATGGTAAGAGGGGTACCTAGGGCCCATAAGTTAAAGTGTCTCTTGTGGACTGCAGCACTAATTTTGCCACCATGAGTTTGGCAAAACAAAGTGCGACTACCAGCCCGCCATTGCAGGCTGGCAGAGTAGCTTTCAACTGCTAACTCTGCTTAGCCATTTAAAATAATGCCCAAGCCCAAACCTTCCTTTTTAATATTTATAAGTCACACCTGATGCAGGCCTAGTGAGCCCTAAAGGCAAGGTGTATTATATTAAAATGTTGGACACGCAGTTCTTAACTTCACATGTCCCGACAGTAAAAATCCCACAATGTATTTTTTACTGTGGAAAGGCTAGCAGCCCCATTGGCAAGCACAGGGTAACGCGCGGATAACTATGCAGTGCTAACTTCTGAATGGGTATACTAAACATACTTCAAGACGATGACGGTAAATGGAAACGTGCACCGTTGGTAGTCCAAATAAATGTCTAGTATCTGTAAAGAAAGTTAAAGTGTTTATTTTTTCTCTTCTTATATCCAAATTATAACAACATCCAGCCAACTAGTTTCGTTTAAATTAAATTTAGAACATCAGGGCTGAAATCCACATGGAAAAAGACAAAAAGCACGAATCAAACATGTATACACATATAAAACACAACATAAAACTACTAAATATGGTTATATTTATATATGTGCTTGGTATAGCAATGTTAGCCGTTACTTAATGTTTGTCTGCAGTAGTAGTTTCTTGCAAATAGATGTATTTGCTTTCTGTTTTATAGTTTGAATGGTGTGTTATGTCAGCATCAGATATATACGAGTGCCATTTCATACTTTGTCGTCAAGTTATTTTATCATTGTGTCAAGACTGTATATTAGTAGTTTTATGCTGTGCACTCTGGGATAGCTAAATGCCACACTTCACAGGAAGCCATCACTAGGCGAGTCGGTAGCCCATTAGCTAGTAGTCACAGCATCCTCTGAGGGAACAAACTGGGCATAAAAATGACACCTTTGGCACCCAGACCTCAGATCATGCTTGTATTGAAGAGAGGGGTGAAGGACTGCGCTGCTGTTCCCTTGACCCAGCAAAGAGATTGTGGACTGCACCTGATGTCCCTCTGGCTAGCAAAGAGATGACTGAGTCTGTGGTGCCCTGCTTGAGGAAAAGTGATCCTGAGCTTTAGACAGAAAATTTGACTCCAAGAGTAAGTTGGCTGACTTCCAGTTACAGGGCCACAAAATCTAAAGAAGCCTACCTTCCTTGGTGAGTTTGCAGACAAGAAGATCAAGAAAGATCGTGAGAATATGTGACACAGTAAGAAATGAAAGATGCGCAGAACCCACAAACAAATCTTGACTGAGGCTAAGAACCTATTGGTCACATCTCAGAGTCCGGCATGAGAACATGGTGACAAGGAGGGGAAACGGCTTTATGGTTTTAAAATAATTAAAACCCACAGTTGATGACAGTGGGGGGAGCTGAAAGGCTCCTGGTGGTTTTCCAAGATGGTTCTACATTCAGGATACCACCAGATCCTTCTCGCACTGGAGTTATGATATGTGACCACTTTCTCCACTCATCTGGGACTACGCCGATACAGTGCCTCAATTTCAGCAATTCCAGCGCAGGTCTCCCAGAACATTATCAGAGGGGTATTGGCAGGCCTGACTGGCGTCCAGAACGTCAGCGATGACATCTTGGTCCATGCCCCCACCTTGGAAGAACATCTCCATCGACTGCGGTCCGTGTTTTAGCAACTTCAAAGCTGCAACCTCAATCTACACAAAGAGAAATGTGAGTTGAGGAGATATGCTTCTTTGGATACCAGGTCTCTGCAAAAGGAATCACACCTGACCCAGCCAAGGTTTGCGACATCCAAAACGCATCAGCCCCCTCCACTGTTAAAGGAGTAAGAAGTTTCTTGGGAATGGTCACATATTGTGGACGTTTTATGAAAAACATGACCCAGCTCACCGTGCCACTGCAGAAACTTACTAAGGCATCTACTCCATGGCAACTGGGTCCAAAGCAAGAAAATCATCCCAGGACACAAAACAAGCTCTGTCCGCTGACACCACTCTCGCTTATTTTGATCCCTGCAAAGATAATCAAGCTGTCAGAGGATGCAAGCCCTACAGGTCTGGGGGCAGTCCTGTCCCAGAAGCTGCCTTGTGGAGAGTGGGCTCCCATTGTTTTTGCCAGCCATGCACTGACTCCCACTGAGTAAAGGTACTGCCACATCGAGAAGGATTATCGCTTTCCATTGGGGCTGCAGACATTTCCACATCTATCTCTATGGGCAACCATTTGTGATCAACACCAACCACAAGCCTCTTCTACCACTTTTCAAGGATTCTGTGTCCAAGCCTCCACCGAGGACTGAGAAATGGACTCTACAACTCCAAGAGTATCGCTTCTCCATGGGATACCGACCTGGGTCTTACAACCCGGCGATCTAAGTCTCAAGGCACGCCCAGCCTGCCACCTCCTACCCCCTCCCAGAAGAGCAAGAGGTAGAAGAAGCTGAGAAGTATGTGAGAGTCATGGTAGAGATCACACCTGCTTCCCATCTAGTTGGCTACACATGCTGATGTCTGCCTCCAACAAGTTATAACAGCCACCCAGTAAGGACGGTGGGACCCATTCATGGCAACACTGCCCCAGAAGACAGTGGTGGCCCAAAACATGCTCAAATCAGTATGCCACGTGAAGGAAGAGCTCACCGTCTCAGCTGATGTATGTGTGCTCCACAGACCTCACCTGGTGGTGCCGGCCAACCTGACCCAATGGATGGTAGACCTTGCACACATGTTACACCAAGCGGTCGTCCAGACCAAGCAGGCTAAGAAGTAAGGTGTGGTACCCCGAACTTGATGAGAGGGTCGAAAGAACAGTTAAACAGTGCAGCCTCTGCCTAGCCACCGATGGAGGGGACCCTCCTCCGCCCATCATCACCGATCAATCTCCCGACCGCCCCAGGTAATGTGCCTGTGCAGACTTTGAAAGCTTTCCAGATGGCAACCATCTCCTCGTTATTGTGGATGACTATTCTCTCTACCCAGAGGAGGAAAATGTCCGGACCACCTTACCTGAGGATACCATCCCAAAACTAGAAAAAGTGATGGCAACCCACGGCCTCTTCCGAGAACTGAGCATGGACAATGGGCCACTGTTTAATGGCCAGGAGCTGGTGAGCTACCTCGTGTACAGAGGGACCAAACACTACCGGATTAACCACCATTGGCCTCAGGCCAACGGTGAGGTTGATCGGATCATGCGAACCATGACAAAAACTATCCGCATTACACAGGCCGAGCAGCAGTGCATCAAGAAAGCCATCTACAGATTTTTGAAAGACTATCGGCTGATGCCCCACACAACCACCGAGGTGGCCCCAAGTACTCTATTTTGGAAGAAAGGTCACCGGCACCACCCCACATAACCCTCTGTGGGAGCAATTCCCGGTGCAAGAGAACCAAGACCAAAATTGTCACGAGGAACAAAACTGCCAGGCTTCACTGCGCAGAAGATCGCAAACCTCCAAGATCTCCGTCGGAGATTGGGTGCTCGTAAAGGATCGACACCCAGGGAGCAAGTACCGGCTTCCCTCAGAACTGAATTCTTGGAAGTTATCAAAAGTCAGCGAAACCATGAAAAACACCTGTTGAAGGCGAGAGACGGTCACAAAAAATGCATCCCACTTCAAACTGTTCAGAGGAAACCCAGGGGCCCACCTGAGCTGGGGGATCAGGACATGCTGGAGTCACAAGATGACCATGAGGGAGATGACCTAATACCCACTCCACATCTCCCTGAGAGGCTTTCTGCCCCCCCCCACCGTCCTGCACGGAGGGAGAACCTGCCCTATCAGCTGCACGGCCCCCTGCACTGAGAGGGCCCACACTGGGACGGAGTTGCCTGGGTCCGAGCGGGGTCTCCCGAGGTGCCAGCTCCGGCAAAACCCAACACCATCTCAACCGTTCCAGGACTTCATGATGGACTGATCGAGAGGTGGCAGTTGGCCAGCGTGAGCAGAGAAGCAAACTTTCTGTATCTTTTTGGACGCCACACATTCAAATGAACCAGAGGCAAAGCTCCCGGCAGTTCGTGAGCACATGTAACAGGCTGTGGCCATAGGCCAGGAACAATCGGAAAAAACAGTTTCATTTTCTATTAAATATAAAACACACTCAAGGCAATGAGAGTCCGAAATAGCAGCGTGCCCTTCCCAGGACGGGGAGCAACGTACAGTGTCCAAAGCAGTTCTTGTCTGGAAGCGGTAATGGGGGGCAACGGGAAGACAAAGCATGGAACACACCTCACACCATCCCGCAGAATGCGTGGCTAGGGGGACAAAGCCATATCGACCTCTAATGGCAGAGGCGGGGTGCAGATACGTCCACGATATAAATTCCATGGACCCCATACCTTAGTCCATTTCCCTGGCTTGCCTCTCGCCACATACACCGTCTTTTCCCTAAACATACACCAGTCCATATTCTCCTTCCATACCTCGATCGTGGGCGGCCTCGGGGAGCCCCACAGCTGTGCAATGTTACGCTTAGCCACCATGTACCCCAAAGTCACCCACTGCGTCTGTGCCGCATTATAATCATTCGGTTCCCAGACATTCAAACACCTCCTAGCCTCTGGCAACAGAGCGACGTGCGTGACCTCCTCCATTACGGTGTGGATACCATTCCAGAATCGCACAACCTCCGAACACTCCCATAAGATATGAAGAAAGGTACCTGGCAGGCCACATCCACGCTTACACAGTTCATCCATCGAGTAACCCATACGCAGCAGACCGGGCCCCGTGACATACACTCTATGAAGGATTTTCAGCTGTACGAATCGTAAGCGGGCCGGGATCACCACCTCTTTCGGGGAGGCCACCGCCGAAACCCAGTCCTCATCGTCCAGTTCCAAGCCATCGCCCGTCCATGCCTCCCGCAGACGGAGCAGCAAGTCCGCGCGATCATTAATGAGTTTCTTATAAATCAGAGAAATAGTGCTGTCGGGCACGTAGCCATCCAACACTCTATCCTCCAGTGGGGAGTACTCAGGGATAGCAGCAACGTCCGGAAAAACCGAACACAGCGCATGGTAAACTTGCGCATACCGGAAGTACTCTCTATCATTTAATTTATGTTCAGTTTTAAGCATTTCAAACGTTTTGAAAGACCCCTTCGCCCAAAGATCACCCACCTTACATATACCATTCATATCCCATTTCTCAAAGCCCTTCGATCTCCACAAACAGCCCAGCCGCCCGGAGGCATACAACGACGTCGCCCGAGTCAAGCGATCCCTCCACCCCATTGCAGCATTCGCCGCGTGCCACACACGTACCGCAACCTGCGTGGGTCCTGTCAACCGCGTGTCCGGGGTCACCGAGTACAGCGCCCTATTATAATCCCCACCCGGGAGCAGAAATGTATCCATCTCGAAGGCCGGATTCAAGGCAGGACCGTATATCCCGTGGTTCACCACCGCCAACTGAGATGCCCAATAGTATCGTTTATTATCGGGGAGGGCGACCCCCCCATCGTACCAAGGGAGCGTCAACTTGGCGAGCAATCCGCGGCCGCCCGTCCCAAAACAGTTGGCGCTGAAGACCCTCCACCTCCCGGAAATAACGGGCCGGCACGACATCTAGAGTATTTTGCAAAGCATACAAGAAGCGAGGTAGCGACATCATTTTAAACAATGCCGCCCGTCAGAGCGGCGAGAGCGTAAGTCGTCGCCACCTCGCGACGTCGGCCTTTAATCGCTGGAGGGGAGGGAGAAGGTTTCGCTCATAGCGGACCGCGGGATCCAGAGAGATAAAGATTCCCAAATATTTGAACCCCAGTGTAGCAATCTGGATGGGGCAATCCCGTGGTAGGAGGGGGGGCCTCGCCCGAGAGGACGTAAACACATGACTTGGCCCAGTTGATGACCAGGCCAGAGTTGCAACCAAAGGAATTCAGTACGTCCACCAATACAATTAGCGACTGTCGGGGAGAGGTGAGATACAGAAGGATGTCATCCGCGTAAAGGGAGACACGGTCTTCAAACTCCGGCGTCCATCTAATGCCTCGCAGCGACGGCTCCCAACGCAACCAGGCGGCGAGAGGCTCCAAAGAAAGTGCAAAAAGAAGGGGTGACAACGGACATCCCTGCCGCGTACCTCTCCCCAGTGCGAAGGGAGCCGACACCCTACCATTCACCACCACCTGAGCCAGTGGGTCAGCATATAATAATTTTACCCAACCAATAAACTCAGGGCCGAACCCAAATTTCGCCAACACGGCCCAAATATACGGCCACTCCAAAGTGTCGAACGCCATAGTGGCATCTAAAGATGCCAAGATGGCCGGCTCACGTATAAACTCCGCTCTAGCAAGCACGCCATGCAGCCGCCTCAAATTCAGAGCGGTATTCCGATGGGGTATGAAACCGGACTGATCCTGATGAATCAAGTCGCCCACGACCCGATTAGCCAATACCTTAGCCAGAATTTTGGGGTCTGCGTTCAACAGCGAAATGGGCCGATAGGAGGCGCAGCGATCTCGCGGCTTCCCCTCTTTGTGTATCACAACTATGTTGGCGAGGCGTTGGTCAGGGGGGAGGAAGCCCGCCGCACGTGCCGCGAAAAACATGTCCCGAAGATACGGCGCTATCTTATCGGGACGCAACTTATATAGTTCGATGGGAAGACCATTAGGACCCACAGCCTTACCCGATGCGATCGCGCGAGTGGCCAGAGCGATCTCATCTGACGACAACTTCGCCTCCATCAATACTGCATCAGCCTCTGATACGGTTGGCAATGCAATATCTCTAAGCAACAGATGAGAATCCTCCTCCGAACGCACAGAAACCGGAGAGTATACCTCGCGGAAATAATCCGCGAAGCAGTCAACGATCTCCACCGGGTCAGTCACACGCACTCCATCCATTCTCTCCACAACGGGCACCACCCTGCTCGCTCTCTCCTTCTTATCCAACCAAGCAATCAACTTTCCGGCCTTATCCCCCACATCATACAGTCGTCCTTGCTGCTCTCTACTCATCCCTTTAGCGGCTTCCGTGACTAGCGCTCTATAATCGGATTGTTTGAGGCTGTAAACGTGCAATTTCTCATCAGTAACTCCCCGTTCCAAGTCCTCCTCCATTTCAGCTATTTCAGTTTCCAGGCGAACCACCTCTGCTCTCTCGCACCTCTTAGCATGGGAGATAAGGGACAAGGCCTGCCCCCTGATCACCACTTTATAAGCCTCCCATAGGGAGACGGCCGACGACACAGACCCCACATTATCATTGAAGTAGCGATCAGTGGACTTGACCAGTTCCACGCGGATCTTAGGGTTACGTATATACCAAGGGCTAACGGGTGCTACTCTCCCCTCTGCCCCAGGGACAACCTTCAGTTGCAACCATATAGGGGAATGGTCAGAAATACCACGGGCTAAATGACGCACCTCCCCAATCATACCAGCTTGGATCACCGGCATAAGCATATAATCAAGTCTCGAGAGACTCCCATGGGCCCCCGAGTGAAAGGTATATTGCGCCTGTCCCGGGTGCATCAATCTCCAGCAATCTACAAGTCCCAAGGTGTCCAAAAAGCCACCCAACCAGGCCTGAGCCCTAGGGAGATCCCTGGGGGGGGTGACGGTCCTCCAACCCGGAGACAACAGCATTAAAGTCACCCCCCCAACACCAGAACCCCCCCAGGGAGTCCCAGGACCAAACGCCCCAGATCAGCAAATGTAGCCGTCTGTAACCCCGGAGGCACATACACAGCAACGAGCGAAACAGTCCTACCCTCCCATCTCCCACCAGTGCCACATAGTGCCCCCTATCATCGTGAAGCACCTCGTCCACCTCCAATGGGAGAGAGGCCCTAACCAAAATGCCCACTCCCCTAGAGCCAGAAGTGAAACCAGAGTGAGCGGCAAGGCGATAGCCCCTCCTATTTAGGGCATGGAAGGAGTTCCCAATCAAATGTGTCTCCTGCAGGAAAACAATGTCGGGCGAAGTCAGTTTCAAAAACTGCAACACCACCCCACGCTTGATCCTGTCCCCCAGTCCATTTACATTCCACGAAAGGATTCTCAATCCCCTACCCCCCATCCCACTCCTGTGCATGATACCCACATCCCGGAAAGCACAAACCGGATAAGTCAGCAGAGAACTTCACATTGCCTTGCGAAACAAACAAACAATCCCCAACAACCCCCCTCCCCCACAATCCCCAAACCACAACTCCCCCCTCCCTGCACCCCTGCTTGAGCCCAAACAGCCCCCCCAACTCGCAGTGTGCCTGTCGCCCTAACATATACCACAAAAAGAACCCCAGAAGGAGGAAAGGACCCCAATAAGCTCCCCACAACCCCCAGGCATTTGGAGGGCATATTGTGCCAAACTAGGGTCCAGTTGAGCCAAGGTACAAAACGTCACCAGTCCAGTCCATCACCAGGAACCAAGTTCTAGGCCTGCTCCACCAAATCCCGTCCGCGCTCCGCCGTCCGACTGTCTCGATCCTGTCCCCGAGGCAGGGCATCCAACCAGTCTCCAACCGCCTCCGGACGGTCGAAAAAGTGTGAGCGACCCCGGAACTCAACCCGCAGCCTAGCCGGGAATAACATCGCATACTTCAGCTCCATGTCCCTCAGGCGCCGTTTGAAGCCCAAAAATCCCAGCCGTTGTTTTTGGACCGCTTGCGTGAAGTCCGGGTAAAAGCTAACATTAGAGTTCTCAAACTTCAGCAGCCCGGCCACCCTCGACGCCTGAAGGATAGCATCCCTATCCCGAAAGTTAAAGAGTCGGGCGATTATAGGCCGCGGGGGAGCACCCACTTTGGGCGCACCACCCGGAATCCTGTGGGCCCGCTCCACCGCAAAGAACTTGCTCAGTCCCTTGGGCACGAGACGATTGATCACCAGATCCTCCACAAAAAGATCCACAGCAGATTCCTCCGACCTTTCCGGCACTCCAATGATACGAACATTGTTCCGTCTAGCCCTGCTCTCGGAGTCCTCAAGTCGACGGTCCGTCAGATCACTGGCTAGCCGCAACCTACGGACCTCCGTCTGCAGGGCGGCCACGTCAACAGTTAGACTCGACGCCGCTTGACTCAAGGAGTCGACCCGCACGTTAGTTTTGGACAGGTCTGCCCTGACCAAATTCACATCGATCAGGACCGCATCCAATTTATGAGCCAAGGTATCAAACTGCTGACCCACAGCGGTCTTCATCTCCTCAATGGCGCCCATGACGTCCAGCAAAGTCAATTCTGACGATGGGTCTGAGACCTCTTTAGACCTCTCAGGCGATTTATGAGAGCTACCAGGGGATCCCTTTGCCTGCGCATATCGATCCATATTATTGACCTGGGTATAGGCACCCCTCCGAGTTGACTTGGGTTTCGACTTGGCTCCGTCTAGTCTCGCCGCCATCGTCCGGAGGCCACCAAGGTTGGCACCCGCCCGCACCAGGAAAAAGAGGCCAGGTAGCTAATTCAATTGAACACAGCCGTCGCCGACAGTAAGCCCATGTATAGTCCGAGAGTCAGGCCAGACACTCCGCCGTCCGCGCCCCTCTGAAACACCAAAGTCTCTCAGCCGATATCAGAAAACGAGCTTGAAAACGAAAGTGAAAGTGCGGGGTCCGTGACAGGTCGAGCCCAACCAGCCGCTGTTGTTCACTTCGTACCCGGGCACTTCACCAGCTCGAGATCGGGACCAAGGCGAGAGCAGGCCGCAAACTTCGGAGTGCAACCATTCCGGTTCCCGGCGTCCGATCCGGATTTGGAAAACTGGTGGCACCTCAGCGCAAGTTCATCTGCAAACGCCCGTCGAATAAACCAGGATTAAGTCAGGATAGACGTGGGAGGTTGCGGGGGCCCTCGAGAGCCGTAAGCCTACGCGGCCATCTTGGTTGCGCGCTAGGCTCCTCCCAACTTACTGCAATGTTAAGAAATATTCATATACAGTCACTATGAAGAAAAGCATTAAATACATTAAAACCCCGAGTTGACTCTTATACAGAGATGTCTCTCTTTGGACTGCTTTCTGCTCCTAAGAATAAAATAGTCGCTGGCTAGATAATAACTGTTTTCCTGCTTGTATTAAATGCTTACTGTGTACATAGAACTTTCAACTTATAAACATGCAAAGTTAGTATTACATATTGCTTCCGTGATGATTCATACGAGGAGAATTCCTTGGCAGTGTTAGTCTCTATTAAGAGAAACAAGCCTTTCTCTAATAAACAATAATGAGCTGCACAGCGTCCTTTAAATAGTTTTATTAACTGCTCTTAAGCAATGATATGCCTGTATGCCGCTTCTTTTCTGAAGGTGGTGCTGTTGCTTAAAAGATAGCTTTTGTGTCCATGCGCTGCCTACACTTGTTATTTACCTTGTCTTTTGTAGATTTCAGAAGTGCGGAGAAAAAACAGAAAATATTTCATCTTCCTGTTATGCTCTTCTTTTCCATGAACTATGGGGGATGCCAGAGATGCAGAAGAACGCTGTGGAAGCTGGCCTGCAGGGGGCCAGAAGGTCCGGAAGGCACCGCTGCCAGGAAACCAACCTCTGAGAACTTGGCGGAAGTCAGGTAAGTACAAGTCAGGAACAACGAATCCCAGCGATAACTAGAAGCACAGCACGGCTTAAATAGAGCCAAATGCGAAAGTGTCTGTGACAGGGAGCCGCATGTTGAAAGGTCCAAACCAAATTAGATGGCACGTGTTTAATCGAGGCTTGAGATACTGTACATGAAGGCGCATTGCTGTTTAGACAAATGGGGAGCCCAACGTTTCTAATGGTGACACTGCACGTTTCTTGATTAGCTTGTTGGCACGAGTTCCACATGGTGTTCAACCAGGGCTTTAAGCGTGATAAAAAAACTGCGCGGTCTCACAGGGGCGTGGCCAATGCAATTAGGGGCGTGGCTTAAAACACGTATGCTAAAAATCTTTGCTTAGTATAGTGTTCCTCCCGACTTGTATTTTCCTTTTTCTGTCATTGCATCCAGATATATGACATAAATATCATACCTACAAGTCAGGACTATTGGCCTTGTGAATGGTTGTTAGTTGGATAACATAAGCAGCAACTATGGCTTGTAGAGAATATTGAAAAAGCTTCCACTTAAAGCCCTAGTGACATCATGACAGTGTCGCTGCTCCTGAGTTTCAAGAAGAGAAGGGAAATCCAGAGAGAAAATGACTCTTTAAAGGTTTCCCCTTCCCCTACAACGCTCACCTGGCATGAGGTCATGTCGTAACTTCTCCACTTGTGAGAAGTGAGCAGTGTGAGCACGCACACATGATGTACCTGCTGTCACTGCAGTCTGGAAAAAACGGACCACCTCTGTCAGGGCACAAAACAGAGCCCGATAGAGACCCGTTTCGAGGCCTCCTTTAAAAAACTGCCGGTGCTCAGCACCGGTGAGACCCGACCCACTTAAAGCCCTGTGTTCAACCATTTCAATAACAACAAGCATTGGCAATTGCGAGCTATTTCTAAATAGTGAATGACAACGTTTGGTTACCCATAAATCATTATGCCATGCTGCAGTGTGTCAAGCATTGTGCCATACATTGTGTCACAATGTGCTATACATAGTATGAGACAACGTCATATACAGTATCAATTACGCATCAGGCGGGGGAAAAAGTTGTAACACCGCCTTCTGAACCACGTGTGTTCAGACTACGCAAGCTCGACCACGCATATGCCGTAACCACGCATTTGCGTGGTTAAGGCAGTGCGCGGTCTAGCTGCTGGAATACGTAAGCAGGGAGATACCGCAGTGAGGTGGGTGGGGGGGTCGTTTTTAGGGCTGGGAGGGGTCGGGGTAGGTGCTTGGGCAGTGGAAGGGGCTGGGTAGATGGGGTAGTTTTTAGGGCGGGGGTCGGGGTAGGTTTTAGGGCAGTGGAAGACGTTGGGGTAGTTGAAGGGACAGCGTGGGGAGGCGGGGGGTCGGGTAGTGTATGTAAACAGGCAGGGTTTTAGGCCTTAGGGCAGTGGGAGGGAAATGGGTAGATGGGGTCATTTTTAGGGTGGGGGGGGTCGGGGTAAGTTTAAGGGCAGTGGAAGGGGTTGGTATAGTTTAAGGGACAGCGTGAGGGTGTGTGGGCAGTGGCGATCTTAGCCACACATACCCCTTTACCATTCATGCCTATACCACAAAACTTTGTGGTAACGGCATGCGTGGTAGAGGAATGCGTGGTTAAGACACATTCGTAGTTTGGGCTGCGTGGAGAGGCACAATGGGTTTAACCATACGTGCTTCTATCATACAACCATCAGGAGGACTTGAGCCGAGCGGTGCCCATGACAGACCTCCTATATAAACGGGTGGGGCTACGCTGGAGGAGTCCCGCGCTAGAATCCAACTTTGCATGTGTCCTGCTTTGTGCACCGCAACACAGCACAAGGACTAACCACGTGTCCAGTCATGAAGCATGATGGTTCAAAGGCAGCTTACTGTAGGTCACACCCAAAGTCTGTGTTGTAAAGCAGTGAAGTGTGGGCTAACTGTCGCCATAATGTTGAAAGCAGAGAATGGATATCAATGCAAGTCAGTTTATTCAACATGCCGCCGAAAAGGCAGCGTACAGTGCGCAAATGGTCTTTAGATTCGTAAGAGAGAGGTAGCTTAGATGCAAAATTGAACAGCAAAAAGTAGGACAATGGTTTTACATCTATTGTAGGAACCTTTTTATTTGTCTAACGGCACACGGTTTCTATAGGGACTGGCAAAGGTAAGTATATATTTCAAATAATTCTGAACCTCAAACCATTTTAGTTCAATTTCTTTTGATATATTTTTAACAGGAAGCAAATAATTCTCAGCATTTAGGGAGGATTAACATGTGTTCAAGGATGCCAGCATAATAAAAACATTTTTTAATATAACACTTAACCAAACCTCTCCTCAACAATCTTTCCCTCTTCGTAATTAGTTTCCACCTCCTTATGCACACCTCGCAGGTAGATGGTTTAGGGTTTCACGGTCTCCGTGCTGCTCCTTCATTTCAACCCTGCCTCCTCTAATAAAACTTTAAGTAGCCGCTCGTGATGTCTCTGGGCAGATCATAGTTCTGAGGCGCTGTGCGAAACAAACATGTTACCTACCTTCAATAATGCATTATCTGGTTGAGACAATATCTAGCTACAGACTACTCACCTTTGAAATTCCCAGGTATCAGACTGGATCCAAAAGATTTTTGCATGAGCAGTACCCCTGTGTGTCGACAGGTGGCATGGATCAGCTCCATGCAGCTGCGTCCATGCTACAAGTGATGTCCGCATCACCTATATAGGCACCACCTCGGTGCACTGATGTCAGTTACTTCCCACGCCAGGAGGGCAGAGCCATGAAGTGCACTGACACTGGTGTGTCCAAACTAGGGCCCTGAAAGGAATTAACCCTAATCCTAGAAATCTGTCCGCAGAGTGCGGAGGATGAATGGGTCGATAAGGAATCTGCGGCTTGATACTGTCTCTACTAGAAAATGAGTTACCAAAGGAAAGTAAATTGCTCATCTGAAAGACATCTGGATGCAGATTCCTTACCTTTGGATAGATACCCAAGCAATACCATCGCCAGAGACGCTCCTCTTCTTTTGAGGGATGTGGAGGAGCGTAGAAATTGGGCAAGATGACAGACTGGCCCATGTGGAATGTCACCACTTTCGACAAAAAAGAGGCCCTAGTGCGACGCTCCATTTTGTCTGGAAACTGACTGAAAAGTAGGCTTGAATGATAAATCCTGCAGCTCACTCACCTTCCGGGGAGAGGGTATTACCATTTTGGTGGAAGGACGCCTGGCTTCCACAATAAAAGACTTCAAGAGGAAGGTCGAAAGCTGTCAACTGTCGCAGCCTAATCTCCATGCAAGAAGGCGCAGAGTTGACAGGTTGTGGTGGAAGCACGCCGAACTCAGCGCCCTCCTAAAGAAACCATCAGCAGACCCCACCGACCTCAAGAACTACCGCCCCATCTCGCTGCTCCCGTTTCCTGCCAAAGTCATCGAGAAGACCGTCAACAGACAGCTGGCCACCTTCCTCGAGACGAACAGATCCCTCGATCACTCACAGTCCGGCTTCCGAGCCAATCATAGCACCGAGACCACCCTCATCGCAGCCAAGGACGACATCCGAACCCTGCTCGACAACGGGGAAACAGCGGCCCTCATCATCCTGGACCTCTCCACAGCGTTCGATACTGTCTGCCACCGCACCGTGGTTCAACGCCTCAGCAACGTCGGAATCCAAGAAAAGGCACTGGAGTGGATCATCTCGTTCCTCGCCGGAAGAACCCAGAGAGTCCGCCTCCCCCCGTTCAGATCGGAGGCAACCGAAGTCATCTGCGGCATACCACAAGGTTCATCACTCAGCCCCACCCTCTTCAATGTGTACATGAGCCCCCTCGCAGCCATCGCACGCCAACACAGCCTCAACATCTCCTACGCCGACGACACCCAGCTGATACTCTCCCTCACCAACGACCCCGCCACCGCCAAAACTAACCTTCACGAAGGGATGAAAGAAGTAGCCGAATGGATGAAGAACAGCCGCCTGAAACTAAACTCAGACAAGACGGAAGTCCTCATCCTTGGATCAACACCATCAGCGTGGGACGACTCCTGGTGGCCCCCGGCCCTAGGCAGCGCACCCAAACCAACGGACCTCGCGCGCAACCTGGGCTTCATCCTGGACTCCTCCCCGTCGATGACCAGACAAGTCAACGCCGTCTCGTCTTCATGCTTCAACATCCTACGCATGCTCTGAAAGATCTTCAGATGGATCCCCACCGAAACCAGGAAGACGGTCACCCAGGCACTTGTCACCAGCCGACTAGACTACGGAAACAACCTCTACACCGGAACCACAGCCAAACTGCAGAAAAGACTCCAACGCATCCAGAACACCTCCGCACGACTCATCCTGGACACCCCCCGCCACAGCCACATCTCCGGACACCTGAGAGACCTGCACTGGCTCCCCGTCAGCAAAAGAATCACGTTCCGCCTCCTCACCCACGCACACAAAGCCCTCCATGACCTAGGCCCCAGGTACCTCAACAACCGCCTGACCTTCTACACTCCCACCCGCCAACTATGATCGACCAACCACGCCCTCGCCACCGTCCCACGCATCCGAAGAGCCACCATGGGAGGAAGATCCTTCTCCTACCTGGTAGCCAAGACCTGGAATCCCCTCCCCATTCACCTCCGACTCACCCAAGACCACCTCTCCTTCAGGAAGCAACTCAAGACCTGGCTGTTCGAGCAGTAGCGGACCCCCATCCCCCCCCCCCAGCGCCTTGAGACCCTCCGGGTGAGTAGCGCGCTATACAAATTTCTTGATTGATTGATTGATTGATTGATACTCATGCCGAGAAGCTCCAGATGCCAGATTCTCCATGCCCAGTCTAGAACCACAAGTATGACTTGGGCCCCGCCGTTCCTTATCTTCTTGAGAACTAAGGGCAGGAGTGGTATGGATGGAAAGGCGTAGAGGAGGCCTGAGCTCCCCTCGAGACTAAAAGAGTCTCAGTACAAGAGCTACCTTGGAAACTCCAATGCGCAAAACTGCTGACATTGCGTATTCTCAATAGAGGTAAACAAATCTAACCAAGGCTCTCCCCACTGCTGAAAGAGACCTTGCGCCACCTCTGGATGTCAACGCCATTCGTGATCCACTAAGCTTTGATAGCTAAGTTCATCCACCAGGGGCGGCTCTAGGCTCATGGTGGCCCTGTGCAGGGAGCGTAGGTAGGGGGCCCCGGAAGAGGGGGTCCGGGCGTGGTGGAGCTCAGGAAGGTGTTTTAATAAAACCTCCACTGGCCTTTAATGAAATATGTGGCAAAATACCAATTATGAGAAAAACACCATAACTGCAGCATCGCATCATTCCAATGGTCCTGGGTGAGTGTGCAGCAGTGGAGAAGGAAGCGGGAAGAAGAAAAAGGAAAGTGAAGCAACAGAAAAGGTGGCATGTGAGAGGAAGGAGGGAAGATGGAGTGCTGAATAATCGTCGCTTGTATTGTATCACTAACCTGTGGTACTCCTATGGCTTTCAAACCCGTTCCTTCTCCCAGCCTTGCCTCTCTCCAAAAAACATACAAGCTTCCTCTGTGGGACCACCTCTCCCATGTCAGTGCTGTAAGTGGGATGGAAAAGATGGTGGGGTCTCCAAAAGTGGCATTGCCATTTAGGCGTAACTAGGAAACCTTTGCAAAACGCATGGCCCATGCAAATATGGTTGAGGCCTAAATGTGAACTAAACGCTGCATGCCACCTAACAAGTATTCCGGCGCCTTTATGTGCGTTTTCTGGTAGTGCTTCTAAAAACATCATACAGCAGCTAACACAAACACCTAAAACAGGCCAGACCCATTAGCTGTACCAATGCTTGTTAGCACTGATTTTTATCCAATGTACATGAAGGGGTAACTCACTTTCTTCCTGTCACATCACTTCCTGCTGCAGGCTCCATCTCGGTTATTCACTTACACCCTTTGCTGCGTTCATATTTCTGAAGTCTCCCCATCTACATATTTCAAGTCATCTGCACCACTCTCTTTCACTCTCTCCTACACATACTTCCTTTCAAATCCTCCACATCAACATCCCCTCTCACACACCCTGCATTTTCGTTTTCATTGGCACTGTCCCTATTTTGACAGCTGAATACCCCCATGCACTTTCTCTTAGAATCGCTGTTCTCTGCGCCCAGCAGAGAGGCCAAGGATTGGATGAGCATTTAGTAAGAACACCTTGATGCGAGACCCTGTCAGAATGCCGAACTGCTTTCAGCCTCAGCTGCAGTTCTCAATCATGCCCAGTCATGAACGATCACCCACACCCTGAACTCATTCAGACATCTTGAGGTGACTGGGCTTGCAGTGCGGTTATGCAAGATTCGTACATTGCATGAAAAACAACATCACTGAAACCCATCTGAGATATGAAAATATTCTTAGGAAATGGAGGTGCACACATAGTTCACCATTGCATAAAGCGAACAAACTTTAACAGGGACTGAGTCACTGACTGGGATCAGCTTAAAGGTTCTTGCACACAATGTCAGAAATCAGTGTTTTTCTTGTAAAGTTAATGGCATGATTAATGGATCCGGAGGGGGGGGGGGGCCTTTTCATTTACTGGGAGTGTGGTGTACCGCCACCGGCAGGATTCGCCCAACTTAAAGCCCTGTGCATGCTCTTCTTCTCCCTACTTATTTCCGAGTACCGGGTCTATAGGTTGGTTCCAGCCACAGCAGGAGACAGGTGTGGGTGTACCCTATGCTCTCGCTCAGAGAATACAGCGGTGGGGGCACTTTTTGCACCAACGAAAGGGCTTAACCAGGGGCGGCCTTAGGCATGTGCAAGCTGTGCACCTGCACAGGGCCGCCAAACCCCAGGGGCCGCCACGAGGAATTGGATACAATACATATTCGTGGCGGCCCCTGGGAGGGATTTGGCGGCCTCCGGATTCCAGGAGGTTGGGGGGCAACCTCCTGGAAGCCGGAGGCCGCCAAATCCCTGCCAGGGGCCGCCACGAATATGTATTGTATCAGATTCCTCGTGGTGGCCCCTGGGGTTTGGCGGCCCTGTGCAGGTGCACAGCTTGCACATGCCTAAGGCCGACCCTGCATCCACCCTGGCGTTCAGTGAACCTGCCAGATGTTGAACCACCAGGGATATGCCCTGCTGTTCCACCCATTTCCAGAGATGCAGGGCGTCTTGACACAGGGTCCATGAACCCACCCAGTTTGTTGCAGTATCACATGGCGGTGGTGTTGTCTGCGAACACCTACGCCAGCCTTCCCTTGATGGAGGGTTGAAAGGATTTCAATGCAAGTCAGATTGCTTGGAACTCCAGCATGTTTATATGGAGTCCAGATTCCGTCGGAGACCAGTCCTCTGATCTCCACCTCTCCCAGATGTTCACTCCATCCTAGAAGTTATGCATCTATTACTATGGTGAGATGTGGTTGAGGAAGGGAGAGAGGTCTGCCTCTGACCCAATCGAAGTTAATTAGCCACCATTGCGGGTCTTTTGTAGTTCCCGCCAAAGATCTGGACCATGTGTGAGAGATTCCCCAGATACTGTGCCCACTAAAACTTCAGGTCCCACTGCAGAGCGCGCATGCGCCATCTGGCATGTGTGACCAGCAGGCTGCAGGAGGCCATGAGGCCCAACAGCCTCGAAGTCATTCTCACCAAAATCCAAGACAGAGGCGGAAACATTGGTATTATAGACTAAGACTCACTGCTCTGGATGGTAAGTCTAAACTGCACTGTGTCCAGAATAGCTCTGATGAAAGGGAGCATCTGAGAGGGAGTAAGGTGTGACTTCTGCACATTGGTAGTGAACCCCAGCGAGAGCAGGAGGTTCACAGTAATCTAGAGGTAGGAGATAGCAACCTGGGGCGAGCCTGCCTTCAGCTGCAAGTCATCGAGATAGGGGAAGACTGGTACCCCTAACCTTCACAGATGATCTGCAACCACCGTCATCACATTGATTAATACCAAAGGGGTGCTGGTAAGGCCAAAAGGGAGCAGGATGAATTGAAAGTGCTTTTGGCCTACCATAATCCGCAGATAACGCTGATGGGCAGGCTGGAATGGGATATGAAAATAGGCATCCTGCAAGTCCAACACAACCATCCAGTCTCCTGGGTCCAGGGCAGACAAAACCTGAGCCATTGTGAGCATCTTTAACTTCTCGTTTTTGAGGAAGAGGTTGAGGAGTTTCAGATCCAGGATAAGGCGAAGCCCTTTGTTCTTTTTGGGGAATCAGAAAGTGGCTGTAATAGCAACCACTGCCTACTTCTGACACTGGAACCCTCTCTATGGCACCCTTGGCCAAGAGAGCTGTGACTTCCTTGCGGATGCAAGGACAAATGATCCTCCATCAACCAGCCTTGAGATGGAGGCAAAGGGAGAGGGGAGAATTCGAAGGGAAAGGAGTAGCCCCTCCGAATAATATTTAAAATCCACCTGTCCGATTTTATGGACTACTAGTGGTGGAGATGATAGCTGATTCTGCCACCAACTGGAAACCCATGATCTTGCATGGCAAGATTAGGAGGGCTTAGAGGCTATGGCTGCAAGGAGTTTGGTGGTTGTGGCAGACCTCTGGCTACCTCACCCACGGGGTCAGTATGCACCACATTCTCTCCCTTCGCACAGTCTGGGAAGCTTGCGTGGGGTGGTGGCTGGAATATAGTTGGTGCGGTTAAAAGCACCTTCAGCAGCCACAAAAAGGGCAATAGGCAGACTGGGGATGAGGCGGGGCGGTCGTGTCCAAACCATACCTAATGGTGAATAATTTCGCTGCCTATCTCCTGTCCTTGACTACTTGGGAGACAACGGCCCGGGCCTCCTCCAGGACTTGTGGCAGCACTTGTGCAACCATGTCCCATAGAGTGTGGGAGTAGTGGTTCAATAAGCATGCGGTGTTCACTGACCGCAATGCAAAGCTGGTGGAAGAAAACGTATTCCCCAACCTATCTGGCCTCTTGGATTCCCTGTCTGGGGGTGCAGCAGGAAACACGCCATGTGATGCAGTGGCTTGGACCACCAAGCTCTCAGGGGTGGGGTGTTGGGTGAGGTAGTTCGGGTCCCCAGGTGTGTGTCAGTGGTGGCGGGCAATTGCCCTGTTCACAGGAGCCCATGCTGGGCTGGGACTAGGTTCCTAGCAGGATATCGGTTAGTGCTTCATTAATAGGGAGCAGGGGCTCGGAAGGGGAAGCTCCCGGTTGTAGCACTTCCATCAAGATTGGTCTTGACTGCCACCAAGGACAACTCAAGATCCAGGACCTCAGCTGCCACAATAGAATATGATGCTACTTCTTCTGTGGCCATGGTAGGAAGAGAAAGCATACCAGTATCTGGGGATATGTCCAGGCCACTGGCATCCCTGAGTTCCTCGCACCAGTCCATACCATCCTGGCCTTCTACCTGGTATTCTAAAGGGTCCAGTTACCCCTCCCGTTTTCCCCCTAGGCTCAACCCTTCAGAATAGGGCTCAGGCACCGACCTAGGACATGTGGATCCTCTTGGCACCAGAATCGGTGTCGGTTGACTCCGCTCTGGCTCCGTGTCTGATTCATGGATGAAAATGGGGCTGGCGCTATCGGCGTTGGGCTGGAACCTGGTCGGGATCCTTGTCCAGATCCATGAAGGCCCATCGGAGCCAAGGCCGAAGCCGCCAGCGTGGAACCAGATGGGACCCCCTCTGACCTTGCGGGCCTGAAGGTGTGCCGAGGGGTTGGTCGGCACAAATACGTGGCGCATGGCATTGTACATTTTTTTTACTTGAGCAGGGGTCACTTCCACTCCTGGAAAAGCTGGGAGGCTCAGTGTAGACCCTGGCAATGTTTCCTAAGAAACGTACCTCAAACATCTATGCTACTTCGTCTCAACAGCCGACAGACGAGAAGTCGAAGAATGCTTTGACTTCTGCTGTTTCTCCAAATGTCCAGATGACCTGGAATGGAAGGAAGACTATGTGGGGCACCTCGAGTGGGACCAAGATTTCTGCTGTGTTGCCTGTTGGGCCGCTAGCAGTTTCAGGGTCTGCTCCCTCAAAGCCTTCGGTTCCATGGCCCAGCAGCCGGAGTTCGACTTGGAGTCATGGTTGTGCTCGAGACACAGACACACGAGGTGTGCATCCATAACCAACATGGTGCAATGACAGCCACCACACAGTTTAAACCCTGTCTTTCTCAAATACATCCCTCGACACAACCAGGAGGAAGAATTCCTTAAAAGAGAACTTGACAAAGCATTTCAAACATTCTGCCAAAAAACGAAGGAGGGGTAGCTCTTTCTCTGGATTAGTGCCAACTGGGCCAGAAAGAAAAGAACCGACTTCAGCGCGCCAAGGTGGTGCCTATATAGGTGATGCGTAATTCACTTCAGATGCAGAGCTGACCGACACCACCTAGTGGCTCACAGGGGTCCTGCTCACACAAAAATCTTCTGGATCCAGTCCGACTCCTGGGAAATTCAAAGGTATGGAATCTGCAGCTAGAGACATCTAGATACTATCAGATACTGAAATACTGGACTCCGTTTTTCAGCTCCTCGTTTTTGTGCTCTTTGTATGCCAATTTTCCATTCCAAGGATAGTCCATATCCTTTGTCACACAATGTAATATTTTTATGCCGTAGAATTACAAGGCTTTTTGATTCCAAAAGCATCTTCCTCAAGATAGTAGATTAGAGTGTAAACCTTAAATGACAAACGTCCTAAGAGAATGATGCATGTGTTTCACAGGAGGCCATCTCAGTGGTTTATTTTACCCCCTTACTCCCGTCTCTGGTGCTTTTTCCCCAAAACTTAAATGTAGGCATGTCCGCAGAACGTGTGCGATATAGTTTAAGCCTCTGCAACCCCTCCACCTAGTGTTCTTATGGGATGTAGCTGTTGTGTGGAGCTGATGCTCTGCTGTGCAAGCCCAGTGATGCAGCTGAAAGTAAGACAAACGCCTCTGATCTGGAAGTATTTAGTTACCCCCTTGTGGAACAAGTCACTTTTTTGCACCACTCACCTCATTTCAGTGATTTTGAGCCACTCTGTTTAAGTCCTATTGAGCCTGGGGGTGCAAGCCATTTCGCAAGAGTGAGGTAAATGAGGATATGAGGCAAATTTGAACCAGACTAATTTCTGCATAGTTCAAAACTGACTGTTGGCCTGACCAATGGTGACACTTTCTTTAAGGTCTTTCAGATTGTGTGGTCTATAAGACATTATACTTTTTTTGTCCTCCGTAACCAAATCTAAACAGTATTAGGAACACACAGAAAAAAGCTGAAATGCCTAACCTGCCTTCTCTGTTGTAGTGCGGTCCTACCTTTTTTCCTTTCCCAGACATAATTGGTACACGTCTTTTAGTATTTTTTTGAGTTAAACTTTTGGAACAGGAATACATCTTTTGGTAGAATGGTCATTTTGATCCCGTCCGTTTCCCACTCATGAAACCCTGTGAGAATGAATGATTGAAAGAGTTTGAATGTGTCTTGAGATTTAGGTGCTAGGGATATATCCAGGTACTATACTGCAGCATGGCTACATTGAACTGGCATGAGCGCTGCTCCGGTCTCTAGTTAGGTGCCAGATTGAGTTTCTTCTGAATTAGAATCATTGATCTTACTTCTGAGATAGTCTGAGACTGACAAAGTTCTACTAGTTGGCCTGCTAAAGAAGAGAGTGGGTCTGCCACTGCCACCGCCACCAATATGCTGCTGACAGACATGGTATTCTTAAAGTGGTAGCTTTCCCAAAGTGATCCCTTGATGTGTGGCTCATGTATGAGCTAGGTCTGGCGTGCAATCGATCGCCCCCCCAAAAAAAAAAAAAAAAGTCAGATGTCAATCTTGCCGAGAAATTAGGAAAACTTTGAACCATGTCAATCTGGGCCCTTTACAAAGTTATCCCCTAAGTTAATGGACAATTGTGTCACCTCCATAAAGGACCAGTATACCGTCACATGCTTTCTCAGCACCCAACCTATGTTAGAACAGGATCTTATTTCCAAGATAGGCAACATTAATCAGGCGCCTAAGTGGCTAACATACCTCCTTGCATCTATTTTGTTACATTCCAAGATGGCGCGTTCCATATGCATCTTGTTTGTGTGAAATACTTATTGATCAAAGTACACACCTCTTAGTTTTTTTACAATCAGTGTGCAATATAATTGTTTTCATTATGAAGCTGCGACATCATTCGGCTTTGTGGTTTCTGAAACTGTGACTTAGTCATAACCTCGTGATGCCATGTGTCCAGCTAGCCGTTAATAATTATTCTTTCATCTAGTCTGCAAACACTTTAAGATGACGCGTGCATTATATAAATTTGCTTGTGCGATATGTTGGCTTCTTAAAGAGCATACTCTTTGACTTGTATGCAATTAGCATGCATTAGAATTGTCCCAAACATTAAATTGTGGCGCTGCTGGGGTATTTTCGCTAATTAACTTTACCAAACTTCAAACCCATAATGATCTGTGCTTGTTCCTCAGGCTAAAACTGTGCGGCCATTTGGCTGCCTTATGTATCAATTAGATTCATTGCATTGTGCTGTCACTAAATTGGAACAACATTTTCACTTCTCTCTATATATCGAACGATAGTGGCGTTTGGGACTATGACAATATAGATGAACTAACCTATAAATATGTACATATAGGCGCCATATAATACTGATGTAGTGCGTGCTAATGTTAAACATGATTAGATGCGTTACTATAGTATTAATTTCTGTCTTATTCTCCACAGATGTACTTGGATCACTTACTATGTATAGGAATACTTTTTCTATGTGTATTTCTTATTAAGGTATGTTTTGTTAATTTATTAACATATTGCAGATATATTTTGGATTAATGCTGGGTTCTTTTTCTCTTTCTTCGAATAAACAAGTAGTTTGTGATTTTAAGTTGTGATAAAAAAAGCGATGATATGATATGCTTCTTCATCACGATTTGTTTATTGCTCTTTAAATGGAACTATTAAGAATCGAAAAAATTCTTGTATTACTATGACAGAATAACAAAAATGCCTCTGAGTGTATTGTAACTATTTGTACTCCTAAATCTATCAGAATTGAGATCAATTTGTACTCCTAAATCTATCAGAATTGAGATCAATGTATCCTCCCTTTAAGAATGTTTGATTGGTGTTCTTTGTTTTCAGTATGAACATATACAATTACAAGCTAAATATCTTCCCTTGTTCTTCTCCTTTTGGTAACACGTGACCATGTGCATAATATGTTGTCTGGTTCATTTGATTATGGGTGCTTCATTTTTAAATATTGTTCATGTTGTAAATAGTCTTTTTTGTTTGTATATATTTTAGCCCTGAAGAAGTCCCAAGAGGGACGAAACGCGTCGGTAGGCTGGTCCATAGCGTGAAGTGTTAAGAAATTTTTCAAGGAATAAAAGAATAAAAGGAATCTTTGACTACAATCAACTTGCACCGACTATCGATTTGCTATATGGGAAGATCGAATTCTGTGTTTGAACTTTGGACATCAATAGCTGATATTTACAATTTAATTACTGTCTCTAGAGTGCAAGACCAATGTGTTAGAACATTAACCAGGTGGTCAACTTGTTAAGTTTTATCTCTAGTCTACATAAGTTTTTTAAAGCAGACATGATCAGGACTGATTAAGGTGGGCAGGACACTAATCTGGATGCCAAGATCTCAGTAAAAAGTTCCTCTTAACAAGCATGTGCACGATTGTGGGCTGCACGTGTGAGACTACTATCATGTGCAGCCCGGTAATTGTGAACAAGTAGCCTGGTGCAAAGGGTTCACTGTAAGGTTAGATGTTGACCTGGAATAGGACTTATAATATTAGAAAGCACTCATATTTAAAGTCAGTAGGGTTTGCTGATTTATCTGCTGTGTCACTGTATTACACACATAGGGGGAATGTACCTGTAAGTGCAGTTTTTCTTCCCTTAAGCCTACAAAAGTCCAGTAAGGTATCAAACTGGGGAGAAACATGTACACCAATTTTAAATACACAAGTCCCTAGAACCTACATGTACAACTTAAGGGTCGTCAGAAATTGTCATATTTCTCTGGCTCAACTCAGGATCAGATTCCAGACCTTTTTTTCACCCTTCTGGTCCAAGTTAATTACTCTTCTGCCCCCAAGACAGAAAAAGGAACTTACTCCACAAAAGGGCCCAAACTCCACAAAAGGAGAAAGAGGCCTACAACCCCATTCCAAGACGCCCAATTTAGGCTGGAGGGGGAGCGCAGTTTCCCCCCTGCAACAAAGTCCCCCCCTTCAAATGGTGGTCGGCTCACTTCTGCTCCCCATGCCCATATCGGGGTGGAACTGGGGCAGCCACCATATAGAAGAGCCCTGCCTGCATAGAGGGAGAATCTAGCTGGCAGCTCCTGTGCCAGTGGTCAAAGGGACCGGCTGTGTGTTCTGGAGTGGGCTCCTCTTGCTGCCCCAGTAAAAAAAATAATGTTGGTGTTCCCAGGGTGGGACCGGGCTCTTCCAAAAAAGGGTCACTAAAAAGACGTATGGCAGGAAGCCCCACACAGCAAAAAGTACCACAACAGGGGGCACTAATCAGATTTTCATGGCTCTCAGGCTGCGCGCACCCCAGAATGCCCAGAGTGAATTAATCTGCCTACGTTTGGCATTCCGGTGGTGGCCCCAGGATTACAGGGGCAGAACCAACACGCTTTAGAAGTACTTCAGGAAGTGCAGCAGCCCCACATCTAACTTCATAAAAAACTTAATCCTGTGTCTCCCAGGTCATAAAATGCATAATCTGCGGAGACTTTGCTTTGCATTTCAAGCACTCCTAAGGCTGAATCTTTTGCTCTTCAGCTGGGAGTGCTGCGACCTTTAGGAGTTGGTTCTATGGCTTGAAGGTGTATAAGAAAGACAGGTTATGTTTATTTTAAATTCTTCATTGACAATATGCTGCTAGTACTTGTTTTTGACAAATCACTGCAATGTTATTGACAATATTGACTGTGTTTAAGCGAGGTGAAGGATTACAGTGATCATGATTGTTTATAACATGTGGATTATGGGTCTTCCTAATGTGCTGAACCCTTGATAAAGCCAATAGGCTTGCCTTATATATTTTTGAGGTGACCCTTTGACAAAGCCAACAGACTAGTTCACATATTACCATTCTTGGGGATCTAAACTTCCATTTGGATGATCTGGGGGCCAAAGACACCTCTCGGCTGATGGACGCAATGGAAGCCTGTGAGTTTATTCAGCTGGTAAACAGCCCAACTCACCGGGCTGGTCATATACTGGACGGGGTGTTCACCAATGACTCCAGACTCTCAGTTGGTTCCCCCCTGCCTTTGGTCTGGTCGGACCATTTGGCAGTACCCCTAGAATTTGCATCCCCTTCTGGAGAGCTTCTTAACCTTGCTGCCACTAACAGAGGTCCGAAAAGAAGTTACAGGAATATTACTAATGAAGCCCTTGCTCCTTTTATAAGAGGTTCTGAGTTTGTCTTCGCGAGATGCGGGTGAGGCGGCTCAAGATCTTGCCAACTCCATTACTATAGCGGTTGATGAGCTAGCCCCCGCCTCTCTGCGATATGTGGCTCGGCGGAAACCCTCAGCGACTTGGTTCACGGAGCCTCTAAGACTCTTAAGACAAACCTGTAGAAGCAAGGAGAGAAGATGGCGCAAGTCGTGGGATACCTCCGACAGAGAGGATCATAAGCGGCTGGTACGGGAGTATAAAGCTAGAGTGATTAAAGAGAAGCAGGAGTTCTTCTCGAATCTTATGACTTCTCTTACCTCGTCTAAAGAGTTGTTTAAGATTGTGGACTCTCTTTGCTCTCTTCAGGTACCTGATCCAGTTGTGGGCTCACAGGAGCTATGTAATAACATCTCGGACTTCTTTCACAAGAAAATTGCGGATATTTACCTCGCCTTAGAAACTCAGAGGAGTACGCTAGACGATCACTCTACCCTTGATACTAAGATCTCAGAATCTTGGACGAGAGATCAAACTAAGACTCTCACTCACTTTCCGCCGCTCTCTCTGGAGGGGCTTAATCTCCTGATAGACAGGACTAAGTCGGCCTCCCCCTTGGATCCCTGTCCACTGAAAGTTCTAAAGGATTGTAGGGACATCCTCTTGCCTCCGCTGTTGGAAGTAATGAATGGGGCCATGGCCCAGGGTACTTTCCCCTTGGCCTGAAAAAAGGCAATAGTGAAACCCCTTCTTAAAAAACCATCCCTTGACCCTGGATCACTTAAAAATTTTAGACCTATATCCCTGTTACTGGCCCCAGCAAAGATGCTTGAATCTCACCTGAACGTCCATCTATCCACTTTCCTAGATTCCTCTGAGTTCCTGGATAGCTCTCAGCATGGCTTCAGGAAATCTCATAGTACAGAATCTGCCCTTACTATGGTGGTTAATAACATTCGCCATAAGGTGGATCTTGGTCAGACAACTGTTTTGGTCTTATTGGATCTTACTGCAGCGTTCAACACCCTGTCTCCCTCTACCTTAACATCTCGTCTGAGGGAGGCAGGGGTGGCAGGGCCGGCCTTGAGTCTTCTTGACTCTTTTTTACATCTTAGAGAGCAAAGAGTCATGCTTGGAGAGTTCCTCTCCCCTGCTAAATCTTTGCAATGTGGGGTGCCCCAGGGGTCGGCTTTAAGTCCGACTCTATTCAACATCTATGTGGCCCCCCTTGCTAGACTAGTAAGATCGCAGGGGATGCAGGTGGTGTCATACGCCGATGACACACAAATTATGGTTTCCCTGGCCCACTCTGTTAGTACTTCCGCGTCCGGCTTTAGGTCATGTATGCAGATGGTGGCGGAGTGGATGATTCTAAACTCCCTAAAACTGAATGGCAACAAAACAGAGGTCCTGGTCTTTGGTAAGGACCAGGACATTTGGTCTAGTGAGTGGTGGCCTACATCTTTAGGAACTTGCCCCACTCCTTCCCAATCGGCCAGGAATCTCAGCATTATATTTGACACCTCGCTGTCCATGAATCTTCAAGTCAACAGGATGGTGGCCACTTGTTGGGGAGTCATCAAGATTCTTAAAAGAATCCTTCATTATTTGTCCCCCCAGGCGCGTAAGCAGACCGTGATTGCTCTTGTAGGCTCTAGATTAGACTACTGTAACGCACTGTATGCGGAGACCAATAAGTACCTTGTCCAGCGTCTTCAGGTCGTGCAGAATGCGGCTGCCAGATTTGTTTTGGCACTTCCAAATGCATCTTCAGCCACAATGGCCAGGAAGAGCCTACATTGGCTTCCTATCTACTATAGGATTTCATTCAAACTCCTCTGTCTTACCTATAGAGCTCTCTTGGCTGGTTCTTCAGATGCTCTTGGGTCTTTGCTAACCCGCTATATTCCCAGTAGGCTTCTTCGCTCCTCAGATTATAATCAGTTGGTAGTCCCCCGCTTCAAGAAGGTCAGATGGGGCAGCAGAGCGTTCTCCATCGTTGCTCCGCTACTATGGAATACTCTCCCTTTGGAGATTAAGTCCCAACCTTCTTTGGACCTTTTCAAAAAAGCCCTTAAGACCTGGTGTTTTATTAAGGCCTACCAGTAAGTCTCCTCCACCCTTTACTTAGCTAGCTTTTTGGTTAGGCGCCTTGACGCCCATTGGGCTTAGTAGCGCGATATAAATTTGAATTCATTCATTCATTCATTCTAGTTCATTTAATGGGATGCCTCCTTATATTGTGATGTTCTATCTGTTATAGATGGTGGGGTACTGTGATTTTGGGGGTCACAACCAAGTAGGGGTCAAATGTGATTTCAGAGTGTTACCAATGTATTTCAGTCTGCCTGATTTATATATTTGTTAATTAATGTGTAGTATGTAGTAATGTGTGTGTAATAAATGTACTTTTATTTCTCGCCCCAAAAAAAGCAGTGTGTGCCAGTGAATGAGGATTACTAGCCCATGCCACCTGCCTGAGTAGGCCTTGGACTGCTCTGCTTCGCTACCTTAAAAGAGTCAAATGCCACAATGGGGTGCTTAGCTCAGAGTAAGGAGAAATTGTGGACCTATTGCTTGTGCAAACCTCACATCCTGCACAACTAATACCACAATTTCTTACAGCAGTGCATGTTTGCCACAATGTCAAAAGAGCTAAACAGTCCCACTTCGGGGCTCAGTCCCCTACTGGGAAGTCCCCTACTGGATCAGCCAAACCCCTCAGTCACAGTGGCATGGGCAGCTGCCGTTCACAGTCACCAATAAGTCGCCCTCTGCTGGTTCATTAAAGAGCCCAAACCCAGGGTGCAGTTTGCTTAATGTTTTGTCAGCTCTGGTTATTGTATTCCTTTCTGTTTGAGTAGGTGAGGCTACTGCACGTTAATCACCCCCCCCCCCTACTAGGATATGTAGGGTCCCAACGGATGAAGGGGACCATGCAAGACTTTCTGAATCTGCTGGTGCTTCTTCTGGGTTCAAGGGGGTCCTCCCACCCTATTTACTAACTGCAGATTAGGGCCGATGTTATAGTGAGGTGTGGTGGCAAGAACCCCATTCCTCTCTAAGCCTCCATTCCTCTGTAAGCCTCATTGGGGTCCGGCCCACTCTCTTTTTTCTGCCCAGCTCCCCGTCTGCCAACAACAATATGCAACAGTGGTGTTCAAACTGTTTTCAGAGTGAGGGTGCTGCCATCAATTTAAAATACAGAAATCATAGGGATTGTGAAAAATACAAGCATCACACAAAAACAAGTATAGCAAATGAGCTATATCCATTTAGCAGGAGTAGTAAGGGTGTAGTAAGGGTGTAATAAGGATGTAATAAGGGTGTGGTATGTAGACGGTGGTGCCTTTTGGAACACACTGTTGCAAATACATTACTAAATCATGGTGTGGTAGCTCCCTATCGTTCACAGACAGCACATATTCCTTTGAAATGGCCACAAAATGGGCAATGACAGTTTTACTGATAAAACTGTATAGAACACAAACTGTGTAGAAATCGGGTTTCTGCAAAAGTCATTTTTTTTTTTTTTTTTTCTTTTCAAAAGTCATTTTACATCACTTGATTTGTTTTGAACCTATTAAAATCGTACTTTCCATCACTCATTTACAAAAAAGTTTGTTTTATTTGTGCTTTCCTAACTGCTGATATATTTTGAAATACTTCTACAATGTTTGTTTACAAGTATTTGTGTTATATATAAAAAAAGGAAACAAACATCCCCACCCACTCCCTGTACCCCAGCAAGAGTGTCATTTACAAAATCCTATAATGTTGCAACCTGAGAAAGATGTAAACACCAGTCTCCATGTTAAAAGAATGAGCAGAAATTTCCAGAAGCCAAAGCCTTACATTTGACATCTATCTTTGAATGCATAGCAAATGTGACAAGATGAAAACAAAATGTAAAGGCATCTTTATTGGTTGTTCACGTTATGAACTCCAGCACTATTATTTCAAGAGCGCTTCAGCACCCCAGCACCTCTACATCCAACGCCTATTATGTGTAGGCTGCAGAATGAATATGTCGTGGCTAAGGGCCTGCTCTCCCTATTCTTAAGTTTCTTACCAGATTGCTTTTTAAAAATAAATAATTTTCCTCTCAAAATAGCTTCATGTAACATACATACCCTAAAGTATGCCAACAACGTGGTCCTTTTTAACCTAACACCGATCAGTTTAGAGCGTAATATAGACACGTTTAGTTTTAGTGAAGCAAATTTCCCAGTGGCGGCCGCTCCATTAGGGCGTTGGAGCGCCGCCTCACGGCATTCTCGCAGCGTGAGAAGCAGAAAATAAAATGGTATTTTAAATACCATTTTATTTTCTGCTTCTTGCGCTGCGAGAAAGCAGGGGTATGCCTGGTTGGGGTGGGTGGGAGGGTATGCCGGGTTGGGGGCAGGCCGGAGGGTATGCCTGGTTGGGGGCGGGCAGGTGGGCGGGTCGGGGCGGAGTGGCTTGCACCACTCTGAGTGCCCTGACTGGTTGGCAGGCCCTGGGGCCGACCAAAGCAGTCATGCGCACTCTACATTTTCTCTATGTAGGCTGCATGCAGCCTACATAGAGAAAATGGCCTCCCTACAGGTGCCCGGCTGGGCGCTGTCCGGGACTCTCCACCAATCACAACGCTGCCATTGCAGCATTGTGATTGGCTTACAGGAGGGGAGGGAGCATGCCTGTTCCTGTTCAGGAGCAGCAGAGGCGGCGTGGGACCAGGCGCGGAGGCGGCGCGGACCCGGGTTAGACAAGTTTTAATTTTATTTTGACGTCCTCCCGCGGTAACCCCCGCGCAAAACCCCATGCGACCCCCCCACCCCCTTCCGCAAGTAATGTGAGCCGCGACTGAGCCAACACTTAAACAATAGCGGATTTTTCGTCAAAAATCGTGACATCAGCGGGGGAGACAGTCGCCAGCCGCTCTGCTTGGAAAGAAAACAAGCTTTTGAGTTTTTTTGCCACCGCCACAAGCCTTAATTACCAATTTTAGTCTGAAACAGCAGCTTTCTCAGCATGGCAATCGGATTAGCATCCACTCACTGGCCGGGCTGTGGGGTGGGTCCTAAGTGGATAATGCCTTGGCACAGCTCGTTCACCCTGAACTGGGGGAGCGCTGCCGGGCATAGCACTCCTGCCTGGACTGGGGGAGCACGGGGACTGTGTGCTGCACGTCCCGGTCTTTTGTGCCCGAGGCGCATGCAGGAAGCGTGCCCCGTCAGCCGAGCCAGAGAGCTGGTGTGCCAGATTACCATCGGCACAGAAGGGCACTGCACTCTCTGCTGTAGGCAGGGGCAGTGTGCGCTCCTGCACACAGATGGGCACTGGTGTCCGCTGCTGCTGGAGGCACGGCGAGACAGAGTGTTCGCTTCTTCCGTCGTGGAAGCTCACACAGATGGACAACTGGGTGGCATGTAGCAACTAGCAACAGAGACAGTGTGCCCTCACCTGCAGAGGCACTTCGCATTCGAGGTAAAGAGAGGGTGGCAGTGTCAGATATTGCTTAGACACAGAGGGACAGTGTGCTCCACTGCTCCAGCTACTGGCAGGCCACAGAAGTGCTGTGCCCCGTGCTGCAAAGAGATCGGTAGACTGTTCTGCAGGAGGAATAGAGGTACAATGTGCCCTGCTTCAAGAGGCACTGAGGGCAGTGTGACCTGCTGCACAAGACAGAGCACAGTGTCCTCTTCCGGGAGGCACAGCGGGACAGTGGGCCCTGCTGCCCGAGACACAGAGACAGGGGGTTGTGTGCCCTGCTGCTGTAGGCACATTTTATCAGGAGTCCGTGATACAGGAGGCACAGTAGGGCAGTGCACACTGTCACAGAAGGCTTCGAGGAGGGCAACACAGCGTGTATATTGCTCAGAGGTGCGTGGCACTGGCAGGGCATAGATTCATAAACATTTCTATCCACATGTTATATGACATCCCTTTATTAATGTAATAACTGCACTTTCACAATTGCTCTACTAACCTTCTCCTCAAATTTGCTTGAAAATGCACCCTTTACCCACTCTTTTTTCAAAATTTACTCGGAGGTAGAATACCCCCAAACCCCCCTTAAAATGTTCGGGCTCGCTTGCCACATTGCACTACGACAGAAAGTTTACGCCTCACCACTTTCAAATGTCACCAGCCACCACTGAAATTTTCTAAAATTAAACATCGCAAAAACAAAGGTAGTACCATTTAGGGGGAGAAAACAACATATTCACTTCGACTGGAAATTGGGTGTGAGGCCCATTGAGGTAGCAAAGGTATATACCCATTTGGTAGAGTATTCTCTCAGACACTTCAAACCTCTTCCCACTTTCAGTACATAGATCTTAAGGCGGCACCCCATGCAAGTGCCTTAAAGAGATTCTACTCTTCTTCCGGAAAAAGGCACTTCCATTCCCTCCTAGAAGTATATTGTTTTTAAGGACTTCTGCTTCATTCCTGCCCTACCAGGCTCTCACACTTCAAGCGATGGTGGGCGGGCGACAGTCGTAAGTTGCCCCTGACCCCTCCCCGGCCAGGCTAGGCTAGGCTATAACATTTAGGCAATGGAGGGTGGAAGTATCCAGGGGCCTCGCGTGGGGTAGAGACAGGATTTTCTGGCTGTGGGCCATCTACACCTCAGTTCCTACTGGAGCGGCAGTAGCTGTGTTATTCTTTTGTTGAACCGCCCCCTGCAAGGCCATCACCCAGAGTCTATGGAGGGCTGGGGAGAGAGTGAAGAGAAAGAGAGAGAGAGAGAGAGAGAAAGAGCGATAAAGAGAAAAAGAAAGAGCGATAAAGAGAAAAAGAAAGAGCGATAAAGAGAAAAAGAAAGAGCGATAAAGAGACAAAGAGCGATAAAGAGACAAAGAGCGATAAAGAGACAAAGAGCGATAAAGAGACAAAGAGCGATAAAGAGACAAAGAGCGATAAAGAGACAAAGAGCGATAAAGAGACAAAGAGCGATAAAGAGACAAAGAGCGATAAAGAGACAAAGAGCGATAAAGAGACAAAGAGCGATAAAGAGACAAAGAGCGATAAAGAGACAAAGAGCGATAAAGAGACAAAGAGCGCGAGACAAAGAGCGCGAGACAAAGAGCGCGAGACAAAGAGCGCGAGACAAAGAGCGCGAGACAAAGAGCGCGAGACAAAGAGCGCGAGACAAAGAGCGCGAGACAAAGAGCGCGAGACAAAGAGCGCGAGACAAAGAGCGCGAGACAAAGAGCGCGAGACAAAGAGCGCGAGACAAAGAGCGCTAGACAAAGAGCGCGAGACAAAGAGCGCGAGACAAAGAGCGCAAGAGAAAGAAAGAGCGAGAGAGAGTGAGCGAAAGAGCGAGAGAGAGCGATAGAGCGCAATAGAGCACGAGAAAGAGCGCGCGTGCGCATATATATATATATATAGAGAGATGTGCACAGTGCAGAGATTCTGTAAAAGAAAATATGGTGAGTGATTGATATACTTCTTAATCTACAAAAGAACTTGAAAGATGAGTTATGTAATTGTGAGGGGATGTATGTAGACTATTTTGATTTTAATCAGAATAATGTATTTTTCCTGCTAAAGTGTAGGGAGTACTTTTTTTCTCTACAATGTGTGTGCATGTAGAAACCATTCTGTGATAAGCATTTGTGTTTTTCATGTGTTTGTAAACAGATAACTGTGCAGTTTTTATATTTTGGTAGAATTAGAACCCAGTCATTGTTTATAAATTTGTGAAATGAGTTATGTTATGTTTCTATACTAAAATGTAGTACTACTTCTAGATGAAGAAATGTGTTTTGGTATAGTGCAAGGGATAGTGTTGTTTGTCTAGAATCACACAGTGTGTGTGCATTTGGGAACCACTGTGAGAGCAGCATTTGGTAACATCGTGTATTTGCGGACAGATAATTGTTTTAACTTGTCATGTTGTGAAGTTTTAGTAGCATTAGAAGACAGTTATGGCTTATGCTTTCATTATACGAGTCAGTCATGGACAGTAAATTGCAGTTGTGAAATATGTAGATTGTGTGCAGTTCCCTTACCACTTGCACTGTAGTGAATGAGTTTTGGTAAACTCATAGGGATAGTGGTGCTTGTCTAGAATCACACTGCGAGTTAGTGTGTATTTGGGATCACTGTGAGAGAAGCATTTGGTAACATCATGTATTTGCTGACAGATAACGGTTTTAAAACCTGTCATGTTGTGAAGTTTTAGTAGGATTAGAATCCAGTCTTTGCTTATGCGTTGATTAAATGAGTCATGCTTTGACACTGATGTGGTGTACTTAAATATGTAGATTGTGTGCAGTACCATTAACTCTTCCAGAGTAGTGAATGAGTTTTGGTAAACTCCTAGGATAGTGTTGCTTGTCTAAAATCACACCGAGTCTGTGTGCATTTGGGTAAGGATTGTGAGAAGCATTTGGTAACATCGTGTATTTGCTGACATATACCTGTTTTAAAACCGGTCATGTTGTGAAGTTTTAGTAGCATTAGAAGCCAGTCTTTGCTTATGCTTTGATTATATGAGTCAGGCTTTGACATAAAAGTGCAGTCCTGAAATATGAAGAATGTGTGCAGTTCGCTTACCACTTCCACAGTAGTGAATGATTTTTGGTAAACTCCTAGGTATAGTGGTTGTTGTCTAGAATTACACTGAGAGTCTGTGTGCATTTGAGAACCACTGTGAGAGAAGCATTTGGTAACATCGTGTATTTGCTGACAGATAACTAATTTAAAACCTCTCATGTTGTCAAGTTTTAGTAGCATTAGAAGCTAGTCTTTGCTTATGCATTGATAAAATAAGTCAGGGTTTGACACTAAGGTGCAGTACCATGTACTATTCTGTTCACTGTGGCAGAACTGAAAATTTAAAAGTTTTACCTAAGCACTGTCCTAGAAGTAGTCTGATTATTTAGTCAGTTTCTAAGTACCAAATAGACTGCTTCAAATGTCTATGCAGTATGCATGTAGTGTTCTCACATACTATACACTTGTCTTTTACACCTTCAATTCACTAGTCAGTATCCATACACTTCCAGGAAACATCCTGTCACTTCCTTTGCAGTCCTCTAGAGACCCATTCAACAGCATGTACTAATCCATTCACTGTGCCAAAACCCAAACACTTATAAATTCACCAAGACACTCTCTTTCCAGTACTCTAATGATTCAGTCACTGCCTAAGTATTCATGCACTGAGCCAGGTCTTAGCACATGGACTTCTTCAAACCCCTATCCACTATGCATGCAGTCCTCTAAGCACCTATAAACTTGTCTTTCACACCTTCAATTCCCCAGTCAGTATCACACTTGTGGTTCAGGGCTATAGTTTCTTAGTCAGTTCTTATATAAAATGTGTTTGTACAGTAATGGAATAGTATAAATTTGAAAGTTATTAATATACATTTATTTGTGATTCTTTTTTACAGATACAGGAGTGTTTCTCATCTGTTTGCACTCTTCTCGTGCAAGATTGTTTGGATGAAGGGTCCTTAGGTGTTTCATCATACTTGCTGTGCCGCACGAGTATTTTTTGTTAGGATCCCCTCGTAACAGAACTCTTTTGGCAAATCTTGTGAGTGACGAAGGTGGCATTGGTCTTTGTTTGCCCCGTGGAAAAAAGTTAAAAATTTCTTCACCACTGAAGAAAAGCCTTCTGCAAAAAAATTCTCAGATTCGGTAAATATTTTAAAGCGGCAACATTTACAGTTTTTGTAAGTTAAACTTATAAAATTTTGTTAGCTGTATACATTTAATATATCTGTGATTTGTTTCTTGTGGTATTTTGTTGAGAATACCATGTTTTTTTTTTTTTAACAATCTTTCTGATTTTCCAGGTCTGTCGTCGACATCCGTGGTTCCCACAGGAGTGTTCCGCCTTGTTGTTTTTATTATTGTTGTTACATTTTGTTTATTAGTTTATTGTTTATATTTATGTTAATAAAAAAATAAAGTTTGAAAATAGTTTATCGTTTATATATTTATTATTATAAAAAATAAAGTTAAAAAAAATAAAATAATGTTTTTGGTTGTTCTCTTAACTGCTGTGTGACTCTTTCTTGTTCTTATTACTGTTATTTGATGGAGTCCACCATGGTGTTAAATTTTGGGGCACTTATCGCTGGAATACTGGTGATATCTGCAGTTTGCACCAACTTCTGAATAGTGTGTTAGATTTATCTCAACTTTAATTCCGTTAAAGTGCTGATAATGAAATGGAGAGTAGCTGTTCCCGTGCAAAAAGACACGAGGTGCACCTTTGCGATTTATTCTAAATACTAAAATCCTGTATTGTATTGCACTGAGGTATTGGCTGCACTTACAGTGTACACACAAAATCTATTAAGAAATCTCACTGTATTTATATTGATTGGGAATAGTGCGTCAGGTGCTGGATCTTGACGAGATTCACTGCTCAGTTCGTATATTGTTGTGCACACGAAAAAAATCACATCACAACTTTCACACCAATTGCAATGCGAAACAAATTCCGGCGATAAGACATGTTAGCACCAGGGATTTTACACCTGCTTTCTGCTGGTGTTAAGCAGGACAACTACCTGCACCATGAAAGGGAACACAGACAAGAGCCACACCAGAACACCCACAGGTGCCATAGAGTCAATGAGCATGATACAGGGATACCCATGAGGGCCAGAAGACTCATCTCAACAACTCCAGGACCGCCAATGCCCCCCAATCCCACATCTTTGTAAGTGTGTCCCTGTGGTCATTGTCTTAGCATGATAGGCACGAGCCCTGCAACATCACAGTGTGCCGTCATCTCAGCGTTGGCAGTGAGCCTGGATGTGTAGCTACGTACGCATCTTTCTGCATGCACAACTGGCGTGTGCTGGTCTGTCGTTCACAGGTCAGTGCAGGGGGGGGTGCCTATCCGGCAAGGGGAACGGGGTGTCTCAGACATGTCTGTGTACAGGAAGTGTGGTAAGTGTGTCTCTGTGTTCTGGTGTGGCCTGTTACAAGAGCCGCAGCAGTCGATGTTGTAAAGTCGCATGCACCACCTCCAAACGGCACTGTGATGTTGTAGTTGGAATGTAGCAGGACATGCGCAAATAGGCATTACAATGGCGTGCCGTACCAGTGCACGAGATACAACAGCTCACCGTACAAAAGTGTGGGGGCTCGTGGGAGGGAGGAGCAGCCGTTTGGCAACATAACACAGTGAACTCGACCATGTGCCACATGCTGGGCATCTCATCCATGATGACCACGGTCGCAGACATCCCACAACACCAACGACTGGGCTTTGTACACATCCTGTATGAATGCAGCGTGGTATTCACTTCTATGCTCGTTCAGTGGTGTGATGTTGGCAGGTTGTGTGACTTATGCTCCTTGTTGGTGTGTTTCATTTTGGCCATTGTTAGTCTATATGTGTGTTGTACTTAATTGTGCATGTGTGCCATTCTGCCCATCTCCCCCCCCCTCCCCCCACTCCCTGCTTCTTCCTCTTCCTAGTGCTGTTGTGTCTATAATTTTGTTGCTGCACACAAATACATGTAAAGAATAAATTTGAATAGTTCCTTGATTCTTTTAGGTTTCAAAACTTCTCTATTGGTTTCTTTTAAATTTTCCATATGAACCGTTTTTTTAAATATTCAACACATAGAAGTCAGAAGTGCAACGTATTCTATCAACACACTTTCTAGAACATTCTACAATACGTGCAGGTTAAAAGTTCATCAATTTTTTAAAACTTTACGATATTTTTTTGTAACATTTTCTTGAACATTTAACGACACGTGCAGGTTAAAAGTTGACTATTGTTTTAAGTTCGAACAGTGCCTTCCAAATGCAAGTAGCAGGTGTGGTTGAGCTGAGCAAATTTTATCCTATGATATGTACTCCACGTTGAAACTGCTTTTTCTTAACCAATCACAAAGATGCTTTTCCACAAAACTAATGTGCACCCTACTTTTAAAAAAGAATGCTTTTCATGATATCTTCTGAGATAAGTTATAGATAGGAATTAGCATTTAAAAAACCTTTGAAATTAACTTAAAAAACCATAGGTTTCATGCACGTTATAGTTAGGAATTGACATTTAAAAAACCTTTATAACGCCCCTGAAACCTTTGGTTTTTTCAGTGAATTTCAGTTAGGAATTGGCATTTAAAAAACCTTAGAGATTCACTGAAAAAACCATAGATTTCAGGGGTGTTCTAGTTAGCTGGACATTTCCCTCGTACAAAACCCTAGAAATTCCCCTGTTATAGTTAGTTCAGCTAACTATAACTCGCGCCCCCGCAATGCACTGCTGATGACGTCACATATTACATCACTCATGACATGGTCAGTGACATTACTGATGACGTCATCCATGTGATAAATTAGTGCATCTTCTCACACCCTAATATAACCTTTGATACACCGACTCAAAATTTCAGACGGCCATTTTGACAACCATAGATACTCCAATACCAATAACTACTCACCCACTCATTGACTTTTAGGTCTATATACATCTCCACTCACTCACCTGTACAGTCACTCATACTTACAGTCACTCTGTGCATTTATACACCTATATAGAAACTCACACACCGCCAATCATCCATGGAGGTACTGACACATCTAGTCAGTCATGCAAATAATTAATCACAGTAAAATGTACTCACCTATACAGTTAAAAACACTCAAGTTCACTTACTCATAAAAATACTAACACATTCTGTGTCTTCCTGCAGAAAAACAGCACATGACACAGATATCCTTGCACTATGACGCATACAGCCACTCCCAAAATCAGACACTCACATATAGATAGTTATATACTCTTACACACATATACACTGCGTTTCACATATGTAGTTACTGACACATGTACAACTGAGATATACATTCAATCACCAACACACCCATACATACACTCACCCAACCATACAGTCCATCACAGATGCACTCTTAAAAACATGCACCCACTGAATCACCCACTCACACATCTAGTCACAGAGTCACACACACCCTACCCACACAAACACTCAGGCACCCATACAGATACTCAGACAACCAATCAATAACCCATATAGACACACATATAGCTATTCACAAAACCATGCAGCCACTTATACACCAACACACAGACACATACAGACATTCACACAGTTTAGTCACTAGTCTGCAGTAAGATACATTTAATGACTCACTTATAGACTCAGCTACGCACCTAGAAAATCATCCATTCACACACTTGTACACCCACTTATTTTTCAACAGGCCTTTCCCTATATATATTAAACATAATAAAACTGTTCAGAAACGCATACTCAATGGATGATGTCATCAGTGATGTCATCAGTGATGTCATCAGTGATGTCATTTGAGATGTCATCAGTGATGCCACTGACCATGTCATCACCGATGTCACTGACCATGTCATGAGTGATGTAATATGTGACGTCATCAGCAGTGCATTGCAGGGGGCGCGAGTTATAGTTAGCTGAACTAACTATAACAGAGGAATTTCTAGGGTTTTGTACGAGAGAAATGTCCAGCTAACTATAACACTCCTGAAACCTTTGGTTTTTTCAGTGAATTTCTAAGGTTTTTTAAATGCCAATTCCTAACTATAACGCCCCTGAAACATTTGTTTTTTTACAGTGAATTTATATATATATATATTAATATTATCTACTGGCGGTCGCAAGTAGATAGTTCTAGTTAGGATCGTGTTTCCATAGGAAATCTGAAAATTCTACTTTGAATAACTTTGGCGCCGGTTGACGAATCCTCGCGAAATTTTCAAAACTAATGGGGCGCTCCGCTCAGCTCCTACCCTGAAAGTCTCGGGGTGATTCGTCAAGCGGGGGCCGAGAAAAAAGGGGGGTCCCAAAACGCGTTTTCCCCATGCATTTTCCCATAGGACCTTTAGTCGAAGGTACAGCCCGAACGGCTGAACAGAATTACTTGAAATTTGGCAAAGAGGTAGTCCTCAGGTCAAGGAAGTGCCTTTTGCATATATGGAGTCAATCTGTTTAGTATTTCCTGAGAAAATAGCATTTAAAAGCATATAAATATCTATAAGCGCGCACCGTGCGCGCACCCCAACGTGCGCGAGCGTAATTCTGATTGGTGGTTACATGTCAGTCAACGTTCGAATCGGTCGAAATCGGGAAGTATCGGCTGCCATTTTGTTTGTTTTGGGTGCGAGAGTGAAAAAGAGAGGTGGCAAACGTGAAAAGGGGGCAGGGTAGAGAGTTCCTGACCCCCTAGCCTTTGTCATGGGGTCCCTAAAGGACCCCGAAGGGTGAAAAAAACATTTGATTTTTTTTCAAAAAAAATCGCTGGGTGCGCGCACGGTGTGCGCACGGTAAAAAAGCCTTAAAAATAAAAAAAAAACTATAAGAACGTGAAAAGGGTGCAGGGTAGAGAGTTTCTGACCCCCTAGCCTTTGTCAGGGGGTCCCTAAAGGACCCCGAAGGGTGAAAAAACATTTAAATTTTTTTTTTTTTTTTAAATATCGCGAGGTGCGCGCACTGTGCGCGCACGGCGAAAAAAAAATATATACATAACTTAGCATTTAAAAAACTGTACAAATTCACTTAAAAAAACCATAGGTTTCACACACGTTATAGTTAGGAATTAGCATTTAAAAAACCTTGCAAATTCACTTTAAAAAACCATAGGTTTCACACATGTTATAGTTAGGTGGACATTTCACTCCAAAAAAACCAATGAAATTCCCCCGTTATAGTTATTTCAGATAACTATAACTCGCGCGACCGCAATCCACTGCTCATGACTTCACATATTACATCACTCATGACATGATCAGTGGCAACACTCATGACATCACTGATGACATCATCCTTGTGATAGAGTTGCGGTCGCGCGAGTTATAGTTATCTGAAGTGAAGATATATATATATATATATATATATATATTCACTGAAAAAAATAGGTTTCACACACGTTATAGTTTGGAATTAGCATTTAAAAAACTTTGCAAATTCACAGAAAAAAAACATAGGTTTCACACATGTTATAGTTAGCTGGACATTTCACTCGTACAAAACCAATGAAATTTCCCCGTTATAGTTAGTTCAGCTAACTATAACTCGCGCGCCCGCAATCCACTGCTGATGACGTCACATATTACATCACTCATGACATGGTCAGTGACATCACTGATGACGTCATCCATGTAATAAATTACCACATCTTCTCACACCCTAATATAACCTTTGATATACCAACTCAAAATTTCAGAGTTCTATTCTCAAAACCATACATAATGCAATACCAATAACTGCATACCCACATATTAACTTTTAGGTCTTCATACACCTCCAAACACTCACCTGTACAGTCACTCATAGTTACAGTCACTCCATAAAAAAGTATCATATGAATTTATACACACACCTATATAGACACTCACACACTACCAATCATCCATAGAGGTACTCTCACACCTAGTCATTCATGCAAATAATCACACTGCCATTTACTCACCTATGCAATTATACACACTCAAGTTCACTTACTCACAAAAATAGTATCACATTCTTATGCTCTATTAGAATCATTGACACAAGCACACACTCATCCATACAGTCACTGTCACAATCACACACTCACATCTAGCCACTTATATACTCTTACACACATATATACTGCCTTTCACATATGTAGTTAGTCACAAATGTACCACTGAGATATACATTCAATCCATAACACAGCCATTCATACACTCACTCAACCATACAGTCCTTCACAGATGCACTTTTAAAAACATCCACTCATAGAATCACCCACTCACTCATCTATGCACAGAGTCACACACACCCTACCCACACAAACACTCAGGAACCCATACAGATACTGAGACAAGCAATCAATAACTCATATAGACACTTATATAGCTATTCACAAAACCATGCCGCCACTTATACACCAACACATAGACACATACAAACATTTATACAGTTTAGTCACTAGTCTGAAGTAAGATGCAGTTAAACGACTCACTTATAGAGTCAGTTACGCAACACAGAAAATCATCCCTTTACACACTTGTACACCCACTCATTCTTTAACAGGCCTTTCCCTATATATATATATAAAACATATTGAAACTTTTAAGAAAATCACACATTCACTGGATGATGTCATGAGTGATGTCATGAGTGATGTCATTTGAGATGTCATCAGTGATGTCATGAGTGATGTCACTGACCATGTCATGAGTGATGTAATATGTGACGTCATCAGCAGTGGATTGCGGGCGCGCGAGTTATAGTTAGCTGAACTAGCTATAACGGGGAAATTTCATTGGTTTTGTACGAGTGAAATGTCCAGCTAACTATAACATGTGTGAAACCTATGGTTTTTTCAGTGAATTTGCAAGGTTTTTTTAAATGCTAATTCCTAACTATTACGTGTGTGAAACCTATGGTTTTTTTAGTGAATTTGCAAGGTTTTTTAAATCCTTTTTTTTCTTTTTCCTTCTAAACACTATGCTACCTATGTATATATTCATGGATTTACTGCATTCTGCAATATAGAAAGATTCACCTTTTTTAAATAAATGGTTAGATATAGTTGTATAACATAGTTAATATCTTCAACAAACATTTATCTTTTTAAAAAAAAAAAAGATTTAAGGATTTTTTAAGGTGCGCGTACGGTAAGCTTACCATAAGCGCACGGTTCGCTTCATGTACGGTGAGCGTACATAATATTTATACTCAGTGTGCGCATGCTTACGCAATTTACGGACGCGTCCGTACTTCCTGCGCAACGCGTAAGCACATGATTCATACGTGCGCGCGCACACGTTACGCGGAAGCGTACGAGCGTGCCTCTAATGCGCATGCGCGCGTGCGTCTTCCGTACGCGCATGCATACTTTTACCGTACGCGCTCGGTAAGCTTAACGTGAGCGTACGGTTGGTCATGTGATCCAGAAACAACACTTTTGATTGGTTTAAACTACTTTCATTTCCAGAATCCTCCTACACCACACCCATTCCCCTCATTACTGCTTGTGATTTCCTAGGAGAAGGAGCTGAATTGTCTTTGGGATACAATGGCAGAGCAGCAGTCCTCTTCTGAGAGTGAGCAGGACAGCATTATTAGACAGAGAAGGAGGAAACAGAAGAATTCTTTTGTATGGGAATATTTCACATTTCCAGAGGGGCAGAAAAAAGTCAATGCTCCATTGGTCACGTGCACACTTTGTAGCCGTGTCTTGTCTAGAGGTAATCCAAGGAAGAAGCATTCTTTTGAAAATTTCTCTATGTTTAGACACATTAGGGATGTGCATCCCAGGACTTTTGCTCGACATACTGAAGCAAACCCTCCAGTAAGTCACCCGAGCACATCCGCAGAAGCTCAGCCGAGTAAATCTTCGGCAGCTCAGCTGAGCCCTTCCTCTGCGGTGGGAGCATCACCCTCTTCTGCTCCTCTAGACATCTACCCTCGGTTTCAGAGAGTACAGATAAGGTGCAACACTTGCTATGCTCTTATTGCTTATGGGGAGTCTAGTATTCCTCTTATAGACAATAAGATTGAGCAGCACAAGTGCGGTACCTTCCAATATTCCCATTCTTTCTTTCCTCTGTCCCTGTATTAACACAAGGGCTCTTTTAAGAGCCACCCTACCTCACAATTTTTAAAAGTTTTTTTTATCACTTTATTTTTTTTTTTTAAATTGCCGTGCGCGTACGGTACGCGCACCTTTTTTTTTTTTATAAAACAAAATTAAAAATATTTATTGCACCCTTCAATGTACTTAAGGGACCACAATGGAAATGAGAAAAGCAGAGTGAGGAGAAGTGAAAACAAGGGAGTACAAAAGTAAATGTGTGATAAATACAGATATTTTTAACTTACCTGACCAACAAAATAACTTAATTATCAATAACTTGTTTTTTTTTTTAATTGCTACAAAAAAGTATTAATTTTTCTTTCTCAATCTGTACAAAAAGAAAAAAAGTATTAATATTTAACAATACATTTTACAATACAGTACACATATTTTCTTATTTAAAAAAACAATATTTTGCCCTTTTTTTGCTGTTTTCAGAATATATTGAATTTCACTGTAAATCGTGAAACCAATTGCATTCATCACTTAACAGCGGGCAAAAAAATTAATCTGAAAGATTGTTTAAAAAAAGCCCTGAATCTCCTCAGTAAAACATACCTTTATACAAAAGTAACATATTTAAGAAAATCATCATCTAAAAACAATAACTATTTTCAATAAATATCATCTCTAAATATTCTTGCTAAAGCACATACACTAAAAACATATCTGTCAAAGAAGTCCACAAGAGAAAATTAACCTTTCCATGAGGCCAAATGGTAATTTTTAAATTCTTTTTTGGTGAAATATCCAATGGTAATCCATTAAATTCGCAAAAATAATTTATTCAGATGCTGCAATTTGTATCTAAAATTTTGGTTTTAGAAAAATTAAGTAGGAATTTGGTAATTCTGCAGGCAAACGTTGCTTAAAAATCAATTGAGAATCATTACACAGTGTCCAGCCTTTTTCACATTTAAGATAAACTGTGTAATGACCAGAAGTTATTGAAGGTCCATCATGGAAAATGATTGCAACTGCAACAAAAGTTTTTCCCGATATTGATAATTGATTTCCTACAAACTTCTTTATTAAAGTGTCCAATTTTGAACCATCAGCTCTACAACGTTGCATCATTAAAATTACATACTGTCCATATTTCTTTAAAAATAACGTTGAAAACATGTCTGACTTATATTTAGAACATTCCATGCTGTGATTGGCATCTTTAACTAATTTACTAAAAGTGACTGAGTCTCTGGTAATGTTAAATATATGAACCTTTCTGAATCAACATTAGAGCTGCATGTGTTGAAACAGTTTTCACAACTATGTTCCCATTTATAAGAGACACCAAATAAATGTTCTACTTCTACCCCTTCATCTTCCAGTACCATCAGCATATACATTAAGAATTCCTGTGCATCTTGCTGGACATTTTGTGTAAACTGTGTACTTCCTGAACATACATCTAAACGTTTTCTAACATCAGAAGCACTTTCTATTTTAGTTTTATCATTACTCAGCTTGTCAAAAAGAAAACTCAGCAGAGAACAAATTCTATTTTCATGATTTAGTATTTTCTGCTCTTTCAAAATTTCAACATAAAATATAACATTCAGCACTACATTAGCATAGCAGTTGATACCAGAGCTATTTTCAAAATGACAACCAACAACCTCTTGAACACTGTCCTTTTTCTTTTTGCTTGCAATCACATCACTCTCCTTTTGTTTTCTTTTCTGTACATCCTCATTACAGATATTCTCAATTCTCCTTTTCCGACAAACACGTTTTTCAAGCACAGGATACTGACCTAAATGAGGAGCATAGGTTCTTCTTAATCTATTATACTCCTTTACACAATTTGCATCAGCACTAACTTTTGAGTCATCAAAGTCTATCATGAATAGGCCAGATAATGTTTACACTCGTGACAAAGCAACATATGCCATACCTTCTTTGAACACAGTAGAACCAATGTTTACAAAAGCACTATCTACAGTTAATCCTCGAGATTTGTGAATAGTTACAGCATATGCTAGAGAAAACGGAAACTGCTTCCTACGTACATATAAGTCTTTCACAAGCAGGAAACGAACTGAACAACGACAAATGTCTTTAACCTCTTCAATCTGATCAAATTTTATTTTTAAAAATTCAATTCCATCTTTTTGCTGGTATTTCACAAAACCCACTACTTTACCCATAGCTCCATTCACTAAACCTTTTTCTACATCCAAATTTCTTCTTAAAAATACTCGACAGTTTATACAAACAAAGATTTTTTTCTAATCCAGCTGTTTTCGAAATGTTCTTCTCTAGAGAATCCAATTTATTTTTCAGTTTACCTGTTAATGTAATAGTAATTCCTTCATGCTGAATTTTGTCCACTGCTTCCATTTTCTTAATCTCTTCCTTTTCCAATTTCAAAAGTTCCTCATTGAATATCGAGCATTCACGTAGTGTTGGCATTAAGCAGATTACAGTATTTTTTTCTGCAATGTTCTGGTATATTTTCTCTGCAACTATTTCTTCATTTGGAAATAAATTATGTAGCAACCGACTCTGTAATGCTTCTCTGCCAACATCTGTGAGTAGTCAACTTCTGATATCTTTCAGAATACTTGCGTAATCTTCATCGTTTGCTTGCCTCATATTGGTAGTGAGTTCTTTGTACTCAAAGAATGACCAAATATTCGCATTACCAATACTTCCTAATGACTTCTTTGTGTCTTCATGTGTCACAGTATTAAACACTGGTTGTCCTTTAACTGGAGTGAGCTGCAGAAGATCCCCAAAAACTATAACATGTTTTCCTCCAAATAACACGTCATAGTCTCTCTTCAGAATTTGCTGCATTCTTAAATGCACAAAGACAAGCATTAAGTTTGATACCATGCTTACCTCATCAATAATGAGAAGTTGCATCTTCTTCAACACTCTTGAAACTTCGAAACATGCTTCTCCTGTTAGCTTTTGATATTCTATTTTGTTCTCATGCTCCACTGGTAACATTAGCAAGCGATGGAGGGTAATTCCTTTTATGTTATATGCTGCTAACCCAGTTGGAGCAGTAACAACACAAGACAACGTTGAATCTGTTTTTTGCTGTAGGTAGCTTCGGATGACTTTAATTAAGAAACTTTTCCCAGTTCCAGCTTGTCCACTCTCATACATCCTGATTGGTTCAAATGATGCACATGAGCATTCTTTCTTTTCATGTAGTAATCCATGATCAATTTTTTTGTGACTTCTTCATAAATTTGTTTTTGTTCTTCATTCAGTTGCTGTTCCAAATTTGGTAAGTCTATTAAATCTTCCTGAGCTTGATTCATAGCTGTTTCCACTTCAGTCATTGCTATTGCAGCTTCATTTTCTACGATTGGTTGTCCTAAGGGATCATGACTGTGCGTTTCAGAACTTTGGCTGTCTTGAGAACTGTCTCTAGCTACTTCAGCTGCAATTGTAGCTTCCTGTTCAATTTCTTCATTTAACATTTGCACATAATTTGTGAAAGAACTGCATTCAATCGTATCTTTACATGCATTAAAGGAATCTTCATAGCTGTGAAAATCTCCAAGTAATTCATCCTCTGAACGCCATGGTTTAAACAGCTGTAAAAGTGCTAAGTAGTAAAATTCCTTTTTGTCTGGAGTGTCGCAACTCAGCTTCCTGTGATTAATCAAACTTCCTTTTGTTTGCTTCACCAAACATCCTTCCTCACCAATGACTTTATATTTTCCATTGTTGATGTCTTCTGTGGCTTTCCGTGTAAAAATATAGTTCTGCAGCACTTCATAGAGACACATGTTCTCAAGATGACGACTTCTTTTTGGGTAATATGTGTCCAACATGTTTGATTTCAAAATATCTGTACTTTCCGTGTCATTCTCTGCCAAATATTCAATTTCTCCAACAGATTTCAGTACCCGATTTCGCATTCCTGCAAGGCCTAAACTTACCCAAATTATTCTTCTTGATTTGGAGTACAGACTTGCAGATGATGACCTATCTGAGCATTCGTAGGATCCAATTTCTCGATGCGATAACATCTTTAAACTGAAACTGTATAGCTTTTTACTTTCAGTCTTCTCGTGAGAAATCTCTTCCCACATTTCCTTCAATTCCGTTTTCTCAGATTTAGTGATGTACGATGTGACATACCGAGCAACAGCAATAGAATTGTCAGCAACATACTGTATATCCATGTTAGCATTCCACATGGATAAAATGACTGGGTTGTAGTCATTTATATATTTTGACTCTTCTTTTCTTCTTAGGTTATAGGTATTTTTCGGAGATTTTCTTGTAATAGTATGTCGCACAGCTGACATAAAACTGTTTACTCTTCCTTTTGAAAGAACAGGTCGTGGAAATCCAAATCGACATTTTGTGTAGAATTTATCTTTACTCTTGTACTTTCGCCGACAGTATTTTCCACACCGATGACTTTGGAAACGTAAAACTTGCTCTTTTAAATTTTTCTCTTCTGTGCTTTTAGGTATAGCACATGTTGCATATTCTTCGATGAAACTTAAAACTGCATCATCAGAATCTGTTCCAAATTTTGGGGCATCCTTGATCCACAACAGCATATGAATATGAGGAGCACCTCTTGCTTGGTACTCTTTTCTTCAAAAGAAATCCACAACTTCTCCAAGAGGTGGATTTTTTTTATTGCAGATGAAGGACATCATAGCCTCAAATCTATGATTGAAATATCTGCAAACATTACCCGGATCCAATGAGCACAATTCTCCTGCTGTCTTGTATTGGATGTTTTCAATATTTGAATTTGCCTCTCGAAGAAAATCCAGAAGATCATCCCAAGCGTACTCAGCACAGCTTAGGGTGAGAAACCATGTAGGAGTTCCTAAATTCCGTAACATACACTTCAATTCTCCATGGCGTCGGTACCAATATTCATTTGCCCCACGCTGACAAGCCATTAGATTAATCAATTGAGATTCCAAATGATCATTTCGCTGTTGCACTTTGTTCATAAAATCCTTTGCAGTCACATTACGTAGATGTACTCCAGTTTTCAAAATGTGATTTACTGCATAAGATAGTGCTGACAAGTCACTTTCAAATAAAAGATGGAACAAATAAGGAATACTTTGACGAAATCTGGGATCTTCAGCATATAATCTTGTAGTCCGATACTCAGAAGCAGGAATCTGTACTGGACGTTCATCATATCGTCCACCTTTTCCTGTAGGAAACAGCTGGGGAAAACAACGAGCTTCCAAGCTCTCCTCCCATACACTCACGGGAGTTCCTTGTGCTTTTTTCATCTGAAACAGATCAATAGTGTTTGCCATAACTTCTTTTGAATGAAGAGGATGTATGCTGAAATGTTCATAAATTTCTTCTTCTTTTGGCTTATCCACTTTTTCAATTTGCCCAGCTGGTATTCCTGAGTCTGGTAGTAAAACTTCTTCATCTTCATCCATATAAATTGTTTCATACCATTTATTATTTCTTTTCAAATATAAATTTGCTCTTTGCACTTTTCGTACATCTACCAGCTCCTGCCAAATTTTCTTATGCTTTGTTGGTACTCCATTAACCAGAATAACCAATGGTTCAGTTTCCAATCTATCTGCATCAATAGTTTCCATATTTTTTTTCAAATCCAATGGCAAATAGACAACTCTTCCTTTTAAACTTCTTTGTAAATCCGAAGGAGGTAATTTGCCTGTTTTGGGCTCCATACGAACTATAGTCTGAAAAGGATGGACACATTGAATGGGTATAGACTCATACGTATTTAAATCACTAAGTTCTGCAGGAATTTCAAACAATTCTAAATTATTATGTACAGCTCTTGCTGGCATTTTATTTTCTTCTAACTTGTTATAACAGTATTTACAAATACGGTGATATTCACCCAAATCAAAACAATTTTCCAGAAATAAATATGTAGCAAAATCCAACCACTTAGTATTTTCTTTTTCACTTTTTTTATAGAGATCAACATACCTTGTTTGATTTTTATAATGGCTTCTCCGGCAAAAAATACAAGTAATATTTGGTCTTCCATTAGAGATGATAGTAAATTTTGTCATTTGATCTTCAAAATTTTTACTAATAGTGGGTTCTACATTCTCAGCCACATTTTCATCAATAACTGTCTCATTACCTGCACTTTCTTGTTCCGGACCAAAGTAACAAAACTGAATTTCATCAGTAACCTTCTCTACATCTGATACAGATCCACGGAACAGAGCCCTATTCAACTCATTTAACTTTAGTGCTGGACTTTTAGCAAAATACAATCTTCTCACAAACTTTCTCATTTCAGTATGATGAACTGCCAGCATCCTAAAATGGTGAAAAACACTTTGGCAAACTTTCCTAGAAAGACAAGCCAGAGAATGTCCTTGCAAACCAGTATTCTCTCTCACTCTACATGGATCTAGTCTTTGAAGCACCTTAATCTTCTGTTTAACACTTTTTTACTATATTCTCTTAAAAACTCACGTAATTTATCAATAGATTCCTGTCGTACAGTGCAAATACTACTACAATTCCAAGTGTACACTGGGCTTTAGGACGTCTCCCCATAAGCTCATCAGCTAACACTTCTTCCTCATTTCTTGGAACCATTTTCTCCTTTTCCATTATACAACCATCTTTAACTTCATAAGCTCGGCCACTGGTGTCAACTGCATGCTGCAAACTATTACTTTAAAGATAACTCTCTTCATTAAAAAATGGTTCAGTACTTGGAACTATGCATCCATTCTCCTAAAAACACTTTACAAAAGTTATTTCTTTTCACTACTCTTTTCGTTTTGCTTTGTGACTTCATTACATTGACCATTTTATCTAATGTACGGATCCTGTTCAAAATTAAAAATTAATAGTTTTCTTTTTAATTCCAAAGCCTTAGCTACAATTGCTTCAATATCTTTTTTTCGCTTATAAAATTTCACTTTCTTCTTATATTTTTTCACACCCTTTAGCAAATTGGACATCACTCTTCTCTGAAACATTTTTCTACGAATGTCTTTAAATGCTGTTTTCCTTTTTAAGTCAATCTTTATTGCTTCTAATTGGACATTAGCATTTTGTATTTTCTCACTTTTGTCCTGTTGTTTTCTACTTGAAACTCTATTTGTAGTGGGGACATTTTTCAAATTTGTTCTTTTTTTGAAGATATTTTTTAAAAAATCCTTAGTTTGCTTACCAGAAGACTTTTTCTTTTTTCCAACATGAGCATCTTCAACTAATTTGGGTCCTCCAGTGGTCTTCAAATATAAATGTTTTTTCTGTTCTTTTCTCTTCCTTGATTTTATAGGCATCTTTAATTTATTTCACTGTTGGTCAGCAATATCTGAAAGAAACTAAAATAAAAATACCTTTATGTAATTTAAATTTATTACTATATTTTTTTGTGCTTTTCAAATCTTATAATACTATCTACCCCTTTCCTACAAGAGAAAAACACAATAAAACCAACACGAATTAAAGCTTCCCCTTTCCTACGAATGCAATTCTAAAAGAACCAGAGTACCACAAATTAAATCTCCGAGAACAATTCCTGTCTGTGCGCAGCCTCATGGTGTGATTCTAGGCAGAAAACAAAATTTGTTATGCAATTTGAAAGCACACTTACTACTGTGGTAGAGCAAGTGATAATTACTCTAACAGTCTGACACATTTTCATTATTTGTTTCATAAACAGAAAACAGCACTTGCCCAAACAGCTTTTTGAGACCATGGACATGTGCAACCTGAATGACATACTACACTTTGGTAAAGGAAATGAGCCTTAGTGATGTTCAATGTATTAGCGTTACTCACTGCTATCTGAAACACCACACAGCACTGAATTGTAAGCATGACTGTACATGAGAAACAGCTGTCTCTCTGCTAAGATTGTCATTCTGGAGACTGTCTACTGTCAGGTGCAAAAGAGATCTGCATGGACGCTTGCGCAAATACATAAACATTGGAGACATGTATGTAACACTACATGTGTGGTAAGGGTTAATTGGACTTTTGAACATGTACAAACTACATAACCCGTTGCAGGAGTGGAAGGAAAATCTACCATGTTCATGTCAAATGTGTTTCCATTGCCCTCTCATTTGTGACACATCAATTTGGGATCAATGGTAGCCATCACAGTTCAATAAAACAAGCTGCCCCTTTCCTACGAATGCAATGCTGAAAGAACCAGAGCAACATGAATTGAATCTCTGAGAACAATTCCTGTGTGCGCACAGACTCATGGTGTGATTCTAGACATAAAACGAAATTTAATTTGCAATTTGAAAGCACACTTACTACTGTGGTAGAGCAAGTGATAATTACTCTAACAGTCGGACACATTTTCATTATATTTTTCAGAAACAGAAAATAGCACATGCCCAAACAGCTGTTTTATGCTGAATACAAACCATCACAGTTCTAAAAAACAAGCTGCGCCTTTCCTATGAATGCCATTCTTACAGAACCAAACCAACACCAATTAATTCTCTGACAACAATTCCTTTGTGCACACAGACTCATAGTGTGATTGTAGGCAGAAAACAGTATTCATGGGTGATACCAGTACACCTTAACTTATGGTGAAGTCATACTCCATAATATCTGACATGTTCAAGGCAGTTAAATATCTTCCAAAACATAAAATGTAAAACACAACTTTTAAAGTGCTAGGAAAATGTACCATGCTATTTTCAAATGTGTTTGCATTTGCCTCTTATTTGTGAGAAAGTGATTTCTGCTGAATGCTAACCATCACAGTTCAAGAAAACAAACTGCCCCTTTCATGCGAGTGCAAGGCTAACAAAGCAAGAGCAACACAAATTAAATCTATGATAACAAATCCTGTGTGCACACAGACTCATGGTGTGATTCTAGGCAGAAAACAGTATTCCTGGGTGATACCAGTACACCTTAACTTATGGTGAAGACATTCTCAATAATATCTTACAAGTTCAAGACAGTTCAATATCTCCCAAAACACAAAATGTGAAAAACAACTTTAAAAGAACAATCTCATTTCTATTATTTATATCAAAATGCACCACATACATTCCCTCTCAAATTCATAACTCACCTTTAAAAGTAGTTCGTTCTGAAAGAAATGTGGCACTCAAACAGCAGATTATCAGAGCCAGAATCTCGGAGCTGTACACCTCTCTCCTCTCACCAGAACCAGTTAATGGCAAGGTTTCCCTCTCTTTTTCCACACATTTGAATTTGAATTTGAATTTGAAGGGTTTTGTATAGCGCTCGTACACCTGGCGGTTTCTTGGCGCTCACTGGTAACAGCTACTCAATCGGTCGGAAGAGGGGGGGGACGGTAAAAGGATCAGGATGGGAAGGCTTGGGTAAAGAGAAAAGTCTTGAGATCTCTGCGGAAAAGGGGGTATTGAGTGCAGGATCTGAGGGACAGTGGGAGAGAGTTCCAAAAAGCTGGGCCCGTGGTAGCGAATTTGGAACCACCCCATTTCTTCCGTTTGAAACGGGGAACCACGAGAAGGTGGTGGGAGGAGGATCGGAGGTCTCGTGATGGAGTATAGGGTTGAATAGCTGAGTTGATGAAGGAGGGGGCGGATCCTGTCCTGGCTTTAAAGATAGTGCAGCCGAGCTTGAATAAGACGCGCTGCCGGACAGGGAGCCAATGGAGGGAAATAAGAAGAGGGGTAACATGGTGTGATTTGGAAAGGTTAAAAACCAGCCGAGCTGCCTGGTTTTGAACCAGCTGGAGGCGCCTCATGAGGTAGTCAGGCATGCCATGGTAGAGGACATTGCCATAATCTAGGCGAGATGTCACCATGGCCAGTAGAATTAGTTTGAGCGCGTCTGGGGCAAAAAATCGTGAGACTCTGCGGATAGTTCTGAGTGAGAGAAAGGCTGATGACACCACAACAGAGACTTGGGAGTGTAAGGAAAGTTGGTTATTGATTTTGAAACCAAGGGTTTTGACAGAGGATACAGGAGTGGGTGGGGGACCTAGTGATGGGGGCCAAAAGGAGGGGGACCAGGGACTGGAGCAACCACCTGTCAACACCAACTCCGTCTTATCGGGGTTGAGTTTCAGGTGGTTGAAATTCATCCAGTCCTGGATAAAGGTCATGATGGACTGAACCTTGGATATGGACTCTGGGGCAGAGGAAAGGTAAAAGATGAGCTGGAGATCATCTGCATAGTTGTACACAGAGACCTCCAGCTGCTGTAAAGCAAAAATAAGAGGGGCGATGTAGAGATTAAATAAAAGGGGGGATAGTGAGGAACCCTGGGGTACACCACACTGGATGGGTAACGATTCCGCAGAGAACTCTCCCAGACGAACCGCCTGAGTCCGACCGCTCAAGAAGGAGGACAGCCATAGTAGGGCTGTTCCTCGGATTCCCGCCGCCTCGACCCGTGAAAGTAAGATGGTATGGTCCACGGTGTCGAATGCGGCGGAAAGGTCTAAGAGGATCAGGGCCTGATGTTGATCGGTGTCCATTCCTTGTCGGAGGTTATCCAGGACTGATGTTATGACGGACTCAGTTGAGTGGGCTGGGCGAAAGCCAGCCTGTCTTGGGGCCAAGGCCCCATGACTTTCCACGAAGTCACTCAGTGTTTTGACCACGTGTCGTTCCAATACCTTTGCCAGGAAAGGCAAGAGGGAGATTGGACGAAAGTTAGCAGGGTCGGAAGGGTCTGCTCCAGGTTTTTTGAGGATCGGTACGATCACTGCCGATTTAAGTGCTGGGGTAACGACGCCCTGAGCCAGTGAGCTATTGAGGAGCGCTAAAGGAGGTGAGGGGCAGAAGGTGTAGATCTGCTTTAAGATGTAAGCAGGGCAAGGGTCCAGCGGGGAGCCGGACTTGACCAACGGAAGAATTGAGAGAAATGAGTCGGTCGATAGGGGGGGGGATTGAGTCCAGATTAGCGGTGGCTGAAGGACGTCGGTGGTCAGTGAAGATCGGGGATGGGGGGGGAATTTTAATTTTAATTTTCCTGATTTTATCTAAGAAGAAGTGATTAAGGGAGTCACATAGTGATTGAGAGGGTGATGGTTTGAGTGAAGCTCTGTGGGAAAAGGCAAGGTCTTGGATGATAGAAAAGATTTCTCTCGGCCTATTCTCCGCTAGTTGGATTTTAGAGGAGAAATAGTTTTTCTTTGTGTCTAATATGGCTTTCTTGTACTGAGTGAGGAGTTCAGTATACCTGGTTTTAGCAATGGGGCAGTAGTTTCGTCTCCATTGTCGTTCGGCTTGGCGGAGAACGAGTTTTAGGTTCTTTAGATCGTCTGAGAACCAGCGGTTTGCGTCTTTAGAGCGCTTGGTTGCGATGCGTTTTAGAGGGGCGACAGTGTCGCACCCAGCTCGTAGCCAGTCGGTGATGGCGTCTACCTGGCCAGAAGAGGGTAGCGCAGTCAGGTCGGGGCTGGAAGAGGAAAGGAGGGTCGATAATGTTTCGATGTCGACACGATTCCATGAGCGCGCCCAGACATTCCTCGCAGGAGTGGGCTTGGCTGGTGGGACAGGGGCTAGGGATAGGGTGATCAGTGAGTGATCCGACCATGGACATGGGGAGATTGAAGGAGAACTGATCGGGCAGTCGCGTTGCCAGATTTGGTCTAGAATATGACCCAACCTGTGCGTGGGAGTATTGACGACTGATGTAAAGTTGAGCGACTGAAGAGAGTCTGAGAATTCCTTAGACGTCGCGCATTCCGCAGGGTCGGAGGGCCAGAAATTAAAATCTCCCAGTACAAGGATGGAAGAATGGTTAACAACCAAAGTCGCCATTAGGTCTTGAAAACAGGGGAGGAACGTTTGAGGGGAAGACGGGGGTCGGTACACAAGGACACAAGTCAGAGGGGGAGAAAAGGAAAGGGATCGAACCACTAAACAGTCTGAGGTACCCATGGAGGGGGAGGCCAGGGGGTGGAAAGTGAGCTCCTTACGTGCGATAAGGGCTACCCCTCCGCCAGGCCTGGCCGAGGGGCGGTCGGCTCGAATGGCATAATAGGTGGGGGGGAGTATCGCCAGCAGGGAGGGAAGAGAACTGTCTGAGAACCAGGTCTCAGTGAGAAATAATAAATCCGGTTGATGGGATTCCAGTAGAGTGAAAAGATCAAGCTGGTGTTTTACTGCTGATCGTGTGTTTAGGTACATAGCCGTTATTACTGGAGGGGGGAGGACATCCTGAGGCGGGTTCGAGGAAGTGGTCTTTAGGGGCGTGGACGGGATGTTAGAGTGGACTGACTCGTGTACAGTTAGTAGTCCCAGGTCAGAAATACGAGCTAAGGCAGCGGCAGGTAGAGTCCACCTACCTTGCTGAGCAATGAGTTGCGAATGGGAGTATTGAATGCGGGGAGCAGGGTATGTGGCCTCGGGTCTCGGTCGGTCGCGGACGGGCGCAGACGGGCTTTCCTTAGGCGCGCCTTCGGCGCGCAAACGGCGCGCCCGCTGCGCTCGTCCGCTGCGCTTCCTGTAGAGGCACATACTTATAGGATAGTAAGTAGATGGGCGGTGGGCGTGGCCTCCGAAGGGGGCGTGGCCTCTCAGTCGGCCGTGGCGCTGGCAATCGCTTTGCGCGCCGATTTTACAACAGCGGAGGGTCCGCTTCTGTGTAGCATAGGCTTGGGGTAAGAGTGCAAGTATTTAAAAGCACAGAATTTACACAATAAACAATTTAAAAAATGCGAGCGCTCTCCCGGCTTTCCGCCTCAGGAGCAGCGTGTCAACAGTAAGGGACGCTCGTGATCAGCGTCGCTTTTGTTCAGTGGGCGGTGGGCGTGGCCTCCGAAGGGGGCGTGGCCTCTCAGTCGGCCGTGGCGCTGGCAATCGCTTTGCGCGCCGATTTTACAACAGCGGAGGGTCCGCTTCTGTGTAGCATAGGCTTGGGGTAAGAGTGCAAGTATTTAAAAGCACAGAATTTACACAATAAACAATTTAAAAAATGCGAGCGCTCTCCCGGCTTTCCGCCTCAGGAGCAGCGTAACTCCAAATCACAGTGTTTTCCTCATTTTTTCAAATGGAATCACACATTTCTATTGGTTGCAAATTTCAACCCTTTCCAAATGATCCCTTCCCCCAACATGACTTCTGCCTGCTACCATAGCAACAGGTCATGGAACACTGGTGTGAGCAGAGAGGTCAGAAGTTCAACACACAATGTTTCTAATCCTTAGAGCAAGTGTGCTTGACTTTTCAAACCTAACAGCAAATCCAAAGTAATGTTCTGTGGGTACACATTTTTCTTTACCAATACAAAACATGCTTGTAAAAATCTAAACATACAGCCTAGTTTTAACTGTAAAATGGTTTGAATCAGCCAATCAGTTCTTTTTAAAAAAAATAGTATGTTAGCCTCCATTTTTCACCTATCTTTCTTTTCATATTGCCATTCTACTGAAAGACACCTTCTGAGTGCATCCAGATCTCCTTGAAAGATGTTCACAGTGTGGATTGTAGGTCACAGCTATGTCTTCTGGAGTGAAAAGTTTGCAGAAAAAAGTGGTATTGTGAAAGACCTTGCTTTGCCAAATGTAGACATTTAATGGATTGGTCAGAGAGGGTTAAAGTGGCACCAATTAATGCCTTTGGTGAAAACCTTTCTACATCTCCCACAGCCTGACCTTATTATTGTGCACTGTGGTGGAAATGACCTAGGCACTTTAACTGGGGTATGTCTGAAAATGCTTGTTAAGGACACCTTTGTGCAATTGATGTCACTTTTTCCACAAACTGCCTTTGTATTTGTATATTCTAATATATGCCAAAGGCAAAAGTGGAACTGGTCCAACCAATTTTGTCCGCAGATTGACAAAGCAAGAAAGCACGTCAATAAGTCTGGTTCTGCTTTCCTCAGAGACTATGGTATGGGTTCTATATACCACAATAACTTGCGTTACAACATGCAAGACATTTATAGAAGAGACGGTGTACATTTCAATGATGAAGGGAACAGAGTCTTCCTCTTGAACTTTAGACTCTGCATCGGTTCTTACTTGTAGGTACCGGAAAACAATCAAACACAAGGGCTCTTTTTAGAGCCACCTAATATCTAAACACTTAAACTTGATTTTTAATTCTCTTTTTTTTTTTTTACTGCCGTACGCTTACCGTACGCGCACGGTACGCTTACCCCGCGATTTAAAAAAAAAAAAAATGTATTTTTCACACTTCTGGGTCCTTCTTGGACCCCCTGACAAAGGCTAGGGGGTCTCCAACTCTCTTTCTTGCCCCCTTTTCACGTTCGTTACCTTTGTTTTTCAGTGTGAGACACACAAAATGGCGCCCGACACTTCCTGATTTCGACCGACTGGAATGTTTACTCTCATGTAACCACCAATCAGAATTACGCTCACGCACGGCACCGTGCGCGTACGGTATGCTTACCGTACGCGTACGGTGCGCGCCTATAGATATTTATGTACTTTTAACTGCAATTTTCTCAGGAGCTACTGAACAGATTGACTCCAGATATCCAAAAGGCACATCCCTGACCTGAGGACTACCTCTTTGCCAAATTTCAAGTAATTCTGTTCAGCCGTTCGGGCTGTACCTTGGACTAAAGGTCCCTATGGAAAAATGCAAGGGGCGTTTTGGGACCCCCCTTTTTTCTCAGCCCCCGCTTGACGAATCCCCCCGAGACTTTCAGGCTAGGAGCGGAGCGCCCCACCTATTTTGAAAATTTCGCGAGGATTCGTCAACCGGCGCCAAAGTTATTCAAAATAGAATTTTCAGATTTCCTATGGAAACACGGTCCTAACTATAACTATCTACTGGCGACCGCCAGTAGATTATATATATATAATCTACTGGCGACCGCCAGTAGATTATATATAATATATATATATATATATATTCACTGAAAAAACCATAGGTTTCACACACGTTATAGTTAGGAATTAGCATTTAAAAAACCTTAGAAATTCAGTGAAAAAACCATAGGTTTCACACATGTTATAGTTAGCTGGACATTTTACTCGTAAAAAACCAATGAAATTGCCCCGTTATAGTTAGTTCAGCTAACTATAACTCGCGCGCCCGCAATGCACTGCTGATGACGTCACATATTACATCACTCATGACATGGTCAGTGACATCACTCATGACATCACTGATGACATCTCAAATGACATCACTGATGACCTCACTGATGACATCATCCAGTGAATGTGTGTTTTTCTGAAAATTAAATATGTTTTATATATGTATATCTCAAGGTCGATGGAAGAATAAATGGGTATATAAGTGTCTAAATGGATGATTTGTTTTTGAAAAATTGATTGTGTAACTGACTGATTAAGTGTATCTCTCACTTTGTGTATAAGTGGCTGCATGGGTTGGTGAGTAGCTACATGGGTGTCTATATAGGTTATTAGTTGTTTTTTTGAGTATCAGTCTGAGTGTCTGTATGGTTCGGTGGGGGGTATTACGTAGTGCATAGGTGCATGAATGAATGACTCACTGTTTGTATGTGTTGAAGACAGCATGTGTGCAGGACTGTATGGGTGGATGAGTGTGTGTATGGGTGTGTTAGTGAGTGAATGACTGTCTCAATAGTGTCTTCAGGAGTAACTACATATGTTTTAAACTAGTATATGTGACTATTGGTGTATATATGTGAGAGGGAGAGATTGAAAGAGTTCCTGTATGAATAAGTATGTGTTTCTATAAGTGATTGTTTAAAAGACTAAGTATGTGTAAGTTTCCGTAGAAGTAAGTGTGGTGGTGTGTGTATAACTGTATATGCAGGTGAATGTATGTTTGATTCTTTATTAGCATGAGTGACTATGTGTGTGAGTAACTCTATGGATGAGTGGCATTGTGTAACAGGATGTATAGGTGTATGAGTACATATGATGAGTGAGTACATGTATGAGTGACTGTATAGGACTGTTGGTGAATGAGTGGATGTGTATGTGGATCTTAGAATTACTGAAGAGGTTGTTGTAACTGGTATTGGTATGTCCATTGTTTTGAAATTTTTAGTATCTATTTTTGAATGTGTGTATCAAAGCTTATATTAAGGTGAGAGGAGGTCTGCCACTCTATCACAAGGATGATGTCATCAGTGATGTCATCAGTGATGTCATTTGAGATGTCATCAGTGATGTCATGAGTGATGTCACTGACCATGTCATGAGTGATGTAATATGTGACGTCATCAGCAGTGCATTGCGGGCGCGCGAGTTATAGTTAGCTGAACTAACTATAACGGGGCAATTTCATTGGTTTTTTACGAGTAAAATGTCCAGCTAACTATAACATGTGTGAAACCTATGGTTTTTTCACTGAATTTCTAAGGTTTTTTAAATGCTAATTCCTAACTATAACGTGTGTGAAACCTATGGTTTTTTCAGTGAATTTCTAAGTTTTTTTAAATGCTAATTCCTAACTATAACGTGTGTGAAACCCATGGTTTTTTCAGTGAATTTGCAAGGTTTTTTAAATGCTAATTCCTAACTATAACGTGTGTGAAACCCATGGTTTTTTCAGTGAATTTGCAAGGTTTTTTAAATGCTATTTTTTTCTTTTATTCTTCATTTTTTTCAAACATATTTTTAATTTAATTTTCTTATCTTTTATAAAGACTATGCTTAAATTTTTAAAATCCTTAAATATTTTTTTTATATATATTTTTTAAAATAAACATGTAAAATGTATTTCCAGATTTTTTTTTTTTTTTTTATTTTTTTTTTATAGTACGCGTACCGTAAGCTCACGGTAAGCGTACGGTTTACGCAACGTCCGTAATCTATCTACGCTGCTTGCGCATAGTTACGTACTTTGCGTAGCCGCGCGTGGGACGCGTGCGCGCTTACGCAACACGCGCACGTTACGCGGAAGTGCCGGGAAATGACTGTTATGCGCATGCGCGCAAGCGCGTGTCTTTTTTACGCGCACGCGTACTTTTTGCCGTAAGCGTACCGTAAGCGTACCGTAAGCGTACGGTAGGTCATGTGATCTTGAAACACAACTTTTGATTGGTTGAAACTACTTTCAGTTCTAGAACTCTCCTACACCACACCCATTCCCCTCATTTCTGCTTGTGATCCCTTGGGAGAAGGAGCTGGTTTGTCTTTGGGATACGATGGCAGAACAGCAGAGCTCTTCTGAGAGTGAGGCTAGCACCAGCAGCACTGTCTTGAGGCAGAGAGCGAGGAAAGTAAAGCCTTCTTACGTTTGGGAGTATTTTACTTTTCCAGAAGGCCAGCAAAAGGTGAATGCACCCTTAGTTACTTGCAAGCTGTGTAAGCGTGTACTTTCTAGAGGTAATCCTAACAGGAAGTATTCCTTTGGGAATCACACCATGAAGAGACACCTCCAGGAAGTACACAGAAGGACATATGGTCATCTTTTTGGAGGTAACTCTTCAGAAAGACGAGCCAGTACATCCACAGCAGCTCAGCCTGGACCATCATCTGCAGGGCAGACTCCTTCTTCTGCAGGTCAGGTGAGCCCTTCATCTGTGGGGGGAGAATCTCCTTTTGCTGGCCCTCTGGAAATTAACCCTCGGTTTGCGAGGGTTGAAGTACGGTGCGCCACTTGTCACGATCTAATTACTTATAGGGAGACCAGTGTTTCCCTGGTGAACAGTAAAATAGATCAGCACACTTGTCGTACCGTCTAATATTCCCAATCTTTCTTTCCTCTGTCCCTGCATGAACACAACGGTTCTTTTAAGAGCCAACCTTATCTTTCATCTTTTTTTTTCTTTTTTTTTGAAAACTTTTTTTTTTTTTTTTTACCGTACGCGTACGGTAAGCGTACCTTTTTTTTATTTTTAAAAAAAAAACACTAAAAATCATTTATCTCATTACAAAGTCCTTGAGAGACTACAATTTTTATTTTTAACTTACCATACTCACTCAAAAAAATATTTATTCATTTGTTTTTTTAAAAAATAGTTTTTAAAATGGTTGTAGTTTCCGAAAATTTTCTATATCGATCTGAAAATAAAGAAAAAAGTATTAATATTTTTTATCCATTTTATAATACAATACACATATTTACATTTTTTACAAAAAAATATTTTTGCCTTATTTTTGCTGTTTTCAGAATATATTGCATTTCACTATTAATTGTGAAAGCAATTGCATTCATCATTTTACAGCGGGCAAAAAAAATTAACAATCACAAAGATTGTATTAAAAAAGCCCAGAATGTCTTCTCACTTAAACTTATCATTACAGAAATGCATATTATTCTAAAAAAATATCATCTAAAAACAATACTTTTTTCTTTAAAATACCGTCTGATATGTTTGTTTCAGAAGTATAATCACAATATTATATCTCAAATAACTCCAAAATACATCTGATTTTATTTCCTTTAGGCCAAATAGTATTTTTTTTTTTTCCTGGAATAAATTTCCAAGGGAAAACCATTAAAATTCTAAAGTTTAATCTGTCCAGATCTCACCAATTCTCTGTAACATTTTGGTTCACGAAAATTTTTTGAATAATTTATTTAGTCCACAATAGAATTGCTTACTTTTCCACATGGCCAAATAGTAATTTTTTAAATCATTTTTGAAAAAATTTCCAATGGCAGTCCAATAGCATTCCATAATTTAAAATGTGCAGAAGTTACCGATTATCTCTAAATTATTGGTTTTTGAAAATTGCATTAAAATTTAAAAAAGTCCACATTACAATTGGTTATCTTTCCTTTAGGCCAAATGATAATTTTAAAAATCTTTTTTCTACAAAATTGCAATGGTAATCCAGTAAAATGGTAAAATTATTTTGTCCAGATCTTGCCAAATCTCTCTAAAATTTAGGTTTCAGGAAGATTAGATAGGAATTTGCTAAATCAAAAGGCAAACGTTGTTTGAAAATCAATTGGGAATCATTACACAGTGTCCAGCCTTTTTCACATTTTAGATAAACTGTGTAATGTCCAGAAGTAACAGTAGGTCCATCATGGAAAATTATTGCAACAGTTACAAAAGTTTTTCCTGAAATTGATAATTGCTGTCCTGTAAACTTCTTTATTAAAGTATCCAATTTTGATCCATCAGCTCTACATCGTTGCATCATTAAAATTACATACTGTCCGTATTCCCTTAAAATTAATGTTGAAAACATGTCAGAATTACACTCACCACATTTCATGCTATGATTAGCATCTTTAACTAATTTTGCAAAAGTGACTGTTTTACTCTCTGGCAATGTCAAATAAATAAACCTTTCATTATCAACAATAGAGCCACATATATTATAACAATTATCACAACTATGTTCCCATTTATAAGAGAGACCAAAAAAAATGTCAATGGGAACTCCTTCTTCTTCCACTACCTGAAGAAAATACATCAAAAATTCGTGTGCATCTTGCTGTTCATTTTGAGAAAACTGTGTTCGTCCTGAACATACATCTAAAAGTTTTCTAATTTCAGTAGCACTTTCTATTTGAGTTTTATCTTTACTCAGCTTTTCAAAAAGGAGACTGAGCTCTGAACAGAATCTTTTTCCCTGATTTACTATTATCTGCTCTTGCAAACTTTCCAGATAAAATGCAACATTCAGCACTACATTAGCGTAGCAGTTGACACCAGAGCTATTTTCAAAATGACATCCTACAACCTGTTCTTCATTTTCCTTATTCTTTTTGCTTGCAATTACATCACTCCTCTTTTTTTTCCTCTTCTCTACATCTTCATTACAGATATTCTCATTTCTCCTTTTACGAGAAACTACACGTTTCTCCAACACAGGATACTGACCTAAATGAGGAGCATAGCTTCTTCTTAATCTATTATACTCCTTTACACAGTTTGTATCAGCACTAACTTTTGAGTCATCAAAGTCTATCATGAATAAACCTGATAATGTTTTGACTCGTGACAAAGCTACATATGCCATACCTTCTTTGAACACAGTTGAACCAATGTTCACAAATGCACAATCTACAGTCAATCCTTGAGACTTGTGGATAGTTACAGCATATGCTAGTGAAAACGGAAACTGCTTCCTACGTACATATAAGTCTTTCACAAGCATGAAACGAACTGAACAACGACAAATGTCTTTAACTTCCTCTATCTGATCAAATTTTATCTGTAAACATTCAATTCCTTCTTTTTTCTGATAATTAATAAAACCCACAACTCTTCCCATCGCTCCATTCACTAAGCCTTTCTCAACATCCAAATTTCTCCTTAAAAACACTCTACAGTTCATGCAAACATAAAGATTTTTTTCTAATCCTGCTGTTTTGGAGATGTTCTTCTCTAGTGAGTCCAATTTATTTTTCAGTTTGCCTGTTACTGTGACTGTAATTCTTCCATCCTCAATTTTGTCCACTGCTTCCAATTTCCTGATGTCTTCCTTTTCCAATTTCAAAAGCTCCTCATTAAATATTGAGCATTCACGTAGAGTTGGCATTAAGCAGATGACACTTTTGTTTTCTGCAATATTCTTGTATATTTTCTCTGCAACTATTTCTTCCTTTGGAAATAAATTATGTAGCAGCCGACTCTGTAATGCTTTTTTCCCAACATCTGTGAGTAGTCCAATCCTGATATCTTTCAGAATACTTCCATATTCTTCATCGTTTGCTTGCCTCATATTAGTTGTAAGTTCCTTGTACTCAAAGAAGGACCAAATATTTGTATTTCCAATGCTTCCTAATGACTTCTTTGTGTCTTCATGTGTCACAGTGTTAAACACTGGTTGTCCTTTAACTGGAGTAAGTTGCAAAAGATCGCCAAAAACTATGACGTGTTTTCCACCAAATAACACGTCATAGTCTGTCTTCAAAATTTGCTGCATTCTTAAATGCACAAAGGCAAGCATTAAGTTTGATACCATGCTCACCTCATCAATAATGAGAACTTGCATCTTCTTCAATACTCGTGAAACTTCCAAGGATGCTTCTCCAGTTAGCTTGTTGAATTGTATTTTGTTCTCATGCTCCACTGGTAACATTAGCAAACGATGTAAGGTGATTCCTTTTATGTTATATGCTGCTAACCCAGTTGGAGCAGTAACCACACAAGACAAAGTAGAATCCGTTTTTTGCTTTAGGTAGCTTCTGATGACTTTAATTAGGAAACTTTTTCCAGTGCCAGCTTGTCCGCTTACATACATCCTGATTGGATGAAATGATGTGCATGAGCACTCTTTTTTGATATGTAGAAATCCGTGATCAATTTTGTTTTTGATCTCTTCATAAATTTGTTGCTGCTCTTGATTCAGTTGTCTTTCCAAATTTTCTAAGTCTATAAATTCTTCTTGAGCTTGATTCATAGCCGTTTCCACTTCATTCATGGCTATTGATGCTTCATTTTCAACGATTGGTTGTCCTAGGGGATCTTGACTGTGTGTTCCTGAACTTTGGCTGTCCTGAGAACTGTCTCTAGCTATTTCTGCTGCAATTGTAGTTTCCTGTTCAATTTCTTCATTTAACATTTGCAGATAAGTTGAGAATGTACTGCATTGTATGCTGTCTTTGCAAGCATTAAAAGAATCTTCATAGCTCTGGAATTCTCCCAGTAGTTCATCCTCTGTACGCCATGGTTTAAACAACTGTAAAAGAGCCAAGTAGTAAAATTCTTTCTTGTCGGTAGTGTCGCAACTCAGCTTCCGGTGATTTATCAAACTTCCTTTGGTTTGCTTCACCAAACATCCTTCTTCACCAACAACTTTATATTTTCCACTGTTGATGTCTTCTGCAGCTTTCCGTGAATAAATGTAGTTCTGCAGCACTTCATAGAGACACATGTTCTCCAGATGATGACTTCTCTTGGGATAATATGTGTCCAACATGTTTGTTTTCAATATGTCTGTACTTTCTGGGTCATTCTCAGCCAAATATTCAATTTCTCCAACAGATTTCAGTACCCGATTTCTCATTGCTGCAAGGCCTAAACTTGCCCAAATTATTCTTCTTGACTTCGAGTAGAGACTTGCAGAAGATAACCTATCTGAACATTCGTAGGATCCAATTTCTCGATGCGATAACATCTTCAAACTGAAACTGTACAGCTTCTTACTGACAGTCTTCTCGTGAGAAATCTCTTCCCACATTTCCTTCAATTCTGTTTTTTCTGATTTCGTAATGTAAGACGTTACATATCGAGCAACAGCAATGGAATTGTCAGCAACATACTGTATATCCATGTTAGCGTTCCACATGGATAAAATGACTGGGTTGTAGTCATTTATATTTTTTGATTCTTCTTTTCTTTTAAGGTTGTAGGTATTCTTAGGTGATTTTCTTGTGATAGTATGTCTCACAGCTCACATAAAACTGTTGACTCTTCCATTTGTAAGAACAGGTCTAGGAAATCCAAATCGACATTTAGTGTAGTATTTTTCTTTGCTCTTGTATTTTCGTCGACAGTATTTTCCACACCGATGACTTTGGAAACGTAAAACTTGCTCCTTTAACTTGTTCTCTTCTGTGCTTTTAGGTATAGCACATGTTGCATATTCTTCAATGTAAGATAACACTGCTTCATCAGTATCTGTTCCAAACTTTGGGGCATCCTTGATCCACAGCAGCATATGAATATGAGGAGCACCTCTTGCCTGGTACTCTTTTCTCCAAAAGAAATCCACTACTTCTCCAAGGGGTGGATTTTTTTTATTGCAGATGAAGGACATCATAGCCTCAAATCTATGATTGAAATATCTGCAAACATTAACCGGATCCAATGAGCACAGTTCTCCTGCTGTCTTGTATTCGATGTTTTCAATGTTTGAATTGGCCTCTCGTAGAAAATCCAGTAAATCATCCCAAGCGTACTCGGCGCAGCTTAGGGTAAGGAACCATGTTGGTGTTCCTAAGTTGCGTAACATGCATTTTAGTTCACCATGGCGTCGGTACCAATATTCATTTGTCCCACGCTGACAAGCCATCAGATTGATCAGTTGTGTTTCCAAATGATCATCTCGGTGCTGCACTTTCTCCATAAAATCCTTAGCAGACACATTTTGTAAATGTACTCCACTTTTTAAAATGTGATTTACTGCATAAGACAGTGCAGACAAGTCGCTTTCAAATAAAAGATGGAACAAATAAGGGATACTTTGTCGAAATCTGGGATCTTCAGCATATAGTCTTGTAGTCCGATACTCAGAAGCTGGAATCTGTTCTGGACGTTCATCGTATCGTCCTCCTTTTCCTTTAGGAAACAGCTGGGGAAAACATCGAGCTTCCAAGCTCTCCTCCCATACACTCACGGGATTTCCTTTTGCTTTCTTCATCTGAAAGAGATCAATATTGTCTCCCATAACTTCTTTCGAATGGAGAGGATGTATGCTAAAATGTTCATAAATTTCTTCTTCCTTTGACTTGTCCACTTTTTCAATTTGTCCAGTTGGTGTTTCTGTGTCTCCTTGTAAATCTTCTTCTTCTTCTTCTTCTTCTTCTATATAAATTGATTCATACCATTTGTTATTTTTTTTCAAATACAAATTTGCTCTTTGTACTTTCCGCACATCTACCAGCTCCTGCCAAATCTTCTTATTCTTTGTAGGTACACCATTAACCAGAATAATTAATGGTTCAGTTTCCAAAGTATCCGCATCAATAGTTTCCATATTTTTTTTCAAATCCAAGGGCAAATACACCACTCTACCTTTTAAACCTCTCAGTAAATCTGAAGGAGGTAATTTACCAGTTTTGGGCTCCATACGTACTATGGTCTGGAACGGATGAACACATTGAATGAGTATAGACTCATATGTATTTAATTCAGAAAGTTCAGCAGGAATAGCATCCAATTCTAAATTATTATGTACAGCTCTGGTCGGCATTCTATTTTCCTCTAACTTGTTGTAGCAGTATTTACAAATACGCTGATCTTCACCCAATTCAAAACAATTTTCAAGAAATATATATGTGGCAAAATCCATCCACTTATAATTATCTTCATTTTCACTCTTTCTGTAGAGATCAACATTCCTAGTTTGTTTTCTATAATGAGTTCTGCGGCAACAAATACAAGTAACATTTGGTCTTTCATTAGAGACTATTGCAAATTTTGTTATGTGATCATTAAATGTGTTACTTACAGAGGGTTCTACATTCTCTTCCACTTCTGCCTCATTTACTGTGTCCTTCTCTGCACTGTTTTCTTCAGGACCAAAGTAACAAAACTGAATTTCATCAACAACCTTCTCTACATCTGATACCGTTCCTCGGAACAGAGCCCTATTCAATTCATTTAACTTTATTGCTGGACTTTTGGCAAAATACAACCGTCTCACAAACTTTCTCATTTCAGTATGATGAACAGCCAGCATCCTAAAATGATGGAAAACACTATTGCACACTTTTCTAGATAGACAAGCAAGAGAATGACCCTGCAAACCAGTATTCTCTCTCACTCTGCATGGATCCAGACTTTGAAGCACCTTAATCTTTTGTTTTACACTTTTTTTACTATATTCTCTTAGAAACTCTCGAAATCTGTCAATAGATTCCTGACGCACAGTGCAAATACTACTACAATTCCAAGTGTACACTGGGGCTTTAGGACGTCTCCCCATTGCCTCATCTGCCATCACTTGTACCTCATCTCTTGGAACCATTATCTCCTTCTCCATTATGCAACCATTTTTTACTTCGTATGAACGACCTCTGGTGTCAACTGCATGCAGCAAACTATTACTTTGAAAATAGCTTTCTTCATTAAAAAAAGGTTCACTACTTGAACTATGCATCCACTTTCCTAAAAACACTTTACAAAAGTTTGTTCTGTTCACTACTCTTTTGCTTTTGCTTTGTGATTTCAGTACATTAACCATTTTATCTAATGTACGCATCCTATTCAAAATTAATATGAATAGTTTCCTTTTTAATTCTAATGCTTTTGCTGCAATGGCTTCAATTTCTTTTTTTCTCTTATAATATTTAGCCTTTTGCTTATATTTCTTTATATCCTTTATCAAATTGGACATAACTCTTCTCTGAAACATTTTTCTACGTATCTCTTTAAATGCGGTTTTTCTGTTTATGTTAAACTTTTCAATTGCACAAGGTATATTTGCATTAACTAAATCCTCAATTTTTTGCTGTTCTGTAGGTTTTGTTACATTTTTCCGAGAACAGACATTTTGTACATTTTTGTTTGTTTTCAATATTTTGTTTAGGAATTGTTTTTTTTGCTTACCAGAAGATTTTTTCTTTTTCCCAACATCAGCATCTTCTACTAACTTTGGTCCTCCAGTTGTCCTCAAATATAGTTTTTTTTTAGCGTTTTTTGAACTCGAGATTTTGTAGGCATCTTAAATTTTGTTCACTGTTCTTCAGCAATACCTGAAAAAAACTAAAAAAAAAAATCCTTTATTGTATTTAAATATATTACTACATTTCTTTTCACAACAGTCACAAAACGAAATTTCTTTGCCATTTTGAATGCACACAAACTGCTCTTTTTTTAAAATTTATTTAAATGCACATGTCCAAGCTTTTTTTTTTTTTCAGATCACCACCGTGTGTATTCTCTGTGACTGCCTACACTCCAGCAGGGGCAACCAGCCTTAGTGATGCTGAATATATTTGCATTACAGACTTAAACCTGAAAACCCCACTCGCTTCTAATTACTGTGCATGACTATACATGGCAAGCACATGGGTGTGTGCTAAGCCTCTGCTTTTTCCCCCAAAAATTCGCTCCTCTTTTCCATCTACTGCAACTGTGAAATCACCAGAGGAAGACGCAATAAATTTCTGCCTAAAATTCTTCTATGCACACAGTCATGTTATCACATTAGTGCCAAAACGAAATTTCTTTGCCAATTTGAAAGCACACTTACTGCTCTTTTTTTTTCGGGCCAAGTGAAAATCTCTTTTTACACTTTGAAATCACTTTTACAGACTGACACATTCTGAAACCTTTTTTTTAAATTTATTTAAATGCACATGTCCAAGCTGTTTTTTTTTCAGACCACCACCGTGTGTATTCTCTGTGACTGCCTACACTCCAGCAGGGGCAACCAGCCTTAGTGATGCTGAATATATTTGCATTACAGACTTAAACCTGAAAACCCCACTCGCTTCTAATTACTGTGCATGACTATACATGGCAAGCACATGGGTGTGTGCTAAGCCTCTGCTTCTTCCCCCAAAAATTCGCTCCTCTTTTCCATCTACTGCAACTGTGAAATCACCAGAGCAAAACGCAATAAATTTCTGCCTATAATTCTTCTATGCACACAGAGTCATGTTTTCACATTAGTGCCAAAACGAAATTTCTTTGCCAATTTGAAAGCACACTTACTGCTCTTTTTTTTTCGGGCCAAGTGATAATCTCTTTTTACACTTTGAAATCACTTTTACAGACTGACACATTCTGAAACCTTTTTTTTAAATTTATTTAAATGCACATGTCCAAGCTGTTTTTTTTTCAGACCACCACCGTGTGTATTCTCTGTGACTGCCTACACTCCAGCAGGGGCAACCAGCCTTAGTGATGCTGAATGTATTTGCATTACAGACTTAAACCTGAAAACCCCATTCGCTTCTAATTACTGTGCATGACTATACATGGCAAGCACATGGGTGTGTGCTAACCCTCTGCTTCTTCCCCCAAAAATTCGCTACTCTTTTCCATCTACTGCAACTGTGAAATCACCAGAGCAAGACGCAATAAATTTCTGCCTATAATTCTTCTATGCACACAGAGTCATGTTTTCACATTAGTGCCAAAACGAAATTTCTTTGCCAATTTGAAAGCACACTTACTGCTCTTTTTTTTTTGGGCCAAGTGAAAATCTCTTTTTACACTTTGAAATCACTTTTACAGACTGACACATTCTGAAACCTTTTTTTTAAATGTATTTAAATGCACATGTCCAAGCTGTTTTTTTTTCAGACCACCACCGTGTGTATTCTCTGTGACTGCCTACACTCCAGCAGGGGCAACCAGCCTTAGTGATGCTGAATGTATTTGCATTACAGACTTAAACCTGAAAACCCCACTCGCTTCTAATTACTGTGCATGACTATACATGGCAAGCACATGGGTGTGTGCTAAGCCTCTGCTTCTTCCCCCAAAAATTCGCTCCTCTTTTCCATCTACTGCAACTGTGAAATCACCAGAGCAAGACGCAATAAATTTCTGCCTATAATTCTTCTATGCACACAGAGTCATGTTTTCACATTAGTGCCAAAACGAAATTTCTTTGCCAATTTGAAAGCACACTTACTGCTCTTTTTTTTTTTGGGCCAAGTGAAAATCTCTTTTTACACTTTGAAATCACTTTTACAGACTGACACATTCTGAAACCTTTTTTTTAAATTTATTTAAATGCACATGTCCAAGCTGTTTTTTTTTCACACCACCACCGTGTGTATTCTCTGTGACTGCCTACACTCCAGCAGGGGCAACCAGCCTTAGTGATGCTGAATGTATTTGCATTACAGACTTAAACCTGAAAACCCCACTCGCTTCTAATTACTGTGCATGACTATACATGGCAAGCACATGGGTGTGTGCTAACCCTCTGCTTCTTCCCCCAAAAATTCGCTCCTCTTTTCCATCTACTGCAACTGTGAAATCACCAGAGCAAGACGCAATAAATTTCTGCCTATAATTCTTCTATGCACACAGAGTCATGTTTTCACATTAGTGCCAAAACGAAATTTCTTTGCCAATTTGAAAGCACACTTACTGCTCTTTTTTTTTTGGGCCAAGTGAAAATCTCTTTTTACACTTTGAAATCACTTTTACAGACTGACACATTCTGAAACCTTTTTTTAAAATTTATTTAAATGCACATGTCCAAGCTGTTTTTTTTTCAGACCACCACCGTGTGTATTCTCTGTGACTGCCTACACTCCAGCAGGGGCAACCAGCCTTAGTGATGCTGAATGTATTTGCATTACAGACTTAAAGCTGAAAACCCCACTCGCTTCTAATTACTGTGCATGACTATACATGGCAAGCACATGGGTGTGTGCTAACCCTCTGCTTCTTCCCCCAAAAATTCGCTCCTCTTTTCCATCTACTGCAACTGTGAAATCACCAGAGCAAGACGCAATAAATTTCTGCCTATAATTCTTCTATGCACACAGAGTCATGTTTTCACATTAGTGCCAAAACGAAATTTCTTTGCCAATTTGAAAGCACACTTACTGCTCTTTTTTTTTTGGGCCAAGTGAAAATCTCTTTTTACACTTTGAAATCACTTTTACAGACTGACACATTCTGAAACCTTTTTTTTAAATTTATTTAAATGCACATGTCCAAGCTGTTTTTTTTTTCAGACCACCACCGTGTGTATTCTCTGTGACTGCCTACACTCCAGCAGGAGCAACCAGCCTTAGTGATGCTGAATGTATTTGCATTACAGACTTAAACCTGAAAACCCCACTCGCTTCTAATTACTGTGCATGACTATACATGGCAAGCACATGGGTGTGTGCTAACCCTCTGCTTCTTCCCCCAAAAATTCGCTCCTCTTTTCCATCTACTGCAACTGTGAAATCACCAGAGCAAGACGCAATAAATTTCTGCCTATAATTCTTCTATGGACACAGAGTCATGTTTTCACATTAGTGCCAAAACGAAATTTCTTTGCCAATTTGAAAGCACACTTACTGCTCTTTTTTTTTCGGGCCAAGTGAAAATCTCTTTTACAGACTGACACATTATGAATCCACCATGTGTAACTACAACAAAAACAATTCCCATTTCTATTATTCATTTCTTAAGTTACCACATACATCCCCTCTCAAACTGTAAACTCACCTTTAAAATTAGTTAGTTGTGAAAGAAATGTGTCACTCAAACAGCAGATTATCAGAGCCAGGATCTCTGTTCTGTACACCTCTCTCCTCTCAGCAGAACCAGATAATGGCAAACTTTCCCTCTATTTTTCCACACATATACATGTAAGTTTCAAATCTCAGTGCTTCCCCCTTTTTTTCAAATGTAATGACACATTTCTATTGGTTGAAAACCAACCCTTTTCCAAAAGTACCCTGCCCCCAACTTGACTTCTGCCTAGTACCCTTCCCCCAACTTGACTTCTGCCTGCTACCATAGCAACAGCTCATGGAACACTGCTGTGTGCAGTTAGGTCAGAAGTTCGACACACAATGTTTCAATTCCACAGAGCAAGAGTGCTTGACTTTTCAATCCTAACTGCAAATCCATAGTACTGTTCTTTGGTTACACATTTTTTTGTACCAATACAAAACATGCTTCTATTAATTTTCACATACAGCCTAGTTTTTTTTCTAGAATGGTATGAAACAGCCAATCAGTTCTTTTTGTTTTGTTAAAAATATGTATGCCTCCATTTCCAAACTGTCTTTCTTTTCATATTGCCATTCTACTGAAAGACACCTCCTGAGTGCATCCAGTTCTCCTTTGAAGATGTTCACAGTGTGGATTGTAGGGCACAGCTATGTCTTCTGGAGTGAAAAGTTTGCAGAGAAAACAGATATGGTGAGAGACCTTGCTTTGCCAAATGTAGACATTAAATGGATTGGTCAGAGAGGGTTAAAGTGGCACCAATTGATGCCATTGGTGAAATCCTTCATGCAAATCCAACACCCTGACCTCATAATAGTGCACTGTGGTGGCAATGACCTAGGCACTTTGACTGGGGTAGGTCTGGAAATGCTTATGAAGGACACCTTTGCACAACTGTTTACACTTTTCCCTAAAACTGCCTTTGTGTTTTCCAACATATGCCAAAGGCAAAAATGGAACTGGTCCAATCATTTCTGTCCACAGATTGACAAAGCAAGAAAGCACGTCAACAAATCTGTTTCTGCTTTCCTCCGTGACTATGGTATGGGTGCCATTTACCACAACAACTTGCGTTACGACATGCAAGACATTTATAGAGGAGATGGTGTGCACTTCAATGATGAAGGGAACAGAGTCTTCCTCTTGAACCTTAGACTCTGCATCGGTACTTACTTGTAGGTACCACTAAAAAAATGACTCCATAAACACAACAGCTCTTTTTAGAGCTCCCTAATTTCTAAACTCTTAAATCTGATTTTCATTTATTTATTTTTATTTTTTTTACCGTACGCTTACCGTGAGCTTACCGTACGCGTACCCCGTGATTTTTTTTAAAATCAATAAATGTTTTTTTTGTACTTTTCTGTCCTTCTTTGACCCCCTTACAATTGTTAGGGGGTCTGTAACTCTCCTCATTGCCCCCTTTCCTTGTTTTCACTCTTTTTTTTCAGAGTGAAATACACAAAATGGCGGCCGCCGCTTCCTGGTTTCGGCCGATTCGAATGTTTACTAAGATTTAAGAGCCAATCAGAATCGCGCTCGCGCACGCCACCGTACGCTTACCGTAAGCGTACGGTAAGCGTACCGTAAGCGGGCTCAGATATATATATTGATTTAAAGGCTATTTTCTCAAAATCTACTGAACTGATTTACACCAAACCTACAAAAGGCACTTCCTTGACCTACGGACTACCTCTCTGCCAAATTTCTAGTAATTCTGTTCAGCCGTTCGGGATGTAGGTCGTTCTAAAGGTCCTATGGAAAAATGCATGGGAAAAACGCGTTTTGGGACCCCCCTTTTATCTCAGCCCCCGCTTGACGGATCCCCCCGAGACTTTCAGGGTAGGAGCGGACCGTAGCGCCCCACCTATTTTGAGAAATTCGCGAGGATTCGTCGACCGGCGCCAAAGTTATTCAAAATAGAATGTTGAGGTTTTCCTATGGAAACGTGGTCCTAACTATAACTACCTACTGGCGACCGCCAGTAGGTAATATATATATATATATATATATATATATACACATGTCTCACAGTGAGACAGCCTTTATTAAACTAGAGAGGAGGTGATGTTACAGCCAAGCCTGCTGACTTAGCAAGTGGGAAACCAGGTTTCCAGTCCTGGCTTCCCCTTGACATCTTGTGACTCTGGGCAAATCACTTAAACTCCCAACGCCTAAAGCAAACAATGAATTTGAGCTTGTGTAGTGTAACTGGTTCTCACGTAAATCGTTCCAATGCCCTAGAGCCGAGTTCACTGTATGTAAAACTATTTTTAAGAAAGCAATTAGAAAAAAAACAATTAGAAAAAAGAGCATGATACTTCGAGAGCAATCTCTATATAAAGATATCCATATGTTTCTATATCAACATGGCTTTTCTGTCTTTGTTTAATATAACTACTAGTCACGGATGAGTAAAGCAGCTTTAGAATTTTTTTTAAAGTGCTTTCACCTAACATTGACTGTTTAAAATACATACTGATCAGAGGAAAAAATGCAGACTTTGGGTGATTTTCTTAATTTTCACACAAGCCAGGATATTAAAATACAGGTAAAAAACAAAAACAGCCAGGTGGCAACCCTAGCCAGGCCAGGTATTGTGGCTATTGGGCCCTTTTATTTCACACCACTCACGTGGCCAAATGGAGTCCTTTTAGTTTTCACCAATCTTACTGATTCTATAGACTTTAAAAGGCTTAGTTTACCAAAAATTTGTCTAAAAATTAGTAATGAGACTAATCAAAGGACGTTTCATGAAAGTGCCCAATCCGCGAATGTGGGTCATTTTTTTGGGGCTGCCTGGGCCCAATTGCAATCCTAATCCTACCCTGGTTCTCTGGATAATGAGTACCAGGACTTCTCATTTGCCAATTAAAGCATGAAATAGACTCCTTATCGCAACCGCTGTACCTTCGTTTCTCTGCAGGATCTGACTTTGGCACTCCTGCCGGCCTTAGTCACGGTCTCAACATCTATAAACTAGGCTGGCTGATGATTACTGGTGCCACGTTACCTCTGGCCTCTCTGTATTGTAAGCCAGTCGCACGTTCTTTTAGGTGTGACCAGTGGCGTAGGAAGGTGGGTGCTGGCCGCCCCGGGTGTCATCACTGATGGGGTGACAAAATGGCAAAAATATGTGTTTTAAACACATTTTTGCCATTTTGTCAAGCCGGGTGTGACAAGAAATTTTCCGCACAGCGTACCACCTGACCTTGCTACGCCACTGGGTGTGACATTGTATTTTGCGCTCAATACAAAACCCATGGCATCAGCCCCCCTTTATACACTCAATTTAGAAGGCTGTAGTGTGCATTCCTCTTCTTGTAAATGAACCACAGTAGAGTAATAGTGTGATTCATAGGCTAGGTAATTACCAGGTCTTTATTTCTCCAGGACCCCACATATCACGAGGGAGCAGGCCTCCTTCATGGGAATTAATTTGAAATTATTTACATAATAAATGTGTTTAAAAATACCACTGTTTGAGGTTAGAGTTATTAGGGTTCGGGTAAAGTTGCATGATTATTTTGTAAAAAAAAAAAATAATTTAGAAAAAAAGGCAGAGGACTCATCAAGGCAAAAAAAACAATCATGCCTATGGAAGTTGGAGAATAACTGTATATTATTTAGAAAAGATCCAGAGTTCCAGCAGATTTCTTATTTTTGAAAATTCATGTACCGCCTGCTAGAAAGCTGAAAGGAGAAAACGTGCTGAATGGGCCTCGAGAGGCACAACCAGCGATTCCCGGGTGCGGGCCACTCAATTTTCAGCACAAGAAAGGGCAGGCGGGCTGCGCTGCTGCTGATCAGCACGTGCAGTCGGCGGTGATTGCATAAGTCTAGGAGGACAGTAGGAGGAAAGTTGACAGAAAGTATTGCAGACATAGTTTTCCCTGTACAGTTTTATCGGCCTGGCATGCAAGGGCGGTGCGTCCATTGGAGCGTTGCACCACTAAGCCTGGAAGCCACATGGACGCTAAAATTTAATTCAGTATAAGTTAACATTAACAAAGTAATCTCGCCACAGCGCAGTCTCGCTGACCTGCTACCGGGACAAGCCCGGCTCAATCAGTCTGCGCTGAAGGGGTGGGGGGGCGGGTCTGCGGCAGCTAGAGTGATCGCGGCAGCGCAGCAGTGTAGCAGCAGTGCGCATGTCTGTTTTTGGGCTGGTCATTTTTATGACCAGTCTGAACATGCGCACACGCCGCACAGTAGTACCTTCCCTTTCCGTAGCGACTAGCCAGGGACCCGAGGCCTAATGGGCGAGGAGTAACCAAGCCCCTTAGCCAATCCTGGCGCAGTGGCGCTGCATTAAAAGCACCAGGATTGGCTGAGAGACCGCGCAGCCTGAGGCCGGGCAAGCAATGGCATATGCTTGCCGCGCGTGGGTGGTGGCACTGCCGCACTTTGGCCAATCACTGTGGCTTATGTGAAGCCATGCAGTAGTGAGTGGCCATTTCCTACCCTGTCGTCGCAGCGTCCGGCACGTCACCACACCACACGAGTCACACTCGCACCACACAGACTGACCTCGTGCCGGTGTCATGTCTCTACAGTCTACTGCTGCTCGCTCGTGGTCATGGGCCGGCTATTGCTAATTTGCTAAACTTCTTCTGTTGATTCTGTTAGACTGTTCGTGAATCGGTAAGAGTCGGACGGGGGCCCTGACTGTGACCCGGGCCGGCGCAGCCTCTGGTGGCGGCGTCGGACCCTCCACCGTATTATTATACAGTACATAATGTGAATGACAATGCTCTAACATTCCACTTCATCAAGCCTTTCACACGGACCCCGTGGGTGCACCCTCTCTCCTGCTGAGACATTGCCCTCTTGAGGGTCTCCCCGTACAGTGACATCTACCCTTCTCGCCCAGTGCTCCCCTTCGAGTAGCCTTCTGTGCTGCACATGCCCCCGCATCTGCCCCTCTGCCTTTAAGGTCTGGCCCAAGGGTCCACCAGCACAATGAAATGTGTCCCCAAGTAACCTGCGCTCTGCCCCTGTATTGTAACACCTTTCCTATTGAAAGCCTCATGTGCTCGGAAATCTTACCTAGTACATGCCCACTCTATTTGATTGTTGTCGGTGTTCTGTTATGAAGCTCTGTGGTAATTCTGAATAAGCAGCTACCTATGTTATGCCATCTATTAATGTAATAACTGCACTTTCACAATTGCTTTATTAACCTTCCTGCTTTCTCAAATTTGCTTGAAAATGCACAATTTTTCCTCTCTTTTTTCCAAAATTTTCTCGGTGGAAGAATCCGCCCGAACCCCCCTTAGGTTGTTCTGGCTCGCTAACTACGCTCGCTCGCTACGGTGCAGTATGCCAATCATTTTACATCTCACCACTTTCAAATGTCACCAGCCGCTCCTGCCGGCATGCCACTGGAAATAAATGTAGGGTGAAGGCAGCTGTAGCGGGTATGAGAGAGAATTACTGAAAGGTTCGATATAAAAGATTATGTCGCCCACCCATAAATACAATTAGTTGACTTTAATGAGGGCATAACTTTATTGATTGGAAACTTAACTTAAGACTCAAACTGCTCAAATCAGGCAGGTACTTTTACCAACTGCAGATGAGCGTCTGTATTCATATTAACCCCGTTCAAACTACACTTCGACTGGAACACTATCTGTCTGGCAGCCATACAATCTCCCTTGCTTATATGGTCATAATTGGCATGGTATGCTAGTTGTGGCTCCGAGGCCATTGGTGACTTTGCCGGGTGCTGGATAGAGCGTTGAGATCACATTCAGAGTAGGGTTGGGCATAGTCTGTGGAGTTTGATTCTGTAGAATCATGTGGAATTACATTAAAATTCTTCCAGATTCCGTGACGTGGCAGAGTGGGCATTTGGCACTGATTTCTTGCACCCTCACACCCAAAAAAGGAAGAGAGGATGCATTTGGCCTAACAAAATAGCGCAGCCAAATATCACTCTGTGCCCTTGCATACTTTATATTGATTAAAACATTTAATCACTGCATAGCATGCAAGGGCGCGGAGTAGTATATGCAGTGATTTCCAATAGTTAGAAACCACTGCATAGTACTCAGTGCCCTTACATACTCTGCCGTGATTAAAAGTTGTAATTACTGCTGAGTATGAAAGGGAGACGAGTGATATGCAGTGGTTTCTAAGATAAGAAATCACTGCATACACCACTCGGCGACCTTGTATGGTGCTGAGTGGTATGCAGTGGTTTCTAAACTTTAGAAACCACAGCATAATTTTTAATTCCACTGACAAAGCAGTGGAATATTAATTGATCAGTAATTTCGCATTACTAGAGTAACACGATCTTATCAAAATTCCTCCGATTCCTCCGGCGGAATTCAAAATTCCACCCAGATCTAAATTCAGAGATGGGTAAACCAGAAATTAAGCAGTCCCACCTCACCTTTGAAGGATTCAAGGGAACCCATACTGTGGAGCAAGAGAACGTATCGCTCCAATCTGCCGTGGAGGTGTGGGGCCAAAACACCACATGTGAGGGAAATTTTGTTAGAGATCAAATGCTGCCTGGCTACAATGGACTCTAAGATTGACTCGCTCACGAAGCACTTTGATGACATGAAGGATCGATTTGGACAAACAACAACAAAGACACCTAGTGGACAGTAGAATGTGGAGGAGGATGTCACAGTGCATGCAAGATAGATTAAAAGAGCTGCAACTGAAGATGGTTAAGCTTAAACCTGAAGATCTCGAGGCGTGTTCCAGGAGAAGTAACCTCAGCAAAGCTGCGTTTCCCCAAGTCAAGAGCAATGGGAAGAGTTCAGGACTATGTTGAGACAGGTCTGTGATATTTTAGTCAAAGTTAACCTATTCTCAAGATTTATAGCAGAACAAGCTCACTGCTGGTTAGGGCCTAGACCAGTGCCTAGAAACCCACCTCCCATCATCGCCAGACTGCTAAATTACAGAGATCAGGACAAGATTTTGAAAGTGGCTCAAGCCCAGAACACAATACTACATGAAGGAGCTGAGCTCTCCTTTCCTGATTTCACGCTAGGATGTGATGAGGAAATTTGCATCCAAAAATTGAAGGAAATGAATATTTGCTATGCAATGCTTTATCCTGCACGCTATCGTTTTGAATAGTACGCCTATCGTTTTTGCAGACCCAAAGAAAGCAGAAAAAATGCTTGTATAAATATCTGTAAAGGCAAGAAGGTCACAGGAGGCTAGAGGAGTCCTGCAGCCATCTCAGCGACATTGAATGAAAATGCACTCATAATAATTAGGAATGGTCATTCCCTACACTTTTCTTTTGTCTTTTTTTTTTTAATAAATTTTTTTATTGGAGCTTACCATCTGTGATACCCTGCTTACGGCTCTCCTGGGACTGGTGAGAAGTAAGAGATCTGATTAACCTCGGAGGATTTTAAAACCCACAATGTGATACTATTGTACCTTTTATACCTTGGAATGTTTATTTTATTCGTTACCTGTGGTTATATATCATTACTGGTGATGGTGATAAGGTATACTCACATTGGTACACAGCCTATTAGAATACAGGATCTAATTAGAGATTGTTATCATGCTACTGTCTGGCTACACCTCTATGGACAAGAGCTACTCACCTATGTAAAGGCAGAATAAGATCGTCATTTAGATTGTTAAATAAGCATGTTTAATTAAGTTAAATGTATAACTCTTGCTACTCCCAGCAGATTTGCAAGGGTTGGTTTTGTCGAATACGCACAGTATTTATCAATTTAAGTTACATTGGGCAATGTAATAGAGATGTTTGGGGAGGGGGGGTTGATGGCAGTTTATCCGGCACATATGAACAGGTGTATTGGGCACGATAAATACTTACTTTAAATCGTGATTGAGCACTGAAAAGTAATACTGCCTTAAGTAAATAATGCTGCTGAGAATGATCCTGGCATCACTTAATTTAATCACATGAAATTTAAAAGGTGTGAATAATTATCCTAAATCATGACAGGTGGTCACTTACTTCAACACAAAATTAACATAGTGATACCAAAGTAGGCCTGGGCGTGAAATTCCACTCAGCTTGTAGAGATTTTCCCAATCCGTGCAGCACACTGAGTTCCGAAAAAACTCCACAGAGCGGAGTTTTTTCCTCACTCGTGCTTGCCAGCGTTAAGTTGGCCAGAGAGGAAAATCTTACTCCAGACCACCTCCCGGTGAGATTTTTC